>NC_090266.1:698542622-699837979 GCF_040414725.1 Anabrus simplex | reverse complement strand
CAGAGGGCCCCGGGTCCGATTCATGGTGGGGTCGGAGATTTTAGCCTTAAACGGTTAATTCACCTGGCTCAGGGACTGGGTGTTTGTAATGTCCCCAACCTCAAACAATCTTCCACTACATTAACATGCAGTTTCACATATAGGCCTACTGTGAAAACAGTTGTACAATACTTAAAGAACTAATGCCTAAGTACTAATGAACAGAAATGGAATGTGACAAAAATATTAGGAAAATATTTATCTGAAACGTTACACAACAAAGCAGGAGGCATGGATTACCGACGAACTACGGCAAGTTAGTAAACAGAAAACTCCATTAACTTGAATGTTACATTTAAAAAAAGTAAAATAAATGTACGAATTTCAGGAAAACGTCATCTTTTACAAAGTAGCATAGGACCTATACATGAATATGGTTGCAGCCAAACTTGCATAAAGATGGGAATTTGAAGGAATAATACTTGACGTGATCTGAAATCACAACTTATATAATCAGGACTCATTGCAGCAACATTTATTTTAACATGCGAAATACCTTTCCGTCAAATTCGTAACTATTATACACTCCAACACCAACTTACTAACTCAAATTACTCAAATATCACAACGCGCGCGCAGACCTCCAAAGAGTATTTGCAGACCATAATGAGTGATACTTTAACAACCGTGATATCAGGGAATATTTACTTACGGTGAAAATTAATTTACTAGAGCAAACACGACACTGAATGAAGTATTTATTAGCCAATGGCCATGTAATGATACAACAAATACCGTAACAAAATTTAATGAAAAACAATACACTATTCATGTTACTGTGCATAATTGAGTCAGTGATTCTGAGCGTCGCTTGCAGTAAAGTACATGGTATCGGTCTCACATTTGTCCGCATCTCAAACATACACAATTCTCACACGGTTGATGAAAGCTAATAGCTTAATAATGATAATGGAAACTCGCCTCACTACTTACAGTAGCGGCGACAGCGCGTAATGCTGCCTTTTAGCGGCTCGAGGAGAACACTAAAGCCGGCTTTACATTTACGAGTAGGAAACGCGTTTACATTTATGGTGCTTACTCGTATAAGAGTACAATTTCCAATATGGCTCCAAGCAGACGAAAACGTCTTGCTATGGCTGGTATCTTGCTGTTGTGTTTTAAAACAAGACAACAGAATGAAGCGAAAAAAGTCAGGAGCTTTTGGGTTAAGAATCCTTGAAGAAAAGACCCGTTTTTGGAATACAGGAATATTTACTAGTTGATTTATTAAACGAGAGAGGAGATGGTTATAGAGACTTCTTAAAGATGGATTTTAGTACATTTGAAATGTTGTACCTTTTGGTAAGTGGACGAAATGACTTTTATAATACCGGTAACGATATGCTAAATACTGGCATATTATTAGTACGGTAATTAATTTTTTCTAGGTTGCCCCTCATATCCCCAAAGAAAACACTCAGATGAGAAGTTGTATCAATTCTCAGCTGCAACTGGCAGTGACTCAGATTTTTAGCTACTGGAGATAGCTTCAAATCATTAGAATTCTTGACGCGTATATCAGCCTCAACTATTCCCTTGTTCATTCCAAAAGTTGTTGATTTTCTTTTTAACTAGATCCGTAGTTATGTTTAACTTCATAGGCCTTATTTCTCGCATTGATGTCCCGGTATTGAGAACACTTAACATTCCACAGGCACTCCGCTCTGTAGTATAAATTAATGAACTCCTCCAGATTTTCTCCGCCATTTTTAAAACAGTCTAACTCGAATGCAAGTCGGAAGCCTCTCTACTTTGATTGCTATTCGTATACGAGCTACGAGTACATACGAGTCATCGTTTACATGTACGATTTCTTATCCGAGTCAGTCCGAGTAGCCTACTCGTATGAGAGTTACTCGTAAATGTAAAGCCGGCTTAACACAACGAGCTATCAAAGCACTGCACATTTCGACTTCGTAAATCCAACGAAATTCAGATTTTAAGACGTTTGCATCGTTCTTGTAACATAATATAGGGAAGAAAGAAGGTGGATGTTGATCTGAAAAGAAACAGTGATAAAACAAATGTAGGCTATTATTAAATCAAAACATTCGATTGTCATGTTACGACTACAGTCTGATAACATCTCGAAGAGCAAATCACACATGCAGTATCTTTTACAGTCTGATATTTTTATTGGCGACACACACACAACACATGCTTTTTGACTCACATCATATGCGAACACGCACATCAAACTTTTGTCACATCAATTTTTGATCGGCCGGGGTGACGCCACACCTGTAACTTCGCACCTCGCCGAGTTAATAAGCATATCGGCTGGCACCAAGTTGGAGGCCGGCCTTCCGCAGCCATGTTTACTTGTATAATCCATGACGTTGACCCAGCGATCATTGACGAGGACATTTACAGTGCCCTACGCATACACGGTGTCTCTGGTGTCACCAGATTTTACGACGGCCCCGATCTCGCACCAGAGGTGCTTCTCTCTTTCTACACTTTGGATGCCTGCAACCACGTCAGGACTAATGGAGTGTTTCTTCCTCGCCGTCTCCACCGAGTGACATCTACACCTTCACACGTCGTCGCCCAGATCATGGATGTTGAAGACCCTGCTACGCCTGCTGCAAGTACGCCTCTTCCGTATTTCTCACCCCCACCCCCTCCATCATCCTGCCCCACAACTACTACCATCACCTCCACTGTATCTGCTTACCCATCTCTCAATATTCCTCTTACCATACCTGTCCCCACTACCACTACTACCACCACCATCACTACTTCTGCTCACTTCTCTCCCATCTTTCCTATTACTAATACCACTACGTCCCATCCTTTTTCCCTATTGATAACGTCTCTCCCCAGTCCTCTCACCCCTGATCCCCTAAATCGCCAGCCTACATCTATTCAGCCGTCTGCCGAGGGACCTTCCACCGCTCCACCTACGAACGTGGTACGTTCACCGCCACCTGAACATTCTTCCACCTACAGTTGTGTTATTCGCGGTGTGGATCCAAGCATACGATGCAGCTATTGTTCAAGATCTTCGCCAGGCAGGCCTCCCTGTACGACGAGCTTCTCTCACCTACAATGCCGACGGTCCAACGTTCCCGGGGCGCCTCCAACTTCCGACGACATCCAGCGCCTCATCACTCAAGGACTCTATTTCTACGGTCGCCATCATCGGGTCGAACCCTCTTAATCACCTCCACAATCCTTACACCGTCCTCCCCCACCCGCAGTCGTCCCCAGCCTGTCCCTCCTCCTCACACATCATGTCTACGATCTTCTATAGTCCCATTCCCGCCAAACTACTTCCCCCAACCACCACCTTACCTTGCCCTCCTCCACCTACTCCTCACTTCCCTAGTTAACTTCTCCTCTTTCTACCACATCTTAGCTTCCCATCTTCTCCCTAGCACCTTCCTCTAATTCTTCACTCATCTCTGTTTTTGAATGTACACGACATTGTATCTCTTTCAATAAAGTTTCACCTCTACTGTACTTCTTAGCCCAGAAGCCATTTCTTTGCATCTCCTTCTTCTTTATCTCCATTTACCCATCTCCTTCATCCCACACTTCTCCACTTTCCCGTCACCTCTCCTGGCCAGAGAAAGGGCGTTACCCTCTAGGAGGTCCGCCCCACCCCGTCAGGGTGGGAAATGAAAACATTAATAGAATAGAATATATACTGCCAACACCTGACACTGCACAACGGGATCACGAACACATACGTCGATCGCTCTGAATACGGACAGCTCCGACCTGTTATAAATCTCCGAACACTCTACTCATAATTTTTGTTGCCGGCCGGGTGGCTCTACATCTTTAATTCAGTTCCCCGCCGGACTCAATAAAGCTTATAGGCCTGACACCGTGTTGGAAGTAGGCCTTCCCAACACCATGCGCACCTGCATCATTCCCGACGTTCATCCTGCGATATCCGAAGTTGACATTTGCTGCGCACTCCGCACCGCTGGCTTCCCAGTCCACGTTGCTTACCGGAGGTTGGACGCCTCTAATTTCTCACCATCATCGCAGGTTCTTCTTTATCTACCTACGTTGGACGACTGGAAGCGCCTACTTGACACCGGAGTGACTATTCACGACCGTTACTACCAAGTTGAGTCTACTTGCCAAACCATCTTATTTCAGCTTACATCAGATCCCACCACAGTGCCCGTCGTCAACGCGCCTCAACCCAGGCCACTGCTACAATAAACATCGCCCTCCTTTCCCCTCATCACACACCTCCCACTACTACCACCACGACCACTGCGACGTCAGCCACTACCCCCTACCATAATCCAGTGACTAAAGTTACGCCATGCCATCCTTCGCCTGATATCATCCCTCCCTCTTAACCTAACTTCTGCACAACCTTGTCCCCAGCAAATCCCCGACAACATCCTAGACTCCACCGCCGTGTCACCGCCAGACGACACCGCAGCAGCCGCCGCAACATCATCGCTACCGTCGCAACCACCATCTCTCCACACTATCTCAAGCTGTGTCATCCGCGGCGTAGAACTACCATCTCGGAACGGGACATTCTCCAGGAACTCCAGGCAGCAGGCATCCCCGCTCGTCGTGCGTTCTCGAGATTAACAGCGCCTTCAGCCCTACATATATGGTCCGAATACACCTTCCCACCGCAGATGATGTGGAACAACTTATCAACACTGGTCACTATCAACATATTTTGATATCGCTTCAAAGTGTAGCCCTCTCGTTCCCCACCCTAACCTCCTCGCCATACTTCCAACACTCCCTTTCGTCGCCCCCGGCCAGCCGGTCCTCCATTTCAACCTATTCAACCCATCCGTCCACCTCTACCCCCAACTAATTTCTTCTATCAACCTCCTCCGCAACTTGAACTCCTCAGACTCCTAACCACCACATTATGCAATGTAATCGCAACACTACACCTGGGTTGAATGGCTGGACAGGGGATCACTAAGAGCAAACATTTACTTTAACAAATTTGGACAGTTTATGTATTTCTTTCTTTTCTTAAAATTCAGTTATATTAATTTAATGACGTAACAAGGAACAGTTGGAATATAACATGGGGATATTTACATTAACAACGAGCTCGTCAGCTCCAGCAATGCATTGGACTTAGAAGTCCTTAATCAGGTGCAAGTTTAATTGGGAGAAACCCCCAGTCGTTAACTTACATAAGAAAGAGCATAATTGCTCCTGACAGGTACAGTACTATGAAAGAGCAGAGTTGCTCCGAACAGGTACAGTATTATAGGAGTCTCAGCTCCCAGATACACTAGAGGCTATCCTCAATCAAGCAATCAGTTGCTATTTAGAATCTCAATTACACTCAGTAACCCCTCAGGTTACACCACTTCATAGTGTTCATACACCTGTTGCCCCATGGTGGGCTTATCTATTAGAAGGTTTCACAATGATTATCAAGTACCGGTACTGTTCCTTAAGGAAACCTAAATATAGACAGGGTTACCCGAAGAACCATAAAGAATATACTGGGACATAATTATCCATACTACAAGGCTTTAAGAATAAAAGAAAAGGTTACACAAAACAGGTCATTAACCAAAGGCAAGGAGGCGAAACACCTGCACTCCTTAACGAACATTCGGGAAGAGACGAAAACCTAAGTGAGCTTAAGGCCCAATGATACAGGAGCTAATCCCATACTAAAAAAGGTGGCTTAAGGGGGAAATTTAAAAGCCGAGACAAGATTCCCAAAATTTATAGGTTGAAAACTTTAGTCATCCAGCTCAAAAGTAGAAGGGGAGAAAACCGAGGGTCACCACTCGCTCTCCCTTACATTAAATGTTTTCGCGGTAGGGAATATAAATAGAGTCCGAAGACTGCGCAGAAGGTCTTAAATTCCATCCCAAAAAGAAAAGATGAAATATTCGTTATTAAGAAAAATGCTAAAACCTTCCCATCGAAATACCCACCAGCACAATCACATGTTTAGGTAAATACTGCCATTACCTTACAGCGCTGGATCTTACTCAAGCCGGCCGTAACTTGCCTCCTGCCCTTACTAACCTCCGCCAAGTCGCACTCTCAGTAACCGGAGCAAATCAGACCAGACAGCCCTAAAGTGCTCTCCTTAAATAGTTCCGTAGGGGAAAGTTCCGGATTAAATCAAAATACAGAGCACTGATAGGCTACATTTCTATACATTCCTCCCGGGTTTGGTTGGCTAGAGACTTAGTTACAGGCATGAGATAGGCAGATTACATTAGAGGAGGAGCCAGGTGACGTGTTGACAACTTCGGTACATAAAAAATCATCAGATAAAATGTTTACCAAGTACAACAACAAAAATATCTTCAACAATTCATTCGTGTTTAATCCACTAGAGATCGCTAGAACATAGATGGCAGAGTCATCCAACCATCAGAAAAGAAATTTTAGAAGGTTTTTTAAAAGCTCATGTTCACTGGCATAGATGGTCATAGAGAAGGCACGCAGTTTAAATAGCCGGGAACGGTGTTCCGCTGGTGCAATAATAATAATAATAATAATAATAATAATAATAATAATAATAATAATAATAATAATAATAATAATAATAATAATAATAATAATAATAATAATAATAATAATAATAATAATAATAATAATAATAATAATAATCCATGGCATCTGTTTAAGCTTAGTGGTGACCTAATGAGGATGAAATGAATGGCGAAGACGTCATAAATATCCAGTCCCCAAGCCAGGGGAATTAAGAGAACAAGAGGGTTAATTCTGAGAATTGAACCGGGGTCATCGGGCCAAAGACAAACATTCTATCAATTTAGCCACAAATCCAGAGTTTAATTTGCTAAGGATTTTAATTTGCTAAACCTTAGGCTACCATCTCCGCTGATCAGGTGTTGATTTTTGACAGTGGCAAAGGCCTTGGCAGTAGCTTGTGGAAGAGCCTTGACAACAGAGCAGGCTACTCCGTTGGCTGCAGTTCAAAACGCTTAAGGCTTGACGTTCACTAAACCAACCATCGAAAAGGGATAAGCTGAACATAGTGGTAGTCCAGGGCTTGATCTCAGCATACGCCACTGACCTTCACTACATTCATTCATTGATTAAAAAATGTTGGTTAATTTGCTTCTAATCCCATGTGTGCTTTCCAATAAAAACTGAAAAACTATTTTCAAACGTTCCTGATATTTTGGCAGTCAACTTTTCCCCACACATATTTAGAAACTTCATTTTTGAATTATCGTACTCACTTCTATGTGCAAATTTCCAATGCTATAATCGTTATCATAAGATGAAAATACATCCCTGCATTCAACATGGGGAAACTTGCTACATGCCCAGCCCATGACATAATGGTCTGCATTGTCCTGTATTGCATCATAGTAATTTACCTTATCACTTAACTGACATTGTTTCATGACATTGGCTTCAGAATTGCACTTCATCACATCATTATGAAACAATAGAAAGTTTGCAAACTCACAATTACTGTCAGCGGAAGCACAGAGCGATTGATTTACCATTACAACTCGTATGACACTGCGAAATTTTGTTGCATTTGGGGTTACATTGTTACCTCCTTGTCCTATAATGATAGAAAAAATGTTTTCAATGCAGTTCTGTATGATCCTTCTTGTAATTAACTAACAGAAAGCATAATCCTCGTGTAATTCTGAATACAATAATTTCAGTGCAGAAAAACCACAAAAACCATACTGTATAATTATATACCATTGACTTCAGAGAATTTTTGTTTCTGAAATCCTTTTCTGTGAAGTGGCACGAGCATACAACATAGCCTTTATTATTATAAGTTCTGGTCATTTGGTCCTCAGAATTTCATCTAAATCTGTCCTTCTGCTCTTTACAACCCACTGGCTACACCTGAAAATAGATTAAATACATAGGTTTGATCATAACAATGTTTTAAAGAAAATACGTTCACATAAATAGAAAAAATATACAGGCCCGTATACATTAACAGGTATACTCACAGCGCCATATCTGTAAAATGGCTTGCGATCACTTTTTATTTCGTAAATAAAACACCCGTACAGAGCTTAATTAACTCCTCATCCTGCCATTTCCAAAATAGTGATACATAACAAGCACAAAACTATATGAATTCTAACTCACACAGCTGACGGCAGTAGCAAGTGCAGTTATCTCCTCGAATCGCTAGATGGCACGCAGAATTGGTGTCGCCAGTTTCTCGCAGGAATTTCCAATATTGTCATATTAGGCTATTTGATGAAAGTGTTGCACAATTTGTGATGAAATACGTGCACAGCTATCCTTGTCATGGTATGTCGCAGTTCATAATATGTTCGCTCTCATCCACAATCTATCGTGGTATCGGTGGCGTAAAAATCGTCCCAGACACTGGTTTTCTGTACATACAGCTCTCTTAGGCACTGCTTGTGGTTGTCGGTAGAGACCGGGGGCACTATTCCGCACATGCCAACCGATAATTTTCGGCATCGATTAGTGGACTTGCCGACAATGTTCAGCGAGCACAATTCTGGACATTTTTCTCCGAGTCGAATGGCCGACATCGGTTGGTTTTTGGCTGGGGTTGCTAGGTGTCCCGTAATATAAGGGATTTCCCGTATTTGAAGGTTTGTAGTAGTATCCCGTTTTAACAGCATACGTCACGTCCTTTTTTCAGTATTCAAACAATTCGCGTCTGTCGTGGTTAAAATGAACTGTTTTCAATAGCATTTACCAATCTGCACTTCAGTTCACTATTCTTCATCTAGCGATTCTACACTATGATCGAACGTGTAATAAGCGAGTGAACCGCCGGCGCCGAACCCAAGAGTGTGACTCGCGGGATCGAGACACAGAGGCATCTGGTTCATGTTAACGGAACAATTAACGAAACCCTGCATTTTAACGAAGCAATACTTGAGCTTGAAAAAATAAACTTACCGTTTTTGAAACGTATGATACACGCATTCAAATGAAGCAGTACTTGAGCTTGAAAAAATAAACTTACCATTGTTTAAACTTATGATACGAATATGAAGCAATACTTGAGCTTGAAAAAAATTAACTTGCAATTGTTGAAACTTATGATACAAAGTTAAAATTGAGGTCCAAGTTAATTTGTAGGAAAGATGTTATTTTTACGGTGTGGAAGTTAAGTCATTAATAAATCAACTCTTTGGAAGCATTCAGAATATAGCAAAATCTAACGTAAAGAGCTTTTACAATGCTGCAATAAATTATCTGGAAAAGAATATGACCAGTGATGTTAATAAATTGAAGAAACTACAGCCTTTACGTTCGAAAAATTTTACATTTTCTGGTGTTGAAGAAATGTTTTATTCTTTGAAATTACTGACATTTGTCCAGGTTTTAATTTGGATAGCTTTTATGAAGAATTTTCTTCTCATATCATTAAACTGACCAGACGTCCCGGATTCGGCGGGACTGTTCCGCTTTTTTGCATTCTGTCCCGCTGTCCCCTCGAAAACTCTGGGGACGCTTAAATGTTCCGCTTTGCAGATTGACAATTTTAAACATCGCACTTCAGTAGAAACTGGTAAAAAGTTATTTATCTATATCGATTCATTATTCACGATATCGATACTCGAAACTTCCGAACTTCCGTTTCCCGTGCAGATTTCACAATAGTTCCTGGTTCCTGGCTTGATGTGGTGTGGTTTGGAACGTTTGGTTTCTTTTCTGAGATTGCACAATGCCTTAACGCAAATGTGTACGACATTTAATACGGATTTGCAAAATAAATTCCCATTTATTAAGAGTACAATATCCGACGCTGATGTTCGATGTCAGTCTTGTGGGGCGGCATTTTGCGTTGCACATGGCGGTGGACACGATATAACCAAACATTTGCAAGTTACCAAACATAAATCTGCTGAATGTACTGCAAGTTCAAGCAAAGCAATGACGAGTTTTTTCAAGAATGCAACACCTACGTCCAAGGACTTGGAAATCGCAGCTGCTGAAGGAGCCTGGGCTTACCATACAGCTAAAGAAAATCAAAGCTTTCGCTCATGTGAATGCGCTTCGAAACTTCTCCAAACATGTTTCGAGCCCAAATTCAGATGTGCACGCACAAAATGTGAATGTGTAATTACTTAACTGTTTGCCCCCTTATCTGAGCAACGAGTCAAACAACAACTCGGACAGGCACATTGCTTTACACTGTTAACGGATGCCTCGAACCACGGGAATGTTAAAGTGTACCCGGCCGCTGTTCGTTTTTATGACCCCTATGACAGTGTTCAAGTGACACTGTTGGACCTTCAATCTCAACCCGGTGAAACATCAGACATTGTTGTGAAATGCTTGGCAGAATTGCTAGTAAAAATGATATTGCAAGTAAAATCATCTGGATTGTGGTGATAATACAAACAGTAATTTTGGAGGGTCAGCAAAGAAAGGACTTAAGAATACTTTCAGGAAACTGAACAGTTTTTTGGGTGATTTTTTACCTATTGATGTAGAGAACATAATTGTTAAGGTGTACTCTCGCTTTTATATCTACACAGTCAGAGCTGAACAGTTGAAAGGGTTCTGTGATTTTGTGGAAATTGAGTATAAACAAGTCCTTGTGTATAGCAAAACAAGGTGGTTAGCACTCATGCCGCCTGTGAATAGAATGCTTGACATACACCATGGACTGAAATCATGCTTCTTAAGTCAAACAAGATGTCCGGTTTCACTGAGACGTTTCTTTGAAAATCCTATTTCAGAGGTGTGGTTAATTTTTGTCTTCACACAAGTCAGTTCTTTCCACAAAGTAGTATTGAAAATTGAAGGTGAGTTAATTTCTGCAACAGAGGTTATGGAAGCCATCAGTGAGGTAAAAGACAATCTTTAAGATAAGTTGTCTCATACGTTTTTACCACATAAGGTAAGAGTTCTTGTTGGTGCGCTTGAAGATGAAGGATTAGCAAGTAGGATGAATATTGAAGAAGTGACAGGAACTTTTTATGATACCTCTATAGAGTATTTAGACCAATGATGTGGTCATTTTAAAGACATGAACAATTTCCAATGGGCATCACTAAAAATTGTTCCTGAATGGTCTGATGTGAAAAAATGTTGTGATTTTGTGGGAAGTAAAGGATTTTTCACAGTGGGAACGACCTCAGAACTATTTGATCAATTTTCCTGATTAACTAAATATGCCACTGCGGAGAAAATATCCAATTGGAATTACGCAAAAGTTTCAGTAGACAAAAGGTGGACGGAGGTTTTTCATCACTTTAAGGAAAACAATATAAGACACAGTCAACTTTCAATAGTGGCACAGTGTATTTTTTCTCTTCCCGGAACGAATGCTTCAGTTGAAAGAGTTTTCTCTCAAATAAACAAACTGTGGATATCTGAAAAATCTCACCTGACACTCTCTACTCTTAAGGCTTTGTTAATGATCAAGTTTTACTTTTCGCAGAATTGTTCAGAGTTTCAGAAGTTTTTGAAATCATCACCACAGTTCTTACAGCTAATTATATCCTCTGAGAAGTACGAGTAACACTGGAATGTATCACAAGGGAAGGTATTGTATTATTATAATTTTATCTTAAAATGTGTAGTGGAGAAATATTGCAATTACAACTTTAACGTGAAAAAATATAGCTGTGTCAAAATTTGACCTCTCGTTTATGTGTAGGCTGTCGGAATCAGTATGTCCCGCTGTGAACCATGGAAAAAATTGTCAGTTTACATATCATTGAGGTACGTGATTCTGGAGCTAGATATGCCTGTACTGATACTAGGCGTGAATTCGCAATACGATCTGCAGAACCACCAGAATGAAATATATGATATACGGCGATCAGCGATCCCATCCTCCGTACTGTGTGTTGTTGTCGAGCCAAGGACCGATATCCATTCAGTTACTGTTGATCCAATACCAACTGCAATATTATCAGACCTGAATGCATATATCGATACATGACAAAAGGGTCGCCACATTGGGCCACGTATTGCCGGCGTGTGGGGCCATGATTAATTTTAATTTGTTTTTCCCGCGCACGTGTGTGGTTGACTGAAGTTATCTTGCTACTGGAATTCGCGATTTAAATATCCACTGAATATTTTCGTGTGTAAAATAGTGTTCCAGTGTCATTTTGTTGGTTCCTTTACTGGTTATCTAGTTATTTTAATGTCTTAGTTTGTTTTTAGTATTTAGTGGTTATTTAATTAAGTGATGTGAATGTGAAAAAATTACAGATTTTACCTCCTTCATCTGTGAAGTTCAGAAAAATGCGTTAAACCATTCACTGTAATAGTGAAGGAAGATTACGTGTTGTTTGTGAGAGTGGATGATGGGTCATTTACGAACGTTTCATCACTTTCAGTGAGTGTTAATGTTTCAAGCTCATTTGCAGTTCAAGTGTCTCACAAGAACGTGTGTTTGCTTACAGAGGATTTTAGGTTTATATTGGTATCTGATGGTTATGAAGACCTGAAACGTTACAGGTGGATGAAGTTTCACACTTTAATAAGTCATCTTACAAGTTACTCTAATGATAATATCGGTCTCATTGATAAACGTTCTCTTTTGATGAACCTTTTGAAAAACTGCACTTGACTCGGACTGTGAGATTAATGCAGATAGGACTAGTAAAATAAAACTTTACCTAGCTCGATAGCTGCAGTCGCTTAAGTGCGGCCAGTATCCGATATTCGGGAGAACCCCACTGTCGGCAGACCTGAAGATGGTTTTCTGTGGTCTCCCATCTTCACACCAGGCAAATGCTGGAGTTGTACCTTAATGAATGCCACGGCCGCTTCCTTCCCACTCCTAGCCCTTTCCTGTCCCATCGTCGCCATAAGACCTATCTGTGACGGTGCGACATAAAACAACTTGTAAAATAAAAAAATAAAAACTTGTCCTGGAACAGTTAGAGCTTTAATAATTAATCAGATAAGATACTCTCCAGGACTATTGATATTGTCTGCGCCATTATTTTATTACACCAAACGTTTATAAGACATGTGTCATTTTACGTGAAGTGGTCAATGTTGATGTTGGTACAGAGTCAGTCTGTAAATTTACAAGTACTGAAGCCAAATTTTCAGACCTTAAAGAGTTGTTTCATTCAGAGAATGGATTGATTCCAAAAATGGCTCCAAATTTATCTACGAAGGCTCTACATCCATCATTAATGGAGAGACAGAATGTATCATTAGCAGTACAAATGTTTGAACCTAAGAACGTTACTGGTTTGAAACTGCTTAAAAGTAAAGGTGTGGATGTTTCTAATGGCACAATTCAGTTTCTAGAAGCAATTCGAAAGTGGTGATCAGTGTGTAATGTACAGAATCTCATGAACGGTAAATATACCAGAAATGAATATGCTAGTCCAAGTACTGTGCCTGATGACATGAAACTTTCATTCCTTACATGTTTAAAAACATATATAGACTTGCGGCACATATCACAAACAGAAGGAAGATTGACAAGAGAAACATGCACTGCTTTGACACACACACTTACCACAATGGTAGAACTGTGTAAATATATTTTCAGTAAGTACCACTGGTCTAATGTGCTTACTACCAAATTGCAGAGAGACAGTTTAGAGAGAAGATTTGGCGCCTACAGAAAATTGAGTGGTTGCACTTATAGTGTTTCTGTGGAACTAATTCCTGAGTCTGAAAGTTAGCTGAGAGTGTTAGGTGTATTGAAGATGAGGCCGGCGAAACTTGATCAATTTTCTTTAAAAGTCTTAGCCCTTAATGTCTATAACAATAACCATGACGGAATTATTGGTAATTTAGATGCGTTAGAACCTGCATTAGAAGAAGTTGTTCACATTGCAGTTCCCCTTGATACATTACGGATTTTGGTCCACCTTGCCAGCTACACCCAGTTTGTAAGTTATTGAAATACTATGTAAAAAGTGTGATGTCTGCATTAAAATGTTACAGGCTGAAAATGAATTGCTTGCGGATAGCGCCAGGAAAATGATGATGTATTTTAATCTAGCGAATAGAGTTGGTTTGAAGTGTCCATAATTGATAGTCATTCCCTTGTGTTGTAACTTGTTCGGACTTCTTACGAACCAGAATTTCTTAAGTTTCAGTATCAAAGAGAGGCACTGATAGTGTTAGGATTTCAATTAATTGAGAGTAGTGTACATAACCTTGATGATGAGTGTCAGTGCGGTGTGAGGTTGAAAACAATGATTAAAAAGTGCATGAAGTAATAGCAAATATTTTTATCAATGATTATAGCAAAGCTCTTGAGGAAAGAACTGTCTCAAAAGAACTTGCAAATAAACTTCAATCCAGGAACTTCAAAAGAAGTACTTGTGATGCTTTAAATAAAGAACCAAGGCAGAAAGCAAAGGGACACAAATTGTTAAAACTTATCAGTAAATGATCCTCTTCAAAAGGTAACGTATCAGTTTAGTTATACTTCTGTCTCTAAACTTGAGGAGTGTCGTTGAAAATGACCTTATTTTCTTATAAATACACCTTTAATTATTTATTTCAAGTAGGACTAGGCTGTTGCATTGATATGGTTTACCAACAGATGTTGGTTTAATTTTGTCATTTTCAAATGTACTAACTGTAGGGTCATGTTAGTTAGTCATGTGCATATTTAAAGTATTCCAGGTGGCTGAATTTCTCATTTACTGAGTATTGTGCGCCAGTTCAGTGCTATGGGTGTTTTTCTTGTAATGTGTTGTGTGTGCGTTGTTGTGTTTTACCAACGAATGTTGGTACAATTTTGCCATTTTGAAGTGCACGGGTTGTGCGTTTATGCAAGTGAGTCATGTGCTTATTTAAAATAGTCTTGGTTGCTGAATATCTTATTTACTGTATTCGGTATGTCATTTCACTGTTATGAGTGTTATTGTGTTTTTTGTAATGAGTTGTGCGTTGTTGTTTTACCAATGATTATTAATTATTTACATTTTGCCATCCTCAAATGTACTGGTGTAGGGTTATGTAAGTTGGTCGGATATTTTTTCGATTTTGGTATATAATTTTAAACAGTTTCGTGTTTTCTAAGTATGGAAACATGATTTATACTTCATATACTAATTCGTATTTACGAAGATTATGAACGTTATCGATGTTAATTACATTATAAGGAATTATTATTCAGTTGTGTCTCACAGCAGACAGTGGCCCAATGTTTCTGCGATGTTGGATTCTGCATTAAGTTCTGATAGGTTGTGGTTGGTCCTAGCTGATCTGGCCATAGAAGACAAAAGAAGACAAGCTGATAACTTAAATAGAAATGTCACTTATTAGACAAATAACGTTTTCCCTTATATTTCACTTCGCTGGTTGGATGGAAATAGATGATAAAACTGTTATAATGATATTTATAACCTCATTATGAATGTATAAAAATAAATGAGATGCGAAATTCGTCAATACTTTCACTCTCGTCAGAACTATGAAATAAAACTTGTTGCCCTAGTTTTGAAGAGGTGGACAGTTTCTGATGTTCAGCACCCAATGAAAGGGAAGTACACCCTACTGTTATGAGTGATATGTTGACATATTGCATAGCAGCACCTCACACAATGATTGTAAACTTAGTAATGAAACGTTTAGACATTAAAGATATAATAGGTCTTTCCCAATGAAGAACATTATTGCAAAAACTATATTGACTCTAAACACTGATGTCTTTAACCTACATGGACGAGCTTCAATATGGTGTAGTTTGCTTGATAACAGATAACCACACTATGAATCGGAAGTTGTTGGTACTGTAAACCTCTGCGTTACAAAACCAGCTAATCCCACCAAGTCACTCTTTCTTCTAAGTAGCAGTATACAGATTGCTCCAGCAGTCACATTTATAGGTTTTTTATACTCCAAAATCCAGCCCAACATTTCCGCAGGCAAGTACAAATTCTTTAAAATAAACTTGCATCTAAATCACTCAACACATTGAAGCATATAGACACTGACGGAACATAACCATATCAATTATCATCAATATAAATTATTTATTTTTGAGGAATACGAATAGGTTTACCATTGAGAATTTAAAAATTCTCCCCTAACCTCAGACTTGTTCTCAAAATGTTGTACTGGTTTGTACTGTTTTGTCATCGACTTCAAAATAGTCAAGATGCACACTCCTAATCCAATTCTCTCTTAATGTTTTATTCCTTAGAAAACTTAAGAATAGTTGTATGGGAGGCATTGCCATAGTTAGACATAAACCCGTTTCACAACACGATCTAAACAAGCAAATTCTGACATCACTGCGTATAATGACAGATCCTAAATGTCCACTAACTCATACAAATACACTCACATACTTATATTTTACAAAGAAACGAATATGCATCTTCAACTTTCATGAAATTACACCGACTGCATACGAAAACAACAAACCCACGTTTCCAACATGCCTGGCTACTTGATTCACCATCTTGGAACGATCAAGTGTAGTGTTAAGTTCTGAGGTTTGTAGCCAGCCTCGGACTGGCAACCATATTGGATCTGTGAACGACAGCACTTTAGGAAGAACGCATGGCAGCACACTTAGCCGCCTATCGGAGAAAGCTCTAGTTAGTCACCCATAAGGTTCTGTATAGTCTGCACGCCTTGCAGCACGGCAGGCCCATTCGTGTGTGTTGGAGGAGCTGTATCGCTGAGGTGGTCACAATTCTTAGAATAGTTGAAGCTTCCTCCCAAAGTGCTGCCCTAAATCACATCCGCTCCGCTCTTTGCGACGACCTTTTCTTGCAAGATGTGAAAGGAAAGAAAGGGCTTTAATCTTGGCTTGAAGATTTGTATTTGAATGCCATTGCTCCGGGTTGGCATTTTGCTATTAGATCGCGCCGTGGCGAGGCATTATTTAAGGGGTTTATACAGTACCGGTACTGACATTATTTCGACCAAGGTTTTAATAAGTAGACTTCCCCTTTTCGTAATACACATGGCAAGATGAGAAAAGCTGTAAAAGTAATTATCGGTATGTCAATACCTGAATGAACACTCTACAAGTGATCATGAAGATGTTTCTCCATAATTTACTTTTTTTATTACATTCCTTTGTATGCGGCGGTTAGGCTCACGGCCCTCTCTTAATACTACAGAAAATGAAAATATTACCTTTTATAAATGCTATTTGATCATGGCGTCGACCCATGTGGATCTTTAGCCCCTACTGGCACCATATTGTATGAACCTGCATGTAATTGGAATGGCGGTAGTGTGGAATGTTGTGTGTTAGGAAAGGAAGTTTAAGGACGTCACAAACACCCAGTACCCAGGCCAGGGATATTAATCATTACAATTAAAACCCCTAGCCCAGCCGGAAATCGAACCCGGAGCCGCCAAGTGTCAGGCGGACGAGTTGCCCTCTACACCGCGGGGCCGAACCTCATCATCAGATGATGATTTCCCCCTTCTTTAAGAAAGTCGGCTCAGAATGTTGTACACACGTCTGAGAAATTCTGTAAATATGACTATGTTGATACTAGATCAAAATTATTTACAAATTTTCGATAAGGGGTAGAAATGCTTTATTGCTTGTACATTTTAGCAGTTTTTTACAAGTCTGTAGTACGTATTGTCGATGTCAGTCGAATTCAGGAAGTCTTACAAATTGAGATGTACCATTACGTGTTTTTTTGTGAATTTGAGACAGTTTCAAAGCTATTAGCGTTTTCGTGGGGTTGGAGGACGGATGCACAAAGCTCAGTTGGCACTTCTCTTATAGAGTATGAAATTAGATTTATCAATTACACTAACTGCAATCGACTGGGGGTACAGAGCAGAACCAACAACTTACTGTAATTCAGCACAAGCCGCCACTGACTGATGCTGATAGTGATCAGAGTTGTAATGTAAACTAAAATGGGTGAATTTTTCTCTAAAGTTAATTTAGACTCTGTTCCAAACATACTGATGCTGGTATCTAATATTTTAAGTATACCCGGTTCGAATGCATATGTTTAAAGGGATTTTTCAATTCTTAAAAACAAATAGAATGATGGGAGGAATAGATGTTCAACAACTCTGATAAAGTGAAAAGTTCAAGCTTCATTTAATTTTGATAACAGTTGTCAGAAATTTCATGACATGATCAATTTTGACCATAGTTGTCAAAAATTACATGACTTGATTAAGGGAGATTCAGCATTATTGAAAATGGCTAAGAAAATACGGGTTTTAAACTTTTTATATAGAAAATGAAACAGCAAACTTCTGTAATTAAATTTGTACTTACAATGTAATTGTAGTACAATCAATTATATCTCAGTATAGTACGCTGGTGGGGTGTAAGCTGCATCATTCAATTAGAATTATTTATTAAAGGAATATATTTCATATTCGCTGTGTTTAATATCTTACATTTGTACATTGTGGGCCTACCGACCAGTTCAGAAGGTATTGTGAAACGTACAGAGACTTCTGTCTCCACTAGAGATTATGAAGCACAATGGCCAGCAAAATTAATATTCCCAGAATTATTGCCAAGTTGAAAAGAGAAAGGGATGGTTATTTCCAAAATCCAGATCAATATATAGAAACAAAAGTCATAAATTTACGCTGAGTGGTTCGCATTTTAGAGTTTGTTAAAGAAAATAGCAATAATAAATTTCCAGGATTATGCTCAGGTGTTTCGAAATTCATACCGGACGTGCTGAAATATGGTTGTTTTCTCTTTTGTCTAAAGAAACAGTTATATTAGAAAACATGTAATACCTCATCAAAATTCCTTACATAACGGGGTGTTTACGACGGGTAGAAAATCCCAGTTAATTAGTGTTAACATATAAAAGATAATAATCGTGGAAGTAGGAAAAATTTCTTCGCAATATTTGCCTGGAGTTGAAATGAAGAACTGCGCGAAATTACTTCAGTCACTTCATTTACGTTTGTTTCCATTTTGTTGCTGGACAAATTTCGAGATGGCAATAATCTGTACATAATTCTGGACATTGGTACTCCTATTTTATTTAACAAACGATAGAATGCGAACCACTCAGAGTAAAAATACAATTTTTATTTCTATATATTCACAAAATTGTCCCCATCCGTGTAATTTGCACTTGAAGTTCCAAAAATTACACATTCCTCCGAGCGCTCGTAGTATTTGATCTTAGTTTTACAAGTCTGTCTGTATGAGGCAACGCAGCTTCTGACCAGCAGGCTGACAAGCCTCAAACGTCTGGTAGATAACGTTACGTTAATCGACTCGTGATGACCGGGCCACTTATTTCAGTAACGTAAGATGAATGGCTCCGATTGGCTCTTTCATCAGTGACGTCAATATAGCGTCAACCGGTTAGCGAACGGCTTGGGTGCGAAAACTCTCTATTTACAACAAGGAAATTACGGCGCGCAGGATTCTTGGAAATGACGTCATGGGAAATCGAAGGGTGGAGACGGGTTTGAAGCTCGCAGTTGGTAGAACTAAGAATTACATGAGATTTAAAACTCCCGCTTTGCTATGAGCCAATAATAAAATTCGCCGGGGAGAAGCAATCAAGCCAACATCATATTATAGGAGGCGCTATAAAAAGCAACTTCGCTGATTAAATTTATAAAGGAAAACTGAATACAGATTCGCAATCAGGAAAATTTTAAGAACATGACCAAATATTAAACATTATTAATTAATGAAGATTTACTGTTATAATTCTTAGATATTAGTGATGCTATTCGCTGATTGGTTGAAAGCAGGGGACATGAAAAATAGCGCCAAATCGTCCGCCAAATACACAGGAGCAAAACTCTTAATTACTGTAACTACCAGCGATCGAAATGGGTTGAGATTTGACATATAGGTAAGAATCATACAATCACATTAGTTGACCCCAAGCTCAAGCCACGGCAGGTCTGCATGTAGTCAAATGGGGAAACTGGGACTGCTCACTATAACTTGACCTCTCTTGAACTCGGAGAGGTGATGAACTCACTTAAATACCAGGTCAGGGCGACTGCTGAGACAATTGTAAAAGTTTATTCGAGCCGTTACTACGCTCGTTAGCACAGTGATCCAGTACGTGAAGTAGTACGCGTTTCGGGCTTGAACATTCAACAGTATCATGAGGTCGATACCGGAGAAAGTTACGAGTAGTTGCCTACCGACAAATCAATAGAAATATATAAACATATACGGAACTAATTAAATATAAACCTACTGGTAGGAGTGATAAGATATGTAGGGAACAGAGCATATTACGCGAGAACAGTCGCGGTTGTTCGGCATAATTAGACGCCAGTGAACAGTCGATTACAAACTGATACCTGCTGGGTCAAGTGAACGTAAGCCGGCAGAAACGCGAACATTCATGGAAGTGCCGGATTCGAAACTCGAGTGCGCGACGAGCCGTTCAAGGTGATAGTGGTGTATCACGAGTTCCTTAGTGCCGGGAAGGAATGAAGGATGTATGTTTATATTAATTGGGTCAGATAAAAGGCCAGCAGTGTGAAATTTCCTTTTTTTAAATTATAGTGTAAAATGTTCCAAGTGTTAATTTTCGATGTTTTTCTACAGTATAAAATGTGTCAAATTGATAAGTGTAAAGTATTACCTCCACATGCTGGCATGGAGACCAGCAAGATGGCGTGCTAAACTGGACAGGCCATGTGCTCCTCGTCCGGTTTAACGAACTACAGGCAGGGATGAGTACCATATCAATTTAATTATGTATATTTGCTAACGTTAAGGAGAGAATCATATTCTATAATTATGGTAACTTGAACGTTAAACGAGCCGCTTCCCGGCTCGTCCAGTTCAGATTGATAGACAAAAGGACAAATTGATAGGTTAAATAATTGTATCAAGCATTCTTTTATTCTTGTGTAATTTAGTAGAGTAGATTAGTGTGGGTTTTGCGTTTTCAAGTGCTTGATGTGTTCATTATTAATTATGAAGGAGCATGATTCATTTAAGGATAAATTAAGATTCGTATTAGAATTGCTCCAGAGATGTTTCTCTGACGAAATGAAGTTCGGCTGCGGTTCGAATACCGTTATTGTATCCCGACCGATGTGAAATCGGATCTTGGTTGTTCATATGGGATTTAACATATGTGACTAAATTCTAAACATTGGAAATTAACCTTTCAAATGAATAATAATAATAATAATAATAATAATAATAATAATAATCCATTTTAATCGTGTCTTAACTGATTGCTTAATGCCGAACCGACCGTAAAAGGTTATGCATTAAAATAATAATAGTTAACTGTCGTGTAACGAGTGAAATTAATTTATCATAATAATAATTTGAAGAAGAGTAAGGAGAATAATTTACGATGTTATTTCTAAGCAGAATAATAATGGTGAAAAATGAAATTAAAATATTAAATCAATGATGATTATGTGTTACGATAATGATGATCTCCACTGATGAAAAGAATGATGATAATATTAAAAATAATAATGAAACAATTTTTATGAATTATTTCGGATGATTATGTCGACGGAGACTTTGGAAGTCAGCTGGCTAAAAGACATAATAATGTCAAGCTGTTGTAAATAATAAGCTAAGTTTATGATGTTTATTATGATGGCAAATCCGTACATCTGGAGGTTTAGGTTAGAATACCTTTGTCGTTTCCTTCAATTAACGATAGCATATCAAGGATTAGAAACTCGGGGACGGTATTGTACTATCCCGGGGTGGTCTCATCTCAATAAAGGTGGAGGCGATGTCATAATTCATATGATCGCGCCCACCTTGCCAACAGGTAATTGGTCTCGACCAGAAATGGTCGTGGTGTTGTCACGAGGGTCGTGTTTCTACCCTCGGCAAACAACGGTTCAACCACCCAAGTGGATGAGTGGTATACAGTGTCAAATTTATTATGTATATTTTCAGGAATGATTTGCCGAATTACAGGCAAAATAAAGATTAAGAAAATGTTCCAGAAGATAATTTATATACAATTTTCCTTAAGCATTTGGAAGGAAACAGTTCCAAGTTCTTGTTCTTGAAGTATACTAAACCCTTGGTTACCGTTTAAAAATATCCGTCCCCTTTCCTACGAGGGAGCCTCCAACTTTCCCCTTTGATCTGTTTTAATGTATTTTTGTTTTGTTTTTATGATGAGCCTTAAAGTTAATAATTTGAGTGCCTCGTTGAACCCTGTAGTACTAAATAGACGGCGCCCTTATATTTAATTGGAGATTCCGTATCTTCATATTTTTGTCGTTTATTATTTGCGTTAGATTCGAACCGTAACACCCCTGAGATAAATGCTGGCTGGGACTCAGGCTTTGTGCGGGTGCAGTATTATCTTGAACAAATGTCGTTATGTCGTGTCGACATGGTCTGTTACTTATTGGTATTTCAAAAACCCGGCATTCATAAATTCCGCCGACAATTTCTATAGATCACACTACCGTGGGGTAAGGAACCCGTCGGTGATGGCTTACGGATTACCTCGGTGTTTTGGCGAAGACGGTTCGTACATTTCAATGCTATTTTTTGTGCTCAGTGTTGTGTATCTTACAGTAATATATTTGCTTTAATATGTTCTCAATTTATGGCAGAAGAGACTGTTCGACGCCGTTTCATGGATTATGTTTATAATTTGTAATAAAATACATAAAATATGCAGTTGAATACGTCGTACGTATTTTAATCACTCGGTTACATACTCCAGTTAGGCCTAGTTTACTTTTGAATGATAATATGAGATTCCGTAATGCACTCTAAATATTAGATATCGTCTTTATTGTTTGCGAAGTTAGGGCTCTAAACCATTTCCTTGACTTAACCACTTATAATAATAGCATGTTTAAAAACCTAAAAACCGAACAAGTTGATCGTGCGGTTAGGGTCGCGCAGCTGTGAGCTTGCATTCGTGAGATAGTGGGTTCGATCCCCACTGTCGGCATCCTTGAAGATGGTTTTGTATGGTTTACCATTTCCACGCCAGGCAAATGCCAGGACTGTACCTTAATTAAGGCCAATGTCGCTTCCTCTCCAGTCTCAGCCCTTTCCTATCCCATCGTCGACATAGTATCAATCTGTGTTGATGCGAAGTAACCCAAATAGTAAAGAAATTAAACTAGTGTGTTCATGTAGTCAAGGACACAGAGGTATAAGAGGGGACAGGTTAAGTTACGGCAATTTAAAAATTTCAGGCTAAAGTTAGACTTAAAACGATATCAGTGTTTGTACCAATTGTTAAAATAATTCATCAATAATCAAATTATTGGGTTGTGCTTCACTAAATGTTACTACCTGTGACATTTTAGGATGCAGTTCAACATTATTCTATGTTACACAAGAGGTGAATTATGGCAAGATATGATCAAATACTGTAGGCTAATTATTCTTATGAAGTTATGGTAGATGGATAAATTTGATAGACCTATGATAAGGATTCCAGTCGGAATGTTGAAGAGCTTTGTTGGTAGTTCAAGACAAAAGATTCAAAGACAAATAGGGATATTATATTACAGTTTATAATTATTGTATTGAGAGAGCAATAATTTCACACTGAATATTGCAGAAATTATTTTTCACAAACCATAATAACAATAATAACAAGATCTTCTTTCTTTACTCTAATTTATAACAGGTATGTAATCAACCTCCATACATAAGAGCCTAGACTAATGTTACTGTAAAAATGGCCTACCAGTTCGTATTTTCATTATTGGTAAGGAAATTACCAACCAGAAAAACTGATAAATATTATCTATATTTTATCATAGCCTTGATTTGTTGACTTGTCCTTAAAACAGCAACAGCAGCCTTAAATTCATACCATTACACAAAATCTGGATTCTTCATTTTAACACAAAATAGATTTTATGCAACTAATGTATTGAAACATGACCAACAATTTTGATGATTTGTTGTATAATTTATTTCAAAAATTAATTTTGATTAAGTTTAATTTAATATTAGAAGGAAACTTAAATAGGCCTATGTTACAAGGCTGTAGTTCAGCTACTGATCAGTAGCATCGTCACGAATGAGATACGATAAGTATTTTGATGGTCTGACTTTTGTAGACGTTACCTCAAAAGTGTAAAAGTTTTTTTTCACTAGGGGCTTTACGTCGCACCGACACAGATAGGTCTTATGGCGACGATGGGATAGGAAAAGCCTAGGAGTTGGAAGGAAGCGGCCGTGGCCTTAATTAAGGTACAGCCCCAGCATTTGCCTGGTGTGAAAATGGGAAACCACGGAAAACCATGTTCAGGGCTGCCGATAGTGGGATTCGAACCTACTATCTCCCGGATGCAAGCTCACAGCCACGCGCCTCTATGCGCACGGCCAACTCGCCCGGTTGTAAAAGTGGAGCAATAATCAAAAGCAGTTTCAGGTACCGTATCTAACCCATTATTGACTCTCACAGTAATAAACAAGTGATTGTATTTATGCTCAGAAATACTAAGATTGTTGTGCTGTTATGACAACAGTACCACAGTGATAAATCTATTGTGGATGATTCATACTGGAATGCTTTCAACATTTGAGGATACTTGACTGCAATCATCAATACAACAGTATCACTGTTCTTATTTTATTCTTCTCTGATAACAGTTAATAAGGGAATCAGATTTAAATATAACTAAAAGCAATTCAAAACTTCTTCAGGAGCTTCAAATTAGTGCAGTTATAATGTGCTCGATATTTATGTTTTGTTAAATTAAAATTTAATTTTTGGAAATCAGTTAGGCTGGTTCGGGCATGATATTCCTCTAATCTCTCTTCTGGAAAGAGGTGTATCCTCTATAATACAGCCTTTATATGCTGTCCACTCCTAAACATTCTATAAAACTATATGTGCTCCATGCTAAAATATGGATATGTTTTCTCAAAGAAATATGTCTATGTACACCTACACTGGTTGCATAGATTGGCCATACTGCATTTTACCTGTTGTGAAATGTCAATGCAGAAATAACTTTACTCAGCGAACCTCAACTTAGAAGACGAACTTTGCAGTTACCGTTGGGCTCTTATATGTCCTCTACAAAAACTGATTGCAAATTGTTGCTTTTCCATCCTCACTGTTTTTACGTCAACTAGGAAGGCTATATAATGATCTATACGGTATTTTATACAGTTAGATGGCGTCATTCTGCAGTACCGTAGTTCAGACGGTCTTTTCGTTTTTTCACATTCCTCAAGAGCAAATCTGATGTTTATGATATCCCATCGTCACCATAAGACCAATCTGTGTCGATGCGACGTAAAGTAGGTTGTAAAAGAAAAATCCTGCCCAACGTTTATCATTCTTGTACCTAACGTTTGAACCATTACAAATATTCTTACATACAATATAGGTAGAATAAAATATAAGAAAGGACGTAATAGAAGAAAGAAAAAGAGAAGCCTCTGCGTGCAGCTTGACTTGAACCTGTGAACCCTCGATGACTAGACTGAGTCACTACCCACTATGCACAGACCTCCAGTACATAGACTGGCAAATCTCTGTCTCGTAGCACTGGTGCTAGTGAAGCTGCAAGCTTACGCCCGTCGCCAACTTACGTCACTACAGATTCGCTGTAAACATGTAAGATACTGTGCTAAGTGAAGCTTTGGTTTGTGTTGTTTTGTGCACATTTCGAATTAATTGTTCTGCAAATTACACAGTGGCAGAAAGATGAATACCTTCATAGTGTTTGAGTGTAGCTTTTCCTATTCGCGAAGCAAGAAAGAAAGAAAGAAAGAAAGAAAGAAAGAAAGAAAGAACGAAAGAAAGAAAGAACGAAAGAAAAAATAGGCGTTTCAGTGCACCGATAAGTGGTTTCCATGTGCTCATTAACACTTGCTGGTTAGTTATTAAGTGGGCTAGGATTTTGATGACATGTCATCTTTTAATCCGTTCAAAATAGAACACTGCTATTTTGTACAGAAATCCTGACCGTAGTTCCCACATTGTAGAAATGCTAATTTTATTAGGTCGTGTATTTGTCAATTTTTGCCACTTTGCAATTTTAAGTCATTTTCTAAAATTATACGTCATTATTTGGTCATTTTATGGAATTTATTAGACTTTTTTTACTTTTGAGTCGTTTTCTTACATGTTTGAGGATTTTGAAGCAGTATTGGATATTATTGCAACTTTAAATGAGGATGAATACGGAGACTTGAGAATCTTCACAATGCTTTGTTAATCTGGGGACTAACGACACTTTGTTCACCCATTACCGTCCTTCTTGGAAATGCCTACATTCCAGAAGAGACATCTACAGTTGTAACTAATGTGTTTAATTATTTCCCGTCCAATATTCCTGTTTCGGTTACGATTTGACTTTAATACATTGGGAGAGCATAGTGTCGTTCTATGGCGGTGGCCGCAAGCTTCCGGCTTCAGCACTAGGATATTTACTATAAATCTGTACCTCGAAAATCCCCTTGACACAACGAGCATAGAGCTCACACACGTCACATGTGACTCGTGCTAAGGAAATAGTTATACGGGATTTCGATGGAAGGCAAAAGTATATTAATTCGAAACAACGAGTCAAAGTCAACTCAAGAGCTGAGGAAAAATATTCTTCCGCGTGTGAGCACGTCCCCTGCTTCCCTTTCCCGTCTCGGTTCTCCTTCTCCACCACAACCGGCTTATTATTAACGTTGAGCATCTATCTGACAAATACTTCGTTCTCAAATAGTGTAGCATCAAAATAAATTACTTCCTTTCACATCGTTGTACTTTGATTGCGTACCGTACTTTACCAATTTATTCCTTTAATGATCATGTAAAACCTACAGATTACTGACGAATGCGGAGGCAAAAGAAGCAAGGTTAATTTTTATTTCATAATGCAATTTGTGTGAAGCACATAGAGACTTACAACAAAAAGTATGGCGACATAAGGATACGATTCCGCTCTCGTTGAACGACTGTCAGTTGCAGTTACTCACAATTCAACAAACTGATAACCCACCTGTGAGTGGGATTGTAAAATGCAGTGTTTCCAGGAATGTTGTGAATATTGTAGTCTCGCCAGTCGGAGGGTAAAGACGAACTCATAATCCCCCAATGACAACATTTCTGCAGGTAGAGAGATGGCAGTTACGAATATAAAATACAAATTATTATTACTATTATTATTATTATTATTATTATTATTATTATTATTATTATTATTATTATTTGGAGTGCGCTAAGGATTCTATACCCATATCGTGTTAAGACCCTTCCTGTTGCACTTACGGGGAGTGCATAGTTCGAACTGAGCTGGCACATAGGCCTACTGACGAATAGCCAAACGAACAAACTTTTTTGTCACGCAAATCTGGTGTGCAACTTAGTTGAGTTGCGTTTTTTTCACTTTCGTTATCGCCTTCATTGTTTGCATAATTCAAAAAATTTCATAAAACTAAATTTTCAGCGAATTTATAGAGACGTGTCGTCAGAAACACTCACGACATATATCAACAATCACAGGAAAGCATATACGATCTAGTACCACAAGAAAAGATACAAATTCCCTAAAATTCCGCGCGAGCCATGTAAGCACTGTACGTAGAAATGCCGGTCAGCTGCGCGGTTTTATCTTTCTCACCTCTTCTTCCACAGTCCACAGCGGAGTCTCATCTCGTAGGCTACTGTAAACTTTCAGAACAATTTGTTTAGACTTCATAATTTAATCCCCCCCACTTCTATATGCTTAAAAGTATTTCACTTGTGACTCAAGCGTCACAGCATCACCCACATGTTGCTCACAGCTGGCAGCCATTATGAATACTGAGCATGCTATTGCAGCCTGTATTGCCAAGTTTTCTTGTATCTATCTTCAACGTCGTAAAAATTATACGAACTAAACAGCAATGGAATGAACTCGAACAAAGATTAGTAAGTACACCATGCAATAAGATATCAGACTCATGTTAAATTATGATATATTTTGCTACAAATACCACCGAGAACAAAAACTATTCACAGCTATCTGCCTATGAAAGATAATAGTTGGTGACGAACCCGAAAAACGTACAACTTATGAAATATTCTCTATAATTTTACAGGGAAATGATTTTTAATTGGTCAAGTCAGTTCACCAAAATATCTAACCAAACTGAGGGAAGCTTCTGACTTCAGAAACAAGCAACAAACCTAGCAACTATTTACCGCTGCGGAAGCGTCTTCACTGACCAGAAGTCGGACTAACATCAAAGGGACCGCTTAGGTCTGAGTTGACTAGAGAGTATATACTATAGGGTATAGACTATAGAGTGGTTTAACACAAGGTCGATATACACAGGTCAGGACACGAATGCAGCCGCTATTTTGGGGCTCAATGTGGGCAATCCCTACAGCATTTCCATGTTGCATATAGGCGAGAATCGGATTTTAAAAATGTATTTAAGAACACAAGAGCTGTAAAACTAATTGTATTTGCCTCGGACTACATGTATTTATAATTAATAGCTTCCCTATAACCTGGCAATTGTGATATAATGATAAAATATATATTTTGCCATATGAAAGAACTCGTTTTTTTGCAAGTTGCTTTACGTTGCACCGACACAGATAGGTCTTATGGCGAAGATGGAATACGAAAGGGCTAGGAGTGGGAAGGAAGTGGCCTGATGTGAAAGAACTCGGGTTTCATAAATTCTAACCGAGCTCGATATTTCCAGTCTCTTAAGTGGGCCAGTATCCAGTATTCGGGTGATAGTGGGTTCGAACCGCGCTGTAGGCAGCCCTGAAGATAGTTTTCCGGGGTTTCCCATTTTTACACCAGACAAGCTCTACATTAATCAGTTCCACGGCCGCTTCCTACCCATCGTCGCCATATGACCTGTCTGCGTCGGTGTGACGTAAAAGCAAATTAAATCATGAATTGTGAACAGTTGCAATGGATTTAAACCAGACTCTGTGACAAAATTATCATAGTAAAGTTTGAGCTAGTAGACCTAATTTAGGGTACCTCAGCATGAGAGAAGTAATATAATGATAAAAAAGTACGAGGGGTTAAAATTAAATAATAACATGTACGTACGCGGGAGGAACCGAAATAAAAGAGTATGGAATCTGGCCGTAAACTGCTGATAGGAAATTACCTCAGTAGGTAGCCCATTTGGTGGCCTAAAACAACATTATTAAAATAAATATTACAGCAAGAAATTTAGGGTACATTCGTAGTGAAATGAAATGGCGTATGGCTTTCAGTGCCGGGAGTGAACGAGGACAATTTTGACTGGGCAGATGCAGGTCTTTTGATTGTACACCCATAGGTGACCTGCGCGTCGTGATGAGGATGAAATGTTGGTGAAGACGACACGTACACCCAGCCCCCGTGCCAGCGAAATTAACCAATTAAGGTTAAAATGCCCGACTCTGCCGGGAATCGAACCTGGGACCCCTGTGACCAAAGGTCAGCACGCTAACCATTTAGCCATGGAGCCGGACTACATTCCTAGTAACATGAAAACATGCAAATATTAGAAAACTGCGATAGATTACCACTAGCGGCAATCGGGAATTAAAAGTGCGGGTGCAAAAAAAATATATAGACAACAAACAGCACCCGGGTTTTTGGGATATAGCGGGCGGGGGTGGGGGTGGTGTGTTATATACATCAAAACTGAAGAAACAAGCTACAAAATGGTTTTTTGATGCTCTCTGAGCGAATTTCGACAGATAGGTAAAGGTTGACTCTTTATACCAATTTAAGTGCGGTAATAATAGCTATTTTTAAAGATTTTGATTCAATACTACACAACAAAACTTTCACCAAAGGAACAAGTAAATAGAAGTACTGCTTGCTTATACAATTACAATCATTTAGCATTTGACTACACACTAAGAAACTAAGACACCGAAATAGAATCCAGCATGTGTACAGAAGGCCTACTTTCCTTTTCTTGTAGGACCTGGCGAAACAGTGAAATACGATCAACGGTATCCTGCCTGGCCGAGTGGCTCAGACGGTAGAGCACTGGCTTTCTGAGCTCAAGTTGGCAGATTCGATCCTGAATCAGTCCAGTGGTATTTGAAGGTGCTCAAATATGTCAGCCTTGTGTCGGTAGATTTACCGAGCGATAAAGGAACTCCTGCGATACAAAATTCCGGCACCTCAGCATCTCCGAAAGTAGTTGGTAAGACGAAGTCCGGCTCCATGGCTAAATGGTTAGCGTGATGTCCTTTGGTCACAGGGGTCCCGGGTTCGATTCCCGGCAGGGTCAGGAACTTTAACCATAATTGGTTAATTCCGCTGGCACGGGGGCTGGGTGAATGTATCGTCATCATCATCATCATCATTCCATCCTCATCACGATGCGCAGGTTGCCTACAGGAGTCAATTCAGAAGACCTGTACCTGGCAAGCCGAACTTGCCCTCGGACACTCCCGGCACTAAAAGCCATACGCCATTTCATTGGTAAGACAAGAAGCCAATAACATTATTTACGATTAAACGGTATCCTACAGAGCACCGTTCCCCGGCATTTTGAAAACAGATCATTATAATGAAAAACGATGATAGAAGACGCTTGCTGTCCAACGCCACACCTACAATGTTTTGAATTTCCAGGTCACCCCATTCCCTCTGCCAACGGTGTGGAGTAATATGAGGACTTTCAGTCTTACATCACCGCTACTTCCGAGCAAGTTAGCCACGTGCTTCAAAGCATATAGCTCATAGCTTGCATTCGGGATATAGCGAGTTCGAATCCCACTGTCGACAGCCCTGATAGATGGATTTCCGTGCTTCCCATACTGGGTTTATTCCCGGCAGCTTTTATGGGAAGAAGCGGTGGGCCGAGGGAATGGGGCATAAAGGCGCATTAAGTTTGCCAGATCACAATTTATTACATAATGGGAACCCATTGCATTACTTCGATACACAATTTTTCAAACAGCACAGGGACATGCCCCATTTAAACGGAAAGGACCAATTTACTAAAATAGATTCAAAACATGTACCTAATCCAATTTACTAGTTAACATGTTATACATTACTCACGGGGCCTAGCCCTAAAAGCACTCACAAACACCAAACTGTAGGGTCTCTTGGTATCTCAGATTTCCGGGATAGTACCAGATAGTTCTGGGTAGCGCCAGAATAGTCTTAAACTTAGCAATGTGGCGCAAATGCATATGCCTCCAAAGAAAATTCATTACAACTAGAAATGTAAATATCGTAATATTCATCCGATTTACCAAAACATTCTGGTACTTTCACATACTCAGCAACTATACTCGTTTACACAGATCCTTTAAACTTCTAAAAGGAAGGACTTTGCGCAACTTTAAAATGTACAAACAACAATTAAAAGTGATCTGTCCATATTCAAGAGACACCATAGCTAAGCAAAAGACAGATGGTAAGACCATCATATGAACCTAACATCCACACCATCATTAAGAATAAAGAATACACGGGCCAAGAATCCTTTTAAAATTTATCATTAACAACAGCGGCTTTACACCTACTCAACATATAGGCTACATAGCTTAAAGTTTGCATCCGCTTCTTCAAACTCCTTATATCGAGCTACACAAGGGGAAATATCTATAAGTCTTACCTCCACCCTTTTAAAACATCATTAACTGGTGCTTTACACCTACTCAACATATACATAGCTTAAAGTTTGCAATCCGCTTCCTCAAATTCCTCATATCGAGCTACACAAGGGAAATATCTATAAGTCTTACCTCCACCCTTTTAAAACTTATCATTAACTGGTGCTTTACACCTACTCAACATATACATACAGTAGCTTAAGGTTTGCAATCCGCTTCCTCAAACTCCTCATATCGAGCTACACAAGGGGGAAAATCTATAAGTCTTACCTCCACGTCTGGTGAGTGCTCGGTTCGAGGCTGCGGCAGAACCAGCCCGCAAGTGTGCCGCGAGCGAGCTAATTAGCCAGAATGACGACAAGGTCAAGCGAGCGCTACCCTGCCCGGAGCGGAGAAGGGCACGTGCAAGGTGTTCCACCTCTGATTGGCGCACCGAAAGGCGGGGTGTTTCTCTCCAGAACGTGGAGCCAAGAGGAAGATAGCCAACTTAGGGCGGGTAAATACCCCAGGGTGGGAAGAAACTTATCTTTACCCTGAGGCCATAAGGGGATGAGGACCAGACTTTATTTTAGGAAGAAAAGGGCAATCCAAAGAATATAACACGTACCAATAAGAACGCAAATTAAAATACAGCTTGCAAGCACGATCACAAACGAACAATTCAGATGAAATAAGACGAAGGGGGAGGAGAGAAAACGTTCCCCACGGCACAGATCCCCCCCAAAACTCCAAATAGGGTGTTAAGTTCCATGGAAATCTTTGGTATAGGTTAAAGTAATTTTCGTCCAGGAATGAGTTCCACGCAAAGGCATGAAAATGGTCATTCCTGAGACGAGCACAAGGTCTCACCAAGTGGGAACATTCCCAGGATACCATTTCATACGATGTTACGAAGGTAGGTTGCCAGAAAACTGGAGAATATGGTCCTATGCCCAGCAACCCCGAGCGATGTAGTTGTGCTTAATACAATAGCACGGTTGCAGATCCCATCAAGATCCAAGGAGTATTTATTTATTGAACCTCACAGGTTTCCACCCAATATATAGTTCAAATTTGGTGTAGCCTAAACGACATACAATAAAAAACCAGCCAAATAAAATAAACTGATAATAAAAAGCAATCATTCCCCATATGCCCCACCCTATGGCCATGATAACGTACCCGCAATAGTATTGAAAGAATGCGCATCTGAGCTAGGTAGGCCACTTAGCATCATAATAAATATGTCATTCTCGTCAGGGTATTTTCCGTGTGAGTGGAAGAAAGGTTACGTCATACCAGTGTTCAAGAAAGGAGACAAAATGGTGTTCGATAACTATAGGTCGGTTGTGTTATTGTCCCTAATTTAAAAGGTGGCGGAGAAGATCGTGTATAAGAGATTGTACAGTTCAGTTTCACAGTGTATTAATATAGCGCAGCACGGTTTTGTACAGAAACGCTCTACCGTGTCCAATATGGTGGTGTATATCAATTTCATTTCAGAATCTCTCGATAGGAGGCAACAAGTGGATGTTGTTTATACGGACTTCTTCCAAAGCCTTTGATTCAGTTCAACACGATGATCTATTCACCAAATTGTCAGCATATGGGATAGGAGGAAGTGGTTTGGAGTGGATTAGAAGCTATCTCACTAATAGTGTTTGCGTAGTAAAAGCTGATGGTATTATGTCAAAGCCGTACCACCCTTCTTCAGGTGTCCCCCAAGGCTCTTTACTGGGCCCTCTTTTCTTTGTCATATTCATAAATGATATAACATCAGTTATACAAGACAGTAATTGCCTTATCTATGCTGACGATCTAAAGATCTTTAAGGTAATCAATAGTGAGTTGGACTGTAAGTTGTTACAGTCTGACTTAAACCTACTAAGTAACTGGTGTAAAAAGTGGCTTCTTGGTTTGAATGCTTCAAAATGTAAAGCAATTACATTTTCACGCAAGTTTGAACCTGTAAATTTCCCTTACCATTTATGCAATTTCTAAATAGCTCGTGTGAATGAAATAAATGATCTTGGTGTGACACTTTTAAACTGCTACGGTCTTTCCTTCGAGAAGTATTTAGACAAGATTTCTAGGAAAGGGTTTAAATTACTTGGCTTTCTGAAAAGAAATTGTGCCGAATTTGTTTCTCCTAGAATTCTAATAACTTTGTTTTGCACTTTTATCAGGCCATCGTTAGAATATTGTTGCGAGGTGTGGCTGCCTTCTCAGCAGTATTTAACACAAAACTTGGAAAGAGTCCAAATAAGGTTCATGAAATAGATCAGCTACAAGGGTTTGGGTATTTCTCTCTCTTCGTCCGATTACGAGTCTTTTTTGAGACTATGAGCACGCGGACATTGCACGCACGCCGCAGATGTGCCAATGCCCTCTTTCTTTATAAGTGTCCGACGAACAGAGTGGATTGCTGAACATTACTGGAGCTGATTCCATTACATGTTCCTCGTCGAAATACTAGGCAAAGGTATATTTTTCATCATCCTAAAGTGAGAACTGTGGCTCGGGCTAACTCATGGCTTGTGAGGGCACTAACATCACTGAATGAGGTGGGTGAATCAGTGAACCTTTTTCACTCACCCCCGTCTAAAATCAGACATGCCCTAATGACCTCGTGAATGTAAGGCCCTATCTGTGAGATATGTAAATATGTAAATGTTACTAGACGTAGTTTAATAATGTAATTTATTTAACGAGATTGAGTTTTATTTACTTTATTTATTTAAGTTTTTGTAAATATGCATATAAAAAGGTCTCTAGATTTAGTTTGAACTTGGTTATTATTTTAGGAAATTAGTATTATTTACTTAAGGTGTATTTGTTGTATATTATGTTTTATTGAATCATCTTTAATTGGGAAAATAACCTGCTGATGATAAATAAATCTATTCTATTCTATTCTATTCTATTCTATTCTATTCTATTCTATTCTATCAACCCTTATTAGTGGTACATAGACCGTGGCATGCGATGGGCATAAACGGTCAAAAACAGAGTAGATGAACAATACATAATAATAATAATAATAAAAATAATAATCAAAGAAAAGGAAACCCGATTCACCTTGGACATGCCATGAGGTCTTTCAGATACTCCAAAAACGTGGCCCCCAAGGGGAGGGTCACCGCAGTAGTCATCTTCCGTCTCTGCATGGCATGTCCAATGTCAACAACCTTCTTGTCCCTCCTGTCTAGTCACGCACACCTTTGCACATTTCATTCCTCATACCATACTAAAACTTGACACACTCTTGCTAGCTGAGTCAAGATTTACATCACCAGCCGCTAATGTGCACCTCGTTCTGCTCACGTTGCAATTTAATCCTTATACAACTACACTCTGTTACAACTCATCATATTTCACCATGCTTAACCTCATTTAAATACACAGCCATTCTCCACATTAAATTTTGCCATTACCAACTCATTAAAATAATTACAATCACACTTCCTACAAACAAGCACCACTTATCCATTCTCCTCCCTCTCTGCTATTCCGTATTCCACCATTTCTCCATCTCCACACTTAAACATTTGAACACCTCTCCAGAACACATTTCACCAAAAATTCCATCGTATCCACTAAAACCACTCCTCCAAAACATATTCCCTCCATCAAGCCCTTCTCCACATTAATTTTTCCATAAATACACCTCCAGAACTCATTTCATCAACAATTTCATCATACTTCCGAAACACATTTCATCCATACTTTCACTATAAACGACCGATCACTTACCAAATACAGCTTACTCAAAATACTAACACCTACCTCCATAAACCATCAGCTTCACATCATTCTCATTCTCTCTCTAACCATAAACACATCTCCAGAACACATTTCACCAACAGTTTCATCATAACTACTATAATCACTCCTCCAAAACATATTCCCTCCATACCGATAATAACTACTATAATCACTCCTCCAAAACATATTCCCTCCATACCGATAACACTACATCACTAACATAATATCTACATACATTGACCGACTAAATAATATATACCTCCAGCTCCACGTCATCCTCATCCTCTCTCTCACCATGAACGCACTTCCAAAACAAATTTCACCCATATTTTCACCATAAACCACCGATAACTTACATACTAAATACAGCTTACACAAAATACAAACACCTACCTCCATCACCATACATACCAAATACAGCTTACTCAAAATACAAACACCTATCTCCATAAACCATCAGCTCTACCTCATTCTCGTAATATCTCCTCCAAAACATATTAACTACAACAAACCACCAGCTCCACCTCATTCTCATACTCTCTCTAACAATAAACACACCTCCAGAACACATTTCACCAACAATTTCACCATACTTCCAAAACACATTAACCATAGACACATACTCAAAATACAAACACCTACCTCCATCACTATACATACCAAATACATCTTACTCACAATACAAACACCTACCTCCATAAACCATCAGCTCCACCTCATACTCATCCTCTCTCTAACCTTAAACACACCTCCAGAACCCATTTCACCAACAATTTCATCATATCCACTATAATCACACCATCATATCCACTATAATCTCTCCTCCAAAACATATTAACTACAATTACTTACTAACATTATTAGAGTTTTTGCTTCTTGCTACAATACCATCATCATTTCTTTCTATTCCCCACAGTTCCCTTAAGCTCTTGTTCTTTCCTAAGCCCGACTTGCTTCCTCTGCTCAAACACAGTTCAATTCTCTGTCTGGGTACATCTGCGTTGTCCTTTTCACTCCGTACATCCCTTACTTCACTGCATTCACTTATCTGACTTTCCTCTTCACTTGCTGTATCCCTAAACCTTCCCATTCTCACCACATTGTCCACCGCTCTTCCCTTCTCACTATTCATGATCACACTTTCACTAAGCTCCACTCTCTGTCTTTCTTCATTCAGCTTCCTGCTTTCCTTGGTATTTTCCTTATCCCCTTGTCCGTCTTCTCCAACATTGCTGTGTGTAACTTGCCTTTCTTCCACTATCCTCCCCATACTCATATCCTTATCTTCCTCCTGTGTCATCTTTTCCTCTAAGTCCAGTAATTTGGTCTTGGTCCAAATCATTTTCCAGCAGCCATTTGTCACTACTAGTTCCTGTCCCCTGATAAAAGCTCTCAAACCTTGGTGTCTGGCCCGAATCATATTCTTCTTAAGAATTTTGACATTCCTGATCTCTCACTTCCTATGTCTCTTCTGATCCAAATTTTTCCCTCTGTAAATAACCCACATTTCCCATCACTATATCGGCCACCAACGTGGAAAACAGTTGCACTTTAATTGGCCTATATCCTTTTATTTTCCCTATTCTCGCGACATCGTCTATGTCGACTTCACTGAAATTAATTTTCATTCTCCCCTGAATTAGGTCCACCACTTTATAAATCGTGAGCAGTTTGTCCTCCCTCTTCTCCTCGGGCACTCCATATATAAATAGGCATTTCTTTCACCGATTTTGTGTACTGATTTCTACTTCTGATTTAAGCTTCAGCGCTTCCTCTTCTAATCTTCTTATTGTCTCCCTTAATGATGCCACTTCTTCGGCGTTATTTCTCATTTTGGATGTTGTGTCATCTGCCTTTTCTCGAAACCATTTGAGGCGTCCCATGCCAAAACCCGCCTTCTCCACACTAACAAATTTTTCAGGAACCACAAAAAACGAATGCCTAGTATGTTTTGATGAAAACAATTCTAAAATTAAGAAAGAAATCATCCAAGGTCATTAAATATTGTGTAAATAAATAATGTGTTTTAGAGACTGAGTTATTTACGTTTAAAAAATGGAGAAGGCGAGTTTTGACATGACTGATGGGATAAGGCAAGTTTTGCTCCAACACAGATGGGATAAGACCAGTTTTGCTGCAACCGAAAATTACTTTGAATATCTGTTTACACCGAACAATTAATTAATTTACACCTTTGAAAATTACTTTTAAACATTTATTTATTTATTTATTTATTTATTTATTTATTTATTTATTTATTTATTTATTTATACATAAAAGGTCAATTAATTTTTAAAAAATACATGAAGTAGTGTTTCGTTAGTCCTTGAATGATTTTATTTTAAACAATTACGTCCACACCTTCTTCTTTCTGACAACAGTAAGGTTCTTCATTCTCGTCCTCATTGGCACCAATAACAGCTTCATCATACGTACTGAGAACATTCTTCAGATAGTTCGTTGATGGATTATCAAACCACTGATCACCAAAGTGACTGATAAGTAGTTTTTTGGCGTTATTGATCTTGGCTGGCTTAACCATAACACCTCGTGGAACCTGGTTAACAACTACGTCTTTTAATGTTTTACCTTTCTTCATAACTGACCTTGGTACGTTCATGTCAGAATTGTACGATACTTCACCTCTGATCAGAACATCATTCTTTGATGTTGTTCGTGAAAGTATGAACAGTTTGCGCAAGAAAAACTGGAAATGCCACTGTCCTGGTTTTTTCATAACTGCTGTGGCACAGTTTTTCCAGTCAGACCCTTGGCAATCTTCACCTAGTTTTGTTACTGTTCCATGTTTGTTGAAGACCTCAGTATATGTATCAGGTTCATAAATAACTGGCATTTTTCTGAGTGACTTTACAATTAAACCAAAAATTCTGTCTGATGGCAGGAAGGAATGGTCTCTAACTGGAAAAACAAGTTCTATATTCTTCACATTCTCTAGAGCACTATTTAGTAAATAATGAGCACAGATAAGTAGCATTATAGAATTGCGATTATGGCCACCGCAACCATCAGCACAGAGCCTGATTACAGAGGTATCAGACAGGTCAGTTTTCACTAAGCAATCATGGACTGCAGAAGCTATTTCATTGGATGACTTGCTATACTCATTTTCATTCCGAGTGTAAATGTGTACTCTGTTTTTATTCAACTTTTCTTTGGATGAACCTTTGACTATGGTAAAATTGTAGGTGTAGAGATGCCTACAATAGTAGACACATTGGTCTGGTACTTCGGGAACTACTAAGTTCTTCTGACAGTCAAAACGAAATACTTGCATTCCTTCTGCACTGTCCTGAAGCTTAGAGAACAACGCCTTTGGACGTAATTTAGGACACCTAAACCAATCATTACCACTGATTTAGAACCAGGATCCTTTGCAGCTTTTAACTGTTCTTTTAAATGTAATGTTTAGTTAGGAGCATAAGCCTAGTACTGAAGTAAATAACAGTGTGTTACTTTTGGCGTTTTGCAATGGTTCTCTTTCCAGTTTACGGGGTCTGCGGTCCTCTTCCTTCCTTTCCCCTTTTCTGCCGGAGTTATACTAGTATTCATTCTAAAACTTTTTATCAAATAAAGAAACAGTATACCTTTACTCAAACACAACATAAACAGTAAAGAACAACAACTAACTGGCTGCCGGCCAGGTACTCACGTGACCTCCCAGCTGAGCTGTGATCGGCCAGTTGGATTAGACCAGTTTAGGAATGACAGGTGCATTGGAAAAGGCAAGTTTTGCTATGACACTCGATTTTCTGTGCACATTTTTAACAGGAAATGACCAGTTCCTGCACGATATGTGTATCACCATCAAATAGGGATTAACCCAAGGAATCCAGTACTATAGCTATCTCAATTTCGGAAATATTGGATAAGGCGAGTTTTGGCATGGGACGCCTCATTTCTTCATTTTATCGAACTCCTTCGTTTGTTCTTGAATAAAATTATTAATTTGCTCAAAAGGGCATACCTCTTCAACCACCTCTTTTACAACTCTTTTGATTATCTGCACGTCTTCCCAACTCATGCTTCCTCTGGAGTTCGTCCGGGGTTAAATTCAACTCCTCCAATCCATAGCATTACTAAAATCACCGCCGCTGTCAGCATCATCTCTCCCTTCATTCCCAATACCATTCTACTCCCTCCTAATTTCACTTCTTCTTCCTTATTTCTCCCCAGCCATCTTCCTATTGCTGCCCTGTGTTGTTCAACACCAATAATCTTCTTTAAGCTCCTCACATCTTTCTTACAATCACCTCATTCACTCCCCTCTCTCACTGTCGGGACCGTCTACTCAACATGTCCTCACTTGTCGAAAGCTTAGGCTATCCCATCAGGATCCAAGGAGCCTGAGAGCCAACCAAGGCTCCGTCTGAAGAACGATCCAGGGACCATGGTGTCCCTGGGGCTCAATACATAAGGAAGTGTCCATCACTAGCCGTAAGGAACGGCTGCCGGAGACGTTGGAACCGACAAGATGCTCAACCGAGGGGCCCTCTCAGAGCGCAAACGGCTAGGCAGAATACTCCGGGCAACTGGAAAATAAATGCAGAGCCAACAGTATGTTTCACCAACATCCCAATTCAAAGGGAATGACGGGCAGAGAGACGGAAGGGCGACCGCACAGGATATTACTGAGCACAGACGTGGAGGTAACGACCATACGAAAAACCGAATGGGGAGTGGGAGGGTGGTACAGGAAGAGGATGAGGTGGCGGAAGTATAACAAATTCAATCAACTTAACCTAACTTAACTTAACTTAACTTTACCCTTTTCTATAATAAAGAAGCAAGGCAAATTCTTTCCACAGTAAGCAGGAGGAATAACTAGGCAGGCTTAACCTGCGAGAGGTGGACCCTTAGAATTATTCCGCCCACGGGGTCCCTGTGAAGTAGAAGGACGGGAGTTAGAAAATTCACCACCGTACAGGGCCCCTGAAGCCGAGGAGCTAATTTACCAGAGGGGTGAAATTCTTCACAAATACACTGTCGCCGACGGTTAAGCCCGAGGGGCTACGCCCCTGATTATAACGCTCCTCCTTCTTCAAACGGTAGATCTTAAGATTATTCTAGGCCCGCTTCCAGGTGGCCTTATATTTGGAGGATCGATGTTCTCAGACAATAATTCACTGATGCTCCACAAGTTGGATAAGGGAGAATTAGGGAAAAAAAGAAAACATTAGATAGAAAGGCGTCATCTTATGGGCCTCGTGATTAGCCATATTAAAGGCGTAAGCCAGTCAGGGAATCGAGGTATCCTACCTCAAAACATCCTCATGGTGAAGCGCGATGAGGGCGGAACGTAGATTACGATCGGCACACTAAGCGTACGAGGGTTGGGGATAGAACGCCGAGGTGGTAACATGTGACATGGAGAGGCTAAAACAGAACTTCCTGAATAGGTTCGAAGTAAATGCCTTAGTGTTATCTGAAACTAAAACCTGGCAAGGACCAAAGACGGAAAAATTGACTTCAAGCATCTTACCGTGGTGTCAGCTTTAGCGAGTTTAGTCGGGAACAGCCACGTAAAACGAGTAAACCCGTCAACACAAACTAAAACGAACCGGTTCCCATCTCTCTTAGATTTAGGAACGGGCCCACGAAATCGATGAAAATACGCTCTATGGGACGCGTATCTTGAGTAGAGGAGAGAAATCCTACCTTAGTATTCAACGCCGGCTTACTTACATATAGATCTTACAAGCCTTAATCAGTTCACGTACTTAGTCATCTAAACATTTCCAAATTAAATTTTCCCTCATTTTCATTCGTGTTTTGAATACCACCACCTTCATCTTTTGGTCGTGCCGAGCGGGACAACAGAGGACCCCATTTCTTAGAACGTAAGGAGGGAAGGAGTTCCCATTCTTCAAATCTCGTACGATAGGGCCTAACACCGGATGTTCGTTTTGAAATTTGGCGATATCATTGTAGAAAAGCGGAGTATCAGACAAAATCGCGCCAGTAAGGGTCGGCGAACTAGCTTCAAGAGGCGTCATCTTAAAATACCGGATGACCAAACATACGACTGAGTGAGTCCGCCAACACATTGTCGGCACCCCGAATATGACGGACGTCGAATTGGAACGCCGAAATTCGAATCGCCCACCAAGCTAATCGACCAGTTTTCCTTGGCCTACCCAACACCCAACTCAAGGCCTGGTTATCCGTCTCGAGCTCGAATTTTACATGCTCCAAGTACATACGGAATTTTTCACGAGCGAATAATATTGCCAACCCTTCCAGCTCATAAATCGAGTACTTAGACTCAAGGGGCGAAAGCGTCCTAGGCGCATAAGCAATCGGACGTCTCTCAAACTCGGACTCTTGCAACAACACAGCAGCCACCGCAGATGAAGCATCGGTTTGGACGATAAAGGATTTAGAGAAGTCTGGCTTCGCCAAGAGCGGTGCAATCGAAATAGCTAACTTAAGGTCGTCGAAAGCCGCTTGTTCGTACGGACCCCACTCAAATTTCACCGCTTTATTACGCAACAAATAAAGCGGAGCCACACGATTAGCCAAATCCCGGATAAACTTCCAAAATAAATTAATCATCCCCACACATCAAGCAACTACATTCAGATCCTTCGGGGAATGAAACTCACGAATCGCCTGCGTACGAGACAAATCAACAGAAATGCCCTCAGCTGACACAATATGCCCAAGAAACGACATCTGCGGTTTCGCGAATGAAACCTTAGACAGCTTGACGGTCAAGCCAGTGGCGAAAACGAGTCAAAACTTCACGAAGGTGTAGAAGATGGGCTTCAAATGTCTCATAATAAACAACCACGTCATCCAAATATTGGTAAAAATAATTGATCTTGATATCTGAAAAGAGCTTATCCAAGAGCCTCGTGAGCACAGCGGCGCCTGTCGAAATCCCGAAAGAGAGGCGGCAAAATTCAAACAAATTCCAATCGGTGGCAAAGGTGGTCAAATGGTGCGAATCTTCCGCGAGAGGAATTTGATAACAGGCTTGATTTAAGTCAAATACGGTGAAATACTTGGCCCTCCTAAACCACGAAAAGCACGAGTGTAAATCCGGGAGAGGAACCGACTGTGATGCAATCTTCTTGTTCAGAACCCTGCAATCCAAAACAAGCCTAAACCCCCCCCCCTGAGGTTTAAGGACGATAAAAATAGGCGAGGAATAGGGAGAGGGTGAAGGCCGAATAATTCCCTCCCGAAGCATATTATCGACAATCTCCTTCAAAGCCTTCATCTTAGGAGGGGAGAGCCGATTAGCGGGAAGCCTGACAGGAATCGAATTCTAGCCCTCAATTTTATATTCCAAGATGTTAGTCATGTCTAATTTTTCCGTGAATACATCAGAAAGTTATCACATATCTCCCTAACACTCTGCGCCTGATCCTCAGGCAGATGGGTAAGATCACACGCAATCTCGCACTGAGGGGGCGTAACAGAAAATAGCGAAGCAGAAAAAACGTAGTTAACGGAATCTTCACCGTATCTCAGAACCTGAACCAGCGGGAACGGTCCTGGAGGTCCAAAACTAAACCAGAATAGGAAAATAAATTCGTCCCCAAATTAACAGGGCATGACAAATTTTTTGCAATACAAAAGGGAAACCTCCAAGTAAAATTGGTGACACGAACTTAACATTTAACCAAACCCATAATCTCGACGTTAGAGGAATTGGCGAAAACACAAATAATGGAACTGGGTTCTAAACCGGAAATCTTACAAATAGTTTTATGAACAACATACCACTCCTCACTAACCAGGGAGACTACACTGCCAGAATCCAATAGCGCAGAAACGGGCTCGTCTCCCAGTTCGACCTTGATGAAAGGGACACATTCTCTAACATCAAAGAGCCTCGTGAGCACAGCGGCGCCTGTCGAAATCCCGAAAGAGAGGCGGCAAAATTCAAACTCCACCTGACACGTAATAGAGCGCTGATTTACCGGCACAACTATACTCCGGTTATCCAAGGGGGTCCGTCGGTGAAAGAATCCACGCCGGCCCCTGTCCTAGTCAATTGGAACTCGGGGTTCCGGTACAACGTCTCGCCACAGGTCCAGCGAGCCAACAGCGAAAACAAATAACATTATCAATGCTAGCGGAAATGTTCGCGTCAGTTGCCACGCGAGGTGGCCGCGCGCCCGACAACCGAGAAGGACAACGGTTTTGTAAATGATCTGTGGACCCAGAGGCATAACATTTCCTAGAAGGAACCGGTCTTCGTAACATAGGGGTACTAGCAACATGGGCTGGCAGAGACCCACTCTGCATACGTAAAGAGTCTGCATGGCGAACCCCTTCGGCTGAAACGACCATAGCCTCCAATTCAACGAAGGAGTGAGGATGAGCCACGAAATTTTCTCTAAAAGATTAAGCGCTTTAATCTCCAATCCCTTAACCTGGCTTCTTACTTCCTCACCTAAGGAGAGCAGGTCTCCAATCCGATGCTCATAGTGGGTCAAACGACCTTGAACTCTTCGAAGCTGATGGTGTGAGGCCACATCACTTTCTAGAAACCAATCACCGAAAGAATATTAGAAAAATTCACGTCAATCAGGGCCGCAGCACTCCCGACCTCGTCGTCAGTACATTGAGGGACAGAAATAGCCCTATCTAACCTTGACCTTAATAACGTTTCATCACCCTTCACGGTACCTTTGGATTCCACATTGCGAATATTTAGCTCATATAGTAGCTCCTCCCTTCGGAGCGCCCCCGGGTAGGGAAAGTCACGAGTAGACATTTTAAGGAAGGCCAAAACTCAAGAAACCCCCCGACGAAGGCACTTGCGGACTCCACCCCTACACAAGGTAACTGGCATAAGTATAAGTAAGGCCAGCCCCATTCAACTACGCTCTGCTACCAGATTTTGTACTAGGTTTATACCCGGTAGCTTTTCTGGCAAGAAGCGATGGGCTGAGAGAATGGGACATAAAAGCACAATAAGTTTGCCACATCACAATTTATTACATAAAGGGAACCAATTGCATTACTTCGATACACAATTTTTCAAACAGCACAGATACATGTCCCATTTAAAAAGAAAAGACCAATTTACTAAAATAGTTTAAACACATGTACCTAACCCGATTTAGCTAGTTAACATGTTATACACTAGTCACGGGGCCTAGCCCTAAAATCATAAGACATCGCTTTCTCACAAACACCAAACTGTAGGGTCTCGTTGTATCCCAGATATCCGGGACAGTACTAGATAGTTCTGGGTCACGCCAGAATGATCTTAAACTTAGCAAAGTTGCGCAAATGCATATGCCTCCAAAGAAAATTCATTCCAGCTAGAAATGTAAATATCATAATATTCAACCTATTTACCAAACATTCTGGTACTTTCACATACTCAGTAACTATACTCATTTACACAGATCCTTTAAACTTCTAACACCGGGCGAGATGGCCATGCGGTCAGAGGCAAACGGCTGTGAGCTTGCATCCGGGACAAAGTGGCTCGAATCCCACTGTCGGCAGCCCTGAAAATTGTTTTCCGTGGCTTCCCATTTTCACACCAGGCAAATGCTGGGACTGTACCTTAATTAAAGCCACGACCGCTTTCTTCCAATTCCTAGGCCTTTCCTATCCCATCGTCGCCATAAGACCTATCTGTGTCGGCACGACTTAAAGCTACTAGCAAAAATAAACTTCGAAAAGGAAGGACTTTTCGCAAACTTAAAATTTACGAACAACAGTTAAAACTGACCTGTCCATATTCTGCTTGCCTCGATATGCTCTTTCATAGTACGCGTTGGAACTTGTTCACTGGCTTGATGACTTTCACCTTCCTATCTCTTCACGGACACACTGTGTTGCTTGTTCCGTTGTTCTGACCACTTTGTACCAGTCCTGCTGCTAGTTTTCACTATAAATTTGTGTTTAGTTACTGAGTTCCTGAAGACTTCGCGATTTTTCATGATGTCTTCCCCGATGTTCAATTTATTCAGTTCCCTCTTGTTTCCTCCAGCCAGTTTATTCTTCTATTTTGGAAATTTATTACATTGAATAAATTTCTTGTGAGTTTATTGTTATCCATCCTAAATATGTGTCCAAAAAGTTTCAAACGTCTCCTCGATAAAGTACTGATGAAACTGTCTGTGTAACTATAGAGGTCATAATACATCAAAGATGGGCAAAAGATATTTCTAGGTCGACGCCCCGAAAAAATTGCATTTAAAAAATAAAAACATCCATACCATCCTTAAGAATGAAGCATACACGGGCTGAGAACCCTTTTAAAACTTATCATTAACCGGGGCTTTACACCTACTCATCATATACATACAGTAGCTTAAAGTTTGCAATCCGCTTCCTCAAACTCCTCATATCGAGCTACACAAGGGGGAAAATCTATAAGTCTTACCTCCACGTCTGGTGAGTGCTCGGTTCGAGGCTGCGGCAGGACCAGCCCGCAAGTGTGCAGCGAACGAGCTAATTAGCCAGAATGATGATGATCAGGCCAAGCGTGCGCTACCCAGCCCGGAGCGGAGAAGGGCACGCGCAAGGTTTCCCGCCTCTGATTGGCGCACCAAAAGGGCGGGGTGTTTCTCACCAGAACGTGGAGCCAAGATGAAGATAGCCAACCTAAGGCGGGTAAATACTCCAGGGTGGGAAGAAACTTCCCTTTACTCTGAGGCCATAAGGGGGATGAGGACCAGACTTAAGGAAGAAAAGGACAATCCAAAGAATACATTACACAATATAACTCGTACAAATAAGAACACAATTAAATCACATTTTGCAAGCAGTATCACACACGAATACAGATGAAATAAGACGAAAGGGCAGGAGAGAAAACGTTCCTCACGGCACAGTTCCCATTTTCACATCAGGTAAATTCTGGGTCTGCTGTACCTTAATTAAGGCCACTGCCACTTTCTTCCCAGTCCTAGCCTTTCCCTATCCTATCGTAGCGATAAGACTTGTCTGAGTCCGTGCGACATACGGCAAATAAAAAGAATCGGCATTACCAGAATCTTCGTCCAAAAATATGGAAGTGAATTATTCAGGTAAGCATGAGATTTAAGACCATTCACACAAGAAGAATTGTCCTTTCTTAAACAATTAATTTTAACGGTTTGTTCTACAACTTCCTGCTCTGATGATGATGATGACGGTTATTATTATTCATAATAGTATTGCTGCTGCTGCTGCTTAACGTTTGGACCCTTGGCTGAATGATCAGCGCGCTAGCTTTCGGTTCAGAGGACTCCGGATTCGACTGGGTTGAGGAATTTAACTTGTTAGTCTCTAGCTAATTCCTCTGGATCGGGGACTGGGTACTTGTGTTTGTTTCAATAACCATATTCATCTCCATATGACAGATCACACTACAAACCACCACAGACACACGCAATAGTGAATACATCCCTCCATATAGGGTATGAAAGAATGGCGTTTGGCTTTTAGTGCCGGGAGTGTCCGAGGATATGTTCGGCTCGCCAGGTGCAGGTCTTTTGATTTGAAGCCCGTAGGCGATCTGCGCGTCGTGATGAGGATGAAATGATGATGTTGACACATACACCCATCCCCCGAGCCAGCGAAATTAACCAGTGATGGTTAAAATTCCCGATCCTGTCGAGAATCGAACCCGGGACCCCTTTGACCAAAGGCCAGCAAGCTAACCATTTAGCCATGGAGCCGAACTCCACGTAGGGTTAGCGTCAGGAATGGTATCTGGGTGAGTGAGTAATTAGGGTCCCCGGAAGTCCTGCACCCTGACGTTAGCCAGTGGTGGTGAACATTCTTCGGACTGTGTGGGTTTTCTACACCATCCACTACAACTCGCAAAAGTGTATCTGCAGAATCTATCGTAATTCATGTTCTTGTCTCCGAATGCCCCTTGTGGGACTGCCTTACCCCATGTTCCCCACCTAGCAGTTTTGTTTGGACAAACAAGACCGCTCGCATGAACCGGATATTGCGATTCTGCAAGGAAACAACATGCTCGTGAAGGGTGACAATAGCAATCGGGAGAGCGCGCGCAAATTTCAAACATAGTTTACACAAAGGCGGGTACAATTCAGCTCAGTGAGCAGCGCTCCAGCACAGGAAGGTAGGAAAGCAGTGTATGAGATCTGATGGAAGGCACAGCCTAGCATCTGCTTGCACGGGTCTCAGTTACAACTAGTAGAGGGGCGCGTATCAAAACAGATTTTAACTACTAACCGTTTAATGTTTCGTTCTATTCGGTTCATTAGATTATGGTGAGGAAACAAAACAATGTATTTTGTTTACACAAATGCCATGTAATAAGTAAATGTTAATGTTTGATTTCGTACGTAGGAAATACAATTAATTATTTTGACATGTGACAACTAAATACTCCTTTGCCTACTACTTGTTGTCGTACTACCTGAAGGAACACAGCATAAATAATGAACGACAAATGAATAATACGATTGTATTGCGTAAACATAATATTAGTCAGTCAGGTGCAGTGCTGTGGAAATTGTTGCGCTTTGACTTCGCAAATGGCCATCTAGTCATTACGGCACAAACTACAGTAAAACGTGCTCAAAGCGGAACTTGAATAAAGCGGAAACTTGTTCGCTTTCTTTCTTTCTTTCTTTCTTTCTTTCTTTCTTTCTTTCTTTCTTAATCTGCTTACCCTCCAGGGTTGGTTTTTCCCTGGACTCAGCGAGGGATCCCACCTCTACTGCCTCAAAGGCAGTGTCCTGTAGCTTCAGACTCCGGGTCGGGGATACAACTGGGGAGGATGACAAGCACCACGGAAAGGCGGCCTCACCTGCTACGCTGAACAGGGGCCTTGGTGGGGAATTGGAAGATTGCAAGGGACAGACAAGGAAGAGGGAAGGAAGCGGCCGTGGCCTTAAGTTAGGTACCATCCCGGCATTTTCCTGGAGGAGAAGTGGAGAACCGCGGAAAACCACTCTAGAATGGCTGAGGTGGGAATCGAACCCACCTCTACTCAGCTGACCTCCCAAGGCTGAAGTGGACCCAGTTCCAGCCCTCGTACCACATTTCAAATTTCGTGGCAGAGCCGGGAATCTAACCCGGACCTCCGGGGGTAGCAGCTAATCACACTAACCACTACACCACAGAGAATATTTTCTCGGTCTCGGCGAAGCTTACGGCGTTAGTAGTGTAATTGGATGGTTCTGCCGCCACCACCCCCACCGGCTCCCAGAGGCCTCCTCCACCACCACCACAGCCAGAGGCCTCCCAGATGCCTCCTCCACCACCACCACCACCACCACAGCCAGAGGCCATCCCAGAGGCCCGCTCCATCACCCGCGGGAAATTTGAATTGGTAAACAAAGCCACGTGCTTTTGGACAGCTATCATCGACAACAACGCATCGCTAACCTCAGTACTGCCATCTTGACGGGCCTAAACCTCAGTAGTACCAACTGAACCTCACAAGCGCGAGATTTGAATTTGTAAACAAATCCACGTGTTTTTTGACAGCCACGTGCTTTTTGACAGACAACAACGTATCGCAAACCTCAGTGCAGCCATCTTGACGGACCTAAACCTTAGTGGTACCAACTTAACCTCACTAGCGCGAGATTTGAATTTGTAAACAAATCCACGTGCTTTTTGACAGCTGTCATCCGCCATCTTTAAACTACAGAGCACCGTGCTGCCCTCTTTATCACAGTAGCTGCAAATTCGTCACCTGTCATCGGCAGTGCTGCCATCTTGGCGGGCCTAAACCTTAGTGGTACCAACTTAACCTCACTAGCGCGAGATTTGAATTTGTAAACAAATCCACGTGCTTTTTTGACAGCTGTCATCCGCCATCTTTAAACTACAGAGCACCGTGCTGCCCTCTTTATCACAGTAGCTGCAAATTCGTCACCTGTCATCGGCAGTGCTGCCATCTTGGCGGGCCTAAACCTTAGTGCTACCAACTTAACTTCACTAGCGCGAGATAAACAAATCCACGTGCTTTTTTGACAGCTGTCATCCGCCATCTTCAATCTATAGAGCACAGTGCTGCCCACTTTAGCTACTTACCTTTGAAATGTGGTGGCGGATAATTTGAAAAATGCTTTTTGACAGCAGCCATCTTTGAGCACCATGCTGCCCTCTTTAGCTAGATACCTGTGGTGGCAGACAATTCTACGTGACAGCAGCCATCTTTGAGCACAGTGCTGCCCTCTTTGTGGCGGCGGGAAATTCCACGTGCTCTTGTTTGGAAACAAATTCACGTGCTCTTTTCTGACAGCTGTCATCCGCCATCTTGCATCACAAACCTCAGTGCTGCACTCTTTAGCTAGATACCTTTGAAATGTGGTGGCGGCAATTTGAAAAATTCTACATGCTCTTGTTTGGAAACAAACCCATGCGCTTTTTTGACAGCTATCATCCACCATCTTTAATCCAGAGAGCACCGTGCTGCCCTCTTTAGCTACTTACCTTTGAAATGTGGTGGCGGCAAATTCTACGCGGTCTTGTTTGGAAACAAACCCATGCGCTTTTCTGACAGCTGTCATCCGCAATCTTTAATCCAGAGAGAACAGTGCTGCACTCTTTAGTTGAAATGTGGTGGCGGAAACAAATTCTACGTGCTCTTCAGCTGTCATCCACCATCTTTAATCAAGAGAGCACCGTGCACTCTTTAGTTGAAATGTGGTGGCGGTAAATTCGAACAAGTTTAATCATACATCGGGGGAGCTAGAGTAAGCACATGCATGATGACGTCATCACTGCAGCAGCGAGGTAAGCGATGTAAGATGGCGGTAGCTAAAGATGGCAGCACGGTGCTCTGTTGATTAAAGACGGCTGCTTGTCAAAAAGATTTTTCAAATTATCCGCCACCACATTTCAACTAAAGAGTGCAGCACTGAGGTTTGCGATGCAAGATGGCGGGTGAGAGCTTGTCAAATAGATTGTTTTCAAATAGTCCGCCTCAAAGGTAAGTAGCTAAAGAGGGCAGCACTAAGTTCAGTAATGCAAGATGGTGGATGACAGCTGTAACGTAAAAATTACCCGCAAGATAGCAGCACGATGCTCTTTTCATTAAAGATGGCAGCTTGTCAAATATAATTTTTCAAATTAACCGCCTCAAAAGTAAGTAGCTAAAGAGGGCAGCACTGTTCTCTCTGGATTAAAGATGGCTGCTTGTCAAAAATAATTTTTCAAATTATCCGCCACCACAAAGAGGGCAGCACGGTGCTCTCTTGATTAAAGATGGTGGATGACAGCTGAAGAGCACGTAGAATTTGTTTCCGCCACCACATTTCAACTAAAGAGTGCAGCACTGTTCTCTCTGGATTAAAGATTGCGGATGACAGCTGTCAGAAAAGCGCATGGGTTTGTTTCCAAACAAGACCGCGTAGAATTTGCCGCCACCACATTTCAAAGGTAAGTAGCTAAAGAGGGCAGCACGGTGCTCTCTGGATTAAAGATGGTGGATGATAGCTGTCAAAAAAGCGCATGGGTTTGTTTCCAAACAAGAGCATGTAGAATTTTTCAAATTGCCGCCACCACATTTCAAAGGTATCTAGCTAAAGAGTGCAGCACTGAGGTTTGTGATGCAAGATGGCGGATGACAGCTGTCAGAAAAGAGCACGTGAATTTGTTTCCAAACAAGAGCACGTGGAATTTCCCGCCGCCACAAAGAGGGCAGCACTGTGCTCAAAGATGGCTGCTGTCACGTAGAATTGTCTGCCACCACAGGTATCTAGCTAAAGAGGGCAGCATGGTGCTCAAAGATGGCTGCTGTCAAAAAGCATTTTTCAAATTATCCGCCACCACATTTCAAAGGTAAGTAGCTAAAGAGGGCAGCACTGTGCTCTATAGATTGAAGATGGCGGATGACAGCTGTCAAAAAAGCACGTGGATTTGTTTATCTCGCGCTAGTGAAGTTAAGTTGGTAGCACTAAGGTTTAGGCCCGCCAAGATGGCAGCACTGCCGATGACAGGTGACGAATTTGCAGCTACTGTGATAAAGAGGGCAGCACGGTGCTCTGTAGTTTAAAGATGGCGGATGACAGCTGTCAAAAAAGCACGTGGATTTGTTTACAAATTCAAATCTCGCGCTTGTGAGGTTAAGTTGGTACTACTGAGGTTTAGGCCCGTCAAGATAGCAGTACTGAGGTTAGCGATGCGTTGTTGTCGATGATAGCTGTCAAAAAGCACGTGGCTTTGTTTACCAATTCAAATTTCCCGCGGGTGGTGGAGCGGGCCTCTGGGAAGGCCTCTTGCTGTGGTGGTGGTGGAGGAGGCCTCTGGGAGGCCTCTGGCTGTGGTGGTGGTGGAGGAGGCCTCTGGGAGCCGGTGGGGGTGGTGGCGGCAGAACCATCCAATTATACTACTGGCGTTTTAATGCGGAATCTTCTCAACGCGAAACAGAAACGAAAACTGAAGGAATTCCTTAAAATCTACTTGTACAATGCAAAAATATAATGAACTGATGCAGTTCTACGTACAATATTTGTATATTTCTGGTGCTAGTATGATCAATGCCATTTTTTGCACAAACTGATGCACGTGTGTGGAGAGAGTGATAACACGGATGGTGGAACGGATGAAGTGCTTGTAAGCGCATTGGCAATGTCCAACTCCCTGTGAGGCACAGAACTTCATTCCAACTGATGAACAACTTACGACACACCACATTTTCGAATCAGCTACAGCGTTTCTACCAGTGAGAAAGGCCGAGAAAAAGGTAGAGATGGAAGAAGAAGGAGAAGACCGAGCTCGATAACTGCAGTCGCTTAAGTGCGGTAGGTATCCAGTATTCGGGAGATAGTGGGTTTGAACCCCACTGTCGGCAGCCCTGAAGAAGGTTTTCCGTGGTTTCCCATTTTCACACCAGGCTGTACCATAATTAAGGTCACGGCCGCTTCCTTCCCATTCCTATATTTTTCCTATCCCATAAGACCTATCCGTGTCGGTGCGACGTAAACTTGTAAGAAGGAGAAAAGCAAGAAGGTGAAGATCAAAACAAGGTCAGAACCCACGAATGTGACGTAAAGCAATCTGCCATTATATCTAACTCTTCCACTCTTCTTGAAATAATGTACTCAGGTCGGGACTGCATTAAGATACACACGATTAGAATGAAGAGGACATCCGAGAGGTAGTGGGTTCGAATCCCACTGTCGGCAGCCCTGAAGATGGTTTTCCTTGGTTTCCCATGTTCACACCAGGCAAATGCTGGGGCTGTACCTTAATTAAGGCCACGGCCGCTTCCTTCCAACTCATAGGCCTTTCCTATCCCATCGTCGCCATAAGACCTGTCTGTGTCGGTGCGACGTAAAGCCCCTAGCAAAAACAGAAAGAAAGAAAGAAAGAAAGAAAGAAAGAAGAGGAAACAAGTTTCTTTGTTTGATCTGTGGAAGAAAGCTTAGTGTTGTGAAGTACTGTATAGACGTTTATGATGGAAATAAAGTTTAAGGAACGTATATCCAGTGTTTTGAAATAATATAGTGTTGTGATTGTGCCATAATGATATACTGTATATCATTCTGTATGTAATAATAAAGCGTCAATAATAGTAATTGACAAATCAGTGTACTGCCGTACTGTGCAATTTTCTGTCCTTTGCGCCGACTAGACTCAGGGTTCGTTAAAGCGGTGGTCCTGTTCGTTGAATATGGGCGAATCAAAACTAATCTAAACTTATACTAATGAGCATATTGACAGGAAAAATAAACATATATGGGGTAAAATGGATTTATTAATCCCGAAAAACCTAGAAATGGTCCATGCTAAATGCAGTTTATATAAACATATCAGAACTCGACCTCCAATTAGACGTTAATAAAATAAACTGCGAAAAGGCGTATGAAAATTTACAATATAAACGAGCAAAACAAAGTCGGGTTATGGCCGGTTAAATTACAGTGAACACATTGTGTTTATACAGAGGATTAGTCGTCAACATTATTACGCTGAGAAGTTTAACAATTACAAGTCGATTAATTACAAGCTGACGATTCAACAGCTGACTTATTAATGGTTGATGATTTAAAAATGACGACTAAAATTGACGCCTTAAAAACTGACTACTTAAAGAAAATTGACGACTTAGAGATTGACAACTAAACGAAACATTGACGACTAAAACGTTGTCAATTAAAAGAAACATTGACGACTTAAAAATTGACGACTAAAAGTCGACTCGTAGTATACGAATGATTGATTGCTCCGGATGCGTACCACAAATCCAATATTATTGCCCGTAGGCATCGTCGTAAACAACGTCTCTATGTTGAACCGGTAGGACTAATACATTCGTAAAATAGCTAAGACAAAATATTTACAATCCGTCTAACTGCGGATACAAACATATGAAAAACAATATGGCATAGGATGATTCCCTAATTATCACTTATATACTAACACAGACTCGACTATGAGCTCGCGGGCTCACACAAAAACAGTCCAGGCAGAACTGGGTGACAACACAGTCAGCTGACGCACCCAAATCAGCACAAAAGGACACAACAATAGACAAAACATACAAATTAAATCACACCTGTGGAAAGAAACACACACAAACATATATACACAAATGATGATATATGGGGAATCGAACTCCTTGTCTGTAGGCTGCGTCAGATTGCGTCTTTAGAGACACAAAGTTGTCAGTATGCTCGGCTGTTTAAACTCTCAGATGTAAGGAAATACACAAATACTTGGCTGGCGAGGGAAGATGGTTTGGGGGTAACCTTCACTTTCACTAATGCCCGGTTTCTGGAATGGTGAGATATCTTTCCGATAGCTATTGCTTTGTTAGAGCTGTCGACTCGATAAATCTTCGCTGCGTTGCACAGCGGAACGACAGCTAACTTATCGAACTGTCAACTATTGGCTCGTTGATCAAGTTTCATAAATAAACACTAGATGCCACCCCTCGTACTGCTTTGTTTTTGTGCGTTAGGTGTGTTCCCCATATTGTCAGGCGCATGCGCACAAGTAATGCATCGTATTTGAGCTTTCTGTGCAGCTCCTCTTATCCCATCTTTGCCATGCAGCGAGAAATGGGTACGGTATTCAACTAGTTCTTGCAGACGTGGGTGTCAGTTTCGTGGTATTTAAGGACTGTCAGAAGAATTTGACATTGTTTGAGGATTCCTAATGAAATATGCACACGAGTGACACATGTCACGCGCAATCCAGTTTGCACTGAGCCTTATAAGTATACCGTATATCTTTCCTGTTATTACAAAATATGGACAGTGTTGGCCTGCAGTAGGCCTACTACGATAAATGTGCAATTATCGGTTATACTCAGTTACTGGTACCAGTGCTCTCATGGACACGAATGCAGTCACAGATACAAATACGATAAGACTCTGTAGTACTGAATCTTAAAGGGTATCATAATTAATAATTGATCAACAGGGGACAATGGAAAATTATTTGTCACAGGACGCAAATTGTCGCTTGTAACCGCTACCAAACCTATGACAGTAATTTGTTTAGCCTCAATCTGTCTTTCAATTCATTTTCACTACTGTATACTTCATTAGATCATTAGGCCGACAATGATATAATCGTGGTCGTTCTATAATGTTCGTCGGAAGAAGATGAGGAAGCCATAGAAAATTTTAACAAACACAATGTTAGCTGCTGATACTGAAGTACTGCGCACGCGCCCAGCAAGTTAACAAATAGATATCTCCTGCTCAGGGCCCTCTAAGTTAGTAAGCGATTTATCGAACCGATAGATGTATCTTACGTTCGTGCAACGCCAAAACACAAGTTAACCATTCGATACCGCTATAGGTTCGATATCTCACGTTCCAGAAACCGGGCATTAGAGGGGAAACATGTTCTCTGCCAGTCGGTCCATTGACTAACGGGACCACAAATAGCCAGGTCTTCAGCCCGCTACACAAAACTTCTCGAGGTAATCAAATGAACAACTCACATTCTCTGCTTCAACGGATGCATTCTTCGCATCTCTCAGCTGACTAATTAGCACTCAAATACACAAGGATCCCTCAACTAATAACGGCATATCTTGCCTTAACACAAATACTAGGCCTTATTTCATATATCTTGGGTTCATTCCCAAGCTAAATCCCTGACTCACCTTCTCGATAAATAAAATGAGACTAAACTTTCTCAATGAAGGACAGGTTGCCACAGCTACTCCCGTAACAGCTGAAATAATATCAATACTGCATGCGTAGAAATATCTGACTAACCTTATGCTGCTAATTACGTGAAATTAACCAACGCTGATGGCGGGTGGCCTGTGTTCATAACGAAGACTCTCATCCCCAAATAACTACAGAAAAGCACGGAATAACGTATTATACACACAAGCAAAATAAAACAGACTACATAATCTTATGGTGTGACCCTCTATTCCCTCTAACTAAAATAAATATGTATAAGTGGCTTGGGCTCACAACATTCACACCGCCCATCTGCCAAACATTTATCGTTTCGTGAAAACACAATACTGCAGCCATAATGGCTGACATTTAACAGTATAAGATAGAAGATAATTTCCCTAACCTGAATATATTAGCCTACACTGAGTTCATGCCATTTAATTTGGATTATTGTACTCATCTTTCACAATCAGTAGTCATTCTTCCCGGATTCCACAGCCATATGCCTTATGCTGCTTACCTGCTCATAGCTCCAGGAATGAACGTTGGTTGGCAGGTCCTGGCGTTGATACCACGTCCATCCATAATGTCTCCTTTATTCCTGGGATTTTGCAGAAAGGAAGTAGATTAGCACCAGCTTCTTCACCGCTTAATGTGTGCGATTACACATCGCCGATCCTGATGTTAGGCTGTAATTGGCTCAAACTACACACAGATATTAGTTCGAAATGTGCGTCATCAGATCAAGGGTTCAAACCCAAGGGACATTAGTTTATATAGCGGCTAATATACGTACGAGACGCACACGATTCACACATAACTCGCGTACGCAAACCGTAGTGATATACCGGTCACAGTTCGAATGTACATCAATCTCACGCTCGGCTCTCGAGCTATAATTAATTGAAATTTTCAGTCAAATTATTCGCGTGACCAGATCGTGGTCTATCAAATTACAGCGAATGAAAATCGGGACATGATATTTATCCTGCAATTGTCTTGCTCGAGGTAAATATAGAAATAAGTATAAACGCACACAGGCGTGTAACGGTTTTTGTTGACACGAAGAGAGTTTCACATCAGCTCACTACGTGTTACTCGCACCAACAACTTCAGAAGAATGAGACAGCTTCCTCCTTCTGGGGTCCTTAAATGAACTGTCTGTCCCTTTGTAGCACGAGGTAATTCCCCGTCTAACACTGGCTGCGTGACGGTTGACTGGCTATCACCTTCTCAACGACTTTTCATTCAAATGAATTATTAAATAAGGACTCAAGTAAACATTATTATCATCCAGTGGTGAATAATAATTATATCTGCAGGTGATATTTAGTTTGAAACTGTGGAATTCCAGCTTAGTGGAGAAATGATCGTTGTAAATCTCGAGATGCGTTACTGTGAATTCGAAGTTGGTCATCCTGAAATCTTGTTGTGGAGTTCAGTTTGTTTATATCTAACCACTCCCACACACAAATCATTTGAATTTGAAAGTTGCAGTGCGGGTGGCGTGCCTAGCAACCAAGGTAACGACTCACTTTGAATTCAAACTGTTAAGCTACCCTCTGTAAAATTTCATGCCGCGCTGCGCCTAGCTCGGCTATAACGGACCTTCAGAGTTCGTACCCTGCTTCTTGCATGCGATTAATGATTGCTTGATATGATTATTATATATATTGAGGCATCTAGGGGATGGCTCAGTACATCAATGTGGATAGCCGAGCGTTAAGCATATGTAGATTCAGGTAAGCTCTAAATAATATTTAAAATTTTGCTTTCAGTTTTAAGGGAAAAAGAACCGATGTTTTGTGCAATGAGGAAACTTGTCTAATTCGGAATTGTCATTTTTTGGACCCTTGCGATTCAGCGTTCAGCAAGTTTTACTGTATTACAACTATAATTCAACTGCTCTTTGCTCTTACAGCGCTCTTACCGTTAGCTCAAGGAGCGGGGCTCTCTCATTGCCCTCCTATGGTTTACATGATCGGAAATTACTACTGTCCGCCTTTGTGATGTAGTGGTTAGTGTGATTAGCTGCCACCTCCGGAGGACCGGGTTCGATTCCCGGCTCTGTCACGAAATATGAAAAGTGGTACGAGGGCTGGAACGGGGTCCACTCAGCCTCGGGAGGTCAACTGAGTAGAGGTGGGTTCGATTCCCACCACAGCCATCTTGGAAGTGGTTTTCCGTGGTTTCCCACTTCTCCTCCAGGCGAATGCCGGGATGGTACCTAACTTAAGGCCACGGCCGCTTCCTTCCCTCTTCCTTGCCTATCCCATCCGATCTTCCCATCCCTCCACAAGGCCCCTGTTCAGCATAGCAGGTGAGGCAGCCTGGGCGAGGTACTGGTCATTCTCCCCAGTTGTATACCACGACCAAGAGTCTGAAGGTCCAGGACACTGCCCTTGAGGCGGTAGAGGTGGGATCCCTCGCTGAGTCCGAGGGAAAAACCGAACCTGGAGGGTAAACAGATGATGATGATGATGATGATGAAATAGCTACGACGGTATTCGAGCTCATGTCATCGCAGCTCATAGACAAGTACAGTGACCACTCGCCCACCGCTCCGCTTGAATATGATGAAAGTTTCCGAGTATATAGAACTGCGCGGAATCGGGGGATTCATCATTTCTTCGGAAATTAAGTTGCGGACCTGACATGTTTAAGTAAAATGTGCTTGCCTTCTAGTTTTCTATCAGCTCCACTTGGTCCGAAGCGGATCCTGCCTTATGACATTTGTCCTCATTTTTTTCGAAAACGAAAGCGTACTGGACCTAAATCCTTATACACGAGTTACTGTTGAGTGTGGCCCCAAACAGGTACATTAAGCTCGTTGAAATCGATTGGACGCAGGGTCTGACTTCTTCTTCTGCTCCTTCTTCTTTATCTGTTTACCTTCCAGGGTCGGTTTTTCCCTCGGACTCAGCGAGGGAGTCCACCTCTACCACCTCAAGGGCACTGTCCTGGAGTGTGAGACATTGGGTCGGGTGATACAAGTGGGAAGAATGACCAGTACCTCGCCCAGGCGGCTTCACCTGCTATGCTGAACAGGGGCCTTGTGGGGGAATGAGACGATTGGAACGGATAGAGAAAGAAGAGGGAAGGAGCGGCCGTGGGCTCAAGTTAGGCACCATCCGGGCATTTGCTTGTAGGAGAAGTGGGAAACCACGGAGAACCACTTCCAGAATGGCTGAGGTGGGAATCGAACCCACCTATACTCATTTGATATCCCGAGGTTGAGTGGACCCCGTTCCAGCCCTCGTACTACTTTTCCAATTTCGCGGCAGAGCCGGGAATCGAACCCGGGCCTCCGGGTGTGGCAGCTAATCAGACTAACCACTACACCACGGAGGTGGACGCTATCTTTTAAGTATGGTACATAAATATTATTTTCCGGCAGAGTAATTTCTTATGTCCGCCTCTCTGGTGTAGTGGTTAGTGTGGTTAGCTGCCACCCCCGGAGGCCCGGGTTCGATTCCCGGCTGTGTCACGAAATTTGAAAAGTGGTATTAGGGCTGGAACGGGGTGCACTCAGCCTTGGGAGGTCAAGTGAGTAGAGGGGGGTTCGATTCGTTCTTCAGCCATCCGTGAAGTGGTTTTCCGTAGTTTCCCACTTCTCCTCCAAGCAAATGCCGGGATATACCTACCTTAAAGCCACGTCCGCTTCCTTCCCTCTTCCTTGTCTATCCCTTCCCAACGTCCCATCCCCCGACAAGGCCCCTGTTCAGCATTGCAGGTGAGGCCGCTTGGGCGAGGTGCTGGTCATTCTCCCCAGTTGTATTCCCCGGCCCAAAATCTCTCGCTCCAGGACACTGCCCTTGAGGCGGTAGAGGTGGGAGCCCTCGCTGAGTCCGAGGGAGAAACCAACCCTGGAGGGTAAACAGATTAGGAAATAAAGTAAGTAGGCCTAAGTAATTTATCATGTTCGTTTTGTTTTAGTTGATTATCCAATCAAATTTCATAGCAATCGGTCTGGTCCAACATGAAAGAGTTCGCTTCTTATTCAAATTGATACAAACACACTCATTTCATTGCATATTTTATTAAATAATATCATTTTACATTACAAAAAATTTCATTTGCGAAGTAAGACGGCATGAGGGGCATAGGCCAAGGGAGCAGCGTGCAGAGCAGGGGCTGCGTAGGCTGCGGCGACGATTGGAGCTGGGTGGGCCACGGCGATCGGAGTCCTCAACGATATTTTGTAGGTATTAGCGTAGGATGTTGCAAGAGGGACAGCAGCATGGGCAACAACTGGAGCAGCGGCGTATGTAGCAACAGCAGGAACACCGCCCAAGTGGCCGGCCGACACAGCGGCGAACAGCAGAGACAGGAGAATCTAAAAGATGGATTGATAAAAGTCAGTTTAAAATTTCAATTATCCTTAACTATTACGTCAAATCAATATTCTGTTTTTATGAATCCGCCTTGTCAATACATTACAATACCATATTTATTGTCTAACACATATTAATACATGAGTAGGGGAAGGGGGAGGGTCAAGATGGGGACGCTAAGAAAAAAGTAGTTCAGGTGCGTTATACTTGTTGATAATGTATTCATAAATAGTTCCATTTTGTTGCATCACTAACTGTTTCTCATTATGCACTAAAATATTTTTTGAAAAGTCAAACACAAAAACTCCACACACAAAAAGTCGTGCATACTACCAATGCCCCTTCTTGCCGCATATGTGGGGCAAGATGGGGTGGGGTTTCCTTGTCTCCATGGTGCTGCCACTGGCCTGGAAACTTGCACTTTTCAGTAAAAATTATAGACTACTAAAATTTGAATCTATTCCCATAACCTTGAATTACTAATATCAACGTAAAGTATTACATCATAATAAACCATCATAAGGCTCGTAGATGGCATAATGAGCAAGAATACAATTTAAATTCATTTTTATGGTAAAAATGTATGGATTTTTAAATGACCGATTTTTTCGTGTGACATCCTGAGAGGCCGTGTGCAGGTCTTTAAAGTCGACTCCCGTCGGCGACCTGCGCGTTGGGATTTGAGATGAAATGGATGAAGATGAATGAAACTGGGCAAGGGTGTTGAAGGAAGGTACCGTCAGAAGGTACCGTCCCAGCATTTGACTGGTGTTGTAAATGGGAAACAACGGAAAATCACTTCAAGGACGGCCGACGGTGGGGCTCGAACCCACGCGTCTACCGAGTCAGCAGAGAGCTTGGCCCCATGACCTATCGCTGCGCTTTAGCCAGCGTAGCCACTGCTGTCGGTAATGACTGATTGAGAACCCCACTACCCTTTGCACTCAGTATTTGATCCCTGGGCCTGTACTATACTATTTATCCTAAGGGGCAAGATTAGGACATGTTGTATTGAGACTAACGGAATAAAAATATCTTTATTTATTTATGAATTACTTCCACAAGCTCAATATATATATACATTAAGGTACATGTATTGCAATTCCAGTTTACCTCATCAAAGTCCAAAGTCCAATGGATACAGATGTATAAGATCACAGCGGTGAGAAACAGTAAAATTGCCACTCCACGCATACAGACAGCTCACACTGACTAGAAGTCGTACGAAATGTGTAACCTTCATCTGCCCTTCAAGCTATTTCCATTTTCAGGCCAGTGCCAGCACCATAGAGACAAGAAAACCCCTACCCCGTCATGCCCCGTGTCCCCGTCTTGCCGCCCCTTCCCCTACATGTTTCGAGAATAGTAACAAATTCTCTTCTTCAGCTTCTGGTTTAAAATCACTCAAGCATATATGACCTGTTAAAATACTATTAGGCCTACTATCTAACATAAAACTGTCTACAAACTATATCCAATAAAATTCAAACATGGATTTGACATTCATATTGCGTTTAAAATCATCACTTTACGTCTAGAAGTCCAGGTGTAATTTTGCACTGATAGTCCAAGTTTCCATTGTATCTGATATGTTACAACTGCGTGCGCCTCATTTCACCAACACCCTTTACTTGTCTCGTGTTATGCTTCCGAAAAGTGTTGAAAGAAGATCCATATGCCCTTGCTTTTTCAACCACAATCAAGCCAAATTGCATCCAGACAGGAAGGAAGGTAAAGTGAAAGCTCCTTGATTGCAGCCAATACGGACCAATAATGGTCAAAAGTATAGATTATATTATATCAAATAGATAGAAACATGTGGTTTGGTTGCCGGTGCCATTAAATAACTTCCACGCGTTATTTCCTTTAAATTAATCACGTCGAGTGACCGCAAGATGGTAGGGACCCACCTCTACCTGATTTGAGTATAATATTGATCTACAATAGCAGGGAGCAAAGATTCACGTACTTTACTGTCTATTCTCTCATTTCAACAAAAACCATATATAAAAAAGTGTTAACAACATGACAACTTTGAGGTCCAGTCTTAAAGTTTGTAACGTAACAGAGGTAGTGATTATTGTTTGCAATAATCCCCTTTAAATCAAGTTGTCGTAAAAAAAAAATTACTTTGCTGCTGATAAACACACGGAAATATATTTCAAAGTAAATAAATAAATAAATAAATAAATAAATAAATAAATAAATAAATAAATAAATAAATAAATAAATAGCCCTCTCTGTGATGTAGTGGTTAGTGTGATTAGCTGCCACCCGGGATGTATCTACCTTGAGGCCACGGCCGCTTCCTTCTCTCCTCCTTGTCTATCCTTTCCAATCTTCCCAACCCCTCACAAGGCCCCTGTTCAGCATATCAGACGAGGCCACCTGGGCGAGGTACCGACCCAAAGTCTCACGCTCTCACGCTCCAGGAAGTGGTTTTCCGTAGTTTCCCACTTCTCCTCCAAGCAAATGCCGGGATATACCTACCTTAAAGCCACGTCCACTTCCTTCCCTCTTCCTTGTCCATCCCTTCCCAACGTCCCATCCCCCAACAAGGCCCCTGTTCAGCATTGCAGATGAGGCCGCTTGGGCGAGGTGCTGGTCATTCTCACCAGTTGTATCCCCCGGCCCAAAATCTCTCGCTCCAGGACACTGCCCTTGAGGCGGTAGAGGTGGGAACCCTCACTGTGTCCGAGGAAAAACCAACCCCGGACAGTAAACGGATTAAGAAAGAAAGAAAGAAAGAAAGGAATTTCATATTTTCGTGTAATGTACTGATCAATAACGTCGTTTAGCTATTGCTAACCCGGTACAGCCCTTGTAAGGCAGACCCTCTGATGAGTGGTGCGTGGCGTCTGCCGTGTATAGGAGACTGCGTGTTATTGTGATAGAGGAAAGCGTTGTGTGTGGTATATGAGTTGCAGGGATGCTGGGGACAGCACATATATCTAGTCCTTGAACTATGGGAATTAACCCGCCTTCTGAACCCAACTTGGCAGGTTCTATGCTGGCTGAGTCAGCTGGTATTTGAAGGTGCTCAAATATGTCAGCCTCGTGCCGGTAGATTTACTGGCACATAAAAGAACTCCTGCGGGACAAAATTCCGGCACCTCGGCATCTCCGAAAACCGTCAAAAGTACTTAGTGAGAGGAAAAAAAAAGAATCATTATTAAGGGAATTAACCCATTAAAATAAAAATCTCGTGGTTCATCTGGGAATCGAACCCGGGGCCTCAAGGACTTACGGCCAAGAGACTGCCATGGAGCCAGATAGCATACTGATGCACACTAGTGACGGATGGGTATCTCTTTGGGAAAGAAAATATATTATTTTTAGGGACCGGATTTTTATGTGCTAGAAACTTAATATTTTATTTTCATGCAGTATATATATTAATAAGTATTTATAAAATGAAAAAAATATGTATAATATTTCAAAAATATTCTGTTTCAATACTGCAAATTTATAAAAGCCTAAGTTAAAAAAATCACTCACCAATCATGCTGAGGCAGTGGTGGATTAAAGAAAGCAAAGAAGTCAGATAAGGATAACATGATGGCAAGCATAATTGGCGGTCATACAAATTTTATTGAAAAATGGAAGAGTATGTATAGGTACTTTAAGGCAGAAACAGGTTCCAAGGAGGACATTCCAGGAATCGTTAATGAACAAGGCGAGTGTGTATGCGAGGATTTTCAAAAGGCAGAAGTATTCAGTCAGCAGTATGTAGAGATTGTTGGTTACAACTATAATGTCCAGATAGAGGAGGTGACTAATACTAAATAAGTATTAAAATTTACATATGACAACCATAACATTTACAGTAAGATACAAAAGTTGAAAACTAGAAAAGCAGCTGGAATTCATAAGATTTCAGGGGATGTACTGAAGACAATGGGTTGGGTTATAGTACCATATCTGAAGTACTAATTTGATTGTTGTTTGCATGAAGTTGCTATACCAAATTAATGGAGAGTTGCTATAGTAGCCCCTGTGTATAGAGGAAATGGTGATAGACATAAAGCTGAAAATTACAGGCCAGTCAGTTTGACATGGATTGCATGTAAGCTTTGGGAAAGCATTCTTTCTGATTATATTAGACATGTTTGCAAAATTAATAACTGGTTTGATAGAAGGCAATTTGGGATTAGGAAAGGTTATTCCACTGAAGCTCAAGTCGTAGGATTCCAGCATGCTATAGCAGATATCCTGGATTCAGGAGTTCAAATGGACTGTATCGCGATTGACCTATCTAAGGTATTTGATAGGGTAGATCATGGGAGACTACTGGCAAACATGAGTGCAATTGGACTTGTGACCAAATGGGTGGCTATATTTCTAGAAAATAGATCTCAGAGAATTAGAGTAGGCGAAGCTTTATATGACCCTGTAATAATTAAGAGGGAAATTCCTCAAGGTAGTATTATTGGACCTTTATACACTGACTGACAGAGCAAATGCAACACCAAGAAGGAGTGGTCAGAACTTTATGCCAATTGCAGGGTAGACTGACGTCACTGAGGTATGCTCATGATGTGAAATGCGCCGCTGTGCTGCGCACGTAGCGAACGATAAATGGGACACGGCGTTGGCGAATGGCCCACTTCGTACCGTGATTTCTCAGCCGACAGTCATTGTAGAACGTGTTGTTGTGTGCCACAGGACACGTGTATAGCTAAGAATGCCAGGCCGCCGTCAACGGAGGCATTTCCAGCAGACAGACGACTTTACGAGGGGTATGGTGATCGGGCTGAGAAGGGCAGGTTGGTCGCTTCGTCAAATCGCAGCCGATACCCATAGGGATGTGTCCACGGTGCAGCGCCTGTGGCGAAGATGGTTGGCGCAGGGACATGTGGCATGTGCGAGGGGTCCAGGCGCAGCCCGAGTGACGTCAGCACGCGAGGATCGGCGCATCCGCCGCCAAGCGGTGGCAGCCCCGCACGCCACGTCAACCGCCATTCTTCAGCATGTGCAAGACACCCTGGCTGTTCCAATATCGACCAGAACAATTTCCCGTCGATTGGTTGAAGGAGGCCTGCACTCCCGGCGTCCGCTCAGAAGACTACCATTGACTCCACAGCATAGACGTGCACGCCTGGCATGGTGCCGGGCTAGAGCGACTTGGATGAGGGAATGGCGGAACGTCGTGTTCTCCGATGAGTCACGCTTCTGTTCTGTCAGTGATAGTCACCGCAGACGAGTGTGGCGTCGGCGTGGAGAAAGGTCAAATCCAGCAGTAACTGTGGAGCGCCCTACCGCTAGACAACGCGGCATCATGGTTTGGGGCGCTATTGCGTATGATTCCACGTCACCTCTAGTGCGTATTCAAGGCACGTTAAATGCCCACCGCTACGTGCAGCATGTGCTGCGGCCGGTGGCACTCCCGTACCTTCAGGGGCTGCCCAATGCTCTGTTTCAGCAGGATAATGCCCGCCCACACACTGCTCGCATCTCCCAACAGGCTCTACGAGGTGTACAGATGCTTCCGTGGCCAGCGTACTCTCCGGATCTCTCACCAATCGAACACGTGTGGGATCTCATTGGACGCCGTTTGCAAACTCTGCCCCAGCCTCGTACGGACGACCAACTGTGGCAAATGGTTGACAGAGAATGGAGAACCATCCCTCAGGACACCATCCGCACTCTTATTGACTCTGTACCTCGACGTGTTTCTGCGTGCATCGCCGCTCGCGGTGGTCCTACATCCTACTGAGTCGATGCCGTGCGCATTGTGTAACCTGCATATCGGTTTGAAATAAACATCAATTATTCGTCCGTGCCGTCTCTGTTTTTTCCCCAACTTTCATCCCTTTCGAACCACTCCTTCTTTGTGTTGCATTTGCTCTGTCAGTCAGTGTATTTTCTTATATGGTATGTGTAAAGAAGTGGAATCAGAGATAAGGCTTTTTACAGACAATGTTATTCTGTACAGAGTAAAAAATAAGTTACAAGATTGTGAGCAACTGCAAAATGACCTCGATAATGTTGCGAGATGGGCAGTAGGCAATGGTATGATGAAGTAAACTCGTGTCCTCATCCCGAGGTGTTGCAACTCTTTTCAGGCACACTCCCAATGGAGGTGAGTTGCATGTACCATTTCAACCACGTACCAGCCTACCTGCCATTCTTAAACTTCAGGCAGTACTGGGAATCGAACCCGGGCCCCCAAGGACGGCAGCTAATAACACTAACCGTTACGCTACTGGGGCGGACGACGGTATGATGATAAACGGGGTTAAAAGTCGGGTTGTGAGTTTCACAAATAGGGAAAGTCCTCTCAGTTTTAATTACTGCGTTGATGGGGTTGAAGTTCCTTTTAGGGATCTCTGTACATTGTTATGATAGTATTTAGGGGTTGTAGTAAGGATGTAAAGAAGAGGGAAACCGGGCGAGTTAGCCGTGCGGTTAAGGGCGCTCAGCTCGCATCCGGGAGATAGTGGGTTCGAATCCCACTGTCGGCAGCCCTGAAGATGGTTTTCCGTGGTTTCCCATTTTCACACCAGGCAAATGCTGGGTCTGTACCTTAATTAAGGTCACGGCCGCTTCTTTCCTATTCCTAGGCCTTCCCTGTCCCATCGTCGCCATAAGACCCATCTGTGTCGGTGCGACGTAAAAGAAATAGCAAAAAAGGAGAGGGCATGTAAGTCTCTGGTAAGACCCCAACTAGAGTATGGTTCCAGTGCATGGGACCCTCACCACGATTACTTGATTCAAGAACTGGACAAAGTCCAAAGAAAAGCAGCTCGAATTGTTCTGAGTGATTTCCGGCAAAAGAGTAGTGTTACAAAAATGTTGCAAATTTTGGGCTGGGAAGACTTGGGAGAAAGGAGATAAGCTGCTGGACTAAGTGGTATGTTCCGTGCTGTCATTGGAGAGATGGCGTGGAATGAAATCAGTAGACAAGTACGTTTGAGTGGTGTCTTTAACAGTAGGAAAGATCACAATATGAAGGTAAAGTTGGAATTCAAGAGGACGAATTAGGGCAAATATTCATTTATAGGGAGGGGAGTTAGGGATTGGAATAACTTACCAACGGAGATGTTCAGTAAATTTCCAATTTCTTTGCAATCATTTAAGAACAGTCTAGGAAAACAATAATAGGGAATCTGCCACCTGGGCGACTGCCCTAAATGCAGATTAGTAGTGATTGATTGATTGATTGATTGATTGATTGATTGATTGATTGATTGATTGATTGATTGATTGATTGATTGATTGATTGATTGATTGATCGACAAAAGAGCTCTCTATTGCAATGAAGTTTGAAAACTTTGTCCAAGTTTTCCATCACAAACCGATATCGGTTGCCTGGGAACAGGACGTTCAACACCACAAGCAGACAGTCTTGCATATTTCATTAAAGAAATGTGACTGGCACTCAAACTTTCAATTTCACTAACGTCTTCTTGCCCTTCCAAATCTTTGGTAAACTTTTTTCAAACGCACATTCAAATTTCTGTTAAATAGCTTCCACTTCAGAACCTCTGTGTGAATTAATAGTTTCCTCAGTGTCATGCACCTCAATAATTGTGTCAGCTAGCAAGTTTGTTGATGTTTCTAACTTTTTTATGCAGGAAGGCAAAATCTCAAATTTGTAGATATATAAGATCATTCATTTTTTTATGCACTGTCTTTAAGTTAGTCCTGAGGAATTTCGATTGATGAAGCGTCATCCTTATTTAGTTCATCTATCACTGATTTAACATTTTCAAAATTGTTTGCATAATACACTACTGCTTCCAACCACGTCCCCCAACGAGTAACAATGGGTCTACGTGGAACTGCAAGATCTGGATTTTTTACTCTGAACATATCAGTTCTTGTTGGCGCTTTCAGAATTTTTTTCCGTTTAAAATAGGTTTGTGAACGTTAGGATACAATATAGGTATGTATCTGCTTACGCATACTCTGTGTAAACCATGTAATACACATGTAAAGTATACAACGTTGGGGAAGGTCACGTAGTGGCCATTTGCTGCCTTCTTCATATACGGAGTTTGTTGTTGTTTAAGTCATCAGTCCATAGACTGGTTTGATGCAACTCTCCATGCCACCCTATCCTGTGCTAACCTTTTCATTTCTACATAACTACTGCATCCTGCATCTGCTCTAGTCTGCTTGTCATATTTATACCTTGGTCTACCCCTACCGTTCTTACCACCTACACTTCCTTCAAAAACTAACTGAACAAGTCCTGGGTGTCTTAAGATGTGTCCTATCATTCTACCTCTTCTTCTCGTCAAATTTAACCAAATCGATCTCTTCTCGCCAATTCGATTCAGTGTCTCTTCATTTGTGATTCGATCTATCCATCTCACCTTCAGCATTCTTCTGTAACACCACATTTCGAAAGCTTCTATTCTCTTTCTTTCTGAGCTAGTTATAGTTCATGTTTGACTTTCATACAATGCCACGCTCCACACGAAAGTCTTCAAAAACATCTTTCTAATTCCTATATCAATGTTTGAAGTGAGCAAATTTCTTTTCTTAAGAAAGCTCTTCCTTGCTTGTGCTAATCTGCATTTATATGCGGAGTAGCATCCGTAATTAAGAGTAAAACATTATCGAATTTCATCTCATTCGGCCATAACAACTGCAGAGATTCATTGAATAAACTAGCCGTTGTTACATGATTCGATGCTTATTTTTCTCTACATGTTAATAGAAAACACCTCTTGGAAACTGTTTAATTATTTTCTAGTACATCTATCACGACGTGTCCCACTTTCTTGCCGCTAGAGTCTGGTGATTCGTTCATGCTTACCCATATTTTTTTTAAATTTTCACATTCTGCTCTGATCTTTCCAAGCATTTCCTCGTAACACGCAGAGACATATAATTTTCTTAATGTTGATTGATTAGGTGTTTCAAAATATCTGTAATTTGTAAGTACATTTCTAAACTGTGGACATGTTAATTTATTTAAAGTAATATCACATGAAAGAAAAGTTTTGCAATAATCTGCATAATATTCGGGAATTTTCTGCTCTGCACTTTCAGGTTTCCCATATTTTTAGCAGAATAGAATTTTTCCGTTACAAATACTCCACTAAATTCAACAACATATTGCTGCACACGAGAACATGAACTTGACTTTCCTTTCGGCATTATATGACCAATCACAATCACATTGCACTTCATTTAATGTACCGGTACTATATAAACGGTGTGGTACAAAGTTGCTAAGGACAGTGACTGACTGAACTGAAGAATACCGCGTCGCGTCGTGTGCATCACATTGCATCAAACTTCATGAGGGATTCCCCTTTGACAAAGGAAGCCAGAACGTGCGGTCGAGGTTAGTCACTCACTACGCAACAAGTTTACGAAATTCATCCGCATTGCGTTTTCATTAATAGGAAAAGTATATGAAATATTAATCTTCTAAATTTAAAAATTAGAACAAAGGAAAAATAACAAAATATGTGTTAGAACAAATAACAATACCATTTTATATTTTCTCTATTCAAAATATTTCAAATATTTATTTACATAAAAATCAAAAAAATATATTATCGAGATTATCGAATGATGCTTGGTCAGCGCGACGAGCCCTCTCGGCCGTTTTACTTGGTTTTCTAGATCGAGGCCCCTATCTTATCGTCAGATAACTCCTCAATTGTTTTCACGTGGGTCAAGTGGACCTCGAACCAGTCCTAGATCTAGATAAAAATCCCTGATTTGGCATGGAATTGAACGCGAGTTCTCCCGGTAAGAGGCAGGCTTGTTATCCCCCCCCCAGACCGTGGAGCCGGATTTATCCACACACACTGTCCACAAGCTGTTCACAAGTCTCTCTTATGAACATTGCACCATAACAATAAGTACAAACGAAGGGTGGGTGGATGTGACCGAGCTCGGCAGCTGCAGTCGCTTAAGTGCGGCCAGTGTCCAGTATTCGGGAGATAGTGGGTTAGAACCCTACTATCGCCAGCCCTGAAGATGGTTTTCCGCGGTTTCCTATGTTCACACCAGGCAAAGGCTGTACCTTAATTAAGGCCACGGTTGCTTACTTCTCAATCCTAGAGCTTTTCTGTCCTATCGTCGCCATAAGACCTATTTGTCTCGGTGCGACGTAAAGCTACTTCTAAAAAAAATGTGAGCTTCCCTCATGATCTCTAGTACTAAGCAGTGGACCAGTGTTGCCAACTTCTATTTTCAACATCCGCTAAATACTACTAAAAATCCGCTAAAATTCCGCCAAGAAATCCGATCTCGAATAATGAGTAATAAAAAAAAGTGATAAAAATGAGCAATAATAATAATAATAATAATAATAATAATAATAATAATAATAATAATAATAATAATAAAAGTAAATGTCTGCAGTCACCTGGTCTGTGAGTTTCACTGGGATTAACCCCCGCCTGCGAGCCGCCGAGCTAAAATTTGTTGGCGTTTTAGTGCCGGGTGCAAACTAGGTGAATCCCCTACCTCAAGGGCCACACACAGAACAGGCCAGTTCACTAAACGGTCTTCCTTCATAGCATAAATATAAATGCTACTCTCTCACAGTTTCATTATCTGTCGTCATTCGTCAACTAACAAATTTATGATACCATGATCTCATAACATCAAATCTAAATAACATGTTTTCCTCATGTGACTGCTAGCTCCTGACAAGAACTACGGAATAGCTCGGAGACAGACTTGAGTACAAATGTAAAAAAAGCGTAAAATGGATAAAACACTAAATTCCGCTATAATAAATCTAGAATTCCGCCAAAAAATCCGCTATCCTCTAAATGATATATTTCTCCGCCGACAGTCTTCTAATTCCGCCAAATTTGGCGGAAAATCCGCTAAGTTGGCAACACTGCACTGAGTTGAACAGGTTGAACAGGTTCTTCCACTTACCAACTTGAACATGTTGTTGGATGTGCAGTACCGTACATACTGTGCAGTGATGCTCTGAGCTTATATACTTCACTCCGGTCCTCTGTCGTAACGCAAGCACGCGGTGGTGTTTGCCAACGGATTTGCTTTCTCCTGCGGCTTCACGTGGCATCCAAAAGAGAAGAAGGAAATAATGATTACACACACATCTTCATGTATGGTAGAGCTTGGACGGTCACCAAGCCCGCTGATACCAGCGGAGGATTTACCTCAGTCTGAAGCCGGTTTGCTGAGGGTGGTTTTCCTCGCGTACATTTACTCGAAGGAAATGCTGGAATGGTACTTTATTTCAAGACACGATGCTCTTATCACCACCCTAAGCATTATTATCACTTGTTGACCGATCAAGTGGCTGTGCGGTTTGGGTCACACGGTTATCTACTTGCATTCGGGAGATGGTTCGTGCGATCCGGACTGTCGGCAGCCCTGAAGATCGTTTTCCGTGGTTTTTTTGCTAGCTGCTTTACGTCGCATCGACACAGATAGGTCTTATGGCGACGATGGGATAGGAAAGGTCCAGGAGTGGGAAGGAACCGGCCGTGGCCTTAATTAAGGTACAGCCCCAGCATTTGCCTGGTGTGAAAATGGGAAACCACGGAAAACATTTCTCAGGGCTGCCGGCTCCGTGGGTTTTCAAACCAAGTAAATGCTGGGGCTGTACCTTAATTAAGGTCATGGTCGCTTCCTTCCCACTCATAGCCCTTTCCTATCCCATCGTCGCCATAAGACCTATCTGTGTCGGTGCGACGTAAAGTAGATAGTATTAACAAATACTTACTGTTTTGACCCATAACACTTCTTTTTCTTCTTCTTCCACTACCGCTTTTCCCATTCCTGTGGGGTCACGTGTACGGACTGCGTAGCACATGTGGATTTGGCCCTGTTTTACGGCCGGATATCCTTCAAGAAGCCAATCCTATGTTTATTTATTTATTTATTTATTTATTTATTTATTTATTTATTTATTTATTTATTTATTGCACACTACGGGACTTAGTGTCCCAATTACAGTGGCAACTACGTCATATAAACTACAATTAACATGGTGGTACTTACATCGTTATATCTAAACTATATTCTACAATTTTATCTAATATCCTATAATGTTAATATAAAACATCAAAGTATTTTTCTAAAAACTAAGGAACCTTATATTAATACGGTGGAACAACACACGACAAAGTAAAATGGCAAAATAAAAGAAGCAATACACGTACAAGCTTAATAGTATACAACTTCACCTTACAATTTCCCCTAGTTTTAAGACTTCATACAATTGCGCGATGAATTTCAGTTACAAACTCGCTCATTGTCAGATTGAAGTCAAGGCCACTATTTTTTCTGAATGGCAATGTTGAAGATACTACACAGCCTGTTCACCGGCGAGTTATCATGTGTACACGTCCTGGTTTTTTCATTTAAAATGTTATGCTATTTCTGGAATTGAAGCGAGGTACATGAACATTTAAGAGAGACAGTAAATCTGGATTATCAATAACATAGTTTACAATTTAAAAAATAAATTTTACTGCATCCTTCCGTCTGCAAGTTTCTAAACTCTCCACTCCGAAATTTAAAAGGATATCACTATAGGGGATAGCAGCCAGTTTTTTATATTGTAGGTATTAAACATTTTTTTTTTTTGTTGCAATTTTTCAATCTGAAAGACATATGATTGTCACCTAGGGCACCAAACAATGCTGTTATATTCTAATTTTGGTCTTACTCTGTGTTTTTCAAGGGTTTTATATTCCAGATAATGAATCCTAGGGTCTTACATGACTCAGCTACCGCATTCAGTATATAGCGAATTGAAAGTAAGCTCGTGGTCGAATAAATCCCCGAGGTCTTTCATCTCGCAAACCGATCGTAAATCACTGTCACCTAGCTTGTAAGTGTAGTGGACGGGAGTTTTCCTTCTGATGAACGACATCGATACACATTTTTCTACATTTAAGTACAGTTTACTATCGGTCGCCCACTCCAATACACTTTTCAAGTCTAGCTGAAGCTGTTTGCAGTCGTTTATGTTTTCAATGGCTTTGAACACTTTGAAATCGTCCGCGTATAGCAGACAGAATATTTCACTTGTTCAGGCAAGTCATTGATGAATGCGAGAAATACTAAAGGGCCTAAATTTGACTCCTGAATTATTCCTGAATATACAGGGTATTCCTGAGAAGAAATTTTCTGGAAAGAAACGAACTGATTCCTATCACCCAGATAGGAACTGAAAAGATGCAACAGTTGTTTCGTGAAACCGAACAGGTTTAACTTCGTAGGGCATCGTGATTATTTTTATCGAATGCTTTTGCAAAATCTATAAACACTACGTCCATTTGTCCACCCGTGTCAAGTTCTGTGGACACTCGCTGAGTGAAGTTAACCAAGTTTGTGACTGTGGAACGTCGTGAAAGGAAACCATGTTGTTTGTCGTATATAAGAGGTCTTAAGTATGTTATTAGTCGATTACATTCGAAAACTTTTGCTATCGCGGATAATATAGAAATAGGCCGGTAGTTGTTTATTAATGTGGGATCCCCTGATTTAAGTATGGGGCACACTCGTGATAACTTTTAGACGGACGGACAGATGGATGTTTTAATAATCAAATTATAAATAAATAGGAGTGGATGCTTAAGAACATCTGGACAACCTTTTTTCACATACGGTGGTACTTGGTCTGGTCCTGCAGATGCTTTAGGTTTCAGCTATTTAAGTCCTACTTCAACCTCTTGTAAAGCGAAGTTTTTAATATGCACCGTATCGTTAGTGAAAGATGGAGCGTTAGGTATGATATATTGTGCTTTATGCGGGGAATATACTCATTGGAAGTAGTCCGCAAAACCTTCTACAATTTCATCCTTAGTATCCTGTACGTTATTTTCATATTTGTAAGTGTCGCAATCCCTACTGTTCTTTCTCCTATTTTTAACGCATGCCCAAAAAGATCTAGTGTCATTATTGATACCTTGTTCCACTGTCTCAATGTTTGTCCGACTCGTTGGCTGAACGGTCAGCGTACTGGCCTTCGGTTCAGAGGGTCCCGGGTTCGATTCCCGGCCGAGTCGGGGATTTTAACCTTAATTGGTTAATTCCAATGGCATGGGGGCTGGGTCTATGTGTTGTCTTCATCATCATTTCCTCCTCATCATGACGCGCAGGTCGCCTACGGATGTCAAATAGAAAGACCTGCACCTGGCGAGCCGAACCCTTCCTGGGATATCCCGGCACTAAAAGCCATACGACATTTCAATGTATCTTTTGTGTGCGGGCTTATTTTCAGATTTAATTTGAGTTCTCATCATTTTATATTGACTAACATAATGTTCCGCAATGTGCTTCCGCTTTCTGTAATATTCTTTTTCTTTCAATTTTCGAATTATGCTATCTGTAAACCAAATGGGGTATGACCGAGCTCGATAGCTGCAGTCGCTTAATTGCGGCCAGTATCCAGTATTCGGGAGATAGTAGGTTCGAATCCCACTATCGGCAGCCCTGAAAATGGTTTTCCGTGGTTTCCCATTTTCACACCAGGCAAATGCTTGGGCTGTACCTTAATTAAGGCCACGGCCGCTTCCTTCCCACTCCTGGCCATTTACTGTCCCATCGTCGCCATAAGACCTATCTGTGTTGGTGCGACGTAAAGCAACTAGCAAAAAAAAAAAGGGGGTATGTTTTTCCGTTACCTGTTTTTCTCGCGGGAACCGATTCGTTTATCGCTGAATGAAGGTTGCCTTAAAACCAGTCTACTGCAGCATCAACTTCAGTGCATTCATAGAGAGTGTTCCAATTCGTGTCTCTAAGCCTCATGAACAGTCGTTCGTAGTTCGCTTTTTAAAATTATATGAAGTCCGGGGAATACTGTTAGGTTTAGCCCGATGCATTGTAATTCGTAGTTCTATTTCTAAGGCCGGGTGGTGTACATCCTCTGGCAGTAGCGGGTCTGTGGTCTTTGTGCATTCAATATTTGAAATACGTAGGTCGAGTCGGGTAAGTTATGGCAACTATTTTTTTCTCGTGAACAGGAGACAACACGGAAAATCTAAGATATGCATTTTGAAATGTACGGTATGTACTTGCGTATTATGCCACTAGGTGGTGTATGTAAACAACAGTGTGGGTCTAAGCATGTCCGCAAGTTCAGTGTGTGAGTGAGAGCGTCACAAAATGGAAGTCAACAACCAGGAGCAACGATCGTGTCATCCAGTGCGTGAGGGACACACTGTCAATGCAGTTTATTACAATTCCTTTTTGTTGTACCAATTGCGCCGTGCAGTGCGAACCAAACGTCCAGATCTTTTGGACAACGCCATAATCCTACACAATAACTCACACAGCAGCTATCGTTCAGCGTCGCTTACAACGGTGGGGATGGGAGGTTCTTCCACACCCGCCTTATTCGCCTGATCTGAGCCCATGTGACTATGATCTAATCCCCAAAGTCAAGAAGCCATTACGTGGACAACGGTTTGCTAACAAAGAGGACATCGTAACAAGCATTTCGGGGAGAGGTGTCACACGTTGGCAATACACATACAGCGAATGGTATTCAGCGCCTGCCCCACCACTGGCAACGCACAGTGGAAACCTTGGGTGATTATTTCGAAGGTCTGTAACCAGTGAAGACCTGTCATTTGTACGTAGTCTTGTGTATTTGCTGTCTATACCATAATAAAACAATGTTTACCAATGGCCTGTGTTCTGTCACTTTCCTACGAGAATTTCCAGAAGTCAGAATTTGTCTTCAGGCACTATGCATAAGTACATGCCCTATATTTCCAAATGCATATTTTAGATTTTCCGTGTTGTCTCCTGTTCGCGAGAATAAAAATAGATGAAATGACTTGTGACTTGGCTCTCGTATTTTGATTAGTCATTACTAAGTCTAAAGTTTTCCCGGAACAATTTGGAGCTGAATTACCTAAGAACAGATTGTGAAGATTAATAAAATTTCTTAATTACTGACTTTGCGTATTTGTGCTTAAATGCTACTAATTGATGGTATGTTGAAATCGCCGACAATGACATTATTGTTGTGTAGCTCGAAATGAGATTCTAGCCATCCAAATATTTCACTGTAGACAGCTGATTTTGAGGAAGGTGGTACATACACATTACCGATATACCGTACATTTCCTTGAATGACAACTTTCAGTAAGAGCCCCTCAAAACTATTTGGGACCTTCTCAGCCTCTCCTGACAGCAGTGAGCACACCCCCGCCCCTCCTAGTCCTACTGTCATCCCTGTACACTCTGTACTGCTCATTGCAGACCTCACTAACGAACACAGTAAAGTCCAGCCAAGTCTCTGTTAGGGCGACTAATTGATATTCCTTTGCCTGAATGTTCTAAGTTCGTCAAGTTTTGTTTTTGATCCGCGCACATTTTGATAATAAATATTAAGCCTAGTGCCGTCCATTAATTTACAGCTTATTTAGGTCATCTTGGTTGTTAATAACAACTAATTTGTGTGCCCGTTGCATTTTCTGGCGTGTTTCAAAATGGCGTCAAGTAGAGGTATGGACCACACAGGCCCGAATTGTATGAAAAGTATCTTAAGTTTGAAGTGTATAGGAGGCCATGACCAAGATGAAACATACAATGTTAAAAGGCTGTGAGGAAAGAACAGAACAGTATCAAATGAATTGTTTCGTAAAACAAGTAACATATAAGATATTATTATTAACACACTTACAAAATTGAAGAGATAGAGACCAGACGTATATCAATTCAGCTGCGGCGGAAGAGGAGAATAATTGCCACGGTAGTCGAAATTACGGGGATATTACCTTTGGTAAACGGGAAAATACGGCGTAATACTTGTTATTCGACATTGAAGAGTGTAATCGCGGCGTGAAATACGAAAATTTGACTCAAATACGTTCATCAGTTGGACCGATACGATGTAAAACGACACGTCGAAGCTCATCACAAACAGAGCTTAAAGAAGAGAAAAATGTACACAAATCATTTTCTGAGAAGAAAAATTGAGCAATAATTAAGCCTTCGAGAATAGAAATATCGTAAAATTACAGATTCTTAAAAAAATTAAGATCGAAGACACTGGACCAAGTGTAAAATATTTTATTGACTGAATTGATAAGAAAGACATAAGGATACTGAGAAGAGATTATTATTTTAAGAAGCTTTAAAAATGAACGATTACTCGTTGGAATTCTTGGATTTTATCACTAGCTCAAGAATGAAGAAGCAGATGTCTTGCTAATTTCGTGGTGGACCGACCTGGAGATGAATATGAACCGGACAACAGACCAGACCTGATGAGAGGAAAGACTCCAGCCGTTCCGTAGACCGCAGCCAGCCGAGGACCAGAGATGTGACGCAGAGAGCTACAGAAGATGTCGTACTTGCTGAATGACGAACTAAGTTTGCTAGATATTAGTTCTTAATTAAGATAGACATAATTATCTAATATAATTTACAATAAGTGTGAAATATTTAAGAAGTGAAGTGACTCAGTGAAGTGATACATTTGAATTATACCATACTAAGTTAAGTTATGACAAGATCGATATCCCGAAAGAAGTGGCTATACATATGTCGAGTGGATTTTGATAGGAAATGAGAATACAATTATTTGAGAGAAAGAATGTAGATTATCACACAGCTGGATATGAGTATTTGCGTGCATTCATTTCATTAATGGGTTTTGAAAAGCCATTCATGCTAAGTTAGCGTCATTATGGGATGATATAGAGAGGAATTATGATTTATACGAGTTATTCCTTGTTGAATAACGTCATAAAATGGAATTACGAAGTGCTAGAGGGTTAAGCATTATTCTATGAGAAGAAAGATGATCCAAATAAGTGAATATAGTTGCAACGGAGTTGTATACGTTTTAATAGATGTGTTTATTTATGAAGAGGTTATGATATATGAAAAGTGGTTATGTTGCTGGTTTAATTGAATTGATTGAGCGATACATATTCGAGAATGGATTTATATGAAGCGATTGGAGTAAAGTAATAGTAAGATATGTTGCAATAAGACGTAAATACGGATACTAAATGTTTATATATTCAGATATGGATCAAATATGTGATGCAAGTACATAGAAAGGGATACATCGAGGGAATAACATATTACAAGGTATGCATGACAATCCCATGTGCGTAGATGAGAATAAATGGTTTCCGCAATGTCAAATACAGCTGTTGTTGTATGGAAATACTTGTAGCAAATGACATATTGTGGTAATGAACGTAACAGAAGATGAAGTGAGTGTGTAGCCTTATTGAATAATATAGATAATATAGAGATATCATAATTGAAATTTAGAGGAGTCATTTAGATAAACTTGTCATGATAATATAAGCTTCGTGAAAAATCAAATGCATATCGAGAGGAAATTAATAAGGTTAATTAAGAACTATTTTAGTTAGGAATGTGATATAGATTATTTTATATTTTGAAAGATGATTCATGATTATTTTATATATATACGTAAATATGATAGACTAGGATGATAGGTGCCGAGATTTTGGAAGGCAATAGGGGTAGTAACCTTAGGACGTCATTCAGCAAAACCATCTATATACAAGCGACCGATATAAAAGTAATTCAGATTGCAAGATTTTAAGGAAAATGTTTGAAAACGAATTGAGTGTTACGATAGTCAGAGACACGAATGATAAACATTCTTTCAATTTAATAATTAGTTTAATAATGTAATTGATTAATTGAATGTTTTTCATACCAGATGAAATGTAATAAGATGTTAGCTCATGTCAGGAATGAAATCCAATTTTCTTTTGAAAGTCAGCGCTGACTTAAATGAGATACATGTATATAATAATTGATTTTATGACATATTTTGGAAGAATATTAGCATATTCTACGTTCTCTTTTCTTTCATATTCAATTAGCTTAATAAATTTCTTCTTATGATTTATTTTTAAATGAGTCAGTATGGGATTTGTAGATATTCGATGTATGCTGACTTAGTTTTTAAGTTGTTGTTCATGCGATTTACTATGAGACCTGTGGTGAATTTTAATGCGATTGGATGTATACGTTAATCCGTAGATATACATGTATCACATGCGATCCGAGTCTTTTCTCTGAATTCACGTTAATCTAAACCATTTTACGAAGATTTACCCTGAGGACACAACCATCTACCGGGATATTTTTACGTGTGTCGTTCCTGGACGCGCGATGTGCGCATTTGGAATCCTGAGTTTTACACATTTTAATGACTCCGTTTCGTACCCATATGTACGCGTAGTCCTTCTCTCTGCGGATGACTCGGGACTGGGCTAGCAGTTTCCTTCTCTGCGGTGACAGACTCTCATTGATGTAGATGACATTGTCGCTTGGAAGATTTGCGTGCCTGGTGGGGAGGTTTCTCTTCACTCGTCGTCTTTCCATGAACAGATCATTGTCCATCCGCCTTACCAGCCTCACTATAATTCCGCTGTGTTGTTGGTGCTGGGCTTTCTGGAGACGATGACTCGCGTCCACCATCTCTTCTTTCACCTCTATGTCCAGACCCCGTCCAATCTTCTTGACTGTGCCGAGTACAGTTTCGTTTTGGATTTCAAGAAACACCTGGATTTCAATTGTGTTCCTTCTTGAGTGCATTTCCACGTCATTCACTCGGCATCCTAGGGATTTTATTTTTCCCCTTAAATTGCAGTTTTCCTGAGTCAGGTTTCTTATGTGATCAAAACAATTTTCGAGATCAGTTTGTTGCTTCGAAATAAGCTGGGCCGTGTCGTCCAACTACTTATGACTAGGGCCCGTATCCATATGCACTAAAACTCCAAAAATATGCATGCACATATGCACTAAAAATGTTGAAAATATACTCGAAAATATGCACTAAAAACAAAATACACTTACCAAACGCATTATTAATTTTAACTCTGTGTTAAATTGACAAACATGTTTCATTCCTTGAAAATGTTGCATGGCAGTAGGTTTTCAACAGTTTTTCAATGTTCTCAGGGATCAATGACTTTCTGTCGTCCGATATAATTAATTTATACGCTGAAAATGATCGTTCTACGCCGACAGACGTAACTGGACAATACTTGTTCACCGGCACTGACTGCTCGGAACATTCTTCTGGCAGTGACTGCCTGATTCCACTTATGTAGTTGCTTATGGATTAAATCATCTTAAATCCTGGCTTTGAGTCCAACACCGCATTAAGTTTCCTTTTTCAGCTTTTTCTCCAGTGTCACCATGGACACCATTGAACGAACTGATGGTGTTTTGAATTAACTGAAGGGATCCGTGTAGGAGTGCACCACGAGTATCTTCGCCTTCGAAGTTGACGAATAATGCACATGGATAAAACTGATGTCTTTATACAGTTTCAGATTTAAATGCGCACTTTGCTTCACGAACACGCGCAGTATGACTATCACCAAGAATTTTAACTACATCTTTCACTTGATTAAAGTTCTCCTGGTAGAACGATACTGCGGATAAACAAGTTCAACTTCTTGTGAGAACAGATCCCGGTGGAAGAGGATCCTGAGACAGATGAGTGTTGTACAACTGTACACGATCCGGTGCTATTAGGAGCAGTTGTTTTTCCACTTGAAATTTTTTTGTTGACAGATGGAAAGAGGGTAGTATTTCTTCCGCAATACGATGCAATACATGCGCCAAACATATGACATGGTTGAGATTTCGAGAAAATAATCAAAGAGACTGACCAGCTTTCAATATATACCGTACGAAGCTGCATCTGTGATTAAAAGGCGCACTTTGTAACAGTCACTCTCCGATTCAGTAGGCCAGAGAAGTCGCAGGGAATCGTTAACAAATCTTTGAACTGTAGCGTGGTTGGTTTTTCCTAACACTTTTCACGAAAGTAAATGAGGTTTGCCGGGTTCTTCCGGACATAATTGGCCCACTGTGATGTTCGCAATGTACCGAGCACACTAATTGTTTGTTCATCTACCGATATCCAGACACAGTTCCTTCCAATGTCAGGTCGTATCGAATCAACGAGAGAAGCGCGCAGTGAAAGTAAAAAGTAGTTCTTTCTAAGGGTAGGTCCATCTGGTATTCTTTGATTAGCACAATACTTTTCAAGAAATGAGCGCAGATGTGGATTATTCAATTTATGTAGCGGTATGTTGCTGCATACAAAAGCTTTACAAATATCAGCGGAAAATGTACTAACTACACACCGAGTTTTCACGTCGGTTAAAAGTAGCTGTTGCTTATTGTTACACTGTTCTTTTAATCTGAGATGTGAAGTTGTTTCCGAATGCTGTTCAATTTGAAATTTTTTAATTGTAATTTACACTCTTGTCGCATACTTGGCAGTACATTACATCACCGTCTTTTGAATGGTCACTATTGCCTGATATCCGCTGTTTAATTAAAAAGACTTAAGAGTTCTTATCTTTAGGAATTTTTACAGTTTAATCTAATGAAACATTCCAATAGACGAACAGCAAGTCACAGATGAACGCACTTGTTTAATCAAACCTTGGGAGGCTATTGTAAGGAGAAAGGAATGCCAGAAAGAAAGAAGTAGCTGTTGTGGAATGGGTCATTATCCATCTACCTGCTTGTATTACGACACAGAAAGCCCTTTCTTTGATCAGGGAAGGCTTCTCGTGTTGCCAAGGGAAGAACAACATATAGAATTCATTAGACATTTCATTTAGTTCAGAAATCTTAGATAATCGATCATGCAAAAGAGAAAAATATGTCTGTATATGCACTAACGTTCCAAATATGCATTTGCATATGCGCATATGCATTTAAAAAATATCCCGGCCCTACTTATGACACAGTTTCAATGAGTTACCTAAATCAGTCTTTCTTAACTTCTGGTCTTCTTTCATTTGCCGAATTTCTTCGGTTAGTTCTTTTAGAAGAGAAAATATGAAGGATGCAATCACTATTGCGTGTTTCCGTGGTGGTTGGTAGTGTGTTGTCTGGATATGAAGAGGAGAGTGTTGCCCCATAGGCTACAACAACAGTTACTTCTATTAACCCTTTATACATTACTGGCTGAATAATATCGTACCCGTGTAGCTTATTAAAGTAGAATCCCGTTAATCTGATCTAAATGGGACCAAGACTTATCCGGGTTAACAGAAATCTTTTCTACAATTCCAATTAAAAATTCACTGGAAAGTTAATGGGCGAACGTGCTATTCACGAGTGCTGATAGACGGAGGTGGGGAGTTGTGATTACCCTGTTGCGCCAGCCAGCAAGTTCACTTTATTATGACAAAATAAATATTAATGATGTTATGAATATGTCAAATAAATGTATACTGTAAATAAATACTAAGTTTTGTAAGCACCCTAGAATACTACATTTTCATCACTTTTGAAAGCATAACACACAGTGGATTTATACATTGTTCCTTCTCGCTACTTCGTACTATAGTATTAAAATCAATTCAATTTTGTTTTTAAATTAGATTTATTTTTCCTTAAACCTTTGTTTGGATTAAATAGATTTTCGGATTTGTGTAGTTCGAATTAACTAGACCCTTCTGTAGTTCCTTGACCAGACCAACTGTAGGCTATAAAGTAGTAGATACCTTTAGGAAATCCGTAAGATTCAGTGGCGTTGATATTGACAAATTATGGTATAATTTTTCTTTTATGAAATCAGATTTAGCATATATTTAGAAATATACTGATTATTAGGTTACTATTTCAAAACAGACTATATACTGGTATGTCTGGAATCTGTTACATACATTTCTAATCCTGCCTGCTGTCATTTCTTGATGGTTACAGTACTTTTGCATCCATCTCTTGGCACAGGCTAGAGCAAAGTGTAGCTTCCACTGAAGTCCCAGTCTCATCCATGGCTGTGACAATATGGAAGCTGCTGGGGTATGGGTGGTGCTGATTAATGACATTCAGAGCACAACCAGTGTGTCTGAGTGTCATGAAAGGTGTTGCTCATAGGGTTAGTTGTGCTACAATAGCACTGTCTGGCCCAGTGAGGAAAGCAATGGCAAACTACCTCACTCCTCATCTTGCCTAGTACGCCTCCTTTTGGCACTGCCATTGGTTTTTGTGGTTTCCCTATAACTGCATAGCCTTTGGTGATGCTATCTGAGGATCCAGCCAGCCTCTGGGCTGATGACCTAACAGACAGACAGACAGACACATTTCTAATGGCGCATGAATTTTGTACTATATTTCAGGAAAAATTATGGAAAAAATTTAAAATATATTAATTAGTGTGTGTAATAAGTTAATAATTCATCTCAGCTGATCCTAGATGTACGTCGAGTCTCCCGCCTGAAAGCTGGTTAAGCCCAGATCCAACTCTGATGAGATGTGATGTTTACAGTGCACTGTATCTTCTGGTATGGGCTAGAATTAGATTATTTTATGAATCGGTCTCAGTTTCATCCTTGGTACTGGTGACATGAAAGTGGCTGAGATACGATAAACGCTGGTAATACTATTCCTCATGCTTTTTTTCGGGTGGGGCCTCCCCCAGCGTAGCAATCGTCACTATTCTACATTGCCTCCAACATGCTATTAGTTCTAAGAAGAAAGATCTAGCAGGGAGGAGTGGGAGATGATACTACAGGAGTATTGGCCTTTTTCCATGTCAGACATGCTACCAGGCAGATGTTTGTGTTGGTAAGGTGGTGTTGAGGCGTGGTATTAAGCAGTGGCGAAGCTAGCTATATTACTTGGGGAGTCTAAGAATATTGTTCAAGCTTACCTTAAATTCTTTTATACAGCAAGTGTATGCGGCGCTCTTTTCTCTCTGCAAATGCATCATTGACACGGTCCCTGAAGCTCTGATTATTTGACAATTCGTGCAATAGAGATTTCTCTATCGCAAGTGTACTTAAATTACATAGTCTACTGTTTGTCATTGAATTCCTCAGGAAGGTTTTTATGCGTTTTAGCGCACTCATACTTCTTTCACTCGAACATGTTGTCACTGGAAATGTGAGAACTAAACGAACCAAACGTGTTGTTTGTTCGTAAACCTTATCCAGACCATTATCCAACATATATTTTAGCAGTATTTGTGGAGGTAGATGTTTAGCTTCATCAGAGTACACATTCACAAGTTCATTTGTCAGTTGTTCACTTTCGAAAAAAGGGTACATCTTCAGGAGTTGTTTCATTTTCATTGAGGGAAAACTTGTGTTGTAAGACTTAAATTGATTCTCATCCAATAATTCTGCAAAATGGAAGTTTTCAAAGTCACAGAACCGTATTTCCATCTGTACCACGGTGGTATCAATTACTTCATATGCTAATGCTGTGAGGGTTGGCACTACAAATGATTCTGTTGCCATTGCGGTATTGAGAGCTTTGCTGGTGTCTATGCATTCATTCACTGTTTCTTCATTTCTCAGATTTTTTAAGTTATTTATGGTTTGCTTTATCTCATGGTTGCAGATATTTACATTAGATGTGCATTTTGCTTGCAGCACCTTGAATAAATGATCCGTGTAGCAAAATATCTTGTTGAAGACGCACAACAGGAAGAGGAAATTAGGGTCATCTAATCTCTTAACCAGTCCCATAGCACCATTAACAGATTCGCCATCCCATTCTTCATCTTTATCAACAATGTGTGTAAGAGCTTCTTTCAAGTCCTTGAAATGGGATGCTATTGTTAGTGTTGCTCTGGAGTGGAAGTTCCAACGTGTCGTACATGCCGGGGGAAGTTTAAAGCCTTTATCTCTTAGGACTTGAGTTCTCTTTGATGACTTGCTGAAATATGTATGGAAGGCAGTCAAATCATAAGTAAAGAGACGCACTTTCTTTATAGCTTTTGCTCCACACAAGAGTACCAAATTAAGCTTATGTGCATAGCAATGTATAAACATTGCATGTGGGCAAACTTGCTTTACGATAGTTTGAACACCCCCTGTAGAACCCGCCATTACGGAAGCTCCGTCGTAAGTCTGACATATTAACTTCTTTTCTACGCCCCATTTTCGTAAGACATCCAATATTACGGCTGACAGTCCAGTGGCACTTTTATCTTTTGAGACGTCATAGAACCCCACAAACCTCTCGTGAACGTTATAACCAACACAATACCGAAATATAATGTTCATCTGATTCTGACAAGATATATCTAATGTTTCATCCGCCTGAACTGATACAAATTCACAAATAGAAATTTCTTTCTGAATCTCTTCATTCATCACTTGAGTTACACAGTCAATAAGTTCATTCTGAATGTCACTCGAAGTTCCTTTAAATCCTGAAGTTGCTCCCAGATGCTCTCTCATGAATTGTTCTTCTTGTGCTAGCAATTCCAAGGTCTCGAGGTAGTTACCTTTATTTACGGAGTCACTACTCTCGTCATGCCCACGGAATGGAAGTTCTTGTTTTCCGAGAAAACACACCACTTGAACTAACCTGCCAAGAACCCGTCTATTATGATTTACTAACTCATTATGCTTTAGAGCTGCAAGACGAGCCGCTTCTGATATCGCATGATCTATTCTACTCCTGCCGAGAAGAAGAAAACGCTCACTGTTCTGAATATGTCTTTTTGAAATCTGGTGTTTACGTGCTCTTCTATGAAAATTTTTTAGGGTACTGATGCCACTCTCATTCCATTCACTATCACCTCCAAATAATATGCAAATGTAACAATAAAACTTACAATCTGTCACACTTGCTGTAAGCCATGTATAATCCTTATACCATTGGGACTGGAAAGTTCTTATTTGGTTTCCATCCTTTTGCACAATTTTCAATAATGGCTGTGGCCGCTTGTCTTTCAGGGCACATTTTTCTTCGAAAGACAAAGAAGAAAATGGAGTTCGAAGCAAGTATGTAATAAGATCATTACTTTCATTCATTATACACGGATTTAAAAAATACTGGCAACTCTTCACAAAACACAGACCACTAATAATAAGTTGTAAACTTCACAGATCAACAGATCAGAACGCAAACATTAACTCGCAACTTGGAGACTAGACTCCCAGCTAGAGATGGCTGAAAAATAACGTAGCAGTTACTTTGTCCCAGTTACATGTCTGTCACTGTTACAAATGTAACGAGGACGAGAAATAACAGGTTATCGAGTAACGACAACAGAAAAACATACTAGGTGAAAACAGTAACTGGGAAGTGGGGACCAGTCACTAGTAGCAGCTTGCACACTAGTAGCACCTTACAGACACAGAATGTGACCTTCAGATAGTACGCATGTCTTCCAAGTGAGAGCGGTTTCGTAGGAGATTGCTTTAAGTTCCTGCTGTCATCTGGTAGTGGTAACTAAAGTGTAAACTGTTATCACACATTCAACTGTTCGTGCAAGGCTACCTACATTATAATATTATAAGTTTCACCCGTATAATTTTTCTTGTACCATAAATAAATTATTATGCCAACTTTCCATACTGAACTGATATTATAGAATGAACGTAGATAAAATGCATTTTGTAATACTATTTCACTTTGACATCATTATAATTGAATAAACCTGACCCCGCCGGGAATCGAGCCCGGGACCGCCAGGTGACAGGCGGGCGCGTTGCTCCCCTACACCGTGGAGCACAATGAGCACAATTGTTTGAATATTCATAACAAGTACTATAAACATTTCAGATTGTCATGAATGAAAAGAACGTGATAACGTCTCTTCACCCACTTAAGTTTTTATTAATTCATTTCACACAATCTATTATAACAAAATAACACATTATCGGTTCTTCCTCTAGATTTCAGAAAAAAATGCTATGTTGTCTTCTCATTTCATCCCCTGTCTGCCTTTTGATAACTTTATAGCAAATTGGAATGCGTGTTTTGCTGTTCAACAGTGTGTGTATTATAGTGATGCGTGCGCGCATGTGTGAGTGAATGAATGGCAATTTGCAACACAGCTGTAAGGGGACAAGCTTGAAGCTGTGACCAGTAAAAGGTGAGTAACGTTGGACGTTAAACGGGGACAAGCTTGAAGCCGTGACCAGGCTGTGACCGCACAGAACACCAATGTGTGACCGGTAAAAGGTGAGTAACGGTGGACGTTATTTTTCACTGATACTTTTCACAATTACTTTATTGTAGCAGTGACAGATGTAGCAGTTACATAAAAATAACCGTTTGTCACACCTCTACTCCGAGCTAGGTTTCAAAGCGAGCACTTACCGCTGCATGACGTCATACGTTGTCATAGCAACCAGTACAAGCCCCGCCCGCTAGCAGAAAGGTAAGAGTCTGGCTGAAGCCAGACTCAACGGCTAGGCTCAGTGCGCTGCGAGTACGCGGCAGATCGGAGAGCCGTGAAGTTATTAAGTTTATTAGACTTATTAAGTTTATTAGACATAATTTTCGTGCCTTATATCAATAATTTATTATTCGTATTTCGTCTGGGGAATCTGAGACTCTTAGATTCCCCCCAAGCTTCGCCACTGGTATTAAGGGCCAGGGAAAAACACATAGGCGGAAAAGAAAGTTTTTGCAGTTTGCTTTACGTCGCACCGACACATAGAAGTCATATTGCGACGATGGGCCCAGGAATGGGACGGAAGCGGCCGTGGCCTTAATTGAGGTACAGCCTCAGCATTTTCCTGGTGTGAAAATGGGAAACCACGGAAAATCATCTTCAGGGCTGCGGAGAGTGGGGTTCGAACCCACTATCTCCCGGATTCAAGCTCACAGCTGCGTGACCCTAACTGCACGGCCAACTCACCCGGTCGGAAAAGAGAGAGCCTACATGTTAAACCTGAATTTTTGTAGATAGCACATGCAAGGATGTGGGCTGGAAAATTCCACAGGTTGTGTTGGGTAAGAATGTGTGCCATGCAATCATAACCATTTCCTTGCCATTAGCAATTATTATAGGGATCAGTCGGGACCGATGACCTCAGCTGTTAGGCCCCTTTAAACAAGCATCATCATCATCATCATCATCATCATCATCATCATCATCATGGGGAGCAGTCCTTCCTCCTTGCCACTGACGGGTGCGGCTCGGGTCCACTAGCGGCTGGGCTTTGGGCCACAGGTTCGTCCCATTGTCCAGCCACCGGCGGTCCCTGATGCCAAGTCTCCGTTTGGGGAAGGGGAGTGAGAGCCAAGCCTTACGTTGTGTAAGGGGTTATCTTCCTCCGCCTGGCGATATCCCTGTCGTGCGGTGTTGCTGGAACACACTTGTCACGGCAGATCTGCAACTATGCTAAAGTTATTAGGTACAATGTACAGGTTGTTAGGAGTATACGTGTAGATATTTCTTGTAGGAATAGAGAACGATGTGACGAACCACTATATATTAAACTTTTAGTAATCCTCGGAAGTTATATTCGAGAGCAACGGGATACGATATTTTTAGAATAGGTAATATGTCATGTCCTTGTGAATGAATAGCTTCCCTGTCCGACTCGTTGGTTGAATGGTCAGCGTACTGGCCTTCGGTTCAGAGGGTCCCGGGTTCGATTCCCGGCCTGGTCGGGGATTTTAACCTTCATTGGTTAATTCCACTGGCCCTGGGGCTGGGTGTTTGTGCTGTCCCCAACATCCCTGCAACTCAAACACCACACATAACACTATCCTCCACCACAATAACACGCAGTTACCTACACATGGCAGATGCCGCCCACCCTCATCGGAGGGTCTGCCTTACAAGGGCTGCACTCGGCTAGAAATAACCACACGGATCCATTATAATAGCTTCCCTTAGGTAACAGGCAAGTTACGCGCCATCCGTGCCAAACTGGATTCTGTTTATGTTTTAGAGCAAATGTACTACTGTAACAGCTGAACGCTACCGATGCACTGCCACGAGATATTACGTAACATACTTGCCAAACTGGTTTTATGTTTAAGAGCAACTGGACTACGATAACAGCTGAAGGCTGCTACTAGGGTATGCCATATTACGTAACATTCTCGCCAGACTGGTTTTGTGGTTGTTAGTATTTTGTTTCCATCTTAGGTCTTCATACTACCCTGGTCATCGGTTTCGCACCCTGGAGATGTATCAAATTGTTAGCGTTAATACTGGTTCTTTTGCTGTTACGTCCTTTAGGGGATTGGGATATCTGTGGTCATCAGCACCATGGTGGAGTGAGTATGGAAATTACCTGAAAACCGGTGTCGGTGCTTGATGTATACAAGCGTGTGATATAATATTGGAGCATAAGTTTGGGATAGGCGCGCCGGAACGTGAAATACGGTATGATCCCCGTTGTGCATTGCGTAAAGGTAGAAGAAAGAAGGCAATATCGTGTTGACGTGTTTGTAAACAAAATTCTTTACGTGAAGGAAAGCATGCATGGGATAGTATGTCCAAATGAGTAGTATCGGAATTGAATTATCGATGTACATCAAACGTTTTGTTTCAAACACGTAAAGGACATGATATACAGTACAACTAAATAAATTAAATGTACCTACATTTCGTGCTTCCTGCCGGGCTGAGTGGCTCAGACGGTTGAGGTGCTGGCCTTTTGACTCCAACTTCGCAGGTTCGAATGTGGCCCAGTCCGGTGGTATTTGAAGGTGCTCAAATACGTCAGCCTCGTGTTGTACATATCCTGGCACGTAAAAGAACTCCTGCGGTATTAAATTCCGGCATCTCGGCGTCTCAGACAGCGATAAAAATAGTTAGTGGGACGTAAAGTGAAATAACGCCAATAAGAAAGATGATTGGTCCAAGTAACCAACCTCCCAATGCATCTATCCAGATATTACCTAGAGAGACGGTGCTGGAAGATGCCTTGACATACTGAGAGGGGATGTTCCATTGCATACGAGTGACTTATGTACATATTAAACACTCCTTGTCGTGTAAAAATTGCCTCATGTGTCATTAATTCACTTGACAGAAATGTTGGATTGCGTGCTTGATCAATTAACCAGTGGCAGAAATCTGCTCATAAAATCAACACTGAGCTTGATAGCAGCTGTCGCTAAAGTTCGGCCAGTATACAGTATTCGGGATATAGTAGGTTCGAAACCCTCTGTCAGCAGCCCTGAAGATGATTTTCCGTGGTTTCCCATTTTCACTCATACAGGCAAATGCTGGGGCTGTACCTTAACTAATGCTACAGTTGCTTCTTTCCCGATCCTAGCCCTTTCCTGTCCCGTCGCTGCCGTAAGACCTATCTGTGTCGTTGCAACATACACCAATTTGTAAAAAAATTGCTAATCGGCAGGTGAAAGACACTGCATCCGTTGAATGTGGTCAGGATGCATTCACTCTTCATGCAGTGTCCTACGTATGGTCCAAGTCGGTACGCCAACGGCACGTGTTATACTACGCGTACTACGCCCGGGATCATCGTTTACCATTGTCAAGATGTCTTCTTCCGCGTCTAGGATTACACGTGGCCGTTCAGGCCCTCGCTTTTCATAGCGTGATGTAACAACCTGTATCGCGAACACACTGCACTACAGCAAGTATCGTTGTTGGGTTCGGCACCCGTCTGTTGGGAAACCTTTCCCGATAGAATCGTGCAGCGCGACCCGTATTCTGTTCTGCCTCACGATACACTAGCAGCATATCATGGTATTCGTGGTTTTCATACGCTGCCATTATTCAAATACTACTACTACGACGTAACTCGCGCTCGACTAGTACGGGCAATAATTCGCCCCTCTGACAGCTGTTATTCAGATGAAGGTCAGGCAGGCAGCTCATACCTCTAGTCCAGTTTCATGTAGGGGGCGGGAACCTGTCTAACCACATCCCCATTGCTAGAAACAGCAGAAAAATGAACCGGTTCGTGACACGTCTAGTGCTTTTGTCGAACTGCTTACGTTGAATGTTCTCCCACAGTGTGATTTCATTATCATGGATTTTTGGGAGAACTACTCGCCTTATGCAGAAATACCCCGGACTTCATTCCTTTATTTTGTTATAATGCACAACATAGCTCAGACAAAAACCTATAGGATGTCCGGTTAGTCTGCTAGGCAAGATCGTGTTGACGTGCACGAAAACAAAATTTCTTACGTCAACGAAAGAATGCATGGAATAGGATGTCCAAATGAGCAGCATCGGAATTGAACTGTCAAAGCCAATAGAACGTTTTGCTTCATACCAATAAGGGGCATGTTATGAAAGTAAATAAGTTAAACATACCTTCATTTCGTGCTTCCAAATGAAAAGAATATGTGTAATGGTAAAGTAAAGCATTCTAACCTACTGCTGCTTTTACAGTGCTTATTAAACGTATCGAAATAAACGTTGCCAGGCTAAGAGGCTCAGACGGTTCCAGCACTGGTTACATGAACTTAGCAGGCTCGATCCTGGCTCAGTCCGGTGGTATTTGAAGGTGCTCAAATACGTCCACTTCTGATCGGCAGATTTACAGGCACGTCAAAGAATATCTGCGGGAAAAATTCCGACACCGCGCGACTCCATTGGGACGAAAACATAATAATTGATTATTATTGTTATTATTGCTATTATTATACATACATTATCATTATAGACTGTTATGCCTTTCAGCGTTCAGTCTGCAAGCCTCTGTGAATTTACTCAACGTCGTCACAATCCTTGATTTGCAACTAGTGTTGTGGCCTCATTTAGTTCTATACCTCTTATCTTTAAATCGTTAGAAACCGAGTCTAACCATCGTCGTCTTGGTCTACCTCTATTTCTCTTACCCTCCATAGCAGAGTCCATTATTCTCCTAGGTAACCTAGCCTCCTCCATTCGCCTCACATGACCCCACCACCGAAGCCTGTTTATGCGTACAGTTACATCCGTCGAGTTCATTCTTAAATTAGCCTTTGTCTCATCATTCCGAGTACCATCCTGCCATTGTTCCCACCTGTTTGTACCAGCAATCATTCTTGCTACTTTCATGTCTGTTACTTCTAACTTATCAATAAGATATCCTGAGTCCACCCAGCTTTCGCTCCCGTAAAGCAAAGTTGGTCTGAAAACAGACCGATGTAAAGATAGTTTCGTCTGGGAGCTGACTTCCTTCTTACAGAATACTGCTGATCGCAACTGCGAGCTCACTGCATTAGCGTTACTACACCTCGATTCAATCTCACTTACTATATTACCAACCTGGGAGAACACACATCCTAAATACTTGAAATTATCGACCTGTTCTAGCTTTGTATCACCAATCTGACATTCAATTCTGTTGAATTTCTTACCTACTGACATCAATTTAGTCTTCGAGAGGCTAATTTTCATACCATACTCATTGCACCTATTTTCAAGTTCCAAGATATTAGACTGCAGGCTTTCGGCACAGTCTGCCATTAAGACAAACTCGTCAGCTTAGGCCAAACTGCTTACTACATTTCCACCTAACTGAATCCCTCCCTGCCATTTTATACCTTTCAGCAGATGATCCATGTAAACTACGAACAGCAAAGGTGAAAGATTACAGCCTTGTCTAACCCTTGTAAGTACCCTGAACCAAGAATTCTTCCTACCATCAATTCTCACTGAAGCCCAATTGTCAGCATAAATGCCTTTGATTGATTTTAACAATCTACCTTTAATTCCATAGTCCCCCAGTATAATGAACATATTTTCCCTCGGTACCCTGCCATATGCTTTCTCTAGATCTTCGAAACATAAACACAACTGCCTATTCCTCTCGTAGCATTTTTCAATTACCTGGCGCATACTGAAAATCTGATCCTGACAGCCTCTCTGTGGTCTGAAACCACACTGGTTTTCATCCAACTTCCTCACAACGACTGATCGCACCCTCCCTTCCAAGATGCCAGTGAATACTTTGCCTGGTATACTTATCAATGAGATACTTCGCTAGTTGTTGCAATCCTTCCTGTTCCCTTGCTTATGGATAGGTGCAATTACTGCTTTTGTCCAATCTGAAGGTACCTTACCAACACTCCACGCTAATTTTACTAATCTATGAAGCCATTTCAACCCTGCCTCCCCACTATACTTCACAATTTCAGATCTAATTTCATCTATTCCTGCTGCTTTATGACAATGGAGTTTATTTATCATCCTTTCCACTTCCTCAAGCATAATTTCACAAACATCATTTTCCTCCTCCCCATGAGCTTGGCTGTTTGCAACACCACCAGGGTGATTTACTTTTACATTGCGAAGATGTTCAAAATATTCCCTCCACCTCTCCAGTGATTCCCTGTGATCTATTATCCTAAGATTCTTTATTACTGTCCAGAAATGTTTCCCTGCTGCTTGACCTAGCCTTTCCAGGTTATTACCAAAATCTTCCCATGACTTCTTTTTGGATTCAACAACTATTTGTTTCGCTCTATTTCTTTCATCTACGTAAAAATCCCGGTCTGCCTCGGCCCTTGTTTGGAGCCATTTCTGATAAGCCTCTTTTTACGTTTACAGGCTGCTCTCACTTCATCATTCCACCAAGATGTTCGCCTTTACCCATCTTTACACACAGTTGTTCCTAGGCATTCCCTTGCTGTTTCTACTACAGCATCCCTGTATGCCACCCATTCACTTTCTGTATCCTGAACCTGCTTACTGTCTACTGTTCGAAACTTCTCACTAATCATATCCATGTACTTCTGTCTCCTCGTCCTGGAGATTTTCTACCCTTATTCGTTTGCAGACAGATTTCACTTTCTCTACCCTAGGCCTAGAGATACTTAGTTCACTACAGATCAGAAAGTGGTCTGTATCATCGAAAAATCCGCGAAAACTCGTACATTCCTAACAGATTTCCTGAATTCAAAATCTGTTAAGATATAGACTATTATGGATCTGGTACCCCTAGTCTCCCATGTGTAGCGGTGAATAGCCTTATGCTTGAAGAATGTATTCGTAACAGCTAAACCCATACTAGCACAGAAGTCCAGCAAACGCTTCCCATTCCCATTAGCTTCCATATCTTCCCCACATTTACCAATCATCCTTTCGTATCCTTCAGTTCTATTCCCAATTCTCGCATTGAAATCGCCCATTAGCACTATTCTATCCTTGCTGTTGACCCTGACCACGATGTCACTCAATGCTTCATAAAACTTGTCAAAACATCCTCATCTGCACCCTCACATGGTGAATACACGGACACAATTCTTGTCCTAATTCTTCCAACTGACAAATCTACCCACATCATTCGATCATTTACGTGCCTGACAGAAACTACGTTGCGTGCAATGGTATTCCTGATAAGGAGCCCTCCCCCAGACTCTACCCTTCCCTTTCTAACACCCGTCAAGTACACTTTATAATCTCCTATCTCTTCCTCGTTGTCTCCCCTTATATCACTTACTCCTAGCACATCTTTGTTGACTCAGCCAGTTCTACCTTCCTTCTTCCATAAGCGCCATTAATATTGATAGCTCCCCATCGAATTCCATTTCGTTCGCCAAGTTGTTTCCAAGGAGTCCCTCGCCTGTCAAATGGGAGTGGGACTCCATTACTCCCATAGATCCGAAGCTTGCTTAAAATGTTTTGAGCTCGGTAAATTCATGATGCAGGATGCTACCCTACTTGCACATAGTCCAAGTGAGGATCTCTCCTTTAACTGGTTATGGACCACCGGTGAATTGTATAGTCCTAGCCGCCTGAGCACAAGGAGGGCCATGACTCAGAATATATCCGAGATGCCCACTCCCATTCTATAGCAACTGGTATCCCGACTCTCAGGACCACTTACTAGGCCACTCAGCCGTTGCCCATGGTTCACGAACTAGGACGTGACTACAGTAACCCACAAACATGAACCATGTTATTATTATTATTATTATTATTATTATTATTATTATTATTATTATTATTATTATTATTATTATTATTATTATTATATTATTATTATTATTATTATTTATCTGTGTTAGTCTATTACTACTAACTATTATGAAAATAAAATTTAATCGCCACACTCAAACTTCGTAGCTCGCAATCTGTCAGAAAACACTAAAGAAAAGAGTGAACTGTAAACAAGTCCGAATTATTCTTAATCTAAAAATTCCGGACATGTCTCCGAAATTACTGAAACATGTACTCACAAATTGTTTTACGTCGCACCGACACATGGCGACGATGGGACAGATAAGGGATATACGTGGGAAGGAAGCGGTCGTGGCCTTAATAAAGGTACAGCCCCAGCATTTTCCTGGTGTGAAAATGGGAAACCACGGAAAACCATCTTCATGTCTGCCAACAGTGGAGTTCGAATCCACTTTCTCTCGAATGCAAGCTCACAACTGCGCGCCCCTAAGCTCACGAACAAAACTTACTCTAAGCGGAATGCCGGGCTGAGTAGCTCGGACGATAGAGCGCTGGTCTTCTGATCCCAACTTGGCAGGTTCTATGGCGGCTCAGTTCGGTGGTATTTGAAGGTGATCTAATACGCCAGTCTCGTGTTTGTAGATTTACCTGCATTAAAATTCTGCGGTACAAAATTCTGGCACCTCGGTGTCTCCGAAAACCGCAAAAGTTAGTTAGTGGGATGTAAAGATATTATTATTATTATTATTATTATTAATAGGAGTAGTAGTAGTAGTAGTAACATTATTATTACGGAAGCTCTAATTAAACCGTCAATTACAGTCATCATTTTACCTATCGGCACTTACTCTCCAGTAATAAGCCTTCTATTACAAATACCCGGGGGCAGTTACATTACTATAGCCTTCGGGGAATGTTCATTCATGGGTGCAACTACGGTTTTTGAAATGTGTATCATTAATAACAATTTCCCTGAATACTTATAGCCTTTCTTCAGTGTCCGCCGTCCTTTCAGTCACCTGAAAGTATCATGAATATAGCAAAGATAATTCGCATTGTCTATTGTCAGAAATTCATCGTAAACTGTCACAATAACAGCATAGAAATGTTGCGCCCATTTTTCGTTAACTCATTAACTATTTCCCTTCGTTTTTGTCGGCTCGGATCACTGCGTAATGCCATTGGCGTCTTATATATCACACACAACTGCACAACACTTGATTCGCATATATGTGCTTGTACGGATCTTCGACGTCACGTACTGTACGTAAAAGAGTACAAAAGAACACTCGTTGGCAACATGAGAAGGTACAAGAGTGGATACGTCTGTTAGGATTATGCGTAATTTTCACACAGTGTACCCTAGAACAGTTTTAGAGTACAGCAAGTGGTCTGGCACGTGAGTCAGCCTCCCCTACTTGCCATGCGCTTAGGGAAAGTGTAGAACAACAGGTGTTGGCCTGCGATAAGAAACAGGTTTAACAACCCCTATACTCTGCTACTGTATCTCCACTACACGAGGACAGACTGACATAACCGGCGTCTCCTTTTACGGCAATTCGAAACACATTAGGTTCTGAAATATTTGACTCAGTTATGGGGAAACTAATATGACAAGGTAAAGAGTACATAGCATATACTGTGAGATGTATTTTTTATTTGCCGACTATAAAAATAAATGCACGTACACCCCTAACACTCTGTATTTGCATATATACAGTCGTTCATTAAAGTGCAGGCTTGCCTGCCTGCTCTCGTGTCCAGGATTATACCTCAGTACAGAATAAAAATAACACAGAATAACCATCTGAATTACTACTGCTATCTTCGTTATAGAGCGCGGGCTAGTTTTCCGCTCCCATGTCTCTGTCGGGGGGCAGAGGTGGATTGATTCGTCCTTGGTCGCCTGGCTGCGCTGCCATCGTCTTCTTGTGTTGTATTTCTTATCAGTCATTCCTCGCTTGGGTCCCTCGGAATGAGGACAGCTGTAATCATAGGAAAATATTTACATAGATACATGGTGTCTGTAGTGTATTGTGTGCTTATGTAATGTATAGTTGTCAGCTTAGGGAGGGAGTCGGCTATCGGTCTCCCGCCTCCTGACCCTATGGCTGAGCAGAATGTGTTTCGGTGTGGGGTACATGGTGTAAATATCAACGTCATAGCATCCTATCCCACTTACTATTGGGATGATATTGTTACCACATTGTTTGTTTGCGAATATGATGTCTTATCGTGCGAACGTTCGCTATTTTGTACAGGTGCCGTAGTGGTGTGTCTCTCGGTAATTTAGCCGCAGTACGAATGCATTTGTGTTGTATATTTTCCATCTTACCTAGGTTCGTCATTGCAGTGAACCCCCACTCAGGGGCTGCATACATGTTTATGGCTACCTGTGTGTTTATACTGGACTTTTTATTCAGTATTGGCTACAGCTGGCTACAGCTGGCTGAGTCTTATGTGTACTCTTCTCTGGATGGCTTTAATATGATATAACATCGTAAGCTTGCTATCTAGGACTACTCATAGGTATTTGGCCTTGTCATGCCATGCTATATCCTGGTTAAACCCCTTTCGCGGTTTAATATTGGCTGGTCTGTATGCGCGTCTGTTCTTTCTTGTGAACAGCACAGCTTGGCACTTGCAGACATTGACCTTGATGTGCCATTTTGTTAACCAGGGCTCGAGAGATCGTAGTGCTACTTGTAACCTCTTCCGAGTGCACGCTAGCTGAGGTTGTGGAACTGTGATAGTAGTGTCGTCAGCGTAGACGTGTGTGGTGGTAAGTTCCGCTGTTGGCATGTCGTTTGCATATAGGACGAAGAGGATCGGGCCAATAAGGGTCCCTTGGGCTACGCCCGCTCTAATCCTTCGCGTACTTGACAGCGTGTTGTGTACGTCGGCTTGGAACTCTCGGCGCTCCAGATAAGATTTTATTAGTCTTATATAGCCTGGGTGGAATTCGAGGTCTATTAGTTTTGCTAGTAGGCCTTCGTGCCAGACTTTGTCGAATGCTTTCTGGATATCAAGGAAAACCGAACCCATGCCCCTTCGTTTATTGATAACGGTGGTGGCTTGTTCTATGAATCGCGTGAATAATTGTGGGGCAGAGTGCCCGTTCTTGAAGCCAAATTGCTCGTTGCGAATAATTCCTTTTTCCTTGATATGCCCTCTTAGCCTTTTCAGTACCGGTAGTATTCCCTCAAATACTTTACTGAGGGCGTCCAGAAGGCTGATGGGTCTGTAATTGTTTGTGTCTGACTTGTTTTTGCCTGGTTTCCCAAATACGAGTATCTTAGCCCTCTTCCACTGTTCAGGGTAGTACTGGAGCCTGAACATTGCATTGAAAATGCCGGTGGGTAGGGTAAGGGCTTTACGGATTAATTTCTTAATTATAATATTTTGGATCTCGTCGGGGCCAGGTGCCTTCTTGGGGTTAAGATGATCTATTATCCACTTGATTTCGTGTATATTAGTCCTCTTAACCTCCGGCTTAGGTGCGTTTTCGAGGAACTCAGCTACCTTAGCCTAAGTTAGCCTGGTGATTGCGGGGTCAGATGGTGTTTCGTTCGGGGTGAATGGCGCTTCAAGCGAGTCCGCTATGACTTCCGCTTTGTCACGGTTGTCGTATACCGGGCCATTGGGTTCCTTAATAGTAGGGATGATGTGTGACTCTCGTGTGAAGTGTTTTGCTAAGTTCCACACAGGCCTGGTATTTGTATCGAATAGACGTAGTTTATTGTTCCTTTCGCGTGAGCTGCATTCTTATAATTGTATTTATATTTCTGTGTTAAGTTTGTTTTTCATTACACGGTCATAGTTTCGATGAAATTGTACCCAGTTACGTCTATGGCTGTGCGCTTACGTATTAACTCCTTTATGCGGGCTGCGATTTCGAAATGAGCATAGTCCTTGTGTTTGTGTATCGGTGTGCTCGCTGTCGTGGCTGCCTGTATTCCGTCTACTCGGGTTTTGACTGCTTCGTCTGTTTGGGCTGGGCTTTCCAATAGCATGCCCTCTTTTCCCTGCAGAAATTTATCTAGTTTGTATTCGAATTTACCCCACTTGGTGGCCCTGTAGTTGAGCCTTCGCTTGGGGTTGTGTTCGTATTCCTCGGGTTTATCATGCAATGCAAATAGCACAGGTTGGTGCTTCGACCCTAGGTCGTTTATTGTAGTGATAGTATGCCACTGAGGAATGAGTTGTAATAGGGCTATGTCGAGAATGTCGGAGACTTGTCCGTCGGATGCTAGGAACGTGGGTTTGTCTAGGGCTGTTACTATGTAATCCTGGGATATCATATGGTTATATAGAGTGTTGTACCTTCAGCGTTAGGTTTTAGGCACCCCCAGCTATCGTGTTTCGAGTTAAAGTCTCCTGCGAGTATTGTGTTTCTGTTTAGCCCTAATACCATTTCGATATCTTGCGTGTTTAAGCTTCTCGGTCTGGTGTATGCTGCGACGACATTAATTATTTAGTGTCCCTCGCACTGGCATGCTAATTCCACACGCTTCTAGCTCTACGAGTTATGGTAAGTTTAGTTCCATACGTTTAATGTCTTTTATTACCAGGACTGCCACGCCTCAGCCATAAAATCTTCTTAATCTATGAACAGTGTTATTCCAGAGACTGTTGTACAGACTGTTATTATTGACATTTTTTCAAGTGTTTCATGAACTGTGATGATTATTATACGGTCGAACCTAAGACATTATCAGTGATTATGAACTGTGACAGTGTTCAATCCTTATTCTATAAACTGTGTGTGTGAAAAATTGTGTTTTCCGTTTTGAAAACGACTGTAGGTCATTACTTTATTAACTTGACTTACGAATCATACTGTAGCATAGACTGTGATATTCTAAGTTACGTATTCAACATCGTGAAATAAAAGTGAGAATACGAACTGTGCATTGAGACTTGTGTCACTGTATAATACCAATCTTAATGATAATTGAGAGCTCTATAGTCCATTATTTGTGCAAATTGAACTTTCCGTGTTCCGACATTATCTGTAAAAGGACATCGGAAATCTTGACAAAGTGTAGTGAGATTCTACTGTGTCGAACATCGTTTCCAGCGTGGAATTAACGAGGTTTCTTCGATCATGGTACCCATCGAGGGACGTCGACGAGGGATAATATCGTGGTATCTTCAGTGAACGGACTTGTCACGCTGCGGGTGCTAAGTTGGAGTCTTGGCTGTACGCTACAGAATGTTCCAGTCACCAAGCCGCAGGGCAGTTCTTCACCAACCATTATAAGCAGATTCCAGGTGATTTTCTTATATTTTAAGTGAGTAATTCCACTAACTGACTTTTAACAAAGCACTCAGTTAATCACAGTGCTCTATCCAATAACATAAAAGTGCTTCATGTGAATTTCAGCTTGCTATTCCTAATATATTAAGAAGACTTCATGTCTTGTTTTTGAACTGTAAATTCATCTTTAAAATCTTTTATAACTTGAAGTAATTTCATGTAGATGAACTCTAGGGTTTGCAAGTGCACTATTTTAATTTCAACATAGAAGAACTGTAGGAGTATACAGCAAGTGATCAAATATTTTTTTATTTGAACTATCAACTTATTCATGGAAAAACTGTAAGTTTACGTCACAAGTGTTGGACTTAATGAAATTCAATGTGCAAAGTGCTATTTTGGTATTTAAATCCATCTTAGATGAACTGTAGGGTGTTTAAAATCTCTAAGAAAGTGATATTTATTTTGGACATTTCTAATCAAGTGGATAGCATCGCTATTTTATTTTGCATTTTTGAAAATTTAAGTTTGACGATTCAACTGCACGGTGATTTTCATGAATATCTTTAATAAATATTGTCAAAAAGATTTTACCATCTATTATTCGCCCTGCGAAACTATCCATCTCTGTACCTGCTCCAATAAGTATCCGAACACTACCTGAGATCCTTCCCATGCTCTGGAACCATAATCATTTTCTGGTACAGTATGTAATATGGTGTGGAAAACTGTTGAATGGCCCAAGGACTGGACAACATCAATACTAATCCCTCTTCACAAAAAGGGGTCTAAAGGGGATTGTTCCAATTATCGTACTATCGCATTAATATCCCATTCAAGCAAAGTTCTGCTCTACATAATAAATCAACGCCTAAAACCATTCCTGCAACCTCAGATATCCGAAGAACAGGCAGGCTTTGTTGCAGGTAAAGGAACACGAGAGTCTATCCTGAACATGAGGCAGATAATTGAGAAATGTCGCGAATTTTGTATCCCTGCCTTTATTTGCTTCCTGGACTACAAAAAGGCCTTTGATTGTGTTATGTGGGACAAGTTGTGGCAGGTGCTAAAGGAATTTGGGGTTCCACTGCATTTAATATCGTTACTGTAAAGCCTGTATAAAAACCACGCAGCAACCATAAAGGTGGATGGTGATCTCTCAGGCATTTTCAATGTGACAAATGGAGTAAGGCAATGTTGTATATTATCACCTCAACTCTACAACATCTATGCAGTGTGTCATCAAAAGAGCTCTCAATGGCTGGAATGGTGGAATCTCGTTTGGTGACAAAAAAATTAATAACCTGCACTTTGCAGATGACACTTCCCACATCACTGGTAGTGAAGAGGAGCTTCATGACCAGCTTACAAGGGTGAAGAACACTAGTCTTCAGTATGGTCTAGAGATAAACAGCAAAAAGACCAAACTAATGGTAGTTGATCGGCATGGTCAAATCCAACTTACGGGATGCCTAAAGGACCTGGATATAGTTAAGGAATTTGTATACTTGGGGTCTGTCATGAATGGCACGGGAAGCTGTGATAAAGAGGTAAAAAGACGTATTGTCTTAGGTCGTGCTGCAATGGTTACACTTACTAAGATCTGGCAGAACCGGGCAATATCAAAATCCACGAAGATGCGCTTGGTAGAATCACTAGTGTTCTCCGTCTTTTTTCTACAGCTTTGAGACCTGGACCGTGAATGCTAAAGACAAAAAGCGCATTAATGCCTTTGAGATGTGGTGTTGGCGGAGAATGCTACGTGTACCTTGGACACAAAGAAGAAATAATGATTCCATTCTGGACGAAGTCTGCATCAAGAAACGACTATCTTCCCGTGTGAGTGAGCGTTACCTCCAGTTCCTTGGCCACATTTTAAGACGAGGCGGAGAGAACTTGGAAAAGGTAATTTTACAAGGCAAAATTTAAGGCAGTAGACCACGAGGAAGAACAGCAAGCAGATGGATAGATCAAGCGAAGAAGATCACTGGGCTACCACTTCAGATCATATTAACGAAATGTGAAAACCGCTCGGGATGGAGACATGTTGTCAAGGTTCCAACACGGAAATGATGGAGTTATGTGGTTACGACGATCAGTATTGAGCACAACGACTAATGATGATTACAGCACCTAATTTCACATGCATTTGGAAAATTTTGTTATGATGAAACCTTCTATTTTGAAAGCACTTACTTATTCATAATTTCACTATTTACAGTACATCTTAGGCAAAATTTAAAAAATGTTTGCAAGAAAGAAATGCATATTCAATACTAAACTTTGTTTCAGGTGCATTTCAGTTTCTTTTACGTTGCAGATTCACAGTTCACAGTAGAGTTGAGAGCAATTTCTGTTATCCTGTAAGAACAAGAACACCTTGAATGTGCTGCAACGAACTCTTGCTTTGTTCTCCATACAGCCAGGCAGGCGGCACCTGTTCTTCGTCACTGGCTTGGGAAATTCAGGCACGTGTACGACTTGTGTTTTTTCTCAGCTCATCTGGCAGGTGCGGGACAAATGTTCTGGGGTGCTTCCGAGCTGGTTCTTCTGTGCCATGCTCAGGTGTGCTGCTAGGTCCTGTAGTAGAATATCAGAATTAATTAGGTGTTCTTCATACTTGACTCTAAACCCAGATTAGTCAAGAACTTCTTTCCGTGGAGTTTTCAGTGCAGTTTGATCACGGAGGTACTCTATCCAGGCACCAGAAATAGGCATATCAAACAAATGCATGATAAGGTGCACTGTCCACTTTCTTGTTCTAGCACAGATGCGATTAAAACTGATTACACGGTCCAGAAAGTCTGGTTGTATGACTTGACCGTTGCTGGCCTCTTCACCATGATATATTGTTTTGTCTTTTTTAGACCACCTGTGACATTGGTCGTGTGTTTCTGCTCGCTATTTGCTCGAAACTGATGAAACTGATCGATTGTCGAACCACTTCATTACAGTGATCTGTCCATCACTCTGATTGCCTGGTCACATGACCCCCTCCCCTCTCTTTTCATCACACTATCACTTTTTGTGGCACATCGCGTAGGTATGCGGCGTTTCTGTATCGTACCAGTCCCTCGAACATGTATTTTGATATGGAGGGTATCTAAAAGTGGAACAGATGTAAAATATCTGTCCATGTAAACAGTTATACTTTGTGGAAGTGTCTCACAGAGCCGAACAACTGACTTTCCCCCAATACCAAGGTCCTCGCATGATTAATCTTCTGTTAACACGTCACCTTTACCCTGATAGAGGAAAGACCATCCGTAGCTGCCACGAGAATTTTTTTTAATCAACAAGGATTTGATTTACCCTTGATGTACTGGCGGGCAGCCACCACAGAAAGGAATCACCTGCTCATCTATCGACACATTAACTGGTCTAAGGTTGACGAGACTACCATTTTTCACAGCCTGAATGAGGGTCTGGACCTTCCAAACTTTATTGTTTTTCTTGTTTCTTGTTTCTCTTATCTTTAGATTGCTTCGAATCATAAAATACGTATTTCTGGACATATTGTGTACAACAGCTGCTATACGAGTCTTCCGAGCGCAGTAAATTCTAATCCTCCGGAATTTCAAATACTACATTATTATACTTATTCCAAAAAACACCTCATTTCTTCAAGAGAACACTTCAAGTCCCGTCAAGGCTCAGCTAGGTATCTACGGTTAATATGTGTACATAAGTCTGCAAATACATCCTATGGGATGTACTTACATACTCACGGGGTTTTAAGTTGAGAGCACTGACAGGTATTTCTTCATGTTCAGGTGCAGGTGGCAAAGAAAAAACCTCCATGCTTTTCGTCCAGCATTGCCTTCGGGAACTTGAACTGTTCGACATAGGCCTACTGAGTACTCACACCTGCATCTTAATCAAAAGCATCAACATTATCATCGCTTTCATCTTTCACTACCACATTCCACATCATGGGTAGTAAAGGTCGGATCTGCATCTTCATCATCATCATCATCATCATCATCAGAAAGATCTCAGTCAGAATTATCTCCATCTATTTCTTCATGTACAAAATGGCAGCTGTATCCACGAGTTAAAAAAAGTTACGCCTGTATTCTTGTAAGTACATTTAAGACCAATCTCAATATAAAAAGCTATGGCAAAAGACTAGAAATTAACCTCCGAACTCAAAAATACACCTCAACCACTCCTAACAAATATGATATACTGTAAACCAGTGTCCCCTATCGGGGACATGGAAATATAATCATTCATGGCGCAGAGGATTTACATGATTTCAAGACAGTAAATACATCACAGCATAGTATACGTACTTGACTGTAATATCACAGATTTTCAAGATCATATGTAAGAACAACACAAAAATACAGCAATACTTACTTCTCTCTGCACCACGAAAACCATGCTTCATTGGAGCAGCCATTTTGACAATGCCTCCCACATCACATGAATCAACAGTTGGTAGAAAGTAGCCTCCCAGTATGTGCTGCCATCTCTCCACATCACATCAAACTACTTCCAAACAATATAAAATCAGTTATAAAGAAGCGAGAATGTTTTAAATCACGCTGTGCTCTATGTCCCTTGTAGGTGACGTGGGGTCTGAGGAGGATTAAGTTTAGTATTCCACCAGCATATCTACCGTACGAGCATTTCTACCCTTTGCATTGCTGTACGTTTTAAAGCCTTCAATATGTACTTCATATCTCGGTGCAATACAACTCTCAATAAAGGTAATAATAAGCATTTCAGCCATTGGTAATTTAACCTGTTTATTCCCTATCCTATTAAAAACTCGATATTGACCGAACCTATTCTCCATTCTAGTTATTTCTTACTTTTACCCACTGTCAAGTTACTAGTCGTACTTCAAGTTCCTCTCGCTTTCTCCAATTCTAGAATAGTACCTTCTGGTGAACTAATAATTTCTTTGTCCATATTGTCTTCCTGGCCTATGGCCTTCTTAGCTCAGAAGTCCTTTAAATTCCCTGACTCAGTGATCCACTTGGTCCTGGAGTCGAGTCTACTCGACGGTCAACTGGTCGTCCGTCCCCCTCCACTGCCAGTTCACCTGTCTGCCCTCTTCCGTTCGTCTGCCGTGTAGTATGAAGGTCGCCGTTGTTAGCTGATTCTATGTTAGCAGAATGCACGCTGGTAGCTGACTTGCGGATTCCTTGCTCTGCCGCCTGCGGACGCACTTCCTGAGCCTATGAACTGAACTCCATTTTATTTAGCTGTGTAATAGTCCATGTTTCCGATCACTTTCTATCACTTACTATTATTCGTTTGCCTCTTATGTATGCCTTTAGTCCGGAATTCCTAGCTTTTCCTAAATGGAATCGTAGGATTCTCTGTTCCGTGATGGCCTTTTTACCCATATCTCTTCTCCCCCAAATACTTTCTTCTTTTAAGTTCCTAGGATTGAGGATGACTTTGTTTGCCTTCAGACCTGAGACCAACTTAACTATAATCGGACCTTTTCCGTTAACTCCCCCCAGCCTGTGTACTTCATCAATGTCATCTTCCCTACAGTTTATCTTTATATGGTTAACTTATTTATAATGTCCACCACTTTACTCATTAAGTCATTTGAGTCTTCCTTTTCATTCTCCGATATACCGTAGATGATTTTTTTTTCCTTTCTTTGCTTCTTGGTTGATCATTTTTTGTTTCCACTTGACTTCTCTCAACTCTTCTTTCATACCCTTCGTTTAAGCCTTCAGTAATTCTACTTCACCAGAATTCTCCACCACATATTCTGTTATAATTCTTAGCGCTTCTTTTACAGTCTTTTATTCATGTCATTTCATTATTCTGCTCACGAATTACCTCCCCTCATTTGTTCAGCCTGACAGGCCTCCCTGACTACGTCCCTAATCTTTTCCATGTCTTCCCAACTCATTGTGGTCCAGGATTCACTTCTACGCCTCCTATTACAAGAATTGCTACCACTGCTGCTACTATCAGAGTTGCCTGCAGCCCAGTTTTTCGCTCGTGCATCTTCCCACTTTCCGTAGGCACACGCACTTGTCCGTGCCATCAATCTATGGCCGCGCGATCCTGTTGCACAGCAATACCCATTCTTCTCACTCAGCACTCACAAGACAATACTACCTCTCGCTCTGCTAGCTCGATTACTACTTGTGTACCTCAATTAATGTACTTTCAGTTCAGAAATTCATGAATCTTGCTTTTTTGCACAGTAGTGGCGCTAAGAAGCTCGCCCCCCCCCCCGCAATAATTGAAAATGGGCCCCTCATTTCCTGATAATGAAAGTTACAAGTTTATTTCGTAGTACAGGGTTGTATATTGTTACAATGAACAACAACGACGCAACGATAATAATAATAATAATAATAATAATAATAATAATAATAATAATAATAATAATAATAGTAATAATAATAATAACACTTACATAATTTAGTTTTCATATCCGAAGGAATTAAACTAATACACTTATATGGTACAAACACACACAAGAAATGCATATTCCAATTATAGTAACCAAAACACGCTGACCGTCACATTATTAAGAAATAATCTCGTTCCTAAGAACAAATAATTTACAACCCAACCGCTCATCGTAAGCCTACCTAACTACACTGACTGCCGAGAGTTATAAACAGGATCGAAACTTCAGTATTTAGAATATAGATCAGGTAGATATCTTTGTTATCGCATCTTTGGGTTCTCAGAACTGGCTAATTACTTCAAAAGCCTTGTTGATTGTTGTGAGTGGCAGCGATGCATGGTTATTAATGGAACAGGTTGGGAAACCCACATTATTTCCGATATAGCTACTGAACTCCTAATGATGCAAGAAGCTCTGCACTACGACGGCCTAAGTTTGAAATAATCCTCTGTAACACAAATAATACTGTGTTGTGTGCTGTAGTTTTATCAATGTATAAAATCACTCTTCAACTATTGAATTAAGAAACAGTCATGAGCACCTCACAAGCCATGGGCTTCCCCGCCCTGCGGGGCCTTCGGGGTCTTTATCGCCGCCACTGATTTTGCAATATATGAGAACAAACTTTTTCCCTACCATCAAAGGCAGCTACTGTATTTACATAATATCTGGGGCTCACAGTAATACAGAAGAATGTGTATGAGGTAATGCTTTCTCTTGCAATAAGTAAAGTAGGGTGACTGCCAATAAAACATCCTATGTAATCAAACTATATTCTAGAAACTGATTGGAGGTTCATCAAAGTTCGGCCAGTGTTCAGATCGCTAACTATGGCGTAACGCAATACGTAGATTTCGTTGTAGTTTATAGAGTGATTAACTTGGGGCTCTCCACCGAGGCAAGGAAATGGTTTCCGCAAGTCTCAAAATTATGTTATTTTTGATGGTCTCTTTGTTAATATATGGAATCCGCACACCAATTTACACCCCAATTCGCTGCGTCAGTTCGCATATAGTTGCCACTGGTCTTCACTGCTAGTTCCCGGTGGTTAGGCGAGGATTTGCTTCCATAGATGCGTTCAGTGTTTCGCCACTCTCTAGCAGTAGGCCTATTTTACAATTTGGTATACGTTGCACCGGCACAGATAGGTCTTATGGCGACGACGATACAGGAAAGGTCTAGTAGTGGGAAGGAAGCGACCTTGGCCTTGATTACGGTACAGCCGCGGCATTTATGTGGTGTGAAAATGGGAAAACACGGAAAACCAACTTCAGGGCTGCCGACAGTGGGGGTTCGAACCAACTATCTACCGAATACAAGTTGTTAGCTACGTTAGCTGTTAGCTATGTGTAAAGAAGTGGAATCAGAGATAAGGCTTTTTGCAGATGATGTTATTCTGTGCAGAGCAATAAATAAGATACAAGATTGTGAGCAACTTCAAAACGACCTCGATAATGTTGTGAGATGGACAGTAGGCAACGGTATGGTGATAAACGGGCTTAAAAGTCGGGTTGTGAGTTTCACAAATTGGAAAAGTCCTCTCAGTTTTAATTACTGCGTTTATGGGGTGAAAGTTCCCTTTGGGGATCATTGTAGATACCTAGGTGTTAATATAAGGAAAGATCTACATTGGGGTAATCACATAAATATGATTGTAAATAAAGGGTATAGATCTCTGAACGTGATTATGACGGTACTTAGGGGTTGTAGTAAGGATGTAAAGGAGAGGGAATATAAGTCCCTGGTAAGACCCCAACTAGAGTATGGTTCCAGTGTATGGGACCCTCGCCAGGATTACTTGATTCAAGAACTGGAAAAATCCAAATAAAAGCAGCTGGATTTGTTTTGGGTGATTTCGGACAAAAGAGTAGTGTTACAAAAATGTTGCAAAGTTTGGGCTGAGAGGACTTGGGAGAAAGGAGTCGAACTGCTCGACTAAGTGGTATGTTCCGATCTGTCAGTGGAGAGATGGCGTGGAATGACATTACTTGACGAATAAGTTTGAGTGGTGTATTTAAAAGTAGGAAGGATCACAACATGAAGATAAAGCTGGAATTCAAGAGGACAAATTGGGGCAAATATTTGTATATAGGAAGGGGTGTTTGGGATTGGTATAACTTACCAAGGGAAGTGTTCAATAAACTTCCAATTTCTTTCCAATCATTTAAGAAAAGGCTATGAAAACAACCGATAATCTGCCACCTGGGCGACTGCCCTAAATGCAGATCAGTGGTGATTGATTGATTGATTGATTGATTGATTGATTGATTGATTGATTGATTGATTGATTGATTGATTGACCCAAACCGCGCAACCACTTGCTCGGTGAAGCAGTATCTATGTTCCTCGCCACATGAATTGAAATATAAGATTATAGGTTCGTGAAACATTTTAACCCAGTCTGAACTCACGATGCAAAAATCACCCGTAACTCACTCTCTTCTAACGACTTCCAATAACTGTACTAGAACATCTTCTAGTATGTCGAGCCGCAACGAATTGATAACTTCACTGCCTGAGAACACGCACTCTTGATTCTTAGTGGGTTTGTCGCCTAACTGAGGTGACGGTCTTTGGTGTTATATTCAGAAAAGCGTCTTCCTCACAATCCACAGGATAACATAGCTGTGCGCCGCTCGGTTGACCGATGTTCGATTTAGTTTGATTTGTATTCAATTCCGGCTTGAGGCACGGAACTCAACTCAACTTAAGACGTGGGGTGATTTAAAGTCCCGTTTTAGTTCATGTTAGGAATGCTTTTACTGTTAGTTTATTCTGAATTGAATGCCAGGAAGGTGCCTAGGACATAGGTCACAGCCCCTAACTTCCTAAGCCTTGTCCCTAATTAATTGAAAATACACACCAGTCCAGATATAATAACAACACAGTCATAAAGTCGATTTCACATACTAAGTACACGGGATTATTCATCACGATGTTTCCGGTCTTACTGTGAGTCAGCAATAACGATTGCAATAACAACAACAACAACAAGGCTGCAGATGCTATTTAGCATGTCAACGTGCTGATTTCGATGTTCCGTTTTACAGATGACAAAGGAACTGCATCTCTCTTAGGCTATCTATAGCTGAGTTTTTATTAATATTTACGGACAAATACCAAATGTGCCACCAGAGACTTTCTACATTCCAACATGGAGTATCGAGTGGACTTTATTTCCGTCTTTAGAAATCCACTATCTCTGCCAGGTTTAAACCCCCGGGTATGGAAACTCGATGTTGACATTCTGTCACTGGAAATAAAAGTGCAAACGCCAAAAATAAGGAATATAACCAATGAAAAAGAAAAACCAGAAACAACTAAGCAGCGGCTAAGAACAAAAATAACCAGGAATAACAGTGACCAAAATTATACAACTAAAAACAACTAGGAAGAACGACTAAACAACAACAACAACAACTACTACTACTACAACCTCAAGAAATATCAACAATCTAAATAAACCATAATCAAGAATAATTACTAAAAAAGAAAATAATCGACGACAGCTAGGAATAACACCTATGCAAAACAACAACAAGGAAGCGTAAAAACACTAACAAGAACGACCATAAAAATAACATCAAGATTAAAAAGGAAACTGTTAAAATCAAAATCAATAAATAAAGCAACTAATCTCACAGGCGTATTTGCACTCATAATTGTTTTAAACCGAGGCATATGATAGATCTACGGTATTTTCCCATACCCTGGCGGACTCGCAGGTGGACCTGGTCCTATGTTACCACGATGCGCTTCCTGCCTGCAACCCTACGTGAAAGGATGTATTCACCATTATGGGTATGTTTCCGTGGTGATTGACAGTGTGATGTTGTGTATGCATATGAATAAAGCACAACAACCTGTCCCCGAGCGAGAGAAATGAAACAGACGCGGCTAAAGGTCCGACCCGGCAGGGAATCGAAACAGAGACCTTCTGAATCGGAGACCGTGTCACTGAACTTTCAGCCAAAGAGCCGGACAAACCATGGCAGGTGATACATATTAAATGACAAGGACCATGGGCAGACGGCGGTAAATGGCACGACTGCAAGGACACACCCACCGCTCCTGTGTTACGTAGCCAAGACCTAGATCGAGCCCTTGCCCTGTCAACTCAACACCGGACGGGTTGAGTCACAAACAAGAACAAGGTTACCACTCGCTCACATGAGTTCTACTTCCAATTCCTGAATTTTTGATTTGTTAGGAGCTCAAAAGTAGCTCAATGCCGAAACATTTCTTCATTCCATTACGCTACTATTACTTTTTTAACATGGCTCGACACGTGGGGGTAATACTGTCTTTAATCTTGTGGTTTGAGAGGTCCAAAAACATCGCCGCTTGATTCTCTCTAAAACACATGTTATTCTAATCCTGGTCAATATCTGTGAGATTTTCAAAAAGAGAAATTTAAGAAACTGTAGTTGCAATTCCGTATTAAATAATAGGTTAACTGGGTGTGTTTCCTCCATCTAGCATCCTTATGCCATCGAACTGTTATATAATAATAATAATAATAATAATAATAATAATAATAATAATAATAATAATAATAATAATAATAATAATAATAATAGTAATAATAATAATTCATTTAGGAATAATCTCGATGAACATAGACGTACACATAAAGTGGCTTCGGTGGTGGTGACATGTGGGGTGAATAGTGGAGAGCAAGTTACCTAGTAGAACAATAGACGTAGATGGTAGGAGAAGAATAGTGGGTCCAAGGTGACGATGATTAAACTCAGTTTTTCATGATTTAGTGATAAGAGGTGTGGAAGTAAACGTGGCCACAGAGCTTGCAAACAGGGAATTACGGAGGCGCTTGGTTAAATCACAGAAACTTACAAACTGAATGTTGAATGGCATAACAGTTTATAATTAAGATGCATGTATAATAATGTTATTGGTTTAACATTTCAATATCTACTTTGACGGTTTTCAGAGACGGCAACGTTTTGAAATTGTGTCCATTTCTTGTACATGCTGGTAAATCCACCGACACGAAGCTGCCGAATTTGAGTACCTTCAAATACCACTGGACTGACTTGGGATAGAACCTACCTACTTGGGCTCAGAAGGCCAACGTTATACTGACTGAAACACTCATCCCTGCATTGTCCTGAAGGAATGATAGACTTTCAGGTTGTAACCAAACTGCACAATATTGCGAGCTGTAAGGTTTCCTAATGCCTGTGGCGATTTAACGCTTTTGAACCTAATCTTGCTGTTAATATCTAGGAACTATCACCTTTAGATAATTACGCGGTTTTATTTCCATGTAACTGGAGAATGTACTTTGTAGGGGCAATAGATTGAATACAAGAAGTTACACGCTTTGTAGTAGAATGGGTGGCCTATTGTGGGACTCCACAGGGGCTAATGCTCGATGAGCTGAAAATTCAAATAAGCCGTTCGAAATGTAGTGTTGAGCAGTGGTGGCCGGTGGTATCTGAAGCTAGGTGTTGCACCAACATTTTTAGTTTCACATTTTTATAGCTTATATAAATACCAAAGAAGAAACTCTATTACCGTTACGTAATGAACTACATTGGTCTTTGCTGGCGGGACCTAGTGTTTACAGTGCACTCTGGTATAAGCTAGAGCAATTTTCTTACTTTCATTGATCCGTCTCAGTCTCATCCTGGACTTTGACAATATGAAAGTGACTGAGGTATTAGTGACGCTAGTAATGCCATTCCTTATGCAGCCAGTCCCTGTTATGAATGGTGTGAAAATGTTGCTCATAGGGTCAGTTGTTGCTGCATTTCGGTGGGCTTGGCAGACTGATATGTAATAGCAAATTCTGGCTCGGTGTGGAAAGCAACGGGGAACTACCTCACTCATCATTTCCCTAGTACGCCCCTTCAACGACATCTAGGCCATCTATGACAGCTGATGGCGGAGTTGTTGAAGATCCAACCAGCCTTCGGGATGAGGACTGAACATACATACATACATACATACATACATACATACATACATACATACATACATACATACATACATACATACATACATACATACATATACACATACACAAACTAAAACTGCAATATATCTGGCAATTGCAACTCAGAAACTAAGAGGCTAATTATAGACTGTAACTGCAGTTACTCTCAATAATAATGTTATTGGCTTTACGTCCCACTAACGACTTTTTACGGTTTTCGGAGACGCCGAGGTGCCGGAATTCTTTTACATGCGAGTAAATCTACTGACAAAAGGCTGCCGTATTTGGGCACCTTCAAATGCCACCGGACTGAGCCAGGATCGAACCTGCCACATTGGGGTCAGAAGGCCAGCGCCCCCACCGTCTGAGCCACTCAGCCTGGCACAGTTACTTTTGCCTCCCTTGAATTGAAAATTTGCACTCCTGTTTTTCATTGAAGCACGATGTTGGTAATATTCTGGGTGGACTGATATGGTGTGGAAAATAAATTACCCTGCAAGTTGGCAGTCCGGTTAGGGTCGCGTAGTTGTGAGCCTACATTCAGGGTATAGTGGGTTCGAACACCACTGTGGGACGCCCTGAAGATGGTTTTCCGCGGTTTCCCATTTACACACCAGGCAAGTGCTGTGGCTGTGCCTTAATTAAAGCCACGGTCGCTTCCTTTCAACTCCTAGTCCTTTCCTATCTCATCGGCGCCTTAAGATCTATTTGCGTCGGTGCAACGTAAATGGAATTTGTAAATTTAAGAAATGGATATGAATTACCTTTGCGAGAGGAGAGAAAATAGGAATGAAATAATCTCCGCAGAGTGGCGCAATCTAGCTGGGATATTTGGAACTGTTTCTTGGAAGGGGACTTGCTAGTCTCGTGCAACTCACTGAGACTGATAGAGACGAGCATGCTACCTGATGCTATGCAGGCTTAGGTTCGTCCCTGCTGAGGTACATTGCACCGCGCTGTCCGCTAGGGAGTTGCCGTAGGAAAGCAAACTCTCTGAGTTTAATTCGAAGCCAGCAGCGTTTGTTGATCCTTTACGAAGCATTAGTACACGAACGACGAAAGATGGCTGATTTTAACATGTTTTCGAATACATGTTAGGTTTATTAAACTGAAACATTAGAAGAAAAGACGACAAATGAGGTGAAATATTATTGGGAGTCGTGCAACCCTGCAACAATACCACGCACCGCCCCTGGTATTGAGGCAGAGAATACTAACCCTTAATACCTAAGATTTCAGTTTTTGAAGCAATGCGGAGCATGAAGCATGAGCATCTTTCTTTTAGTAAACTCTGTTAAGTTTTATCACTTCCCTTTGTAGCATTTTTAATTTTAATTTTGTGTGGTTAATTATAGCCTCATTCAACCTTTGTAAGGCAGATCCTCCCACGAGGGTGTTTTTCCACAATTTTTTTAGGATGGAATTAGCGCCTTTTGAACAGACACTCCTTAATAATAGTTCCAAAGCAATCACATGCAAATTCACAGTTGGTTGATATATTTCCAATAAGCAACACTACAATTTACAGTAGATTAAGCGATACAATAACTTACTTTTACCTTAAAATTGTAAATGCAACACAATCGCATACAAAGTCACAGGTAACTTAAATATTTCCACTTAGAACCTGACTTTTCACTGCGTTTACCATCTTCTGTCTATCGCACAACATTTTCTAGGCTTTTTTGCAGTCGCTCACGATCCTGTAACTTGTTGTTACCCTATACAGTATAACATCATCTGCAAAATTATTATCTGAGATTCCAGTTCTTTACTCATATCATTTGTATATCTAAGAAATATAAAGGTCGAATAATACTGGTTTGTAGACCCTCTCCCTCTTAATCATTACAGGACAAGACAATGCTTTACCTATTCCAATTACCAGAGTTCGTAGCCACCAATTCTGCATTCTTTTGTGTAGTCTAATTGCCCTCATTTTCATCAGCACACTCCCATGATCTACCCTTTCAAAAGCCTTGGATACGTCAAAAGCGGTCCAGACGATTTGACCTCCTGAATCGAAAATATCTGCTATATCTTGCTGGAATCCTGCAAGTTGAGCCTCCTAAACACGAGTTGCCAAGTCAGTCTGGAGATATCTTTTAAGGTACAGCCTATAACCTTGGTGCAGTTCTCGTCCTTCTAGTCGTTTTCAGGATGTTAGATAAGGCCCTAAGCAGATGTACCAAAACACAGCCTCGTGCACACGCTCTGAGAGAAGAATATATTACAATATAACTTATTACAATGTTTATAAAAATTCTAAGGATCCATTTCGGTGAACTCTGGCGTCCAAATTCAGGGACATTTTTTATCATTATAAGTATATCGGGTGAGTCAACCGCGCCTGGCGTTTCTGCTTTTAGGCATCCCAACGAACGTCAGTGGGTTGATGGTCGATTTTCTTTTGCCGTATATCAAGTTACAGTCGGCTTTAAAGCACTTATTGCGTCATCACTGCACGACTTTTGAAAAAACATGTATGCGACAGGTATTTACACAATACATCAAACTTTCGCACGGTTATGAAAAATGTACGTTACAAGCACTGGAAATATTTTAGTTGTGTATGAAATTTTATACATAATGCTGGATTTAGAGTGTTAAACAAGTAGTATTTCTTGTAATATTTATTTCCGAGGAATTGCTTGTTGTACTCCAGTTGTTGTTGTTGGGTAGTGATGTTTTAAGTTTACTTTATTATCACCTGTGGTGTTAAGTTAGTACTAAGCTCAACCTATAGTATTGTAAGCCGTAGTGTTAAATACTGGAAATACTTAAGTTGTGTGTGAATTTGGCCTCTGTGGTGGATTGGTTAGTGTGATTAGCTGCCACCCCCGGAGGACCGCTTCCTTCCCTCTTCCTCGTCTATCCCTTACCTTCGCATCCCCCCCTCAAGGCCTCTGTTCAGCATAGCAGGTGAGGCCGCCTGGGTGAGGTACTGGTCATCCTCCCCTGTTGTATCCACGACCCAGAGTCTGAAGCTCCAGGACACTACCCTCTAGGCGGTAGAGGTGGGATCCCTCGCTGAGTCCGAGGGAAAAACCGACCCTGGAGGGTAAACAGATAAAGAAGAAGAAGAAGGAGAAGAAGAAGAAGAAGAAGAAGAAGAAGAAGAAGTGGGTGAATTTATATATGATGATGCTGGATTTAAAAATTTAACTAGTAATATTTATTGTAACATTTGCTTTCCATGGAATTGCTTGTTGTACTCTTGTTGTTGGGTAATTATGTTTTAACCTTACTTTATTATAACTTGTAACGTTAAGCTAGTAGTAAGCTCAACCTATAGTTTTGTAAGCCATAGTGTTGTCCGCCTCTGTGGTGTAGTGGTTAGTGTGATTAGCTCCACCCTCGGAGGCCCGGGTTCAATTCCCGGCTCTGCCACGAAATTCGAAAAGTGGTACGAGGGCTGGAACCGGGTCCACTCATTCACGGGAGGTCAACTGAGTAGAGGTGGGTTCGATTCCCACCTCAGCCATCCTGGAAGTGGTTTTCCGTAGTTTCCCACTTCTCCTCCAGGAAAATGCCGGGATGGTACCTAACTTAAGGCCACGGCCACTTTCTTCCCTCTTTCTTGTCTGTCCCTTCCAATCTTCCCATCCCCCCACAGGGGACCTGTTCAGCATAGCAGGTGAGGCCGCCTGGGAGATGTACTGGTCATCCTCCTCAGTTGTATCCCCCGACCCAGAGTCTGAAGCGCCAGGACACTGCCCTTGAGGCGGTAGAGGTGGTATCCATCGCTGATTCCGAGGGAAAAACCGACCCTGGAGGGGAAACAGATAAAGAAGAAGAAGATATCCTAGGTGTTAAATAACAGAAGGTTTGAAATAAATTTAACCGCTCAGAGAGTTAAATTTGGTTAGGATCCGAAAACAAGTATATTCATTCCTTTCTCCAAAATGGTTTAACGTACGAAGAAAAAATTCCAAAATTTTACATCCTACGTGCGAAATAGGAAACACTTTTAACGTTCCACCCCTAAAGTGTTAAATGAGGTTAGCTTCGTAAATGAAATTATTCATCCTTCCAAAAACGTTTGACGTACAAAGTTGTAATTTTACGAGAATGGTCTTCTTTTATGTCCTAGGTGTAAAAGATCCTATTTTTCAAATAATTTCCCCCCCCCCCCGCCCCTAAGGTATTTAGATGGTGGTTGACTCTCAAAAGCACAATATCCATTCTTCCGAAACCGTTCCAGGCACGAACTTATTTTTTTAATGAAGGTTGGTCTTCTACATGCTAATAAATATTTGAAAACATTCACCTTTTGAAAAAGTATTCATTCCTCCATTACTGTTCAAAGTACAAAATCAAAATTTAACAGACCGGTTGCTTTTACATTCTACATGTTTAAATAAGATAGGGTTTAAAACATTAAAACATGGGGTTCAAATGGCTGTTAGATCAGAAAATAAATGATCATTCCTCCAAAACCGCATGACGTACGAACTGAGGGCGATTTTTCAGACTCAGCTGACAGTGGAATCTCCAAAATGTAAAACTTTGGAGAATTACTTTCAGTTTAAAACCGTAGCGAAACACGGGTATCTTGTTAGTATTATATAAAATAACATGTCCTGACTGACTGACTGATTCATCGTCGCCGAGCAAAAACTACTGGTCATAAAGAAATGAAATTTTGGGGATACATTTATATTATAGTGTAGGTGCTCACTAAGAGAGGATTTTTTGGATATTACGTCGCTAAGGGGGTGGAAAGGAAGGTGAAATTTTAAAATGAGTATATCTATATCTCAAAAACTTAACAGTTTGAAGACGTGAAAATTGGTATTTGGAATTTCCTTGAAAAATGAATAAACACGTATTTTTTTGTTTTTGAAAAATCCACTTAAAGGGGGTAAAATAGTGACAAACTTGTTGCATACTTATATCTAAAAAACTGAAGATGTTACGGACGTGAAATTTGGTACTTGGAATCTCCATTGAATATAAAGAAAGAAATATTTTTTGTTTTCGGAAAATCCATTTCGGTGAGGATGGATGGGGGTGAAAATAAGTGCAAAATGGGGCGAATTTCTAAAACGGGAGTGTCTCAGAAACTTAATAAGTTACCGACGTAAAAAAGTATTTAGAATCTCCTTTTAATATAAAGAAACATGCATTTATTTGGTTTCGGAAATTCCAGTTAAGCGGGGTTAAAATCAGCGAAAATGGAGTGATTTTTTAAAATGAGTTTATCTCAAAACTTAATATGTTACAGACGTAAAATTGGTATTTGGAATCTGCTTTAATAAAGAAACACGTACTTCTTTGTTTTCGAAAAATACATTTAAGGGGGTGAAAAGAACTGTAAAAGGGGTTGAACCCTGTAATGGGGATACTTAAATCTCAAAAACTTAATATGTTATAGACGTGAAATATGGTATTTGGAATCTCCTTAAAAAATAAAGGAACACATTGTTGTTTGTTTTCGGAAAATCCATTTAAGGGGGGTGAAAAGGACCAAAAAAGGGTTGAATTCTTTTTAATGAGAATACTTCTCAAAAACTGAAGATGTTACTGACGTGAAAATTGTTATTTGGAATCTCCTTTAAAATAAAGAAACACGCATTTTTTGTTACCGGAAAATCCACGTAAAATGAAGAGAATATGGTGTGAATGTTTAAAATTAGTATTTCTCAAAAACTTAACATGTTACATACAAGAAACTCTGGTATATGGAGCGCCCTTTCAAAATACAGCAACATGTATTGTTTTCTTTCGGAGAAGCCACTTAACGGGGGTGAAAAGGAGTGGAAAAGGAGTTGAATTCTTTGAATTCTTTTTATGAGAATACTTAGGCCTATATACAAAAATGGAAAATGAACAGACGTGGAAACAGTTATTTGGAATCTCCTTTAAAAATAAAGAAACACGTATATTTTTGTTTTCGACATGAGAGAGGACTGTTACTCTCTTGTACAGTTATATGTGGCTTTGACAATATGAAAGTGACTGAGGCATGAGCGATGCTAGTAGTGCCATTCCTTCTGCAGCCAGTCCCTGTTATGAATGGTGTTAAAACGTTGCTCATAGGGTCGGCTGGTGCATGCATTTCAGTGGGCTTGGCAGACTGATATGTAATAGCAACTTCTGACTCGATGAGGAAAGCAACGGGAAACTACCTCACTCCTAATTTCCCTAGCACGCCTTTTCAGTGATTCTTAGGCCATCTATGTCAGCTGATGGCGGAGCTGTTGAGGATCCAACCAGCCTTAGGGCTGAAGAATGAACAGACAGAACACAGTTCTATGTCGCATGCTCCAGAGTTAGCTCTGGTCAACTTAGCCCCAAAATGCAATACCAGAAACGTGGTTTACAAAGGTACTAGGTTAAATGAAACTCAAATTTTTCGGTGAGATTTTATACTTAAGGTAATTTCAGACAATGTCTTAGTGCAGTACTGAGGAACGATTTTTTTTATATTTTTTATTAAAAATGCTATTTGTTTGTGGCGTCGACCTCGTGCCACTACTTGCACCATATGTAATGAACCTGCGTGTAATTGTAATTGCGGAAGTGTAAAGTGTTGAATGTGAGGAAAGGAACGTTAAGGACGACACAAACACCCAGTCCCCCGGGCAGGGATATTAATCATTAACAATTAAAAGCCGAACCAGGGGCCGCCGTGTGACAGGCGGACGCGTTGCCCCCTACACCGCGGAGCCGGACCTGAAGAACAAATAATTTTATCAAATTACGAAATTCACGCGAGCGAAGCCGCGGGTAACCGCTGCCAGTTTTAGATATGTCTGTTCACGTTTATTTGCTCTTATGTTGTACTCGTATTTCATTTGCTCTTTGTATTTGGAACTCTTGCTGCGAGAACGTGCTATTTTGCCAGATACCGTGTATATAGGCCTAATATATAGGCTGACGTAAGTATTTACAAAAACGATTGTCACATGAAAACTGAGGTCGATACAGAAATTCTGAAATTAGATCTGTATTCAGGGACGAGTTATCTTCTAGAAACAGTCTTTTTTGTTTTGAGACGGAAAAAATTTTTTTTTGTAGACCAATGTAATCAAGCTGGAAGGATATATAATACTTACATGTATACAAAGTAAATTATTTATTATTATTATTATTATTATTATTATTATTATTATTATTATTATTATTATTATTATTATTAATCTGTTTACCCTCCAGGGTCGGTTTTTCCCTCGGACTCAGCGAGGGATCCCACCTCTACCGCCTCACCTGCTATGCCTTGTGGAGGGATGGGAAGATTGGATGGGACAGGCAAGGAAGAGGGGAGAAAGCGCCCGTGGCCTTAAGTTAGGTACCATCCCGGTATTTGCCTGGAGGAGAAGTGGGAAACCACGGAAAACCACTTCCAGGATGGCTGTGGTGGGAATCGAACCCACCTCTACTCAGTTGACCTCCTGAGGCTGAGTGGACCCCATTCCAGCCCTCGTACCACTTTTCAAATTTCGTGGCAGAGCCGGGAATCGAACCCGGAGCTCGGGGGGAGGCAGCTAATGACGCTAACCACTACATCACAGAGGCGGACATTATTATTATTATTATTATTATTATTATTATTATTATTATTATTATTATTATTATTATTATTATTATTATTTGTTGTTGTTGTAAATAGACAGAGAAAAGTTATTTTTATCTTTTAATCCTATGGATTCAAATCCCTTGCGGCGTTTTAGATAGCGTAGACATTTTATCTGGTATCCGTGGGACGTGGATAGCACTGAACATAGTACAGTCTTTAGAATGAGTGAGGTTACACTGGATACCCAGCGCCACACGAATGAATCAATGACAGTTAACATCTGGGCAGCACACAGCGCTCCGATAACTGGTTCTGACAGCAATAGTTTTAATCTCATTAGTAACCGGACAGCCTCTATCGTTTCATGAAGCGAGGCACGTGTTGGAAAGAAGGATAAGTAATTCACCTTCACTAACTGACCTACCGTCCCGTCCGGACTGTTAGCGCACTATCGCATCCTGTGGTGGGGAGAACGAGATCACATCACTATTGGTTGTGCTCGCATTCCGCCTTCACGCTCACTCACGGGTAGAGCAAAGCATTTACACTATTTGGGAAATGATGGTTCCAATAGCAGTCTTAAGAAATGTGAATTATTGCATCCTTTGCTTGAAACCGATTGCAATGATAGTGCCTTGTTTGAACTTGTCTCAATCATCATCATCATCATCTGTTTACCCTCCAGGTTCGGTTTTTCCCTCGGACTCAGCGAGGGATCCCACCTCTACCGCCTCAAGGGCAGTGTCCTGGAGCTTCAGACTCTTGGTCGGGGATACAACTGGGGAGTATGACCAGTACCTAGCCCAGGCGGCCTCACCTGCTATGATGAACAGGGGCCTTGTAGGGGGATGGGAAGATTGGAAGGGATAGGCAAGGATGAGGGAAGGAAGCGGCCGTGGCCTTAAGTTAGGTACCATCCCGGCATTCGCCTGGAGGTGAAGTGGGAAACCACGGAAAACCACTTCGAGGATGGCTGAGGTGGGAATCGAACCCACCTCTACTCAGTTGACCTCCCGAGGCTGAGTGGACCCCGTTCCAGCCCTCGTACCACTTTTCAAATTTCGTAGCAGAGCCGGGAATCGAACCCGGACCTCCGGGGGTGGCAGCTAATCACGCTAACCACTACACCACAGAGGCGGCACTTGTCTCAATACCGGACTCAAATATAATATTTGTTACTGCACACGCGACTAGAAATAAAAAGTCAAGTACCTCTGCTTCGGATCCTATGTGAAACTTCTCATATAAAACTCAAAGCTTGATCGTATGTTCGTCTATTTCAATACAGACACCATAATAACAAGGATTATCAGACAGGGTTCACGGTCACTATTACATTACGCTGGCCCCTAAATGAGATGATAATACATATATCTTCATTATGAAATGTTATACCTTTCAGCGTTCAGTCTGCAAGAATGTGATAGTTTTCTAAACGCCGTCACTATCCTCTATTTGTAAATTGTTCTGTGGTCCGGTTTAGTTCTAGAACTCTTATCTTTAAATGATTAGAAACTGAGTGTAACAATCGTCGTCGAGTTGGCCGTGCGGTAAGAGACGCGCGGCTGTGAGCTTGCATCCGGGAGGTAAGTGGGTTCGAATCCCACTGTCGGCAGCCCTGACGATGGTTTTCCGTGATTTCCCATTTTTACACCAGGCAAATGCTGGGGCTGTACCTTAATTAAGGCCACGACCGCTTCCTTCTCACTCTAGGCCTTCCCTATCCCATCGTCGCCATAAGACCTATCTGTGTCGGTACGACGTAAAGCACATAGCAAATAGTAACCATCGTCGACTTGGTCTCCCTCCACTTCTCTTACCATTCATGACCGAGTCCATTATTCTCCTAGGTAAACTATCCTTCTCCATTCGCTTCACATGACCCCACCATCGAAACCGGCTTATGCGTACAGCTTCTTCAATCGAATTAATTCCTAACTTAGCCTTTATCTCCCCATTCCGAGTACTCTCCTGCCATTGTTCCCACCTGTTCGTATCAGCGATCATTCTTGCTACTTTCATGTCTGTTACTTCTACCTTATGAATAAGATATCCTAGTCCACCCCGCTTCCACTCCCGTAAAGCAAAGTTGGTATGAAAACAAACCGGTGTAAAAATACTTTCGTCCGGGAGCTGACTTCCCTCTTACGGAATACTGTTGACTGCAACTGCGAGATAATAATAATAATAATAATAATAATAATAATAATAATAATATAAGCTGTAGTAGAAAAGGAAGGACCGACGAGGTGGCCGCGCGATTTTGTTCAGGTAGCTATTAGCTTGCAATCGGGAGATATAGGGTTCGGACACCACTGTCGGCAACCCTGAAGAACGTTTTCCGTGGTTTGCCATTTTCACACAGCCTGGGGCTGTACCTTAATTAACACCACGGTTGCCTCCTTCCCACTCCTAGCCCTATCTTGTCCCATCGTCCCCGTAAGTCCTATCTGCGTCGGTGCGACGTAAAGCAAGTCGTAAAAATCAATCAATGCCTTGAAGGAAAACAGGTTTGCGATCATAAGGAACGTACAGCCCACAGAGCAGCTTTGAAAATTAAACGAGCTAAACACGAAGCTTTGGGAAAAGTGTGTTTGAAAGCTGTGTCTCGTGAAAATTTTTATAAAATTTGCTATACGTCGCACCTACACAGAAAGGTTATATCGCGACGATAGAATAGGAGAGGTCTAGGAGTATGAAGGAAGCGGCCGTGGTCTTAATTAAGGTACAGTCCGAGCATTTGCTTGGTGTTAAAATAGGAAACCATGGAAAATCATCTTAAGGTCTGCCGGTAGTGGGGTTTGAACCCACTATCTCCCAGGCACAAGCTCATTGAATCTTTTGTTCTCACACACACCCATAATCATCCTAATCAAAGTAGGCCTATTGCATTTGTTTTGGCCCTCACAGTTGTCTGCAAAATAGTATAATGTTTTTACGCCCCTGGCGAATTTATTTTCAGTGTAGGCCTATGTACCAATTCAACTTCATACACATTTCATTTGAGCTATTCTCTCCCTCCCTCCCTTTCATGGTAGATGAAAACTGTTATTTCCTCCGATGCTAAGTTATGCACACCAGAAATATTCACGGCAAGTTGCCTAAAGTAAGTCAGGGTGATTTACATAAACTGGGTGGTTTTCAGAACTACCCTATTTCCGTCTGATAGCAGATATGAAGATGTGATTGCTTTTTAAATATGAAAAATAAAACTCTACGAGATTCACTTATAAGCATTTACCAACAATACGCAAGTGATTCTTTCTTAGGCGTCAATTGATTCCTCAGTTTTGCTTGTTGCCGGCTTGCTTGTTGTTTTACCATACATTCGTTCAAGATGCAGTACACATTGCATCAGCGCGTGGATTTGGTGAAACATTATTGGATTACTTGTGAACAATGTGCAGCACTTGCTCCTACTAATCAAAATATGAACTCACTTGCCTCGACAGCGCAAACCAAGGGTTTCACGCTTTTCAAATGATAAAAAACGAAGAATGCAATTAAAATTAAAAATATACTAACCCCAGATTAATTATTATGCTTAGCTTGTTTGTTACTACGTTAGCATTAACGGCAGTTGGTACATTGCGTATACCGTTAAGTTGTCTTTGATTAGAACAGTTTGTTTGCTGAAGGGTCAGTAAACCAACCCTCTATTCTACTGTATTCTAGCAGCCATAAATATGAAGGGACGAGAAAAATAAAAAAAATATAATAATAATAATAATAATAATAATAATAATAATAATAATAATAATAATAATAATAATAAACGTCCCACTAACTACTTTTACGGTTTTCGGAGACGCCAGTAAATCACCCTGTAGGTGTCCTGAATAGGAATGCAAGATAGAGAGTGCTGACCATGAAATCTACACAGATTTCAACAGTACTTTTAGTCTCCTGCACACATTCGGCAATGATTTCCGTAAGTGAGATGTTAAAATATTTGGCTCTGCGCTTATGCACAAGAAGTTCAGCGACAGCCGCTCGCTTCGCATTCTCATTGAGGAAGGGGCTTTTAATTTTTATACTGAGCTCCTCGAATGTTACACAGACATCCTTCACAGGTTAGCCAAAACCAAGTGAATAATTTTCCTTGAAATACTGACAGAAAAATTGATAAGAAAGCTCCTATCCATTCCTAGGTTTGTAATAAGAAAATCGTATTCATTTTTTATAAACATTTCATGAAAGATTTGTACATTAAAGTTAGCTGGAAGATAAGCTGCCTCTGTGGATCAGCGGTAGAGTGTCGGCCTCCGGATCCCAAGATAGCGGGTTCAAACCCGGCAGAGGTAGTCGGATTTTTGAAGGGCGGAAAAAAGTCCATTCGACACTCCATGTCGTACCATGTCGGCATGTAAAAGATTTCTGGTGACACATTTGGTGTTTACCCGACAAAATTCATTAAAAATCTCAGCCATAGACGCCCAAGAGAGTTTCGGTTTACTCGGTCTGCCATCTAGTAGTGGCCTAGAGTAAAACAGAACGTCGAAATTGACGAGCAGACAGCCAGATGGCGTCAAATTGAAATGTCTGCACACGGTAGCTGAGGCCATACGATTATTATTATTTTATTAGCTGGAAGATTGTTTCTTTACCAGTGCAGTGGTCACTTTTAGTTGGAATGCTTTCAATATGGGTTCTCAAGTAAGTTTACACGGAACCATGTATTGCATTGCCAGATATGTTTTTGCCTCACTCATCCTTAGGGGTTCGCTGAGCTGTAAGAGGTGTGAAAGTCAATAACACTGCTTTAAGGCATGTCCATACGTTTTCATAAATGTTTTCTTTTACAAACTTTGGTACGTACATCATCACACAGTATGTGATACTTCACGTTGAAGGATCTGGGCATCGAAGATCTACGAAGACGATTCTGGCCTTCTCTTTCTACTGGACAAACTCCCATCAGAGACTAGATATCTAAGTACTTTTCTGTTTGTGTTTCCATTTTGTGAAGTTTGTAAAAATATCAATCATATCTTCTTCCGTTGTAGCCTCCGTGGCTCAGGCGGCAGTACGCCGGCCTTTCACTGCTGGGTTCCGTGGTTCAAATTCCAGTCACTCCGTGTGAGATTTGTGCTGAACAAAAGCGGAGGTGGGACAGGTTTATCTCCGGTTTTCCCTGCCATATTTCTTTTTTTTCTATGGGCTTTACGTCGCACCGACACAGAAAGGTCTTATGGCGACGATGGGATAGGAAAGGCCTAGGAGTTGGAAGGAAGCGGCCGTGGCCTTAATTAAGGTTCAGCCCCAGCATTTGCCTGGTGTGAAAATGGGAAACTAGGGAAAACCATTTTCAGGGCTGCCGATAGTGGGATTCGAACCTACTATCTCCCGGATGCAAGCTCACAGCCGCGCGCCTCTACGCGCACGGCCAACTCGCCCGGTCTGCCATATTTCATTCCAGCAACACTTTACAATATCATTTCATTTAATCTGTCAGTTATTAATCATGTCCCCAGTGGAGTGCGATAGGCTTCGGCAGCCAGCAGAATTTCTATCCTCTCCGCTAGATGGGGGCTTCGTTCATTCCATTTCGACCCGGTTAAATGACTGGAAACAGGCTGTGGATTTCCATTTTTTCATTTTATTCCTCTGTGTAAACGTCCAGATATTTTTGTAGCTGAAACCAAACCAAAGCAAAACAAAAATAATCATGGCTAAAAGTAAGTCAGTCAGTTAGGTTAAGTTTGTGAAGGTAAGTCTAATATAAGTTAGATTACTTCGAAGAATTGTGAGATTTTAAAGTGAGTATTACTATAAGTAGGCCTTATTTAGGTAAATAAAAGTATTTGAAATGAAACGAATGCATTTACCTGCTATAATATGAGCCAGTGTGTTACCTGTCACAGTTTTCCCTGCCCAGTTGAAGTGCTCTTTCCCTGAAACTTTGTCTGTTTTAATTACAATTCCCTGGTACATTTCTTGGTTCACGACTCCTTTCCTTCTTTAACTACCGTTCACTCATCCTCCGAGCTACTCATTTTGTTAAATTACAATAATAATCACAGTAAAATCAGAGCAAAACACTGCAACAAAAGACAACACAGAGAAGTTGAGACCAACTGTCAAACAACGTAACGTCGTTCGCAAACTAACTACAGTACCTAGCACTGCCACCCACATATCGTTTACTGCAGACAGGAGTCTTGTCCCGGACTTGTTCCCTGGGTAGATGAAGAGTGGGTTTCGGCCCTTTAGTTTCGTCTCTTAAGTGGCCACGGCTGGTCCATGGTCCAACAGCTTTGCACTCTGACCGGCCAACCGAGCAGAGGAGGGGGTGGCCACGGCTCTACCGTGGCTCTACGCCTCTGCATTCGGGAGACGGGACAGGGCTGGACCTCACGGCTGGCCCCAACTGTCGGCTGTCCTGAGAATGTTTTCCGTAGTTTTCGATTCTCCTGCACTCAGGCGAATGCCAGGACAGTTCGAGGTATAGGCCACGGCCGCCGACCCCCCTCAACTTCTCCACACATCTCCTTCACCGTAACAAATCTCCCAGCCTGAGAGACAAATTTCTAACATTCAGTTGTTTGAGAATTGAAGAAAATTATATGTGTTTAGTACGCAAAGATCTCAGGTACTGCAATCTTGAAATCGGTACAGCTACTACCTACTACTACTACAGCTACTACTATCGCTACTACGTGAGACCGCCAAAGCTAACGACTAAATAACTGCATTGTCCACTAGACGAAGGACTAGACTCGAGCTTCTCTATATTTACTATAATATGTACTTCGTACAAAAATGAAGGGAACTGTAATACTTGTGATGTGGGGTTATATAAGTTGTATGATAAGTGCCGCTGGCCGTCCAACGAAACGCTGTAGAACTTACAGAAAGTTGGTGGTTTAGCGAATGAAATGCGCTTACGCGCGCCGAGAAATTACGTCGGTAACTCTTTTTTAATTTGTTTTACGTTGCACCGACACGGGTAGGTCTTATCACGACGAGGGGATAGGAAAGAGCTACGAGTGGGAGGAGTGGGAAGAACGCGGCCGTGACTTTAAGGGCATATGGTAGAGCTGGGAATAGAACTGAGCACAATAATACATGTTTTTATGATGCCACCTTATTCCCATTCTATTACACGTAGACTCAACACTAGTCATTGTCAATCAATCAATCAATCAATCAATCAATCAATCAATCAATCAATCAATCAATCAATCAATCAATCAATCAATCAATCAATCAATCAATCAATCAATCAATCAATCAATCAATCAATCAATCAATCAATCAATCAATCAATCAATCAATCAATCAATCAATCAATCAATATTTATATACCATACAACCTTTACAGAGTCTATGGAAGGCCAGGGGAGAAGGACAGGCCCCCTACACGTAGTGCCCCCTTACCTGTTTATTTTAAATGAGAAATCCTCAATGGGTATATTTCACTTCGTTGTGGATCCTACAACAATGTATTCAAGGTTCACATTCGTATACATATTATTATTATTATTATTATTATTATTATTATTATTATTATCATTATTATTATTATTATTATTATTATTCTTTCTTTCTTCGTTATGCCCATTCATAGAGCGCGTTTGAACTTGTTAGTTGGTTTGATGGTTTGTGCCTTCTAATCCTCCCAAAATCTCTTCATGAATGCACTGTGTTGCATCTTGCGTTCTGTAGACCACTTCCTACCAGTTGTCTTTTTTGGTTTCTCCCTAAATTTATGATTGGCTACTTTGGTTCTAAAAGCTCCACGATTTTCCATGATGTCGTCTGTAATATTTATTTCTTGGAGGTCCGCCTTAGTTTCTTCTAGCCATTTTATTTTGACCTTCTTTGAGTTGATTACTTTGAATAATCTTTTAGTTAGTCTGTCGCTGTTCATTCTATAGATATAGCCATAGAAATTAAGGCGCCTTTTCCGTACGGCATCAGTAAACCTGTTGGTGAAGGAGTAGAGGTCCGCTGTTTTTCCTCTTAATCCACATTCCATTTTCTCTCGTAGGACCATAAATTTTCCTGAGAATTTTCCGCTCCTGCTTTTCAATTTCTGTAATTTTAGAGTGACCACCTAAGCATATGGTTTCTGAGGCATATAAAGCTTCGGGCAATACAACTGTCTTGTAGTGTCGTAATTTTGCATTACGCGATATGACTCTTTTGTTGTAGTAATTCCACGTCAGTCTGTATGCCTTATGTAGTTTGGTGTTTCTTTCTACATTGGCACTACTGTCTAATCCTGATGGTAGTATAATTTCTCCAAGGTATTTGAAGGAGGGCACCTGTGAAATTGTGCCGTTTTCCATCTCTAGCGGAGTTCTTTTGCTATTTTGACGTAGACTTTCCATGTACTTGGTTTTCTCGTAGGATATCTGGAGGCCTGCCTTTGATGCTATATTGTGTAGTCTCTGTATGGCATACCTTGTTTCATCCTTAGTCTTAGTAATGATTGCGAGATCATCAGCAAATGCTAAACATTTCACATTGACCTTGCTTCCCAAATTTCCGATGTTCACACCCTTGATATCCTTTTCCCACTCTCTAATAACTTTGTATAGAACTAAGTTAAACAGAATAGGGGAGATGTTGTCACCTTGACGAACGCCCGTACATATTTCAAAAGGCTCAGAGATTTCTCCAAGGAATTTCACTTTAGAGGTCGTACTTGTGAGGGTCTGCTGGATAAGTGCTCTGGTCTTCTTGTCCACTCTGAGTTCTTCTAGAGTATCAAATACTGTCTGTCTGTCCACAGAGTCATACGCCTTCTTAAAATCCACAAAGGTGACGATCGTGCTGGCACTTCGGCGAATCCTTAATATCGTCTTCAAGTTCCATATTTGTTCTGCACATGATCGACCTTTCCTGAAACCCGCTTGGTACTCGCCAATCAGATGATCTGTCCGTTTTTCTAACCGGTTCAAGAGAGCTTTGGAAAGGATTTTGTATCCGATTGGCAGTAGAGATATGCCTCTATAGTTGTTTGGATCTGCCTTGTCACCTTTCTTGTGCAATGGGTGTATTAATGCACACTTTCAATCCTGTGGAATCATTTCCGTTTCCCATATTTCTACTAGGATTGCATGAATTTTGCTTACAAGATCATCTCCAAGTTTACACATCTCCGCAGTGATGCCGTCATCTCCAGGAGCTTTATTATTTTTAAGCGATCGTATGATCTCTGCTGTTTCCTGTATTGTCGGTGGCTGTGAATCGGGGTTGGGCATGGGCTTTTCAAAGTTCAGTCTTTCCTTTGGAGGATCACAATTGAGGAGGTCTCGGAAGTAGTCAGATAGAATAGTGCAGTTCTCTTTGGTGTTCGTTTCTAATGTTCCATTTGCTCGACGGAAACATAAAGATGGTGGTTGATAGCTAGATAAATTCTCACGGAAGGTCTTGTAGAAATTCCTGGAGTTGTTTCTAAGGAAATCTTGTTCAATTTCCATGAGTCTATTTTTGTCATAGGCTCGTTTCTCCCTGCGGATTATTTTTGAGGAGATTTTCTGAACTTTTAGGAAGGTCTCCCATCTCTTAGTTGTTTGATGTCCATTCCACTAATTCCATGCTTTCATCCGTTCATCAATGGCTTTATCACAGGTCGTGTTCCACCACCTATGTTTGCGTTTCCTTGGAGGCTGTCCTAATTTCATGGCTGATGTCTGAAGTGTTTTACGAAGGCCTGGCCAGTCCTTGGGGTCCTGCTCTCGTATGTCTTGTAGAAAGGTCGTGGCGTTCTGTCGAAGACATTCTGGATCAACTCTTAGAGATCTTTTGTGTTTAGGTCTGCATCTCTTGGGTTGGAATCTCACTTTGATTTGTGTTAGGTAGTGGTCCGAGTCGACAACTCCCTTCCGTACTCTAACATTTAGGATCTCACACATATTCTTTCTGGAGATTGCGACGTGATCGATCTGGAATTCGCCCAATAACGGGTTTGGTGATTTCCACGTTTTCTTCTTATGTGGGGGTCTCGCAAAATGCGTAGACATTAGTTTTAAGATAAAGGTTTTACAGAAGTCTATAAGACGTTCTCCATTCTTGTTCGTTCTCCAATGTGCCGAGTGATGACCAACAATCCATTTGTGTTTCCTCCCTCTGCCAACCTGTGCATTAAAATCACCTACTAAGATTTTCACGTGATGCTTTGGAATCTTGCTAGTGGTTTCTTCTAAGAGTTCCCAGAAGGCTTCCACTTTCTCTGGGTTTTTCTTATTGTCAGTGTTTGTGGGAGCGTGGGCATTGACCAAGGAGTAAGCTTTATTGCCAGATTTCACAGTAAGTACTGAGATTCTTTCAGATGGGGATGTAAAGTCAAGTACAGAACTGATGATAGTTTTTCGTACCGCAAAAGCTGTTCCAAGTTGTGTTAAGTTCCCATGGATTCTTATGGCAGGTTTACCCTTAAATATCCTGTACTCTTCAGAGTCAAAATGGTTTTCATCCTGGTAGCGCGTTTCCTGGAGTGCTATGATTTGAATATCGAACTTATCCAGGGTGTCCGTTAGCTGTTTAAGCTTGCCTGTTTTCAGTAGGGTGTTGACATTAATTGTACCTAAGAAGGTCTTTTTCTTGGGACGAAGAGATTTTGAGAAGCTCCGACTCTTCTCTGCATGATGCTCCCGATCCCCCAGAATCCGATGATGGGGAGAAACCGGACTAGGTGTGTCCAGAGCCTGGGGTAGTTGCTGTGATAACGTGTTATCCATCATGCCAATGTTGCAAGTTGAAGATACATGCAGGGGGTGATCATACTGGTATGATCACAAGGTTACAACTCGATGGTTAAGACTGAGAGGTGCCTCTTGGTGTCTTCCGGCTAAATTATCATTTACTATTAATTAGGAGTCCGTGGTTAGAACTTCGGTTATTATTATTATTATTATTATTATTATTATTATCATTATTATTATTATTATTATTATTATTATTATTATTATTATTATTATTATTTCATCAGTTGATTCCATAAATCAGAAAATGCTGCTACAGGCCATTAGTTTGCTCTAATTGCCGATTATAGTGATGTAGGCTAGCTAATTGGAAGAAGACATGGACTTTATAAACTTATTAAGTTAACTTTTCTGTGTTTAATTGATGTTATGCATTTACCATGACAAAGGGAAAAACGTATACAATCTGGTGTAGTTAAGATTTTCTTTCTTTCTTTTTTCTTTCTTTCTTTCTTTCTTTCTTTCTTAATTCCTTTGCCCTCCAGGGTTGGTTTTTCCCTCGGACTCAGCGAGGGATCCTACCTCTACCGCCTCAAGGGCATTGTCCCGGAGCGTGAGACTTTGGGTCGGGGATACAACTAGGGAAGAGGACGAGTACATGACCCAGGCGGCCTCACCTGTTATGCTGAACAGGGGCCTTGTGAGGGGATGGGGATGGTAAAATTGGAAAGATAGACAAGGAAGAGGGAAGGAAGCGGCCGTGGCCGTAAGTTAAGTACCATGCCGACATTCACCTGGAGGAGAAGTGGGAAACCACGGAAAACCACTCGAGGATGGCTGAGGAGGGAATCGATCCCCACTCTACTCAGTTGACCTACCGAGGCTGAGTGGACCTCGTTCCAGCTCTCGTACCACTTTTCAAATTTCGTGGCAGAGCCGGGAATCTAACCCGGACCTCCTGGGTGGCAGCTAATCACACTAACCACTACACCACAGAGAGTTAAGATTTAACTCGCCGTATTCAGGCGTATTTTAAATGTGACGAGTACGTCACCAGTTTCCATTAAGGGGACATTAACTGGAAAAATCGGTGAAAATAGTTTTCTGTTTTTCATATAGTTTCATTTTCAAGGATCTGATGCACCTCAGTTTGAAATTTCCGACAAAAATCTCAATTTTTCATGCTGTTTTGAACATGTGAATCTGTACATTGTTCATCTCAGAGCATCGATTTAGGTATGCTGATTCTGCAGGTTAACAGACAACATCGGGGAGAAATAGTTTTCTGTTCTTCATGTAATTCTATTTTAAATGGTCTAATGTACTTCTATTTGAAATTCCAAGCGATAATCTTAATGTTTTAATGTTGTTTTGAGCATTTGAATCTGCTCATTGAACGCTTCAGTGCATCGACTGTGTTAGTGTACATATTGAGGTCATTTTTTAAATACATTTTCTCACGAATTAGTTTTCCTCATATACGATGTACCTTTTTCTCTGGAACCACTTGCTCTATTAATTTGGAACGTATTTTTTGTCCTTTCAAACAAGCTTAATCATTTGGAAAGGTAAGGATCGTTTACTTTTTCTATAAAGTTGTTTTAATATAAGGTTTTGATGAGAATTTCAAATTTTGATTCAAAAAATATTGATAATGAAAATTTAAGTTATTTCGAAAAGTAATTGATTCTGATTGTTAAAGCAACTTATAAGAGAAGAAATACAGGGGCCCGGGACACTTAAGTTTGTTGCTTTGTTTGAAAAGGTATATTGTTTTTAGTGAAGTGATAAAATATAACAAATTATAATAAGTTATTAGATACGACGTAAAACACACTATTTATGCACACTATTTCAAAGTTATGTTACAATATTTGCTTTGATTGACTGGTAACTTTATATTTTATGATTTGGTAAATATTAGCATTTCTGATTGATATCTGGTTAATGCCCTCTAATAATGTGTGGAAAGGAACTACTGAAGCCACTCTAGGAGATGGAAGGCTATTTGCTTTACGTCGCACCGACACAGATAGGTCTCATGGCGACGATGTTATTGGAAAGAGCTAGAAGTTGGAATTAAGCATCCGTGGCATTACTTAGGGTACAGCCCGAGCATTTGCCTGGTGTGAAAATGGGGAAACCATGGTAAACCATCTTCAGAACTTCCGACAATGGAGGTTCGAGCCCACTATCTCCCGATTGCGAGCTCACAGCCGCGCGACCCTAACCGCACGGCTACTTGCTCGGTGAAGCCACACTGAACTGTTCAGAAATGTAACAGGACATATTTGTCAGGAGATACGCATAGTAGGAACATTTGAGTGCTATAGTAAGGAAAGCTCGCGAAGTTTTGATCACAATTAATTGCGACGGCTATTGCAAAGTGAAGAGTTTAGTTCTATACTGAGAGTCAACTCAAGACCTTAGCGGTCCCTTTGATGTTAGTCAGACTTCTGGTCGGTGAAAAGGCTTCCGCAGCGCCAAATAGTTCCCTAGGTTTGTTACTTGTTCCTGAAGTCAGGAGCTTTCTTCAGTTTGGTTAGATATTCTGGTGAACTGACTTGACGAATTAAAATTTTTGCCCTGTATAAATATGGGAAATATATCACAGGTTGTATGTTATTCGGGTTCTTTACCAACTCTTATATTTCATACGTAGATGGCTATGAATAGTTATTGTTTTCAGTGGTGTATATAGCAAAAGAATATTTATTTAATATGATATTGATATCTTATTGCACTGTGTACTTAGTAAGTTTGTTCGAGTTCATTCCACTGCTGATAAGTTCGCATAACATGTGCGACGTTGAGGATGGATCCAAGAAAACTGTTGGCAATACTGGCTGCAACAGCATGTTGAGTATTCATAATGGCTGCCAGCTGTGAGCAAGACGTGTGTGATGCTGTGACGCTTGAGTCCCCTGTGAAATACTTTAAAGCTAACAAAAGTGGAGAAAAATAAAGTAGAAAATCTAAACCAAATTGTTTTAAACGTTTACAGTAGCCTACGAGATTAGAATCCACTGTGGACTGTGGAAGACGTGAAAAAGTCCGCGTAGCTGATCGGCGTTTGTGTGTACAGTGTTTACGCCGCTCGCTTGGAATTTAAACTCCACGGAAAATCCAAGTCTCGAGCGAAAGATCGATGTGTCAGCTCAGCACTCGCCGTAAATAAAACAGGAAAGGCCCTAACACGGTATGGGAATAGGATCCTTGGCGTATTCGATGATGATGATGATGATAATAATAATAATAATAATAATAATGTATATTTCGCTCCTCATTTCCCTAGTACGCCTCTTCAGTGATGCCTAGGCTATTTATGACAGCTGTTGGCAGAGCTGCAGAGGATCAAACCAGCCTTCAGGCTGAATATACAACACATTTATTTTATATTCGTAACCGCTCTCTACCTGCAGAAATGTTGTCATGAGAGGATCATGAGTTCGTTTTTACCTTCCGAATGACGAGAGTACAATATTTATAACATTCCTGGAAGCATTGTATTTTGCAATCCCACTCACGGGTGGGTTTTTCAGCTTTTTTACTGTGAGAAACTGCCACTGACAGTCGTTGCACGAGAGCGGAATCGTATACTTACGTTGTAAGTCTCCATGTGCCTCACACAAATTGCATTATGAAATAAAAATAAACCTTGTTTCTCTTGCCTCGGTATTCGTCAGTAATCTGTAGGTTTTACATGGTCAGCAAAGGAATAAATAGGTATGGTACGTAATCAAAGTACAGCTATGTGAAAGGAAGTGATTTCGTTTGATGCTTCACTATTTCATAATGAAGTACTGTACTTGTCAGATGGACGCACGGCGTTAATGATAAGCTGGTTGTGGCGGAGATGGAGAACCATGACGAGACGGGAAGGGGGAACAGGGGGCATGCTCACATGCGGAAGGATACTTTTCCTAAGCTCTTGACTTGAATTTCAGTATAGTATAACTGAGTTGGAATGACCTGCAATGTCATTGTTATAATTCTCCAAATTATGTGTCTATATCTCTGAAACTTAGAACATTTAGATCCGTAGAGCGCTGTTTGTTATAGGCCTATCTCTTATTAACTTATTCTACCAAAATTAAATATTTCTATATAAATTGTGTAAGATTTATGATTTTCTTAAACCATTATTGAAGGGAATAGACATTATATTAGTATTTCTAAAGCAGACAATGAGAAAGATTTTACTTCGATTCTGGTTCAGCGGCTTTTCTTTTAATAAGTTAATTAAAATGTTAGTATTATCCGTTAGTTTGTCAGACAGAGGTACAAACTATTTTGAAAATGGGAAATACTGGAAGCTACGATCAAATAAATTTGCTAAAAAATTCTCACATAACGAAACATTGAAACTGCTCCCTTGGAAGTAGTACTTGTCATTCTTCTTATCGTAAAGAATGGAGCTTTCTCTACAGATTCGTAGAAACGAAAATATTCTGTATCAGTTAGTTTAGGAAATGAAGATGTTTCAATAGAACCTCGCTAAAATAGAATAATTTTGATCTCTAACTAGGTAAACGTCAAACATTTGTTTCTGAAATTAGTTTCTTAACAAATGAGGTATGCATGTTGAGTACTGAGCTTGAAGGCTGGTTAGATCATCAACAGTTTCACCACCACTGTCATAGACGGACTTGTCGTCACTGAAGAGGCACACTACGTAAATGAAGTGTGGAGCAGTTTCCCGTCGCTTTCCTCACTAACAAATGATACACCAACTTTATGACGAAATATTAATTTTTTTTGAAAAATGAAAGTATAAAAATGTCTAAGTTTTCTAATTATAGAATTCTGACTCTCCTTAAATTACATACATTCGGTCTGTAAAAGGAATCTATAACTTGAAACTAACCGACGAACTCTTTAGAAAATCATACATTGCATTGGGTTCCGTTACACGACGAACATTGGCACAGATAACATGAAGTATTTACAGTATTTGAACGCTCAGATATCGCAGCAAAGAATGAGTGGGAATTCAGGACTAAGCTACTCGTCCCACGTGTGCAGCATTATACGACCCCTTTTCACTCTCATAAAATAATCTGAGTGGTTTGTTTTGAGCAGCACACGGAGTGTGGGTGGAGTAGGCAATTCTGTCACGACCTACTTTGGAGGTGCTCTGTTCAATTTCGTGGTCAGCAGGTTGAGAAACCTGGGTGACCTGTACTCACTATGACTCACTACTGTGACCACAACATTCACTATGCTGCACTGTAACTTGCTACTTCTAGACGATTTCTTTTGTCTGGCGAGACACTTGAATTTAGCGAAAAGTTCAACGAGCAGGGACAGAAGTCAGGCTCTTTCAATTCAAACTCGGAATCAAATCGCATTCGCAGGCGGGAACTCTCTGCTTGTCGTATTGAAATATGTAAGCTTAATAAATGAGATGTCCGCCTCTGTGGTGTAGTGGGAGGCCCGGGTTCGATTCCCGGCTCTGCCACGAAATTTGAAAAGTGGTACGAGGGCTGGAACGGGGTCCACTCAGCCTCGGGAGGTCAACTGAGTAGAGGCGAGTTTGATTCCCACCTCAGCCATCCTGGAAGTGGATTTCCGTGGTTTCCCACTTCTCCTCCAGGCAAATGCCGGGAAGGTACCTAATTCAAGGTCATGGCCGCTTCCTTCCCTCTTCCTTGTCTATCACTTCCAATCTTCCCATCCCCCACCAAGGCCCCTGTTCAGCATAGCAGGTGAGGCAGCCTGGGCGAGGTACTGGTCATATTCCCCAGTTGTATCCCCCGACCCAGAGTCTGAAGCTCCAGGACACTGCCCTTGAGGTGCTAGAGGTGGGAAAAGCCGACCCTGGATTATTATTCTCATTTATTATTATTATTATTATTATTATTATTATTATTATTATTATTATTATTAATAATAATAATAATAATAAATGAGATGAAAATGAAATAGTGTATGGCTTTTAGTGCCGGGAGTGTCCGAGGACAAGTTCGGCTCGCCAAATGCAGGTCTTTTGAATTGACTCCCGTAGGCGACCTGCGCGTCGTGATGAATATGAAATGATGATGAAGACGACACATACACCCAGCCCCCGTGACAGCAAAATTAAGCAATTTCGTCGCCATAAGACCTATCTGAGTCGGTGCGACGTAAAGCCCGTAGCAAAAAAACAAAACAACAATTATGGTTAAAATTCTCGATATACAATAATAAAGTTTTATTATGAATCCACCTGTTCAATACATTATAATGTTGTCACATTTAAAATAACTTCATTAGTTAAAAAGTTATATATGGGACATGTTTCGCTCCCTTACAGAGCATCATCAGCCAAATCTGAATCTCGAATAATTGTTATTTACTTAAATAATGACTTAAGAACTATTAGAACATTTTTGACAAACTTAAAACTTATTCTATTAGAATATCATTAAATATAAAATCTTTGGATACATGGCTTAATTACATATGCTTAATAGGAAGATACATTAAACTTATGGAAGAGAGAGTGCTAAAATATAAAATAAAATAAAAATATATATATATCATGTCCAAAATCTTAGAGAGACGTGAAAATCAATCTTAGGAGTTAAATTTGAGGATTTTCTTGGCAATGAGATCTGGTAAAAAAGTTATTTATCCCCTGTGGATAAGAGTCTATAAAGATTCAAATTATCGTCAATTTGATGATTGAACTTGTAACAGGATAAATGTTCGTCTTCAAGAAATGTAAATGCTTGTTGTCATATGACCTCGGCGAATGCTGTTGAAAAGATATGTTCTTATAGATGTCAATGACCGTTCGTTGAACTAATGGATTTGATAAGGATGATTGAAAGGGACGTAAATCAACGTTTGTATTGAAAGCTGCTGCTTGGTTTATCTTGTTGAATGTCCCTCCAATTGCAACTCTTGCATGATAGTCACGCTTTATCCGAAAATGATTATTGCCTTTGTTAACTGATCATGATGACTGGCCGTTATTAACCGCGCTTGATATAATTATTATAACCATCATATCGTTCATCGTTACTGTTAGAGCAGTAGTAGTATTTAGCTGTGGTCCCCTGTATAGTAATCCTTATCCCGTTTCCTATTTTTAAGGTTTCTCGCCCACGGTCATAACATGAGAACTGAAACTTTCGTCAATATGAGAAATTTCTGGTAATAAACATTAAATCGTAAATAACAGTACCGGCATCTATACTGTTATTATTATTATTATTATTATTATTATTATTATTATTATTATTATTATTATTATTATTATTATTATTATTTTGCTATTGACTTTACGTCGCACCGACACAAATAGGTCTTATGGCAACGATGGGATAGGAATGGCCTAGGATTTGGAAATAAGCGGCCGTAGCCTTAATTAAAGTGCAGTCCCTGCATTTGCCAGGTATGAAAATGGGGAAACCACGAAAAACCCATCTTCAGGGCTGCCGACAGTGTGATTCGAACCTACTATCTCCCGGATGCAAGCTCTCAGCTGCGCGTCCCTAATCGCACGGTCAACTCGCCCGGTATTATTATCATTATTATTATTATTATTATTATTATTATTATTATTATTATTATTATTATTATTATTGTTGTAATGTACACTGACTGACAGAGCAAATGCAACACCAAGAAGGAGTAGTCAAAACTTTATGCCAATTGCAGGGTAGACTGACGTCACTGAGGTATGCTCATGATGTGAAATGCGCCGCTGTGCTGCGCACGTAGCGAACGATAAATGGGACACGGCGTTGGCGAATGGCCCACTTCGTACCGTGATTTCTCAGCCGACAGTCATTGTAGAACGTGTTGTCGTGTGCCACAGGACACGTGTATAGCTAAGAATGCCAGGCCGCCGTCAACGGAGGCATTTCCAGCAGACAGACGACTTTACGAGGGGTATGGTGATCGGGCTGAGAAGGGCAGGTTGGTCGCTTCGTCAAATCGCAGCCGATACCCATAGGGATGTGTCCACGGTGCAGCGCCTGTGGCGAAGATGGTTGGCGCAGGGACATGTGGCACGTGCGAGGGGTCCAGGCGCAGCCCGAGTGACGTCAGCACGCGAGGATCGGCGCATCCGCCGCCAAGCGGTGGCAGCCCCGCACGCCACGTCAACCGCCATTCTTCAGCATGTGCAAGACACCCTGGCTGTTCCAATATCGACCAGAACAATTTCCCGTCGATTGGTTGAAGGAGGCCTGCACTCCCGGCGACCGCTCAGAAGACTACCATTGACTCCACAGCATAGACGTGCACGCCTGGCATGGTGCCGGGCTAGAGCGACTTGGATGAGGGAATGGCGGAACGTCGTGTTCTCCGATGAGTCACGCTTCTGTTATGTCAGTGATAGTCACCGCAGACGAGTGTGGCGTCGGCGTGGAGAAAGGTCAAATCTGGCAGTAACTGTGGAGCGCCCTACCGCTAGACAACGCGGCATCATGGTTTGGGGCGCTATTGCGTATGATTCCACGTCACCTCTAGTGCGTATTCAAGGCACGTTAAATGCCCACCGCTACGTGCAGCGTGTGCTGCGGCCGGTGGCACTCCCGTACCTTCAGGGGCTGCCCAATGCTCTGTTTCAGCAGGATAATGCCCGCCCACACACTGCTCGCATCTCCCAACAGGCTCTACGAGGTGTACAGATGCTTCCGTGGCCAGCGTACTCTCCGGATCTCTCACCAATCGAACACGTGTGAGATCTCATTGGACGCCGTTTGCAAACTCTGCCCCAGCCTCGTACGGACGACCAACTGTGGCAAATGGTTGACAGAGAATGGAGAACCATCCCTCAGGACACCATCCGCACTCTTATTGACTCTGTACCTCGACGTGTTTCTGCGTGCATCGCCGTTCGCGGTGGTCCTACATCCTACTGAGTCGATGCCGTGCGCATTGTGTAACCTGCATATCGGTTTGAAATAAACATCAATTATTCGTCCGTGCCGTCTCTGTTTTTTCCCCAACTTTCATCCCTTTCGAACCACTCCTTCTTGGTGTAGCATTTGCTCTGTCAGTCAGTGTATTTTAATTTCTTCGAGGGTATTATATTATTGTACTTAGGAAGGGAAATATTCATTTATTTTATATTGTATAATATTATAGACATACCTATTTTATGTAAAGTATGATAGCATAGTAATGTTTTCAGTAAAGTGTTTATATACTTACTTTATGTTGTTTATTTCACTGGTTAAGTGTAAGACAGGGACATGTGTCCCTAACTTTCCCAGTTAAAAAAACATCTAACTATCTACGAATCTATCTCGTATCTATCTCAGTGGCGGTTCGTGCATGAAGGGCTTTTGGGCGCCGCCCCACCGCCTTTACTAAAACACGTAACATAATTTCACTCCGTAGCTGATTATATAAAGAGATGGACAATGTAGCAAAGTCTAACTTACGGTAGTGTGTTATTCAGTTATACAATGTTATCTTTATTGTTTTGGCTGTAAACGTTTCGCTTTTTTATTTTCAAAGACATGGCATCCGTTCAGCAAGCACGATGTTTTCTCTTTAGTCCAGCACAATGTTTTCTCTTTAGACATTAGGCGGTCGGGTGCTGGCAGGAGAGCCCTCAGTAAGCTCCTAGAGTTTGACAAGGGTGAGGGGTGCGGGAGGAGCCTTGGAAGACGATATGGGCTTGTCAGGGGAAGAAAGAGTGCAGGCGGGGTGTATGCTTAGAGCATTTAATACTTGGTCTGTCCGGCAGAGCCCGTAGCAACGTCGCCAACCACTTTACAATGTACCTAGGCCTTTTCTCACACGTCTTACGTTAACTGTTGTTAGTGGTTAATTCTAAAACTGTTTACAAAACAATGGATTCCATTAGACTGGCTATTTAAACAATTCAGTTCTAAAAATAAGCTAAAATAAAGATTTAAAATCTAATCATAAGGTGACGGCACTATTTGTACTTTGGTCACATTGCTTTGAGATTTAAGGAAGCCGAAAGGAATTCTGGCGTGCATTGTTTATTTGTTCTCGTGAATGTCATTGTCGTTTGTGATCAGTGAAACAGGAGTAGCCGTGATTGCAGTAGCTGTTAGCCGGCTAATGTGTGTGTGTTTAAATGCCATTGTAGTGTAGTGTACCATAATAGTTTAAATAACATTGTAAATTCTACCTTCAGTTTTAAGTGTCGTTTTAATATCTTCATTCGTGTGTTTAGTACTTACCTGCCCATTTGAAAACTAAATGTTACAGTCTTAATTTAGGAAGACAAGGAAGATGAATTCTGTAAATAGTATTTTAAGTAGTGACGGAAATTTAAGTTTTGAACATAGGATAGAATTAAAGAAATTAGGGCCTCCTCGACCGAATTTAAATATTGCACAAGAACAGAAGGGTTACAAGAACAAAAATGCATATACTAGGAAATTCAGTCCGTCACTTTATAAGCAGGCTGATTGGCTGTGCGGATGTGAGATAAGGAATGCGTTCTTCTGTTACTCTTGTTTAGCAATGAATGTTGTTGACGCTCCATGGACATCAGTCGGGGTATCAGACATAAAACACCTAGGTGAAAAGTTAAAAAGCATAAAATGAGCGAGAAACATAATATAAACGCTGGTATTGAATTTGCTATGCTTGGTAGAGTAGATATTCGATGCCAATTAGACAGTGCATACAGACTTAAAATTAAACAATCAAATGAACAGGTTTCAAAGAATCCATACATTCTTAGTAAATTAATTGATGCTATTAAGTTCTGTGGGAAGTTTGAACTAGCGCTCAGGGGCCACGATGAGACATACACGTCTGATAACCCAGGCATTTTTCGAGGTTAGTCAATTTAATGTCAGAGCTAGACAGCACACTGAAAGAACATATCGAAAGAGCAAATAACAGAGTATTTGTTGGGTTATCTAATACCATACAGAACGAGCTTCTGAATTCAATCTATGCCGTGTGTCATCAAATGATTTCGGAAGAAATCTCTCAAACAAATTTTGTGGCAATTCAAGTTGATGAAACCACCGATTGTTCCACCTTATCTCAACTCGTTTTTGTTGTACGGTACGAGCTGGGTAGCAAAATAAATGAAAGATTCGTTAGTTTTGTGTCGCCTGATAATCACTCAGCAGAAGGCAGTATTCCAGGAGTTGGAAAAATTAAGCTGGACCAAACTCCGGACAAAGTCATTGCGCAGACGTACGACGGCCATTCAGTAATGAGTGGAAGGCAGACTGGCGTTCAAGCAAGGGTCAAGGTCGTTTACAAAAACGCTCATTTTGTGCACTGCTACGCGCATCAATTAAATTTAATTGTTGAGCGATGTGCTACTCAGAATAAGCAGGTCAGGATCTTTTTTAGTAATTTGGAAGGGTTTTCATCATTTTTTTTCAAAATCTGCGAAACGAACTGCTGTTTTGGACGAAGTGGTAAAAAAAACGCATCCCAAGAAATGCTGCCACAAGGTGGAACTTCAAGGCACGATGTGTAAGTGCGGTTTTTATGTACAGAAATGAAATATCGGAGTGTCTCGAGAAGATCGCCGATGACAATAATGACCATTCGACAGTGAGAAAAGCCGTGGACCTAGGGAATCTACTGAAGGATCCCGATTTTCTATTCTGGCTAGAGCTATTCTCTAAAGTTATGCCTCACTGTGACTTTCTATTCAACGAGCTTCAGCACCGCGAAATTGATAGTATAAAAGCTCGAAAAAGCATATTTGATTTCAGGTTATCGGTGCAACGAGTCAGAAACTCTCTCGATTACGACCATCACTGGCTTAATGGCACAGACACCACCGATGGAAATCCAGCAGGCTCAAGTCAGAAACGCACACGGTTTGAAGATAATAGAAAGATTGCAGCGAGAGAGGTGTGCGATGTTATTTTATCCGGGATAGAGGACCGTTTTTTGTTCAGTGACCATCTGTCTGTTGCCAAACTTTTCCAGCCTAGTTTATTTCCGAGGTATAGGATACTGTTCCCGCAAACTGAATTTGAAATTGCTGCTAGATTATTTCCTATTAACCAAATTGAACTAAGGCATGAACTCTCAGTTTTATACGGCAGAAGTGATTTTGCTAACGCTTCAGGTGCCCTAACTCTTCTGACATGCATTTGTGATTATTTGTACAATTCCCATGACAACGTCAGAAAATGAAAGGTGCTTCTCTACGCTGAAAAGGATTAAGTCGTTCACTAGGAATACCATGGAGGAAGACCGACTTAACGCGCTTGCTATCTGCTCCATCGAGAAACAGCTGTTGGCAGTTCCTAACTTCAACGAACGTGTCATCAACCACTTCGCAGAGCAGAAGGAGAGGAGAATGGATTTTGTATACAAGCAAGTCAGCTAAGGTATCGTTACCTACTTTCTTGTATTATTTTCATGTGTATCTTCATCCCGTCATTATCATCATCATCAAAGTACGAACTGTATACTTATAATAACAATTGACTGACATTTCGTAATCTACTAGAATTGTTTTTCGGATACAGTTGTTGAGTTTTCTTGTTAGTGGTGTTCGCTTAGATGTCTTCACACTTCACTTCACTTCACTTCACTTCACTTCACTTCACTTCACTTCACTTCACTTCCCTACATGTGTTGTAATATATTAGCCTATGTTTTTTTTAACCTCAACCTGAAAAGTATATCGAGTCATGAATTTAGTGGTTTTGTCAACATAAGTATATGTTTATTGTCGATGTTTTAAGGATATGTAGATTGTAATGCTTCCGGATTTGCGATGCTTTATGTTTCTACTTTTTTCCGCTTCGCGATATTATCTGATTTTCGCTACGTGATCGTTCTGCCTCGGAAGAAGATACATACAGTATTTAGCCAGTGTCATCGGATTATTATTATTATTATTATTATTATTATTATTATTATTATTATTATTATTATTATATTTCATCTACAATTATCGTGATGCTGGACAGTGAAAACTGGGCCGTTGGAGGGGGGGGAGGAGATGACGGCACAGCCCTGCCAGAGTAAAATGTCACGAACCGCCACTGATCTATCTATCTATCTATCTATCTATCTATCTATCTCTATCTATCTATCTATCTACGGACTGATTAAACTTATGCAATTGGCTAATAGTTACAAGAAATACTTGCAAAATGTAAATTTGTCCCTAAAATGTAATAGTTGAGCGAAATTTTTTGAGAGCCCATTTTAATGCGGTAAAATAGATTTTGGATACACTTGTAAGTCTTAATTTTAGTTACTAGTATTATCAGCCTGGACAAAAGGAATCATTATCACTCATAATCTCCTGTACTTCTAAAAAGTGTATCTATAAGTGTTGCTGAAATTTGAATGTTTAAATGTGATTTGTTCTTCTCCTTCTTCATCTGTTTACCCTCTAGGTTTGGCTTTTCCCTCGGACTCAGCGAGGGATCCCACCTCTACCGCCTCAAGAGCAGTGTCCTGGAGCTTCAGATTTTGGGTCGGGGATACAACTGGGGAGAATGACCAGTACCTCGCCCAGGCGGCCTCACATGCTATGCTGAACAGGGGCCTTGTGGAGGGATGGGAAGATTGGATGGGACAGGCAAGGAAGAGGGAAGGAAGCGGCCGTGGCCTTAAGTTAGGTACCATCCCGGCATTTGCCTGGAGGAGAAGTGGGAAACGACGGAAAACCACTTCCAGGATGGCTGAGGTAGAAATCGAACCCATCTCTACTCAGTTGACCTCCCGAGGCTGAGTGGACCCCGTTCCAGTCCTCCATGGCAGAGCCGGGAATCGAACCCGGACCTCCGGGGGTGGCAGCTAATCACTCTAACCACTACACCACAGCGGCGGACAAATGTGATTTGTTTCGATTTGTATTCCTGTTGATGAACTAAATGGAAGAGATGTACGTATTTTGTTATTCTGTTGATGTTGAAAGGTGAGCAAAGTTTGAGAGTCTTGGAACAAATAAAAAACCAAACCAAACCCCATGGCACTACAGCTCTTGAAGGGCCTTGGCCTACCAAGCGACCGCTGCTCAGCCCGAAGGCCTGCAGATTACGAGGTGTCGTGTGGTCAGCACGACGAACTTGGAACAAATAACTTCAGAGAAATGAACAATAAGCCTTAAAACAAGCAGGTTTGACATCCAAGTGCCCTTAATGGAACAGGTGCGCATTCGACACTGATTACTGTAGGCCTATATCGCAAATAACCCATAACGATGATGTAACGCGAGAAAGTATTGTATCAGGTAACAAACTAAACTCCCTTGCCCTGTATGTATCACTGAGTGTTATATCCAGGTTGTGGTGGTGATGGTGGTGACTACTGTTGTAAGGGCAAGCATAAAGAAATCAAGTGACTTACCCTAACTTGGACGTTAGTGTCATAATCATGTTGAACACCTTACTATCAGATGATCCAAGAATAGCTAATGGTTAGCGCATTTCATATTTCTCGTATACCGATACTTAGGCTATGTTAGGACAGTCTGTACCCTCAGAAGAGAGCTAGATAGATTCAGAACAGTTCTGACTGCAAATTATGTGTTACAGAGAACATCAAAGCATATTTTCCGTGGTTTTCCCATTTTCACACCAGGCAAATGTTGAGCTGTCTCTTAAAAACTGCCACGGTCCTTTCCTTCCCAGTCCTAGCCCATTCCTACCCCGTCGTCGCCACAAGACCTCCCTGTATCGGCGTGACGTAAAATAAATAACAAAATAGAATCAGTGAATGCTGCTGAACAACCTTGTCTTCACTGTCAGAGTCCATCTTACTGCAGGTTCATGCTATGCGAGCTAACCACACGACTTATTGTCTCGTTACCACACTACGTCGATAATGCAATTTGTCGCGTCCAATGTCATGTGCTTTGTTGCCACGAGATGGGTTCATGGGTAATGTTTCGTTATGAATGTCTTCGGATGTTCCATTGAACTAAACTAGCACAGTTCGTTGCTCTCTGTATTTTTAAAAATACACAAAACATCAATTTTTCGTATTAATATAAACATAATTCAGAGTACAACTCTTTCATCAGGAATTCGCCATTTATTTCATTGGCAAGGAAGGACGGAAATGCAGCACAAATTAAATTCCTGAAATGAGCGATTGGCTGCGCGGTTTGCGTCACGTAGCTGGCAGCTTACATTCGGGAGACTGTGGGTTTGAACCCCACTGACGTCAGCGCTGAAGATGATTTTTCGCGGTTTCCAATTTTCACACAAGGCTGTAAGGCCATGGACGCTTCCTTCCTACTCCTAGCACTTTCCTATCCCGTTGTCACCGTCGGTGCGACGTAAAGCATTTTGTTTGACATTTCTGATACGCACGTATGAGAATTAAAGGTGTAAAAGATGAATTATAAAATGGAGAATAACAGACGAGATTCTTTGGATATATTAAAATGACAAATGGAAAATAAATGCCATAACAAACAATGATGTTATAAGACAAAGGAATGAGAGATCGAGGAAGACCCAGATTACGACGGATGGACCTGATTAACAACAACATAAAGAAATGAGGCCTACACTGGAGCACGAAGATGAGTGAGGATTGTTGGAAAATAAAATGGACAGGAGTATTCTAAGTAAAGGGACATGATGATGATGATGATGATGATGATGATGATGATGATGATGATGATGATGGTGGTGGTGGTGGTTCAGGGTGAACTGAATCAAAAGACAAGAAATTCGACCATTGAAAGTGAATACCGTTGGGTGCAATCTCATGTGATGTAACGAAGTAGGACAGTTCTGTTACCTCACTCGGAAGTTGGAAGAGTTGCCAGAGCCGTGTAACGTGTAATAAGAATTCATTGCGCGTTGAAGACATCAGGTGTTGACCTCGTCTGAATACCAATTGCGTTATTGCAGGTGAGTCATATCGGAGGGACTACCTTCATGTTACTGTATTTTCCTATTATTATGTTAATTTTTTAACGACCGAGCTCGATAGCTGCAGTCGCTTAAGTGCGGCCAGTAACCAGTAATCGGGAGATAGTGGGTTCGAACCCCACTGTCGGCAGCCCTGAAGATGGTTTTCCGTGGTTTCCCATTTTCACACCAGACAAATGCTGGGGCTGTACCTTAATTAAAGCCACAGCCGCTTCCTTCCCATTCCTAGGCCTTTCCTCTCCCATCGTCGCCATAAGACTATCTGTGTCGGTGCGACGTAAAGCAAATAGCAAAAAAAAAAAAACGTCTCTTCAAATACAGTAGATTTTAAGAGAAGTCGGATTGTTGGAATTATGTAGAGAGTTCTTAAACGTGCCGGAAGCCAACAATACCGAGTTGTTGCATTTAAACACCCTCAAATGCAATAGATCACTGCCGGAATCGAATCACTATATTCGGAACAGGACAAAGACAGCACTACTGTACCACTAAGAGTAGTAGTAGTAGTAGTAGTAGTAGTGTTATGAGAGGTACGATGGTACAGTGGACTAGTCGTCGGTATTCAAACCGAATTGACCCAGGTTTGATTTCGGTGGTTTCGGGTAATGGGCGCATCCAGCCTTATAATCCCGTTCAAGACGGAAACGGAACTATTGGATCATTGCTCCACCGACCACAGAAAAGGATCAAATGTTGAAACTATATAATAATAATAATAATAATAATAATAATAATAATAATAATAATAATAATAATAATAATAATAATAATAATAATAATAATAATAATAATAATAATTGATCGTGCATTGGTTTGCATTCGAACTTCGGCTACTTCGATAAGAAATTAGTCACTTGGCTTCTACGCACTCATATTCAAAACTTTGAATTGAAAGAAGTTTTTACATCTACCGACACACTGCTGTGACATTCATACAATCTTAAATGCCGATTAACTGTACTGGGATTGTTACAACGTTGCCGATAGATTAGTTGAGTAGCCTCCAATTTCTTGAAACTGCGAGGTCGAATGTCGGCACAATAGGTTTACATTTAATAATGCCGGGCTGAGCAGCACATCAAAATATGACGTATCGTTTATAATGGAAGGTAAAATGTTATGTACTATGAACGTGACCTCGAAAATGTTGTGAGATGGGCAGCAGGCAATGGTATGTTGATAAACGGGGTTAAAAGTCAGGTTGTGAGTTTCACAAATTGGAAAAGTCCTCTCACTTTTAATTACTGTGTTGATGGGTGAAAGTTCCTTATGGGGATCATTGTAAGTATCTAGCTGTTAATATAAGGAAAGATCTTCATTGGGGTAATTACATAAATGGGATTGCAAATAAAGGGTACAGATCTCTGCACATGGTTATGAGGGTGTTTAGGGGTTGTAGTAAGGTTGTAAAGGAGAGGGCATATAAGTCTCTGGTAAGACCCCAACTAGAGTATGGTTCCAGTGTATGGGACCCTCACCAGGATTACCTGATTCAAGAACTGGAAAAAATCCAAAGAAAAGCAGCTCGATTTGTTCTGGGTGATTTCCGACAAAAGAGTAGCGTTACAAAAATGTTGCAAAGTTTGGGCTGGAAAGAATTGGGAGAAAGTAGACGAGCTGTTCGACTAAGTGGTATGTTCCGAGCTGTCAGCGGAGAGATGGCGTGGAATGACTTTTTTTTTGCTAGTTGTTTTACGTCGCACCGACTCAGATAGGTCTTACGGCGACGATGGGACAGGAAAGGGCTAGGAGTGGGAAGGAAGCGGCCGTGGCCTTAATTAAGGTACAGCCCCAGCATTTGCCTGGTGTGAAAATGGGAAACCATGGAAAACCATTTTCAGGGCTGCCGACAGTGGGGTTCGAACCTACTATCTCCCGAATACTGGATACTGGCCGCACTTAAGCGACTGCAGCTATCGAGCTCGGTGGAATGACATTAGTAGACGAATAAGTTTGAGTGGTGTCTTTAAAAGTAGGAAAGATCACAATATGAAGATAAAGTTGATTGATTGATTGATTGATTGATTGATTGATTGATTGATTGATTGATTGTTGGAATTCAGGAGGACAAATTGGGGCAAATATTCATTTATAGGAAGGAGAGTTAGGGATTGGAAAAACTAACCAAGGGAGATGTTCAACAAATTTCCAATTTCTTTGAAATCATTTAGGGATAGGCTAGGAAAACAACAGATAGGGAATCTGCCACCTGGGCGACTGCCCTAAATGTAGATCAGTATTGATTGATTGATTGATTGAAATCTTGGTTTATATACGGGGTTATTCAGCTTAGCTGTCCATCTCAAATAACTTGTGAATCGCAAGAGATATCAACATTCTCGTCGCACTTTCAATAGTGTAGCCAAGAAGTTCATAATCGAACTGCTTTTTTTACGTCGCACCGACACAGATAGGTCTTATGGTGACGATGGGATAGGAAAGGCCTAGGAGTGGGAAGGAAGCGGCCGTGGCCTTAATTAAGGTACAGCCCCAGCATTTGCCTGGTGTGAAAATGGGAAACCAAGGAAAACCATCTTCAGGGCTGCCGACAGTGGGGTTCGAACCTACTATCTCCCGGATGCAAGCTCACAGCTGCGCGCCCCTAACTGCTGTACCTTAATTAAGGCCACGGCCGCTTCCTTCCCATTCCTAGGCCTTCCCTGTCCCATCGTCGCCATAAGACCTATCTGTGTCGGTGCGACGTAAAGCAACTAGCAAGCAAAACCTATTTTTTTTATTTATTCGTATAGTGTCAGTGGTAATAAAATAGATTTGTAGAGCGCGAAATCTTTTCATGTTGTTAAAAGCTTCTTTTTGTATGGAGTGGTTTATGCCGTTTACAATATAACAGCATATTTCTACAGTGCGTGCGGAAGGTCGTTCTACGCCATCATCAATTAACTGTTTTGAGCCACACTGATATTCTTCCAGCAATACCTTTGATTTCACGATAAAATTATTATTACAATTAAATTTAGGATATGTTAATTGATCGTTCATGCAAGTTTCATTGAAATCTGCCAGGTCCAACCTAAACAGTTAGATCACCTCTCTCTGTGTGTGATAATATAGTGTGTAATCATCACCATCGCCCGTCAGAACGCTCAGCTCGTACTCTGGGTTCGATACGACTACTGCTAGAGAATGTTACTAACTTCGAGTGGTGATCACTAGTAGAATGGACTCATGAACCTTGGAGAGGACCAGTTTTTACTTCATTGCAGCAAGTCTGTAAGTAACTTGAGACAGAGACCGAGTCACTGCACGAGATTAGACACGAACATGTCCACCTCACTGAACATCGTCATCGTGCAAAAAATCACACTGAAAAATTGAAGGAATAATTGCAAAACGTCCATAGAAAAGCCTGCTTTGACCACAAAGAAACATGAACTGTCACACGGAACAGTACTCCTTTACTCATCTAGCTCTAACAAATCTGTTTCTTGCCTGAGAGCGTCTTTTAACACCGTAGAAGTTAGAATGGATGTAAAACAAATACAATTTTTTTATTTTTTTTTTTGCTAGGGGCTTTACGTCGCACCGACACAGATAGGTCTTATGGTGACGATGGGATAGGAAATGCCTAGGAGTTGGAAGGAAGCGGCCGTGGCCTTAATTAAGGTACAGCCCCAGCATTTGCCTGGTGTGAAAATGGGAAACCACGGAAAACCATTTTCAGGGCTGCCGATAGTGGGATTCGAACCTACTATCTCCCGGATGCAAGCTCACAGCCGCGCGCCTCTACACACAAATACAAATAATAATATTATTAGTGTTACGCCCCATTGCGGTATTTGAAGATGTCGAGAAGTCGGAAGTTTGTCCCGCAGGACTTCTTTTAAGTGCGGTAAATCTAACGGCACGATCCTGGTGTATTCGAGTACCTTCAAATTCCACCGGATTGAGTCGAGATACAATTCATGAATTTGGGCTGGGAAGATCAGAGCATTATTATTATTATTATTATTATTATTATTATTATTATTATTATTATTATTACATTTCTCAGAGGTAAACACTGCGTAATATATGCACCAAATTTATGGGACCAAATCCTCAATATATACTCTTTACTTACTTGATTCATTTAACCCTTTACTGCATACTGTTTCCCTCAGGCAACACACAACTTTTCACCTGTCTAAATGGATACAGATTGTGGACAGAGGTAGTTTAATGGCACACCTTCAACTGTACAGTCAATTAAAGACATATACAGTACCATTGACGCATATTTTTTTTACATAGCATAAGACAAAACAGCCCTAAAACCAAAGGTACTCCTTCCACCCCGTCAACATCCATGTGTACCAACCACCGTTTATTTTATGTGGGCCCTCCCCATCACATTACCACAGGCTTCAGGAGTACCTCTGGCTCAACCTCAAAGATATTACCGAACTACGGTCGTGCAAGTTGTACTTACGCCCTGCAATACGTACTTACTTGATTCATTTAACTCTAGATATGCACTCACAATTCTGCAAGTAGGGAGAATCGCTATTTCATACATACTAAATTGAAAAAAATGCAAACCATGGATGAATCGTGCACGTATAACGAAAATTGCCTCACAATATTGTCATAGGCTGACACATGTCCAATTTTCCATTAATGCTGATTGCTTGCTCAGAAGAACCTCCAGGGGGCGTAGATGTGCCCCCATTATTCACAGATGCAAGATACCAGGCAAGGCCTTAGTAGCAACGTGGGCAGTGTGAGTTGCAGAGTTTAGATCAGTGAGCACGCAGTACATTCAGCCTTTGCCCGGCTTGAAGAGTTTCAGAGAAGTGGTATCGTCGGACCAAGAAGTGCTGGTTGGGTGTTCCGGTGCATTGCTCGCCATTTGAATCGGTCTGAATGCACTGTGCGTTGGTGCTGGACGTAGTGGGAACGTGAGGGTATACACATGCGTCGAGAAGGCTCTTACCGGGCGAGTTGGCCGTGCGGTTAGCGGCGCGCAGCTGTGAGCTTGCATCCGGGAGATAGTGGGTTCGAACCCCACTGTCGGAAGCCCTGAAGATGGTTTTCCGTGATTTCCCATTTTCACACCAGGAAAATGCTGGCGCTGTACGTTAATTAAGGCCATGACCGCTTCCTTCCCACTCCTAACCCTTTCCTATCTCGTCGACGCCATAAGACCTATCTGTGTCGGTGCGACGTAAAGCAAATTGAAAAAAAGAACGAGAAGGCTCAGGTCGACCCCGGCGGTCCACTAGCAACGAGGATCGTTTCATCGTGCGACTGGCTGTAAGCAACCCACTGGCGTCGCGGCGCACAATCCAGTGACATGTTACGGCAAGTGGGGATACGCCTGTGTCCAACAGTAACATATTCAGGAGGCTAGCAGAGTAGCATCCCTTATGACGTATTCCACTACGACCTGAGCATCGCCCAGCAGGTTTGAACATCTGCCAGTACTAGGCAGCCTGACATATTGCGGAATGGTGACGAATGGTGCTCACCGATGAATTACGGATCCCTATGAATAGAGACGACCGCCAAATTCAACTTTGGAGGTTTCCTGACCAGCGTAGTGATCCACTCTTCATTGTAGAACGGCACACCGCCCCTACGAGAGGTGTCATGGTATGGGGTGCCACATCCTACGATTCCTGCTCCATACTCGAGGTGATTTTCGGAACTCAGACGATGCGGCGATACGTCCAGGAAATCCTGCGACCGTGTATGCTTCGCTTCCTAGTGCAGCTCGACAACTTCACTTTCCAGCAGGAAAATTGTCGCCATAAGACTTATCTGTCTCGGTGCGACGTAAAGCAAATCGTAAAAATTGATAACAGACATACACTGATTTTTCCTGTTACCTTAGCCATGGAGGAAGGGCGTGATATGATCGATAAACTAGAAAAAAGGTACATATTAGACGTAGTGGCGTGGAGATCTGCATTTTCTATTTTGGTAGTGGTTTAGCGTCGCACTAGCACAGTGAAGGCTTTCGGTGACGTAAGGATGGGAGAGGGCTAAGTTTGGGAAGGAAGCACACGTGGCCGTAATTAAGGCACAGATGAGTGTGAAAATAGCGAAACCACAGAAAACTATCTTCAGGGCTGCCGACGGTGGGATTCGAATCCACTATCTCACGAATGCCAGCTCACAGATACGCAACCCTAACCGCAAGGCCAGCTCGCTCGTTATATCTGCATCCGGGAATGATATCGAGCATATAAGCCTCGTTCGCTCCTGGAGAATTTTGCTGGACCATTCAGGAAACGAGTTCCAAGAAACCAGAAAAGAGTGAATATTGTGAAATAGTTGACTTATTGAAGAAACTTCCAGGCTGCGAAGATGTTACAGGTGGTGATGTAGGAGAATGGATGGGGCAAGATGAAAACTGGGAAATTTTGATAGTGAAATACTTGCACTAATGAAAGAGAACGGAAGTAGAGAATGAAGACGAAAAGATGAAAGACAACGGAAGAGTTGAAAAGATAGCTCATAGCTCATAGTAAAGGCCTACAGGCCCCTGAAGGAATGCTCTGTTACACGGAGGAGCAAGGGGCATCTGCGATGGACATTTTATTTCACCAACGTGACGAATATGCACGATAATGAAATGAATGGGAGAGAGAGAGTCACGCATCACATCATTTTTCCTATGAAGAACTAGATATTTCTTCAGATTTATAGGATAATTTTTAACAATTATTTTAAGATATGTTGTACTTTTCTTGTCCTGTATTGTGCTAGAACTTTCATTAGAGTTATATGGACTTACAGTAAAGTATTATGAGGCGTGAATAGCCCATCACTTATTTCGTAAAACTAGACATTTCGGAAACTCGACACCCTCTGAGTTCACATTAGGTGGAGTTTGCGTTTGTGTTCTATGAAGTATAACAAATACAGTTATAATGCGATCAACAAGAAGTCTCGATAATGCGAGACGTGATATTAGTAGGAAGTCCATTTACTTCAAGCACGTTTGCTATAATATTTATCACCGTTCTGTACACGTTTCTTCACTTTCCTCTTTGGGTTTGAATGAGCCCATAAAATTGATTTCGCATGCTGCATTCATCTGAGCCAGGATCTTAGCGAGGATTGGTAAAAGATCTTACCACTTACGTAATTGAAACCTGGCGCTTGATCAAGAATTGGTGACATAGGAAGCTCGACTATCTTCTAGCAGAATGCTGCATGCACGATTGTTACATAATAGTTACAGTTAGACCATATCCTGAATTCCTCGTTTTAGAAAGCAAACAACGTCTTCAAGTCTGCAACTAAAATGTACAATTCTCGACGTCAGTAATAAACTATCATAAATGCGAAAACGACGATTTTGAGATTTTTTTAAATCGTATGTGACTTGTTTTGGTCGTGCATTCTTATGCGTACATTTTGTACGTGTATGTCACGCAAGAATGACGATAAGCTATGTGATACTATCGTATGTGCAAGTATAACCCAGCGATAAACAATGGTAATAGAACATACAACAGTTCATCCTAATGTCGTCCGCCGCACTCCTTATAGTTCTGGCTCTTATGATAGTTTACTATGGTCAAAACTGTTGATATGACCTGCCTTAAAGATATAAAAATATACACCGCAGCAGCTTCTTTCTTCTCTCTCAATGAAATGTCACTTCTCTGACGTCTAGAATTCCTGCCACAAGTTCTGACATATTAGCCCCTAGTTTGAAGAATATTTTTTATGTTGAATTATTGCCTTTGCTATCTTGGCTTGGTAACCCGTAAGTATTGACTACATGCCACAAATTACGAAAAAAATGTCTAATGAGATAACAGCACTATAACTCACATTAAAGTAGCTTATAATATTTGAACACACATTTGACAGCTGAAGAAACAAAAATGATTATCTTTCTTTACATTCCTCCAGTTATTGCTGCTAACTTGAACGATTTAAAACTTGATGATACCTCATGAAATGACGTCCAGTTACCCCGTGTGACATCAGCAATATACCTTGTTTTGAAATTAGAAAATTAGAACACATGGAACCTAAGAGAGTATCCTCTTTACTACAGTATGTACCTATTCTACTCGTACGGGCTGTTTGCTTCAGCACTTCAACGAACTGCCAGAAAATAATAAATTGAAAAGGATTTTATTCACTTAACATATATTGAACAAAGCCCTCAGAAAACATATATCTACTATATCTGTTCGCAACTATGTTTACAAAAAATACAGCTTCCAATAAAGAAAAGCGCGCCCATAATCTTGTATCTTTCCTATTCGTACAAGCAAATTGAACACTTTAAATAAACAAAAGGATAAAGGATTCCTGGAACTTGTTAGTATCTAGTGGAATCTCCCCTAGCCTTTATAACTGCCTGACATCGTCGCAGCATAGAATAAACTAATGTATTGCACATATCCGGACTGAATTTCTGCCATTCCTGAAGAATCACACTTGTATGTTCCTCCGTCGTACGCACGCGTTTCCTACGGACATTCCTCTTCAACGTAGCCCAAAGATGTTCGATGGGATTTAAATTCAGAGACTGGGAAGGTGTTCTAAGCTGCTTAGGAATGTTCCAGATCAATCATGTCTTATTAAGGTCAGCAGTGTTAGGACTTTCCTAACTGTCTGACTAAATTTACAAACATATAAATCTGCATTTATATTGGAAATATGAAAATATCTACATTTAAAATGGAAAATATGAAAATTAATATTCATTAAATAAAATAAACAATCGTCGAACCCTGGACTCACACTTACTTCTAACCTGCTTACTTACACATACGTTATTTGAAGGGCGCCAGCTACCACTCAGTGCAGCAATAATAGAATGAGAATGTTGACTATCTCTAGGGTGTGGGGTAATATGCTTACTTTTGACAACATACCATATAAGTTCTGGGAAAAGGAGATTGGCGTTCGGTTTCCCCATTAATTTTGAGGTTAAGATATTTTACTGTCATTGAAATAAAACTATGAATTCATTTGATAGAACAAAATATATTCTTTAAATAATATATAAAATATAGTGAGTCTTGTTGCGATAAAACAGATGAGAATATGAAATTATGACATTGCAACTGAAAGAAACTAGGCATGAATTTGAATTCTTCTTGACCGGACATTTAACAATTTATACAAAGTATATCCCTCATTGTTTCACTTGACTGTACCTTCAACACTTTGAGTGTAATTACGACGTATTCTTTAAATCTGGTGTTTACTGTAGATGTGTCACGCCTAATTTGGTGATGTATCCATATGACCATTGTCCGCACCAATTTTTCTCCATATTCTGTGGATGCCATCTGACCCTAAAAGATTTACTTTTGTCTCATCAGACCAGATAACATCATTCCAGAATGCGTTCTCCTTATAGGCCTATACAGGGTTATTAACCTAACATGTTACACGGAAATAACTTCTAAACCATTAAAGATATCAGCATTCTGTTTTCATATTCGTAAATGGTACACAGGGCCTTGTAAAATAACGTGCTACTTAGTCTCATGGGATGATTAACAACCGAGATATTGATATTAACTCCATATTTTTAAATGGAACGGCACAAATTCATACAGCTGATTTAAAAGTTCACCTGTGTACAAGTTCAAATATGTAAGTATTTTCAAAATCGGACAATTACTTTTTGAGATATAAGTAAGAACACCATGCGCTGTTTTGCATGCCGCATCAGACGGCGTGAAGTCGGGCAAGGACATATTGAGGCGCAAGCAGTTTCCTGGGAGTGAGTTCAGCCACAGAATGGATACCAGCCATGTAACCACCTCGTACACATGTGATGGGTCGGCAAAGTGTGTATGACAGGCGAACACATGACAGGACAGAAAGGGTTGATGTGTTTAAAAGGAATAAAATAAGTACTTTGCCTTAAAAGGAACATAACGAAAGCTATAATTGTCACTGGTTTTAGTGTACAGTTCATACTACTCTATGAGTTGAGAAATAAACATAACACAAAATACCGGAAGACCTCCTTCTAGAAAAGCAAATGTTCAGAGCTGATCGTGGTGAGATGGCAGCAACACTATTATTTATGTTTTATTTTACACGGATTAATCTTCGCAGAGCTAAAGCGCGACTGTAGTAGCGTGCATTCGGGCGAGCGCAGGTTCGAGTCCTGCCTCACTCAACCTGAAAGTGATTTTCATGGTGTCCCATGTTCAACACCAGGCAAATGCCGGATAGGTACCTGTGAGATAGGCCACGGCCGACGTCCTTTCCAAATCCTTCCCATTCCCATCCGTGGGAAAAGACGCTAAACTGAGCATAACCTATTACACATGGATGTCTAAACAAAACAAAAACAAAGCAGAATAACTTTAATCTCCCTTCCCCATTGTGTGTTTGGCAGTCTTGCAATAACGTTGCACACCCAGGGTATGTTACGGTACATCACATTATGTTCACAGTACATGCCTGGTATCCGTTCTGTGGCTGGAATCAAGGCCAGGAAGCAGTTTGCGCCTCAATATGTCCTTGCCCGACTTCACGCCGTCTGATGCGGCAGCAAAACCGCGCATGTTGTTCTTACTTATATCTCAAAAAGTAATCGTCCGATTTTGAAAATACTTATATATCTGAACTTGTACGCAGTTGATCTTTTAGGCTAGCTGTATGAATTTGTGCCATTCCATTTTAAAATATGGATTTAGTATCAATATCTCGGTTATTAATCACCCCATGAGAGTAAGTAGCACGTTATATTACAAGGCCCTGGCTACCATTTACGAATATAAAAACAGAATGCCAATATCTTTAAAGGTTTAGAAGTTATTTCTGTGTAACATGTTAGGTGAATAACCATGTATACGCTCGGTAGCCAATGTCAGTCTAAGCCGTCAGTTTTTTCTACTCACATATGGCCTTTCCCGCGGGATTCCTCCATAGTACCCATGCCGATACAGGATCTGACGGATGGTGGAGTTGCTGATCATATTTCCAGTTCGTTCCTCCGTGAGTTGCCTGGCAACTGGTGCACTTAATTTGGAATCTGACTTATCAGCCGAACAAGAAACCGTTCTTACCTTTCATTTAAACACTTTCTCCTGGGTTTCCTTGTCGTGGTCTTTATAGTGCCTTTGTATTTAAATTTATACACCACATACTGCTCCGTAAAATGTGTTCTATTGACCAGCTGGCCAACCTTTCGTAATGAAATTCTTTAAGTGCCAGTTTAAGTAGAGTGTTCTTAAGTTCCGTACTTTACTCTGCATTAATACCCATAGCCACCACAGATACACTAGGAAGGAGACTAACGCACTTGACCAGTCGTATGCCGTCACTGAGACTTTCCGTGCATCGCAAACAAGCTGTGAGCATCATCCTGTCCATGTGTACGAATATAACTGGTACACCCACTTTCATATCAAATCTTCCTGCCTGCATGTAAATAAGTATGGTTTTGACGAACGAATTATCATTGACAAACCATGTTTTTACCCGCAATGTACGTTTTATTTCAGTTTTTCATTCGTTAATGTCAATATGCGAGACTTGATAAGAAATTGAAGCCTGTACGACTAACAGAAACACATACTGTATAGGTACAAGTCTGGACTCCTGTGTACTCGGGGGCTACCCAGGCAAGCAGTAATGGCATGCTCGGTTCCCAGGGAAGAATACAGGTTCGATTCGCGGTTTTAATGTTGGGTAATTCAGAAACGAGATTTCCACTCCTTGGTAGACATTTGATCCTGAATTTCAGTCAGTCTACAGCAAGGATGAACGAGTTACGTGGCGAGCAAGGAAATAATCACTGTATTCTAGTTACAGTAAGTGTCTAGCTTCCGCAACACACAAAAAATTGTATTCAAATTCCCAGATGTCAAATATTGATTCAGCACCTTATGGCCACTATTAATGTGGATCCGGAATACTCCATTTAGTTATCAAGGTACCGTGCAGACTTCTTGGATGAATAATCAGAGTTGAGGCCTTCGATTCAGAGGGTCCCGGGTTCTATTCTCGGCCGGGTCGGGGATATTAATCGCGTATGATTAATTAATCCGGCTCGGAGAGTGGGTGTTTGCGTTTGACCCAACATTTTCTTCATAGTCAGACAACACACCACACTACCAACCACCGCAGAAAAACGCAGTAATGATTACATCCCTCCACATAGAATGGAGTCAGCAAGGGCATTCGGCAGTGAAACAGGGACAAATCCATTTTTTGACATAGTTCGTTCCCACGAACCCATGTGGGAAAAATTTCATAATAATAATAATAATAATAATAATAATAATAATAATAATAATAATAATAATAATAATAATAATAATAATAATAATATGAAATGAACACGGACACAATGCCGAAACAAAGACTTACATTCTACGGACACCTACTAAGAATAGATAAAAACACATCTGAACAAAAGGATCTTCGAATTCATCATGTGGTTAGGGGCCACCACCAATTGGGTAGGAGAGCACAAGAAGGATGCAGAAGAAGTTGGAATTACACTGCACATGATCCACAACAGAAGAGAGTTCAGAGGAAGAAGGTGTCGACAGTATAAAATCATTTGAAGAGAAACCATTAAAACGGTGGCCCGAACGGATCATTTCCAAAAAGGAGAGAAAGACGAGAAGCGAATGTAGGTTTTGGGAAGTGAAGAGAAGAAAGGCCAAGAAGCCTTACATACTATGTGGTCCATAGTTCGCCAAATCCTTGAACAAATAAATAAATAAATAAATAAATAAATAAATAAATAAATAAATAAATAAATAGATAAAGATATAAATAAATAATAAAAAACAAATAATAATAAGAATGAGAGTAAGATATTGAGCTACAGTGTCCAAAGTGAAGGACGCGTGCTGAAGGTAAGGACAAACACTGCAACTCCAATATCGGGGTCGGTTCCCGTCACTCCCTCAATACACCTTGACCTACAGCTGGACGATATATAAGTTCGTTTGTTTGGCGGTATGAAGCATACTCGATCTACGACAGACCGATCAACAACAACTCAACATGTACAAGCTGGTAAGTGTTCTGATCCCCTATACAGGGCAGGTTCTCAGTGAGTACAACATTCATGTCGCAAACTCCACTACCGAACGGAACACAACATCCCCACAGGAAACTGCGGACAAATCCGCCACTCGCTACCATTATCTCCAATATAACTTCCTACAAATGATTATCGCCCTAAATGATAGTTTCCTTCCCCTAAACCAGGTATACAGTTTGTCACAATACGTAACTGCTGTTGTTAAAGAGAAGTTTGGCCTTCAACAACTGCGTGCGTTGTTGGTGAGGGAAATATCTCATAAACCTTTGTTATTGTGTTTTCTATTGAGTACGTGCAGCTGTCGTTAACTGATACCAGTACAAGAAATAGGGGATTATCTATGGAATTTAAAGTTAAATTGTCTGATGTGAGTTCGGAGAAAATATTATTTGCCTCTTAAAAATTTCTTCCTCGCACTAACGAATGAACGGCTGTTCCACGAGTTCTGTATTGTCGTAATGGTAAAGTGTTACATTTAGTCAATTTTGTGTGTGTGTGTGTGTGATCAACTTAGTACTACAAATATTAGTGTTCAATGTTTGCTTGTTGCAATTAGGATTGGTGATATTTATTTCAATTTTTCATTGAGTAGTTCAGTTGATATACGCTAGATAACGTATTCCAGACTACGTTGCTTAGGTTTCTTAAGTTTCTATTTTGGGTTGTGGGAAAGAAGAAATAATATCCACTCCTTTATTTAAATATCGGTAGATTATTTGCGAGAGTACTTACAAAGAGAGGATATTTTAAGGAGCTCTTATTCCGCAGATTTTATATTCATGCTGTAATATACACGGTATTTCGTATTCGTAGAAATTCTACAGCCGATATTCTAAGGTGGATTTCCCTACATGTACCGCGCCCAAAAAACGCTGCACACTTTGACCGGGAAACAAAACAGTGTGATCCGTTCGTGGTCTGCTGTGATGTAGGCCTACAACAGGGTTCTCTGTATTTACCCCTTCCAAGTGTGTTATTGGAAGTAGCAAGTACCTCGCTTAATTTAAAAACGCGCACGTTACACAGGCAATACTAAATATTAAGTGATCAAGCAGTTTTGGTACACAAAGTAAGTACACTGGGTTGACAACCATATTATGCCTGGTTACCAAACGAAGCAGCAGTAACGACTACACACAGTCCCATATTTAATCACGAGTGTACAAAACACGGTTGATGATATTTGACCCCAGTTAAATTCTTCTTCCATTTGACAACAACCACTGATAGTACGAACGAGTAAAACACGATAAACACATTTACTTTTCCAGGTCCTCCTGCCTCTGCTCTTCGCCGCCGTCTCGGCCGGCTACCTGGGCGCCGCTCCTGCCGTGGCTACTTACGCCGCCGCTCCCGCTGTGGCTACTTACGCCGCCCCTGCTGTAGCCCACGCCGCCGTCCCCGTCGCCACCTCCTACGCTAACACTTACAGAGCTCCCGTCGTCAAGGCCGCTCCTGCTCTGGCCGTGGCTCATGCCGCCCCCGTGCTAGCTGCTGCCCCCGCTTACGCTGCCTACTCTGCTGGCCACGCTTACATCCATTAAATATTATAGAATGTAAGAATCTAAATTATTAATAAAAACTCTATGTTGATGGAGTATATCAGAATTTAATTCATTCTCATTCCCTGTATTCCTCGTACTTCCTGTGTTCCCCGTATTCCCTGTATTCCAAATGATCCCTGTATTCTTTTAAGCCGAGCTGCTAGTTTGCCGTAAATAAAATGAAAAGTACAGTACTAATGAGGCAGATCCTCTTTACGAAATAAGACACAATCTATAATAGAACAGTTCCAAACTTTATAATATTATACTTACTTCGTTTCCGTTTATGACCCAATCGTCATTCTGCAGTAAGAAAATGATACCCACGGGCTCAATTTGATTTCTGTACAACTGTTGTTATTAGAGACTGATTCTGTTCACAGAGAATAACCGTTTTTTTTATTTATTCGGTGGGGAAATAGGTTCTTTTCACGAAATGACAAATATTCAGCTGATGATGCTGCACAGCCACAGTCAATAGTTGGGTTTATATATATATATTAGAATTTGCTTTACGTCGCACCGACACAGATAGGTCTTATGGCGACGATGGTATAGAGGAGGCCTAGGAGTGGGAAGGAAGCAGCTGTGGCCATAATTAAGATACAACCCCAGCATTTGCCTGGTTCGAAAATGGGAAAACACGCAAAATCATCTTCAGGGCTGTCGACAGTGGGTTTCGAACCCACTATCTCCCGGACGTAAGCTCATAGCTGCGCGCCCTAACCGCACGGCCAACTCAACCGATGAAAGGTAAATACATGGGGTAGATAGATAGATAGATAGATAGATAGATAGATAGATAGATACATGGACAGATAGATAGGTAGATGCTGATGACTTACAGGTATGTTACCATACTAAGTTAAGTATAGATAGTACATGCGAAGCGATCCATCATATGAATACACACCTACGACGACTCACAACGTATGGTAGAAACAACGCTTTACTCATCAACGCACGAAAGACCCAAAGCATAATTATTGGACACAAAAAATTACTATATGCTCTAAATAATAACTTAATAATCCTCCAATTACCATTCGTAATAATAATGTTCCATACTCCAAGATAATCACAAACATTGGGGTCACCTTAAATGAGACTCTGACCTGGAATGAGCATATAACTAATGTGTGCAGAAAAGTACATGCATCCCTTTATCCTTCGAAGAGTCATCAAAAAGTTCTGCCACTGGACCTTAAATTACAACTCATACAAACACTTCTATTTCCAATCTTTGACTACTGTGACTGTATATTGATTGACCTAACCTGTGAACAAGCAGCAAAACTACAACGTGTTCAGAACTCTTGAATTCGGTATGCCTTCATGCTTCGACGCGATGCTCATATAACACCATACTACAAAATGATGGGATGGTTACTTTTAAATGTCCGTAGAAAAACCCACCAAATGACCCTCGTCTATCAGTTGCTTTCCTCAAGCAGCCCCCACCTATCTATCATGAAATTTTAGGCTTCTTTCTTCATTCCACGAAATTAACACTCGTTCCGTATCACTACATGAAATAGACCGCATCGAACAAATACCTACAGCCATTCATACCTGGTCTCTGCTTCGAGGTTATGGAATGCGATCCCGGAAGATATTAAAAAGTCTTGCTTGTCTAGGACATTTAAAGAAGCCTACCGTAAATTCCTATAGAACACATACAGTTGACCCGAATGAATGCAAGAGTGAACGACGTGTGAATGAAACCAAAAATTACGTACTAGATTTTAGTATCTTGGGCTATCCCATTTACGTTCTCACTCCTATCATTTAAGGCAATGTACTATTCCTAGAAATAGATCATATAGTAGCATCGACATTGGTGTACTCAGACTGTAACATAGTAATATTCAGTTAATTTACTTCAACCTTATATTTGAATAAGTTTCCCTTTAAGCTGGTAAGTAGATATATTCATTAGGTATTAAGTTGACAGTCCGCCTCTGTGGTGTAGTGGTTAGCGTGATTAGCTGCCACCCCCGGAGGTCCGGGTTCGATTCCCGGCTCTGCCACGAAAATTTGAAAAGTGGTACGAGGGCTGGAACGGGGTCCACTCAGCCTCGGGAGGTCAACTGAGTAGAGGTGGGTTCGATTCCCACCTCAGCCATCCTCGAAGTGGTTTTCCGTGGTTTCCCACTTCTCCTCCAGGCGAATGCCGGGATGGTACCTAACTTAAGGCCACGGCCGCTTCCTTCCCTCTTCCTTGTCTATCCCTTCCAATCTTCCCATCCCTCCACAAGGCCCCTGTTCAGCATAGCAGGTGAGGCCGCCTGGGCGAGGTACTGGTCATTCTCCCCAGTTGTATCCCCCGACCAAGAGTCTGAAGCTCCAGGACACTGCCTTTGAGGCGGTAGAGGTGGGATCCCTCGCTGAGTCCGAGGGAAAAGCCGAACCTGGAGGGTAAACAGATGATGATGATTAAGTTGACATCTTTTTCTTATTATCCACTCTCTATTTATCCAATAATTTTTCATCAATAATAATCATAATTAACTGTATTATTGTTACCCTTTATCTGAGTTACTTATCTAATCTCTATTTTTTTACAAGTTGCTTTACGTCACACCGACACAGACAGATCTTATGGCGACGATGGTACAGGAAGTTGCTAGGAGTGGGATGGGAGAGGCCGTGGCCTTAATTAAGGTACAGCCCCAGAGTTTTTGCCTGCTGTGAAAATGGGAAAAAAACGGAAAATCATCTTCAGGGCTTCCGGGAGTGCGGTTCGAACCAACTATCTACCGAATACTGGATACTGGCCGCACTTAAGCGACTGCAGCTATCGAGCTCGGTTATCTTATCTCTATAACTGTAATTGAATACAATGACATTTCAAATTAATACTGTAAAACTAAAAAATTGTGTGTGGTTAAGTGTAAGAGGGGGCCAAGAGCCCTAACTTCGCCACTTAATAAAGACACAAATAAATAAATAAATAAATAAATAAATAAATAAATAAATAAATAAATAAATAAATAAATGAATAAATAAATAAATAATAGATAGATAGATGAATTACTCGAACGCGCAGAGTAAGGGACACTTGTATCTGTTTTTCACTTACCCAGTAAATACGAAATGGTCCCTCAAACTTCCGCGGTTTGGTATCCTCCTGATCTCTTGCAGAAGGATGTTCCATTCAGGGCTAGCATCAACCGTGAAGGGAATTTTTCAGCTTGAGCTCTTATGTTGAGGAATTGCGAGCGGTGTCCTGTTCAACGCTTGGTTTCTTTTTATCTTTTACGATTTTCTTTACGTCCCACCTACACACATATGTCTCATGGCGACAATGTAATAGGAAAGGGCTAGGAGTGGGGTGAAACAGGCCGTGACCATCATTAAGGTACAGCCCCAGCATTTGCCTTGTGTTGAAAGGGAACCCACGAAAAACCATCTTCTAGGCTGCAGACAGTGGGGTTCGAACATACTATCTCCCCAATGCAAGTTCACAGCCGAGCGAATATAACCTCACGGTCAACTGGCTCGGTGGTTTGGTTTTCTCTCACATTGTTCAGAAAGGCTGTTAAATTTTACGTTTCAGTAGGTTGGGGAATGCGGATAAGTGTTAGTACGTAGCGTGTGTCTACCTTCAAGGCGTAGCCATCCGGTCAAAGTAAGACTGTGCAACGTTATCAGAATGTTTCAAATTACACATGGATTTTACGCAGGCATTCTGTGCCCATTGTACTTTATCTCGGTGTTCTGCCTTTTGTGTCTTTGTAAACCACGTCACAACAGTGAAATATTGGAAGAATGAGGGTTTCGGATAGCTTTATCCTTTAGACTAAACGGAAAAATAAATTTGAAATGGTTAATTGTATGTAATGTGGGATTCCTCCATAGTACCCATTCCGATACAGGATCCGACGGATGGTTGAGTTGCTGAGCATATTTCCAGTTCGTTCCTCCGTGAGTTGCCAGACAATTCGTGCACTTAATTTGGAATCTGACTTATCAGCCGAACAAGAAACCGTTCTTCCCTTTCAGTTAAACACTTTCTCCTGGGTACCCTTGTCGTGGTCTTTATAGTGCCTTTGTATTTAAGTTTATCAACCACACATTGCACCGTAGAATGTGTTCTATTGAGCAGCTGTCCAGCCTTTCGTAACGAAAATTCTTTGGGTACCAGTTTAAGTAGAGTGTTCTTAAGTTCCGTACCTTACTCTGCACTCCTACCTATAATAATTATAATTTCGTGTGGCTATTTCTAGCCGAGTGCAGCCCTTGTAAGGCAGACCCTCCGATGAGGGTGGGCGGCATCTGCCATGTGTAGGTAACTGCGTGTTATTGTGGTGGAGGATAGTGTTATGTGTGGTGTGTGAGTTGCAGGGATGTTGGGAACATCACAAACACCCAGCCCCAGGGCCATTAGAATTAACCAATGAAGGTTAAAATCCCCGACCCGGCCGGGAATCGAACCCGGGACCCTCTGAACCGAAGGCCAGTACGCTGACCATTCAGCCAACGAGTCGGACACCCCTACCCATAGCCACCACAGATACACTAGGAAGGAGACTAACGCACTTGACCAGTCGTATGCCGTCACTGAGACTTTCCGTGCATCGCAAACAAGCTGTGAGCATCATCCTGTCCATGTGTACGAATATAACTGGTACACCCACTTTCATATCAAATCTTCCTGCCTGCATGTAAATAAGTATGGTTTTGACGAACGAATTATCATTGACAAACCATGTTTTTACCCGCAATGTACGTTTTATTTCAGTTTTTCATTCGTTAATGTCAATATGCGAGACTTGATAAGAAATTGAAGCCTGTACGACTAACAGAAACACATACTGTATAGGTACAAGTCTGGACTCCTGTGTACTCGGGGGCTACCCAGGCAAGCAGTAATGGCATGCTCGGTTCCCAGGGAAGAATACAGGTTCGATTCCCGGGCTTAATGTCGAGTAATTCAGAAACGAGATTTCCACTCCTTGGGCGACATTTGATCCTGAATTTCAGTCAGACTACAGCAAGGATGAACGAGTTACGTGGCCGAGCAAGGAAATAATCACTGTATTCTAGTTACAGTAAGTGTCTAGCTTCCGCAACACACAAAAAATATTATTCAAATTCCCAGATGTCAAATATTGATTCAGCACATTATGGCCACTATTAATGTGGATCCGGAATACTCCATTTAGTAATCAAGGTACCGTGCAGACTTCTTGGATGAATAATCAGAGCTGAGGCCTTCGATTCAGAGGGTCCCGGGTTCTATTCTCGGCCGGGTCGGGGATATTAATCGCGTATGATTAATTAATCCGGCTCGGAGAGTGGGTGTTTGCGTTTGATCCAACATTTTCTTCATAGTCAGACAACACACCACACTACCAACCACCGCAGAAAAACGCAGTGAAACAGGGACAAATCCATTTTTTGACATAGTTCGTTCCCACGAACCCATGTGGGAAAAATTTCAGAATAATAATAATAATAATAATAATAATAATAATAATAATAATAATAATAATAATATGAAATGAACACGGACACAATGCCGAAACAAAGACTTACATTCTACGGACACCTACTAAGAATAGATAAAAACACATCTGAACAAAAGGATCTTCGAATTCATCATGTGGTTAGGGTCCACCACCAATTGGGTAGGAGAGCACAAGAAGGATGCAGAAGAAGTTGGAATTACACTGCACATGATCCACAACAGAAGAGAGTTCAGAGGAAGAAGGTGTCGACAGTATAAAATCATTTGAAGAGAAACCATTAAAACGGTGGCCCGAACGGATCATTTCCAAAAAGGAGAGAAAGACGAGAAGCGAATGTAGGTTTTGGGAAGTGAAGAGAAGAAAGGACAAGAAGCCTTACATACTATGTGGTCCATAGTTCGCCAAATTCTTAAATAAATAAATAAATAAATAAATAAATAAATAAATAAATAAATAAATAAATAAATAAATAAATAAATAAATAATAAATAATAATAAGAATGAGAGTAAGATATTGAGGTACAGTGTCCAAAGTGAAGGACGCGTACTGAAGGTAAGGACAAACACTGCAACTCCAATATCGGGGTCGGTTCCCGTCACTCCCTCGATACACCTTGACCTACAGCTGGACGATATATAAGTTCGTTTGTTTGGCGGTATGAAGCATACTCGATCTACGACAGACCGATCAACAACAACTCAACATGTACAAGCTGGTAAGTGTTCTGATCCCCTATACAGGGCAGGTTCTCAGTGAGTACAACATTCATGACGGCAAACTCCACTACCGAACGGAACACAACATCCCCACAGGAAACTGCGGACAAATCCGCCACTCGCTATCATTATCTCCAATATAACTTCCTACAAATGATTATCGCCCTAAATGATAGTTTCCTTCCCCTAAACCAGGTATACAGGTTGTCACAATACGTAACTGCTGTTGTTAAAGAGAAGTTTGGCCTTCAACAACTGCGTGCGTTGTTGGTGAGGGAAATATCTCATAAACCTTTGTTATTGTGATTTCTATTGAGTACGTGCAGCTGTCGTTAACTGATACCGGTACTAGAAATAGGGGATTATCTATGGAATTTAAAGTTAAATTGTCTGATGTGAGTTCGGAGAAAATATTATTTGCCTCTTAAAAATTTCTTCCTCGCGCTAACGAATGAACGGCTGTTCCACGAGTTCTGTATTGTCGTAATGGTAAAGTGTTACATTTAGTCAATTTTGTGTGTGTGTGTGTGTGTGTGTGTGTGATCAACTTAGTACTACAAATATTAGTGTTCAATGTTTGCTTGTTGCAATTAGGATTGGTGATATTTATTTCAATTTTTCATTGAGTAGTTCAGTTGATATACGCTAGATAACGTATTCCAGACTACGTTGCTTAGGTTTCTTAAGTTTCTATTTTGGGTTGTGGGAAAGAAGAAATAATATCCACTCCTTTATTTAAATATCGGTAGATTATTTGCGAGAGTACTTACAAAGAGAGGATATTTTAAGGAGCTCTTATTCCGCAGATTTTATATTCATGCTGTAATATACACGGTATTTCGTATTCGTAGAAATTCTACAGCCGATATTCTAAGGTGGATTTCCCTACATGTACCGCGCCCAAAAAACGCTGCACACTTTGACCGGGAAACAAAACAGTGTGATCCGTTCGTGGTCTGCTGTGATGTAGGCCTACAACAGGGTTCTCTGTATTTACCCCTTCCAAGTGTGTTATTGGAAGTAGCAAGTACCTCGCTTAATTTAAAAACGCGCACGTTACACAGGCAATACTAAATATTAAGTGATCAAGCAGTTTTGGTACACAAAGTAAGTACACTGGGTTGACAACCATATTATGCCTGGTTACCAAACGAAGCAGCAGTAACGACTACACACAGTCCCATATTTAATCACGAGTGTACAAAACACGGTTGATGATATTTGACCCCAGTTAAATTCTTCTTCCATTTGACAACAACCACTGATAGCACGAACGAGTAAAACACGATAAACACATTTATTTTTCCAGGTCCTCCTGCCTCTGCTCTTCGCCGCCGTCTCGGCCGGCTACCTGGGCGCCGCTCCTGCCGTGGCTACTTACGCCGCCGCTCCCGCTGTGGCTACTTACGCCGCCCCTGCTGTAGCCCACGCCGCCGTCCCCGTCGCCACCTCCTACGCTAACACTTACAGAGCTCCCGTCGTCAAGGCCGCTCCTGCTCTGGCCGTGGCTCATGCCGCCCCCGTGCTAGCTGCTGCCCCCGCTTACGCTGCCTACTCTGCTGGCCACGTTTACATCCACTAAATATTATAGAATGTAAGAATCTAAATTATTAATAAAAACTCTGTGTTGATGGAGTATATCAGAATTTAATTCATTCTCATTCCCTGTATTCCTCGTACTTCCTGTGTTCCCCGTATTCCCTGTATTCCAAATGATCCCTGTATTCTATTAAGCCGAGATGCTAGTTTGCCGTAAATAAAATGAAAAGTACAGTACTAATGAGGCAGATCCTCTTTACGAAATAAGACACAATCTATAATAGAACAGTTCCAAACTTTATAATATTATACTTACTTCGTTTTCGTTTATGACCCAATCGTCATTCTGCAGTAAGAAAATGATACCCACGGGCTCAATTTGATTTCTGTACAACTGTTGTTATTAGAGACTGATTCTGTTCACAGAGAATAACCGTTTTTTTATTTATTTGGTGGGGAAATAGGTTCTTTTCACGAAATGACAAATATTCAGCTGATGATGCTGCACAGCCACAGTCAATAGTTGGGTTTATATATATATATTAGAATTTGCTTTACGTCGCACCGACACAGATAGGTCTTATGGCGACGATGGTATAGAGGAGGCCTAGGAGTGGGAAGGAAGCAGCTGTGGCCATAATTAAGATACAACCCCAGCATTTGCCTGGTTCGAAAATGGGAAAACACGCAAAATCATCTTCAGGGCTGTCGACAGTGGGTTTCGAACCCACTATCTCCCGGACGTAAGCTCATAGCTGCGCGCCCTAACCGCACGGCCAACTCAACCGATGAAAGGTAAATACATCGGGTAGATAGATAGATAGATAGATAGATAGATAGATAGATAGATAGATAGATACATGGACAGATAGATAGGTAGATGCTTATGACTTACAGGTATGTTACCATACTAAGTTAAGTATAGATAGTACATGCGAAGCGATCCATCATATGAATACACACCTACGACGACTCACAACGTATGGTAGAAACAACGCTTTACTCATCAACGCACGAAAGACCCAAAGCATAATTATTGGACACAAAAAATTACTATATGCTCTAAATAATAATCTTAATAATCCTCCAATTACCATTCGTAATAATAATGTTCCATACTCCAAGATAATCACAAACATTGGGGTCACCTTAAATGAGACTCTGACCTGGAATGAGCATATAACTAATGTGTGCAGAAAAGTACATGCATCCCTTTATCCTTCGAAGAGTCATCAAAAAGTTCTGCCACTGGACCTTAAATTACAACTCATACAAACACTTCTATTTCCAATCTTTGACTACTGTGACTGTATATTGATTGACCTAACCTGTGAACAAGCAGCAAAACTACAACGTGTTCAGAACTTTTGAATTCGGTATGCCTTCATGCTTCGACGCGATGCTCATATAACACCATTCTACAAAATGATGGGATGGTTACTTTTAAATGTCCGTAGAAAAACCCACCAAATGACCCTCGTCTATCAGTTGCTTTCCTCAAGCAGCCCCCACCTATCTATCATGAAATTTTAGGCTTCTTTCTTCATTCCACGAAATTAACACTCGTTCCGTATCACTACATGAAATAGACCGCATCGAACAAATACCTACAGCCATTCATATCTGGTCTCTGCTTCGAGGTTATGGAATGAGATCCCGGAAGATATTAAAAAGTCTTGCTTGTCTAGGACATTTAAAGAAGCCTACCGTAAATTCCTATAGAACACATACAGTTGACCCGAATGAATGCAAGAGTGAACGACGTGTGAATGAAACCAAGAATTACGTACTAGATTTTAGTATCTTGGGCTATCCCATTTACGTTCTCACTCCTATCATTTAAGGCAATGTACTATTCCTAGAAATAGATCATATAGTAGCATCGACATTGGTGTACTCAGACTGTAACATAGTAATATTCAGTTAATTTACTTCAACCTTATATTTGAATAAGTTTCCCTTTAAGCTGGTAAGTAGATATATTCATTAGGTATTAAGTTGACAGTCCGCCTCTGTGGTGTAGTGGTTAGCGTGATTAGCTGCCACCCCCGGAGGTCCGGGTTCGATTCCCGGCTCTGCCACGAAAATTTGAAAAGTGGTACGAGGGCTGGAACGGGGTCCACTCAGCCTCGGGAGGTCAACTGAGTAGAGGTGGGTTCGATTCCCACCTCAGCCATCCTCGAAGTGGTTTTCCGTGGTTTCCCACTTCTCCTCCAGGCGAATGCCGGGATGGTACCTAACTTAAGGCCACGGCCGCTTCCTTCCCTCTTCCTTGTCTATCCCTTCCAATCTTCCCATCCCTCCACAAGGCCCCTGTTCAGCATAGCAGGTGAGGCCGCCTGGGCGAGGTACTGGTCATTCTCCCCAGTTGTATCCCCCGACCAAGAGTCTGAAGCTCCAGGACACTGCCTTTGAGGCGGTAGAGGTGGGATCCCTCGCTGAGTCCGAGGGAAAAGCCGAACCTGGAGGGTAAACAGATGATGATGATTAAGTTGACATCTTTTTCTTATTATCCACTCTCTATTTATCCAATAATTTTTCATCAATAATAATCATAATTAACTGTATTATTGTTACCCTTTATCTGAGTTACTTATCTAATCTCTATTTTTTTACAAGTTGCTTTACGCCACACCGACACAGACAGATCTTATGGCGACGATGGTACAGGAAGTTGCTAGGAGTGGGATGGGAGAGGCCGTGGCCTTAATTAAGGTACAGCCCCAGAGTTTTTGCCTGCTGTGAAAATGGGAAAAAAACGGAAAATCATCTTCAGGGCTTCCGGGAGTGCGGTTCGAACCAACTATCTACCGAATACTGGATACTGGCCGCACTTAAGCGACTGCAGCTATCGAGCTCGGTTATCTTATCTCTATAACTGTAATTGAATACAATGACATTTCAAATTAATACTGTAAAACTAAAAAATTGTGTGTGGTTAAGTGTAAGAGGGGGCCAAGAGCCCTAACTTCGCCACTTAATAAAGACACAAATAAATAAATAAATAAATAAATAAATAAATAAATAAATGAATAAATAAATAAATAATAGATAGATAGATGAATTACTCGAACGCGCAGAGTAAGGGACACTTGTATCTGTTTTTCACTTACCCAGTAAATACGAAATGGTCCCTCAAACTTCCGCGGTTTGGTATCCTCCTGATCTCTTGCAGAAGGATGTTCCATTCAGGGCTAGCATCAACCGTGAAGGGAATTTTTCAGCTTGAGCTCTTATGTTGAGGAATTGCGAGCGGTGTCCTGTTCAACGCTTGGTTTCTTTTTATCTTTTACGATTTTCTTTACGTCCCACCTACACACATATGTCTCATGGCGACAATGTAATAGGAAAGGGCTAGGAGTGGGGTGAAACAGGCCGTGACCATCATTAAGGTACAGCCCCAGCATTTGCCTTGTGTTGAAAGGGAACCCACGAAAAACCATCTTCTAGGCTGCAGACAGTGGGGTTCGAACATACTATCTCCCCAATGCAAGTTCACAGCCGAGCGAATATAACCTCACGGTCAACTGGCTCGGTGGTTTGGTTTTCTCTCACATTGTTCAGAAAGGCTGTTAAATTTTACGTTTCAGTAGGTTGGGGAATGCGGATAAGTGTTAGTACGTAGCGTGTGTCTACCTTCAAGGCGTAGCCATCCGGTCAAAGTAAGACTGTGCAACGTTATCAGAATGTTTCAAATTACACATGGATTTTACGCAGGCATTCTGTGCCCATTGTACTTTATCTCGGTGTTCTGCCTTTTGTGTCTTGGTAAACCACGTCACAACAGTGAAATATTGGAAGAATGAGGGTTTCGGATAGCTTTATCCTTTAGACTAAACGGAAAAATAAATTTGAAATGGTTAATTGTATGTAATGTGGGATTCCTCCATAGTACCCATTCCGATACAGGATCCGACGGATGGTTGAGTTGCTGAGCATATTTCCAGTTCGTTCCTCCGTGAGTTGCCAGACAATTCGTGCACTTAATTTGGAATCTGACTTATCAGCCGAACAAGAAACCGTTCTTCCCTTTCAGTTAAACACTTTCTCCTGGGTACCCTTGTCGTGGTCTTTATAGTGCCTTTGTATTTAAGTTTATCAACCACACATTGCACCGTAGAATGTGTTCTATTGAGCAGCTGTCCAGCCTTTCGTAACGAAAATTCTTTGGGTGCCAGTTTAAGTAGAGTGTTCTTAAGTTCCGTACCTTACTCTGCACTCCTACCTATAATAATTATAATTTCGTGTGGCTATTTCTAGCCGAGTGCAGCCCTTGTAAGGCAGACCCTCCGATGAGGGTGGGCGGCATCTGCCATGTGTAGGTAACTGCGTGTTATTGTGGTGGAGGATAGTGTTATGTGTGGTGTGTGAGTTGCAGGGATGTTGGGAACATCACAAACACCCAGCCCCAGGGCCATTAGAATTAACCAATGAAGGTTAAAATCCCCGACCCGGCCGGGAATCGAACCCGGGACCCTCTGAACCGAAGGCCAGTACGCTGACCATTCAGCCAACGAGTCGGACACCCCTACCCATAGCCACCACAGATACACTAGGAAGGAGACTAACGCACTTGACCAGTCGTATGCCGTCACTGAGACTTTCCGTGCATCGCAAACAAGCTGTGAGCATCATCCTGTCCATGTGTACGAATATAACTGGTACACCCACTTTCATATCAAATCTTCCTGCCTGCATGTAAATAAGTATGGTTTTGACGAACGAATTATCATTGACAAACCATGTTTTTACCCGCAATGTACGTTTTATTTCAGTTTTTCATTCGTTAATGTCAATATGCGAGACTTGATAAGAAATTGAAGCCTGTACGACTAACAGAAACACATACTGTATAGGTACAAGTCTGGACTCCTGTGTACTCGGGGGCTACCCAGGCAAGCAGTAATGGCATGCTCGGTTCCCAGGGAAGAATACAGGTTCGATTCCCGGGCTTAATGTCGAGTAATTCAGAAACGAGATTTCCACTCCTTGGGCGACATTTGATCCTGAATTTCAGTCAGACTACAGCAAGGATGAACGAGTTACGTGGCCGAGCAAGGAAATAATCACTGTATTCTAGTTACAGTAAGTGTCTAGCTTCCGCAACACACAAAAAATATTATTCAAATTCCCAGATGTCAAATATTGATTCAGCACATTATGGCCACTATTAATGTGGATCCGGAATACTCCATTTAGTAATCAAGGTACCGTGCAGACTTCTTGGATGAATAATCAGAGCTGAGGCCTTCGATTCAGAGGGTCCCGGGTTCTATTCTCGGCCGGGTCGGGGATATTAATCGCGTATGATTAATTAATCCGGCTCGGAGAGTGGGTGTTTGCGTTTGATCCAACATTTTCTTCATAGTCAGACAACACACCACACTACCAACCACCGCAGAAAAACGCAGTGAAACAGGGACAAATCCATTTTTTGACATAGTTCGTTCCCACGAACCCATGTGGGAAAAATTTCAGAATAATAATAATAATAATAATAATAATAATAATAATAATAATAATAATAATAATAATAATATGAAATGAACACGGACACAATGCCGAAACAAAGACTTACATTCTACGGACACCTACTAAGAATAGATAAAAACACATCTGAACAAAAGGATCTTCGAATTCATCATGTGGTTAGGGTCCACCACCAATTGGGTAGGAGAGCACAAGAAGGATGCAGAAGAAGTTGGAATTACACTGCACATGATCCACAACAGAAGAGAGTTCAGAGGAAGAAGGTGTCGACAGTATAAAATCATTTGAAGAGAAACCATTAAAACGGTGGCCCGAACGGATCATTTCCAAAAAGGAGAGAAAGACGAGAAGCGAATGTAGGTTTTGGGAAGTGAAGAGAAGAAAGGACAAGAAGCCTTACATACTATGTGGTCCATAGTTCGCCAAATTCTTAAATAAATAAATAAATAAATAAATAAATAAATAAATAAATAAATAAATAAATAAATAAATAAATAAATAAATAAATAATAAATAATAATAAGAATGAGAGTAAGATATTGAGGTACAGTGTCCAAAGTGAAGGACGCGTACTGAAGGTAAGGACAAACACTGCAACTCCAATATCGGGGTCGGTTCCCGTCACTCCCTCGATACACCTTGACCTACAGCTGGACGATATATAAGTTCGTTTGTTTGGCGGTATGAAGCATACTCGATCTACGACAGACCGATCAACAACAACTCAACATGTACAAGCTGGTAAGTGTTCTGATCCCCTATACAGGGCAGGTTCTCAGTGAGTACAACATTCATGACGGCAAACTCCACTACCGAACGGAACACAACATCCCCACAGGAAACTGCGGACAAATCCGCCACTCGCTATCATTATCTCCAATATAACTTCCTACAAATGATTATCGCCCTAAATGATAGTTTCCTTCCCCTAAACCAGGTATACAGGTTGTCACAATACGTAACTGCTGTTGTTAAAGAGAAGTTTGGCCTTCAACAACTGCGTGCGTTGTTGGTGAGGGAAATATCTCATAAACCTTTGTTATTGTGATTTCTATTGAGTACGTGCAGCTGTCGTTAACTGATACCGGTACTAGAAATAGGGGATTATCTATGGAATTTAAAGTTAAATTGTCTGATGTGAGTTCGGAGAAAATATTATTTGCCTCTTAAAAATTTCTTCCTCGCGCTAACGAATGAACGGCTGTTCCACGAGTTCTGTATTGTCGTAATGGTAAAGTGTTACATTTAGTCAATTTTGTGTGTGTGTGTGTGTGTGTGTGTGTGATCAACTTAGTACTACAAATATTAGTGTTCAATGTTTGCTTGTTGCAATTAGGATTGGTGATATTTATTTCAATTTTTCATTGAGTAGTTCAGTTGATATACGCTAGATAACGTATTCCAGACTACGTTGCTTAGGTTTCTTAAGTTTCTATTTTGGGTTGTGGGAAAGAAGAAATAATATCCACTCCTTTATTTAAATATCGGTAGATTATTTGCGAGAGTACTTACAAAGAGAGGATATTTTAAGGAGCTCTTATTCCGCAGATTTTATATTCATGCTGTAATATACACGGTATTTCGTATTCGTAGAAATTCTACAGCCGATATTCTAAGGTGGATTTCCCTACATGTACCGCGCCCAAAAAACGCTGCACACTTTGACCGGGAAACAAAACAGTGTGATCCGTTCGTGGTCTGCTGTGATGTGGGCCTACAACAGGGTTCTCTGTATTTACCCCTTCCAAGTGTGTTATTGGAAGTAGCAAGTACCTCGCTTAATTTAAAAACGCGCACGTTACACAGGCAATACTAAATATTAAGTGATCAAGCAGTTTTGGTACACAAAGTAAGTACACTGGGTTGACAACCATATTATGCCTGGTTACCAAACGAAGCAGCAGTAACGACTACACACAGTCCCATATTTAATCACGAGTGTACAAAACACGGTTGATGATATTTGACCCCAGTTAAATTCTTCTTCCATTTGACAACAACCACTGATAGCACGAACGAGTAAAACACGATAAACACATTTATTTTTCCAGGTCCTCCTGCCTCTGCTCTTCGCCGCCGTCTCGGCCGGCTACCTGGGCGCCGCTCCTGCCGTGGCTACTTACGCCGCCGCTCCCGCTGTGGCTACTTACGCCGCCCCTGCTGTAGCCCACGCCGCCGTCCCCGTCGCCACCTCCTACGCTAACACTTACAGAGCTCCCGTCGTCAAGGCCGCTCCTGCTCTGGCCGTGGCTCATGCCGCCCCCGTGCTAGCTGCTGCCCCCGCTTACGCTGCCTACTCTGCTGGCCACGTTTACATCCACTAAATATTATAGAATGTAAGAATCTAAATTAGTAATAAAAACTCTGTGTTGATGGAGTATATCAGAATTTAATTCATTCTCATTCCCTGTATTCCTCGTACTTCCTGTGTTCCCCGTATTCCCTGTATTCCAAATGATCCCTGTATTCTATTAAGCCGAGATGCTAGTTTGCCGTAAATAAAATGAAAAGTACAGTACTAATGAGGCAGATCCTCTTTACGAAATAAGACACAATCTATAATAGAACAGTTCCAAACTTTATAATATTATACTTACTTCGTTTTCGTTTATGACCCAATCGTCATTCTGCAGTAAGAAAATGATACCCACGGGCTCAATTTGATTTCTGTACAACTGTTGTTATTAGAGACTGATTCTGTTCACAGAGAATAACCGTTTTTTTATTTATTTGGTGGGGAAATAGGTTCTTTTCACGAAATGACAAATATTCAGCTGATGATGCTGCACAGCCACAGTCAATAGTTGGGTTTATATATATATATTAGAATTTGCTTTACGTCGCACCGACACAGATAGGTCTTATGGCGACGATGGTATAGAGGAGGCCTAGGAGTGGGAAGGAAGCAGCTGTGGCCATAATTAAGATACAACCCCAGCATTTGCCTGGTTCGAAAATGGGAAAACACGCAAAATCATCTTCAGGGCTGTCGACAGTGGGTTTCGAACCCACTATCTCCCGGACGTAAGCTCATAGCTGCGCGCCCTAACCGCACGGCCAACTCAACCGATGAAAGGTAAATACATCGGGTAGATAGATAGATAGATAGATAGATAGATAGATAGATACATGGACAGATAGATAGGTAGATGCTGATGACTTACAGGTATGTTACCATACTAAGTTAAGTATAGATAGTACATGCGAAGCGATCCATCATATGAATACACACCTACGACGACTCACAACGTATGGTAGAAACAACGCTTTACTCATCAACGCACGAAAGACCCAAAGCATAATTATTGGACACAAAAAATTACTATATGCTCTAAATAATAATCTTAATAATCCTCCAATTACCATTCGTAATAATAATGTTCCATACTCCAAGATAATCACAAACATTGGGGTCACCTTAAATGAGACTCTGACCTGGAATGAGCATATAACTAATGTGTGCAGAAAAGTACATGCATCCCTTTATCCTTCGAAGAGTCATCAAAAAGTTCTGCCACTGGACCTTAAATTACAACTCATACAAACACTTCTATTTCCAATCTTTGACTACTGTGACTGTATATTGATTGACCTAACCTGTGAACAAGCAGCAAAACTACAACGTGTTCAGAACGTTTGAATTCGGTATGCCTTCATGCTTCGACGCGATGCTCATATAACACCATACTACAAAATGATGGGATGGTTACTTTTAAATGTCCGTAGAAAAACCCACCAAATGACCCTCGTCTATCAGTTGCTTTCCTCAAGCAGCCCCCACCTATCTATCATGAAATTTTAGGCTTCTTTCTTCATTCCACGAAATTAACACTCGTTCCGTATCACTACATGAAATAGACCGCATCGAACAAATACCTACAGCCATTCATACCTGGTCTCTGCTTCGAGGTTATGGAATGCGATCCCGGAAGATATTAAAAAGTCTTGCTTGTCTAGGACATTTAAAGAAGCCTACCGTAAATTCCTATAGAACACATACAGTTGACCCGAATGAATGCAAGAGTGAACGACGTGTGAATGAAACCAAAAATTACGTACTAGATTTTAGTATCTTGGGCTATCCCATTTACGTTCTCACTCCTATCATTTAAGGCAATGTACTATTCCTAGAAATAGATCATATAGTAGCATCGACATTGGTGTACTCAGACTGTAACATAGTAATATTCAGTTAATTTACTTCAACCTTATATTTGAATAAGTTTCCCTTTAAGCTGGTAAGTAGATATATTCATTAGGTATTAAGTTGACAGTCCGCCTCTGTGGTGTAGTGGTTAGCGTGATTAGCTGCCACCCCCGGAGGTCCGGGTTCGATTCCCGGCTCTGCCACGAAAATTTGAAAAGTGGTACGAGGGCTCGAACGGGGTCCACTCAGCCTCGGGAGGTCAACTGAGTAGAGGTGGGTTCGATTCCCACCTCAGCCATCCTCGAAGTGGTTTTCCGTGGTTTCCCACTTCTCCTCCAGGCGAATGCCGGGATGGTACCTAACTTAAGGCCACGGCCGCTTCCTTCCCTCTTCCTTGTCTATCCCTTCCAATCTTCCCATCCCTCCACAAGGCCCCTGTTCAGCATAGCAGGTGAGGCCGCCTGGGCGAGGTACTGGTCATTCTCCCCAGTTGTATCCCCCGACCAAGAGTCTGAAGCTCCAGGACACTGCCTTTGAGGCGGTAGAGGTGGGATCCCTCGCTGAGTCCGAGGGAAAAGCCGAACCTGGAGGGTAAACAGATGATGATGATTAAGTTGACATCTTTTTCTTATTATCCACTCTCTATTTATCCAATAATTTTTCATCAATAATAATCATAATTAACTGTATTATTGTTACCCTTTATCTGAGTTACTTATCTAATCTCTATTTTTTTACAAGTTGCTTTACGTCACACCGACACAGACAGATCTTATGGCGACGATGGTACAGGAAGTTGCTAGGAGTGGGATGGGAGAGGCCGTGGCCTTAATTAAGGTACAGCCCCAGAGTTTTTGCCTGCTGTGAAAATGGGAAAAAAACGGAAAATCATCTTCAGGGCTTCCGGGAGTGCGGTTCGAACCAACTATCTACCGAATACTGGATACTGGCCGCACTTAAGCGACTGCAGCTATCGAGCTCGGTTATCTTATCTCTATAACTGTAATTGAATACAATGACATTTCAAATTAATACTGTAAAACTAAAAAATTGTGTGTGGTTAAGTGTAAGAGGGGGCCAAGAGCCCTAACTTCGCCACTTAATAAAGACACAAATAAATAAATAAATAAATAAATAAATAAATAAATGAATAAATAAATAAATAATAGATAGATAGATGAATTACTCGAACGCGCAGAGTAAGGGACACTTGTATCTGTTTTTCACTTACCCAGTAAATACGAAATGGTCCCTCAAACTTCCGCGGTTTGGTATCCTCCTGATCTCTTGCAGAAGGATGTTCCATTCAGGGCTAGCATCAACCGTGAAGGGAATTTTTCAGCTTGAGCTCTTATGTTGAGGAATTGCGAGCGGTGTCCTGTTCAACGCTTGGTTTCTTTTTATCTTTTACGATTTTCTTTACGTCCCACCTACACACATATGTCTCATGGCGACAATGTAATAGGAAAGGGCTAGGAGTGGGGTGAAACAGGCCGTGACCATCATTAAGGTACAGCCCCAGCATTTGCCTTGTGTTGAAAGGGAACCCACGAAAAACCATCTTCTAGGCTGCAGACAGTGGGGTTCGAACATACTATCTCCCCAACGCAAGTTCACAGCCGAGCGAATATAACCTCACGGTCAACTGGCTCGGTGGTTTGGTTTTCTCTCACATTGTTCAGAAAGGCTGTTAAATTTTACGTTTCAGTAGGTTGGGGAATGCGGATAAGTGTTAGTACGTAGCGTGTGTCTACCTTCAAGGCGTAGCCATCCGGTCAAAGTAAGACTGTGCAACGTTATCAGAATGTTTCAAATTACACATGGATTTTACGCAGGCATTCTGTGCCCATTGTACTTTATCTCGGTGTTCTGCCTTTTGTGTCTTGGTAAACCACGTCACAACAGTGAAATATTGGAAGAATGAGGGTTTCGGATAGCTTTATCCTTTAGACTAAACGGAAAAATAAATTTGAAATGGTTAATTGTATGTAATGTGGGATTCCTCCATAGTACCCATTCCGATACAGGATCCGACGGATGGTTGAGTTGCTGAGCATATTTCCAGTTCGTTCCTCCGTGAGTTGCCAGACAATTCGTGCACTTAATTTGGAATCTGACTTATCAGCCGAACAAGAAACCGTTCTTCCCTTTCAGTTAAACACTTTCTCCTGGGTACCCTTGTCGTGGTCTTTATAGTGCCTTTGAATTTAAGTTTATCAACCACACATTGCACCGTAGAATGTGTTCTATTGAGCAGCTGTCCAGCCTTTCGTAACGAAAATTCTTTGGGTACCAGTTTAAGTAGAGTGTTCTTAAGTTCCGTACCTTACTCTGCACTCCTACCTATAATAATTATAATTTCGTGTGGCTATTTCTAGCCGAGTGCAGCCCTTGTAAGGCAGACCCTCCGATGAGGGTGGGCGGCATCTGCCATGTGTAGGTAACTGCGTGTTATTGTGGTGGAGGATAGTGTTATGTGTGGTGTGTGAGTTGCAGGGATGTTGGGAACATCACAAACACCCAGCCCCAGGGCCATTAGAATTAACCAATGAAGGTTAAAATCCCCGACCCGGCCGGGAATCGAACCCGGGACCCTCTGAACCGAAGGCCAGTACGCTGACCATTCAGCCAACGAGTCGGACACCCCTACCCATAGCCACCACAGATACACTAGGAAGGAGACTAACGCACTTGACCAGTCGTATGCCGTCACTGAGACTTTCCGTGCATCGCAAACAAGCTGTGAGCATCATCCTGTCCATGTGTACGAATATAACTGGTACACCCACTTTCATATCAAATCTTCCTGCCTGTATGTAAATAAGTATGGTTTTGACGAACGAATTATCATTGACAAACCATGTTTTTACCCGCAATGTACGTTTTATTTCAGTTTTTCATTCGTTAATGTCAATATGCGAGACTTGATAAGAAATTGAAGCCTGTACGACTAACAGAAACACATACTGTATAGGTACCAGTCTGGACTCCTGTGTACTCGGGGGCTACCCAGGCAAGCAGTAATGGCATGCTCGGTTCCCAGGGAAGAATACAGGTTCGATTCCCGGGCTTAATGTCGAGTAATTCAGAAACGAGATTTCCACTCCTTGGGCGACATTTGATCCTGAATTTCAGTCAGACTACAGCAAGGATGAACGAGTTACGTGGCCGAGCAAGGAAATAATCACTGTATTCTAGTTACAGTAAGTGTCTAGCTTCCGCAACACACAAAAAATATTATTCAAATTCCCAGATGTCAAATATTGATTCAGCACATTATGGCCACTATTAATGTGGATCCGGAATACTCCATTTAGCTATCAAGGTACCGTGCAGACTTCTTGGATGAATAATCAGAGCTGAGGCCTTCGATTCAGAGGGTCCCGGGTTCTATTCTCGGCCGGGTCGGGGATATTAATCGCGTATGATTAATTAATCCGGCTCGGAGAGTGGGTGTTTGCGTTTGATCCAACATTTTCTTCATAGTCAGACAACACACCACACTACCAACCACCGCAGAAAAACGCAGGGAAACAGGGACAAATCCATTTTTTGACATAGTTCGTTCCCACGAACCCATGTGGGAAAAATTTCAGAATAATAATAATAATAATAATAATAATAATAATAATAATATGAAATGAACACGGACACAATGCCGAAACAAAGACTTACATTCTACGGACACCTACTAAGAATAGATAAAAACACATCTGAACAAAAGGATCTTCGAATTCATCATGTGGTTAGGGTCCACCACCAATTGGGTAGGAGAGCACAAGAAGGATGCAGAAGAAGTTGGAATTACACTGCACATGATCCACAACAGAAGAGAGTTCAGAGGAAGAAGGTGTCGACAGTATAAAATCATTTGAAGAGAAACCATTAAAACGGTGGCCCGAACGGATCATTTCCAAAAAGGAGAGAAAGACGAGAAGCGAATGTAGGTTTTGGGAAGTGAAGAGAAGAAAGGACAAGAAGCCTTACATACTATGTGGTCCATAGTTCGCCAAATTCTTAAATAAATAAATAAATAAATAAATAAATAAATAAATAAATAAATAAATAAATAAATAAATAAATAAGTAAGTAAATAAATAATAATAAGAATGAGAGTAAGATATTGAGGTACAGTGTCCAAAGTGAAGGACGCGTACTGAAGGTAAGGACAAACACTGCAACTCCAATATCGGGGTCGGTTCCCGTCACTCCCTCGATACACCTTGACCTACAGCTGGACGATATATAAGTTCGTTTGTTTGGCGGTATGAAGCATACTCGATCTACGACAGACCGATCAACAACAACTCAACATGTACAAGCTGGTAAGTGTTCTGATCCCCTATACAGGGCAGGTTCTCAGTGAGTACAACATTCATGTCGGCAAACTCCACTACCGAACGGAACACAACATCCCCACAGGAAACTGCGGACAAATCCGCCACTCGCTATCATTATCTCCAATATAACTTCCTACAAATGATTATCGCCCTAAATGATAGTTTCCTTCCCCTAAACCAGGTATACAGGTTGTCACAATACGTAACTGCTGTTGTTAAAGAGAAGTTTGGCCTTCAACAACTGCGTGCGTTGTTGGTGAGGGAAATATCTCATAAACCTTTGTTATTGTGATTTCTATTGAGTACGTGCAGCTGTCGTTAACTGATACCGGTACTAGAAATAGGGGATTATCTATGGAATTTAAAGTTAAATTGTCTGATGTGAGTTCGGAGAAAATATTATTTGCCTCTTAAAAATTTCTTCCTCGCGCTAACGAATGAACGGCTGTTCCACGAGTTCTGTATTGTCGTAATGGTAAAGTGTTACATTTAGTCAATTTTGTGTGTGTGTGTGTGTGTGTGTGTGATCAACTTAGTACTACAAATATTAGTGTTCAATGTTTGCTTGTTGCAATTAGGATTGGTGATATTTATTTCAATTTTTCATTGAGTAGTTCAGTTGATATACGCTAGATAACGTATTCCAGACTACGTTGCTTAGGTTTCTTAAGTTTCTATTTTGGGTTGTGGGAAAGAAGAAATAATATCCACTCCTTTATTTAAATATCGGTAGATTATTTGCGAGAGTACTTACAAAGAGAGGATATTTTAAGGAGCTCTTATTCCGCAGATTTTATATTCATGCTGTAATATACACGGTATTTCGTATTCGTAGAAATTCTACAGCCGATATTCTAAGGTGGATTTCCCTACATGTACCGCGCCCAAAAAACGCTGCACACTTTGACCGGGAAACAAAACAGTGTGATCCGTTCGTGGTCTGCTGTGATGTAGGCCTACAACAGGGTTCTCTGTATTTACCCCTTCCAAGTGTGTTATTGGAAGTAGCAAGTACCTCGCTTAATTTAAAAACGCGCACGTTACACAGGCAATACTAAATATTAAGTGATCAAGCAGTTTTGGTACACAAAGTAAGTACACTGGGTTGACAACCATATTATGCCTGGTTACCAAACGAAGCAGCAGTAACGACTACACACAGTCCCATATTTAATCACGAGTGTACAAAACACGGTTGATGATATTTGACCCCAGTTAAATTCTTCTTCCATTTGACAACAACCACTGATAGCACGAACGAGTAAAACACGATAAACACATTTATTTTTCCAGGTCCTCCTGCCTCTGCTCTTCGCCGCCGTCTCGGCCGGCTACCTGGGCGCCGCTCCTGCCGTGGCTACTTACGCCGCCGCTCCCGCTGTGGCTACTTACGCCGCCCCTGCTGTAGCCCACGCCGCCGTTCCCGTCGCCACCTCCTACGCTAACACTTACAGAGCTCCCGTCGTCAAGGCCGCTCCTGCTCTGGCCGTGGCTCATGCCGCCCCCGTGCTAGCTGCTGCCCCCGCTTACGCTGCCTACTCTGCTGGCCACGTTTACATCCACTAAATATTATAGAATGTAAGAATCTAAATTATTAATAAAAACTCTGTGTTGATGGAGTATATCAGAATTTAATTCATTCTCATTCCCTGTATTCCTCGTACTTCCTGTGTTCCCCGTATTCCCTGTATTCCAAATGATCCCTGTATTCTATTAAGCCGAGATGCTAGTTTGCCGTAAATAAAATGAAAAGTACAGTACTAATGAGGCAGATCCTCTTTACGAAATAAGACACAATCTATAATAGAACAGTTCCAAACTTTATAATATTATACTTACTTCGTTTTCGTTTATGACCCAATCGTCATTCTGCAGTAAGAAAATGATACCCACGGGCTCAATTTGATTTCTGTACAACTGTTGTTATTAGAGACTGATTCTGTTCACAGAGAATAACCGTTTTTTTATTTATTTGGTGGGGAAATAGGTTCTTTTCACGAAATGACAAATATTCAGCTGATGATGCTGCACAGCCACAGTCAATAGTTGGGTTTATATATATATATTAGAATTTGCTTTACGTCGCACCGACACAGATAGGTCTTATGGCGACGATGGTATAGAGGAGGCCTAGGAGTGGGAAGGAAGCAGCTGTGGCCATAATTAAGATACAACCCCAGCATTTGCCTGGTTCGAAAATGGGAAAACACGCAAAATCATCTTCAGGGCTGTCGACAGTGGGTTTCGAACCCACTATCTCCCGGACGTAAGCTCATAGCTGCGCGCCCTAACCGCACGGCCAACTCAACCGATGAAAGGTAAATACATCGGGTAGATAGATAGATAGATAGATAGATAGATAGATAGATAGATAGATAGATAGATACATGGACAGATAGATAGGTAGATGCTTATGACTTACAGGTATGTTACCATACTAAGTTAAGTATAGATAGTACATGCGAAGCGATCCATCATATGAATACACACCTACGACGACTCACAACGTATGGTAGAAACAACGCTTTACTCATCAACGCACGAAAGACCCAAAGCATAATTATTGGACACAAAAAATTACTATATGCTCTAAATAATAATCTTAATAATCCTCCAATTACCATTCGTAATAATAATGTTCCATACTCCAAGATAATCACAAACATTGGGGTCACCTTAAATGAGACTCTGACCTGGAATGAGCATATAACTAATGTGTGCAGAAAAGTACATGCATCCCTTTATCCTTCGAAGAGTCATCAAAAAGTTCTGCCACTGGACCTTAAATTACAACTCATACAAACACTTCTATTTCCAATCTTTGACTACTGTGACTGTATATTGATTGACTTAACCTGTGAACAAGCAGCAAAACTACAACGTGTTCAGAACTTTTGAATTCGGTATGCCTTCATGCTTCGACGCGATGCTCATATAACACCATACTACAAAATGATGGGATGGTTACTTTTAAATGTCCGTAGAAAAACCCACCAAATGACCCTCGTCTATCAGTTGCTTTCCTCAAGCAGCCCCCACCTATCTATCATGAAATTTTAGGCTTCTTTCTTCATTCCACGAAATTAACACTCGTTCCGTATCACTACATGAAATAGACCGCATCGAACAAATACCTACAGCCATTCATACCTGGTCTCTGCTTCGAGGTTATGGAATGCGATCCCGGAAGATATTAAAAAGTCTTGCTTGTCTAGGACATTTAAAGAAGCCTACCGTAAATTCCTATAGAACACATACAGTTGACCCGAATGAATGCAAGAGTGAACGACGTGTGAATGAAACCAAGAATTACGTACTAGATTTTAGTATCTTGGGCTATCCCATTTACGTTCTCACTCCTATCATTTAAGGCAATGTACTATTCCTAGAAATAGATCATATAGTAGCATCGACATTGGTGTACTCAGACTGTAACATAGTAATATTCAGTTAATTTACTTCAACCTTATATTTGAATAAGTTTCCCTTTAAGCTGGTAAGTAGATATATTCATTAGGTATTAAGTTGACAGTCCGCCTCTGTGGTGTAGTGGTTAGCGTGATTAGCTGCCACCCCCGGAGGTCCGGGTTCGATTCCCGGCTCTGCCACGAAAATTTGAAAAGTGGTACGAGGGCTGGAACGGGGTCCACTCAGCCTCGGGAGGTCAACTGAGTAGAGGTGGGTTCGATTCCCACCTCAGCCATCCTCGAAGTGGTTTTCCGTGGTTTCCCACTTCTCCTCCAGGCGAATGCCGGGATGGTACCTAACTTAAGGCCACGGCCGCTTCCTTCCCTCTTCCTTGTCTATCCCTTCCAATCTTCCCATCCCTCCACAAGGCCCCTGTTCAGCATAGCAGGTGAGGCCGCCTGGGCGAGGTACTGGTCATTCTCCCCAGTTGTATCCCCCGACCAAGAGTCTGAAGCTCCAGGACACTGCCTTTGAGGCGGTAGAGGTGGGATCCCTCGCTGAGTCCGAGGGAAAAGCCGAACCTGGAGGGTAAACAGATGATGATGATTAAGTTGACATCTTTTTCTTATTATCCACTCTCTATTTATCCAATAATTTTTCATCAATAATAATCATAATTAACCGTATTATTGTTACCCTTTATCTGAGTTACTTATCTAATCTCTATTTTTTTACAAGATGCTTTACGTCACACCGACACAGACAGATCTTATGGCGACGATGGTACAGGAAGTTGCTAGGAGTGGGATGGGAGAGGCCGTGGCCTTAATTAAGGTACAGCCCCAGAGTTTTTGCCTGCTGTGAAAATGGGAAAAAAACGGAAAATCATCTTCAGGGCTTCCGGGAGTGCGGTTCGAACCAACTATCTACCGAATACTGGATACTGGCCGCACTTAAGCGACTGCAGCTATCGAGCTCGGTTATCTTATCTCTATAACTGTAATTGAATACAATGACATTTCAAATTAATACTGTAAAACTAAAAAATTGTGTGTGGTTAAGTGTAAGAGGGGGCCAAGAGCCCTAACTTCGCCACTTAATAAAGACACAAATAAATAAATAAATAAATAAATAAATAAATAAATAAATAAATGAATAAATAAATAAATAATAGATAGATAGATGAATTACTCGAACGCGCAGAGTAAGGGACACTTGTATCTGTTTTTCACTTACCCAGTAAATACGAAATGGTCCCTCAAACTTCCGCGGTTTGGTATCCTCCTGATCTCTTGCAGAAGGATGTTCCATTCAGGGCTAGCATCAACCGTGAAGGGAATTTTTCAGCTTGAGCTCTTATGTTGAGGAATTGCGAGCGGTGTCCTGTTCAACGCTTGGTTTCTTTTTATCTTTTACGATTTTCTTTACGTCCCACCTACACACATATGTCTCATGGCGACAATGTAATAGGAAAGGGCTAGGAGTGTTGTGAAACAGGCCGTGACCATCATTAAGGTACAGCCCCAGCATTTGCCTTGTGTTGAAAGGGAACCCACGAAAAACCATCTTCTAGGCTGCAGACAGTGGGGTTCGAACATACTATCTCCCCAATGCAAGTTCACAGCCGAGCGAATATAACCTCACGGTCAACTGGCTCGGTGGTTTGGTTTTCTCTCACATTGTTCAGAAAGGCTGTTAAATTTTACGTTTCAGTAGGTTGGGGAATGCGGATAAGTGTTAGTACGTAGCGTGTGTCTACCTTCAAGGCGTAGCCATCCGGTCAAAGTAAGACTGTGCAACGTTATCAGAATGTTTCAAATTACACATGGATTTTACGCAGGCATTCTGTGCCCATTGTACTTTATCTCGGTGTTCTGCCTTTTGTGTCTTGGTAAACCACGTCACAACAGTGAAATATTGGAAGAATGAGGGTTTCGGATAGCTTTATCCTTTAGACTAAACGGAAAAATAAATTTGAAATGGTTAATTGTATGTAATGTGGGATTCCTCCATAGTACCCATTCCGATACAGGATCCGACGGATGGTTGAGTTGCTGAGCATATTTCCAGTTCGTTCCTCCGTGAGTTGCCAGACAATTCGTGCACTTAATTTGGAATCTGACTTATCAGCCGAACAAGAAACCGTTCTTCCCTTTCAGTTAAACACTTTCTCCTGGGTACCCTTGTCGTGGTCTTTATAGTGCCTTTGTATTTAAGTTTATCAACCACACATTGCACCGTAGAATGTGTTCTATTGAGCAGCTGTCCAGCCTTTCGTAACGAAAATTCTTTGGGTACCAGTTTAAGTAGAGTGTTCTTAAGTTCCGTACCTTACTCTGCACTCCTACCTATAATAATTATAATTTCGTGTGGCTATTTCTAGCCGAGTGCAGCCCTTGTAAGGCAGACCCTCCGATGAGGGTGGGCGGCATCTGCCATGTGTAGGTAACTGCGTGTTATTGTGGTGGAGGATAGTGTTATGTGTGGTGTGTGAGTTGCAGGGATGTTGGGAACATCACAAACACCCAGCCCCAGGGCCATTAGAATTAACCAATGAAGGTTAAAATCCCCGACCCGGCCGGGAATCGAACCCGGGACCCTCTGAACCGAAGGCCAGTACGCTGACCATTCAGCCAACGAGTCGGACACCCCTACCCATAGCCACCACAGATACACTAGGAAGGAGACTAACGCACTTGACCAGTCGTATGCCGTCACTGAGACTTTCCGTGCATCGCAAACAAGCTGTGAGCATCATCCTGTCCATGTGTACGAATATAACTGGTACACCCACTTTCATATCAAATCTTCCTGCCTGTATGTAAATAAGTATGGTTTTGACGAACGAATTATCATTGACAAACCATGTTTTTACCCGCAATGTACGTTTTATTTCAGTTTTTCATTCGTTAATGTCAATATGCGAGACTTGATAAGAAATTGAAGCCTGTACGACTAACAGAAACACATACTGTATAGGTACAAGTCTGGACTCCTGTGTACTCCGGGGCTACCCAGGCAAGCAGTAATGGCATGCTCGGTTCCCAGGGAAGAATACAGGTTCGATTCCCGGGCTTAATGTCGAGTAATTCAGAAACGAGATTTCCACTCCTTGGGCGACATTTGATCCTGAATTTCAGTCAGACTACAGCAAGGATGAACGAGTTACGTGGCCGAGCAAGGAAATAATCACTGTATTCTAGTTACAGTAAGTGTCTAGCTTCCGCAACACACAAAAAATATTATTCAAATTCCCAGATGTCAAATATTGATTCAGCACATTATGGCCACTATTAATGTGGATCCGGAATACTCCATTTAGTTATCAAGGTACCGTGCAGACTTCTTGGATGAATAATCAGAGCTGAGGCCTTCGATTCAGAGGGTCCCGGGTTCTATTCTCGGCCGGGTCGGGGATATTAATCGCGTATGATTAATTAATCCGGCTCGGAGAGTGGGTGTTTGCGTTTGATCCAACATTTTCTTCATAGTCAGACAACACACCACACTACCAACCACCGCAGAAAAACGCAGTGAAACAGGGACAAATCCATTTTTTGACATAGTTCGTTCCCACGAACCCATGTGGGAAAAATTTCAGAATAATAATAATAATAATAATAATAATAATAATAATAATAATAATAATAATAATAATAATAATAATAATAATAATAATATGAAATGAACACGGACACAATGCCGAAACAAAGACTTACATTCTACGGACACCTACTAAGAATAGATAAAAACACATCTGAACAAAAGGATCTTCGAATTCATCATGTGGTTAGGGTCCACCACCAATTGGGTAGGAGAGCACAAGAAGGATGCAGAAGAAGTTGGAATTACACTGCACATGATCCACAACAGAAGAGAGTTCAGAGGAAGAAGGTGTCGACAGTATAAAATCATTTGAAGAGAAACCATTAAAACGGTGGCCCGAACGGATCATTTCCAAAAAGGAGAGAAAGACGAGAAGCGAATGTAGGTTTTGGGAAGTGAAGAGAAGAAAGGACAAGAAGCCTTACATACTATGTGGTCCATAGTTCGCCAAATTCTTAAATAAATAAATAAATAAATAAATAAATAAATAAATAAATAAATAAATAAATAAATAAATAAATAAATAAATAAATAATAAATAATAATAAGAATGAGAGTAAGATATTGAGGTACAGTGTCCAAAGTGAAGGACGCGTACTGAAGGTAAGGACAAACACTGCAACTCCAATATCGGGGTCGGTTCCCGTCACTCCCTCGATACACCTTGACCTACAGCTGGACGATATATAAGTTCGTTTGTTTGGCGGTATGAAGCATACTCGATCTACGACAGACCGATCAACAACAACTCAACATGTACAAGCTGGTAAGTGTTCTGATCCCCTATACAGGGCAGGTTCTCAGTGAGTACAACATTCATGACGGCAAACTCCACTACCGAACGGAACACAACATCCCCACAGGAAACTGCGGACAAATCCGCCACTCGCTATCATTATCTCCAATATAACTTCCTACAAATGATTATCGCCCTAAATGATAGTTTCCTTCCCCTAAACCAGGTATACAGGTTGTCACAATACGTAACTGCTGTTGTTAAAGAGAAGTTTGGCCTTCAACAACTGCGTGCGTTGTTGGTGAGGGAAATATCTCATAAACCTTTGTTATTGTGATTTCTATTGAGTACGTGCAGCTGTCGTTAACTGATACCGGTACTAGAAATAGGGGATTATCTATGGAATTTAAAGTTAAATTGTCTGATGTGAGTTCGGAGAAAATATTATTTGCCTCTTAAAAATTTCTTCCTCGCGCTAACGAATGAACGGCTGTTCCACGAGTTCTGTATTGTCGTAATGGTAAAGTGTTACATTTAGTCAATTTTGTGTGTGTGTGTGTGTGTGTGATCAACTTAGTACTACAAATATTAGTGTTCAATGTTTGCTTGTTGCAATTAGGATTGGTGATATTTATTTCAATTTTTCATTGAGTAGTTCAGTTGATATACGCTAGATAACGTATTCCAGACTACGTTGCTTAGGTTTCTTAAGTTTCTATTTTGGGTTGTGGGAAAGAAGAAATAATATCCACTCCTTTATTTAAATATCGGTAGATTATTTGCGAGAGTACTTACAAAGAGAGGATATTTTAAGGAGCTCTTATTCCGCAGATTTTATATTCATGCTGTAATATACACGGTATTTCGTATTCGTAGAAATTCTACAGCCGATATTCTAAGGTGGATTTCCCTACATGTACCGCGCCCAAAAAACGCTGCACACTTTGACCGGGAAACAAAACAGTGTGATCCGTTCGTGGTCTGCTGTGATGTAGGCCTACAACAGGGTTCTCTGTATTTACCCCTTCCAAGTGTGTTATTGGAAGTAGCAAGTACCTCGCTTAATTTAAAAACGCGCACGTTACACAGGCAATACTAAATATTAAGTGATCAAGCAGTTTTGGTACACAAAGTAAGTACACTGGGTTGACAACCATATTATGCCTGGTTACCAAACGAAGCAGCAGTAACGACTACACACAGTCCCATATTTAATCACGAGTGTACAAAACACGGTTGATGATATTTGACCCCAGTTAAATTCTTCTTCCATTTGACAACAACCACTGATAGCACGAACGAGTAAAACACGATAAACACATTTATTTTTCCAGGTCCTCCTGCCTCTGCTCTTCGCCGCCGTCTCGGCCGGCTACCTGGGCGCCGCTCCTGCCGTGGCTACTTACGCCGCCGCTCCCGCTGTGGCTACTTACGCCGCCCCTGCTGTAGCCCACGCCGCCGTCCCCGTCGCCACCTCCTACGCTAACACTTACAGAGCTCCCGTCGTCAAGGCCGCTCCTGCTCTGGCCGTGGCTCATGCCGCCCCCGTGCTAGCTGCTGCCCCCGCTTACGCTGCCTACTCTGCTGGCCACGCTTACATCCACTAAATATTATAGAATGTAAGAATCTAAATTATTAATAAAAACTCTGTGTTGATGGAGTATATCAGAATTTAATTCATTCTCATTCCCTGTATTCCTCGTACTTCCTGTGTTCCCCGTATTCCCTGTATTCCAAATGATCCCTGTATTCTATTAAGCCGAGATGCTAGTTTGCCGTAAATAAAATGAAAAGTACAGTACTAATGAGGCAGATCCTCTTTACGAAATAAGACACAATCTATAATAGAACAGTTCCAAACTTTATAATATTATACTTACTTCGTTTTCGTTTATGACCCAATCGTCATTCTGCAGTAAGAAAATGATACCCACGGGCTCAATTTGATTTCTGTACAACTGTTGTTATTAGAGACTGATTCTGTTCACAGAGAATAACCGTTTTTTTATTTATTTGGTGGGGAAATAGGTTCTTTTCACGAAATGACAAATATTCAGCTGATGATGCTGCACAGCCACAGTCAATAGTTGGGTTTATATATATATATTAGAATTTGCTTTACGTCGCACCGACACAGATAGGTCTTATGGCGACGATGGTATAGAGGAGGCCTAGGAGTGGGAAGGAAGCAGCTGTGGCCATAATTAAGATACAGCCCCAGCATTTGCCTGGTTCGAAAATGGGAAAACACGCAAAATCATCTTCAGGGCTGTCGACAGTGGGTTTCGAACCCACTATCTCCCGGATGTAAGCTCATAGATGCGCGCCCTAACCGCACGGCCAACTCAACCGATGAAAGGTAAATACATCGGGTAGATAGATAGATAGATAGATAGATAGATAGATACATGGACAGATAGATAGGTAGATGCTGATGATTTACAGGTATGTTACCATACTAAGTTAAGTATAGATGTACATGCGAAGCGATCCATCATATGAATACACACCTACGACGACTCACAACGTATGGTAGAAACAACGCTTTACTCATCAACGCACGAAAGACCCAAAGCATAATTATTGGACACAAAAAATTACTATATGCTCTAAATAATAACTTAATAATCCTCCAATTACCATTCGTAATAATAATGTTCCATACTCCAAGATAATCACAAACATTGGGGTCACCTTAAATGAGACTCTGACCTGGAATGAGCATATAACTAATGTGTGCAGAAAAGTACATGCATCCCTTTATCCTTCGAAGAGTCATCAAAAAGTTCTGCCACTGGACCTTAAATTAAAACTCATACAAACACTTCTATTTCTAATCTTTGACTACTGTGACTGTATATTGATTGACCTAACCTGTGAACAAGCAGCAAAACTACAACGTGTTCAGAACTCTTGAATTCGGTATGTCTTCATGCTTCGACGCGATGCTCATATAACACCATACTACAAAATGATGGGATGGTTACTTTTAAATGTCCGTAAAAAAACCCACCAAATGACCCTCGTCTATCAGTTGCTTTCCTCAAGCAGCCCCCACCTATCTATCATGAAATTTTAGGCTTCTTTCTTCATTCCACGAAATTAACACTCGTTCCGTATCACTACTTGAAATAGACCACATCGAACAAATACCTACAGCCATTCATACCTGGTCTCTGCTTCGAGGTTATGGAATGCGATCCCGGAAGATATTAAAAAGTCTTGCTTGTCTAGGACATTTAAAGAAGCCTACCGTAAATTCCTATAGAACACATACAGTTGACCCGAATGAATGCAAGAGTGAATGACGTGTGAATGAAACCAAAAATTACGTACTAGATTTTAGTATCTTGGGCTACCCCATTTACGTTCTCACTCCTATCATTTAAGGCAATGTACTATTCCTAGAAATAGATCATATAGTAGCATCGACATTGGTGTACTCAGACTGTAACATAGTAATATTCAGTTAATTTACTTCAAACTTATATTTGAATAAGTTTCCCTTTAAGCTGGTAAGTAGATATATTCATTAGGTATTAAGTTGACATCTTTTTCTTATTATCCACTCTTTATTTATCCTATAATTGTTCATCAATAATAATCATAATTAACTGTATTATTGTTACCCTTTATCTGAGTTACTTATCTAATCTCTATTTTTTTACAAGTTGCTTTGCGTCACACCGACACAGACAGATCTTATGGCGACGATGGTACAGGAAGTTGCTAGGAGTGGGATGGGAGAGGCCGTGGCCTTAATTAAGGTACAGCCCCAGAGTTTTTTGCCTGCTGTGAAAATGGGAAAAAAACGGAAAATCATCTTCAGGGCTTCCGACAGTGGGGTTCGAACCAACTATCTACCGAATACTGGATACTGGCCGCACTTAAGCGACTGCAGCTATCGAGCTCGGTTATCTTATCTGTATAACTGTAATTGAATACAATGACATTTCAAATTAATACTGTAAAACTAAAAAGTTGTGTGTGGTTACGTGTAAGAGGGGGCCAAGAGCCCTAACTTCGCCACTTAATAAAGACACAAATAATTAAATAAATAAATAAATAAATAAATAAATAAATAAATAAATAAATAAATAAATAAATAAATAAATAAATAAATAAATAATAGATAGATAGATGAATTACTCTAACGCGCAGAGTAAGAGACACTTGTATCTGTTTTTCACTTCATCATCATCATCATCATCATCTGTTTACCTTCCAGGGTCGGCTTTTCCCTCAGACACAGCGAGGGATCCCACCTCTACCGCCTCAAAGGCAGTGTCCTGGAGCTTCAGACTCTTGGTCGGGGATACAACTGGGGAGAATGACCAGTACCTCGCCCAGGCGGCCTCACCCGCTATACTGAACAGGGGCCTTGTGGAGGGATAGGATGATTGGAAGGGATAGGCAAGGAAGAGGGAAGGAAGCGGCCGTGGCCTTAAGTTAGGTACCATCCCGGCATTCGCTTGGAGGTGAAGTAGGAAACAACGGAACACCACTTCCAGGATGGCTGAGGCGGGAATCGAACCCATCTCTACTCAGTTGACCTCCCGAGGCTGAGTGAACCCCGTTCCAGCCCTCGTACCACTTTTCAAATTTCGTGGCAGAGCCGGGAATCGAACCCGGGCCTCCGGGGGTGGCAGCTAATCACGCTAACCACTACACCACAGAGGCGGACTGTTTTTCACTTACCCAGTAAATACGAAATGGTCGTTCAAACTTCCGCGGTTTGGTATCCTCCTGATCTCTTGCAGAAGGATGTTCCATTCAGGGCTAGCATCAACCGTGAAGGGAATTTTTCAGCTTGAGCTCTTATGTTGAGGAATTGCGAGCGGTGTCCTGTTCAACGCTTGGTTTCTTTTTTATCTTTTACGATTTTCTTTACGTCCCACCTACACACATATGTCTCATGGCGATGATGTAATAGGAAAGGGCTAGGAGTGGGGTGAAACAGGCCGTGACCATCATTAAGGTACAGCCCCAGCATTTGCATTGTGTGGAAAGGGAACCCACGAAAAACCATCTTCTAGGCTGCAGACAGTGGGGTTCGAACATACTATCTCCCCAATGCAAGTTCACAGCCGAGCGAATATAACCTCACGGTCAACTGGCTCGGTGGTTTGGTTTTCTCTCACATTGTTCAGAAAGGCTGTTAAATTTTACGTTTCAGTAGGTTGGGGAATGCGGATAAGTGTTAGTACGTAGCGTGTGTCTACCTTCAAGGCGTAGCCATCCGGTCAAAGTAAGACTGTGCAACGTTATCAGAATGTTTCAAATTACACATGGATTTTACGCAGGCATTCTGTGCCCATTGTACTTTATCTCGGTGTTCTGCCTTTTGTGTCTTTGTAAACCACGTCACAACAGTGAAATATTGGAAGAATGAGGGTTTCGGATAGCTTTATCCTTTAGACTAAACGGAAAAATAAATTTGAAATGGTTAATTGTATGTAATGTGGGATCCTCCATAGTACCCATTCCGATACAGGATCCGACGGATGGTTGAGTTGATGAGCATATTTCCAGTTCGTTTCTCCGTGAGTTGCCTGACAATTGGTGCACTTAATTTGGAATCTGACTTATCAGCCGAACAAGAAACCGTTCTTCCCTTTCAGTTAAGCACTTTCTCCTGGGTTTTCTTGTCTTGGTCTTTATAGTGCCTTTGTATTTAAGTTTATCAACCACACATTGCACCGTAGAATGTGTTCTATTGAGCAGCTGTCCAATCTTTCGTAACGAAAATTCTTTGGGTGCCAGTTTAAGTAGAGTGTTCTTAAGTTCCGTACCTAACTCTGCACTCCTACCCATAGCCACCACAGATACACTAGGAAGGAGACTAACGCACTTGACCAGTCGTATGCCGTCACTGAGACTTTCCGTGCATCGCAAACAAGCTGTGAGCATCATCCTGTCCATGTGTACGAATATAACTGGTACACCCACTTTCATATCAAATCTTCCTGCCTGCATGTAAATAAGTATGGTTTGACTAACGAATTATCATTGACAAACCATGTTTTTACCCGCAATGTACGATTTATTTCAGTTTTTCATTCGTTAATGTCAATATGCGAGACTTGATAAGAAATTGAAGCCTGTACGACTAACAGAAACACATACTGTATAGGTACCAGTCTGGACTCCTGTGTACTCGGGGGCTACCCAGGCAAGCAGTAATGGCATGCTCGGTTCCCAGGGAAGAATACAGGTTCGATTCCCGGTTTTAATGTCGGGTAATTCAGAAACGAGATTTCCACTCCTTGGTAGACATTTGATCCTGAATTTCAGTCAGTCGACAGCAAGGATGAACGAGTTACGTGGCCGAGCAAGGAAATAATCACTGTATTCTAGTTACAGTAAGTGTCTAGCTTCCGCAACACACAAAAAATTGTATTCAAATTCCCAGATGTCAAATATTGATTCAGCACCTTATGGCCACTATTAATGTGGATCGAAACACTCCATTTAGTTATCAAGGTACCGTGCAGACTTCTTAGATGAATAATCAGAGTTGAGGCCTTCGATTCAGAGGGTCCCGGGTTCTATTCTCGGCCGGGTCGGGGATATTAATCGCGTATGATTAATTAATCCGGCTCGGAGAGTGGGTGTTTGTGTTGGACCCAACATTTTCTTCATAGTCAGACAACACACCACACTACCAACCACCGCAGAAAAACGCAGTAATGATTACATCCCTCCACATAGAATGGAGTCAGCAAGGGCATTCGGCAGTAAAACAGGGACAAATCCATTTTTGACATAGTTCGTTCCCACGGACCCATGTGGGAAAAATTTCAGAATAATAATAATAATAATAATAATAATAATAATAATAATAATAATAATAATAATAATAATAATAATAATAATAATAATAATAATAATATGAAATGAACACGGACACAATGCCGAAACAAAGACTTACATTCTACGGACACCTACTAAGAATAGATAAAAACACATTTGAACAAAAGGATCTTCGAATTCATCATGTGGTTAGGGGCCACCACCAATTGGGTAGGAGAGCACAAGAAGAATGCAGAAGAAGTTGGAATTACACTGCACATGATCCACAACAGAAGAGAGTTCAGAGGAAGAAGGTGTCGACAGTCTAAAATCATTTGAAGAGAAACCATTAAAACGGTGGCCCGAACGGATCATTTCCAAAAAGGAGAGAAAGACGAGAAGCGAATGTAGGTTTTGGGAAGTGAAGAGAAGTAAGGCCAAGAAGCCTTACATACTATGTGGTTTATAGTTCGCCAAATTCCTGAAAAATAAATAAATAAATAAATAAATAAATAAATAAATAAATAAATAAATAAATAAATAAATAAAGATATAAATAAATAATAAAAAACAAATAATAATAAGAATGAGAGTAAGATATTGAGGTACAGTGTCCAAAGTGAAGGACGCGTGCTGAAGGTAAGGACAAACACTGCAACTCCAATATCGGGGTCGGTTCCCGTCACTCCCTCGATACACCTTGACCTACAGCTGGACGATATATAAGTTCGTTTGTTTGGCGGTATGAAGCATACTCGATCTACGACAGACCGATCAACAACAACTCAACATGTACAAGCTGGTAAGTGTTCTGATCCCCTATACAGGGCAGGTTCTCAGTGAGTACAACATTCATGTCGGCAAACTCCACTACCGAACGGAACACAACATCCCCACAGGAAACTGCGGACAAATCCGCCACTCGCTATCATTATCTCCAATATAACTTCCTACAAATGATTATCGCCCTAAATGATAGTTTCCTTCCCCTAAACTAGGTATACAGGTTGTCACAATACGTAACTGCTGTTGTTAAAGAGAAGTTTGGTCTTCAACAACTGCGTGCGTTGTTGGTGAGGGAAATATCTCATAAACCTTTGTTATTGTGATTTCTATTGAGTACGTGCAGCTGTCGTTAACTGATACCGGTACTAGAAATAGGGGATTATCTACGGAATTTAAAGTTAAATTGTCTGATGTGAGTTCGGAGAAAATATTATTTGCCTCTTAAAAATTTCTTCCTCGCACTAACGAATGAACGGCTGTTCCACGAGTTCTGTATTGTCGTAATGGTAAAGTGTTACATTTAGTCAATTTTGTGTGTGTGTGTGTGTGTGTGTGTGTGATCAACTTAGTACTACAAATATTAGTGTTCAATGTTTGCTTGTTGCAATTAGGATTGGTGATATTTATTTCAATTTTTCATTGAGTAGTTCAGTTGATATACGCTAGATAACGTATTCCAGACTACGTTGCTTAGGTTTCTTAAGTTTCTATTTTGGGTTGTGGGAAAGAAGAAATAATATCCACTCCTTTATTTAAATATCGGTAGATTATTTGCGAGAGTACTTACAAAGAGAGGATATTTTAAGGAGCTCTTATTCCGCAGATTTTATATTCATGCTGTAATATACACGGTATTTCGTATTCGTAGAAATTCTACAGCCGATATTCTAAGGTGGATTTCCCTACATGTACCGCGCCCAAAAAACGCTGCACACTTTGACCGGGAAACAAAACAGTGTGATCCGTTCGTGGTCTGCTGTGATGTAGGCCTACAACAGGGTTCTCTGTATTTACCCCTTCCAAGTGTGTTATTGGAAGTAGCAAGTACCTCGCTTAATTTAAAAACGCGCACGTTACACAGGCAATACTAAATATTAAGTGATCAAGCAGTTTTGGTACACAAAGTAAGTACACTGGGTTGACAACCATATTATGCCTGGTTACCAAACGAAGCAGCAGTAACGACTACACACAGTCCCATATTTAATCACGAGTGTACAAAACACGGTTGATGATATTTGACCCCAGTTAAATTCTTCTTCCATTTGACAACAACCACTGATAGCACGAACGAGTAAAACACGATAAACACATTTATTTTTCCAGGTCCTCCTGCCTCTGCTCTTCGCCGCCGTCTCGGCCGGCTACCTGGGCGCCGCTCCTGCCGTGGCTACTTACGCCGCCGCTCCCGCTGTGGCTACTTACGCCGCCCCTGCTGTAGCCCACGCCGCCGTCCCCGTCGCCACCTCCTACGCTAACACTTACAGAGCTCCCGTCGTCAAGGCCGCTCCTGCTCTGGCCGTGGCTCATGCCGCCCCCGTGCTAGCTGCTGCCCCCGCTTACGCTGCCTACTCTGCTGGCCACGCTTACATCCACTAAATATTATAGAATGTAAGAATCTAAATTATTAATAAAAAACTCTGTGTTGATGGAGTATATCAGAATTTAATTCATTCTCATTCCCTGTATTCCTCGTACTTCCTGTGTTCCCCGTATTCCCTGTATTCCAAATGATCCCTGTATTCTTTTAAGCCGAGCTGCTAGTTTGCCGTAAATAAAATGAATAGTACAGTACTAATGAGGCAGATCCTCTTTACGAAATAAGACACAATCTATAATAGAACAGTTCCAAACTTTATAATATTATACTTACTTCGTTTTCGTTTATGACCCAATCGTCATTCTGCAGTAAGAAAATGATACCCACGGGCTCAATTTGATTTCTGTACAACTGTTGTTATTAGAGACTGATTCTGTTCACAGAGAATAACCGTTTTTTTATTTATTTGGTGGGGAAATAGGTTCTTTTCACGAAATGACAAATATTCAGCTGATGATGCTGCACAGCCACAGTCAATAGTTGGGTTTATATATATATATATTAGAATTTGCTTTACGTCGCACCGACACAGATAGGTCTTATGGCGACGATGGTATAGAGGAGGCCTAGGAGTGGGAAGGAAGCAGCTGTGGCCATAAATAAGATACAGCCCCAGCATTTGCCTGGTTCGAAAATGGGAAAACACGCAAAATCATCTTCAGGGCTGTCGACAGTAGGTTTCGAACCCACTATCTCCCGGACGTAAGCTCATAGCTGCGCGCCCTAACCGCACGGCCAACTCAACCGATGAAAGGTAAATACATCGGGTAGATAGATAGATAGATAGATAGATAGATAGATAGATAGATAGATAGATAGATAGATACATGGACAGATAGATAGGTAGATGCTGATGACTTACAGGTATGTTACCATACTAAGTTAAGTATAGATAGTACATGCGAAGCGATCCATCATATGAATACACACCTACGACGACTCACAACGTATGGTAGAAACAACGCTTTACTCATCAACGCACGAAAGACCCAAAGCATAATTATTGGACACAAAAAATTACTATATGCTCTAAATAATAATCTTAATAATCCTCCAATTACCATTCGTAATAATAATGTTCCATACTCCAAGATAATCACAAACATTGGGGTCACCTTAAATGAGACTCTGACCTGGAATGAGCATATAACTAATGTGTGCAGAAAAGTACGTGCATCCCTTTATCCTTCGAAGAGTCATCAAAAAGTTCTGCCACTGGACCTTAAATTACAACTCATACAAACACTTCTATTTCCAATCTTTGACTACTGTGACTGTATATTGATTGACCTAACCTGTGAACAAGCAGCAAAACTACAACGTGTTCAGAACTCTTGAATTCGATATGCCTTTGAGCTCCGACATGATGCTCATATAACACCATACTACAAAATGATGGGATGGTTACTTTTAAATGTCCGTAGAAAAACCCACCAAATGACCCTCGTCTATCAGTTTCTTTCCTCAAGCAGCCCCCACCTATCTATCATGAAATTTTAGGCTTCTTTCTTCATTCCACGAAATTAACACTCGGTCCGTATCACTACTTGAAATAGACCGCATCGAACAAATACCTACAGCCATTCATACCTGGTCTCTGCTTCAAGGTTATGGAATGCGATCCCGGAAGATATTGAAAAGGCTTGCTTGTCTAGGTCATTTAAAGCAGCCTACCGTAAATTCCTCCAGAACACATACAGTTGACCCGAATGAATGTAAGAGTGAATGACGTGTGAATGAAACCAAAAATTACGTACTAGATTTTAGTATCTTGGGCTATACCATTTACGTTCTTACTCCTATTTAAGGCAATGTACTATTCCTAGAAATAGATCATATAGTAGCATCGACATTGGTGTACTCAGACTGTAACATAGTAATGTTCAGTTAATTTACTTCAACCTTATATTTGAATAAGCTTATCTTTAAGCTAGTAAGTACAGTAGATATATTCATTACGAATTAAGTTGATATCTTTTTATTATTATACACTCTCTATTTATCCTATAATTTTTCATCAATAGTAATCTTAATTAACTGTATTATTGTTATTCCTTATCTGACTTACTCATCTAATCTCTATTTTTTTTCAAGTTGCTTTACGTCGCACCGACACAGACAGATATCATGGCGACGATGGTACAGGAAGGTGCTAGGAGTGGAAAGTGAGCGGCCGTGGCCTTAATTAAGGTACAGCCCCAGCGTTTTTTGCCTGGTGTGAAAATGGGAAACCACGGAAAACCTTCTTCAGGGCTTCCGAGAGTGGGGTTCGAACCCACTATCTACCGAATACTGGATACTGGCCGCACTTAAGCAACTGCAGCTATCGAGCTCGGTTATCGTATCTCCATAACTGTAATTAAATACAAAGACATTTCAAATTAATACTGTAAAACTAAAAAATTGTGTGTGGTTAAGTGTAAGAGGAGGCCAAGTGCCCTTACTTCGCCAATTAATAAAGACACAAATAAATAAATAAATAAATAAATAAATAAATAAATAAATAAATAAATAAATAAATAAATAAATAAATTAATTAATTAATTAATTAATTAATTAATGATAGATAGATAGATAGATAGATAGATAGATAGATAGATAGATAGATAGATAGATAGATAGATAGATAGATAGATAGATGAATTACTCTAATGCGCAGAGTAAAGGACACTTGTATCTGTTTTTCACTTACCCAGTAAATACGAAAAGGTCGTTCAAAGCTTCCGCGGTTTGGTATCCTCCTGATCTCTTGCAGAAGGATGTTCCATTCAGGGCTAGCATCAACCGTGAACGGAATTTTTCAGCTTGAGCTCTTATGTTTAGGAATTGCGAGCGGTGTCCTGTTCAACGCTTGGTTTCTTTTTATCTTTTACGATTTTCTTTACGTCCCACCTACACACATATGTCTCATGGCGACGATGTAATAGGAAAGGGCTAGGAGTGGGGTGAAACAGGCCGTGACCATCATTAAGGTACAGCCCCAGCATTTGCCTTGTGTGAAAAGGGAACCAACGAAAAACCATCTTCATGGCTGCATACAGTGGGGTTCGAACGCACTATCTCCCCAACGCAAGTCCTCAGCCGAGCGAATATAACCTCACGGTCAACTGGCTCGGTGGTTTGGTTTTCTCTCACATTGTTCAGAAAGACTGTTAAATTCTTCGTTTCAGTAGGTTGGTGGATGCGGATAAGGGTTCGTACGTAGCGTGTGTCTACCTTCAAGGCGTAGCCATCCGGTCAAAGTAAGACTGTGGAACGTTATCCGAATGTTTCAAATTGCACATGAATTTTACGCAGGCATTCTGTGCCCATTGTACTTTATCTCGGTGTTCTGCCTTTTGTGTCTTGGTAAACCACGTCACAACAGTGAAATATTGGAAGAATGAGGGTTTCGGATAGCTTTTTCCATTAGATTAAACGGAAAAATAAATTTGAAATTGTTTATTGTATGTAATGTGGGATTCCTGCATAGTACCCATGCCGATGCAGGATTCAACGGATGATGGAGTTATGAACATATTTCCAGTTCGTTCCTCCGTGAGTTGCCTGACAATTGGTGCACTTAATTTGGAATCTGACTTATCAGCCGAACAAGAAACCGTTCTTCCCTTTCAGTTTAACACTTTCTCCTGGGTTTTCTTGTCTTGGTCTTTATAGTGCCTTTGTATTTAAGTTTATCAACCACACATTGCACCGTAGAATGTGTTCTATTGAGCAGCTGTCCAGCCTTTCGTAACGAAAATTCTTTGGGTGCCAGTTTAAGTAGAGTGTTCTTAAGTTCCGTACCTAACTCTGCATTAATACCCATAGCCACCACAGATACACTAGGAAGGAGACTAACGCACTTGACCAGTCGTATGCCGTCACTGAGACTTTCCGTGCATCGCAAACAAGCTGTGAGCATCATCCTGTCCATGTGTACGAATATAACTGGTACACCCACTTTCATATCAAATCTTCCTGCCTGTATGTAAATAAGTATGGTTTTGACGAACGAATTATCATTGACAAACCATGTTTTTACCCGCAATGTACGTTTTATTTTAGTTTTTCATTCGTTAATGTGAACATACGCGACTTGATAAGAAATTGAAGCCTGTTCGAATAACAGAAACACGTACTGTATAGGTACCAGTCTAGACACCTCTGTACTCGAGGGCTACCCAGGCAAGCAGTAATGGCATGCTCGGTTCCCAGGGAAGAATACAGTTTCGATTCCCCGTTTTAATGTCTGGTAATTCAGAAACGAGTTTTCCACTCCTTGAGAGTCATTTGATCCCGAATTTCAGTCAGACTACAGCAAGGATGAACGAGTTACGTGGCCGGGCAAGTAAATAATCACTGTATTCCACCTACAGTTAGTGTTTACCTTCCGCAATACACAAAATATATTATTCAACTTCCCAGATGTCAAATATTAATTCAGCACCTTATGACCACTATTAATGTGGATACAGAATACTTCATTTAGTTATCAAGGTACCATGCAGACTTCTTAGATGAATAATCAGCGTTGAGGCCTTCGATTCGGAGGGTCCCGGGTTCTATTCTCGGCCGGGTCGGGGATATTAATCGCGTATGATTAATTAATCCGGCTCGAAGAGTGGGTGTTTGTGTTGGACCCAACATTTTCTTCATAGTCAGACAACACACCACACTACCAACCACCGCAGAAAAATGCAGTAATGATTACATCCCTCACATGGAATGGATTCAGAAGGGCAATCGGCTGTAAAACAGGGACAAATCTATTTTTTTGACATAGTTCGAACCCACGAACCCATGTGGGAAAAGAGTTAGAATAATAATAATAATAATAATAATAATAATCATAATAATAATAATAATAATAATAATAATAATAATAATAATAATAATAATAATAATAATAATAATAATATGAAATGATCACGGACACAATGCAGAAACAAAGGCTTACATTCTACGGACACCTAGTAAGAACAGATAAAAACACATCTGAACAAAGGATCTTCGAATTCATCATGTGGTCGGGGGCCACCACCAATTGGGTAGGAGAGCAAAGGAAGGATACAGAAGAAGTTGGAATTACACTGCACATCCACATCAGAAGAGATTTCAGAGGAAGAAGGTGTCGACAGTCTAAAATCATTTGAGGAGAAACCGTTACAACGGTGCCACGAACGGATCATTTCTAAAAAGGAGAGAAAGACGAGAAGCGAATGTAGGTTTTGGGAAGTGAAGAGAAGAAAGGCCAAGAAGATATTAAATAGTCTTGATTGTCTAGGACATTTAAAGCAGCCTACCGTAAATTCCTCCAGAACACATACAGTTGACTCGAATGTATGTAAAAGTGAATGACGTGTGAATGAAACCAAAAATTACGAACTAGATTTAAGTGTCTTAGGCTATCCCATTTACGTTCTCACTCCTCTCATTTAAGGCTATGGACTGTTCCTAGAAATAGATCATATAGTAGCCTACTCGGACTGTAACATAGTAATATTCAGTTAATTTACTTTAACCTTGTATTTGAATACGTTTTCTTTTAAGCTAGTTAGTAGATATATTCATTAGGTATTAAGTTGTTATCTTTTTCTTATTATCCACTCTTTATTTATCCTATAATTTTTCATCAATAATAATCTTAATTAACTCTATTATTATTGTTCCTTATCTGACTTACTTATCTTATCTCTTTTTCTTTCAAGTTGCTTTACGTCGCACCGACACAGACGGATCTTATAGCGACGATGGTACAGGAAGGAGCTAGGAGTGGGAAGGGAACCGCCGTGGCCTTAATTAAGGTACAGCCCCAACATTTTTTGCCTGATGTGAAAATGGGAAACCACGGAAAACCATCTTCAGGGCTTCCGACAGTGGGGTTAGAACCCACTATCTACCGAATACTGGATACTGGCCGCACTTAAGCGACTGCAGCTATCGAGCTCGGTTATCTTATCTCTATAACTGTAATTGATTGCAATGATACTTTAAATTAATACTGTAAAAAACAAAAAAATTGTGTGTGGTTAAGTGTAAGAGAGGGCCAAGTGCCTTAACTTCGCCACTTAATAAAGACACAAATAAATAAATAAATAAATAAATAAATAAATAAATAAATAAATAAATAAATAAATAAATAAATAAATAAATAAATAAATAAATAAATACTAGATGGATAGATGAATTACTCTAACGCGCAGAGTAAGGGACACTTGTATCTGTTTTTCACTTACCCAGTAAATACGAAAAGGTCGTTCAAAGCTTCCGCGGTTTGGTATCCTCCTGATCTCCTGCAGGAGGATGTTCCATTCACGGCTAGCATCAACCGTGAAGGGAATTTTTCAGCTTGAGGTCTTATGTTTAGGAATTGCGAGCGGTGTCCTGTTCAACGCTTGGTTTCTTTTTATCTTTTACGATTTTCTTTACGTCCCACCTACTCACATATGTCTCATGGCGACGATGTAATAGGAAAGGGCTAGGAGTGGGGTGAAACAGGCCGTGACCATCATTAAGGTACACCCCAGCATTTGCCTTGTGTGAAAAGGGAACCCACGAAAAACCATCTTCTAGGCTGCAGACATTGGGGTTCGAACGCACTATCTCCCCAATGCATGTTCACAGCCGAGCGAATATAACCTCACGGTCAACTGGCTTGGTGGTTTGGTTTTCTCTCACATTGTTCAGAAAGGCTGTGAAATTTTTCGTTTCAGTAGGTTGGGGAATGCGCATAAGGGTTCGTACGTAGCGTGTGTCTACCTTCAAGGCGTAGCCATCCGGTCAAAGTAAGACTGGGCAACGTTATCTGAATGTTTCAAACTACACATGAATTTTACGCATTTTCTGTGCCCATTGGACTTTATCTCGGTGTTCTGCCTTTTCTGTCTTTGTAAACCACGTCACAACAGTGAAATATTGGAAGAATGTGGGTTTCGGATAGCTTTCTCCTTTAGACTAAACGTAAAAATAAATTTGAAATTGTTCATTGAATTTAACGTAGTGAAAGTGGATATTGTCCTGGCCAGCCAAGAGAGGTGCTGGTCACTGGTTATTCCCAGGTTGTTTACGCTCTGTCTAAACATCGCCCTCTACTATTAGCGCAGTCATAGTAGAGGGCGATGATCTAAAGAACAAAGTTAGGTTTTGAAGCCGTATGACTGGGAAGAACGTGCGGTCGTTTTTAGAAATGAGTTTTGCGTGGACAAATGCTATGGTCTAGTACTTCCCGGGTGTAAGAGAGTTCCATGCTGGGAAAACCAGCAGACCCTGCTGTTCATTCGGTTTATAACTGTGACATTGCATGCATCTGTTACACTCTGGCTAGTTTTGAATTTATCACATGGGAAGTCTAAATGATCATTTTGGGCTCTTTATACTTTTTTACAGTCACATGCAAAACCGCTGTAGAAACCTAGAGAAAGATTTGTTATATTTCTAATTAAGGTTCTATAACTGTGTGGATATGCTGGAAGTCGTTTTCAAGACTTCGGTACGGAAATATTTCTTTCAAAACGTATCTCGTACCGGCAGACCTATATGTACTGACGTGGAAAGTCTGAAGGAGAGACTTGAAAATTATCCAAAAATAACAACGAAATAATTATCACGAGAACGGTATATATATTTACAAGTTGCTTTACGTTACACCGACACAGGTAGGTCTTATGGCGACGATGGGACAGGAAAGGGCTTGGAGTGGGAAAGAGACGGCCATGCCTTTAATTAAGGTACAGCCCCAGCATTTTCCTGGTGTGAAAATGGGAGAACACGGAAAACCATCTTGAGGACTGCCGGCAGTGGGTCGAACCCACCATCTCCCGAATACTGGATACTGTCCATTCTTAAGCGACTGCAGCTATCGAGTTCGGTGAACGGAATATAACTTGCCATAATGTGAGGAACCATCTGAAAGGGCTTGGATACGGTCTTCTCTGGAATATTCTGGTACCAATTGAACTGAGTGAACAGAATATTGCGACTATCTGAGATTCCTTTATGAGAGGCGATCAAAGTGACCTCTTTCTGAAACGATTCGTGACTGGTGATCGAACGCGAATTACGATGGATGCATGCAATAAATCACAGTTGTAAACAAAATGAACAACTGATAAGTTGTTGTACCCTTGATTGTGGTGATCTCTGCAACACTGTATACCTCGTCTGTATAGCGGATGTGCAGCATCATCAGGCTAATATTTGTGGTTCCGCGGAAAGGACGCATTTCCCTATCCAATAGTCTTCCGCTTTAAATGATGCCTATTTTATTGAACAGTGTGATTAAATCGATTCCCGTGTATTAACACTTGTTCCTAGGACTGTAACTGTATTTAATATTGAACGGTTTACAAGTAAGAGAGCAAAGTTATGTAATGACAATCAAATATGAGGCGGTCCATTCCAAAACTAGCTATGTGGCATTTTGCAAATTTTTCAGGAAAAGAGAAAAACGTCTGGTTTTGAAACCATATCAGACACAACAGAAATTTTTATATAAAAATTCTTCTGCTAATTTAGATATTATTTCAGAAAGATATCACACACAGGGATTTTGTAATTTTAAAGATATTTAGTGATTAATTATGTAAATAGCCAGTTGTGCTAAACTTGTATGGATATAGGTGGTTTTGGAAGAACACTTCTTGTGAGATAGCAAGTTTAGGAATAACGCACGTTTGGGCTATTAACCCGCGAGTGGTCGCTAGCCGAAATGTAACGTGAGTGGTCGTGCGTGAGACTTTCTCTCACATTAAAATAAATATGACATTTTTCACAGTTTTGTGAATTTACTACTGAAATGAAATGCAAGTTCCACCTTATATATTTTAGATAAAAATTAAATAAAGTAATGAAATGGCGTATGGCTTTTAGTGCCGGGAGTGTCCGAGGACAAGTTCGGCTCGCCAGGTGCAGGTCTTTTGATTTTACGCCCGTAGGCAACCTACGCATCGTGATGAGGATGAAATTATGATGAAGACGACACATACACCCATCCCCCGTGCCAGCCAGTCAAATTAACCAATTATGGTTAAAATTCCCGACCCTACCGGGAATCGAACCGGGGACCCCTGTGACCAAAGGCCAGCACGCTAACCATTTAGCCATGGAGCCGGACATAAAATTGAAATTATTAGCTGTTTATTGAAGACATAAATTACTACTTAAAATAGCATATGCAATGTACATAAAAATTACTTCAGGACGGAAGTTGCAAAAAATAAAATCTCACACATGCATTATAAATATCTAGTAATATTTACATAAAAAGCAAGGTTTCTGAACACAATAACATTTTCAAAAACAAGAAGTGCCCATAATACAAATACTAACGCGTACAACAGGAGTAAGTTTCCCGCTCCACTTCAACATAACACCAACGTCATTAGTCGCGCGATGAGAGAAACTCTCACGCAGCGCGCATGGACACATAGGAACCTTTGTTCCGACTAGGGGAGGGGGTGCTTACCCTTCAAATGTGAATAGCTCTACTCACGACAGTTATAAACTCAGCTAGAAGAGGGAACAGTCACCTCCCTTTCATCACTGTGAAGTAATATCACAATAAAAAATAATGTGAGAGAAAATCTCATATAGCCACCACTCGCGGGTTAAAATCCCGATAAGAGAGGGTGGATATCGAAAAACAGCGTCCGGCTCCATGGCTAAATGGTTAGCGTGCTAGCCTTTGGTCCAGAGGGTCCTTGGTTTGATTCCCTTCCGGGTCGGCAATTTTAACCTTAATTGGTTAATTCCAATGGCTGGTGTGTGTGACGTATTCAGCAATGGAAATTATCCGAGGTAGGGCCCTCATCTTCACAGACATGCAGGTCACCTAATAGGCCGTCTACGAGAAAAAGACCCGCATTTCCGGAGGTCATACCCCATTATTATGAAGAACAGTGTTTAGGAAAAATACAGGAATTTAATCAACAGTTATAAGAAAGGAGCTGGAAAAGTTTAATGAGTTATAATTTCAATTATTCAAATAATCAAAGTGTACCATTGTGTTAGTGCTTATTGAATAAAACTTTGAAATTCACAATTTAAAGAGGACAATAAACAAGTTTTCACAGAACATTATAATTTTAGACAGTGGAATCTGGAAGCTCGTTTTGACAATGACACGGTTCGAAACCCGGCGCGGTTTACACGACGGAAACCATTCCCGAATTGACCACAACTACGTACTGGTCTCCACATCTACGAAATTTCACATGGCACGGCGTTGCACATGGGATCTGCAGCTCCATTGGGATTTTCCCATTCTAATAATTCTGGTGAATACTGGGCGAGTTGGCCGTGCGGTTAGGGACGCTCAGCTCTGAGCCTGTGGTGTCCGGACATTTGCGGTCATCACAAAATCACAGACATTTGCGGTCAATGAGATAAACTTGTGCCCACTCACAGAAATTCCCCAGTTGTCACAGGACATTTGCGGCCACTGCAGCAGGCCGTGGGCCTCATTAGCTTAATCTCGGGATGTCCCCGCTAACCTGCCTGAGCTCCTGCTCGCTCATTGCTGATCAACATTTTTCTGTCGCGGGGATTATTTAGACTGATACCTTCAGACACAAACACAATTCTATATCGAAACTTCCTGGTGTAATTATTTACTGTTGTGTGCTGTAATGGATTTGACAGTTACTAATAAGGCAAATGGTTATATGTACAGAACGTACAGGCTTGGTGTGTCTGAAGGAGAAGAAAAAGTCATGTCATGTTTTTGGTAACATATAATTCTGTAGATGATAAATAAATAAATAAATTTTATTCTATTTCTTATCCGGCCTCTCTTGGTCAACTCTTATTTTCTTCCGACACCAACGGTACGATGTTTGCCAGGCCGAGGCAGTCTTACATTTTCACGTCCTTCGTGGCTTTTCCCTTTTTTTGCCCTAAAGGGGAGTCGGATCTACCGAGTTTCTTTCTGGTTAGTGTTAAGGGAGAATGGTGGCACCGTTCTACTTTCTCACAAAAAGAGTAATCACCACCATCACGAAAAGGTCCCGTGGCTACCACGATATAAACATTCCCGCAGATATACGAGCTGGTGTATTTGAAATTTAAACTGTAATACAACACAAAGTGTATTTTTATATATAAACCTCAGAGGCTAATTCAGAAAATAACTTTACTATTTATTTATCGTGGAATAATTAAAGGCAGGCCAGGGTAAAAAATACACTGTTTTATTCCGCACCAGTCCTTCATTTTTAGGAAAACAAAAGTTAATCCATTGTTAGTTAATTAAAATTTATTTATTTATTTATTTATTTATTTATTTCCTTATTTATTTATTTATTTATTTATTTATTATGGTAGTCTAACGTCACTTTAACCTACTTTTCGGAGAAAATGCGATGGGAAATAATTAGAAATACCGGACTCAGTGGCACAGTTGAGGCGCTGGTCTTCTGGCTGCAACTTGGCAAGTTCGATCCTGCCAACCCACGCTTCCAAGTTGCAAGCCTTCGGGGTCCCATTTAGTCACCTCTTACGACAGACAGGGGATACCGTGGATATATTCTTCGTCTGTGTCCCCCACCCACAGTGGGTAATAACTAGGGCCCGGATTCATATGCACTAAAAACTCCAAAAATATGCATGCACATAAATGCACTAAAAATGCTGAAAATATGCACAAATATATGAACTAAAAGTAAAACAAAAAACACTTAACAAAAGTATTATTTAATTTTAACTCTGTGTTAAAATGATGCATGGCAGTAGGTTATCAAGAGCTTTTCAATATTTTCAGGGGTCAATGGCTTTCTGTTGTCGGACAGAATTAATTTATACGTTGAAAATGATCGTTCTACGTCGACGGACGTAACTGGGCAATACTTGTACATTGGCACTGACTGCTCGGAAAATTCATCTGGCAAAGACTGCCTGATTCCACTTATGTAGTTGCTTATGGACTGAATCTTCTTCAGTCCTGGGTTTGAGTCCAACACCGCACTGAGTTTCCTTTTAATTTTTTCCAGTTTCGCCAGGGACACCATTTAAAGAAATAATGGTGTTTTGAATTAACTGAAGGTATTCGTGTACGGGTGCACCACGAGTTTCTAGGCCCTTAATCGCCTTCTAAAATGACGAATAATGCACATGGATGAAACTGATAGGCTATCATTGTATACAGTTTCAGATTCAAATGCGCATTTTGCTTCACGAACACACGGAGTATGACTATCATCAATACTTTTAACGACATTTTTCACTTGATAAAAGTTCACCTGGTAGAACGATACGGCGGATAACCAAGTTCCCCACCTTGTTAGAAAAGGTTCCGGTGGAAGAGAAACCTGAGGCAGATGAGTTTTGTACAACTTTACACGAGCTGGTGCTTTTAGAAACAGTTTTTTTCCACTTGAAATTACTTTGTTGATAGATGGAAAGAGGGCACGTACCTCTTCTGCAATACGATGTAATCCATGGGCCAAACATGTGACATGGATGAGATCTGGAAAAAGTACTCGAAGAGACTGACCAGCTCTTAACATATACGAAGCTGCATCTGTGACTAAAATGCGCACTTTGTAACACTCACTCTCCGAATCACTGGGACTCAGAAGTCGCAGGGAATCGTTAACAAATCTTGCAACTGTAGCGTGGTTGGTTTCTTCTAGCACTTTGCACGAAAGTAAATGAGGTTTGCCGGGTTCTTCCGGTCATCATTTACCCACCATGAAATTCGCAATGTATCGATTGTTTCATCTACCAGTATCCAGACACAGTTCCCTCCTATGTCAGATCGTATCGAAAGACGACAGAAGCGGGCCGTGAAAGTAAATAGTTCTTCTTAAGGGTAGATTCATCTGGTATTCTTTGATTAGCACAATAGTTTTCAAGAGAGGAGCGTAGATGTGGATTATTCAGTTTATGCAGTGGAGTTTTGCTGCATACATAAGCCTTACAAATATCAGCAGAAAATGTACTAACTTCACACCGTGTTTTCACGTCGGCTAAAGGAAGCTGTTGCGTATTCTTACTCTGCTCTTTTGATCTGAGATGTGAAGCTGTTTTCGAATGCTCTTCAATTTGAAATTTTTTAATCACATTTTACATTCTGGTTGCACACATTACAGTACCTATACAGCATCACCGTCACTTGTATAGTCACTATTGCCTGATATCCACTGATTCATTAAAGAAGAACTAGAACTCTTATCTTTAGGCATTTTTGCAGTTTAATCTGGTAAAACACTGCAATAGACGATCAGCAAGTTAACAGATCGAACACACTTGTTTAAGCAAACCTTGGGAGGGTACTGTAAGGAAAAAGGGATATCAGAAGGATATAGCTGTCGTGGAATGCGTCACAATCCGCCTACCTGCTTGTATTGCGACATTGAAAGCGCTTTCCTAGATCAGGGGAAGACTTCTCGTGTTGCCAAGGGATGTAAAACATATAGAGTTAATTAGATTTTTCATTTCATTCACAAATCTTACATAATCGATCAGACATAAGAGAAAAATGTACCTGTATATGCACTAACGTTCAAAATATGCATTTACATATGCGCATATGCATTTTAAAAATATCCTGGCCCTAGTCATAACCTCCAAACTCGAGTACATACAATAATTTGGTCGACAGTAAATTGTATGTTTTAAAATGCTGATTAGTATCACACTTTATCCAGGCTTTGTACTGGCATAATGATTGTATTAAAAAAGTCATTTTGGCGTGTTTAAAATCCTCTGTAACTAAGTTTCGTCAATTAGTTTTGTCGGCTTTAGGTAAGCGTCGTTATAATTTTGTTCCTTTATACGTACCTATTTACATTAGGAATACCTAAAGCAGCAAGAAGATTACGCAAGGTTTTCAGTGTAAGAAATTGCCTTTAAGCAGAACCTGATGTCACTACTTTCTTCATATTTCTTAAGAGTTCTTTCAATCTTGTCATCTTTCTTTTCATATTTCGTCTTTCTCCTCTTACCTTCAAGATTGAGCTCCAGTTTTAGGTCCATGCAGTTCGCCGCTTCTGCTTCCTTCTTTAAACAAACCACCAAATCGTTGAATCGAGGAAGTGGATTTCCAACTAAAGAGCTGATCTTGTGATGCCATCCCGCTACAGCGTTTGTTGTTCGATGTCGCTTTTTGTAACAGCTCTACATAGTGATTGGTTTCTTGCTGTTTTCAAGCCATACGTGTACAAAATAGTCGAAGAATCCAGTAAGTTTTTCTGTAGAAGGAGCCTGAGGATTTATCACCAACCATCCCCCACTGACGTCATCTGGCTTCAAAAATGCCAGAGTAGTGCACATTCGGATGTGGAAATATATATATCTTCGTTTTCCTTGTATACGCTCGTCGGGCCAAGTTCCTGTACTTTTCTCCACATGTGAAAAAAAGCAGCCACTTAACTCTGCTGACGGAAATATTCTCGCAGGGCTGATATCGTAGCTGCTTCGAAGTCAATAGTGATTTTCTTAGGATTCCATTGGGGAACCGCTTCCAAGATAAGGTGAAAGACAAGAATATACGTTTCTTTCTTTCTGTTAGGCAGGAACGCAAAGACGACTGGATAAACGTTGCTTTCATCACTCCGGCTTCCAAGGTCTGCATGAATGGTGTAAATCTGGGCGAACTGTTTGCTGCAACTCTTGAACGTGCCATCCATAAAAAATAAAAAATGCGCATAATACCTAAGATTTTCTCTACCTTTTTCGGCACTAAAAATTATAATTCTGTCTCCTATTCCGTCGTCAGCTAAACGAAACGGGCTGCCGTTATTCATCCTTAACGCATCTTCATTAAGAATTATCTGAGCACTTGTTTTTGGTTCTACTCGAAGTCCGTGTGCATGATTTCGTTGCCGACGCATTGCTCTTTTCAAAGCTTCTTGAGCTGGCATGTCAGTGACAATGTCGTAGCCCCTGTTATGCAGATCACCCAACTCCTGCACGTAAATCTGTGATAGTGGAGTCACTTCTCTTACTCTCCTCTTTCCATCTTGAACCTGCTTTTTCACTGTGAAGGCCGCTTTTTCAGGTGGTACACGCTGATGAACGACGGTATGAAGCATTCCTTCGCCTCTTGTCCTCAGCCGTCCTTTACACTTATTCATCTCCTTCAGACACACCCAGGTGACGATAACAGGTTGACTCTACCTGTACTTTCTGTACATGTAACGTTTGTAAAGTACACAACGATTTCCCTGATTAGTAACTGTCAACTCCATTACAGCACACAATAGTAAATACAGTACTCACACCAGGAAGTTTCGGTCTAGAACGGTGTTTGTGGCTGAAGGTATCAATCACTAAATAATGCCCGCGAGAGAAAAATGTTGATCTGCAAGAAGCGAGCAGGAGCTCAGACAGGTTGGCGGGGATAGCCCGAGATTAAGCTAATGAGGCCCACCCCCTGCTGCAGTGACCGCAAATATCCGGTGACTGCAAATGTCCGTGACCGCAATTGTCCGGCAACCGAGCCTGCATCCGGGAGATAGTGGGTTCGAACCGCACTGTCGGCAGCCCTGAAGATGGTTTTCCGTGGTTTCCCATTTTCACACCAGGCAAATGCTGGGGTTGTACCTTAATTAAGGCCACGGCCGCTTCCTTCCCAGTCGTCGCCATAAGACCTATCTGTGTCGGTGCGACGTAAAGCAATTAGCAAAAAAAAAAAAGAAATTCTCGTGACTCATTATCTTGTTTAGCTCTGACATTCACACCATCAAGTATGTGTTTGTACACGTCTACGCCTTGAGCTGTTGAGCTCCAAGTTTGACCAAAATGTGCTGTTGATATCCCTGAGCTTTACAGGACTGACACTCACTCCTGTAGGTACTGGAGTAACGCTCAGTTCAGCCAGGCGTTTAGCTTTCTTGACTACAGACCTAGGCATTCCAATATCCATAAAATAGTATGGTTCCCCGGTCACTAGTATGTTAGTTCACACATCAGAACGAGTGTAATTTCAATAAGTATAGATGCGCATTGTTATAAGTTACACGCGCTCACATAATCACACATCGGATCACCTTATTGGCGGTTGGATGTAGCGAGTAACGTGACTTGCATTCCAAATTCCAATTATCTCATTGGTTAACTCCCTTGAATGCAAATATCTAGTTTTGACGTAACAGGATAACTTAATATAGCAAGGTTTGGAATGACAACCAGGTTTTATTCTTAAATTCTGACTGCTTACAGCGACAGTTCAGAATGGTGCAATGAATAACGTACAATCCAATGGTACCAATTTCTCAATATCGCAAAATTTTGCATATAGCCAGTTTTGGAATGGACCGCATCATATACTACAGTTTCTACACGTTCTTTACAGGTTTCTCCATCTACTAGAAAATGTAGAAGTATTATACGGCGGTATCTAGAAAGTGATCAGACGCACGCGAGCAACAACAACGCCCTCAGTGCATCATCTGTAGGAAGCAATTGCCAAGAGAAGCAACGATACCAGATAAGTTAAAACGTCACATTCAATTAAAGCACGCCCATTTAAAATTTTTGGGGGGATATTTTAAACGAATGTTGTTTTAAGAAGCCTAGCAAGCCAGAAGTTTTAAAAAACAAGCTATTATATCTGACAAAGCACGAAAACCGATCTATGCCGTGGCTGAAATAATTGCTAACGGAATTAAACCCAATGCAGCATCAGAGTCTGTAATTTACCTGCGTGAACCGAATTTCAATAAAATATATTTGGTGGAGATATTGACAAACCCAAAACTAAACCCCATGGCACTACAGCCCTTGAAGGGCCTTGGCCTACCAAGCAACCGCTGCTCAGCCCGAAGGCCTGTAGATTACGGGGTGTCGTGTGGTCAGCACGACGAATCCTCTTGGCCGTTATTCTTGGCTTTCGAGACCGTCAGATAGTTCCTCAATTCTAATCACGCAGGCTGAGTGGACCTCTAACCAGCCCTCAGGTCCAGGTAAAAGTCCCTGACCTGGCCGGGTATCGAACACGGGGCCTCCGGGTAAGAGGCAGGCACGCTACCCCTGCACCACGGGGCCGGCGATATTGACAAATAAATAATGAAAACTCCCACTTCATGCAATACTATTACTAGGCGCATTCAAGATACGTCTACAAATATAGAATCTCAAGTTACAGAAGTACTCCATCAGGATGAATAAGCCTAATTTTCTATAAAGGTGGACCAGTCGACTGGCGTCACAGATAAAGCACAGTTGATAGCATTTGTAACTTCATTCATGATGACAGATTCAAAGAACAGTTCTTATTTTTAAAGTTCTCCCGCACAACAAAAGACAAGATATCTTAGACTTAGTAAATTATAATTCTTATGCAACAGGTTTATCTTGGAAATCTTGTTTGAGCGTGTGAACAGCTGGGAGGTACTCTAAATAGAGTTTTGGCCTTATCGAAGCAAAATAACTCGTAAATAATATTTTTACAATTTTTTTTCATAGGGAAGTACAAGTATTGCATCGATGGTAAAAACGGACAAGTACATAAAAGCCAGGCCACTAAAAATATCATTTTTAGATCTATGTTCTGCAATGGTTTCTAAATGTACTCATCTCTTTATTTACACAGAAGTGAGTCTCATGGTCGCACACTGTAAACATTTTAAGTCGTATTTCGAACATGGAATGCACTGAACAAAATTATGCAGCAAAAAACGAAAATGAAAATATCCTCACTCCAAGTAATAATATTAACTATTTTCGAATAAGCTTTCACGTTGGAGAAACGGAATTTAAAAAAATTATAAAATCATAATAATGTTTAAGCTCGAAACACATTACAAAATTGATATATATCTCCCAACTTTAATTTAATATACGGTACTTTATCTTTGTTGCGTAGAACATGGAGAAGTATTTCCTAACACTTCGATTGACTTCACTCAACTGGGTGAGGCTAGTTCGTGGATTCTGTTGGCACTTGTTTTGATGGTCACTCGCCTTTCTTCACAGGCCGCTCAGGAACTGTAGGTTTGTGGACTTTTAAAGCTGATGTAAAGGATGTTCAGCCTCTTTTCTTCACAGAATGCTCAGGGACTGTATGTTCTGCTGAGTTGTGCTAGTCTGCACTTTATGTCCTCCTTACTTCTGCTACCGTTAGTTTTTCTACTAGGCAAGTAACAATATTAATCTATTTCCTTTAAGACTTCATTTCCTAATCTAATATTCCCTGCATCATCTGACTTAGTTCGACAGCACTCCAATACTTTTATTTTGGATTTATTTATTTTTCTCTTGTTCACCCCCAAGACTGTGTTCATGCCATTCAGCAATTTCTCCAGATCTTCTGAAGACTCGGATAAAACTACAATATCATCAGCAAATCTCAGACATTTGATTTCCTCTACTTGGATTGTGATTCCTTTTCAAAATACCTCTTTCATTTTCTTTACCCCCTGTTCAATATAAACATTGAAAAGGAGAGGGGAAAATTACAGCCTTGCCTCACTCCTTTATGCTTTTCTTTGCTAGGAGCTTTACGTCGCACCGACACAGATAGGTCTTATGGCGACGATGGGATAGGAAAGGCTTAGGAGTTGGAAGGAAGCGGCCGTGGCCTTAATTAAGGTACAGCCCCAGCATTTGCCTGGTGTGAAAATAGGAAACCACGGAAAACCATTTTCAGGGCTGCCGATAGTGGGAATCGAACCTACTATCTCCCGGATGCAAGCTCTCAGCCACGCGCCTCTACGCGCACAGCCAACTCGCCCGGTACTCCTTTATGGATTGCTGCTTTTTTTTCATAGCCCCCGATTCTTATCACTGGAGGCTGTTTTCGTATAGACTGTAGATAATTCTTTCTCGGTGAAGAATGAAATGGCGTATGACTTTTAGTGCCGGGAGTGTCCGAGGACAAGTTCGGCTCGCCAAATGCAGGTCTTTTGATTTGACTCCCGCAGGCGACCTGCGCGTCCTGATGAGGATGAAATGATGATGGAGACAACACACACACCCAGCCCCGTGTCAGCGAAATTAACCAATTATGGTTAAAATTCCCGACCCTGCCGGGAATCGAACCCGGGACCCGTGTGACTAAAGGTCAGCATGCTAACCATTCAGCCATGAAGCTAGAGTTTTTCTCGATATCTAATTCGGATCACCCTCAGATTCTCAAATAGCGTGGTCTAATCAACGGTATCGAATGCCTTTTCTAGACCTACGAAAGCCAAGTACGGGGCGCTTGTCTTTCTTAATTCGATCCTCTAAGATTAGACGTAAAGTCGGGATTGCTTTCCAAACTCATCTACTTCCAACTCAGATTCAATTTGCTTTTCCATTCCTCCATAATTAATAGTGTTAAATTTTTCCAACAATGAGATTCTTAAACTACAGGTGCGGTTGTATTCACACTTGTCAGCACCAGATTTCTTGGGAATGTGTAAAACAACATTCTGTTTAAAGTCCAATGGGACTTCTTCTGTAGCATACATTTTTCACAATAAATGGGATAACCCTGCCGGTTTCTCTTAAGTGGTCAGGAATTTTGAGGGTATGTCATCAATTCCAGGTGCCTTGTTCCTCTTTAGGATTCTCAAAGTTTTACCGAATTCTGACCTCAAAATTCGGTCTCCCATTTCTTCAGATTGATCCTGAAACGTATAATCTATTTCTTTCCCTTGATACAGTTGTTTAATATGTACCTCTCATCTTTCTGCCTTGCCTTCCTTTCCTAGAAGTGGTTCTCCGTCTGAGCTCTTAATATTCATACACCTGGTTTTCGTTTCTCAAACGTTTCCTTGATTTTACTGTATGCGCCATCTACCTTTTCTACAAGCATAACACATTCATTACCCTTGCACTTGTCTTTCAGCCCTTCTTCCCTAGCTGACCTGCGCTTTCTACCTACTTTATTATTAAATCACCTGCATTGTGTTCAACCGACCTCATTTTTTGCATCGTGTCTAATTAACATCTCCCGAGTAATCCACTGTTACTTACTTGATCTTATCCTTCATCTTAATCTTTATTCAACAGCCCTACTGATGTCATTCTTCACAACTGCCCATACTTCATCTATTGTGTTTCCTTCAGCCTTTTCATTTAATCATTTTGCAGCATATTCCTTGAAACAGTCTCTCGTACTTTTTTCTTTCAACTTATCCCATCATTTTGTATTCCACCCTTTCTTCAATTTCTTAGATTTTATTTCGATCGGTTTTACCATTTGGAATATTTATAACATTGTCTTCAGCTAGTTCGTGGATTCTGTTGGCACTTGCTTCGATGGTCTCCCGCATTTCTTCACAAGCTGCTCAGTAACTGTAGATTATGCGGAATTTTTCAGCTGTTGTAAGGATGCTCGCCCAGTTTTCTTCACAGAATGCTCAAAGACTGTACGTTCTGCGGACTTACTCAGCTTTTGTGAGGATGGTTACCTTCAATTCTTTTCAGGCTGCTCAGGAACTGTAGGTTTCGGCATGAACCTGTCCCTCATTTCTGGACTGGAGCTTAGTGGGCTGATTTTTCTGTATAAATACCATTGCCATGCATTGGAGAGGCCATCTAATTGTAGGTTGTCTGACTCACCTTCTGCTTCAGCTGACATGAGTTGGAACGGCTCTGGTTGAAAGTCAGCATACTTTTGGCAGAGTACACCAATACTTCTTCTTCTTTCTTCTTTTTTTTCTACCGCTTTTCCCACACCTGTGGGGTCGCGGGTGCGAACTGTGTCGCACATGTGGATTTGGCCCTGTTTTACGGCCGGATGCCCTTCCTGACGCCAACCCTATATGAAGGGATGTAATCACTATTGCGTGTTTCTGTGGTGGTTATTAGTGTAGTGTGTTGTGTGAATATGAAGAGGAAAGTGTTGGGACAAACACAAACACCCAGTCCCCGGGCTAGAAGAATTAATCAGAGACGATTAAAATCCCCGACCCGGCCGGGAATCGAACCCGGGACCCTCTGAACCGAAGGCCAGTACGCTGACCGTTCAGCCAACGAGTCGGACAGAGTACACCAATACTATCGCTTGAAAATTTGAAATAGTGGTATTGATTACGGAAGGCGTTTGTAAAACGGTTGGTACTTCCAGATTGTGGACCTAATGGTGAAACATTATTGACACACTCCAGAAGTTTGGAAAATATATCGATCCTGCATGTTGTTTACTTCTATTCAGTAAGGCCGAATATCCTATCAGGGTTAAATTTCGTATGGCCAAATGATACAAAAACTAACGTGGATTAACTCGGATGTCAAGTGATAGAGCTAGTAGACATTCATTCGTCTCGAACGTTCTCTCTATATCAGTAGTCAACATGCTGACAAGATCTGTTGTTCCTCTTCCTCGACGAAATCCATACTCTGTGGTCAGTAACAGGTTATTATGTTCCAACCACCACTCCAATCGTGTCTTCACCATGCGTTCCAAGGTCTTAACAATGGAAGACGATGAAACAATTATTGGTCTGTAAGAACCAGGAGCAGCTGGATCCTTGCCATCTTTAAGAATCGGTAACATGATTTGAGTAATCCACTCGACAGGTAATGGGCGATCAGTCGTCAGGTCATTAAAACTGCCCAATAAACCTTCTTTGGTCGATCGCAGAAGGCGATGAAACATAGGATACTGGATATTATCCTTCCCTGGCGCAGTGTTGTTATTTTGTTTTAAAGCCATGCGGTTAGAGGCGCGCGGCTGTGAGCTTGCTTCCGGGAAATAGTGGGTTCGAATCCCACTGTCGGCAGCCCTGAAGATGATTTTCCGTGGTTTCCCACTTTCCCACCAGGCAAATGCTGGGGCTGTACCTTAACTAAGGCCACGGACGCTTCCTTCCAACGCCTACGCCTTTCCTATCCTATCGTCTCCAAAAGACCTATCTGTGTCAGTGCGACGTAAAACCACTAGCAAACTAGCGTACTTGATGTGCCGCCTGTCGCACCCAGTGAGGATTGTCCGGACTCCAATAGTGCATGTTGTGGCGATTTACGTTCTCATTATTGTGGAAGCGCGATTCGTCCGAGAACAAGATATGCGATACGAATGCTGCATCATTTTCCAGCTTGCCTAATAGCCACCGACAGAACTCCATTCGAGCTTCGAAATCCCGCCCATGGAGCTCTTGGTGTATCTCAAGATGATATGGGTGAAATTGATTCGCCAGACGGACGGCTGGCTGGTGTTCACCTGTCGTGCAATCGCCTTTGTACTGATGTGTGGATTAATACGAACTGCCACCAGAACGGCCTCTTTTGTTTCACCCGACGTAACGGGCCTATCGCGGACTGGTGGCTGGTTGGAAATTACGCCTTTCAACACGGCGGAATGTCGTAGGAGCCAGGTGTCGCCTGTCGGGATACCGTTCCTGGTACAGACGTAGTGCCTCGCACGCGTTTTCTCTTGCTTACCCATAAATGAGGAGCATGTCAAAGTATTCCTCTGTGGAAAACAGGCTAAATGACAGCAGAGATGACAGTACATTCAGGCCCTAACCAGCGGAGTATGCGCAGGGCACAAGAAGAATAACAGCGTCATTCTACTGTTTAAATGTGGAAAAAATGATCCTGTGTTTACGTATTCAAACAACATACCGATGCATAAATATTTGAACGATGCAGAATTCGAAGCGCCGCAGGTACACTCCGTCGATTGCTAGGCTAACGCCTAACCACATCTGCTACGCCACACTGCTACAAAAATGCTGGTAGTACGATGAGAGCAGAGTACATACGCCATCTGGTTCGGTGTTTAAGACATTAATTACTGCACTGTTACCTAGTTTTATGCATTGATTCCCCTCTTCGTACACCCGGTCACGAGGCACGACTCATTAACATAGTTATTATTATTATTATTATTATTATTATTATTATTATTATTATTATTATTATTATTATTATTATTATTATTATTATTATTATTATTATTAACAAATACATCGCTAATGGGAAATATCTCGGTGGCAATGGTTACTTACACTAATGTAATAATAAAGTAATGTTAACGTTATTACCCTACAACAACAATCAAACACACAAATAAACAAACAAACAAACATCGTAAAAGGGCGTTGGTACATGATTTCTAGGCGTCACGATTTGCGAGCGGATGATATAACATTTCACTACGGTTCATAATCGTGTGCAAAATGTGCTCACTGAACACTAGTATCATATAGTACGCCTGCAGGGGAATAGAGCCCCTATATACATGTGGACGTTAGTTGGGTTGCAGCAAACGATTTTGGAAGGGGCTGCAGAATCACACTGTATGTAGATATCACCGCACCGCAAAGAAATGTGGTATCGTGTATAGACCTTCCTAGACTGACCTTGTAATCAAACACAACGAAGTTCACATCTTGTAATCTGACCGGCTTACCTTGTAAATTGTCAGTCCCCTGAACTACAGGGACAGCTCCGATCAGTGTCGTCAACCTTTTACTGTTATGAGGACAGTTGTTGAAATATATCCGGCTACATATTTCGTGCACAATGTTTTACCCCGAAAAAGACATGAATTACGAATGCACGTTTTAATCATATGCAAAATAAAAAATGATTGAAAACACACTGTGTGCTCTTACTAGCAAAATCTAACACTAAAATGAAAATGAAAAATATTATTAATAAAAGGAAACGAGGTAATAAATAACTCACTGCTATTGGCGCTCTTCACTGTCATTACACAATTATAAGGCAGTTTATTAATTAACGAAATTTCGAACGAGTTGTGAAATATGGCAGAGTTCATATTATCGCGGCTGTAAATCTGAACAGATAGAGACAGTTGGGTACGAAGCCATTTGCTAAAGCAGCATGTAGCACAACAATTCTAACCTCTCTTATTCATTGACACTTCCATGAATTAATCTGCCTAGCCATTTCCCAGAGTATGGTTAGTACTCAGTCACGATTAATCAAGCCATACACGTTCAGCTAAACTAACTTGGAAACACTTCCATCTCCAAGGCTCCGGTCTGATTTGGATTTTCTACAACTATTTCATTACGAATGCTTTATTTAACCATACCAAAATCTGATGCCCAGTCGTATATTTAGCACTTGTTTTGGAGTGTCAACGTTTGCTCATTTAAGCACCACATAGAAAAGAGTTTGCGGCGGGAAACATTTAGAGGCGGAGTTGCGGGCCACTTCATGTGTCACGCTCTTTACTCATTCTCTCTCGCACACACATTACTTCCCCACCTCTGCCTGGTTCCCCCGTTCACACCTGTCTACGCGGTGCTTAAATGAGCACATTTTGACACTCGAATGCAGGTGCTAAATGCACGACAGGGGATCTAATTTTAATATGACTGAATAAAGAATTCCTACAGAAGTCATTGTACCAAATCGCAATCAGATCAGATCGCAGATTTACAGTTGGAAGTGTTTCTTTGTAAGCAATGGATGGGAACGAGAGAGTTGGTAGGTTAGAACAACATATAACTGATGATTCAACGTCTACTAACAATAAATATATTTTACATAGGTCAGGTCTCTACCTTCTCTCACGACTGATCAGCAAGCACACATTACCATTTAGCCCCAGCAAATCTACTTAGACCCGTCTTGCTGAAGTTCTGAGAAGTATTTTTTACCTACATCTATACTCGTCTTCTATTTATTCTAACATAACGGTAATCTTTCAACAAAGAAACATTTCGTGTCTACGATTCATTTTAGACGCTCGTATAACATCATTCGTCGGCCCCATATACTTGAGTATGAGTGAGTATGTTGGAGAGGAGAATTATCACTTGTTGTTGTGCTTTCTGCAATAGTTGGTGTCACAATATTGAAATGGCTTATGTTTACCACAGAGCACAGAAATAAGGACTTATCCCAGAATATTCATCCAGTGAGTCTTGTAAATACTCAGTCACAATTGCTGTGATATGTTGCCGTGGCCTGGCAGAAAAGAAATGATAATCAACTTCACAGACATCAGATTTAGCTATCTTTACAGTAGGCCTAAGTGTGTGGAGGTAAGTATACAGTCAAAACATTTTCATTTCTGTTTTTATGTACATCACTAACATCGTAGATAATGTCCTTCTTGTAGATTACTGACCATACACAATGACTCCATCACTTTCAACCACTTTTTCAATGATTATCGAAAGTACTCCTATCTTTTATTGAATGACAGAGGTTAAAATGAATGAATGATTGAATGAATGAATCAATCAGTCACTACTGATCTGTATTTCGGGCAGTCGCCCAGGTGGCTGATTCCCTATCTGTTGTTTTCCTAGACTTTTCTTAAATGATTTAAAGGAATTGGAAATTTGTTGAACATCTCCCTTGGTTAGTTATTCCAATCTCTAACCCCCTTCCTATAAATTAATATTTGCCCCAATTTGTCCTCTTGAATTCCAACGTTATCTTCATATTGTGATCTTTCCTACTTTTAAGGACGCCACTCAAATTTATTCGTCTACTAATGTCATTCCACGCAATAACTCCGCTGACAGCTCGGAACATCCCACTTAGTCGCGCAGCTCGTCTACTTTCTCCCAGTTTTTCCCAGCCCAAACTTTGCAACATTTTTGTAACGCTACTCTTTTGTCGGAAATCACCCAGAACAAATCGAGGTGCTTTTCTTTGGATTTTTTCCAGTTCTTGAATCAGGTAATCCTGGTGAGGGTCCCATACACTGGAACCATACTCTAGTTGGGGTCTTACCAGAGACTTATATGCACTCTCCTTTACATCCTTACTACAACCTCTAAACACCCTCATAACCATGTGTAGAGATCGGTACCCTTTATTTACAATCCCATTTATGTGATTACCCCAATGATGATCTTTCCTTATATTAACACCTAGATACATACAATGATCCCCAAAAGGAACTTTCACCCCATGAACGCAGTAATTAAAACTGAGAGGACTTTTCCTATTTGTGAAACTCACAACCTGACATTTAACCCTGTTTATCAACATACTATTGCGTGCTGTCCATCTCACATCATTATCGAGGTCACGCTGCAGTTGCTCACAATCTTGTAACTTATTTATTACTCTATACAGAATAACATCAGCAAAAAGGCTTACTTCTGATTCCACTTCTTTACTCACATCATTTATATATATAAGAAAACATAAAATCACTCCCCGAGTACACCTTGACCTACAGCCGGACTATATAAGTCCGCTCGCTGGCGATAACATACATATTTGATCTATCACAGACTGATCAAGACATCTCAAAATTTTCAAATTGGTAAGTGTTCTAATACTCTACAGACGCGGGTTTTCAATGAGTTGGTATATTTCGCGATCGAAAGGAACATCCCAACAGCTCCGTCACTCGCTATGACATTCTCCAATGTACGTTCATACAACTAATTATTACCCTGAAGTGTAGTTAAGTTCCCCTGAAGCAGAAATACAGGTTGCCATCACACAAGTAACGGCTGTTTTTAAAGACATGTTTGGTTTGGTCTTTAGGAATTATGTGTGTTGTTGGTGCGGAAAGCATCTAATAAACCTGTGTTATTGTGCTTTCTGTGCTGTGGGTGTAGCTGAGATTGGTCCAACAATTTACAACTAAATTATTTGAGGATAGTTCAGTGAAAGTGTTATTATCCTCTTGTGTTCTTCATCCTAACTACTTTCATAGTGTTCACTTCCATTTGAATCAGCATCATTTAAATGGGCAGACACAGATTTGTGAAAATAAACCTATCCTACATTATACACGTTAGTCCAATTTTTTGAAATATATGTATAAAATTTGTGGCAAATCAAGAAAATCCTTGCATATGATTTTGCTAGTGGTTTTACGTCGCACCGACACAGATAGATCTTATGGCGACGATGGGACAGGAAAGGGCTAGGAGTTGGAAGGAAACGCCTGGTGAGAAAATGGGCAACAACGGTAAAACATCTTCAGGGCCGCCGACAGTGGGATTCGAACCCACTATCTCTCGGATGCAAAGTCACAGAAGCGCGCCCCTAAACGCACGGCTAACTTGCCCAGCAATCCTTGCTTATAGGTCTATAAGGGATTGCCACGAACATCATTCTCCCGTAGAATGAGTTTCAGAATCGGTTCACTGAAGCCCTTTTAGCATGTTTCAGATATTGTTCCAATAATCATGTCAATTTTCCACAAGCAGTAGTACTGTAATGCTATTTATTAATTGAAAATAGTTACAAAATATTAGAAAATTTAACAGCAAACATAAATATATAGGTTAACTTAGGGCAGTCACTTCTTTCCCACAGAAGACCACTGTAGGATTTCCACATATATCTCTGATATTCATGAGGTATATTTGTTACTAGTACCTGAATATCACGCAGCCTTTTTTTTTCTTACCATGGCACATTTCCTGCTGAACAGGCTTATTTTGCTGGTAAATTCACAATAGGTTTTCCAGGGAGACCAAAACGCAGTGTTTGGCTCACAGTGGAATCACAAGCTTCCCGTGCTGTGTCCTCAGTAATCTGCACTGTGGGTAAAATTCACGAAATGGTTGATGAGAAACTGAACTATTTGCTAACTCGCTAACTGCTAACTTCATTTTAAATATGCAGCCATGGGCCCTCCCCTCGTCGAACCTTACATTGTAACGGAAACAGGGGTAATTTCAAACGCTTATAGATCCCCTCGCTTAGGTCCGATCCCAGTGAAACGAACAGCATTCTACACAAATATAGTGTTGTAACATAATGAAATATCTTCGTCCCAATGAATATTTGTATATGTGACATTATCACATACCAGGCGAGTTAGCCGTGCGGTTAGGGGCGCGCAGCTGTGATCTTGAATCCGGGAGATAGTGGGTTCGAACCCCACTGTCGGCAACCCTGAAGATAACTTTCCGTGGTTTCCCATTTTCACACCAGGCAAATGCTGGGTCTGTACCTTAATTAAGGCAACGGCCACTTCCTTCCCATTCCTAAGCCTTTCCTATCCCATAGTCGCCATAAAACCTATCTGTGTCGGAGCGACGTAAAGCAAATAGCATCATCACATATTTAGACTGCGAAAATCATTAGTACGAGATTTGAATCGTTAAAGCATCTAAAATTGAAAGCAGAGATAAACGAGTTTAAGTTAAAGATCTCAGGACACTCTTCGATTATAAATTTTGTTTGCTAAAATCGTAAAAATGTTTTAACTTTATTGAAAAACATCATACAATTTATCTGCTGCATCGAAAACTTGGCTCCCATAAATACAAACATCATTATAAGCAACAAACAAACGACACATTGGGCAGTAGGAAATGAAATGTCCGTTACATTGAAACAAAAGATAATTTTTTAAGAGTATTATTACAAACTCTTCTCTGAGGTATAGGCAATGAACCTAAAATTGTACTTGTCGGAGGGGAGACAAACTGATTTATATTGATAATAAAATGACTGAGATTGTCAGAAAATTCGTCAGAAAGAGGCCGTTCAAGAGCTATTAGCACAAAGGGCATACGGAAGCAAATGACAGGTTGAGGTACTTAAATCACATCGGATATAAATATTATCTCTGGTAATGAAGACATTTAGGGGAGAGAGGGGCAATGGGACAACGCGTCGGGTAATGGGACGCACCCCTCGAAATCCACTACCCTGGTAGCAAGCGTTCTATAATTAGCTTCAATCGAATGGGAAGTCACCATAATGGTGATGCGAGCAGAATGTCAGCCTGAAGTGCGTACGTTTCTTGTGTTGTGCAGAAATATTCGTTTTGTTGCATCATATTACATCAGTAGAGTTGAATTTATATTAAGGTGCGTTCTAAATTGTCCACTTTTTTCTCGAAAGTCTTCAGTTTTCTGAATGTGAAATGCAATATCTTGTGATATACACGTGATTTCCATTTTTCCTTCATCGGTTATAAAATGGCAGGACCGAAGGTGGGGAGGAAAACTGTCTGTACTGAACATCCTGAATAGAAACCCTGTTCTCAACTTCTTCGGCTGGCTAGGCCGTTGTACGGCATGAGCATGACTGAACTACGTCGTGTTGCCTATGAATTTTGTGGACAGAAACTCTCTTTCTAAAAATGTTAACAAAACTACTAAATTAGCTAACAAGGACTGGGAGCAAGGTTTCTTGAGAAGAAACCCAGAACTAAGCCTGCGGAAACCAGAAGGAACTAGCGTAAGCAGAATTTATCATTTTATAAAGGAGAATTAGCATAATCTCTTGACTGTCAGTGAAAAACGTAAGTTTCCTCCGTTATGTATTTATAACGTTGACGAAACCAGCATATTGATCGTCCATTATCCGTCTTCTATAATTTCCCGCAAAGGTCAAAGGCAAGTAGAACAGCGTCCAGCTTAGATCGAGGACGAAATATTACTCTATGTTGCGCCATGAGTCCTTACTTACTTACTTACTTACTTACTTACTGGTCGGCGTTACAGTCCCTGTAGGTCCTTGGCCTCCTTTATCACCTGCCTCCATTCATCTCGTTCCTCAGCTTTTCTTCTCCAACGTTTAACTCCTAACTTTCTAAGGTCATCCTCAACATCATCAATCCATCTTTTCCTGGGTCTTCCTCTCCTCCTCCTTCCATACGGGTGGTTAAATACCACCCATGTATATACTGTAAATCCTGGTGTGAAGATGTCCTCTGCAATAACACGTGGAAGTCCTCCAAGAAGGATTTACGTGTGTTCCAATTCATGATCGATGAATGAGGACTTGTTCCTGACGTGGCTCAAGCATTTCGCTGCACACAGGCAATCATCAGTGAAGAATCCAATTCTTCTTTCAATGGACAACAATTCGAGTCACACATCACTTTCCTCCTTCAATTTCTGCAAGGAGAACGGAATTGTTGTTGTACCAATTCTTATTAATTTATCAACATCTTGTGCGTAAACACAAATTTCTAGGCCTAGGCAGCAGCCTGAAGTTTTGACAGCCACACACAGAAAATCAATATTAGAGGAGCTGGAAAATAAGACAAAAAACGAGTACACAATGGTCAAGAAGACTCGAGTTGCAAATTCACGAAAATGAAGAAGACAAAGAAGGTACTTTTTCAAGAAAACAACAGTTCGTAAGATGAAATATGGGATGATGAACTTCGTCGAAATGAAGATAATGATGATTACACGGAAGAAGTGGAGTTTGGGTTACCACTGAGGAATACCAACAACGATGTTTGTCTCTTCTGTGGTGAAAGAAGTATATGCGTGCCACTGCCCCACATGGTTGGGTAATGAAACGCAAAACCAATTTCTATATTTTGATAGAAGGCTCGGGAGCTTTACTACTTGTATTGCACACTCCGTATTCCTAAATACGTGTATATTTCCTATCATACTGAAGTACTGTAGAAATTTCAGTCTGGCATATTACGTTATACAGGTGTTTTGATTTAGATGCGTGCAATTACCCATCTCTCCCCTACAGACATCAAATATTACAGCAGTTTTAAACTGTAGACTTTTATAACATTTGTTTCAAACTTTTTACTTTTGCTGGGAACCAGTCTCGAGTGTGCAAGAAAAGAAATAGTATTAGGATTAACATTTCCTTTTAGAGATTCAGGGTTAATAATATTCAGGTAAATATCCTTCGAAGAAAGGATTCGAGTTTAGGGATTCGAAGATTTGCCTTCGGGAATATGGTCATTCGGTGCTTTTATTTCGAAATTTTGTACGGGAATCACACTAGAGAAGGGTGGCCTCTTTCTCTTTACAGACAATTTTAGACGATTAAACTGGTAATCACCTTAAATCTGGTTAAGCGTACGCTCATCTTCAAATTATAAACAATTTCTTTTGTACAACCTGTGGTCAACAAATAAGGCGAATGTTTGATTTGATGATATTATTTTATGGATATATGCAGGAATACAGCTGAGAGTCCTTCAAAATATTCGCCTCCCATAGTTATGATCTTGTGAGAATACGTGTAGATATCTTCCATACTTCGGGTGGGATGCAGTTGTGTTCACCGTACACATTGCGTTGAATGCTGGCTATGTCCTAAAAACTTTCTCTTTCCCAATGTTTCTTCAAACGAGGGAGGAGGAGATAATCGGCAGGGGCAGATATGGTGAATAAGTGGGATGATGGAGCAAAGAAACCTCCTTACGTGTCGGGAAGTGCTGTACAGTTATGGCGGTATAGGGGCGTGCATTATCTTGCAGCAGCCACAAGGAAGCATTTGCGGCATACTGGGGGTGCATACGTCTGATCCTGTTCAGGAGGCGATCCAGGATGCTCACGTAGGTAGTAGCATTCAATGTCGTCCATTCTGGTAGGTATTCTTTAAGAATAATCACTTCAGCATCAAAAAAGAGGTAAGACTAGTAGTACCAACTACACCGCACGCCAGCAATTCCTTCACCGTATTTATTGGTCACAAGTTGGAAAGTAAATCCGATTTTGAATCATCATTGTGTTCATTTCTACCAGGTGATTATCCTCTTCCTTCGGATAACCTCCGTACTCACCAGACATGAGTCCTTGTGATTTCGACCTGTTTAGGAAGTTGAAGGAACCCCTCCCAGGTCGCTTATTTCATGACTTGGCAGTTGTACTCCGCGCAGTAGGGCGCTCCTTCGCGTCATCAACAGAGACTGGCCTCCCGATAGTTGGTAAAAGGTGATTGGCTTTTCGGGTGACTACATTGAAGGAATGTTACATGTTAGTGCATTAAATATTACGATCCCTCTATATTGCCACTACTTTACTTACATCCCTCGTATATAATGTTTTTAATTTTTAACAAACATTTTAGTGTATTTTGTACATTTCTTTGTCCTGCATTGTGATTGTACTTCAAATAGAGTATTGTGCAGTTATGCAGTAAAATATTATGAGTTGTTTTTTACCGAACATTTACTCCGTAAAACTCGTCATTTCGGGAACTCGAGACCCTCTGAGATCACATAAGGTGGAGACTGCGGGCCTCTACAGTACTGTGTTCCATAAAGTATAACAAACACGGTGATATACTGTTATAGTGCGATCAACGACAAGTCTCAATAATTCGAGACGTGATATTAGTAGAGAACTCCAATTATCTCAAGCATAATTGCTGCAATATTTATCACCATTGTGTCCACATGTCTTCATTTCCATCTTGAGGTTTGACTAAGCCCTTGAAATTGATTTCGTACGCTGCATTCCTCTGATTCATGATTTAGTGCGGATTTGTAAAGGATCTCACTACTTACGTAATTGATACCTGGCGCTTGATCAAGAATTGGTGACATAGGAAGATCAACTAGAAGAATGCTGCATGCACCACTGGTACACACTAGTTACAGATAGACCATTTCCTGAATTCCTCTTTTTAGAAAGCAAGCAACGTCTTCACGTCTGCACTAAAATGTACAATTCTGGACGTCGGAGATAAACTACCGTAAATGCAAAAATGACGATTTTCAGTTGTTTTGGTCGTGTCTTTTTGTGGGTGCAGTATTGTATGTTTCGCGGGAATGACGATAAGCTACGTGATACTATGGTATGTGTAACAGGAATACTCAGCGATAAACAATGGTAAGTGATCATACAACAGTTCATCCTAATGCCGTCTGTCGCACTCCTTATGGTGTTGGCTCTTAGGATAGTTTACTATGGTTAGAAATGTCTATATGACCTGCGTTAAAGATAGCCAAATATGCACCTCAGCAGCTTCTTCTTGCTCTCTCGTAAAGTTAATGAAATATCATTTACGGTAGTTTACATCTGGCGTCTAGAATTGCTGCCAAAAATTTTGAAATATTAGCCCTTAATTTGAAGAATGTTGAATTTGTAGTTTTATCCAATTAATATGACCACCTGTGTATATTCAACTATTATTAAATTTAACACAAGGTATTTTTGTGTGGAATTATCGCCTGTGCTACCTCTTACTGGTAGCCTCCAAATACTGACTACAGTCCGACTCGTTGGCTGAACGGTCAGCGTACTGGCCTTCGGTCCAGAGGGTCCCGGGTTCGATTCCCAGCCGGGTCGGGGATTTTAACCTTAATTGGTTAATTCCAGTGGCACGGGGGCTGGGTGTATGTGTTGTCTTCATCATCATTTCATCCTCATCACGACGCGCAGGTCGCCTACGGGAGTCAAATAGAATGACCTGCACCTGGCGAGCCGAACCCGTCCTGGGATATCCCGGCACTAAAAGCCATACGACATTTCATTACTGACTACATATCACAAATTACGCACAATATTTAAACCAGTCTTCCACGAAAGCTGAAGGAACATAAACATTTCTCCAGCCAGTTCTCCCCGCTTGAACGATTTCAAGCTTTCTGACACCTCATGAAATGAAGTCCAGTTACTCCGTGTGACATCAGGAATATACCTTACTATAAAATTAGAAAATTAAACACATGGAATCAAAGAGAGCGTATTCGGTATCCTCTTTACTACAGGTACCAGTCTGGACACCTCTGTATCCGGGGGCTACCCAGCCAAGCAGTGAAGGCATGCTCGGTTCACAGGAAAGAATACAGGTACGATCCCCGGTTATAATGTCGGGTAATGCAGAAAGGAGACTCCCATATCTTGGGAGACATTTGATCCTGATATTCCATCAAACTGGGACAAAGATGAACGAGTTAGGTGAACGGGCAAGGAAATAATCACTGTATTCCACTTAGTGTGAGTGTTTACCTTCCGCAACACGCACAACATATTATTCAACTTCCCAGATATCTCATATTGATTCCACACCTTATGTCCACTCTTTTTATGTAGGAGAATACATATCCGAAATGCTCTAATGAGCTACCGTGTCCGACTCCCTGGCTGAATTGTCAGTATTGAGGCCTTCGATTTAGAGGGCTCTGAGTTCGATTCCTGGCCGGAACGGGGATTTTAATAGCGTGTCATTAACTCTTCTGAATTGGGGACTGGATGTTTGTGTTTGTCCCAACACTTTCCTCTTCATATGCAGAAAACACACCGCCATAGGAAATTTCAATGAAGCACGCAATAGTAATGACATCCCTCCACATAGTGTTGGCAACAGGAAGGGAATCTGTACGAAAAACAGGGCCAAATCGTCATTTGTGCACAGTTCAAACCCGCGACCCCAACCGGGGCGGAATATATGGTAGAAAAAGACGGAGAAAATATTGGGCTACAGTGTCCAAAGCGAAGGGCGCGTACTGAAGGTAAGGACAAACACTGCAACTCCAATATCGGGGTCGGTTCCCGTCACTCCCTCGATACACCTTGACCTACAGCTGGACGATATATAAGTTCGTTTGTTTGGCGGTATGAAGCATACTCGATCTACGACAGACCGATCAACAACAACTCAACATGTACAAGCTGGTAAGTGTTCTGATCCCCTATACAGGGCAGGTTCTCCGTGAGTACAACATTCATGTCGGCAAACTCCACTACCGAACGGAACACAACATCCCCACAGGAAACTGCGGACAAATCCGCCACTCGCTATCATTATCTCCAATATAACTTCCTACAAATGATTATCGCCCTAAATGATAGTTTCCTTCCCCTAAACCGGGTATACAGGTTGTCACAATACGTAACTGCTGTTGTTAAAGAGAAGTTTGGTCTTCAACAACTGCGTGCGTTGTTGGTGAGGGAAACCTTTGTTATTGTGATTTCTATTGAGTACGTGCAGCTGTCGTTAACTGATACCGGTACTAAAAATAGGGGATTATCTATGGAATTTAAAGTTAAATTGTCTGATGTGAGTTCGGAGAAAATATTATTTGCCTCATATATATTTCATCCTCGCGCTAACGAATGCACGGCTGTTCCTTAAGTTCAGTATTAATGTAATGATAAAGTGGTTAAATTTTGTAGTCGATTTTGTGTGTGTGTCTCATCAATTTAGTGCTACAAATATTGGGGTTTTAGTGTTTGCTTGGGGCAATTACGATTAGTGGTATTTATTTAAATTTTGCATTGAGTGGTTCCGTTGATATACGGTAGATTACGTATTTCAGGTTACGTAAGTCAGGTTTATTAAGATTGTTTTTTGGGTTGAGGGAAAGAAGAAACAATATTCACTCTTTTATTTAAATATGGGTAGATTTGTTGCCAGAATAGTTAGAAAAAGTGGATGCGGTATTATAAGGTGTTGTTACTTCCGCAGGTTTTTTATTCGAGCTCTTATATACACATTTTTTCGTATGCGTAACAATTCAACAGCCGATCCACCGGTTCCTCCTAGGTCGAAGGTATTAATTTCTTTAATTAATTGTCGTGACACCCTTGTTAAATGTATTTAAATATATACATTAAAGGAATGCACGGTATTTCGCTGGAGAATTAGTTTACAGTCACTCTATAGTTATCCATTATTGTCGCCGTTCGTATTCAAATATTCCGTTATTGACACACGGTCGATAATAAAGGGACAGCCTAGTCGAGAAAACAAGAATAATCATCATCTAATTCCCGTATTCCGGTGACTTATTTGTAGTTGCGTGTAATTTAACTCCCCGGCGTACTTTATACTCAGCACTCGATCTTTCAGCATTTAAGGGCAGATTTAATACCTGTGAGCGTGTAGGAATAAAAGCAAAAGGCGTTTTAATGAGTATTTAGTTTTAACTACATTTCTGTTTCTTCAGCTAACCTATTGTAATTCCGATATGTCTAAACGCAGAATAGAATTATTGTAATACAGTTATCTTATTAGAAATTATCGCCCTCGTTTTATTATTGGATAATCTTGTGTAGTAGGGGGAAATATTTCTAGAAATTTAGCTCTTCCTTGATTTCTATTCTTTCAGTTAACTTGTTGTAATTAGCATAGGCTTAAATGCAGTTAAGGATTGTTGTGTAGCTATTTTTATTAGATAGTACATTGATTGCTTTGTCTGTTTGGCTTAGCGGAAGTGAAAGGAATTTTAAATGATAATAATAATAATAATAAGAAGAAGAAGTACATTAATAATAATAATAATAATAATAATAATAATAATAATAATAATAATAATAATAAGTATACGTATTTTTCCCGGTATTTTAAAATTGGGATACGTCCAAGCAGCCTAAAATAATATGCAGTTTAGTCATTTTATCGATTATATTTGCTTACCATTTTGTCAGGAAATCTTTGCGTAATGTGCAATATTCCCATCCTCTGTCACATATATACACTGACTGACAGAGCAAATGCAACACCAAGAAGGAGTGGTCAGAACTTTATGCCAATTGCAGGGTAGACTGACGTCACTGAGGTATGCTCATGATGTGAAATGCGCCGCTGTGCTGCGCACGTAGCGAACGATAAATGGGACACGGCGTTGGCGAATGGCCCACTTCGTACCGTGATTTCTCAGCCGACAGTCATTGTAGAACGTGTTGTCGTGTGCCACAGGACACGTGTATAGCTAAGAATGCCAGGCCGCCGTCAACGGAGGCATTTCCAGCAGACAGACGACTTTACGAGGGGTATGGTGATCGGGCTGAGAAGGGCAGGTTGGTCGCTTCGTCAAATCGCAGCCGATACCCATAGGGATGTGTCCACGGTGCAGCGCCTGTGGCGAAGATGGTTGGCGCAGGGACATGTGGCACGTGCGAGGGGTCCAGGCGCAGCCCGAGTGACGTCAGCACGCGAGGATCGGCGCATCCGCCGCCAAGCGGTGGCAGCCCCGCACGCCACGTCAACCGCCATTCTTCAGCATGTGCAAGACATCCTGGCTGTTCCAATATCGACCAGAACAATTTCCCGTCGATTGGTTGAAGGAGGCCTGCACTCCCGGCGTCCGCTCAGAAGACTACCATTGACTCCACAGCATAGACGTGCACGCCTGGCATGGTGCCGGGCTAGAGCGACTTGGATGAGGGAATGGCGGAACGTCGTGTTCTCCGATGAGTCACGCTTCTGTTCTGTCAGTGATAGTCACCGCAGACGAGTGTGGCGTCGGCGTGGAGAAAGGTCAAATCCGGCAGTAACTGTGGAGCGCCCTACCGCTAGACAACGCGGCATCATGGTTTGGGGCGCTATTGCGTATGATTCCACGTCACCTCTAGTGCGTATTCAAGGCACGTTGAATGCCCACCGCTACGTGCAGCATGTGCTGCGGCAGGTGGCACTCCCGTACCTTCAGGGGCTGCCCAATGCTCTGTTTCAGCAGGATAATGCCCGCCCACACACTGCTCGCTTCTCCCAACAGGTTCTACGAGGTGTACAGGTGCTTCCGTGGCCAGCGTACTCTCCGGATCTCTCACCAATCGAACACGTGTGGGATCTCATTGGACGCCGTTTGCAAACTCTGCCCCAGCCTCGTACGGACGACCAACTGTGGCAAATGGTTGACAGAGAATGGAGAACCATCCCTCAGGACACCATCCGCACTCTTATTGATTCTGTACCTCGACGTGTTTCTGCGTGCATCGCCGCTCGCGGTGGTCCTACATCCTACTGAGTCGATGCCGTGCGCATTGTGTAACCTGCATATCGGTTTGAAATAAACATCAATTATTCGTCCGTGCCGTCTCTGTTTTTTCCCCAACTTTCACCCCCTCCGAAACACTCCTCCTTGGTGTTGCATTGTCACAGTCAGTCAGTGTACTTCTATTCAAAGAATATTCTATGTTATTTCTGTTGACATTCCCGTATTAATTCACATTACTTTGAAGAGATTAAAGAATGGCTGAGGGAGGTAGTTTTAGGCACTGGTAATTCTCCCCGATTTAATATACAGGATACAGTAGTTAGGCAAGATTGAAGGGAAGGAAGGGTAGAAGTTGTGAGCTAATGTTTTAAGGGGAAGGAACATGAGGGCTAAGTGTTTTCCTCACTCATTGAGCCCGGGAAAGGCATCGGTGGGGAATTGGTATGAGTCACTACAGATAGAACAGCAGATGGGTGATCAGCGAAGTGTTACAGAGGAGGGGCGGGTCAAGAGGAAAGGGAACGGTAGGAAGGGAAACATATAGTAGGAGATAGGAAGAGGGAGGTGGAACAGGTTGTTGGGTAGGGGGAGAAGAGAGTAGGAAGTAAGTTCAGCAGGCGCCAGGGAAGTTAAGAAATACCAGGAGAAGAGGGGATCGAATAAGATAAGTGCGGTTAAGGCTCAGGTAATCGGTGTCTCAACTGATAGACATGTGGTTAGCATGTGTGGAGGAAAGGGAACCAGGGTATAGTATTATCCAGGAGTTAGGTTAAGGCAGACGTTGTGGAAACTAGAAAAGAAGGAGAGAGGGTAATGAAAAGGTGGTAATATTTCTACGTTGGTACCAACAACGTAAGACAATCACCAATATGTACTAACATAGATGGGGATGATCTTCATTGTGGTAATCACCTTAACGAGGTTGTAAAGAAAGGTTACAGAACTCTTCGCATGGATTTGAGGGTATTTAAGGGTTATAGCAAGTACGCAAAAGAGAGGGCGTATATGTCTCTGGTAAGATCCCAATTAGAGCATGGGTCCTGTTTATCGAACTAACACCAGGGTATTACTTGATAAAAGAACTGTAAAATATCCAAAGGAGTACAGCACAATTTGTTCTTGGTGATTTCCGACAAAAGTGCAGCTATTCAAAAATATTGCAAACGTTGGGCTGGGAAGACTTGGGAGTAAGGCGACGAGCTGCTCGACCTAGCGGTGCGTTCCTAGCTCTAAGTAGAGAGTTGGTAACAGTGATATTTCTGGACGAATAACTTTGAATGGAGCTTTTAAAAGTAGGACAGGTCATAATATGAAGTTGAAGCTGACATTCAAGAAAATATACTGGGGAAAATATTCATTTATAGGACGAAAAATAAGGGAGTGGAACAGTGTATCAAGGGAAATGCTCGATTCATTTCCACGTTCTGTGAAAACATTTTGGAAAATGCTAGGGAAACAATTGGTAGGGAATATGCCACCTGGTTGACGGACCTAAAAGCAGATTGGTTGATTGATTGATTGATTGATTGATTGATTGATTGATTGATTGATTGATTGATTGATTGATTGATTGATTGATTGATTGATTGATTGATTGATTGATTGATTGATTGATTGATTGGCTATTGACAATGCTCATTTCAAATTCAAGTAATAGGGTAGTTTTGGCCACATTCCCCCCCCCCCCAAGAGTACAAGTAAATTCAGAGCAAATAGTTACTTCCAGAAATGGAGTCCATAACCCCGAGATTTCATGGTAAATGTGTGTTGAACCTCAGTTGTATTTCCTTACTATTGAACTTGGTTGTTAATTGTAGACCCGATATACTAAGGTGCACTTCCTTACATGTATCTCACTAAAAAACTGCACACTTGGACCGGGAAAGCAATATTATGTGATCAGGTCTTGGGCGGCAGTGATGTAGGCCTATTCCAGGGATCTCTGTATTTATCCCTTCCCGGTGTGTTATTAGAAGTAGCAAGTACCGCGCTGATCCCTAGTTTGACTTTCCTTGTAAAGACGCGGACGTTATACAGGCAGACCTAAATGTCAGTTGATCAAACAGGTTTGATACACATAGTAAGTACACTGGGTGTGCGGCGCCGCGGTACAGGGGGCAACGCGTCCGCATCTCACCCGGCGGCCACGGTTTCGGCAAAAGATCTGCAGAGGTCGGTGCCACGAACAAATATCATTAAAAAATAGTACACTGGGTTGAAATCCATATACGTTCCCGGTTCTCAAACAAAGCAGCAGCAATGGCTACACACAGTACCATATTTAATCACGTGTATACAAAGGAACATGGATGAAGATATTTGACCCCAGTTAAATTCTTCTTCCATTTGACAACAACCACTGATATTACGAACGAGTAAAACACGATAAACACATTATTTTTCCAGGTCCTCCTGCCTCTGCTCTTCGCCGCCGTCTCGGCCGGCTACCTGGGCGCCGCTCCTGCCGTGGCTACTTACGCCGCCGCTCCTGCTGTAGTTGCCGCCCCCGCTGTAGCTCACGCCGCCGTCCCCGTCGCCACCTCCTATGCTAACACTTACAGAGCTCCCATCCTCAGGGCCGCTCCTGCTGTGGCCGTGGCTCATGCCGCCCCCGTGGTAGCTGCTGCCCCCGCTTACGCTGCCTACTCCGCTGGCCACGCTTACATCCACTAACTATTATAGAATGTAAGAATCTAAATTATTAATAAAAGCTCTGTGTTGATGGAGTATATCAGAATTTAATTCATTCTCATTACTTGTATTCCCTGTACTCCCTGTGTTTCGTGTATCCCCTGTGTTCCCTGTATTCCCTGTGTTCTTGTAAGCCAAGCTGCTAGTTTGCCGTAAATAAAATGAAACGTATTAATGATGCAGATCCTCTTTTATGAAATAAAGCACACACCATACTATAACAGTTCCATACATTACTTAATAATATTATACTTAATTCTCCACCGATTTTTGACCCAACCGTCATTATGAAATGAGAAATGTATATCATATTAATACCTATACAACTATTGTTGTTAAAGACTGTTTCTGTAACACGGAGGATAACCGATTTATTTATTTATTTATTTATTTATTTATTTATTTATTTATTTTTTTATTTGTTTATTTATTTATTTATTTATTTATTTATTTATTTATTTATTTATTTATTTGTTTATATATTTATTTATTTATTGGGTGGGGAAATAAGTTCTTTGCACGAAACGACGAATATTGAACTGATGATGTTGCACAGCCACAGTTGATAGAGAGATAGATAGATGATTTACTTTACCGATAGAAGTATGGGACACTTGTTCACGTCCTAAACTTACCCAGTAAATACAAGGCATAACATGAAATCTGAATACTATTTCTGGCCTGGTTATAAAATAAACAACATAGTATACAACATACAATGACATATTGCTTTTTAAACACAATAACGAAAGTGAAGATAATGGAGGAGTTTGATTATTATTATTATTATTATTATTATTATTATTATTATTATTATTATTATTATTATTATTGTTCCGAGGTATCTGTGGAACAGCAGAGGTGAAAGAAGGTGCGGTCTGGAATGGGTCTAACTACAAGTCCGAAAGATGAATTTAAAAGTTAAATAAAGGTTATATTTTCAATAGTCAACAAGAGTTAACAAAAGTTTACATAGAATTTGAAAACTTAACAAGTCAACAACAAGCCAAAATCAGGTACAAAGAAATCACACTATTTAGGGGGTTATTACAAGATCTGGGCTTCGAGCCCCAAGTATAATTCCTGAGCTCTCAGCTCACAATCACAATCACGTAAAATTTTGCTTCGTTTTTATTTTTTCACCCAATTGGGCTAACAACTCCCCATAATTAAGGCCACGGCTGGTTCCTGCCGATTCCTAGGCCTTTCCTATCCCCTAGTCGGGATTGTGGGGTCTTTCCTTTGGGCCCCACGGGTAGGGTCGGGTGTAACATCACCGGAAGAGCGGCTCCTTTTCTCACCAGGGGGGATGACACGGCCGGACAGTAGTGGTAGGTATGGCGCCCTGCACGTGGACTGGTTTCTCGCCCGTGTAGGGGGCCAACAAACTAATTTTAGAATTATAGGGTTAATTAAGATGTAGGGGGTGCCCTAACATGTGGATAGGTCATCTGCCCATATTAGTGGCAGCTTAGTAGATTTAGTTTAGGGGCGGTGCCTTGCATGGAGACTTGTATCCCGCCCGTGTGGGTGGCCACCAAGTTAGTTGTTAGATGATAGGGTTGGCCCTTACATGTGGACTGGTCATCCGCCCATGTAAGGGGCCGCTTAGAAGATTCATTTGGTGTGTTTTTAGTTCTGTTTTATAATTGTTCAGTTTCGTTGGTTGTAATGGTTGTTTCTGTTTTATGTAATCTGGCATTGTGAACATGTATCTGGGCCAACGGCCTGTAAAGTTCAATAAATTCATATTCCCATCCCCCAGTCACCATAAGACTTATTTTTGTCGGTGCGACGTAAAACAAATTAAAGAAATTAATGACAGTTTCAACAGAGGAGGGTAGATGAACGTAATGAACATAAGAAGAGAAGCAGCTGGCGAAGGTACTGTGAAGAAATTACTAACTGCAACCCTTCTCATATTCCTCCCCTCAGCAGAACAAAAACCATTTTCTTCTTCAGCCCTTTAACCATTTGGAATTGCAACAAGCTTTAAAACTCTCATCTTGCAGTTGTATGGATGTTACAGTAAATTTTCGATGAAAAATGTAGGTACTAAAAATTGGGTACTACAGAGAAATATCCCTTAAAATGTCATATTCAGTAAGGACTTCTTGAAACAAACTCAGTGTACATACAAGGTATCGCCATAAGAGCATACCAAATTTAGTATACGTGGGGCTAACGGTTCCAGAGAAATCGGGTCACAAAGTATGGCAATTTACCATTGTTAGTATAGGGGCTAACACGTCCCCTTAATGTACAGCCCCGGTATTTGCCTGGTGTGAAAATGGGAAATCACGGAAAACCACCTTCAAGCCTGCCGACAGTGGGTTTCGAACCCACCATCTCCCGGATGCAGGCTTACAGCTGCGCGTTCCTAACCGCACGGCCAACTCGCCTGGTCTGCCATTAATCAAAATTATGTTAGAAGAAAACACATAATGGAATCCATAATTTAATTAAAAATCATCGTCCTAAACATATGATTCTTCAGGAACAATTTAAATGTAATAACTTACTAACTTCGAACAAGTCGGAATTATATGTAGTTTGCCATTTATCACACCTGCAATTTTGTACCGTACCCACTGAGCTCACCATTTCTTATCATTGGGAAGCAAAACCCTATAGTCGCGCCAGTTGTCTCATTCTGATAGTTTGGTACAAGTCCCTTAAAAGTGCAAATACAGTATATTTCACATTATCACATCGGGCTCGCCCACATTATAACTATACTTATGACTCAATATGGCCGTCACCGCAAAGGAATGTGGTATCGTATGTAGACCATCTAAGACTGACATTGTTATCAAACACAACGAACCTCCCATCTTGTACACCGTTCTGCTTACCTTGTAAATTGCCAGTCCCCTAAACTACAGCTTCAGCTACGATCCCTGCCGCCAGCCTTTCACTGTTATGAGGCCAGCTGATGTAATATATCCGGCCACACATTGCGTGCACAATGAAAAAGACCTAAATTACGAATGTACGTTTTTATCATATGCAAAAGAAAAACATAATTGAAAAGTCACTGTGAGCTCTAACTACCAATATCTAACACTAAAATGAAAGTGGAAAAATATTAGGAATAAAAGAGAACGAGGTAATAAATTACTCACTGCAATTGACGCTGTTCATTGTCATTAAACAATTATAAGTGCGTTTATTGATTAATGAAATTTCAAACGAGGTGTGAAATGTGGCAGCCTTCAATGTATCGTGGCTGTAGATCTGAACTGATAGAGACAGTTGGGTACGAATCCTTTTTCTAAAGCAGCATGTAGGACAGCAATTCTTATTTTTTTATTAATTGACATTTCCAAGAATTAATCTGCATTGGGTGTAGCTGAGATGGGTCAAGAATTTACAATTAAATTATTTGAAGGTAGTTCAGGGAAAATGTTATTTTCCTCTTAAGTTCATCATCCTAACTACTTTAATTACGGTCAAATCCATTTGAATCGGATTATGTTAAAAGGGCAGGCACAGATGGGTGAAAATAAACCTATCCTAAGCTACAGGGTTGGTCCGTTTTTTAAAAAATACATGTAAAAATTGTTTATGGCAAATCAAGCACATCCCCGCATATAGGCCTATATGAGATTATCTAGAACATCATTTTTGGCCCGTGAAAAATTTCAGAATCGGTTGACTGAAGCCCTTTTAGCACGTTTCAGGAACTTTTCCAATACACATGTCAATTTGCCATATACAGTAGTACTGTAATGATATTTATTAACTGAAAATAATTACAAAAATAATATAAGATTTAAGAGCGAACATAAAAATATAGGTTAACTTTAGGTACCCACTTCTATCCCACAGAAGATAACTGTAGAATTTTCTCACAATACCTCTCACAATACCTTCTTATCATGGCGCTTTTCCTGCTAAATAGGCTTGTTTTGCTGGTAAAGTCACAGTAGGTTTTCCAGGGAGACCAAAACGAAATGTTTGGGTCACAGTGGAATCTAAACCTTTCCGTGCTAAGATGTGTCCTGAGTAATCTGCACTTGGGTAAAATTCACGAAATGGTTGATGAGAAACTGAACTTTTTGTCGTGCTAACTTCATTTGAAACATGCAACCATAGCCCCTTTCCTAATCGAACCTTGCAGTGTAATGAAAACAGGGGTAATTTCAAACGCTTATAGATCCCCTCGCTTAGATCCGATCCCAGGGAAATGAACAGCATTATACACAAATATAGTGTTGTAACATAATGAAAAACCTTCGTCCCAATGAATATTTGTATACGAGACATCATCACATATTTAGACTGCGAAAATCGTTAGTACGACATTTGAAGCACCAAAACTTCTAACATTGAAAGCACAGATAAACGAGTAAGAGTTAAAGTTAAAGATCTCAGGACACTCTTCAATTACAAACTCTGTTTGTTTAAATCTTAAACATGTTGTAATTTTATTGGAAAACTTTATATAAGTTGTCTGCTGCATCGAAAAATTTGCTCAAATAAATAAGTGATAAAAAATTATTACCATCAGTATAAGCAACAAACAAAGGACACATTGGGCAGTGGGAAAAACTGGCCAAGTCCAACACAGAGCTCATACGCGTACTCACGCAACGTAGGAAAGCCCCTGTGCTCGGCGCACCATCAGAGCCATTAGGATTAAATGAAGTTAAATGAAGAATATTTTTCGAGTCTGACACGAATTTAACACATTCGTATCAACTCTGAGATTCTTTGCCTCTTCGAAGATTATTGTCGGATATTTCTTCTAAAATAGAGAACTTTTTGTAAAATTGTTGCTATGAAGTTTTGAAGTCCAGTATGTATCTAGTTTCTATTCTCTTGACAATGAAATTTCGAGTTGCACGGGAATCTATGATTAACTGTTTTAGTTCATGTACAGAAGAGAATCCACACCAAAAGGGAGGAACAAAGGTCCCTCATAGGTAAGTAATGTTCAATTCTTTTGAAAACTTAAGTGTCAGTCAGTGCTATTAAAATTCTTGCTACAACATGATCTTTGTTTTGTTCCCCATACTTACTAAAATATTAGTGCGATTCAGTATAATTATGGAGGAATGTTTTGCAAGAAGTCATAGTTGAAGGATCATACTTTATTGGGTCCTTTGTTTGCAAATCCTTCATGGTAAAGTTATATTACTGCTGAATTTATTTAATATCGTAAATAAAAAATACATGAGTTGTCAACTGCCTAAGGTAAAGTTTCTTGGACAGGAATCTGACGCAGTTGAATATTTTGCATGTAATCAAAACTTATAGGGAGAATATCGGGCTTGATATAAATTTGTTTCGCATTTCTGTCTTGCATAAGTAACTCTGCAGCAGCATATCTCTTGGTGGCATTTATTATCTGAGGGCTTCGCAGATGCACCGTAGTGACATGCTGCAAGAGCCTCCGTCACTATACGAACGTGACTGAAGTAAGAGCGTCAAATTCACTGACTTGAGTTCCTTATAGCGTGTATCTCCATACCTTATTTCTATCACACTGTTGCAGATAACTGAGGTCCCTATAGCATAAACTATCAAACCAGACAACGAAAATGTGCTTAACTTCATTTTCAATTTTTCTTCACTGAGATCTTATTAGCATGTGCCGATTCAATTCACCAAGTTTAGTAGTCATGTCAACTATTCTACAACCCCAGGTGTACAAGTAAATTGAGAGTAAGTCATTTAGATTATAAATTACTGTGTACTGTATATTCTAAAGTGAATTTCCTTACGTAGAGCACGCTAGAACACGCTGCACACTTCGACTGGGAAGCCAGAGTTGAGAAGTCCTATCAGAGGCTGCAAAGACGTACAAAGCCAGCTCTGTGTTCATCCCTTTCAATGGGTTAATAGAAGGAGCAGGTACCTCACTGTTTTTATACAGATACACGCGGCATATACACACCACTGAATGTTAGTTGGTCAAAAGCAGAAACAACTACAAACAGTACCAAATTTAATTACGTTTACACAAAAACACGGATGATTAAATTTGACACCAATTTAATTCCTCTTCCATTTGACAACAACCACTGACGGTATGAACGAGTAAAACAGGATAAACATGACATTTCCTTGTTTCAGGTTCTACTATCTCTGCTCTTTGTTCCAGGTTCTACTGCCTCTGCTCTTCGCTGCCGTATCGGCCGGGTACCTGGGAGCCGCTCCCGCTGTGGCTACTTAAGCCGCCGCCCCGGTGTGGTCGCCGCTCCGGCCGAAGCCCACGACGCCGTCCCCGTCGCCACCTCCTACGCTAACACTTACAGAGCTCCCAATCTCAGGGCCACTCCTGCTGTGGCCGTGGCTCATGCCGCCCCCGCGGTAGCTGCTGCCCCCGCTTACGCTGCGGCTCCTCTTGCCTACTCCGCTGGCCACGCTTACATCCACTAAATATTACAAGATGTAAGAATTTACATTATTAATAAAAGTTCTGTTTTTATACAGTACATCCTAATTGAATTGAATCACATTCCTTGTATTCTTCCTAAGCTGTAAGGTTTATTTGCTGATCCATCAACGAATGATAAAGTATAATCCCATTTTAAGCTCATATCTCATTATACTATGGGTAACTGCTCTAGGCATTTCCGACCATTTCCCGAATCCACTAACCCGAATCCGAGAACCCGAAAGAGATTTATCCCGAGCGGGCGCTTTACCGAATCCGATCCCCAGAAGTCACTTTTTCGAGTCAAATAAGACGAATGCTCATTTACTTGTGTGTAACCAACTGTTAAATAACCCGGCAGCAGTTAATATATAGGCTTACAAGAAATATCAGTTACACTGAAACAAAAGATAAATTTTTAAGAGTGTTATTATAAATTCTTTTCTGGCGGATAGGCAATGAACCTAAAATTATACTTGTAGTAGGGGAGGTAAACTGATTTATGATGATAGTAAAAATTACTTTGATTGTCAGAAAGTTCTTCATAAAGTTTGCCGTACGGGATCTATTACAACAAAAGGGTTAAGAAAGCAAATGACAGGTTGACGTAGTTAAATCACAGTGGATATAGCTGTTGTCTGTTGTGCAATGAAGTCATTTACAGACAACAAATATTCCAGCAATCTTAAATTGTAAGAATTTGTGACATTTGCTTCATTCTTTTTACTCTTCCTAGGATACAGTTTAAAGTGTGTAATAAAAAAATAATATTAGGATTAAAATTTCCTTTTAGGGAATCGGTATTAATAATAGTCAGGTAAATATCCTTCGAAGAACGGATTCGGATTTACCAATTCGAAGAATTGCCTTCGGGAAAATGGTCATTCGGGGTTTTTGATTCGAAATTTTGTACGGGAATCGCACTAGATTATGGTGGCCTGTGACTTTCTACAGCAAATTTTAAACGATTTTACTGGTGATCACCTTACATCTGGTTAAGCGTAGGCTCATCTTCAAAAGATAAACAGTTAATTTTTGTACAACCTGTAATCAATAAATACGGTGAATGATTAATTTCACGATTGACTTTTGCATGTGCTTACAGTCCTTCAAAATAATCTCCTCACATAGTTATGCACTTCCGACAATACGTTTAGAGTTCTTGCATACTTCGGATGAAGGCCGCCACCGGGATGCGGTTGAGTTCAGCGTTCACATTGCATTGCATGTTGGCAATGTTCGAAAATCGTTGGCCTTTCCAATGTTTCTTCCAGCGAGGGAAGATGAAATAACCGGCAGGGGCCAAATATGGTGAATCAGTGGAATGATGGAGCACAGAAACCTCTTTACGTGTCAGGAACTGCTGTACAGTTATTGCGGTATACGGGTGTGCATTATCGTTCAGCAGCCACCAGGATTCATTTGCGGTATACTGGGGCGCAAGCGTCTGATACTGTTCAAGAGGCATCCAAAATGCTCACGTAGGTGGTAGCATTCAATGTCGTGCATTCTGGTAGGTACACTTTAAGTATAATCACTTCAGCATCAAAAAAGGTAATGATCATTGTCATGATGTGCTACTTCTCGTGCTAAACCTTTTCACACTTCATAGACCCCAGTTCGCGGCACTAAATACCTTGCTTCATCGATTCTAGGTCGTATTTCATGCGCCACGACTCGTTGGCTGTAACGATGTGTTCAAGAAAGGTGGAGTCACTACGCACAATGCTGATAAAGTCTCCACAAGCTTCCATCCTGTCTTTTTCGATAAAGCACGGTTTACATACACCAGGCGCAGCATGGCGTGATATTTCCTTGGCGTTTACTCAAGTTCTAAGCAAAATTTAATGTTCATACGTTGCTCCATTTCGATCCTAACAGCATCGCAGCACTACACCGTTCTTCCACAACGCGTACACACAAACTGCATGTCTGGACAACAGCACGGCTTCGTGAATTATGGCTGATTGCCGTCGGGCCAGAAGTACCAACTACACCGCACGCAAGCAATTCCTTCCCCGTAATTTTTGATCACAAATTGTAAAGTTGAATTGAATTATCATTGTATTCACGCCTACCCGTGATTATCCTCTTCCTTTTCTTCCTTTCGGATTCACATAGTGAAAACTGTTAATCTTATTCATAGGGCGGTGTGTCCCAAGGACAAAGGAGCACAGCGCACGCATTTTTTCAAATATTTTTCTTGTGACTCTACCTTTACCTTTTGATATGGTGCTTCGTCTTCATCTTCTCCTCCTGCCACTTTTTCCTACACACTGATCCTGTTGCGGATGCGCATTGCGTCGAACTTGAGGACTTGGCCCAGTTTAACGACCACAAACTACACATCCCCAAGTTAGAGAAATTAACCAGACGCCGTAAAAATCTCCGACCCAGGCGGGAAACAAACCCAGAGCTGGTGAACCGAAGACATCGATTCTGATCATTCAGCCAAGTGGCCGGATTTTTAATATGATGCAGTTAATGTATTTTCCACCTACAGAAGATATCTTTCATTTTTCCCAGCGGAAGTGTGTCATTGAGAACTACAGTTTCTGCGTGCAATGCGCATTACCTAAAGACTTCGAAGAAGAGACTAGGGATGTAGAGAAATATATTTCCATACATTTTCTTCTCTCAGTCTCTAATTACCTACTATTATTAGTTTTATTCTCTAATTCCCTCTTATTTGAGAACTTATATATAAACATTAGTAGTTTTATTGATTATTGTTCCCTTGAAAATGTAAAGATAAATTTATTTGGGTATTTGATATTACGTAGTGACAATTATACACATAATTTTGGCAGGTAAGTTCGTAATGGCATCTTTTAAATAAGTCAAGGTAAGATTTATTCCTTGATCAAAAATGTTCTTTTTAGCTTAGGCATCTAAGCGGCACAAACTGTCATTGGCTGGCACTCTTCCAGAGAGAATGAAGAATTTTATGGTGAAGGGTATGTAGCCCCTGCCAATCAGCCCTCCCATTTCTTTCTATTCTTGTTAGCCATTAGCGGGCTTGACTGAAGACTGTTCCCCATTGTAATCTAAACCTTGAGTTCATTGTCGGTGCAGTTTCTCAGTTTACATCGTGGCTTACAAAAGTTGTGTTGTCTGCTCAATTGAAAATGCCAACCGAGAAGAATAGAAAACAAATTAATGTGACGCTTGAAATGGAATTGGATGACTTATAGAGACTGGACGAAGGGGCAAATAAAGTTACCATGGATTTAGGTGTTGGACGAATTACTATAACGGTGGAAAAAGGAGGACAAAATTGATTCTTGATGTGTGAAAAGAGGATGTACTGAAAGTTTAAAAGAAGGGAAAATGTGAAAGGTTGTGAATACGAGAAATTGCTGAGGCGCTTTTTCCATTCTTTAGGAAGCAAAGGAAGAAATAAACACTCATTTCAATAGATATTTTGGAAGGGAAAGCCCTCAAATTCTCTGAGTAATTTAACGAAGGAGAGCCTGGATATACTGCTAGTGTTGGCTGGCTCGGCGGATGGAAGAAGCATTAAGGCGTCAAGCAGCTAAACGTTTGTGACGAAAAACTATCTGCTGACATGAAAAATGTTAATAAATTCAAGGAAATTTTCAGCAGACGATTGAAGGGTAGGTTCTGTCTAGGGATCAGATTTACAGATGTGATTATTCTGGTCTGTATTTTAAAATGCTGCCATCGAAACGCTTGCACCTAGGGAACAAAAAAGGGCCTCACGCTATAAAAGAAGTAAGGCGAGAGTTACAATCTTGGTATGCAGCCATTCAGCCAAACGCTCAACTAGCGCTCTTTGGCAAATGGAATAATCCTGGAGAGTTTAAAAATATTAAAGAAGTCCACTAATTGTGCTGACACCTTCTATGATCTCCTGTCTGGTACAGGAATCAGTCAAATCATGTATGAATGGAGCCACTTTCAAGGACTAGTTTTATAAGTAGTTTGTTCCTTCGATAGAAAAGATTATAAATTCGAAAAACCTGCCAAAGAAAGCACTTCTCATTATCGACAAACCTTCGTCCCACCCTGATGAGAATCCGTTACGAGACGAAGATATAAAATCATGTTTCTCCCTCCTAACGTGACTTCGGTATGTCAACCAATGGACCAGGGCATCTTGGGTGCATTGAACAAGGCTAAGCTCACAGTCGCCATCTTGGAGGGGCCTAACCTCACAGGGCCTAGTTTTACCGCCAGGTGCCCTTCCCGACGACATCTTGGAGGGGCCTAACCTCTCCAGGGCGCAGTATTACGGCCAGATGCCCTTCCTCACCTCACAGGGCGTAGCTATACGGCCAGATACCCTTCCTAACCTCACAGAGCCTAGTTTTACGGCCAAATGCCATTCCCGACGCCATCTTGGAGGGGCCTAACCTCACAGGGCTCAGTTTTACGGCCAGATGCCATTCCTAACCTCACAGGGCATAGTTTTATGGCCAGATACCTTTCCCAAAATCACAGGGCCCAGTTTTACGGACAGATGCCCTTCTCGACGCCATCTTGGAGTGGCCTAACCTTAAAAGGCGTAGTTTTACAGCCAGATGTCCTTCCCAGCGCCATCTTGGAGGGGCCTAATCTCACAGGGCCCAGTTTTAGGTTCAGATGCCCTTCCCGTTGCCATTTTAGGGACCTTACTACACAGTCGCTATTTTGCGCAAATTCTTACCGTCACATGCCCCTCCCACCTCACAGCCGCCATTTTGGAGGGGCCTAATGACACAGTCACCATCTTGGGGCCCAGTTTTACGGTCAGATGCTCTTCCCTCCTCACAGCCAACATTTTGGAAGGGCCTAACTACACAGTCGCCATCTTGGACCTAGTTTTACGTTCAGATGCCCGTCCCCCTCACAGGCGCCATTCTAGAGAGGCCTCACTAAACAGTCGCCATCTTGGACCCAGTTTTACGGCCAGATGCCTTTCCCCTTCACAGGCGCCATTTTGGAGGGGCCTAACCACACAGTCGTCATCTTGGGCTCAGTTTTATGGTGTGTAGCTTTCCTCACTAAGCTCGGGCTCCCAACTTGCGAACGGCTGCTTTTGTAGACAGATGAGAATACTTACACACAGACATCATGTTTTTACTATTAAACAGAATAAATGTTTATTAATTCACGACTAGAGGCCCGGGTTTCAAATTCCCAACAACATACTATCAGTTAGCGCATCAGTTGCAATGTTAATATTACTAAAATACCGAGCTCGATAGCTGCAGTTGCTTAAGTGAGGCCAGTATCCAGTATTCGAGGGATAGTAGGTTCGAACCCCACTGTCGGCAGCCCTGAAAATGGTTTTCCGTGGTTTCCCATTTTCACACCAGGCAAATGTTGGGGCTGTACCTTAATTAAGGCCACGGCCGCTTCCTTCCCACTCCTAGCCCTTCCCTGTCCCATCGTCGCCATAAGACCTATCTGTGTCGGTGCGACGTAAAGCAAATGGCAAAAAAAAACTAAATTTTTTATTCCGTTTGTTCAAGCCCGGGTTTAATTCCCAACAACATACTATCAGTTACCGCATCAATTATTAATTACTAAAATTACTAAAATTATGACTTCCGTTTATTCAATAACAGTAATTTTTGTGGCTATATTCGATTCCTGGCCAGGTCAGAGATTTGTTCACGGTATCCCCTGTCTATCGTAAGTAGTAACTAAAAGGGTAAAATTATCAAAAGAAGAAAAGACGTATTAATCCATTTCTTTTCTTCAAAGTTTATATTACGTTAACTGAGGTAAGGCAAATGCTAGGACTGTACCATATTTCAACTATTCTCCTCACGATATAGTTAAATCGCATTCAATTACGATAAAAACAGTGCAATAATTGTTAACTCGCTAATTCTTCACTGTGGCAGAAGATGCTATTTCATATCAGTGCCAGGGGCTCCCAACTTGCGAGCGACTGCTTTTGTAGACAGATAAGAATATTATCGGCACACTTTATCTTGGTGCATTTGTGTACGGGGGTGAGGAGTAAGGAGGGAGCTGTCCCGGTTCCGGAAGTGCTGCCAACTGAATGAAAATGAAATCTGAATTGAATCGAGGATATGATCGATCGATATGAAGTTTCTAAACCGTTATCATCTTAAGCCAACAACTGTGTCACATACACATTATATAACATTATATAACATTTCTCGATGCGAATCTTGTTCCTAGCATGAAATCTGTAGTTTGGCTTTGCTGTGCAAACAACAACAGTACTAGTACGTAAGGTGTACGCCAGATGTCGCACAACGATGCTTAAGCGATTCATAGTTTGTGTTTCAAAGGTTGCCAGTACGAATCTCGAAGATTGTCGAGGTCGACCGATTCAGCACTAGGGTGTAAATGCATCCAGATAAAGTGTGCTGATAATACTTACACGCAGACATCATGGTTTTACTATTAAACAGAATAAATGTTCATTAATTCGCGACTAGATGCCCGGGTTTCAAATTCCCAACAACATACTATCAGTTTGCGCATCAATTGTAATGTTAATTACTAAAAATCATGATTCCCTTTTATTCAAGCCCGGGTTTCAAATTCCCAACAACATACTATCAGTTAGGGTAGCAACTGTAATGTTAATTACTAAAAGTATAATTTCCGTTTATTCAAGATAATAATTTTTGGGGCTAGATTCGCTTCGTGGTCAGGTCACAGATCTTTTAAGGTATCCCCTACCTGTCGTAAGTAGTGATTGAAAGGGTAAAAACATCAAGGAAAAAGACACTAATTTATTTCATTTTAAAGTTCATATTACGTTAATTGAGGTAAGGAAAATGCTGGGACTCTACCTTACTCAACCATTCTTCTCACGATATAGTTAAATCGCATTCAGTTACCTACGTTAAAAAGTGCAATAATTGTTAACTCTTTAATTCTTCACTGTGGGCAGAAGATGCTATTTCATATCAGTGCGAAGGGGCTCACAACTTTGGAGCGGCTACTTTTATAGACAGATGAGAATACTTACACGCAGACATCATGTTTGTACTATTAAAAATAAATGGCCGTGCGGTTAAGAGCGCGCAGCTGTGAACTCGCATCCGGGAAATATTGGGTTCGAACCCCACTGTCGGCAGCCCTGAAGATGGCTTTCCGTGGTTTCCCATTTTCACACCAGGCAAATGCTGGGAATATACCTTAATCAAGGCCACGGCTTCTTCCTTCCCATTCCTAGGCTTTTCCTGTCCCATCGTCGCCATAAGACCTATCTGTGTTGGCGCGGCTTAAAGCAACTTGCAAACAAAATTCACGACTAGAGGCCCGGGTTTCGAATTCCCAACAACATACTATCAGTTAGCGCATCAATTGTGATGTTAATTACTAAAAATATAATTCCGTATATTCAAGCCCGGGGCTCTTAGCGCACAATGCATTTCCGGTCCTCCCCCCTCTCTCTACCCACACATCTGAGACAGGATTGAACCTGCACAGTTTGCGGCGGAATGCCAGCGCCGTCCGAGCCATTCAGCGTAAGAGGGTGAGGTAAGTAGTAGTAAACAATTTCTAATTATTAGTTTGTGTGCGCTACAGAAAGCCATCCAATCCTCTCCTCAGCGAGGGGCATATAACGCTAATGATCGTTATTTGTCTGTCGGATGGGGACGTAAAGCCTTGTGCAGATCTCTCGATGCTATTCGACAGGAGAAGCGTTTAACCCTCTCCCTTACTACTATCATATAACATGTCATTCATTTCATCGGATTATCTTCCCTACTAAGATTTACGTCATGAAGGGCATCCGGCAGATGAGGAGGGAAAGGGTTATGACCGTAAAACTAGGTCACATGAGGAGGAGGATATGAAGGGTAGAGCATCCGTCCGTAAAACTAGGCCAGATGAGGAGGAGGGAAGGACATCTGACCGTAAAACTAGACCATATGAGGTGAAGGGCATCTGACCGTAAAACTGGGCCAGATGAGAAGAGATGGGCACCTGACCGTAACACTTCGCCAGATGTGGAGGAGGAGGAGGGAAGGCATTTTGGCCGTAAAACTGCGCCAGATGTGAAGGAGAAGGAGGGAAGGGCATCTGACCGCAAAACTGGACCCAGTATGGCGACTGTGTGGTTAGGCCCCTCCAAAATGGCGCGTGTGAGGGGGGAAGGGTATCTGACCATAAAAGTAGGACCAAGATGGCAACTGTGTGGTTAGGCCCCTCCAAAATGGCGTCTAAGAGGAGGGAAGGACATCTGATCGTAAAACTGGGCCCAAGATTGTGATTGTGTGTTTACGCCCCTCCAAAATGACATATGTGAGAAGGGAAGGGCATGTGACCATAAAACTAGGTCCAATATGGCAACTGCATAATTAGGCACCTCCAAAATGGCAGCTGTGAGGAGGGATGGACATCGGACCATAAGACTGGGCACCAAGATGGTGACGGTGTGGTTAGGCCCCTCGAAAATGGTTATGGGAAGGGAATCTGACCGTAAAACTGGGCCCAGGATGGTGACTGTGTAGTCAGGCCCTCCAAAATGGTGACTGGAAGGGCATCTGACCTTAAAACGGGGCTCAAGTTGGCGACTGTGTAGTTAGGCCCCTCCAAAATGGTGCCAGGAAGGGAATCTGACCGTAAAACTGGGCCCCAATATGGCGACTGTGTAGTTATGATCTTTCAAAATTGCGACGGGAAGGGCATCTGTCCGTAAAACTAGGCCCTGTGAGATTAGGCCCATCCAAGATGGCGCCGGAAAGGGCATCTTCTGTAAAACTACGCCCTGTAAGGTTAGGACATCCATGATGTCGACTGTGAGGAGTGCAAGGCATCTGGCCGTAAAACTAGACCCTGTGAGGTTAGGCTCCTCCAAGATGGCGTCGGTAAGGGGATCTGGCCGTAAAACTAGGCCCTATGAGGTTAGGAATGGCAGCTGGCAGTTAAACTACGCCATGTGAGGTTAGGAAGGGCATATGACCGAAAACTGTGCCCTGTGAGTTTAGGCCCCTCCAAGATGACATCGGGAATGGCATCTGGACGTAAAACTAGGCCCTGTGAGGTTAGGCCCCTGAAAGATGGCGACTGTGAGGTTAGGCTTGCTCTCGTACCCAAAATCCGCGAATCCCCATTGCCCTACTACTCAACTACGGGTCAATGTCCTCGGGTCAGTGTCCCGTACCCCTACTACTAGGGGTCAATGACCTCGGGTGCTGACTCAGCACAAAAATGCTGACGCAAGTGGTTTAGAACATACATTGCTAAACTACTGGGTATGCGTGGCAGTGTTTATATTCCTTCTGTCTGCCAAGCAATTGTAGCCGACAGTCCGGCTTCAAGTGACTGGACGAATTTCAAGCATGGCCTGTCCTAGTCTGGCCGTCATAAATAACATGTGCACGAAAGCCTTTAATATATAAGAGGGAAGGTATTTGGTCTTTTAACTCCGCGATTCCAAGATTCTCCAGCTGAATGATGTCGATTTGATCTGATGAGTATTTCAGCAGTGAATGGGTCCAAATATGTACATCTCACGCCGAAGGCTTATTCGCACGTTCAAATATGCATTTCAGAGCATTCCTCCTTGCAAATTTTGTTGCCATGATATTACTTATCTTTTCACGGTTTCACTGAAAACAATTAAAAGAATTCGCACAAGTAGAACTCGAAGCAAACTCGCAATTTCTTAACATGTACACTTGTGAAACTAGCGACTAGCAGGAGAATGCAGAGCAGTCAACCTTCTCTTACCGCTAACAGCGGCCAACTGGAAATTCACATTCAAGTAGCTTTCAACATGTGAAGACAAAATTTAAACCAGTCAATAATGACAACTGAAGAAACAAAAATGATTACCTTTTTTTACATTCCTCCAGTCACTGCTGCTAACTTGAACGATTTCAAACTTTCTGATACCTCGTGAAATGATGCCACGTAGCCCGTGTTACATCGGGGATATACCTTATTTTAAATTAGAACATTAGAAAACATTGAATCTACGAGAGCGTATTCAGTATCCTCTTTACTATAGGTACCAGTCTGGACACCTTTGTACTCGAAGGCTACCCAACAAAGCAGTAAGTGCATGTTCGGCACACAGGGAAGATTACAGGTTCGATTCCCGGTTATAATGTCGGGTAATACAGAAACGAGACTTCCACTTCTTTAGAGATATTTGATATTCCATCAGACTGCAACAAAGATGAACGAATTAGGAAATAATCACTGTATTCCACCTAGTGTGAGTGTTTACCTTCCGCAACACGCACAAAATACGTAGTATTCAACTTCCCAGATATCAGATATTGATTCCACACCGTATGGCCACTCATTTAATGTGGAAGAATGTATATCCGTCCGCCTGTGTGGTGTAGTGGTTAGTGTGATTAACTGCCACACCCTGAGGCCCGGGTTCGATTCCCGGCTCTGCCACGAAATTTGGAAAGTAGTACGAAAGCTGGAACGGGGCCCACTCAGGCTCAGGAGATCAACTGAGTAGAGGTGGGTTCGATTCCCTCCTCAGCCGACCTGGAAGTGGTTTTCCGTGGATTTCCACTTCTTCTCCAGGCAAATGCAGGAATGGTACCTAACTTAAGGCCACGGCCGCTTCCTTCCCTCTTCCTTGTCTTCCATCCCAATATTCCCAACCCCCGGCAAGAACCCTGTTCAGCATAGCAGTTGAGGCCACCTGGGCGAGGTACTGGTCATCCGCCCCAGTAGTATCCCCGACCCAGAGTCTGAAGCTGCAGGACACTGCCCATGAGGCGGTAGAGGTGGGATCCCTCGCTGAGTCCGAAGGAAAGACCGACCCTGGAGGGTAAACAGATAAGGAATAAGAAGAAGAATGTATATCCGAAATGCTCCAACTAGTTACTGACTACCGTGTCCGACTTCTTGGCTGAATGGTCAACGTTGAGGCCGTCGATTCAGAAGGTTCCGGGTTCGATTCACGGCCGGATCGGGAATTTTAATAGAGTGTGATTAATTTTTGCTAGTTGTTTTACGTCGCACCGACACAGATAGGTCTTACGGCGACGATGGGACAGGAAAGAGCTAGGAGTGGGAAGGAAGCGGCCGTGGCCATAATTAAGGTACAGCCCCAGCATTTGCCTGGTGTGAAAATGGGAAACCACGGAAAACCATTTTCAGGGCTGCCGACATTGGGGTTCGAACCTACTATCTCCCGAATACTGGATACTGGCCGCACTTAAGCGACTGCAGCTATCGAGCTCGGTGTGTGATTAATTAATCTGGATCGCGGAATGGACATTCGTGTTTGTCCCAACACTCTGCTCTTCATATTCGCACCACACACCGGACTACGAAACTACAATGAAGCACGCAATAGTGATGACATCCCTCCAAATAGGGTTGGCGCCAGGAAGGGCATCTGGCCATAAAACAGGGCCAATTCCACATTCGTGACACAGATCGCACCCGCGACCCCACAAGATGCGGGAAATGTGGTAGAAAGAAAGGACGAAGAAGATATTGAGCTACAGTGTCCAAAGTGAAGGACGCGTACTGAAGATAAGGACAAGCGCTGCCGCTGTCAGAGTTGCTCTCCAATATCGGGGTCTGTTCCCGTCACTCCCTCAATACACCTTGACCTACAGCTGGACGATATATAAGTTCGCTTGTTGGCGGTATGAAGCATACTCGATCTACGACAGACCGATCAACAACAACTCAACATGTACAAGCTGGTAAGTGTTCTAATGCTCAGTGAGTATAACATTCATGTCGGCAAACTCCACTATCGAACGGAACACAACATCCCCACAGGAAACAGCGCGCAAATCCGTCACTCGCTATCATAATCTCCAGTATAAGTTCCTACAAATGATTATTGCCCTAAATAATAATTTCCTTCGCCTAAACAAAAAATACATGTTGTCACAATGCGTAATATCTGATGTTACAGAAAAGTTTGGTGTTCCGAAAATATGTGTGTTGATGGTGCGGGAAGTTTATCATAAACCTGTGTTATTGTGCTTTCTATGGAGTACATGTAGCTGTCATTAACTGGCACCAGTACTAGAAATAGGGGATTATCTTTGGAAATTATAGTTAAATTGCCTGATGTGAGTTCGGAAATTTTTTTTGGCGCTAATATATTTCCCTAATCTTCCCTAATTCCCACTCACACCCTGATTGCCTGCACCTACCTCCCTCAGCCATGCTTTAATTTCTTCAAAGAAACGTGAAGTTATATGAAAATATCAACAGAAATAACATAGCGTATTCTTTGAATAGAAGTATATATGCGACAGAGGATAGAAATATTGTATATTACAAAATGATTTCCTGACAGAAGTGTAAGCAAGGTACTAAGTTGTAAAATAACTACATTGCAATTATTCTAGGCTACTTAGATGTATCCTAATTATAAAATAAGGCAAAAATGTTCTAGCTATGGAAAAGTGTAGTTACACTAAATACGTACATATATACAATATATAGACATATTATTATTATTATTATTATTATTATTATTATTATTATTATTATTATTATTATTATCATTATGTACATACTGGGCGATTTGGCCGTCCGCGTAGAGGCGCGCGGCTGTGAGCTCGCATCCGGGAGATGGTGGGTTCGAATCCCACTGTCGGCGGCCCTGAAGATGGTTTTCCGTGTTTTCCCATTTTCACACCAGTCAAATGCTGGGGCTGCACCATAATTAAGGCCACGACCGCTTCCTTCCCACTCCTAGGCCTTTCCTATCCTATCGTCGCCATAAGACCTATATGTGTCGGTGCGACGTAAAGCCCCTAGCAAAAAAAAATATTATTTACATTCCTTTTTCTACCATTACGAACAAGTAGATAAAGCAAGCAAGATGGTATCTAATGAAATAGCTACACAACAGTACTAAACTGTTTTTAAGCATACCAAAATTAGAAGATATTAACTGAAATGATGCAAATCTAGGAAGCACTAAATTTCTAGAAATATTTCCCCCTGCTACATAAGATTATCCAATAATAAAACGAGGGCGATAATTTCTAATAAGATAACTATATTACTATAGCTCCACGCTGCGTTTAGACATATCGTAATTACAATAGGTTAACTGAAGAAACAGACATATAGTTAAAACTAAATAATCATTAAAACGTTTTTTTATTTTATTCCTACAGGCTAACAGATATTACAGAGGAGGGGCGGGTCGAGAGGACCGGGCGAATTGGCCGTGCGGTTAGGGGAGCGGCTGTGAGCTTGCATCCGGGAGATAGTGGGTTCGAATCCTACTGTCAGCAGCCCTGAAGATGGTTTCCAGTGGTTTCCCATTTTCACATTCAGGCAAATGCTGGGGCTGTACCTCAATTAAGGCAACGGCCACTTCCTTCCCACTCCCTGGCCTTTGCTATCCCATCATCGCCATAAGACCTATCCGTGTCGGTGCGACGTAAAGCAACTAGCAAAAAAAGGTCAAAAGGAAGGGGAACGGTAGGAAAGGGAAACATAGAGTAGAAGATAGGAAGAGGGAGATGGAGCAGGTTATGGATGGGAGAGAAGGGAGTAGGAAGTAAGTTCAGCAGACGTCAGAGTATTTAAGGGATACCAGGAGAAGAGGGGATCGAGTGAGATGTGTGCGGTTAAGGCTCAGGTCATGGGTACCTGAATTCTTAGACATGTGTTAAAAGTAAGTGGAAGAAAGGGAACCAGGATACAGTGTTATCCAGGAGTTAGGTTAAGGCAGGCGTTGAGGACATTAGAAAGGAAGAAGGAGGGCAAGGATAAGGTGGTAATACTTCCACGTTGATGCCAACAACGTAAGGCAGTCACGAATAGGTACTAACAAAACTGGGGATGATTTTCATTGGGGTAATCACATTAACGAGCTTAATTGTAGACCCGATATTCTAAAGTGCATTTCCTAACATGTATCTCACTAGAATATGCTGCACACTTGGACTGGGAAAGCGAAATTATGTGGTCAGGTCGTGGACCGCAGTGACGTAGGGTTATCTGTATTTATCCTTTCTCGGTGTGTTATTAGAAGTAGCAAGTACCTCGCTGATCCCTAGTTTCACTTTGCTTGTAAAGACACGCAAGTTATACAGGCACCACTGTATGTTAGGTGATCAAGCAGGTTTAGTACACATGGTAAGTACACTGGGCTGACAACCATATTGTCCCTGGTTCCCAAACGAAGCAGCAGTGACGACTACATACAGTCCAATATTTAATCACGGGTGTACAAAAAACTCGGATGATGATATTTGACCCCAGTTAAATTCTTCTTCCATTTGACAACAACCACTGATAGCACGAACGAGTAAAACACGATAAACACATTTATTTTTCCAGGTCCTCCTGCCTCTGCTCTTCGCCGCCGTCTCGGCCGGCTACCTGGGCGCCGCTCCTGCCGTGGCTACTTACGCCGCCGCTCCCGCTGTGGCTACTTACGCCGCCGCTCCTGCTGTGGTTGCCGCTCCCGCTGTAGCTCACGCCGCCGTCCCCGTCGCCACCTCCTACGCTAACACTTACAGAGCTCCCGTCGTCAAGGCCGCTCCTGCTCTGGCCGTGGCTCATGCCGCCCCCGTGCTAGCTGCTGCCCCCGCTTACGCTGCCTACTCTGCTGGCCACGCTTACATCCATTAAATATTATAGAATGTAAGAATCTAAATTATTAATAAAAACTCTGTGTTGATGGAGTATATCAGAATTTAATTCATTCTCATTCCCTGTATTCCCTGTACTCCGTGTGTTCACTGTATTCCCTGTATTCTGCTAAGCCAAGCTGCTAGTTTGTGGTAAATAAAATGAAAAGTATTAATGTTGCGGAAGCTGTTTTAAGAAATAAATCAGATTCCGTTATTGAACAGTTCCATACATTCCTCAATAATATTACAATTAATACTCCGTCGATTTTCTTGGCTTAATCGTCATTTTATAATAAGAAAAACACATCATTTTAATAACTATACAACTATTGTTGTTAAAGACTGATTCTGTAACACAGAGGATAACCGATTTTTATTTACTTATTGCGTGGGGAAATAAGTTCTTTGCACGAAACGACGAATATTCGACTGATGATGCAGCACAGCCCTTGTTGATATATATATAGATAGATAGATAGATAGGTAGGTAGATAGACAGATAGAGAGAGAGATTATTTACTTTACCGATGGAAGTATGGGACACTTGTTCCCGTCTTAAACTTACCAAGTAAGTATAAGGCATAACACGAAATCTGAATACAATTTCTACCTTACTATATTAACTAATAATAATAGGCCTGTTGTTAAAGTAAATTGCATAGTATACGACATAAAATGTCGTATGTCTTCCTAAATACAATAATGAATGTACTAATATGGAGGAATGTCATTATTATTATTATTATTATCATTATTATTATGAAATGAATAAGAATAAGAAGAAATGCTGTCTTTCTAAAAGTTCATGTCTTGAAGATATTTTAAATACGCTAGCTTGAAGTTTCCTTGTTTTAGCATCCGCCCGATCTCTTGCAGAAGGAAGTTCCATTCACAGCTAGCCTCAACAGTGAAGGAAGTTTTGTATGTTGAGGATTTAGGTTTAGGAATAGCGAACAGAGCAGTGTTCAGAGCATTTTTTCTTTAAATTTTGCTATTTGCTTAACGTCTCGTCGACGCAAGTAGATTTTACGGTGACGAAGATTTGGGAAAATGCTAGGAGAGGGAAGGAAGCGGCCGTGGCCTGAAATAAGGTAGGGCGCCAGCATTCGCCTGGTGGGAAATGGGAAACCACGGAAAACCATCTTCAGGGCTGTCGAGAGTTTGGTTCAAACCCACTATCTCCCAAATGAATGCTCACAGCTGCCCGATTCTAATCGCACGGCCAACTAGCTGGGTACTTTGGTATTTTTTTCATGGTGTTCAGAAAGGCTGTGAAATCTTTCATTTACGTAGTTTGGAGAATGAGGTTAAGTTTCCGGTGCAATGTTGTCAAGGTATGTATTGTGCGTCTGTCATCAAGGCGTATCCATTAGGTCAACTTAATATTGAGTAGCGTAATCAGAATGTTTAAAATTACATATTAATATTACGCAGGCATACTTTGCCCGTTGGAGTTTACCTCGGATTTCTGTATTTTGTATCTATGTAAACCACGTCGTAACAGTAAAATATTGGGAAAACGGGGGGCGTGAATATTCATTTTCTTTAGGCGGAACGAAAAGTAAGTCTGTAATAGTTTAATGTATGTAACGTAGTGAAAGCGCGGTTTACATACGGATTTTATCCTGACCAACGAAGAGAGATGCTGGTCACTGGTTATTCCTAGGCTGTTTACGCTCTGACAAAACAACAAAGTTAGGTTATGAAGTCTTACGTCAGGAAAGGACATGTTGTTGTTGTTAGAAATAAGTTTTGCGTGGGTAAATGCTACAGTCTATAGGACTTACCCGGGTTTATGAGAGGTCCATAGGACTTACCCAGCTTTATGAGAGGTCCATGCTGAGAAAACCAGCAGCTTACAGATAAGGCAGAGAGTGTTGCTGAGATCAGCAAAATCAACGGCATCTACATTATTTTACTCAGTTGTTCATTCAGTTTAGAACTGCAATATCGCAAGCATTCATTACACTTTGACTAGTTTTGAATTTATCAACAAGGGAGTTTAAATTATCATTCTAGGTTCCTTGTACTGTTTTAATGTTACATGGTAAAAACCACAGTGGAACACTAGAGGAAGATTTGTTCTATTTTTTACGAAGGTTATATAACTGATTGGAAATGCTGGACGTGGTTTTCAAGATTTCGGTAAGGAAATAGTCTTTTAAAAACGAAATTCCGAACGAGTAACTTGATAACAATTCAAGGATAACAAATAAATTATTTTCATGAGGGTGGAATATAACATGCCATAATATGAGGAAACATCTGAAGGGGCTTGGTTACTATCTTCGCTGCAATATTTGGATACACATGAACTGAGTGAACAGAATAATGTGACTTTCTGAGATTATTTGATAAGAGGCGATTCAAGTGACTTGTGACGAGACGTGAATTACGTACGATACAATAAATGCAGGCAGTAAATCACAGCTATACCCTACATAAAATGAACAGCTGACGAATTTGGTATACCCTAGATTGTGGTGATCTCTGCAACACTCTGTACCTCGTCTGTATAGCGGGCGAGCAGCATCATCAGGTGAGTAATTGTGGTTGCATGGGAAGAACTTATTTCCCCACCCAATACTCTTTCGCTTTAACACTTTAAAGACGATGTCACCCCATGTGGGGTGACGGACCCTCATACAAAATATAGTATGTCACCCCTCATGGGGTGACACGGCAGTGTGTCCAGGCCTTTCAACTTTAGGCTGTCGCATGAAACTAGCGCTACCATTCGCTGTTGTATTGCATTGCTTGTTCACATAAGGTGTTCATAGAGTGCAGCGCAGTGCCCATTCCTTTCTCAGCACACTGTGCATTGCACAACAAACAGTGGAATTTGTCTGATATTTGTCACCCCATATGGGGTGACATACGCAACCATCAGAATTCAATTATTAATGGCAAGGAAAATAATGTGGATTGGAGTCCATCATTGCTTTATTGTTACATACTGGTTGAGATTTAGCACTCAGATGAAATTGTAAACCGGGGCTACGTGTGAATAAAAAAAATGTTCCTGCAAACCTGGGAATGTTCCCCAGTAATTGTCACTGGCTGATGATTTGGTTGAATCACTGCTCGATGCAGCACCGGAATCTTTGCTAGTGTCCTCACTACACAAACTACTGTTGAATTCTGACTCGGAAAAGGTGGCATCACATTGCAAATCCTAAATGTCAACATCTCTTGATTCAACACTTGAACCCTTTTCAGGTTGTTCTTCTATCTCTCTACCGGTAATCATGGCTTAGTCAACACAGAAACACACAACATGAATTAATTTCTTGTCACAAAACTGTAAATTACAAGGAACTCGTTGAAATGCGTGTAAATCAACAGCTCACAGTACAGAGCACAGTGTTCCACAACAACAAAGGTATAAAGGCCGTCACCCCTGTAGGGGTGACATGCGCTTTCTCTGTTGCATAGTCAACCTAATAACCATATGTCACCCCAATGGGGGGACACAAAAATAGTAACTTTGAACATAAAATATGTCTTTGATTATCATCTACGAATAAAATTATGAACATCCGTAGCCCACAACAACCTGAAAAATGTATACTGCATTTCAGCAGTTTACCACGGAAAAAGCAAATGTACACATCGACGCTAAAGTGTTAAAAGAATCCAATTTTATTGACCAGTAAGAGAGTGTTAAAAATCGAGTCCCGTGTATTAACGCTTGTTAGGAGGACTGTAAATTGCATTTAATATCGAACGGTTTACAATTATAAAAGCAAAGTAAAGTAATTTAAGTAATATACACTTCTACTTTTACAAGTTCTTTACAGATTTATCCATCTTCGAGAAAATGGAGAAGAATCATTTGGCTTCATGTCGACTGCAGTGCCCTCAGTGTGTCATCTGTGGGAAGCAATTATCAAGAGAAGCAACGATACCAGGCAAGTCAAAACGTCACTTCCAAATAAAGCACTCCCATACAAAAAACAATATGTGGGATATTTTAAACGAACGTTGTTTTAAGAGGCCTAGCAAGCGAGAAGTTTTCAAATGACAAAAAGCGAGCTATGCCGTGGCTGAAATCATAGCTAAAGCCATTAAACCCAATGCAACATCTGAGTCTGTAATTTACCTGCGTGCTTCGAATTGTAATAAATATATTTGGGGGTGATATTGACAATCAAATAATGATACTCCCCCTTCTGACAACACATTTAGACTAGTAGGCAATTCAAGATATGTCTGCAAATATAGATTCTCAAGTTATAAAAGCACTCCATCAGGATAAATAGGCCTAATTTTCTATAAAGGTGGACCAGTCGCCTGGCGTCACAGATAAAGCACAGTTGAGGAGTGTCTGTTCAAAAGGTGCTCTTTCCACTTCCAAAAAAATATTCAGTATTTCGTCCGCATGCGTTACAGTACTTGAATATTATCGCTTCCATTGAGGAATATAGAGCAAGAAGATATAATTACTTAAGAGTTTTGCCAAACCCGATCGTTGGTACGTTCCATGTGCCTTTCTACCTCTTTTTCCACAACTTTCGTAAAGTGGAAGTAGCACCTTTTGAACAGACACTCCACGTTTATCAGATTCGTTCATGATGAAAGCTTCAAAGAGCAGTTCTTACTTTTTAAAGTTCTCCCGCACAACAAAAAATAAATAAGATATTCTCGACTAAGTAAATTATAATTCTTATGCGGCTAGTTTATCATGGAAATCTCGTTTGAGCATTTGAACAGATGGCAGGTTCTTTCAATGGATTTTTGGCCTTAGCGAAGGAAAATAACTCGGAAATAATATTTACCTATTGAATTATCCATGGGGAAACACTCGTTTCGAAATCCGGTGCTTAAGCATATTCGAGAGGGGTGTGAATAGTTTTTTAAAGGTTGATGTGAATGGATTATACCGTCATCTTGACCCACGACGACTTGGCTATGAACATGGACATTCTCATGGTTTTCGATTTGGACAGTTGTTATTAGTAGGCTGTGTACCTGATCTTGTTATATTTTGTTATGTTTGTTATATTTTATTATGAAAGTTTACGTTTGTTAAATAGTCTGGTGCCAGTGCAAGTGAAATTTGCTCAGTGTAGCTGTATCTTGTGCTTCGTGAATGAATAAATAAATAAATAAATAAATAAATAAATAAATAAATAAATAAATAAATAAATAAATAAATAAATAAATAAATAATAAATACAAGTATTGCATCAAGTGGTAAGAATTGCCAATTACATAAAAGCAAGGCCACTGAACAATATTATTCTCAGATCTGCAATGGATTCTCAATGAACTGAGGGTCCTGTATTTTCACATACACTGACTGACAGAGCAAATGCAACACCAAGAAGGAGTGGTCAGAACTTTATGCCAATTGCAGGGTAGACTGACGTCACTGAGGTATGCTCATGATGTGAAATGCGCCGCTGTGCTGCGCACGTAGCGAACGATAAATGGGACACGGCGTTGGCGAATGGCCCACTTCGTACCGTGATTTCTCAGCCGACAGTCATTGTAGAACGTGTTGTCGTGTGCCACAGGACACGTGTATAGCTAAGAATGCCAGGCCGCCGTCAACGGAGGCATTTCCAGCAGACAGACGACTTTACGAGGGGTATGGTGATCGGGCTGAGAAGGGCAGGTTGGTCGCTTCGTCAAATCGCAGCCGATACCCATAGGGATGTGTCCACGGTGCAGCGCCTGTGGCGAAGATGGTTGGCGCAGGGACATGTGGCACGTGCGAGGGGTCCAGGCGCAGCCCGAGTGACGTCAGCACGCGAGGATCGGCGCATCCGCCGCCAAGCGGTGGCAGCCCCGCACGCCACGTCAACCGCCATTCTTCAGCATGTGCAAGACACCCTGGCTGTTCCAATATCGACCAGAACAATTTCCCGTCGATTGGTTGAAGGAGGCCTGCACTCCCGGCGTCCGCTCAGCACAGCATAGACGTGCACGCCTGGCATGGTGCCGGGCTAGAGCGACTTGGATGAGGGAATGGCGGAACGTCGTGTTCTCCGATGAGTCACGCTTCTGTTCTGTCAGTGATAGTCACCGCAGACGAGTGTGGCGTCGGCGTGGAGAAAGGTCAAATCCGGCAGTAACTATGGAGCGCCCTACCATTAGACAACGCGGCGTCATGGTTTGGGGCGCTATTGCGTATGATTTTACGTCACCTCTAGTGCGTATTCAAGGCACGTTAAATGCCCACCGCTACGTGCAGCATGTGCTGCGGCCGGTGGCACTCCCGTACCTTCAGGGGCTGCCCAATGCTCTGTTTCAGCAGGATAATGCCCGCCCACACACTGCTCGCATCTCCCAACAGGCTCTACGAGGTGTACAGATGCTTCCGTGGCCAGCGTACTCTCCGGATCTCTCACCAATCGAACACGTGTGGGATCTCATTGGACGCCGTTTGCAAACTCTGCCCCAGCCTCGTACGGACGACCAACTGTGGCAAATGGTTGACAGAGAATGGAGAACCATCCCTCAGGACACCATCCGCACTCTTATTGACTCTGTACCTCGACGTGTTTCTGCGTGCATCGCTGCTCGCGGTGGTCCTACATCCTACTGAGTCGATGCCGTGCGCATTGTGTAACCTGCATATCGGTTTGAAATAAACATCAATTATTCGTCCGTGCCGTCTCTGTTTTTCCCCAACTTTCATCCCTTTCGAACCACTCCTCCTTGGTGTTGCATTTGCTCTGTCAATCAGTGTATATAAGAAAACATAAAGGTCCAATAATACTGCCTTGAGGAATTCCCCTCTTAATTATTACAGGGTCCGATAAAGCTTCGCCTACTCTAATTCTCTGAGTTCTATTTTCTAGAAATTTTGCCACCCATTCAGTCACTCTTTTTCTAGTCCAATTGCACTCATTTTTGCCGGTAGTCTTCTATGATCTACCCTATCAAATGCCTTAGATAGGTCAATCGCAATACAGTCCATTTGGCCTCCTGAATCCAGGATATCTGCTATATCTTGCTGAAATCCTACAAGCTGAACTTCAGTCGAATAACCTTTCCTAAACCCAAACTGCCTTCTGTTAAGCCAGTTATTAATTTCGCAAACATGTTTAATATAATCAGAAAGAATGCATTCCCAAAGCTTACATACAATGCATGTCAAACTGACTGGTCTGTAATTTTTGGTATGTAATTTTCAGCTTTATGTCTATCACACTTTCCTTTATACACAGGGGCTACTATAGCAACTCTCCATTCATTTGGTATAAAAGCAGAATTAAGCGTTGTTTTAAAATGTTGGCAAACTAGAGTTCTGACACTCAATAAAAAACACCAATTATTATCACTAATTAGTTGTCAAGCAGAACGAACTTCGCATCTTGTACTCCGATGAGCTTACTTTTTAAATTGCCGGTTCCTAAACTGGAGGGTCCTCCCTTGCGAACCATGTGACCTTGCCGCGGTGGGGAGGCTTCCGTGTCCCAATGAAGCAGATAGCCGAGCCGCAAGTGCAACCATATCGGATGGATATCTGTTGAGAGTCAGACTAAGGAATGGTTCATCGAAAGGGGGGTAGCAGCCTTTCGGAAGTTGCAAGGGTGGCAGTCTAGATGATTGACTGTTATGGCCTTGTAATAATACTCAGCATGGCTTACTTAGCTGTGTTGATACTGCTACAGGCTGAAAGCAACGGGAAAGTACAGCCGTAACTAACTCCCGAGGACATGCAGCTCTCTCTGTATGAATGGTGTACTGATGACGGCTTCCTCCCGAGTAATATATTCCGGAGGTAAACTAGTCCCCCATTCGGATGTCCGGATGGGGACTACACGAGAGGGGGCGATCAGGAGAAAGATGGATACTGATATTCTGCGGGTCGGAGCGTGGAATGTTAGAAGTTTGAATCATTGTGGTAGGTTAGAGAATCTGAAAATGGAGATGGATAGACTAGAGTCAGATGTAGTTGGTATAAGTGAAGTACGTTGGCAGGAAGAACAGGATTTTTGGTCAGGCGACTACAGAATTATCAACACAAAATCAAATAGGGGAAATGAAGGAGTTGGTTTAATAATGAATAAGAAAATAGGGCAGCGGGTAAGCTACTACAACCAGCATAGTGAAAGAATGATTATCGTCAAAACAATAAAGCAATGCGCACCACAATAGTGCAGTTCTATATGCCTACTAGTTGAGCGGATGATGAGGAAATCCAAAGAATATATCAAAAGATAGAAGATGTAATACAATATGTAAAAGCTGACGAGAATCTAATTGTGATGGGAGACTGGAATGCAGTAATAGGCCAAGGTAGAGAAGGTAATACAGTAGGAGAATTCGGATTGGGACAAAGGAACGAAAAAGGAAGTCGGCTGGTTGAATTCTGCACTGATCATAATTTAGTCCTTGCCAATACTTGGTTCAAACACCACAAACGACGGCTGTATACGTGGATTAGACCTGGAGACACTGGAAGGCATCAAATAGACTTCATTATGATGAGGTAGAGATTCAGAAACCAGGTGTTGGATTGCAAAACTTTCCCAGGAGCAGACGTGGATTCTGACCACAACTTATCGGTCATGAAATGCCATCTGAATCGAAAAAATTGAAGAAAGGAAAGAATGCAAAAAGATGGGATCTAGACAAGTTGAAAGAAAAAAATAAGGGATTGTTTCAAGGAACATGTTGCACAAGGACTAAATGAAAAGGCTGAAGGAAACACAATAAAGGAAGAGTGGATAGTCACGAGAAATGAAGTCAGTAGGGCTGCTGAAGAAATGTTAGGAAGGAGGAAAACATCAACTAAGAATCAGTGGATAACTCAAGAGATACTAGACCTGATTAATGAACGACGAAAATACAAGAATGCTAGAAACGAAGAGGGCAGAAAAGAATACAGGCGATTAAAGAATGAAGTGGATAGAAAGTGCAAGGTAGCTAAGGAAGAATGGCTGAAGGAGAAGTGCAAGGATGTCGAAGGTTGTATGTTCCTAGGAAAGGTAGATAATGCATAAAGGAAAATCAAGGAAACCTTTGGAGAAAGCAAATCTAGGTGTATGAATATTAAGAGCTCAGATGGAAAGCCACTTCTAGGGAAATAAGACAAAGCAGAAAGATGGCAGGAACATATCCAACAGTTGTATCAAGGTAAAGATGTAGATAATATGGTTCTGAATCAAGAAAAGGCTGTTGATGCTGATGAAATAGGAGACCCAATTTTGAGGCAGAGTTTGACAGAGCCGTGAGCGACCTAAACAGGAACTAGACACCTGGGATTGATGTCACTCCCTCTGAATTACTGACTGTCTTAGGAGAAACCAGCAAGGCAAGGTTATTCCATTTAGTGTGTAAAATGTATGAGACAGGGGAAGTTCCATCTGATTTTCGGCAAAATGTAGTTATACCTATTCCCAAGAAAGCTGGTGCTGACAGGTGTGAAAACTCTCACACCATTGGTTTAGTATCTCATGCCTGCAAAATTTTAACACGTATTATTTACAGAAGAATGGAAAGACACGTTGAATCTGAGTTGGGAGAAGATCAGTTTGGCTTCAGAAGAAATGTAGGAACACGTGAAGCAATCCTGACTTTACGTCTGATCTTAGAGGATCGAATCAAGAAGGACAATCCCACGTACATGGCATTCGTAGATCTAGAAAAGGCATTCGATAATGTTGATTGGACCAAGCTATTTAAGATTCTGAAGGTGATTGGGATCAGATACCGAGAACGAAGAATTATCTACAATCTGTATAAAAATCAGTCTGCAGTTATAAGAATCGAGGGCTTTGAAAAACAAGCAGCAATCCAGAAAGGAGTGAGGCAAGGCTGCAGTTTGTCCCCTCTCCTTTTCAATGTTTACACAGAACAGGCAGTAAAGGAAATCAAAGAGAAATTTGGAAAGGGAATCACAATCCAAGGAGAGAAAATCAAAACCTTGAGATTTGCCGATGATATTGTTATTTTATCTGAGACTGCAGAAGATCTCGAGAAGTTGCTGAATGGTATGAACGAAGTCTTGGGTAAGGAGTACAAGTTGAAAATAAATAAGTCCAAAACCAAAAGTAATGGATTGCAGTCGAACAAAGGCAGGTGATGCAGGAAATATTAGATTAGGAAATGGAGTCTTAAAGGAAGTAGATGAATATTGTTACTTGTGCATTAAAGTAACTAACGATGGCAGAAGTAAGGAGGACATAAAATGCAGACTAGCACAAGCAAGGAAGAGCTTTCTAATGAAAATAAATTTGCTCACTTCAAACATTGATATAGGAATCATAAAGATGCTCTTGAAGACTTTCGTGTGGAGCGTGGCATTGTATGGAAGTGAAACATGGACGATAACTAGCTCAGAAAGAAAGAGAATAGAAGCTTTTGAAATGCGGTGTTATAGAAGAATGCTGAAGGTGAGATGGATAGATCGAATCACGAATGAAGAGATACTGAATCGAATTGGTGAGAGGAGATCGATTTGGCTAAATTTGATGAGAAGAAGAGATAGAATGATAAGACACATTTTAAGACACCCAGGACTTGTTCAGTTGGTTTTTGAAGTAAGTGTAAGTGGTAAGAACGGTAGGGGTAGACCAAGGTATGAATATAACAAGCAGATTAGAGCAGATGTAGGATGCAATAGTTACGTAGAAATGAAAAGGTTAGCACAGGATAGGTTGGCAAGGAGGCCTGCATCAAACCAGTCTATGGACTGATGACTCAAACAACACAAATGCACAAACTGAAGGGTTACCTTTCTGTATGTGTTGCCAGCCTTTTACTGTTATGAGGACAGCTGATGAAATGTATCCGGCCACATATTGCGTGCACAATGCCGTACCTCGAAAAACACATGAAGTACGAAAACACGTTTTAAACAAATGAGAAAATAATTGAAAACTCATTGTGAGCTCTTACTAGCAACATCTAACACTAAAACGAAAATTAAAAAATATTTAGAATAAAAGAGAACGAGGAAATAAATTACCCACTGCTATTGACGCTGTTCATTGTCATTACACAATTATCAGGCAGATTTTGAACTAATGAGAATTCAAACGAGTTGCGAAATGTGGCAGCGTTTATATTATCGTGGCTGTAAACCTGAACTAATAGAGACAGTTGGGTACGAATCCATTTGCTATACCAGCATGTACCGCAATAATCCTTACCTCTCTTATTCATTGACACTTCCATGAATTAGCCTGCCTAGCCTTCTTCCAGGGTATCGTTAATACTGAGTGACGCTTCATCAAGCAGCTTAACTAAGTAGTGTCCGACTCGTTGGCTGAACGGTCAGCGTACTGGCCTTCGGTTCAGAGAGTCCCGGGTTCGATTCCCGGCCGGGTCGGGGATTTTAACCTTAATCGGTTAATTCGAATGGCACGGGGGCTGGGTGTATGTGTTGTCTTCATCATCATTTCATCCTCGTCACGACGCGTAGGTCGCCTACAGGCGTCAAATAGAAAAACCTGAACCTGGCGAGCCGAACCCGTCCTGGGATATCCCGGCACTAAAAAGTCATACCACATTTCACTAAGTAGTGAAGGCAAACAAGAGAGTTGGTAAATAGCTTTACATATCGCAGCATATAGATACAAACGTACATAACTTGCAGCTCAAAATTGGTTGGGTGTTTGTCTATTGATGCACATATTCACTGAAAACCGTAGGTAGGTTAGAAAAACGGTTAGGCATATCTAACTAATGATTCAACGACTATAGATATGTCGTACATAGGTTTCTCTCATGACTGATCAGCACTTAAACATTACCATTTTGTCCCAGCGAATTTACTTAGACCCGTAAGACAGTTATCTGACTGAAGTTTTGAGAAGTATTTGTTATCTGTATTTATACTCGTCCTCTGTTTCTTCTGACACTACGGTATCGTTTCAAGAAAGTAATACTTCGTGTTTATGGCTCATTTCAGATTCTAGTATAACATCATTCATCGGCCCCATGAACTTGAGTATATTTGTGGGGAGGGGTATCACGTGTTGCTGTGCTGTCTGGAATAGTTGGTGCCACAATATTCATTGGGCGTATGGTTATCACAGAGGATCGAACCACTAGCGGCGATTGGGAATTTGAATGAAAGGTAGGTGGCGGAAGGGGCATAAAATGCACCGGCAACGAAATGTACCCGCGTTTGAGGCATATAGTTACCGTGGGCAAGGGGGAATAGCTTACCAACTTCAGTGCACCAATAATAGTTTTCTGGTGAGATTTTGATTCAATACCATACAATAATACTTCCACCTAAGGAATAATACTGGGCGAGTTGGCCGTGCGGTTAGGGGCGCACGGCTGTGAGCTTTTATCCGGGAGATAGTGGGTTCGAATCCCACTGTCGGTAGCCATGAAGATGGTTTTCCGTGGTTTCCCAATTTCACACCAGGTAAATGCTGGAGCTGTACCTTAATTAAGGCTACGGCCGCTTCCCTCCAACTCCTAGGCCTTTCCTATCCCATCGTCGCTATAAGACCTATCTGTGTCGGTGCGACGTAAAGCCACTAGCGAAAAAAGGAATAATAATTACACATGTATTACAATTAAATAGAAGTACGGCATGATTATACAATTAAAAATCATTTAGTATTTGACTACACTCTAAGAAACTAACAGACACTAAAGAAACTGCCTGACTGACTAACGCGCGCGGCAAGCGGGTGAATCATACCTCATTGTCGATGATATTGGCAAGAAAAATACACCCCTGCTACCCTTCCTCACATCACATGGAAAGTGACCACTAACTCGCTGCGGCGCTATGCAAATCGGCTAGCCGCGACGAGCGACATTCTGTCCGTATTTTCGCTAATAATTATGTTAATAATTAAAGAAAATAAAGCAGAGAATTAGCTGGTAGGACGAAAGGGCTTGGTCCGCCTCTGTGGTGTAGTGGTTAGTGTGATTAGCTGCCACCACCGGAGGCACGGGTTCGATTCCCGGCTCTGCCACGAAATTTGAAAAAGTGGTACGAGGGCTGGAACGGGGTCCACTCAGCCTCGGGAGGTCAACTGAGTAGAGGTGGGCTCGATTCCCACCTCAGCCATCCTGGAAGTTGTTTTCCGTGGTTTCCCACTTCTCCTCCAGGCAAATGTCGGGATGGTAGCTAACTTAAGGCCAAGGCCGCTTCCTTCCCTCTTCCTTGTCTATCCCTTCCAATCTTCCCATCCCCCCGCACGGCCCCTTTTCAGCGTACAGGTGAGGCCGCCTGGGCGATGTACTGGTCATCCTCCCCAGTTGTATACCGGTCCAGAGTCTGAAGCTCCACTGCCCTTGAGGCGGTAGAGGTGGGATCCCTCGCTGAGTCCGAGGGAAAAACCGACCGGGGAGGGTAAACAGGTAAAGAAGAAGAAGACAAGAGGGCTTGTACAAATTGCTTTTATGTAATAATTCATATAATTCCCAGTTTCAGCCATCTAAATTTAAATAAATATGGAATCCTTTCTCCGCAAAGTGTGGGCGGTAGGAAGGGGAGGGCTAATCGCAGCTACTGGACCGAAATCAGGTGTTATTGCAGAATATTCATTCAGTGAGTCTTATAAATACTCGGTCGCCTGGCAAAGAACAAATGATATTCAACTTCACAGATATCAGATTTAGCTATCTTTACATTAGACCTAAGTGTGTGGAGGTAAGTATACAGTCAAATCATTTTTCTTTCTCATTTTATGTACATCACTAACATCGTAGATAACGTCCTTCTTGTAGACTACTGACAATACACAGTGACTTCATCTCTTTCGACCACTCTTCCAATTATTATTCCAAGTACTCCAATCGGTTATTGAGTGACAGAAATTCAAATGAAGGCCACGAACAGAGGACAAGACGGAGTTGTTCTCCAGTATCGGGGTCGGTTCCCGTCACTCCCCCAATACACCTTGACCTACAGCCGGACTATATAAGACGGCTCGTTGGCGATAAGGAACGTATTCGATCTATCACTGACCGATCAACAACTCTCAACATGTTCAAGCTGGTAAGTGTTCTAATACTCTTCTGACGCGGGTTCTCAATGAGTGGGTATACTTCGCGATCTCCAGTATACGCCCATACGGCTAATTAATTCCCTGAATGATAGTTAAGTTCCCCTGAATTAGAAATAGTTTTGCAATTGGCTTTACGTCGCACCGGCACAGATAGGTCTTATGGCTACGGTGGGAGACGAAAGGCCTAGGAGTGGGAAGGAAGCGACCGTAGCCTTAATTAAAGTACAGCCACAGCATTTGTCTGATGTGAAAATGGGAAACAACGGCAAACCATCTTCAGGGTGTCGAGAATGGGGTTCGAAACCACTACCTCCAGGATGAAAGCTCACAGCTGCGCGCACTAAACTGCACGGCCTACTCGCCTGGTGTGTTCAATTCTTTTGAAATCTTGAGTGTCAGTCAGTGCTAACAATATTCTTGCTGAGCATGATCCATATTTTGTCTTCCACATTTACCGGAGTATAAGTGCCATTCAGTAAGTTATGGAGGAAGATTTTTCAAGAAGTCATAGATGAAGATCGTACATCATCGAATCCTTTCTTTGCAAAGCCTTCATGATAAAGATAGATTACTGCTGCATTTCTTTAATCCCATAAATACAGTATACATGCGTTGTCAACTGCCTAAGGTAAAGTTTCTTGGATAGGAATCTGGCGCAGTTGAATATTTTGCATGTAATCAAAACTGATAAAGAGTACGCAGGGCTCATCCTTCTGTCTACCCACTTTTGTGAGCTTCACGTAAATTTGTTTCGCATTTCTGTCTTGTATCAGTAACTCTGCAGCAGCATGTCTCTTGGCGGAATTATTTATCTGAGGGCTCCACAGATGCATCATAGTGACATGCTACAAGAGCCTCCGTCACTATACAAATGTGACTGAAGTAAGAGCACCAAACTCGCCGATTGAGGTCCTCATAGCGCGTAACATTCTATCTCCATGCTCTAGTTCTATCAGAGTGTTGCACATAACAAAGATCCCTGTAGCATAAATTGCCAAACCAGACAACGACAACGTGCTTAACTTCATTTTCCATTTTCCTTTTTACATTAGCATGTAAAAGCAAAGCAAAGTCATCTCCGTACAGGCCATGAAGGTCCTTGGAGTGGTGGAAGGTAAAGGCTTCCACTATCCGTAACCTCGGCACTTGATGGAGTAGAGTGGTTATCTCTACGCCCGGCCTCCTTTGCCCCCAGGAAATAACCTGGTACTCATTTTTGGTGTAGTCTGAGTGAACCTGAGTACCATATGCACCTCCGGAAGTTGAAATCTCGTTTCTTAAATTTTTCGACTTCCTGACGGGAATCGAACCCACGTCCTTCCAGGTAAACCGAGCACGCCTTTACCGCCTGGGCCAAGCAGCCCCTATTATTAGCATATGACGATTCAATTCACCAAGTATAGTAGTCATGCCGACTATTCTGGGTGTACAAGTAAATTCAGAGTAAGGAAGTTCGATTATAAATTACTGTGTACTGCATATGCTGAAGTGAATTTCCTTACTTAGAACACGCTAGAACATACTGCACACTTCGACTAGGAAGCCAAAGTTGAGTGGTCCTATCACAGACTGCAAAGACGTACAAAGCCAGCTCTGCTTTTATACAGGTACACATTGCATATAGAAACCATCCTCCGTCGCCACCTCCTGCGCTAACACTTAACAGAGCTCCCAACTTCAGGGCCGCTCCTGCTGTGGCCGTGGCTCATGCCGCCCCCGTGATACCTGCTGCTCCCCGCTTATGCTGTCGCCCCACTTGCCTACTCCGCTGGCCAACCCATACATTCACTAAATATTACAAAATGTAAGAATTTAAATTACAAATAAAACTCTGTATTTATAGACACCAGTTGATGAAAAGCAGAGACAATTACAAACAGTATGAAATTTAATCACGGTTACACAAAAACGCGGATGATGAACTTTGACACCAATTTAATTCCTCTTCCATTTGACATCCACTGACGGTATGAACGAATAAAACAGGGTAAACATGACATTTCCTTGTTCCAGATTCTCCTGCCTCTGCTGTTCGCCGCCGTATCGGCCGGCTACCTGGGCGCCGCACCCGCTGTGGCTACTTACGCCGCCGGTCCCGCTGTGGTCGCCGCCCCCGCCGTAGCCCACGCCGCCGTCCCTGTCGCCACCTCCTACGCTAACACTTACAGAGCTCCTATCCTCAGGGCCGCTCCTGCTCTGGCCGTGGCTCATGCCGCCCCCGTGGTAGCTGCTGCTCCCGCTTATGCTGCCGCCCCACTTGCCTACTCCGCTGGCTACGCTTATATTCACTAAATATTATAGAATGTAAGAATTTAAATTATTAATAAAAACTCTGTATTTATAGAATATATCCTAATTTAATTCAATGGCATTCCCTGTATTCCTGCTAAGCTGCAAGGTTGATATGCTGCTCGATCACCGAATAATACAAAATCTTCCCATGTTTAAGCCCCAGAGAGTGGGCATCAGTTACCCTTTCGTATCTCATTATATATGGTTTACTGCTCTAGGCATTCCCGTCCATTTTCACGAATCCACTAACCCGAATTCGATAAAGCGAATGATATTTTCCTCGAACAATTGCTTTACCGAATCAAATTCCCTGAAGTCACTTTTTTTAATCAAAAACGTCGAATGCTCATTTACTTGCATGTAACCAACTGTCAAATGACCCGACAGCAATTAATATTGCATACATGAAATGTCCTTTGCATCGAAACAAAAGATAATATTTTACGAGTATTGTTGCATTTTCTTTTTTAAACTGTAGGCAATGAACCTAAAGGTATAAACTGTCGTAGGGGAGTTAAACTGATTTATGTTGAAAATAAAAGTGACAGGGATTGTCAGAATGTTCGTCATAAAGTGTGCCGTGCGGGAGCTATTATCATAACGGGCATAAGGAAGCAAATGTCCGGCTGACGTGCTAAATCACATCGGATATAACTATTATGAGTTGCAATGAAGTCGTTTACATACCACAATTATTACAGCAATTTTAAATTGTAGGCCATGTAACATTTGTTACATTCTTTTTACTCTTGCATGGATACAGTCTCGTTTCCCATTTTCACACCAGGCAAACGCTGGAGCTGTATCTTCATTAAGATCACGGCCGCTTCCTTCCCAATCCTAGGCCTTTCCTATCCCATCGTCGCCATAAAATCTCTCTATCGCCATAAAATCTCTCTGTGTCGTTACGACGTAAAGCAAGTTGTAAAAAAAAATGTTTAGTGATGCAGAGCGTTAGTACAGGAATCGCACTAGAGCATGGTGGCCTGAGTCTCTCTGTAGGAAATTTTAAAGGAGTGTAATGGTGATCATCTTAAATCTCGTTAAGCGTAGCCTCATCTTCAAATGATAAACAGTTACTTTTGCACAACCTGTGATCGATAAATACGGTGAATGATGGATTTCATGATATATTTTGCATGTGTGCAGGAAAGCTGCTTATAGTCCTTCAAAATAATCTCCCATATTAATGCACTTCTGGCAATACATTTAGAAGTCTTGCATACTTCAGATGAAGGCCGCCAGCGGGATGCGGTTGAGTTCAGCGTTCATATTGCGTTAAATGTTGGCAATGTCCGAAAACCGTTGTCCTTTCCAATGTTCCTTCAAGGGAGGGAAAAGGAAATAATCGGCAGGGACCAGATCTGGTGAATAAGTAGGACAATGGAGCTCAACAACCTCCTTACATGCCAGGAACTGCTGCACAGTTATGGCGGTATAGGAGCGTGCATTATCTTGCAGCAGCCACCAGTATCCATTTTTGCGGTATGCTGGGGGCCCTGTTCATGAGGCGATCCAAGATGCTCACGTAGTTGCTATCATACAGTGCCATGCCTTCTGGTATACTCCTGACGCTTAACATGTACCCATGCGGCAACTTCTGATCCTAAAACTTGCCCCGCCCTAGTGATAATGAGGGTTGTCAGTCGGTTTCTCTCTTCTGGACGCAAAGGGCGCGTGTCGCTTAAAAGGCAAGTGAGCACTGTAAAGAGCAGGGTTGTTATATTTTGCGTAGATTATTTAAACATGTTAGCATTTACTTTATTCCTAAGGGAAATATAAATATAAAAACCCTATCATGAACCACAGCACAAACCAATACCGCAGAATATTTTGTTTCGATGCCTTTGCTGGCGAGATGTAGTGTTTATAGTGCACTATGTCTTCTGGTATGGGCTATATCAAATTTGTTACTTTCATTGACCTGTCTCAGTCTCATCCTTGGCTTTGACAATGTGAAAGTGGCTGAGGTATGAGTGATGCTAGTAATACCATTCCTTATGCAGCCAGTCCCTGTTATGAATGGTGTGAAAATATCGCTCATAGTGTTGGTTGGTGCATGCATTTCAGTGGGCTTGGCAGACTGATATGTAATAGCAACGGCTGGCTCGGAGAGGAAAGCAACGGGAAACTACCTCACTCCTCATTTCCCTAGTACGCCTCTTCAGTGACGCCTAGGCTATTTATGACAGCTGTTGGCGGAGCTGCAGAGGATCAAACCAGCCTTTGGGCTGAATACCCAACATACATACACATTTTGTTTCGTGCATAATCCGTGCAGTGGTCGCAGATGTTAGAAGGAAGGAAGAAAGAAAGAAAGAAAGAAAGAAGGAAGGAAGGAAGGAAGGAATTGGCAAATAAAATGGACAAGGAACTTTCAAATAGCCGTAAATGATTGCTATGAGTTATTTTAAATAAAATTAGCAGGTCTCCCTAAATACTGTGCTTGAATTCATATCAAAGTAAACCTATTAGAATATTACTTTTATGCAGCTAATATCAGTGTCTCGCTTCCGGTAAAGAAAGGAAAAGTAAAATCGCGAATTATGGACTGGGAAGGTAATAATAATAATAATAATAATAATAATAATAATAATAATAATAATAATAATAATAATAATAATAATAATAATAATATTATTTCGTGTGGCTATTTCTAGCCGAGTGCAGCCCTTGTAAGGCAGACCCTCCGACGAGGGTGGGCGGCATCGGCCGTGTGTAGGTAACTGCGTGTTATTGTGGTGGAGGATAGTGTTATGTGTGGTGTGTCAGTTGCAGGGATGTTGGGGACAGCACAAACACCCAGCCTCTGGGCCATTGGAATTAACTAATGAAGGTTTAAATCCCCGACCCGGCCGGGAATCGAACCCGGGACCCTCTAAACAGAAGGCCAGTACTCTGACCATTCAGCCAACGAGTCGGACATAATAATAATAATAATAATAATAATAATAATAATAATAATAATAATAATAATAATAATAATAATAATAATATATTTTCAGAATGAATATTCAGAGATTGATCAACAGAATAATAATAATAATACATTTTCAGAATGAGTAACCAGAAATTGATCAAAAGAATTCTGAACCTTTCCCTATCAATGAAAGTAAAAAAGAATTGGCTGCTCAAAGTTTTTTTTGCTAGGGGTTTTACGTCGCACCGACACAGATAGGTCTTATGGCGACGATGGGATAGGAAAGGACAAGGAGTTGGAAGGAAGCGGCCGTGGCCTTAATTAAGGTACAAGCCCACCATTTGCCTGGTGTGAAAATGGGAAACCACGGAAAACCATTTTCAGGGCTGCCGATAGTGGGATTCGAACCTACTATCTCCCGGATGCAAGCTCACAGCCGCGCGCCTCTACGCGCACGGCCAACTCGCCCGGTCTGCTCAAAGTTAGAAAATATCTTCAGAAAATAGACATCACAGATGACATTGTGTTAGAAGATCTAAGATCAGGAAATTACCCGACAACGCCGCTTTAAACATCATCCAAGCACTATCACCAACAAAACCTGGCCAGACGATCGCAAGAAAAGCCACAGCAGTGCCAGGGAACTGCTAAGTGACCTTACAAGAGGCTCTGGCGATCAGCTGTGAGTTCAGACCTACGTAATCGATTAAGAGAGGATAACATGCGCTCTAAAAAAGATGAAGCGAGAAGATGAAGAGATTTTGGGAGAAGAAAAAGGCAACGACATCAGCTAAATAAGTTCAGTCGCGCTCCTTAATTGGGCATATCGAAGGAATAATAATAATAATAATAATAATAATAATAATAATAATAATAATAATAATAATAATAATAATAATATATTTTCAGAATGAATATTCAGAGATTGATCAACAGAATAATAATAATAATACATTTTCAGAATGAGTAACCAGAAATTGATCAAAAGAATTCTGAACCTTTCCCTATCAATGAAAGTAAAAAAGAATTGGCTGCTCAAAGTTTTTTTTGCTAGGGGTTTTACGTCGCACCGACACAGATAGGTCTTATGGCGACGATGGGATAGGAAAGGACAAGGAGTTGGAAGGAAGCGGCCGTGGCCTTAATTAAGGTACAAGCCCACCATTTGCCTGGTGTGAAAATGGGAAACCACGGAAAACCATTTTCAGGGCTGCCGATAGTGGGATTCGAACCTACTATCTCCCGGATGCAAGCTCACAGCCGCGCGCCTCTACGCGCACGGCCAACTCGCCCGGTCTGCTCAAAGTTAGAAAATATCTTCAGAAAATAGACATCACAGATGACATTGTGTTAGAAGATCTAAGATCAGGAAATTACCCGACAACGCCGCTTTAAACATCATCCAAGCACTATCACCAACAAAACCTGGCCAGACGATCGCAAGAAAAGCCACAGCAGTGCCAGGGAACTGCTAAGTGACCTTACAAGAGACTCTGGCGATCAGCTGTGAGTTCAGACCTACGTAATCGATCAAGAGAGGATAACATGCGCTCTAGAAAAGATGAAGCGAGAAGATGAAGAGATTTTGGGAGAAGAAAAAGGCAACGACATCAGCTAAATAAGTTCAGTCGCGCTCCTTAATTGGGCATATCGAAGGAATAATAATAATAATAATAATAATAATAATAATAATAATACTAATAATAATAATAATAATAATAATAATTAGAGGAACAAATGCTTGACATGCTGTAAGAATTTATGTCGTGGAGCATGAAATATGTGCAGGTTTGTACGAATTGCTACACACTACGGTAACGCAGTCACGGTGATTTAGTTGCGTAAAGGCTGCCCTATTTAACACAAACATGCGTCCTGGCCCGTCGGGTCTCAATACAAAGTAGTCCGCAGTGTAAAAATCACTCTCATCACACTATTGGTGACGTTAATAGGCATTACTCGAGTATGGGACAGTCAGCATGAGGCATCTAAGCGAAGTGGGCGTGTCCCGAGCTGTTGCCCTACGTCAAGAAGGGAGAACAATGCGGTATGTGGCTAACGACCTTAGAGTGTCTCCATCTGTTGTGCACAGGCTCTAACATCGTTATGCGGAGAGAGGAGGGTATGTTAGACGCAGCGCTGTGGACATGGTCGAAAACGGAAAAGTACCATTCAACAAGACAGATTCCTACGGTTATCAGTACTACGCCGGCCCCCCAGCAGTGCCAGGGAACTGCTAAGTGACCTTACAAGAGACTCTGGCGTTCAGCTGTGAGTTCAGACCGTACGTAATTGATTAAGAGAGGATAACATACGCTCTAGAAAACCTACTCGTGTAATCCCCCTCACTAGGGGAACACCGCAGAGCTCGTCTTGCATTTGCCAGAGAACATTGTCACTGGTAACTGAGTCACTGGCGTCATCTAATGTTTACAGATGAGTACAGGTTTACCTGAAATGGACCGGATGACCGTCAACGCATGTGGAGACGACAAGGACAGCGATTCGTTGAAGGTCATATGCAGGAAGTGGACAGACATGGTGGTGGATCGGTCATGGTGTGGGGAGGAATCATGATTGATAAACGTACGGGTCTTGTGGTGGTACCTGGCCGTCTGAATCATCAGGAACATCGTGAACGACCATCTTGCTCCTGCTGCTCTTGGTGTAGGGCCTGATTTCTAGCTGATGCATGACAATGCGACAGCCCATACTGTACGAGACACCAGAGATCATCCCCAGGGATTGCACATCTCTGTGATGGAGTGGCCTGCAAGGAGCCCGGACCTAAATCCACTGGAGCACTTATGGGATGTATTGCAGAGACGGAATCGACAGCGCGAAGATGCTCCACAAACATTACACGACCTCAGTGAAGCACTGGTTGAGGAGTGGGATGCCATTCCGCAGGCAGTCATCCGACGTTACGTACGTAGCATACCACACAGGTGTGCATCTGTAATTGAAGCTAGGGGCATGCACACTGTTCAGCGTGAACTTTATATTGTGATTCTGGTAGTTCATCTGTTGTGTTGCGAAATGTGGTGAATGGGTAAATGCAATGGCGATGGTTTTGTTGTTGCTAATTAAATAAAGCATGCAGTTCCTTCACCAACATGAGTTTCTTTGCACAAATCCATATGTAGAGATTCTACACGGCATTAAAAACCTGTTCCCCAAATTTTGTGGTGAGTGTAATAATAATAATAATAATAATAATAATAATAATAATAATAATAATAATAATAATGAGCTTGCATCCGGGAGATAGTAGGTTCGAATCCCACTATCGGCAGCCCTGAAGATGGTTTTCCGTGGTTTCCCATTTTCACACCAGGCAAATGCTCGGGCTGTACCTTAATTAAGGCCACGGCCGCTTCCTCCCAACTCCTGGGCCTTTCTTATCCCATCTTCACCATAAGACCTACCTGTGTCGGTGCGACGTAAAGCCCCCTGCCTACGTTGTTCTTCGTAACGTATTCGTATGCATTACATATCAGCCATTGACTTTGCTTACTTAAAGTTTTAGTCTTCTTTCTTTTCTTCGCAGAACTACTATTACTTGGTTGAGTATCACACCGTACCAGTACTACTTGGTTGAATATCGCTCGTGGGCACCGAACCAGTACTACTTGGTTGAGTACCATTCGTGGACACCGAACCTGTACTATTTGGTTGAGTATCGCTCGTGGGCACCGAACCAGTACTATTTGGTTGAGTATCGCTCGTGGGCACCGAAACAGTACTACTTGGTTGAGTATCACTCGTGGACGCCGAACCAGTACTACTTGGTTGAGTATCACTCGTGGACGCCGAACCAGTACTATTTGGTCGAGTATCACTCGTGGGCACCGAAACAGTACTACTTGGTTGAGTATCACTCGTGGACGCCGAACCAGTACTATTTGGTCGAGTATCACTCGTGGGCACCGAAACAGTACTACTTGGTTGAGTATCACTCGTGGACGCCGAACCAGTACTATTTGGTCGAGTATCACTCGTGGGCACCGAACCAGTACTACTTGGTTGAGTATCACTCGTGGACGCCGAACCAGTACTATTTGGTCGAGTATCACTCGTGGACACCAAACCAGTACTATTTGGTTGAGTATCGCTCGTGGGCACCGAACCAGTACTATTTGGTCGAGTATCACTCGTGGGCACCGAACCAGTACTACTGCCATAAATCACCCCCTACTGGGCAAACAAGTGGCCGAGAGATCAAACGTTTGCTGAAGTGTTCGAATACCGATGGGTATGTGTTGCCCGTCTCAGCTATGAATCATCCCTCAAGCATCAAAAGGGGTAATGAGCATTGTCATGATTCGCTACTTCTCGTGCCAGACATTTGTTTGATTTCGGTGACCCTGTACCGCGCCACTCCATGCCTTCCCTCTTCGATTCTGCCTCGTACTTCAGGCACCACGACTCATCGCCAATAACGACGCGTTCAAGAAAGGTGGAGTCACTCTCCACAATGTCGATAAATTCTCCACAAACCTCCATCCTGTCTTTTACGATAAAGCACTGTTTCCATACACCTGGCGCAGCATGTCGTGATATTTTCTTGGCGTTTTCCCTAGTTCGAAGCAGAAATTCACATTCGTACGTTCTCCATTTCGAATTTAAGAGCATCGCAGCACCACACCTTACTTCAACAACGCGTACACACGAACTGCACTTCTGAACAATCACACGGCTTCGTGAATGATGACTGACTGGCCTCGGGCCAGTAGTACCAACTACTCCGCACGCCAACAGTTCATTCACGTGTTTATTGGTCACATGTTGTATGATAATCCCGTGTTCCAATTATCATTGATTTCACTTACTACCCGGCGATTATCCATTTCCCCGTTTTTTTTCTTTCTGCTTCACAGACAAGTCTTATTGCGACGATGGGAGAGGAAAGGCCTAGGAATGGGAAGGAAGCGGCCGTGGCCTTAATTAAGGTACAGCCCCAGCATTTGCCTGGTATGAAAATGGGAAACCGCGGAAAACCATCTTCAGGGCTGCCGATAGTGGTATTCGAACCTACTATCTCCCGGATGCAAGCTCACAGCCACGCGCCTCTACGCGCACGGCTAACTCACCCGGTATAATATATTTTATGAACAGACATATTAGTTAAGAGAGTGCATAGGAATTGTATTCATATTTCATTTTATATTTAGTATTTAGTCGGTAAGTGTAAGACAGGGACAAGTGTCCATTACTTTGTCCGGTAAAGTAAATTATCTACCTAACAGACATGATATGGGTTTTCGGGCTTATTCCGTGTCAAGGAAACAAGGTGAAAGTATTTACGTTTCGCAGAGAACTATGCTCTACGTCTTCAGAAGAAAATCTTGACTGTTCACTAGGCCCATTAGAAGCTCGGCGTAAAGGAGTACAGGGAATGAGAATGAATTAAATTTTAATATACTCCATTAACACAGTGCATTTATTAATAATTTAAATTCTTACATTCTATAATATTTATAATATTTAGTGGATGTAAGCGTGGCCAGCGGAGTAGGCAAGCGGAGCCGCAGCGTAAGCGGGGGCAGTAGCTACCACGGGGGCGGCATGAGCCACGGCCACAGCAGGAGCGGCCCTGAGAATGGGAGCTCTGTAAGTGTTAGCGTACGAGGTGGCGACGGGGACGGCGGCGTGGGCTACAGCGGGGGCGGCAACCACAGCAGGAGCAGCGGCGTAAGTAGCCACAGCGGGAGCGGCGCCCAGGTAGCCGGCCGAGACGGCGGCGAAGAGCAGAGGCAGGAGGACCTGGAAAAATAAATGTGTTTATCGTGTTTTACTCGTTCGTACTATTAGTGGTTGTTATCAAATGGAAGAAGAATTTAACTGGGGTCAAATATCATCATCCATGTTTCCTTGTATACACGTGATTAAATATGGTACTGTATGTAGTCATTGCTGCTGCTTCGTTTGAGAACCGGGGACAAATATGGTTGTCATCCCAGTGTACTAACATGTGTACCAACCTGCTTGATCACCTGAGATTTAGGTGTGCCTGTATAACGTGCGCGTCTTTACAAGGAAAGTGAAACTAGGGATCAGCGAGGTACTTGCTACTTCTAATAGCACACTTCTTCTTCTTCTCTTTCTTCTTCTTTTCCTACCGCTTTTCCCCACACCTGTGGGGTCGCGGGTGCGAACTGCGTCGCACGTGTGGATTTGGCCCCGTTTTACGGCCAGATGCCCCTCCTGACGCCAACCCTATATGGAGGGATGTAATCACTATTGCGTGTTTCTGTGGTGGTTGGTAGTATGGTATGTTGTCTGAATATGATGAGGAGAGTGTTGGGACGGACACATATACCCATTCCCCGATCCAGAAGAATTAATCAGAAGTGATTAAAACCCATGACCCTGCTGGGAATCGAACCCGGGACTCTCTGAACTAAAGGCCAGTACGTTGACAATTCAGCCAACGAGTCGGACGCTTCTAATAACACACTGGGAAGGTATAAATACAGAGAGCACTGTTGTAGGCCTACATCACTGCCGTCCACGACCTGATCACATAATATTGCTTTCCCAGTCCAAATGTGCAGCGTTTTTTAGTGAGATACATGTAAGGAAATGCACCTTAGAATATCGGGCCTACAATTAACAACCGAGTTCAATAGTAAGGAAATACAACAGAGGTTTAACAGATACGTACCATGGGATCTCCGGGTTATGGACTTCATTTCTGGAAGTAAGTGCTCTATTTGCTCTGAATTTACTTGTACTCTTCGGGTGGGAGATTAGTGGACAAAACTTACCTACTCCGTGAATTGGAAATTATCAATATCAATCAATCAATCAATCAATCAACCAATCAATCAATCAATCAATCAATGATCTGCATTTTTTGGCTGTCGCCCAGGTGGCAGATTCCCTATCAGTTGTTTACCTAGCATTTTCTTAGATGTTTTCAATGAACGTGAAAATTTATCGAACATTTCAATTGATAAACTATTTCAGTCCCTTATCCCTTGTCCAGTAAATGAATATTTTTCCCAGTATGTCCTCTTGAATGTCAACTTTACCTTCATATTATGATCTTTCTTACTTTTAAAAGTTCCAATCAAGCTTATTCGTCATAACGTCACTGCACGCCAACTCTCTACTTGGAGCTAGGAACGTACCGCTTAGTCGAGCAGTTCGTCTCATTACTCCCAAGTCTTCCCAGCCCAAGGATTGCAACATTTTTGAATAGCTACTCTTTTGTCGGAAATCACCAAGAACAAATTGTGTTGCATTCCTTTGGATCTTTTCCATTTCTCGTATCAATTAATCCTGGTATAATAATAATAATAATAATAATAATAATAATAATAATAATAATAATAATTTGGTGTGGCTATTTCTAGCCAGGTGCAGCCCTTCTAAGGCAGACCCTCCTATGAGGGTGGGTGACATTTACCATGTGCAGGTAACTGCGTGTTATTATGGTGGAGGATAGTGTTATGTGGAGGCAGCACAAACACCCAGTCCCAGAGCCAAGGGAATTAACCATTTACAGTAAGGTTAAAATCTCCGACCCGGTCGGGAATCGAACCCGGTACCCTCTGGACCAAAGGCCAGCACGCTAACCATTTAGCCATGGATCCGGACAATTAATCCTGGTGTGGGTCCCATACAGAGGAACCAAACTCTAAGTGGGATCTTACTAGAGACTTATACGTCCTCTCCAATACAACCCTTACATTCCCTCATCTCATAACCATGTGAAGAGATCTGTATCCTTTCTATACAATCCCGTTAATGTGATCACCCCATTGAATAATAACACCGAGGTATTTACAGTGATCCCCATGAGCTATTATCACCCCAATCAAAAGAGTTATTAAAATTCACAGGAAAAGTCCTCTTGGTAAATTTCCTCATCCCGTTTACAAACATACTATTGGCTGCTGTCCATTTCACAACATTGTCGAGGTCTTCTTGTAGCCTCTCATAATCCTTGAACATTTTTACTACAATGTGTAGTACAACATCCGCAAATAGCCTTACCTGTGTATTTGCGATTCCATTTCTTTACTCGCTGCGCCTCGAGATAAAGTTATGTGGCAATACTGACCCGCAGCACATGTATCACAAAGAAAGAATGTTAGTTGAAATAGTTAATACAACACTGCACCTTGGATGACAGAACCATCTTGCTCAGAGTTCTAAACTGAAAAATTATCACATATCGGGTTTTCTAGGCGCAAACACGATATCATTTATGTATCAATCTGTATACATATATACATTTTTGTATAAATACAATCCCGTATAGAAAACATAATGGCCCAATACTACTGCTCTGTGGAACACCCCTCTTAATAAATCGAGGGTCAGATAGCGCTTCACCTACTCTTATTCTCTGAGTTTTTTTTTTTTTTTTACATATATTTAGCTACCCATTCAACCACTCTTGTCTAGTTCAAGAGACTTCCTTTCCATCAGTAGTCTCCCATGATCTACCCTAACAAAAGCCCTGGTTAGGCTAATTGCGATACTGTCAGTTTGACCTCTTGAAACCTACAATATTTGCTATATCTCTCTTCTTCTTGCTAGGGGCTTTACATCGCGCCGACACAGATAGGTCTTATGGCGACGATGGGATAGGAAAGGCCTAGGAATGGGAAGGAAGCAGCCGTGGCCTTAAGGTACAGCCCCAGCATTTGCCTGGTGTGAAAATGGGAAACCACGGAAAACCATTTTCAGGGCTGCCGATAGTGGGATTCGAACCTACTATCTCCCGGGTGCAAGCTCACAGCCGCGCGCCTCTACGCGCACGGCCAACTCGCCCGGTTTATACCTTTCTGGACTCCTACAAGTTCAGCCTCGCTGGAATGGCATTCCCTAAACCCGAACTGGATTCTACTAAACCAGTTAGTAATTTCGCAAACATGCCTAATGTAATGAGAAGGAATGCATTTCCAGAGCTGACAAACAACGAAGGTCAGGCTGACTAGCCTCTAATTATCCGCATTATGTTCATCAAAATTTCCCTTGCACACTCGGGTAACTATTGTATCACTCCTTCATGCAAACAGTAATCAAATAAGTATTTCAGATATGGCACTATATCCCAACTCATTGCCTTTAGTATAATCCCAGAAATATTATCATTTCCAGCTGCTTTTCTAGCTTTAAGTTTTTATAACTTTCTGTAGATGCCTTAATTATAATATGTAAATTTCAGTAATTCGTCAGTAAAATTTCAGTAATTCGTCAGTATTAGTCACCTCCTCTACCTGAAGCCGGGCTGAGTGGTTCAGATGGTTGAGGCCCTGGCCTTCTGACTCCAACGTGGCAGGTTCGATCCTAGCTCAGTCCGACGGTATTTGAAGGTGCTCAAATACGTCAGCCCTGTATCAGTAGATTTACTGGCACATAAAACAACTTCTGCGGGAGTAAATTCCAGTATCTCGGCGTCTCCGAAAACCGTAAAAGTAGTTAATGGGACGTAAATCAAATAACAGTATTATTATTATCTCTACCTGAACATTATCCTTATACCTAACTACTTTTACATACTGCTGAATGAATACTTCTCCCCTCTGCATGTTCCCACATGTACACTCGCCTTGTTCATTAATGATTCCTGAAATGCCCTTCCTGGAACCTCTTTCTGTCTTTAAGTACCTATACATATCCTTCCATTGTTCCCTAAATATCATATGGCTGTGAATTCTGTTTGCCATCATGTTATTTTTAGCTGACGATTTTGCTAAGTACATTTTCCTACTAAGTTCTTCAATATCTCCTTACTTCCTCGACCATTCCTAACTATATTTATTTCTAATCTGCACCTCCTAACTGTCTTTATTCCCTGTTATATTACGTCCTTACCAATCCTTACTACCTTTAAAGGCACATACTTGTTTTCACACTCCACAGCAATTGCTTAAACCCGTCCCATAGTCTGTTAACATCTTTATGAACTATTTTCCAGTGATCATAGTTGCTTTTCAAACATTCCCCCATGCCTCACTTATCAAATGAAAAAACAAACCCCCATGGCACCAGAGCCCTGACGGGGCTTGTACTACCAAGCTACCGCTGCTTCAGCCGAAAGGCCTGCAGGTTATGAGCTGACGCATGATCAATGCGACGAATCATCTCGGCCGTTATTCTTGGTTTTCTAGACCGGCGTCAGATAACTCTTCAATGTTCATCACATAGACTCAGTGGACCTCTAACTAACCCCCAGATCCAGGCAAAAATCCCTAATCTTGCCGGAAATCGAACCCTGGGCCTAAGGGTGAGAGGCGGGCACGCAACCCCTAGACTGCGGCGCCAGCACGTCTGTCTTATCCACCATATGGTAATGCTTAATATTCTTACTTGTTACAGCCTTCCCTTCTATCACATTTACTCTAGCTACGACAGAGCACCTTCATGATCACTTATACTATCTATGGCTTCAGTTTCAACAGAAAACTCATATGGTTTTATCATTCTTTCTTTCTTAATCTATTTACCCTCCAGGGTACCTTTTTTCCCTCGGACTCAGCGAGGGATCCCACCTCTACCGTCTCAAGGGCAGTGTCCTGGAGCGTGAGACATTGGGTCGGGGGATACAACTAGGGAGGATGACCAGTACCTCGCCCAGGCGGCCTCACCTGCTATGCTGAACAGGGGCCTTGGTGGGGGATGGGAAGATTGGAAAGGATAGGCATTTGCCTGGAGGAGAAGTGGAAAACCGCGGAAAACCACTTCTAGGATGGCTGAGGTGGGAATCGAATCCACTTCTACTCAGTTGACCTCCCGTACCACTTTTCAAATTTCGTGGCAGAGCCGGGAATCGAACCCGGGCCTCCGGGGGTGGCAGCTAATCACACTAACCACTACACCACAGAGGTGGACTGGTTTTATCATTCACCTACAGAATATTTTCTCATCTAGTGGATTCCATCACTTTCTGATTAAAAAATAAACCAAATTTCAATGAATATTGACTACTGTATCGCTACGATAATACATAACTCTTCGAACAGCCATCAATTCGCTAGGGCGAGGATGAAATATATGAGGGAAATAATATTTTCTCCAAACTCACATCAGACAATATAACTTTAATTTCCAGAGACAATCCCCTACTTCTAGTATCAATTAATGACAGCTTGACGTACTCAATAGGAAGCACAATAACACAGGTTTATGAGATATTTCCCGCACCAACAACACAGGTAGTTGCTGAAGATCTAACTTATCTTTAACAGCAGCAGTTATGTGTTGTAACAACCTGTATTCCTAGTTTAGGGGAACGAAACTACCATTTAGGGCAATAATCATTTGTAGGAACTTATACTGGAGATTATGATAGCAAGTGACGGATTTGTCCGCAGTTTCCTGTGGGGATGTTGTGTTCCGTTCGGTAGTGGAGTTTGCCGACATGAATGTTGTACTCACTGAGAACCTGCCCTGTATAGGGGATCAGAACACTTACCAGCTTGTACATGTTGAGTTGTTGTTGATCGGTCTGTCGTAGATCGAGTATGCTTCATACCGCCAAACAAACGAACTTATATATCGTCCAGCTGTAGGTCAAGGTGTATCGAGGGAGTGACGGGAACCGACCCCGATATTGGAGTTGCAGTGTTTGTCCTTACCTTCAGTACGCGTCCTTCACTTTGGACACTGTACCTCAATACTTTATTCTTCTTATTATTCATATTATTCCACCTCTTTTCCCACACTGTGTGTGGTCGCTGGTGCGAACTGTCACAAATGTGGATTTGGCCCTACTTTACTGCCGGATGACGTTCCTGAATTCAACCCTATGTGGAGGGTTGTCTGATAATGAAGAGGAGAGTATTGAGACAAACACAAATGCTCATTCCCCGATCCAGAAAATTTAATCACACGCGATTGAAATCCCCGACTCGGCTGAGAATCGAACACGTGCCCCTTTGAATCGAAGACCTCAATGCTGACTGTTTACCAAAGAGCCAGACACTGTAGCTCAATAACTAGTTAGAGTATTTCGGATAATCATTTTTTCACATTAAAAGAGTGGCCATAACGTGTGGAATCAATATCTGATATCTGGGGTGTTGAATAATATTTTGTGCGTGTTGCGGAAGGTAAACAATTACACTAAGTGGAATACAGTGATTATTACCTTGCCCGGACAACTAACTCGTTCATCTTTGTTGAAGTCTGACTGAAAGTCAGGATCAAATGTCTCTTAAGAAGTGGAAGTCTCGTTTCTGTACTACCTGACTTCCTAACCGGGAATCGAACCTGTATTCTTCCCTGTGAACCGAGCATGCCTTACTGCTTGACTGGGTAGCCCTCGAGTACAGAGGTGTCCACACTGGTACCTATAGTAAAGAGGATACTGAATACGCTCTCTTAGATTCCATGTGTTCTAAGTTCCTAATTTTAAAATAAGGTATATTCCTGATGTCACACGGGGTACGTGGATATCATTTCATGAGGTATCAGAAAGTTTGAAATCGTTCAAGTTGGCAGCAGTGACTGGCGGAATGTAAAGGAAGCCAATCATTTTTGTATCTTCAGCTGTCATTGATGACTGGTTTAAAATGGGTTTTCAAATATTGTAAGCTACTTTAATGTGAGTTAAAGTGCTGTCAACTCATTCAGCATCATTTTGAGTAATTGGATATGTAGTCACTATTTAGGGGCTACCAAGCCAAGATAGTTTTTTTTGCTAGGGGCTTTACGTCGCACCGACACAGATAGGTCTTATGGCGACGATGGGATAGGAAAGGCCTAGGAGTTGGAAGAAAGCGGACGTGGCCTTAATTAAGGTACAGCCCCAGCATTTGCCTGGTGTGAAAATGGGAAACCAAGGAGAACCATCATCAGGGCTGCCGATAGTGGGATTCGAACCTACTATCTCCCGGATGCAAGCTCACAGCCGCGCGCCTCTACGCGCACGGCCAACTCGCCCGGTAAGCCAAGATAGCAAAGGCAATAATTCCACACACGCAAAAAATGTTTTTACTTTAATAATAGTTGATATACAGAGGTGGCCGATATAATTGGATAAAACTATAAATTCAACATTTTTTCGAATTAAGGGCTAACACATCCGAACTTGTGGCAGCAGTTCTAGACGTCAGAGAAGTGACATTTCACTAACTTTACAGGAGAGCAGAAAGAAGATGCTGAAGTGCATATTTCGCTATCTTTAAGGCAGGTCATATCGACAGTTCTGACCACGGTAAACTATCGTAAGAGCCAGTACGATAAGGAGTGCGGCGGGCGGCATTAGGATGAACTGTTGTATGATCACTTACCACTGTTTATTGCTGAGTTCTCCTTGCACAAACAATGGTATCACATAGCTTATCGCCATTCCCGCGAAACATACAATAATGCACCCATAAGAAGACACGACCAAAACAAGTCACATACGATAAAAACCTCAAAATCGTCGTTTTTTTTATTTCGTTCGTTCGTAATCTGTTTACCCTCTAGGGTCGGCTTTTCCCTCGGACTCAGCGAGGGATCCCACCTCTACCGCCTCAACGGCAGTGTCCTGGAGATTCAGATTTTGGGTCAGGGATACAGCTGGGGAGAATGACCAGTACCTCGCCCAGGCGGCCTCGCCTGCTATGCTGAACAGGGGCCTTGTGAAGGGATGGGAAGATTGGATGGGACAGGCAAGGAAGAGGGAAGGAAGCGGCCGTGGCCTTAAGTTAGGTACCATCCCGGCATTTGCCTGGAGGAGAAGTGGGAAACCACGGAAAGCCACTTCCAGGATGGCTGAGGTAGGAATCGAACCCACCTCTACTCAGTTGACCCCCGAGGCTGAGTGGAACCCGTTCTAGCCCTCGTACCACTTTTCCAATTTCGTGGCAGAGCCGGGAATCGAACCCGAGCCACCGGGGGTGGCAACTAATCACACTAACCGCTACACCACAGATGCGGACAACATCTTCATTTTTTAGATATAAATATCCCCAGAAATGTATTCAATAACTTTCTCACCTTCCTTCATACCCTTTAGAGGATTATTCCGAAAACAAAAAAATTCGTGTTTCCTGGTTTATAAACGAGATTCCAAAAAACCAATGTTCACGTCTGTAACATCTTCAGTATTTGATGTATTGAACCCATAATTCTACGATGAAAAAAATAATTTCCAAATATTTATTTCAGCTACGAACAACTTTTTTGAGAGTAGCCATGTTTTTATTTCAAGAGCCTCGATATCTCGTGGGAACGAACTCACAGTGACAAGCGAGCCGCGAGCTCGTGAAATGCCGGGATACTTCGGTTGACCTCGAGTATTGAATAAATTATCAATTTCGAAAAATCCTTCATAACGAGAGACTTTGGCGACATGGTAAATCCAGGAATAAAGGGTTTAAATTATAAAAAATCCTTACTAGAAGATAGAATCCCCAGGGTAAATATAAATGCAGTTAAGCCTGGAGGAAAGTTGGCGTCCTACTCGCGGATTTGCACACTTGCCGAGGCCAATGGATGACGAAAAGACCGCGAAACTACATGTCAGAAATAATTCATTACGCCCGTTGCAAGTATGGGAAGAATATAAGGCTAACACCATAATGAATTATAAGTCTGTCTTAATTTATGGAATAAATTTCAAGAAAATTGGTCCAGTGGATGTGGAATTAGCAGACTGCACAACCGAGCTTCGTGGAGAGGGTGGCGTCCCTTCCAGAGGGTATATAAGAAACCCCCTTCCACCTATTTTTACACACTCTGTCTGAAGGTCTGGATGGTGAAACCCACGTCACTCGTCTGCAAGAAAGTGCGGGGTTTAGTTCAAAATAACTTGTCCTAGATATTCGTGGCAATGGTCCAAGTAGAATATTAAATGGAAGGTGATAGAAATTTTCCTCAGCTTCCGCCGATGAGAACTGTGAAGGCTTAGATAATAAGTACGTAGCTGGGTTTCTCTCCGTATTACAATTGTGTGTGTTTCATTTTTGTCAAAGGGAGTCTGGAGGCTAGCCGATGAGGACTGATTTTTTGTTATCTATTTGAAACACTTGGACAGCAGTAGAGTTACGAAAGCAGAGTCCTGGGAAACAGTGACAGTCACAGGTTGAGAAGGATGCTCGTCGCACGTTATTTAACGCGAAGAAGGTGCGGTATTGCGGTGTTAGTCGATACCAAGTGTAAAATCTGTGTAGTTTAAGTTGTATTATGTATAAGAAGATGATATCCATTGTAGCAATGGAAGGCTAAATCAGAGGACAGCTGGCTAAAAGTGGCCAGAAGCTTCATGATGACAACGATTACAGGTCTGTGATTATATTTCATTAATGTTGTAGTATGGAATTTGTTTGTCCCAATAAATTTTTCAATGCGTGTGTCGAATTAATATTTAATAATGATCAGGCGAATGTGTTACATTTCTGGTCGTCGTGTGAAACTCTTCAGGGCAGTAAAATTCATGTCGAGAAACTATAATATGTGAAGTTTAAATAATGTGTTAATATTCTTTGAGATAGTGTTCAAATTGAGTAAAGTTAGAAAGGTGACTACGATAATGTAGTCGTGGTGAATGCCTTAATTTTAAATATCGTATGAGTTCAGAATTTTTTTGTCGAAATAACAATAATAATAATAATAATAATAATAATAATAATAATAATATTTACCGCGGGATAACATTTTTCTATGTTAAAAGTGTATTTATCAGATATGTTCAGTAAGATTTGCGTTCATCTAGAAATCCATTGAAGTCTGATAAAGTTATATTTATTCGTGGGAAGTTAATTTTGTGACATCGTGTATGTCGGTGATATAGGAAATCGTGGTGTGTTATTGTATTCTTTAGGTCAGAAAGTGGTAGTAAAAGCGAATGAAAAGGATTTTTTAAAGTTGTTCGTCATGGGAGTATTGAGGTGAAAAGTTGTGAAACAGGAAGAAATGGATTGTGCCGGAATGATATGTTAAGAGAACAGTTATGTAGATGTTGAAGGCAGAGGAAGCCTGTATTTGATGAGTAATGCCGCCGTGATGAGAGGCGATGAATATGAATTTTTGAGACAGGCTATATTTGTTGATGGCGAAGAATTTTTGAGACAGGCTGTATATTAAATGTGATATTTCTGAGGCAGGCTGTAGTGATATTCCGCTAACAATCCGGAACAGCTGACCGGGTGAAGGTTGGTTCGAAATGAGTACTTTGTGATGCACATTAAGATTTCAAGTCAATATCTCCCAGTGAAAAACAATTCTGTAGAAGATTGTAGCTCTTGGCAGTTAAGTCCAAGTGACGATGTATGTAAGGTCAGCATAATGAATATTATAATAGGTGACCTCAAGGGTAGAAGAGCATTCTGAATACGCGGTTGGTGTCATTTGACTGTAATAACAAATTTCCATTCAGTAAATTTCATTAATTACGAGACGATAATTTATCATTAAATCGGAAACATTGTGGGATGAGATATTGGACGTTATTAGCGATAGTTTGGCTGTGTAGATTCATTGAATTTCGTTTCACTGGATAGTTTATGGATGCGAATGTTTGGAACAGTGAGATGGAAGGCGATTTTTGGGCCTCACCCTAGATTACTGTGTGGATTTTTGCGTTGGTGATGATTACTGTTTTGGCGATATTCACGGAATGTTAGACGTGTGCTGAAAGTCAATATTTTTTTCCAAACTTCATTGCGCATGTCGAGATCGTGTTTGAGTTGTGGATTGCTTGCCACCCGTTATTCATTTTGAATTTTACGTTTTATTAACAAGATAGGGACTTAGTTGCATTTCCCGGCTTGCGTTCATTCTGTGGAAAGTTTCATTGTGTGCTATAGTTTCGACAAGGTTTCCAGCTAAAATATCAAAGAGTGTGTTTGAAGTTACGATTTCGCCTGACATTCTAGAGGAAGCGTAGATAACGCAGTTTCCATTCGACAATAGATTTGGGACGTCACCTGTTATCATAGGAGTATACTGATGTTAAGACGTCCCAGTTTACGCTCAACGATAGGTTTAGGAAGGTGTGTGTGTGTGTGTGTACATAGTGGTTAGTGTTAGGGTGTGTATACATTATGTAGGCCGACGATAGGTTTAGGGTGTCGTCTGTATATACTCAAGTCTTAGATTAGGTGTTTTTGCGAAGTGACTTGAGCGATGGTAGTGTCTGCAGCAGTGTATGCAATGCGAAGAGTGTTAGCTAAGTAATATTGAGGCCATGTTTCGACAGCCCTTACCAGCTGGAAGGTGTTTACCTAAAATTATGGAACCACTAGTGGCATGAACGTGTGGGTTGTCCAATATTCGGTACTAAGCTAATGGTGATTGAGTATTTACTGCAGTTTGCCATGTGCGTTTGAGTTCATTGTATTTCAGTTCTTTATTTTATTTACGGACTTAATTGTTTTGTCGTTCAGACGTCCTATTGCTTTGCTAGTGTGCGTGTTGACACTTAGTTTATTTATGTGAGACTTAAGTTACAAATGCGGGTCCGATTCGTCAGCCGGGAATATAACTTTATTTTCAATTTTTGTCGTTCTTTCATTTTTATATAGTTGAATGTGGTCGATCAATAACTTTGTAGTCAGTTTGTTGGGACAAACAATGAGTAGATGGATCTGTAATGGTGGTCGTTGTTGTAAAGGAAAGAATTCCTAGATTTTTGATTTTAATTTATCATGTGGACTTGTAATTTTATTAAGCTTAACGTAACCGTTTATAACCTGAAAGTTGGTTTTATAAGAATAATTTTCAAGTGATTTACCACTTTTTATTTAATTTCAGTGTTTGGCATTTCTTCTAAATGCGTGATGAATAAGTGTTTCCTGCATTTCGCAGTTTAGTTCTTTCAGGACGACGTAACGTAAGATCCTCTCGGATCGAATTGTTGTTGATTCCTTCTGAACAGCTGTTTGGGTGATGCACGTTTCAGCATGGGGATTATTCTATAACTTAAGGGTGTCATGAGATGGCAACACATGGTGGAATTTTATTTTCAATTATGAATGTTGCTGTTAACTTGTAGGGAACACCATGCTTTCCAGTAGTATTTCGCAACCTATCCAATGCAACTGATAGTCAATTTGGTTCGATTAAGGGTCCATTCGGCGGGTGTTCCCATATGGCACAGGTTATTTGACTGGTGGATAACCTTAGTTAAAAGTAAATCTGGAATTCTACTTGTTAAAGGTCAGATTTTCCACGGATCGTGTGGATTAATTCTCAGTTATCGTTTGGGCCAATAGGTGCCCGATTTTCAGGTTTTCCTTTCAATTTTCTCCTTTTCGCTGTCCACTAATCTATGATATTTCTACTTTTCTCCGAAGAAAATTCTTCGATACTGTAACTAATAAAACTGCAATGTGACTGCGTTTGAAACATTAAATAATAATTTTTTTCTTGATCAATGATTTTATGTAAATAAGTTTTTGCATTTAATTGATTCAATAAAAGTTAGTAAGCATATATTTGCTTCTCATTTCAAGTAGTTAGGCTCTCTTCTGAACCCCATCGTTTGGTTAAGATCGCGACCGAAACAATCCCGCTACGACCCCAAGATTTAAGAGTTCGATATTGCTCTACTGCAGCAGCTGTGGCCGACCAACGATGGAATAGTAAGTTAAAGGGTTTAGTAAAAGTATCCCCATAAAACGAATTCCACTAAGTTCACTTCTCTTCAACCACCCAGTCCCCTTAACTGGATTTTCCGAAAACAAAAAATACGTGTTTCTTTATTTTAAAGGAGATTCCAATTACCAATTTTTATGTCTGTAACATTTTCAGATTTTTGAGATGTAAGTATCCTCATAAAAAATTTCAACCCATTTTTCAGTCCAACCCACTGAAGTGTTTTTCCCGAAAACAAATTAATATGTGTTACTTTTATTTTTAAGAGAGATTAAAATCCCGATTTTCACGTCTGTAACGCGTTAAGATTTTTATATGTACTGCATATATGCTCGTTTAAAATTTACCCGCTTTAATACTTCCCCTTAAGTGAATTTTCAGAAAAGTAATTGTGTGTTCCTTTACTTTCACGGTGGATTCCAAATATCAATTTTCACGTCTGTAACATGTTACGTTTTTGAGATATACTCATTTTAAGAATTCATCCATCCCTTTTGTCACTCCTTTCACCACCCGTTAAGTTGATTTTACAAAAACAAAAAAATACGTGTTTCCTTGTTTACAAAGGGGATTACAATAACCAATTTCCATGACTGTAACATCTTCAGTTTGCGAGATATAAGTATCCACATAAAAGGTGTTCAACCCCTTTTTTCACCCCCGTTAACGGGATTACCGGGCGAGTTGGCCGTGCGGTTTGGGGCGCGCAGCTATGAGCTAGCATCTTCGAGATAGTGGGTTCGAATCCCACTGTCGAAAGCCCTGAAGATTGTTTTCCGTGGTTTCCCATTTTCACACCAGGCAAATGCTGGGGCTGCACCTTAATTAAGGCCACGGCCGCTTCCTTCCCATTCCTAGACCTTTCCTGTCCCATCGTCGCCATAAGACCTATCTGTGTCGGTGCGACGTAAAGCATAATAGCGTTAACGGGATTTTCCGAAAACAAAAAAATACGCGTTTCTTTATTTTTAAAGCAGATTCCAAATACCAATTTTCATGTCTTTAAACTGTTCAGTTTTCGAGATATAGATGCACTCATTTTAAAAATTCACCCCCCTTTTCACCCCCTTAGCGACGGAATATCCAAGAATCCTCCCTGTCTGTCTTTCTGCCTGTCTTAATCTGCTTACCTTCCAGGGTTGGTTTTCCCCTCGAACTCAGCGAGGGATCCCATCTCTACCGCCTCAAGGAGAGTGTCCTGGAGCTTGAGACTTTGGGTGTGCGGCCAGTATTCAGTAACCGGGAGATAGTGGGTTCGAGCCCCACTGTCGGCAGCCCTGAAGATGGTTTTCCGTGGTTTCCCATTTTCACACCAGGCAAATGCCGGGGCTGTACCTTAATTAAGGCCACGGCCGCTTCCTTCCACTTCCTAGGCCTTTCCTATCCCATCGTCGCCATAAGACATATCGGTGTCGGTGCGACGTAAAGCAAATAGCAAAAAAAAAATAAAAAATTGAGACTTTGGGTCGGGGATACAACTGGCGAGGAGGACCAGTACCTCGTCCATTCGGCCACATCTGCTATGCTGAACAGGGGCCTTGTGAGGGGATGGGAAGACTAGAAGGGATAGACAAGGTAGAGGGAAGGAAGCGGCCGTGGCCTTAAGTTAAGTACCATCCCGGCATTTACCTGGAAGACAAGTGGAAAACCACGGAAAACAACTTCGAGGATGGCTGAGGAGGGAATCGAACCCCCTCTACTCATCTGACCTCCTGAAGCTGAGTGGACCCCGTTCAAGCCCTCGTACCACTTCTCAAATTTCGTGGCAGAGCCGGGAATCGAACCCGGGCCTCCAGGGATGGCAGTTAATCACACTAACCACTACACCGCAGACAGTGAGCACCTACATTGTATTATGAATGTAGCCCAAAATTTCACTTCTTTATATCTAGCAGTTTTGTCTCGGCGATGATGAATTTGTCAGTCAGTCAGTCAGTCAGTCAGTCAGTCAGGACAAATTATTTTATATAAGTATGTGTTGACGTGATGCGTGACTGTTTCTCCCACTCATTTCGTGATCATGCAGATTCGTCACGTTGATGACGGAGAAATAAAATGTCCATCGCAGATGCTCCTTGCTCATTCGTATAACAGGACATTCCTTCAGGGCCCTTTAGTCCTTTATTGTGAGTGATATTTTTAACTTTCCCTCCGTCTTCTGATTTATCTTCATTTTTATCTTCGTTCTCTTTCATTAGTGTAAGTATTTCACTATCTATATTTCAGTTTTTACCCTGCCCCATCCATCCTCGACATCACCACCAGTAACATCATCGCAGCCTGGAAGTTTCTTCGATAAATCACTATTTGACAATTTTCTGTCTCCTCCCTGGTTTCTTGGAACTCGTTTCCTGAATGGTCCAGCAACATTCTCCAGGAACGAACGAGGCTTATATGCTCGATTTCATTCCAAGATATACCGAGCAAGTTGGCCGCGCGGTTCGTGTCGGGTATCTGTGAGATTGCGTTCCGGGAGATTGTGGGTTCGAATCCCACTGTCGGCAGCCCTGGAGATGGTTTTTCGTGGTTTCCCATTTCCACACCAGACAAACGCCGTGTCTGTGCCGTAATTAAAGCCACGGCTACTTCCTTCCCAATCTTAACCCTTTTCCATCCTTACGTCATCTAAAACATTCAATGTGTTAGTGAGACGTTCGACCACTGAAAACAAACTAAGATGCAGTTCTCCACCCCACTACTCCCAAAATGTATGTTTTCTTTAGATTGTCGATCATGTCACACCCTTCCTCCATGGCTAAGACAAGGGGAAAATGAAGTTTACGTCTGTGTTTTTTCTTTTTACGATTTGCTTTACGTCGCACCGAGACAGACACGTCTTTTGACGATGATGGGGAAGGAAAGGACTAGGAGCGGGAAGGAAGGGACCAAGGCCTTAATAGAGGTACAACTCCAGCACTTGCCTGGTATGAAAATGGCAAAACACGGAAAACCATTTTCAGGGCTGCCGACAGTGGGGTTCAAACCCAGTATCTCCCGAATGCAAGTTGACAGATTCGTGACTGTATCTCTTCTTCAATGCATCCAAAATGCCCTGGTCCATTGGCTGACACTCCAAAGTCACGTTACGAATATCGGTCTTATATCTTCGTTTCATAACAGTTTCTCATCAGGATGGGATGAGGCATTGTCCATACGGAGAAGTGCGTTCTTTCGCAGGTTTTTCGATTTTTAAAAAAATCTTTCTACCGAAGGAACAAACTCCTTATAAAACTAGTCCTTAATAGTGGTTCCATTCATCCATGATTTGACTTATTTCTTTACCAGACAGGCAGATCATAGAAGGTGTCAGTCCCATTCGCATACTCCTTTTCTTTTTTAAACTCCCCGTGATTCTTCGATTCGCCAATGAGCACTAGCTCATGGCTGAATTGTTGCATGCCAAGATTGTAAGTCTCTCCTTACTTATTTTATATCGCGAGGCCCCTTTTTCTTCCTGGGTGTTTCGAAGGCAGTATTTTAAAATTCAGCCCAGAATAATCACATCCGTAAATCTGATCCCCAGAAAGACTCTTCTCCCTTTCAATGAGTCTGTTGAGATTTTCCTTCAATTTGTTAACCTTTTTCATGTCAGCAGATATCCGACTCGGTGGCTGAATGGTCAGCGTACTGGCTTTCGGTTCAGAAGACCGGGTTCCATTTCCGGCTGGGTCGGGGATTTTTATCTTAATTGGTCAATTCCAATGGCCCGGGGGCTAGGTGTGTGTGGCGTATTCAGCGTTAGAAATCATCCTATGTATGGACCTCATCTTCACAGACATGCAGGTGACCTAATAGGCCGTCTACGAGAAAAAAGACCCGCTCCAGGCCGGAGGCCATTCGTCATTATTATTGAAAATGCACAACCTGTTTCCAGTCATTCGACCGACCCATCTAGCGGCGAGGATAGGGATTATGCCGGTTGCCGAAGCCTATCGCACTCCTCTGGGGCGGTAATAAAAAAAATCGCGTGGCTAATTTCCAGCTGAGTGCAGCCCTTGTAAGGCAGACCCTCCGATGAGGGTGGGCGGCATCTGCCATGTGTAGGTAACTGCGTGTTATTGTGGTGGAGGATAGTGTTATGTGTGGTGTGTGAGTTGCAGGGATGTTGGGGACAGCACATACACCCAGCCCTCGGGCCATTGGAATTAACCAATGAAAGTTAAAATCCCCGACTCGGCCGCGAATCGAACCCGGGACCCTCTGAACCGAAGGCTAGTACGCTTACCACTCAGCCAACCAGTCGGACTCTGGAGGCGGTGATTAATTATGACAGATGAAATGATATTGGAGAGCGTTGCTGGAATGAAATATGGCGGGGAAAATGGGAGTACCCGGAAAAAACCGGTCCCGCCTCCGCTTTGTACAGAATAAATCTCACATGGAGTGTTCGGGATTTGAACCACAGAACCAGCGGTGAGAGGCCGGCGTGCTGCCGCCTGAGCCACGGATGCATGGCCAGTCAGCACATAGTTTGTCGCCACAAACGTTCAGCTGCCTGACGCCTTAATGCTTCTTCCATCCTCCGAGCCAGCCAACACTAGCAGTTTAACCAGGCTGTCCTTCGTGAAATTCCTCAGAGAATTTGAGGGCTTTCTCTTGCAAAATAGGTACAAAAATTGAGTGTTCATTTTTTTATTTGCTTCCTAAAGAATGAAAAAAGCGTCTTACCCAGTTTCTCGTATTCACCACCTTTCATATTTATCCTTCTTTTAAACTTTCAGTACATCCTCTTTTCACACATCAAGAATCAATTTCGGTCCTCTTTTTCCACCGTTATAGGCCTAGTAATTCGTCCAACACCTAAATCCACGGCAACTTTATTTTCCCCTTTGTTTAGTCTCTGTAAGACATCCAATTCCATTCCAGCGTCACATTAATTTGTTTTCTATTATTCTCGGATGACATTTTCAATTGCACAGACAGCACAACTTTTGTAAGCCACGATGTAAACTGAGAAACTCTACCGACAATGAACTCAAGGTTTAGCTTACAATGGAGAACAGTCTTCAGTCAAGCCCGCTAATGGCTAACAAGAATAGAAAGAAATGGGAGCGTTGATTGACAGGGGCTACATACCTTTCACCAGAAAATTCTGCATTCTCTCTGAAAGAGTGCCAGGCAATGACAGCTGGTGCCGCTTAGCTGCCTAAGCTAACAAGAACCTTTTTTTTAAAATTAAGGAATAAATCCCCTTTCGATTTATTTAAAAGATACCTTTACAAACTCAACCTGCCAAAATTATGTGTATAATTGTCACTCACTGATCTCTATACATGGATGGCTGGTAGCTTGGGCAGCAGTAAGCCGAATAGAAGATAACTGGCGTAGTAAGATGGCAGCGAGTGCAAGGTGCAGTAGACAACGAGGAGCGCGCTTGCTTTGTTTATGCTTAGTTCAGTGACGCCAGGCCTCTTGATTGTAGTTCCACGGGTGTTCTGTGCTGTTTTATTGCAGAGGAAACAGTAGTGTATTTTACGAATTTAGGTTCGTTGCCTTGTAGTATGCCTGTAAATTACAAGATTCAATTTCAGTGTGTATGTGTTTATGTGAAATCTAAACGAAGAAACATCCTACGGGGTATTAACATGCCGCAGTGTTTACCTTATGGATGTACAAACAGAACCGATGTAATTTTTACTGTGGTAAATTAAGGTGCAGGTTAGGTGATACCTTGAAAAGTTTTGAATATTTACAGGTAACATTTCTATGTTTCATAATTAAGTATTATCGGCACACTTTATCTGGATGCATTTACACCCTAGTGCTGAATCGGTCGACCTCGGCAATCTTCGAGATTCGTACTGACAACCTTTGGAACACAAACTATGAATCGCTTAAGCATCGTTGTGCGACATCTGGTGTACACTTTACGTACTAGTACTCTTGTTGTTTACACAGCAAAGCCAAACTATAGAATTCATGCTAGGAACAAGATTCGCATCGAGAAATGTTATATAATGTTATATAATGTGTATGTGACACAGTTATTGGCTTAAGATAATAACGGTTTAGAAACTTCATATCGATCGATCATATTCTCGATTCAATTCAGATTTAATTTTCATTCAGTTGGCAGCACTACCGGAACCGGGACAGCTCCCTCCTTACTCCTCACCTCCGTACACAAATGCATCCATATAACGTGTGCCGATAATACATTTATTTTGGTGTAATTTTCACTGTGGTAAATTCAGCTGCAGGTTAAGTGATGTCTTGACAGGTTTTGAATATTTGCTGGTTTTATAAATGTGTACATTTGCTTCAATGATATTTTAATTTGATAAACTGCGCGTTATTTTATGTAAACAGGAAACAGGAATTCATTATCAAGCACCGATTACGAGATGTCAAATTTAGGCCTGTATAGTGAGCTACGTTTATAGGTACATCATTTTAAGAATGCATAATTTCGTGACATACATGTATACAATTTACAGCAATGTTTCTAGAAACTGTTTTACACTCCTATTGTGTTACCGATCGCTAATTGCATGTACTCAGCACGTAAGTTAATATTTCATCATCATCATCTGTTTACCCTCCAGGTTCGGTTTTTCCCTCGGACCCAGCGAGGGATACCACCTCTACCGCCTCAAGGGCAGTGTCCTGGAGCTTCAGACTCTTGGTCGGGGGATACAACTGGGGAGAATGACCAGTACCTCGCCCAGGCGGCCTCACCTGCTATGCTGAAAAGGGGCCTTGCAGGGGATGGGAAAGATTGGAAGGGATAGACAAGGAAGAGGGAAGGAAGCGGCCGTGGCCTTAAGTTAGGTACCATCCCGGCATTTGCCTGGAGGAGAAGTGGGAAACCACGGAAAACCACTTCCAGGATGGCTGAGGTGGGAATCGAACCCACCTCTACTCAGTTGACCTCCCGAGGCTGAGTGGACCCCGTTCCAGCCCTCGTACCACTTTTCAAATTTCGTGGCAGAGCCGGGAATCGAACCCGGACCTCCGGGGGTGGCAGCTAATCACGCTAACCACTACACCACAGAGGCGGACAAGTTAATATTTATCGGCCGTTATTATACACTAATTGTATTGCTACCCCGGAGATTTACTGACGGGAATGACGTGTCAGTGATCCCAGTGTCCTTATACTTTGAGTGAACATATCTCTATATTTTTAATTATTCCAAAGCACCATTAATTACGATTTAAAATTTACTATACTATCATTGCTTCCCCATAAGGAGAGCTCTAGGATGGGTACGCCAACATTGCGGACCGCGCGCTCAACTTGGCGTACTTTCTCCTGCAGCGGAGAGCTGTCATCAGCGATCCATGTATAGAGATCAGTGTTGTCACTACAAAGTATCGATTACCAAACATTGTTTAGAAGCCTCAGATTTACTGGTGTATTAATTGTAGGAGCCAGTTTGATTGTTTCTTGTCGATCGTGGTGTTATACCGTATGCAGAACGAAGAGGCCATATTGCTGGACGTATACCACGTTTTTTTTGCTATTTGCTTTACGTCGCACCGACACAGATACGTCTTATGGTGACGATGAGACCGGAAAGGGCCAGAAATAGGAAGGAAGCGGCCGTGACCTTAATTAAAGTACAGCCCCAGTATTTGCCTGGTGTGAAAATGGAAAACCACGGAAAACCATCTTCAGGGCTGCCGACAGTGGGATTCGAACCCACTATCTCCCGGATGCGAGCTCACAGCTGCGCACGGCCAACTCGCCCGGTATATATATATCACAGCTGACAATGGCTGGAGTCTGTATCGTGAGAGCGATCCCAAATAAATATATCTTTACATTTGCACAGGAAGAAACATCTATAAAACTACTGTCGTTTATAAAGAAGCTCTCCAATGACAGGGAATTAGAGAATAAAAGTATTAATAGTCAGCGACTATAGACAGAGATACAGAAAGCTGTTTGGAAATATATTTCTCTACATCTCTAATCTCGTCTTCAAAGACTTTAGGTAATGAGCATTGCACACATAAATTATAGTTCTCAATGGCACACATACGTTGGGAAATAGAAAAGTTATCTTCTGTAGGTGAAAAATACACTTATATATGATGAACTATCATATTAGGAATCCGGATCCTTGGCTGAATGATCAGCGTCGATGTCTCCGGTTCACCGGCCCTGGGTTTGATTCACGGCTGGGTCGTTTGAAGTCATTAAACAGAGCCAAGTCCTCAAGTTCGGCGAATTTCGCACCCGCGACAGGATCAGGATATAGGAAAAAGTGTCAAGAGAAGAAGATGAAGCTTCATATCAAAATGTTAAGTCACAAGAAAATGATTTGAAAATGTGTGTGTGTGTGCTTTTTTCTCCGTTGTCCTTGGGACACGGTGGCGTGCCAGATGCGACCGTGCCGCATGCGACCGCATAATCTGTAACCGTGCCGGATGCGACCGGCGTTGACAGGATCCGACCGGCGTTGACAAGCAAATTGTCATTTGATAAGTTGTGTCATCACCCAAGATAAGGTAAGCTAAACGAAGCACAATTTAATTTCAATAAGTCATATAAGCAGCTACTGCCCCTACTTTACATAACACTTCAGGGGGAAACTCGTTTTACAACACGAAATATGGTGATGCGTTTACGTCTTTTCCCACCGGGCGAGTTGGCCATGCGGTTAGAGGCGCGCGGCTGTGAGCTTGCATCCGGGAGATAGTGGGTTCGAATCCCACTGTCAGCAGCCCTGAAGATGGTTTTCCGTGGTTTCCCATTTTCACACCAGGCAAATGCTGGGGTTGTACCTTAATTAAGGCCACGGCCGCTTCCTTCCAACTCCTAGCCCTTTCCTATCCCATCGTCGTCTTAAGACCTGTCTGTGTCGGTGCGACGTAATACCACTAGCAAAAAAAAAAAGAAAGATCCTAATTCTCTGAAATTATTTACGACTTAGGCCTACTTACTTATCGTGTCCTATTAGTGCCGGGAGTGTCCGAGGAAGTGTTCGGCTTGCCTGGTGCAGGTCTTTCTACCTGACACACATGGGAGGCCTGCGCGTCTGGTTGTGAGATTATGATAATGAGGTAGGGAAAGATGAAACCCGGTGTCGGCACGTAGAGTACTCTTCTTGAATAATACCAAGGGGTCTGCTCAATATTTTACGGCCTCATCCGACGACCGAATCACCATCAACAGCATCATATTCCCTCACTTCATTTGAACACTGTGAAGAGGTTTGGATTTGAATCCATGCTTTTGGTACGCAATCTAGTGATTACAAATTGTAGGCTATACACCAACACTCGTACCCTGCCGGCCTACATTCTGATGGTGATTTTTTTTCATCCGGGCTAAGTGGCTCCGGCACCTCGGCGTCTCCTTAAATCATAAAAGTAGTTACTGGGACGTAATGTAACGGTTCAAATCCCGTTACAAGATGATATCTGTATTTGTATGATTTTATCTGTTTTTTATTATTATTATTATTATTATTATTATTATTATTATTATTATTATTATTATTATGTCAGTATTATTATTATGTTATCTGTGATATTGTACTATTATTGTAATTATCCGTTTTATTCAATTTTGCAATTGCCTGTTGCTTGCAAGATTGCACTTAGATGTCTACATATATACGTATGTGTAGTATAACACTCAATACCTGTACAGTGAGAATTGTTGTATACATCAGAGATTGGAAGTGACGTTGTTATATTGCGACACCACTGGCGATTCTGCCAAGTCATCGCCACTCCATGGCTACGTCATCGTATTTATTTAGCAATGCGCGCACGAGTCGATCGCCGCGGGGCTATTTCACCACTGTATGTAATATCTGTCGCGTAGGTGGGAGTATGTCATTGTTATTTTTGGAGATTACGTAGCTGTGTCAACCAACGTCTATATAAGGTGGATGCAGATTGTAGCGTCAGTCATTACTTATACGGATGCAGTACAGTGAAGTAGTCTACTAGATCAAGAGGCCTTAGGTGGTCAGCCAACAAGTGTGAACGAGAGATGGTGAAGACTCAGTGAGCCATTATTGGTCATTGAGAGAGTGAGACCAAATGGTTGGTCCGTCACTTAGTGGAAGACGCGGACGCAAGGCTTACCAACGAGTCAGAGAGGGCAACCCTGGACCTGCCAAGAGGTCATACCATATTGACTTACAAAGAAGTCAGATGATATTGAGAAGAAGCAGTCTCAAGGATGTATCACCACGTTAGGCGTGACACATCTACAGTAAACACCAGAGCAATGGATTACGTCGTAATTACACTCAAAGTGTTGAAGGTACAGTCAAGTGAATCAGTGAGGGAAATATTTCGTAAAAATTGTTAAATGTCCGGTCAAGAAGAATTCAAATTCATGCCTAGTTTCTTTCATTTGCAATGTCATAATTTCATATTCTCATCTGTTTTATCGCAACAAGACTCACTATTTTTTGATATATTATTTAAAGAATATATATTGTTCTATCAAACGAATTCATAGTTTCATTTCTTTGACAGTAAAATATCTTAACCTCAAAATTAATGGGGAAACCGAACGCTAATCTCCTTTTCCCAGAACTTATATGGTATGTTGTCAAAAGTAAGCTTATTACCCCACACCCTAGAGATGGTCAAGAGTCTCATTCTATTATTGCTGTACTGAGTGACAGCTGGCGCCCTTCAAATAACATATGTGTAAGTAAGCAGGTAACAAGTAAGTGTGAGTACAGGGTTCGACGAGTGTGTATTTTATTTAATGAATGTTAATTTTCAGATTTTCCATTATAAATGCAGATATTCAGATTTATCAATATAAATTCAGATTAATATGTTTGTAAAATTTAGTCAGCGACTAAGGAATAGTCTCAATGTGTCGACGCAACGTGGGACTCGAATAAATTCAGAATTTGGTCTGAATGACAGCATATCATAGGTTCATTTGGGAAGAGTATGCACATTTAAGCCAACGGAATTATTACCGGTAAATGTTAAGAGTGTAATTTTGTGATATATATTTGTATTTTGGGGATATGTCAAGGGATTTGAAGAGGGAAATTAATTTGAGATCGCGTACTATCACCAGTGAACCAAAGATGGAGAAGGAAGACAATAACAAGTCATGTGAGGACGAGGTCATTGCTTCTGCGGACATCCAAGGTGAAATTCAGAGTAGGGAGCAGGTGAATACGATTGGAGCTTCTGAGGAAATTCAGGAAAGTGCAGAAATTGAGAAGCACACTGAAACTCAAAAGGAGATCGCGGGGGGGATGAGCCAGGATCTTCTTAATTTGCTGATGGCCAAAATGGACGAGTTCAAGGAAGAAATGAATAGGAGTTTCGAAAAGTGGAAGAAAAAGATTGATACTAGTAATGAAAATAATAATAAACAGATGGAAGAAGTGATTGGTAGCTGTAGCAAAATGGAAGAACAGATTGATACTAGTAGTGAAAATAATAATAATAAAGAAATGGAACAAATAATTAATAGTACTGAAAGCAGTCATAAACGGAAGGAGGAAAAGATTGATACTAGTAGTGAAAATAATAAGAAAGAGATGATAGAGATGAAAGAATTATTTAGTAGTAGTAGTAGTAGTAGTGAAAATAGTAATAAACGAATGGAAAAGATGAGTGAAAATAATAAGAAAGAGATGAAAGAATTAATTGATAGTAGTAATGAAAATTTTAATAAACTGAGTAACTCTCTATGTAGCAAAATGTATCAGTTTATTAGCAGTAATAACGAACATTGTAATGCGATCATTAGTAAAATAGATTCTAAGATATTAGAGATAAATAATCAAACATCTAAGTCAACATGTAAGTTAGAAAGTAAGTCAAATGAAGAATGTGTTGAAATTGAAGGTGAAATGAAGTTGAATCGGAGCGATTTTCATACTCAAATTGAGCATGTCAAAGGAACATGTACAAACAAGATCGTACTGTTAAGTAATAAAATTTCGAGTAATCGGGAAGAAATTCATGACCTAGTCGAGAAAAGATTGGACAAGAGTTACAATGCAGTTGGGGAAGATACGAGGGAACAGATTAGTAGAAATGAGCAAGTTGAAAGCAAACTTGTGGAGGTCACTGAACTACGGAACGAACAGGAAACGTTATCACAGCAGGTAAGAGAAAGAGAGGAAGAATTGAAGGAAGAAGTGAGAATAGTGGAAGAGAATTCTGAGAGAGCAGAAGAAGAAGAAGAAGAAGAAGAAGAAGAAGAAGAAATTTTGAGTTGCCAGGAAGTAATACGGCAAGAAGGTACAGGTGAGATGGCGAGAGAAGTGGTAATAGCGAGTGGTTTGTTCAGTAGGGATCGTGATTTAACCAAGTTTTCTGGAAGACAGTTCAATACTACAGAATTTGTAAAAGTAGTTGAGAAAAGATTTGCAAGTAAGTCGAGGAATAATATTAATGAATGGGAATATGTGTTGGAGATTTTGTCTAATGTTTTTATCGGTGGAAGTAAAATATGGTTTCGAGTGTACTGGGATAATATGTCTAATTTAGAAGAGATTAAAGTGTTCATTGATAGGCTTTGGAAAGAATGTGTGCAAGGGCGCGCGAGAGAGAGAGAGAGAGCGCATGATGTCTAGGGAAAGTAATATTGTAGAGAGAAGGGGGAAAATGTTAGCCGTGTATCAGAGGAGAGGGGGTGATCATGATCCGCAGAGGATTAATAGTTGTGTTGATGGTGATAGTGGTCAGAAGAGTAACGAGAGAGAATCAGAAAATGGGAGGCGTATGGATTTGAGTTGTGAGAGAGAGGATCAGAAGAGTAATCAGAGAGAATCGGAAGATGGGAGGCGTATGTATTTGAGTTATAAGAGAGAAGGTCAGAAGAGTAATCAGAGAGAATCGGAAAATGGGAGCCGTACGAATTTGAGTTATCAGAGAGACTATGATAGTCTTAATATGAATATTATCCAGGTGTCGTTATCGAGTCAGAGTATTTCAGATTCACAGGGAATCGGGTAAGTTACCGGTAAGTGGACAGGCTGAAGGTAGAAAATGAACAGGTATTTAGTATAAGTAGTTATGTAGTGAAAGTAGATTTAAGAATAGTGTGATTGTGACCTAAGTAATGTTAAGTGAGATATTTAAGTAGTGACGTAGTCGTAGATAATGAAGTAATTAATGGTAGTAGTAAGGCAGATGTAAGAAGTGTTTTGTTACGTGATGTAAGTACTTATAATACTGAGAATATGATGTAAGTAGTGAGATAGTAACTCCGATGATGGAAATTGTGATATGGAGAAGGTAAGAGAAGGTAATATTTTATAATAGCCGTTGGGTAAGTCACAGTGAGTAAATAAGATAGCGGTACCAGTCAATTGAAGATATATGTAAGTTTCAGACATGCCTTGTTGTACCAGAACTTGTGTATTCAGTTGTTTTAGGAGCTGACTTGGTTGCAAATCATGGAAGTAGAATAGACTTTAATTTAGGTAGTGTGTGTTTGTTCTGGGAGTAAAACTAGCAAAGAAGTACGTGTTAATTATGATGGTCTGAGGTAAGTGTTTGGTAACGTGTGTTCTTTGAAATATATGAGAGGTAAGTGAAGTTGTTCCTAGTGAGAGGAAATGTGTTGTTGGGTGTGTTACGTGCCTGTACGACCAGTATCGTAGGGATAGTCGGTATGAGGCAGTGACGTGAGGTAATTTGAGTGAATTACAGGAGGAGTAATTGTGTTCGATGTTAGGTAAGCATCGAGATGTATTTAGTGGTAAGTGAGGAAGAACACGTATATGAACATAAATTTGTAGTACATGACCATTCATCATTTGTGGGAGGTAAGTACCCCATTCAACTTAAATGTGCTAGTGAAGTCTAAGAACAAATAAACATTATGCTGGATTACGGAATAATTGAACCATCTTGTAGCCATAGTATTGATTCTTTAATTATTGTTGCCAAGTAGGATGTGATTTATTGAGATATGTAAGTTTACAAGGGCAAAATTGATTCAGTTTGAGTGACAGAGTGCTACTCAGAGTTCCATTTCATCATATGCAGAGGCGGGAAATATGTTGAAGTTATTCTTTTGTATCAGGGGTATTTCACTATTGTGAACCGTATCGGGAAGTGTGCATATTCCTTAAAAGATCAGGAAGGGGATATTGTCGGTGTTTATAGTATTAAGAACTTAAAGAAGTACTTCAAGTGAGATTTATTGAGATAATAATAAGATGATTAATTTTTGTGAGAAACTGGCAAAATAAAACTAACATCTGCGATATGCGTGTGAACCAAGTGTCGTATTGGTGTATTGGAAGAATAAGTGCTACATTGTCATGTACTGTGTGACAAAAAAAACGGAGAACAGGACATTGGACAGTTATCTGCGATAACAATATGCGAGAACAGTTCTCATATAAGTGATATTTCACAAAAAGTTTTGATATGTTAAAAAAAAGGAAGAATGTAGTGTAATCATTTAAAATTATTTGTGTGTGTTAAATTAAGGGCTATGCTCTTGTGATTTGTATGAGAGAAAAAGAGAATGGGACACTGAACAGTTATCTACGATGGCAATGTGCGAGAAAAATTCTCATGTGTGATATTTTATAAAATGTATGGATGTTGAAAAAGAAAATTATTGTTGTATACTCATTTAAAGTGTTTATCTGTGTCAGTGTTATATATATAATTTTGTTCATAAAGCAATCGATTCTTTGTTCTTCGATTTATTTATGAGGGAGGCGAATTGTAACGGTTCAAATCCCGTTACAAGATGATATCTGTATTTGTATGATTTTATCTGTTTTTATTATTATTATTATTATTATTATTATTATTATTATTATTATTATTATTATGTCAGTATTATTATTATGTTATCTGTGATATTGTACTATTATTGTAATTATCCGTTTTATTCAATTTTGCAATTGCCTGTTGCTTGCAAGATTGCACTTAGATGTCTACATATATACGTATGTGTAGTATAACACTCAATACCTGTACAGTGAGAATTGTTGTATACATCAGAGATTGGAAGTGACGTTGTTATATTGCGACACCACTGGCGATTCTGCCAAGTCATCGCCACTCCATGGCTACGTCATCGTATTTATTTAGCAATGCGCGCACGAGTCGATCGCCGCGGGGCTATTTCACCACTGTATGTAATATCTGTCGCGTAGGTGGGAGTATGTCATTGTTATTTTTGGAGATTACGTAGCTGTGTCAACCAACGTCTATATAAGGTGGATGCAGATTGTAGCGTCAGTCATTACTTATACGGATGCAGTACAGTGAAGTAGTCTACTAGATCAAGAGGCCTTAGGTGGTCAGCCAACAAGTGTGAAGGTCAGTCAGTCCTCATTCACGAAGCCGTGTGGTTGTCCAGACGTGCAGTTCCTGTGTACGCGTTGCGGAAGTACGATGTAGTGCTGCGATGCTTTTCAGCTCGAAATGGAGCAACGTACGAAAGGGAAGTTCTGCTTCGAACTTGGGAAAACGCCGAGGGAATATCACGACATGCTGCGCCAGGTGTATGGAAACAGTGTTTTATCGAAAAAGACAGGATGGAGGCTTGTGGAGACTTTATCGGCATTGTGGATATTGTCTCCACCATTCTTGAACGCATCGTTACTGGCAATGAGTCGTGGTGCCTGAAGTACGACTCAGAATCTAAGAGGAAATGCATGGAGTGGCGCGGCCCAGAGTCATCGAAATCCAAACACGTTGCGTGCGAGAAGTAGCGCATCATGAGAATGTTTTTTGACTGGAGGGATCATTCATAAAGAATACCTACCAGAAGGCACGAAATTGAATGCTACCACCTACGTGAGCATCTTGGATCGGACGTGAGCGCCCCAGTATATCGCAAATGAAACCTCGTAGCTGCTGAAAGATAATGCACGCCCGCTACACAGCCATAACTGCACAACAGTTCCTGACACATAAGAAGGTTGTTGTATTCCATCACCTCACTTATTCACAACACTATCCTCCACCACAATAACACGCAGTTACCTACACACGGAAGATGCCACCCACCCTCTTCGGAGGGTCTGCCTTACAAGGGCTGCACTCGGCTAGAAATAGCCACACGAAATTATTATTATTATTATTATTATTATTGTTATTATTATTATCTCACTTATTCACCTGAACTGGCCCCTGCCGATTATTACCTTTTCCCTCGCTTGAAGAAAAATTGGAATTGAGAACGGTTTTCGTACATTGCCTGCATACAACGCAATGTGAACCGTGAACGCTGCCGACTGTATCCCACACGCTGCCTTCACCAAATGGATGCGAGACCTCTACATGCGTTGTCAGAAGTGCATAACAATGGGAGGCGATTATTTCAAGGACTATAAGTTGTTTTCCTGCATACATGTACAAATAAATCATGAACTCAATCATTCACCGTATTTATGGATCACAGATGTACAAAAATTCACCGTTTATCGCTTCAAGATGAGCCTACGCTTAACCAGATCTTTTTTTTTTTTTTTTTTTTTTTGCTATTTGCTTTACGTCGCACCGACGACACAGATAGGTCTCATGGCGACGATGGGACAGGAAAGGGCTAGGAGTGGGAAGGAAGCGGCCGTGGCCTTAATTAAGGTACAGCCCCGGCATTTGCCTGGTGTGAAAATGGGAAACCACGGAAAACCATCTTCAGGGTTGCCGGCAGTGGGGTTCGAACCTACTATCTCCCGAATACTGGATACTGGCCGCACTTAAGCGACTGCAGCTATCGAGCTCGGTTAACCAGATCTAAGGTGATCACCAATATACTCGCTTAAATTTTTCTGCAAAGAGCCTCAGGCTTTCCCAATGGCAACTCCTAGAATTCGTAAAAACTTATCCGGTTCTTCGAATCCCATTTAACTGAATATTGTTAAACCTGTATTTCAAAAATGAAATTTTAATCCTAATACTAATTTTTATTACATTTGAAGACTGTATCCCATCAAGGGTAAAAAAATGAAATGAAGGTAACATATGCCTACAATTTTAAAATGATGTAATTCTTGTGGCCTGTAAATGACTTCATTGCAACAGATAATAATTTTATCTGATGTGATTTAAGTACGTCAGCCTGTCATTTGCTTCCTTATAACCTTTGTGGCAATAGCTCCTGCAAGGCACTCTTTCTGACGGTCCTAGTCATTTTTATTTTCAACATAAATCAGTTTAACTTCCCTACGACAAGTTATAATTTTAGGTTCATTGCTTAACCCTGAAAAAGGAAACTGTAACAATACTCGTAAAATATTATATTTTGTTTCGATGCAACGGACATTCAAGTAGGTCTATGCGATATTAACTTGCTTTAGGGTTATATTACAATTGGTTACAAGCAAGGAAATGATCATTCAAATTCTTTGATTCGAAAAATTGACTTCGGGGGATTGGATTCGGTAAAGCGCCCGTTCGGAAAAATCTCATTCGGGTTTCCGGGTTCGGGTTAGTAGATTCGCGAAAACGGTTGGAAAAGTCTCGAGCACTTATCCCTATATAATGAGATATGAAAGTGTAGATCATGCCCACTATCTGGGGCTTGAACATGGGAAGATTCTGTATCATTCGGGTGATGGAGCAGCATAACCTTACAGTTTAGCAGGATTACAGGGAATGAGATTGAATTAAATTCGGATATACTCTATAAAAACAGAGCTTTTAATAATAATTTAAATTCTTACATTTTGTAATATTTAGTGGATGTAAGCGTGGCCAGCGGAGTAGGCAAGAGGAGCCGCAGCGTAAGCGGGGGCAGCAGCTAGCACAGGGGCGGCATGAGCCACGGCCACAGCAGGAGCGGCCCTGACGATGGGAGCTCTGTAAGTGTTAGCGTAGGAAGTAGCGACAGGGACGGCGGCGTGGGCTACAGCGGGGGCGGCGGCGTAAGTAGCCACAGCGGGAGCGGCGGCGTAAGTAGCCACAGCGGGAGCGGCGCCCAGGTACCCGGCCGATACGGCGGCGAAGAGCAGAGGCAAGAGAACCTGGAACAATGAAATGTCATGTTTATCCTGTTTGACTCGTTTATATCATCAGTGGCTGTTGGTATATGGAAGAAGAATTAAATTGGTGTCAAATTCCATCATCCGTGTTTTTGTGTAACCGTGCTTACATTTGGTACTGTTTGTAGTTTTTTCTGCTTTTGACCAAGTGACATTTAGCGATGTCTATATGCCGTGTGTATGTGTATAAAAACAGCGAGGTACTTGCTTCTTCTATTAACCTATTGAGAAGCGATGAACACACAGCTGGCTTTGTACGTATTTGCAGCCTGTGATAGGACCACTCAACTTTGGCTTCCCAGTCGAAGTGTGCAGTGTGTTCTAGCGCTCTCTACGTAAGGAAATTCACTTTAGAATATACAGTACACAGTAATTTATAATCTAAATGACTTACTCTCAATTTTCTTGTACACCTGGGGTGGTAGGATAGCTGGCATGACTACTATACTTGGTGAATAGAATCGGCACATGCTAATAATATCTCAGTGAAGAAAAATGGAAAATGAAGTTATTGGGTAGTTTATGCTATAGGGACCTCATTTATCTGCAACAGTGTGATAGAAATAGGGTATACCGTGCTCGATAGCTGCAGTCGCTTAAGTGCGGCCAGTATCCAGTATTCGGGAGATAGTAGGTTCGAACCCCACTGTCGGCAGCCCTGAAAATGGTTTTCCGTGGTTTCCCATTTTCACACCAGGCAAATGCTGGGGCTGTACCTTAATTAAGGCCACGGCCGCTTCCTTCCCACTCCTAACCCTTTCCTGTCCCATCGTCGCCGTAAGACCTATCTGTGTCGGTACGACGTAAAACAACTAGCAAAAAAAAAAAAAAAAAAATAGGGTATGGAGGTACACGCTCGAAGGACCTCAATCAGTTAGTTTGACGCTTTTACTTCAGTCACGTTCGTATAATGACGGAGGCTCTTCCAGCATGTCACTACGGTGCATCTGCGAAGCCCTCAGATAATAAATGCCACCAAGGGATATGCTGCGGCAGAGTTACTGATACAAGACAGAAATGCGAAACAAATTTACGTGAAGCTCACAAAAGTGGCTAGACAGAAGGATGAGCCCTGCGTATTCTTCATCAGTTTTGATACATGCAAAATATTCAACTAATGTCAGATTCCTGTCCAAGAGACTTTATGTCAGGCAACTGACAACTCATGTATCTTGTATTTATGATATTAAAGAACTGCAGCAACAATACATCTTTACCATGAAGACTTTGCAAGAAAGGACCCAATGAAGTATGATCCTACATGTACGATTTCTTGCAAAACATTCCTCCAAAATTTACTGAATTGCACTTATATTTCGATAGATATGGGGGGGGGGGGGGGATATAGATCATGTTGTAGCAAGAATTTATTTAGCACTGGCTGGCAGTTAAGATTTCAATGGAATTGAACACTACTTCCCAACGAGCGACATTCGTTCCTCCCATGTGGTAGGGATTCGCCTCTGTACATGAACTCAAACAGGTAATCATAGAGTCCTCAGCAACTCGAAACTTCATTCTGAAAGAAATAAACACTACCGACATATTGGACTTCAAAACGTGGTGGCAACAATTTTGCAAGGTGATCTCTATTTTTTTTAAATATTCGACAATACTGTTCGAGGAGACAAAAAATAGCATGATTTCAATGCAGACTGAAATTGATGTGTTAAAGCGACGCCACCTAGGATACAAGGCCGCTACACTAACGAGGTCTCAGCTGCTCACGTCACAGCGCTGCGGCCTAACCCAGTGCTTGTATCCACGTTCTTTTTGGAGGTGTATGAATGTTATCTTCGTACCGAAACACTTGAGTCTAGTACTGTTACAGTGAAATATTGGTCAGATTAAATGAGAAGAATGCCTCGTAAGTTTTGCGTCCCTGTCTGTAAGGGCGATTATTCAGCCGGACCAAAAGTGAGTGTTTTTCTCTTTCCGAGTAATAATTTCGTGTGGCTATTTCTAGCCGAGTGCAGCCCTTGTAAGGCAGACCCTCCGATGAGGGTGGGCGGCATCTGCCATTTGTAGGTAACTGCGTGTTATTGTGGTGGAGGATAGTGTTATGTGTGGTGTGTGAGTTGCAGGGATGTTGGGGACAGCACAAACACCCAGCCCCCGGGCCATTGGAATTAACCAATTAAGGTTAAAATCCCCGACCCGGCCGGGAATCGAACCCGGGACCCTCTGAACCGAAGGCCAGTACGCTGACCATTCAGCCAACGAGTCGGACTCTTTCCGAGTGATGAAGACCTCAAAGAGAAGTAGATTAAAGCTATTCACCGGGATAAATTTGTGCCCTCCAAACAATCTGTGGTGAGTTAATTTTTTCTAGTTTAATTTTCAGAGTGTTATTTGACTGTTTTATTCCCTGTTGTTAATATACAGAGTGACTCAAATACTTAACATGACCAAATGATGAGGTATAGAATTAACTACAGCTCCTAACCTCACCGACTTGAAGTTATGATATTTTTGTTTTAAGTTACCGTACTTGACTTTTTAAATAAGTAATTTTTGCAAATATTGTGGGCATAATATGGAAATTCTTTCCGCTTTTCGGGTCTGTGAATTACATTTCCAGTCCACGGATACATAGAGAAGTACTTCAATGTACGACCCTAAAAATAGAAGGTTATTAACAGCAACAAACCTCGTCTCAAGAAAGGTGAGTTACATGTTCTACAGTAGTCTATGCGTGAATATAGTTGAATACCTATGATAATAGCAGAATTTGATAATATCAGAATTTGTACTATCATAGGCCCAAGTGCTGTACATACAATATTATTATTATTATTATTATTATTATTATTATTATTATTATTATTATTATTATTATTATTATTATTATTATTATTTTCAGATGCATTTCCATCACTGCTGCCGGGGTGTCCCTCATATCTATCCAGACCTTCAACATCAAGGGAAGATCCTGAGAACCGCAGAGAACGACTGATTTTCTGAAGACCAGCATTGAGGAAAGCCTTATTGTTCAAGAAGAACACATGAAAAGAATTTCGTTTCATAACATTGATGAACTTCAGACAAAAAATTAAATTACAACCTGAGTTGGTGATAGTGAAAACGGATTCACATGTATGTCTTATGCTGATACGTGATGTTCCATTTCCTAAGATTGTGTGTTACATTGTAATCAATGAGGAATTATTGTTATCAGTGTTTATTGAGGGTGCGCCGATGAATCAGGTAGGCAGTACGAAACTTCCAGTAGTTGTAAGTAACATCAACCAATTTCATCCTATGCTTGAAGAAGTGCTCATTCGATTTAATGACTTTTCCAATTCAGCAGGTGGTACAGGACCTGTTGAGTAGTTTACTTCCTTGCATGCATAATAAAGCAGATGGGATACAATTTTGATGGAACAATTGCATTTGCTCAAGTGTACCAAATCTAATTTAAGATACTCATGGAAATATCTTGTGCAGGCCTACTGGTCTCTTGTGTGGTCAATATCATCTCATTGTTATCGATACTTAAGAAGTACATCTGGAATGATGCTTCAATGTGAGAACACACTGAGTAGAGTTAGTAGTAACTTTTCTGCCTCTCCAGTTAACGAACAGAGGTCGTCTTTCTGGGTTATCTTGCTAGGATAGTTGAATTCTTAGATGATTATAAGGGTGGAGATATTGTAGGTCATGCAGAAGGTACTTCTCAGGGTGCTGTTAGTGCCTATGTTTTCACGGTCCGTAGCTTAGATTTCAAGTATTTAGATGTAGCCCATATTCTGACAGAAAAATACTTTAAGGTAGAGGATTTGCATTAATTTTATAGGGCATTGATTTTGAGGTTACAGGAGATATGACTTAAGGTATTTGGTATAATTGCCGATAATAATTCAGTCAATAAGACCCTCCTGAACTGAAAATTAATTATGACCATCCCAAACAAAGTGTGACAGAGATACCTCTGTATTTTATTTTTGATAGTGTGCATATTTTAAAATGTGTAAGAAATAATTGGCTTTATCAGCAGGGAAAAGTAATGATATTTCAACAGTTTAGTGACAATTTTCCAGAAGCAATAGCTACTCTGGAATTCTTGAATGTTATTGTTGAGGATGATAACGTAGATGACCAGAACGAAAATGTACTTCCTGTGTTATTCTACATAGGTGGTTACTGCTCTTATAGAAAGGAAAATAACATTCCCCCAAACTAGCTTCAGACAATTTAATTTTAAATTGTTGGACCCAACTCATATTCCTAGGCTCAGTTATTTACAGCTACGCCTACTGCCCAGAAAGCACAACAACACATGTTTATGAGATGCTTCCCGCCGCAAGAACACACGTAATTCCTGAAGACCGAACCATACTTTTCTTTAACAACAGTTGTTACGTGAGTTGTGGGAACCTATACTTCTCGTTCAGGGGAAGTTAACTATCATTCAGGGTAATTAGTAGTATGAATGTAAATTGGAGATTATCATAGCAAGTGACGGACCTGTTGAGATGCTCCGTTCGATCGCGAAGTATATCCACTCACTCAGAACCCGCGTCTATAGAGTATTAGAACACTTACCAGCTTGAACATGTTGAGAGTTGTTGATCGGTCAGTGATAGATCGAATATGTTCCTTATCGCTAACGAGCGGACTTATATAGTCCGGCTGTAGGTCAAGGTGTATTGGGGAGTGACGGGAACCGACCCCGATACTGGAGAGCAACTCCGTCTTCTCCTCTGTGCGTGGCCTTCAATTGGACCTCTGTCACTCAATAACCGATGGGAGTACTTGGGATATACAGTCTTCGACATTGGAAGAGTGCTGGAAAGAGATGGAGTCACTGTATATGGCCAGCAGTCTACAAGAAGGACGTTATCTACGATGTTAGTGATGTGCATGTTAAGAGAAAGAAAAATAATTTGATTGTATACTTACCTTCACACACTTAGGTTTAATGTAAAGATAGCTAAAATCTGATATCTGTTCTTTTACAGACCACGGCAACTTTTCACGACAATTGTGACTATTTTCAAGACTCAGTGGCTGCCTGGCCGAGGCGGTAAAGGCGTGTTTGGTTCGAATCCCCGTCAGGAAGTCGTAAAATTTAAGAAACGAGATTTCCACTTCTGGAGGTGCACATGGCCCTGAGGTTCACTCAGCCTACACCAAAAATGAGTACCAGGTTAATTCTTGGGGGCAAAGGCGGCCAGGCGTAGAACTAACCACTCTACCCCATGAAGTGCCGAGGTTATGGATAGGGGAAACCTTTACCTTCCACCCCTCCAAGGGCCTTCATGGTCTGTAAGGAGATGACTTTGCTTTTTTGCTTTGCTATTTACAAGACTAACGGGATGAATATTCTGGAATAACACCTGATTTCTATCCTCTATGTTCAATACCGGCCCAATGAATATTGTACCATCAAGGATTGCAGAGAGCACACTAACGCATGATACCCCTCCCCTCCAACATACTCAAAGTTCATGGGACCGATAAATGATGTTATACGAGCATCTGAAATGAATCATAAACACGAAGCAGTACTTTGTTGAAAGAATTCCGTAATGTTAAAAGAAATACGGGACGAGCAAATACATCTCAAAACTTCAGCAAGATGGGTGTAAGTGGTGTTAATGGGACTAAATGGTAATGTATGATTACTGATCTCTCATGAGTGAAGGTAGATTACTGACCTATGTGCATGTCTATTGTTAGTAGACATTGAATCATCAGTTACATATGTCTAGTAGGACGTAAAGCAAATAAGATTACCATTATTATTATTATTATTATTATTATTATTATTATTATTATTATTACCAGGTCATTAAGGGCTGAAATATCATCATCATCATCATCATCATCTGTTTACCCTCCAGGTTCGGTTTTTCCCTCGGACTTAGCGAGGGATCCCACCTCTACCGCCTCAAGGGCAGTGTCCTGGAGCTTCAGACTCTTGGTCGGGGGATACAACTGGGGAGTATGACCAGTACATCACCCAGGCGGCCTCACCTGCTATGCTGAACAGGGGCCTTGTAGAGGGATGGGAAGATAGGAAGGGATAGGCAAGGAAGAGGGAAGGAAGCGGCCGTGGCCTTAAGTTAGGTACCATCCTGGCATTCGCCTGGAGGAGAAGTGGGGAAACCACGGAAAACCACTTCCAGGATGGCTGAGGTGGGAATCGAACCCACCTCTACTCAGTTGACCTCCCGAGGCTGAGTGGACCCCGTTCCAGCCCTCGTACCACTTTTCAAATTTCGTGGCAGAGCCGGGAATCGAACCCGGGCCTCCGGGGGTGGCAGCTAATCACGCTAACCACTACACCACAGAGGCGGACAAGAGCTGAAATATAGGGAAGAAAATAGCAAAATATGCGTGGTATAGGAGGAAACAAGATGAAATGCACGTCACACGTGGCAACATTGGTCGCAGTAGTTAACCAGAGAATAATATGCGTAAGACCAGAACCAGGTCTCTTGGGGATGAGTCAGCTTTAACCACGTATTGTGGTTTCAACCCACACTGCAGTCAGTTCAATAAAGGCACATGGTATTTCAGCATATGTAGTTTCATTCACTTTCAACCGCTCCTTCTGGGTGCTTAACTTTATTTGTCAGGCAGTGTAGTTGAGCACCTTCAAATAACACCAGACTGAGCCAGGCTCGAACCTACCAAGTTGGAATAAGCAGGCCATCGCCTCAACCGTCTCATCCACTCAGACCGGCTTTCAGAAAAGATCAGAACATAAAAGTTCATCTTCCGTGGATAAATTTTCACTACAATTTGACACCAACTTCAGTATGTTATCAAGAATACCGGGAAAACAATTAAACTTCGCGCACCATCTGCTTAAGGTTGGTGAGGGCAAAGCAAATCCAAGCTTGTCCTCCCAGATGTCGCAGGCTTCAGGAGATAAGGCCCTTATCGTTTCTGAATGGGAAATGTCTTCGCTTGTCTATCGAATAATATTTTCTGCACGTGCCATTTCCTCAAAAGAGAGTTTTCTTCGTTTCTGCATTTAACGACGCATAGTTCTCCTTTTAACTGTTGTGTACCGGGCGAGTTGGCCGTGCCCGTAGAGGCGCGCGGCTTTGAGCTTGCATCCGGGAGATAGTAGGTTCGAATCCCACTATCGGCAGCCCTGAAGATGGTTTTCCGTGGTTTCCCATTTTCACACCAGGCAAATGCTGGGGCTTACCTTAATTAAGGCCACGGCCGCTTCCTTCCAACTCCTAGGCCTTTCCTATCCCATCGTCGCCATAAGACCTATCTGTGTCGGTGCGACGTAAAGCCCCTAGCAAAAAAAAACTCTTGTGCCTTGCCAGTACACTTCCGAATGGTTGCGTTTGCAATGATTCCGGATTTTATTAGTAATTTGTTATAATATTTCTGCTGTTCTTTCGAAACCTTCAAGTTTGTTTTCAAAGCATTGTTGCTATTTTGCTTTACGTCGCACCGACACAGATAGGTCTTGTGGCGACGATGAGACAGGAAATGCCTGGGAGTGGGAAGGAAACGGCCGTAGCCTTAATTAAATTACAGCCCCATCATTTTCCTGGTGTGAAAATGGGAAACCACGGAAAACCATCTTCAGGGCTGCCTACAGTGGGGTTCGAACCCACTATCACCCGGATGCAAGCTCACAGTTGCGCGATCCTAACCGCACGGCCAACTCTCCCGGTGTTTTCAAAGCGTAAACTACCTTCTTTAAAGACTCATTTTCTTCAGTAATTCTTCGTAATGAATACAGTGAACACATCTCTCATCCGCTTCTTGAGTGGAGATATCCATAGAAGTTTCTTCTATTTCCGTGCGTGATTTATTTGGGCGTACGTTTTCCAGTCTTTCCAAGGCAACAAGCTTTTCTTACTTTAAGTTGCAAAGCCGAATTTGAATTACTTGTATCCTGTTGTTCCGCATGGCCTGGTAGTTTCAGAGATGGGATAGCAATTGACTTCAATATTTTCCTTAGACGTAATCCTAGCAAACGGTTTTTCATGTTATCTTCATAAATACGCAGAGAAAAATGTTGGCTGCATACATACGCATTTTTTACAATTAACCGAGTCCAATATTTTACATTTAGTCAATCGAATTTTGCAAGTCACAGGATCCTTTGGGAAACTGTGGTAAACTGTGTCTATTCCCAGATTTTTGTCCCACATTGATGGCTTTCGAGAATTATTTTTACACTAGCTACCGCAAAACAACTCATTCTACCTCTCGGAACAAAGTAATGAGGAACAAATTAATGACAGCAACACTTGTACGCGAAACTCAATCACACTGAATGCTTTTTAAATATCTGCAAACACGAGATAACAAAACTTCAGACTTTAAAGGTAGAGCGTTGACGCAGAACTGGTGAACAGCACAGAGAATGTCGCAGGTGCCGGCTGCCGGAGCCGCAGCCCGTCAGGCAAGTGACGTCACAGCCTCCGTCTGACAGCTACAAGGTGGCCGCATCAAGCAAACGGGCCACCTCTTACCATACGGTCGTGGTGGACGGAGATACAGTATGTACCTATTTTATTCGTACGGGCTGTTTGCTTTAGTACCTCAACGCACTGCCAGAAAATAATAAACTGAAAATGATTTTATTCACTGAACATATATTCAAAAAAGCCTTCAGAAAACATATATCTACTATATCTGTTTGCAACCATGTTAACAGAACATACAGCTTCTAATAAAGAAAAGCGCGCACATAATCATGTATCTTTCCTATTCGTACAAACAAACTGAACACTTGAAATAAACAAAAAATAAAGGGTTCCTGAAATTTGTTAGTATCTAGTGGAATGTCTCCTAGCATTTTTTAACTTCCTGACATCGTCGCCGCATAGATACACTAATTTCTTGCACATGTCAGAGCTGATTTTCATCCATTCCTGAATAATCACGTTTTTAAGTTCCTCCTTCATACGCACACGTTCCCTACGGATATTCCTCTTTAACGTAGCCCAAAGATCTTCGATGGGATTTTAATCCGGAGACTTGGGAGGTGTTCTTAGCTGCTTAAGAATATTCCAGATCAACCATGTCTTATTAATGTCAGCAGTGTGTTTTGGGTCATTATCATGCTGGAACATATAAACAGGTGGAAACCCCATTTTTTTTCGGTACTCTGCTTAACGTTTGCCCTAGGATTGCATTATAGCCCTCCTTGTTCATTATTCCGTCAATGAAATATATGTTACGCACACCTCTGGCTAACATACAGCCCCAAAACATTATAGACCCACCACCGTATTTTACAGTTGGGAGTGTATTTGCCAAATAATTGTCCGTACCAATTTTTCTCCATATTCTGTGGATGCCATCTGACCCAAATTGGTTCATTTTTGTCTCACCATACCAAATGACGTTATTCCAGAATGATTTCTCTTTATACACATGCTCCTTAGCGAATGTCAGTCTAAGCCGTCTGTTTTTTCAACTTACGAATGGCCTTTTTCCATGGAATTCTTCCCTAGTACCCATGCCGATACAGGATCCGACGGATGGTGGAGTTGCTGATCTTCTTTCCAGGTCGTTCCTCCGTGAGTTGCATCAGTACTGGTGTACTTAATTTGGAATCTGACTTTAGCAGCCGAACAGAAGATGTTCTTTCCTTTCAGTTAAACACTTTCTCCTGGGTTTCCTTGGAGTGTTCTTAATACTGTAGTGCCTATTTACAATTATCAACCACATATTGCACCGTCGAATGTATTCTATTGACCAGCTCTCCAATTTTCGTAATAAAAATCCTTGAAGTGGCACATAGTGTTCTTAAGTTCCGTACTTAACTCTGCACTCCTACCCATGTCCACCACAGATACATTAGGAAGGAGACTAACACACTTGACTAGTCGTATGCCGTCACTGAGACTTTTCCGTGCATCGCAAGTAAACTGTGCGCTTCATCCTGTCCTTGTGTACGAATACAACTGGTACACCCGTTTGTCGATGCCGGCATATTCATATAAAATATTCGTACCTGTGTGTAGATAAGTACGGTTTTGACTAACGAATTATCATTGACAAATCATGTTTTTACCCGTAATGTACGATTTATTTCAGTTTTTCAATCGTCACTGTGAATATACGAGACTTGATAAGAAATTGAAGCCTGTACGAATAACAGAGACACATACTGTAGGTGGTACGCTCTCCGACCACTCTCCTATTGACGGGGCCCTGTGCACCGAATGCAGCGTACAGATGATCGGCAAGCAGAAGGAACGTGATTATACATCAGACATTTTGGGCATTGAATGGCAGGTAAAACATATGGTAATACTGCAAATCTAGTTCCATGAATATAAACATATTCCGACAGGGAGTGAGCGCGGAAAGTAAGTAAACAGACAGGTATTGGTCTTGATACGGTCTGCACATTCGCTACAGATTGGTTTGTAAAACGCTTCTCTTTTATCACAGGGAGGGTACTCTATATTTCCTGTACTATTTCCTCCTCGGCAAGCGTGACGTCAACGTTTTTGATGAGACGCTGTCTGTGCATGGTCTGGTGAGATATATAGCCTAAATGTCTAAGTTCCTCTGCTGCAGGTGTTTAGATTCCACAAGGCGATTCGCTGCAACACTTAGTGGTAGTTTCAATACGGTACGTAACCTGTTCTTTCCCAGAGAATTGATATTTGCTATGTCCTGCTTACAGGTGAGACGCTCACTGGATACCATTCTTACCGCTGTCATGCGGTGCAGATTTCCAATGGACTGTCCTTAACTTTCTAATATTAAGTAGTAATGGGCATGGTCTAGGCGGCTGTAACAGTAAATATTGTTTCTTGGGTTGCTTTTGCTTTCAAGATGAAGGCGAGTCTGGTTAGTCAACTGGGACGCGTGTTATGGGGTCTGGCACTTGAATTAAAGATTTTTTTTTTTTTTTTTGCTATTTGCTTTGTGTCGCAGCCCAAGTATTTGCATGGTGTGAAAATGGGAAACCACGGAAAACCATCTTCAGGGCTGCCGACAGTGGAGTTCGAACCCACTATCTCCCGGATGCAAGCTCACAGCTGCGTGACCCTAACCGCACGGCCATCTCGCCCGGTGAATCAAAGATGACTGTACTCTCAGAGTTTTCTATAGTTTTATACCTGTAAGCTGAATCGAGTAACATTAGGTCACTTTTGGCCCCATTATTACTTTCATTTGAGCAAAAACCTTTAATTTGGGGATCAAATTCATTAGTAAAGTAAGACACATTGTTCTCATTACCTGTGTTGTTAGGTGGAATATTTGACATATACAAACCCGGTCTGTATGTCAAGTTGCCTTGGAGTTGCTCTTGTGGATATTCCTGCTTCTGTGACTGTTGCTGTTGTTCAGAGTATGGGTTAGCAGTTGGCTGAAAGTTAATGAAATATGGTTGACGGTTTTCATAACACATTCGTAATTAAGTGTTTAAAACTTGACCGGTATCCGGCGGTTTCTCCATTGTTCGAGTTGAGTGAATAAACGAACTATATAACCCTATATGACTACAATGGTTATACCGATACTTGATAAGATTTAAAATGTTAACACACGGTCACCAGGTCGCCGCGCTAACACAGGATGAATACTTACGTGGACAGTCTGAAGAGAAAGCCTGGGAAGAAACTGTAAAGTCTTTTCTACCAGACGCAGCTTCAAGAGGCATGGGTATGTTGCTTATAAATTTGTCGCAACCGGGCGAGTTGGCCGTGAGCGTAGAGGCGCGCGGCTGTGAGCTTGCATCCGGGAGATAGTAGGTTCGAATCCCACTATCGGCAGCCCTGAAAATGGTTTTCCGTGGTTTCCCATTTTCACACCAGGCAAATGCTGGGGCTGTACCTTAATTAAGGCCACGGCCGCTTCCTTCCACCTCCTAGGCCTTTCCTATCCCATCGTCGCCATAAGACCTATCTGTGTCGGCGCGACGTAAAGCCCCTAGCAAAAAAAAAAAAATTGTCGCTGACGTAAACATGCAGCGACAGGGCGGGGCAGCGGATTCGACAACGCATGCGGCGGTCGCTCCGTATGAACAGTTCGCTAATTTACCGACTCGACATAAACCACTCCGTCACTTTCCAGACTTAGATGGCCGAAGTAATTCCTTAGGGACCGAGCGAGTGGTTATGGGGTTTGAGTCACGTAGCTGTCAGTTGTATTCGGAAGATAGTGGGTTCGATCCCCACTGTCGACAGTCGTGAAGATGGTTTTCCGAGATCTTCCATTTTCATAGAAGTTACTGTACTTAGTGAAGTGGCTGTACCTTAGTTAAGGTCACGGTCGCTTCCTTCTCAGTTCTAACCCTTTCCTATCACATTGTCACCGTAAAATTTGCCAGTGTCGTTGGGACACCAAACTTATTGCATAAGTAAAATCCTTACGGCTTTTGTTATCATTGATATCCGGCTCCTGGCTGAATTGTCAGCGTAGTGGGGTTCGGTTCAGAGGGTCCCACGTTCGATTCCCAACCGGGCTGATACTTTAGCCGTGTCTGGTGAGTTCATTTAGCTCGAGGGCTGGGTCTTTGTGCTTGTCTTCGTGCACATTTCTCAAATTAGAAAACAACACATCACGCTACCAATTACCACAGAAACGCGCAATAGTGAATATATTCCTCCATATAGCACTGGTGCCAGAAAGGGCATTTGGCAGTAAAACTGGGGTAAGACCACACGTGCGACAAAGATAGCATCCGGAACCGTACCAAGATATTAGAAGAGGCGGGAGAAGACGAAGAAAAAGAACAAGAAGAATCCCTCTCCTTGGTAGAAAAAAGTCAGCAAATATCGGTAACATTTCGAAAAATCCTTCTGAGTTTGTTATCAAAATCTCTTGTTAGCAACAGATTTCTGGTGTTGCCAACAGAAATGTTGTTACCAACGCAAGTTAAAACCTCTTTTACACCGATTGTTACCAATACACTCGTACGAAAATATTCTCTCTTGTATTCGGGAAATAGTGGGTTCGAACCCCAGTGTCGGCAGTCTTGAAGATCGTTCTCCATGGTTTCCCATTTTCATAACAAGCAAATGCTGGGGCTGTACTTTTTTAAGGCCACGGTCACTACCTTCCCACTCCTAACCCTTTCCTATCCCGTCGTCGCCATAAGACCTATCTATCCCGGTTCGACGTAAAAAAAATATTATAAAACACGTCAGTTTACTTTTTATTTAATGATGGTACAAAAAAATCAAGTCACTGTTTTATGAAATCGAAAACACTGTTCCTCTTCTGAGTATAATAATAATAATAATAATGATAATAATAATAATAATAATAATAATAATAATAATAATAATAATAATAATAATAATAATTTTATGGTCTCAGTTACCTCTTGCATTTGTTTCGATTTGATGCCATTTAGGCTGCCCTTGTGTCAATTTTGACGTTCCATTTTACTCTACGAGATGGTAGGGAAACGGATCTCTGCTGCGTAATCCATGGCTGAGTTTTTAATTAATTTTGTCGTGTCGTCGGTAGATGCAGAGAGGGTCTCGGCCCTTAAGTGGCCACGGCTGGTCCGTGGTCCAACAGCTCTGCACTCTGACCGGCCAACCGAGCAGACGAGGAGTGGCCACGGCTCTACCGTGGCTTTACACATCTGCATTCGGGAGACGGGACAGGGCTGGACCTCACGGCTGGCCCCAACCGTCGGCTATCCCGAGAATGGTTTTCCGTGGTTTTACATTCTCCTGCACTAAGGTAAATGCCGGGACATTTCCTAGTATAGGCCACGGCCGCCAACCCCCTCACCTTCTCCGAGCATTTCCTTCACCACAACAAATATACCGGTCTGAGAGACGGCGTCACCGTCTAAGAGGCCCGCCTCCCCCTTCAGGGGAGGAATGAAAACTTTTTAGTAGTAGTAGTAGTTGTCGTGTCAGCAATAAATGCGCCAATAGAGATCTTTTTCACGACATAGATTGTCGGACGGACTTCTTGAGTCCTCCGAAAATTCACTTACATCTGCCAGCTTTGAACCTGTGGTTTTGGGGTTCGGAGACTCTCGTCCGTAAAAATACATACGAGTATATCAAGTAAACCGAAAAGTCTGCCTAACTGTTTTTCCAATGAAACGCATTCTTCAATAGATGCGTCACATTTATCGTGTCATTATATATATATAATTTCGTGTGGTTATTTCTAGCCGAGTGCAGCCCTTGTAAGGCAGACCCTCCGATGAGGATGCTATGTGTACGTAACTGCGTGTTGTTGTGGTGGAGGTTAGTGTTATGTGTGGTGTGTGAGTTGCACGGATGTTGGGGACAGCACAAACACCCAGCCCCCGCGTCACTGGAATTAACCAATGGAGGTTAAAATCCCCGACCCGGCCGGGAATTTAATCTGGGACCCTCTGAACCGAAGGCCAGTACGCTGACCATTCAGCCAACGAGTCGGACATCGTTTCATTAAAAGCATATAGACCCTGAGTTAACTCAACAGCCATCACCAACAGCCTCCCGTGGTAACAGGGCGGCTAACAGAAACTCAGGGCCGCGAGTGGACTCGTTCTGCAAGAACCAACTGTCAGTAGCCGACAATGACCCAATTAACAATCTCGGTTGCTTTATGTACTGAAGAAAAGTAGTTTATTTATTTGTAATTCTACCGGAGAAACTGGAGATCGATTCAAACAAGTTAACTGAAATGAAACACTTTCAGTTTGCAAATGTGTAAAATGAACTTCTTCTTTCTTCTTTTGCTACCGCTTTTTCCCACACCTGCGGGGTCGCGGGTGCGAACTGTGTCGCACACGTGGATTTGGCCCTGTTTTCCGGCCGGATGCCCTTTCTGACGCCAACCTTACATGGAGGGATATAATCACTATTGCGTGTTTCTGTGGTGGTTGGTAGTGTGGTATGTTGTCTGAATATGACGAGGAGAGTGGTGGGACGGACACATACACCCAGTCCCCGAGCCAGAAGAATTAATCAGAAACGATTACCATCCCAGACGCGGCCGAGAATCGAACCCGGGACCCTGTGAACCGAAGGCCAGTAAATGTATAAGATGAACAACAGCGTGAAAACTTAATTAGCATATTCCATTTGCATACGAAATTCTATTGGCTTCCTACCTCGATGTTCAACCCGATAAGTTGAGACGAAATAATGGAAAATACACTTTACTATTATGATTAGCAAAGCTATCTCCATACAAGCCATAAAGGCCCTAGGAGAAGCGGAAGGTAAAGGCTTCCACTATCTATAACTTCGACACTAAGGCTCGTATTCACCAAGGTCAGTTATTTTTACTGTTATCTGAGATTTCCAAAACTTGGAAAATATCATTATCTCGGATAATACTCACTTCTGTATTCACAACAGAATTTATTATCTCGATTTACCAAAACTGAGTTTTCGTTTCAATCTGAATTTAAAGCTTAAGTTGTTCATACTAACGCACGGAAAAACAAATTACTACGTGCTCTCCCAATATCGAAATGTAAACAAGTTTTGATTTATTTCGAGGTTTGCAAATAATTTACAATGAATTATGTTCCCTATTGACAAGAAACAAAGAAGGAATCCTATTATGACTTTCCAAGAGAATGAACTGTTATTGAATTTGGTGGCAGAAAGCATTTACATCATCGATAATAAAAAAAATCAAAGCCTACACATTGTGCATATGCTCAAGAAATTCCTTAATTCTTCATTATAAGTCATTCAGTCGCTATAATCAAGCTATAATCAAGAATTCATTTTAGGCCTTCCAATGTGTTGGAAATTCCAGGTTATGTCCAATCATAGATAACACTGACATTTTCGAAGCTTTAGATAACCTAAAATGTGTTCCAAAATCAGTGTCATCGTAGTCTTCAAAGTATGCAGCGCATTCTTTTATCCGCGTAGGACGTTTCATTGCGTAATCTTAGTTATATTTCTCGTCGCTCTGATTTTCTCATTCAGTTAAATATTCCAGCCGTCTACGGGCTGCCATCTTCCAAGGCTATATCTTAGATTTCCTGGTTTACCGGCCAATCTTTCTTCGGTAACATTTTAAACCTAGGTAATGTTGTTGGTGAATACAAATGTAACTGTTATCTCGGTTTTTAACTTTAAACCAAGATAAAAGCTTTTATTCGCGTTGCCAAAAACGCGCCTAGGTGGGATACGAGCCTTAGCTCTATGTCTGGCCAACTTTCCCCAAGGAATTAAACGGTACTCCTTTCTGTTGCAGGCTAAATGAACCTCGGGTGTATGCGCTGCTGAGAAGTCTTGAACCGAAGTTTTGCGACTTCCGGACGGAGAATTGGAACAACATCCTTCCGAGCAAATCGAGCATGCTTTTCCTACCTCAGCTAGGCAGCCCCCACTGTTACAATTAACACTATCACAATTAGAAGAGTCGGTAACAAGCAAACAAACAAACATGGCGGTAGATTGTCACTATTTTAACGGCCGCAGGGTTTTTACGGTTTCGTAGACTTACTTATTAGAAATAAAAGACAAACATTATGCGGATAATAAATGTTATATAATAGGGCGTGACACACTTGGAATGTGCACAATAACTCGGTGTAGTGTGGTAAATAAGATACATAATTTAAGAGTTCGGGAGTAATTTTAGAGTAAACTTTTCTTGTCTTCTAATAAAGCCGTACTTGATATAGATGTACCTTCATTATCTTCAAAGTAATTACTTATTGTAAATTGTTTGGCTGTTTCAATTTCTCGTAGTAACGCCTATTACGTTCTTTTCGTCTCATTTCATTTATACCTTCATCCTACACTTTTCTCGTTTCAACACTTTCTTCAATCAGTTATCAGTGAGCTGCATTTAGGGCGGTCGCCCAGGTGGCAAATTCCCTACCAGCTGTTTACCTCATATCTACATTTATTCATAATTGTTTACGTAGCTTTTCCTTAAATATTTTCAACGAACTTAGAAATTTATCGAACTTTTCCGTTGATAATTTATTCCAATTCCTTACTGCTCGTCCTATAAATTAATATTTGCCCCAATCTCTCCTCCTGAATTACAACTTTATCTTCATACGAAGGGAGTTCAATATACGTGCAGATACTTTGCTAGTCAGTAAAGGAAAATACATCTCAGAACATATGCTATGTACTTTTTACCTTGCCCTATTAGTTTCCCCACAAATGAGCCGAATACTTCAGGACATAATGTAGTAGAAAACGCCGGTTATGTCATACTGCCCTCGTATAGTAGAGTACAATAGCAGAGTATGGGGGTTATTGAACCTGTTTGTTATCGAAGGCCAACACATATTGCTGTGTCTCCCCCTAGCCGCTGGGCAAGTGGGGGTGATAGAAGCACACCGGTCTAGGGTAATCTGTGAGAAGTATATGTAATCCTTACTGACGTATTCACTCTTTACCTTCTCATTGTCCGCCGAGTGCTATTTTGCACTCGTACAAAACTTTTCCTATAAATGCAATTATCGTGTTATTCAGATTTGTATGGACATATTCGTTGGCTGAAATGGAACTGAGCTTATAACGTAATTCATAAACAATACCGGTACCTAAGGTTAATTTGTTTTAAAATTGTCAACCTTCAGGAGTATGTCCGGTAGAAATTCAGTCTTTACTAAGGGCTACGACAATTAAAGCAGTATGTGTCGTGGAGTATCCGTACCAGTGCTTACATACGAATCAAGTGTTGTGCAGTGGTGTGTGATTTATAAGACGTCACTGACATTACTCAGTGATCCAAGCTGACAAAAATGAAGGGAAATAGTTAATGAGTTAATGAACAGTAGGTGCACGATTTCAGTGCGATTGCTGTGTCAGTCTATGTAGAATTTCTGATAACAGACAATGCGAGTTGTCTATACTATTTTAATAATATTTTCAGGTCAACGAAAGAACGGTGGACGCTGAAAAAAACGCTATCCCTAGATTCAATGAAATTGTTATTCATGCCACAAATTTCAAAGACCGTAATTGCATCCACGCTTTTAAAAATTGCTAGAAGGATAAAGTGCCACACCGGGCTGAGTGGCTCAGACTGTTGAGGCGTTGGCATTCTTCGCAGGTTCGATCCTGGCTCAGACCGGTGGTATTTGAAGGTGCTCAGACTCGTGTCTGTAGATTTGATGATGATGATGATTGTTCTTGTTTAAAGGTGCCTAACAGCTAGATCATCTGCCCCTAATGGTACGACCTCCAACGAAATGAAACGACAATTAAAACTTCAAAATGTATCCACTGACTAAAATCTAAAACGAACGATGATGAAACAATGACCATGAATCCAAACCAATCAGTGGATCCAATTCACAATGCCTCATATTCTGAGATGATGCTTGATGTCCACCAAAACAAAAACAAAAACATACCCCATGGCGCAACAGCCCCGAAGGACCCATGGCCTACCAAGCGACCGGTGGTCTGCTCGAAGGCTTACAGATTACGAGGTGTCGTGTGGTCAGCACGACGGAGCCTCTCGGCCGTTATTCTTGGCTTTCTAGACCGGGGCCGCTATCTTACCGTCAGATAGTTCTTCAATTTTAATCACGTAAGCTGAGTGGACGTCGAACCTGCCCTCAAATAAAGGTAAAAGTCCCTGACCTGACCGGAAATCGAACTCGGGACCTCCGGGTAAGAGGCAGGCACGCTACCCCTACACCACGGGGCCGGCGCTTGTTGTCCACAGGGGTCCAAAAGTTAGGACATCGGCCCCTCATAATTACACTAATCACTGGTAAAGAAGAACCATGGTGTTCCTCGTATGGTGGTACTAATCACAGGTAACGAAGACTCGTGGTGTAACTCGCATGTTGGTACAAATCACAGGTAATGTAGACCCATGGCATGTCACATACAATGGCACCACTCACAGGTAACACAGACCCATGGTGTTCCTCACATAAGGGTACTAATCACAAGCAACGCAGACTCATGGTGTTCCCCACTTAGTGGGACTGGACACGGGCGCCGATATTCCCGTGGTGTTCCTCACATAGTAGAATTAATCACAGGCCACGTATACTCGTGGCGTTGCTCACATAGTGGTACTAATCATAGGCGATGTACACCCACGGTGTATTGCACATTATGGTACCACCCACAGGTAACACAGACCCGTGGTGTTGATCACATAAACGCACTACTCACAGGCAATGCAGATCCATGGTGCTCCTCATATAGAGGTACTACTCATAGGTAACGCAATTCAGGGCGGCGCACGGCAGCTCCTCACGCACCGACGCCAGTCCGTGATGCCGCGCGCCCACTCCCCCGCCTCGGTGGAATGCACACGATGGTACTAATCATGGGCAACGCCCAAACCAATGGTGTTCCTCGCATAATGGTTCTAATCGCAAGTAACATCGAACCATGGTGTTCCTCACCTAATGTTACTAATCACAAGTAATTTCATGGTTCCAGTTCCTTCGTCACTTGGTCGCCCAGTTTAATCGCCTCTTACGACAGGCAGGAAATACCGCGCATGTATTCTTCGTCTACGTCCCCCGTACACAGGCGGTATTGGTAGATTTACTGGCACGTAAAAGAACTCTTGCGGAAGAAAATTACGGCAACTCAGCGTCTCCGAAAACCGTAAAAGTATTTAGTGGGACGTTAAGCAAATAACATTATTTTCAAAAGTGCCGTAGGATATTTGTAAAAGAAGGCTTATTATACTGTAGACCAGTAAGTGCCGATAGGTAAAATGATGACTAATTGGCCCGTTTAATTAGAGCTTCCATAATAATCATGATAATAATATAATATACCGGGCGAGTTGGCCGTGCGCGTAGAGGCGTGCGGCTATGAGCTTGCATCCGGGAGATAGTAGGTTCGAATCCCACTATCGGCAGTCCTGAAGATGGTTTTCCGTGGTTTCCCATTTTCACACCAGGCAAATGCTGGGGCTGTACCTTAATTAAGGCCAAGGCCGATTCCTTCCAACTCCTCGGCCTTTCCTATCCCATCGTCGCCATAAGACCTATCTGTGTCGGTGCGACGTAAAGCCCCTAGTAAAAAATAATATAATTAAAATAATAATGTTTTTCCGTTCCACTAACTACTTCTTACGGTTTTCGGAGACGCCGAGGTGCCGCAGTTTAGCCCCGCCGGAGTTCTTTTACGTGTCAGTAAATCTACCGATACGAGGCTGATGTATTTGAGCACCTTCAAATACCACCCGACTGAGCCAAGACCAAACCTCCCAAGTTAGGATCAGAAGGCCAACACCTTACGCAGCGCGGCACCAATCATCTTGCCGGGCTGAGTGGCTCAGACGGTTGAGGCGCTAGCCTTCTGACGCCATCTTGGCGGGTTCGATCCTTGCTCAGTCCGGTGGTATTTGAAGGTGCTCAAATACGTCAGTCTCATGTCAGTAGATTCACTGGCACGTAAAAGAACTCTTGTGGGACTAAATTCTGGCACCTCGGCGTCTACGAAAACCGTAAAAGTTAGTGGGACGTAAAGCCAATAATATTATTATTATCATCTCACCTACATGGTCCATTGGTGTATCTTACCTGGAGTTCCTCATAGGTACGTTACTGGAGCTTTCAGAGGACGCGCCGCTTCGACTACGCAGAATCATGTGGTTTTTACACGAAGATGCACCACCTGATATAAGCTCTAGGGAGACATAAAAACAAAGTATATCAAACTGAAGTAACCACTTCAGGTGACCTCCGAGAACATATTTTTAAGCAGCAGAGGATATTCGGAACAACCCTGGTGTATTGGGTCCTAACTGGATTCGGAGAAGTGAAGCCTGCATAGAAGCCCAGGGTGGTCACTTTGGACCCTTGTTACGTGTTTCACTTTTGTATGTCAGATGTCACACCATTTATGCAGCGTATTGACTTGAGAGTACAGTACTGAATCGATGTAGTATTTTGAGTCTCAATAGTTCGACATTCTCATAAGTCCGAGCTGAAAAAGTACCGGTAACAAAATTTATAAATCGAGAGTTTCAGTGCGCGAGTACCTTGTACGTGGCGACAGCTGAACACGACACACGGAAGACGGGCTCTTTAAAACGCCAGAAGATAATCTTGAACGCAGTTCGGTAGTTCCTCAATCCTACCCCGCAAGGTCTGGGTTCATTACGTGTGTTCAAGCAGTTAATATTCAGTTGTTTATTCACTATGAGGTAAAACAGAAGACACATTACGTTTTAAGGGCCGATGATCTTAAAAAATCAATCATCATCATCATCATCGTCATCATCATCATCATCATATTTAAAACATTCAATAGAATAGGAACTATAACGTTTAACTTAAGTAGGTTGCCTTGAGCTTTTTTTTTTATTTACAAAAGGGAATTTAAAATTTCTTTTAGTGTAAGGCAATCTGTACGTTTTTCTTTTCTAAACTATTGTGCTATAATGTTTAACATAAGTACTTTTTTCGTGTACACAGGACTTTTAGTGTACTTTCGTAAATCCGTGTTTTACTATTCGAGATAATCTCGTTACCCTCCACCTGGAATTATGGAGCCCATACTGTATGTTATTTCATTCTTTTCCACAACAGAGTGTTACTATTAGGACTGTAGTTCCAACGATCAATTTACTCTTATATCTGTGTCACTAACGTGAGCCTTGTTCGGCTATGTCCTGCTTGACTATGTGGCTCCCATTACCTTCTTTTTCTACTACTGGAGCCTTATGTTTTATTCAGGTGTATTCTACTGGAATTGTCTTAACACGCAGTATCGTAATCTGCTGAGATTTATTTGTTATTAGCACCATCATAGTAAAATGTAGGATGTAGTTGTGGTGGAATCCTCTTAGATACGTTAGACATGTGTGAATTATGTATAATTTGATAACTCATCTGGTACTCATGAAAGCGACCATCGGCCTAGCGTCAGGTTAATAGCTACATGTCTGTCGCGCGTAACCCTCCTTATGTTCCTCAGATTTGTTGATGTATATGTTTCATGTTTATATACAAAACTTGTTTGTCACACTTCATCCGCTCGTGCTAACCACAATACGAGGTTACAACTGACTCATCCTCAAGGGACCTGGTTCTGGTCTTGCGCATAGTATTCTGTAGTTAACTACTGCGACCGATGTTGCCACGTGTGACGTACATTTCATCTTGTTTTCTCCTAAACCACGCATATTTTACTATTTCCTTCTCTGTCTTTCAGGTCTTAATGACCTGATAATAATAATAATAATAATAATAATAATAATAATAATAATAATAATAATAATAAAATGGTAATGTTATTTGCTTTAAGTCCCACTAACTACTCTTGCGGTTTTTGAGACGCTGAGGTGCCGGAATTTAATCCCGCACGAGTTCTTTTTACGTGCCGCTGCCGACGCGAGGCTGACGTATTTGAGCAGCTTCAAATACCACCGGACTAATCCAGGATCGATCCTGGTAAGTTGGGTCCAAGAAACCAGTGTTTTAACCGTCTGAATAACTCAGACTGGCAACTTTTATTTTGATACGTTATTAAAATATGCTTTTCGTTTGGAAGCACGAAATAATAATATTATTTTACGTCCCACTAACTACTTTGACGGTATTTGGAGATGCCGAAGTGCCGGAATTTGGTCTCGCAGGAGTTCTTTTACGTGCCAGAAAATGTACCGACACGAGGCAGGCGTATTTGAGCACCTTCAAATACCACCGTACTGGGCCAGGATCGAGCCTGCTAAGTTGGGACCAAGAAAGCAGTGCTTTAACCGTCTGAACAACTCAGACTGGCAACTTGTATTTTGATACATTTATTAAGCACTGCAAAAGCAGCAGTAAGTTATAATGCTTTATTTTACCATTACGCATATGCTTTTCGTTTGGAAGCACGAAATAATAATGTTATTTTTTACGTCCCACTAACTACTTTGATGGTTTTTGGAGACGCCGAGTTGCTGGAATTTTGTCTTTCAGGAGTCCTTTTACGTGCCAATAAATCTACCGATACGAGGCTGATGTATTTGAGCACCTTCAAATACCACCGGACTGGGTCAGGTTCGAACCTGCGAAGTGGAATTCAAAAGGCCAGCGCCTCAACCGTCTGAGCCATTCAACCGACAGGAAGCACGAAATGTAGGTACGTTTAATTTATTTAGTTGTATAACATGTCCACTATCCGTTTGAAACAAAACATTCGATGTGCTTCGATAATTCAGTTCCGATGCTACTCATTTGGACATCCTATCCCAAGCATGCTTTCGTTGACGTAAAGAACTTTCTTTACATATACGTTAACACGATTTTGTCTTCTTTCTTCTACCTTTACGCAATGCACAACGGGGATCGTACCGTATTTCACGTCCCGATGCGCCTATCCCAAACTTACGCTCTAATAATTACATCACACGCTCGTACAGATCGCGCACCGACACAGGTTTTCAGGTCATTTCAACACTGATCAGGGGCTGATGACCACAGATATCCCAATCCAATAAAGAACGTAACAGCAAAAGAACCAGTATTAACGCTGACAATTGTATACATCTCCAGTGTCCGAAACCGATGACCAGGTTTGTCTGAAGCCCCTAAGACGGAAACAAAATACTAACAACCACAAAACCAGTCTGGCGAGAATGGTACGTAACATGACAGACTCTAGTAGCAGCCTTCAGCTGTTATCGTACTTCAGTTGCTCTTAAACATAAAACCATTTTGGCAAATATGTTACGCAACATCTCGTGGCAGTGCATCGGTAGCATTCAGCTGTTACAGTAGTACATTTGCTCTTAAACATAAACGAAATCCAGTTTCGCACGGATGGCGCGTAACTTACCTGTTATCGAAGGGAAGCTATTCGTTCAAAAGAATAAGGCATATTACCTATTCTAAAAACATCGTATCCCTTTCCTCTCGAAAATAACTTCCAAGGATTACTAAAAGTTTGATATATAGTGGTTCGTCACATCGTTGTCTATTACTACAAGAAATATCTGCACGTATACCCATAAGACCTGTATAATGCAATACTCTTTTTCTGCAATCAGGTTGGTTTTATTGAGGATTACGTACACCATGTTATTTCCAAATTATTATCCTACAATAACCTTATTTTTAACATAAACTCCGTTCAATGCTACGGCCTTACGGCACCGTAATGTGGCAGCCTGTATGCCTGCATGGTACTACTCGACTGGTCGATGTCGGAGCCAACGTCGGGCTGCATCGGTAACTTCTTCCCGCGGAGTTCATCCTTTAGTGAGAAAAACAGATGGAAGACAAGGCGCGAGATCCGGGCTGTAGGGTGGATGAGGAAGAACGGTCCACTGAAGTTTTGTGAGCTCCTGTCGGGTTCGCAGACTTGTGTGAGGTCTTTCGTTGTGGTGAAGGCTCACCGTGCTTTCTGTCCATTGCCAGGTCTTCGTAGACATTCTGCAATGCCCATGAATATTCGTGATGCCCTGATTTTCCGCCAAAAGATACTCAATAGCGACTCTTTGTCTGGTATGCACCTCCGTTACAGACGCCATTTTGAAGACTAGTTATAGCGCTGCCACCTATTGGAAATTAACGAAACTCTAAGAGACGTAGCGGGAATATTGAAAGATGTCCCAAACAAGATTCCAATTTTTTAAAACCGAAGTTGGCCGCGAAATAAAATGTGTTGCTTTATTTATTGAACGCCTCTCGTATTATGATCTTTCCTACATTTAAAAGATCCACTCAAGCGTATTCTTCTACTTATGTCATTTCAGGCCAACTCAGCACTGACAGCTGGAAACATACCGCATAGTCGAGCATCTCGTCTCCTTACTCTCAAGCCTTCCCAGCCCAGAGTTTGCAACATTCTGTTAACACTAATCCTTTGACTGAAATCACCCAGAATAAATCGTGCTTCTTTCCTTTGAATATTTTCTAGTTCTCGTATCAAGTAGTCCTGATGAGGGTCCCATACCCTGAGCCATATTCTAACCCCGGTCTTACCAGAATTTTACGCCCTCTCCTTTACATCTTTGCTACAACCGCTAAATACTCTCATAATCCTGTGAACTACTTCGTTAATATGATTAACCCCAATGAAGATCATTTCTTATATTAACACCTAGGTACTTACATTGTTCCCCATGAGGTATCCTCACCCCATCAACATCTATCTATATATATATAAAATAGCTTGTCCTGACTGACTGACTGATTCATCATCGCCGAGCCAAAACTACTAGACATAATGAAATGAAATTTTGGGGATACATTCATATTAAGATGTAGGTGCTCGCTAAGAGAGGATTTTTGGATATTCCGTTGCTAAGGGGGTGAAAAGGGGGGGGGTGAAATTTTAAAATGAGTGCACCTATACCTCAAAACTTTAAAAGTTTACAAATGTAAAAATTGGTATTTAGAATCTTCTTTGAAAATAAGGAAACATGTATTTTTTTGTTTTCAGAAAATCCCAATAGGAGCGGTGAAAAGGGGTGAAAAAGGGGTTGAATGCCTTTAATCAGGATACCGGTACTTATATCTCAGAAACTGAAGAAATTACAGACCTGAAAATTGGTACTTTTGATCTCTTTTAAAAATAAAGGAACACGTATTTTTTTGTTTTTGCAAAAGCCAATTAATGGGAGGGTGAAAAGGGGGTGAATTTTTAAAATGAGTGAATCTATATCTCCAAACTTTTAAAGTAAGCAAATGTAAAAACTGGTATTTAGAATCTTCATTAAAAATAAAGAAACACGTATTTTTTTGTTTTCGGAAAATCGCAATAGGAGGAGTGAAAAGGGGTGGAAAAAGGGTTGAATGCCTTTAATGAGGCTACTTATATCTCAGAAACTGAAGATATTACAGACCTGAAAATCGGTGTTTGGGATCTCCTTTAAAAATAAAGAAACACGTATTTTTTTGTTTCTGGAAAATCCAATTAAGGGAGGGGGGAAAAGGGGGTAATATTTTAAAATGAGTGTATCTATATCTCAAAACTTTTAAAGGTTATAGATGTGAAAATTGGTATTTAGAATCTCCTTTAAAAATAAAGAAACACGTATATTTTGTTTTCGGAAAATCCTAATAGCAAGTGTGGAAAAGGTTGAAGAATGGGTCGAATGCCTTTCATGAGTCTACTTATATTTCAGAACCTGAAGATATTACAGACCTGAAAATTGGTGTTTGGGATCTCCTTTAAAAAAGAAACACGTATTTTTTTGTTTTTGGAAAATCCAATTAATTGGGGGGGTGAAAAGGGGGTGATTTTTAAAAATTTGTGTATCTATATCTCAAAACATTTAAAGTTTATAGATGTAAAAATTGGTATTTAGAATCTCCTTTAAAAATAAAGAAACACGTATTCTTTTGTTTTCGGAAAATCCCAATAAGAAGGGTGTAAAAGGGTGAATAATGGGTTGAATGCCTTTAACGAGGCTACTTATATTTCAGAACCTGAAGATATTACAGACCTTAAAATTGGTATTTGTAATCTACTTTAAAAGTAAAGAAACACGTATTTTTTCGTTTTTGGAAAATCCAAGTATTGGGGGGTGAAAAGGGGGGGGGGGTGAATTTTTTAAAATGAGTGTGTCTACATCTTAAAACTTTAAAATTTACAGATGTAAAAATTGGTAGTTGGAATCTCCTCTAAAAATAAAGGAACACGTATTTTTTTTGTTTCCTGTAAATCCCAATAGGAGGGGTGTAAAAGGGTGAAAAATGGGTTGAATGCCTTTAATGAGGATACATATATGTCAGAAACGAAAGATATTACAGAACTGAAAATTTGTATATGGGATCTCCTTTAAAAATAAAGAAACACGTATTTTTTTAGTTTTTGGAAAATCCAATTAATGGCGGTTAAACAGGAGTGACAAATTGGGGTGAATTTTTTGAAAGACTATATCTACAGAATATGTTGGAAACGTAAAATGTTACAGACGTAAAAAGTGGGTGTTTGGAATCTCCTGTAAATGTAAAGAAACATAGGTGATTTGTTTTTGGAAACTCCACTTAAGGGGAACTCAAAAGGGGTGAAATTTTAAAATGAGAATTTTTACAGTATATCTAAAAGAACTTAACATGTTACAGAAGTGAAAAATGGTATTTTTTATCTCTATTAAACATAAAGAAACGTGTATTTTTAGTTTTCGGAAATATCACTTTGGCGGAGGGGGGGGGGGCGGTAAAAGTGACTGAAAATGGTGTTGAATTCTTTTAATTAGGCTACTGATATATCAAAAATGAAGATGTTACAGACGTGAAATTTGATATTTTCAATCTGTTTTAAAGGTAATGAAACACGTATTCTCTTAAAATCCAATGAAGCGGGGGGGTGGGGGTGAAAGAATTGAAAAATTAATTGGCTTAATTGTATGAGAATACATACATCTAATAAAAACTAAAGTTGTTACAGACGTGAAAATTCGTATTTGGATCTCCTTTAAAAACAAAGAAAAACGCGTTTTGGGCGGGAAACCATCTTGGAGGGCGGGAGTGTAAAGGAGTCGAATTCCTTTCATGAGGACACATAAATAAAAAACTGAGGAATTTAGAGTCGTGATAATTGGTATTTAGAAGATCCTTTACTATTAAAGAAACAAGTATTTTTGCTGGAAAGTTCACTTAGGTGGGGGGGGGGGAGTAGTGTGAAATGAAATGAAAAAAGTAAATTACTTTTATGGGGATACTTATACCTCAAAACTAAAGGTAATAGACGTGAACATTGGTGTTTGGAATCTTACTTAAACATAAAGAAACAAGCCTTCTTTTAATTTTTTTTTTTTTGAGGGGGGGTGCGGTAAATAAACTTAACGGCGGTGGGGTGTAGAAGGAGGTGAGACCAATTGATTTTACTGTTATTAATGTACTTATAAGGATCCTCCGTTGCTCAGGCGGCAGCGCGCCGGCCTCTCACAGCTGGGTTCCGTGGTTCAAATCCCGGTCACTCCATGTGACATTCGTGCTGGACAAAACGGAGGCGGGACAGGTTTTTCTCCGAATACTCCGGTTTTCCCTGTCATCAACCATTCCAGCTACACATAATAGTAATAATAATAATAATAATATTAATAATAATAATAATAATAATGTTCCGGACCGTCGTCAAATGTGCTGACCGCGCTGGAAACGGCTCCTGGACGGCTAATGACTAAGAATGCAGTCCGGCCGCGTGTTCAGTGCCGCCAAGGCACCCAATATGACACCACGCCGTATCTTCTGAAGGATTTTATCCATATTAAAAATGATTATAGGAAAAGATGGCAAAGATTTACGGACCCAACTGACCGGGAGGAATACCTGAGCCTAGCCCGGGAAGTACGAAATCGATTGCTGGAAAGGAAGATTGAAAAATGGGAGGAGACACGCCGTTATCTAATAGAAAACGAGTCAGATCGGGAATTTTGGTGGATTCTCGCCGAAAACGAGTCAGATCACAAATTTCGGCGGATTATATATCTAAAACAATAAGCATTCAATTATAAATTTCAGTATAATACCGTAGCGAAGCACGGGTATCTTGCTAGTCTATATATATAAAATAACTTGTCCTGACTGACTGACTGACTGACTGATTCATCATCGCCGAGCCAAAACTACTGGACATAAAGAAATGAAATTTTGGGGATATAATCATATTATGATGTAGGTGCTCGCTAAGAGAGGATTTTTGGATATTCCTTCGGTAAGAGGGTGAAAATGGGGGTGAAATTTTAAAATGAGTGTATCTGTATCTCAAAAATTTAAAAGTTCACGGACGAAAAAATTGGTATTTAGAATCTTCTTTAAAAATAAGAAAACACGTATTTTTTGTTTTCAGAAAATCCCAATATGAGGGATGAAAAAGGGTGGAAATGGGGGAAAATGGGTTGAATGCCTTTAATCAGGATACCGGTACTTATATCTCAGAAACTGAAGATATTACAGACCTGAAAATTGGTAATTTTGATCTTTTTTAAAAATAAAGAAGCACGTATTTTTTTGTTTTTGTAAAATCCAATTAATGGGAGGGTGAAAAGGGGGTGAATTTTTAAAATGAGTGAATCTATATCTCCAAACTTTTAAAGTTTGCAGATGTAAAAATTGGTATTTAGAATCTTCATTAAAAATAAAGAAACACGTATTTCTTTGTTTTCGGAAAATCGCAATAGGAGGAGTGAAAAGGGGTGAAAAATGGGTTGAATGCCTTTAATGAGGCTACTTACATCTCAGAAACTGAAGATATTATAGACCTGAAAACTGGTGTTTGGGATCTCTTTTAAAAATAAAGGAACACGTATTTTTTTGTTTTTCTGGAAAACCCAATTAAGGGGGATGAAAAGAGGGTAATATTTTAAAATGTCTGTATCTATATCTCAAAACTTTTAAAGGTTACAGATGTAAAAATTGGTATTTAGAATCTCCATTAAAAATATAGAAATATGTATATTTTGTTTTCGGAAAATCGTAATAGGAAGGGTGGTAAAGGTTGAAAAAGGTGTCGAATGCATTTCATGAGTCTACTTATATTTCAGAAACTGGAGATATTACAGACCTGAAAATTGGTGTTTGGGATCTCCTTTAAAAATAAAGGAACACGTATTTTTCTTTTTGTGGAAAATCCAATTAATTGGGGGGGGTGAAAAGGGGGTGATTTTTTAAAATGATTGTATCTATATCTCAAAACTTTTTAAGTTTATAGATGTAAAAATTGGTATTTAGAATTTCCTTTAAAAATAAAGAAACACGTATTCTTTTGTTTTCGGAAAATCCCAATAGGAAGGGTGTAAAAGGGTGAATAATGGGTTGAATGCCTTTCATGAGGCTACTTATATTTCAGAACCTGAAGATATTACAGACCTGAAAATTGGTATTTTGGATCTACTTTAAAAGTAAAGAAACACGTATTTTATCGTTTTTGGAAAATCCAAATATTGGGGCGGGGTGAAAAGGGGGGGGTGATTTTTTAAAAATGAATGTGTCTGCATCTTAAAACTTTAAAATTTACAGATGTAACAATTGGTAGTTAGAATCTCCTCTAAAAATAAAGGAACACGTATTTTTTTTGTTTCCTGTAAATCCTAATAGAAAAAGGGTGAAAAATGGGTTGAATGCCTTAATTGAGGATACACGTATCTCAGAAACGAGAGATCTTACAGAACTGATAATTTGCATATGGGATCTCCTTTAATAATAAAGAAAGACGTATTTTTTAGTTTTTGGAAAAGCCAATTAATGGCGGTTAAACAGGAGTGACAAATTGGGGTGAATTTTTTGAAAGACTATATCTACAGAATATCTTGGAAACGTAAAATGTTACAGACGTAAAGAGTGGGTGTAAATCCCCTGTAAATGTAAAGAAATATAGGTGATTTTTTTTGGAAACTCCACTTAAAGGGAACTCAAAAGTGGTGAAATTTTAAAATGAGAATTTTTACAGTATATCTAAAAAACTTAACATATTACAGAAGTGAAAAATGGTCTTTTTTATCTCTATTAAATATTAAGAAACGTGTACTTTTAGTTTTCGAAAATACCACTTGGGTGGAAGGGGGGGGGGGGTAAAAGTGACTGAAAATGGTGATGAATTCTTTTAATTAGGCTACTGATATCTCAAAAATGAAGATGTTACAGACGTGAAATTTGATATTTGCAATCTGCTTTAAAAGTAAAGAAACACGTATTCTCGGAAAATCCAATGAAGGGAGGGGGGGGGGGGGGGGTGAAAGAATTGAAAAATTAATTGACTGAATTGTATGAGAATACATACATCTAATAAAAACTAAAGTTGTTACAGACGTGAAAATACTTATTTGGACCTCCTTTAAAAACAAGGAACACGTTTTGGCGGGGAAACCATCTTGGAGGGCGGGAGTGTAAATGAGTTGAATTCCTTTCATGAGGACACATAAATCGAAAACTGAAGAAGTTAGAGTCGTGATAATTGTTATTTAGAAGATCCTTTACTATTAAAGAAACAAGTATTATTTGCGGGAAAATTCACTTAAGGGGGGGGGGATTATTGTGAAATGAAGTGAAAAAAAGTGGATTATTTTTATGGGGATACTTATATCTCAAAACTGAAGGTAATCTCCCTTAAACATAAAGAAACAAGCATCCTTTTAATTTTTATGGTGTGGGGGGGGGGGGTGGCGGTAAATAAACTTAACTTCGGTGGGGTGTAGAAGGAGGTGAGACCAATTGATTTTACTGTTATTAATGTACTTATAAGGATCCTCCGTTGCTCAGGCGGCAGCGCGCCAGCCTCTCACAGCTGGGTTCCGTGGTTCAAATCCCGGTCACTCCATGTGGCATTCATGCTGGACAAAACGGAGGCGGGACAGGTTTTTCTCCGGATACTCCGGTTTTCCCTGTCATCAGCCATTCCAGCAACACATAATAGTTCAGTGCCGCCAAGGCACCCAATATGACACCACGCCGGATCTCCTGAAGGATTTTATCCATATTAAAAATATTATAGGAAAAGATGGCAAAGATTTACGGACCCAACTGACCGGGAGGAATACCTGAGCCTATCCCGGGAAGTACGAAATCGATTGCTGGAAAGGAAGATTTAAAAGTGGGAGGAAACGTGCCGTAAAATCATAGAAAACCAGTCAGATCGGGAATTTTGATGGATCCTCGCAGAAAACGAGTCAGATCGCGAATTTCGGCGGATTATATATCTAATACAATAAGCATTCAATTATAAATTTCAGTATAATACCGTAGCGAAGCACGGGTATCTTGCTAGTATATATATAAAATAAGAGTTTTGTCTGTACATTGCTTAGAATTTGAAAAGAATGGTATTTATGTACCGGTCATGTCCATAGTAACAAGGAAATGCAATTTTTACTTTTCAGTCATTTCTGTCTGTCTGTCATTATGTATGTATGTATGTATGTTTGTACACGCATCACGAAAAGACGGCTGAAGAGAATTTAATGAAAATCGGTATGTGAAGTCGAGGGATGAGCCACTACAATCTAGGCTATAAATCATTTTACTCACGCTGAGTGAAATGGTAGTTTAGGGGAAGACCTAAAATTGAATTCTCAAATATTTATATTATTAGTGGTCCTATCGATAAATACTACATAACTAAAGTTATATAGAATTAAATTTCCAATCATTTATGCCATACATTGTTACCGTACCGGCTTTGATAACACAGATATTCGTGAATTTGTATTTTAGTTGCCAAGTCCATATCAACGCCGAGCCACGAGGAAATGGGTTAACAGAATTTAATGAAAGGCGGTATGTATAGTCGGGGAATAAGAAACTACAGTCTAAATTATAAACAATTTTATTTGCCCTGTATGAATTTGTAGTTTATGGAAAGGCGCCTAAAATTTAATTACCGGGCGAGTTGGCCGTGCGCGTAGAGGCGCGCGGCTGTGAGCTTGCATCCGGGAGATAGTAGGTTCGAATCCCACTATCGGCAGCCCTGAAGATGGTTTTCCGTGGTTTCCCATTTTCACACCAGGCAAATGCTGGGGCTGTACCTGAATTAAGGCCACGGCCGCTTCCTTCCAACTCCTAGGCCTTTCCCATCCCATCGTCGCCATAAGACCTATCTGTGTCGGTGCGACGTAAAGCCCCTAGCAAAAAAAAAAAAAATTTAATTAGTAAATACCCATGTTATTGGTCCTACCGAAAAGTACTACACAACAAAAGTTATAGTGAATACAATTTCCGACCACCATTTAGGTTTAATTCAATTTTACCATACCGACTATGATACGAGTGGTATTCCAGAGTTGGAAGAAAACTAAATGTGAAGGCCTACAATATTGAAAGCGCATAACATTGATCAACAGTAACATTACATTGACCACTATTTGTGGTGATGTTCTTTGACTCTTATGCTGCCGCTCAACTCCGATAGGTGGGATTACTGATGCGTGCCGAGTAGAACAGCTTGACTGAAAATTGGCGGGAAATAGCTGAGGGATTAGAAAACTTTTTCTTTAGCATGTCATTCCTCTGGTTCATACACTTTCTGATACCGTACTGCTGGTACGTAACTCACTGGTTCATCATACCTGTAGTACTCCAGCTATTCGCTCTCTACACTTTGCGCGCTGTTTTGAATGAGCAGTGTGCACTCTTAAGGCAGCAGCTCTCTTAGTAGTAGTAGTAGTAGTAGTATGACCTGGACTAGAATTACAATTTACGCATATTCCAAATTATGGCACCACAATTAACTAAATAACTCAAAATTCAACCCTGAAAAGAGCCGTTTCTTAGAAAGAGCTTCTTCCTCTTCACTTTTATTAAATTCTACATTCATTTTATTCAAAATTAACATTGAAGAGGGTGTTTCTCCTCTGGCTTGGAAGAAAAAATTGCCTCCAAGTCAAATAGATTTTTCCGCCGCCAGTGTAGTGAATTGAGATTCTCTGAATCATCGGGTACTCCTAGGAAACATGTTACTAAAAGGGCATAGTCTTTGCCCTGGGACTCTCCACTATTCGACCTCCTCCGCCCCCCCCCCCCCCCGAAAAAGGACAAAGTGTGTTCACGGATCACGGCTGTCTGCCGTCTGGTCATTCCAGCTCTGGAACTTTGGATTGTTAGATCGGCAGCGTAGTACTGTTCGTTAAAAGTGATAAAATGTTTTTTATTTTATTTTATCGAGTATTTCATGTGAAATCAGTGCTTTTACTCGTGCCATTCCTACTGACGTCATTGTAATGACCTATGTTCATTTCAGTTGGGAAAACAGTAGTATAATTGGATGGTTCGGCGGCCTCCTCCTCCTCCGGCTCTCGGAAGAGGCCTCCTCCTCAGCCAGTGGCCTCCTCCTCCTCAGCCAGTGGCCTCCCAGTGGCCACCTCCTCCTCCTCCTCAGCCAGTGGCCTCCCAGTGGCCTCCTCCACCTCAGCCAGAGGCCTCTTCCAGTGCTGCCAACTTAACCTAACTAGCGCGAGATAAACAAAGCCACGTGCTTTTTGACAGACAACAACGCACCGCTAACCTCAGTACTGCCATCTTGACGGGCCTAAACCTCAGTAGTGCCAACTTAACCTCACAAGCGCGAGGTAAACAAAGCCACGTGCTTTTTGACAGCCACGTGCTTTTTGACAGATTTGTAAACAAAGCCACGTGCTTTTTGACAGCTGTCATCGACAACAACGCATCGCAAACCTCAGTACTACCATCTTGACGGGCCTAAACCCCAGTAGTGCCAACTTAACCTAACTAGCATGAGGTAAACAAAGCCACGTGTTTTTTGACAGCCACGTGCTTTTTGACAGACAACAACGCATCGCTAACCTCAGTACTGCCATCTTGACGGGCCTAAACCTTAGTGGTACCAACTTAACCTCACTAGCGCGAGGTAAACAAAGCCACGTGCTTTTTGACAGCCACGTGCTTTTGACAGATTTGTAAACAAAGCCACGTGCTTTTTGACAGACAACAACGCATCGCAAACCTCAGTACTGCCATCTTGACGGGAATAAACCTTAGTGGTACCAACTTAACCTCACTAGCTCGAGATAAACAAATCCACGTGCTTTTTGACAGCCACGTGCTTTTTTGATAGCTGTCATCTGCCATCTTTGAGCACAGTGCTGCCCTCTTTAGCTACTTACCTTTGAAATGTGGTGGCGGATAATTTGAAAAAATGCTTTTCGACATGCAGCCATCTTTAATCCAGAGAGAACAGTGCTGCCCTCTATGTGGTGGCGGTAAATTCCACGTGCTCTTGTTTGAAAACATACTCACGTGCTTTTTTGACAGCTGTCATCCGCCATCTTTAATCCAGAGAGAACAGTGCTGCCCTCTATGTGGTGGCGGCAAATTCCACGTGCTCTTGTTTGAAAACATACTCACGTGCTTTTTTGACAGCTGTCATCTGCCATCTTTAATCTATAGAGCACAGTGCTGCCCTCTTTAGCTACTTACCTTTGAAATGTGGTGGCGGCAAATTGAAAAATTCCACGTGCTCTTGTTTGAAAACATACTCACGTGCTTTTTTGACAGCTGTCATCCGCCATCTTTAATCCAGAGAGAACAGTGCTGCCCTCTATGTGGTGGCGGCAAATTCCACGTGCTCTTGTTTGAAAACATACTCACGTGCTTTTTTGACAGCTGTCATCTGCCATCTTTAATCTATAGAGCACAGTGCTGCCCTCTTTAGCTACTTACCTTTGAAATGTGGTGGCGGCAAATTGAAAAATTCCACGTGCTCTTGTTTGAAAACATACTCACGTGCTTTTTTGACAGCTGTCATCCGCCATCTTTAATCCAGAGAGAACAGTGCTGCCCTCTATGTGGTGGCGGCAAATTGAAAAATTCCACGTAGAAACAAAGCCATGTGCTTTTTTGACAGCTGTCATCTGCCATCTTTGAGAACAGTGCTGCCCTCTATGTGGTGACGGCAAATTCCACGTAGAAACATACTCACGTGCTTTTTTGACAGCTGTCATCCGCCATCTTTGAGAACAGTGCTGCCCTCTATGTGGTGGCGGCAAATTGAAAAATTCCACGTAGAAACAAAGCTATGTGCTTTTTTGACAGCTGTCATCCACCATCTTTAATCCGAAGAGAACAGTGCTGCCCTCTATGTGGTGACGGCAAATTCCACGTAGAAACAAAGCCATGTGCAGCTGTCATCTGCCATCTTTAATCACCGTGCTGCCCGGTGACGGCAAATTCCACGTAGAAACAAAGCCATGTGCTTTTTTGACAGCTGTCATCCGCCATCTTTAATCACCGTGCTACACTCTATGTGGTGGCGACAAATTCTAAATGCTTTACAAACCCATGTGCTTTTCTGACAGAGCTGTCATCCACCATCTTTAATCACCGTGCTGCCCCGGTGACGGCAAATTCCACGTGCTCTTGTTTGGAAACAAAGCTTTTAATCCAGAGAGAACAGTGCTGCCCCGGCGGCGGTAAATTCCACGTGCTCTTGTTAGTTCGTGATTTAAAATCTAAGCTAGCTGTAAATCCCCGATTCTCGACAGATTCTTAATCCGAGTTGTCAGGAAGGGCAACCAAGAGCTTAGATACTGCTAGTTTTGCATCAGGGAGGGCGACTAGTCTTAAAAACAAATTCTTGCGATTTAAAATCTTAGTCAGGAAGGGCATCCGGCCGTAAAACAATAGTTCGTGATTTAAAATCTAAGAAGTTGATCTAGCTGTAAATCCCCGATTCTCGACAGATTCTTAATCCGAGTTGTCAGGAAGGGCAACCGGTCGTAAAACTATGAGGTTAGATACTGCTAGTTTTGCATCAGGAAGGACAACTCAACACATTCATGCGATTTAAACACATTTTTATTCCCAAGAGAATCGAACCCGAGACTACCGGGTGAGAGGCATGCATACTGTAGGCTATAGATTTGTCCTACAGTCCTCGAAGTATCGGCACAGTCATTCTGAGCGAGTTGTGTGGAATGCATGTGTTAGCTGAAATTGTATACGTATCTTCCGGCTCGACCTTGAACGAAGACACTGATAAGCGGCTTGTAACTCGCGAACGTCTTCTTATGTGAGTACCATTCAAGCTCTTAAAACATAGTACTAATTAAGGTTGTAAAATATTCTGAAATAGTCCACCTCTGTAGTGCAGTAGTTAGCTGCTACCCTCGGAGGTCCGAGTTCGATTCCCGGCTCTGCCATAGAATGTGTAGCATTTAGCCTATGTAAGTTCCTAACGTAAACTATCATGATTGTACGGAGAGGTTAAAACACACACAGTGCCTACTCCTATCGAAAGAACCTGCACGGTACCGGCATGTAGGCTTCTCCTGGTGAAGGAGCTTGCACATGGTTTAACGCCTCCTATCAACAGCCCTTACTTAATGCTGGCTTTTTTGCACACCCCGCCTCACACCATAGTTTTATACGACCGGCTGCCCTTCCTGACTAGGATTTTAAATCGCAGTATACGTGATAAATTTGTTGTAGCGGGTTTTATAACTAGATATCCCGGTACCGATACATAGCCTACTCCCGACTAGAAGAAGCCTGCACAAGGCTTATTGCCTCCATCCGACAAATGAATCACCGTCAAGTCATGTACTCAAAAAATCATTTTCGAAGGAGTCTGCACAAGGTTTAACGTCCCCATCAACAGCCCTTACTTATTGCTAGCTTTTACACACACCCCGCCTCACACCATAGTTTTATACGACCGGCTGCCCTTCCTGACTAGGATTTTAAATCGCAGTATACGTGATAAATTTGTTGTAGCGGGTTTTATAACTAGATATCCCGGTACCGATACATAGCCTACTCCCGACTAGAAGAAGCCTGCACAAGGCTTATTGCCTCCATCCGACAAATGAATCACTGTCAAGTCTTGTACTCAAAAAATCATTTTCGAAGGAGTCTGCACAAGGTTTAACGTCCCCATCAACAGCCCTTACTTATTGCTAGCTTTTTTGCACACCCCGCCTCACACCATACGACCGGCTGCCCTTCCTGACTAGGATTTTAAATCGCAGTATACGTGATAAATTTGTTGTAGCGGGTTTTATAACTAGATATCCCGGTACCGACACATAGCCTACTCCCGACTAGAAGAAGCCTGCACAAGGCTTATTGCCTCCATCCGACAAATGAATCACTGTCAAGTCTTGTACTCAAAAAAATCATTTTCGAAGGAGTCTGCACAAGGTTTAACGTCCCCATCAACAGCCCTTACTTATTGCTAGCTTTTTTGCACACCCCGCCTCACACCATACGACCGGCTGCCCTTCCTGACTAGGATTTTAAATCGCAGTATACGTGATAAATTTGTTGTAGCGGGTTTTATAACTAGATATCCCGGTACCGATACATAGCCTACTCCCGACTAGAAGAAGCCTGCACAAGGCTTATTGCCTCCATCCGACAAATGAATCACCGTCAAGTCATGTACTCAAAAAAATCATTTTCGAAGGAGTCTGCACAAGGTTTAACGTCCCCATCAACAGCCCTTACTTATTGCTAGCTTTTTTGCACACCCCGCCTCACACCATACGACCGGTTGCCCTTCCTGACTAGGATTTTAAATCGATATCCCGACATAGCCTACTCCTACCGAAGAAGTCAGCTTAACGCCTCCATCCAACAAATGAATCACCCTCAAACACTCTTCAATCATTCTCGCTACTTCGGAAGATAGCGGGTTCGAACTGGAAGCCGTAAATGCTAGGCGAGGGGCCTGCGCGATCGTCATTACATGATCTAGCTTTAGCTCAATACCTACAGGTAAGGAATACCGCGTATGTACCCTCGAGAAGTCGAGGATCACACGCTAACTTTCCAAGGATCGAACTCTTAAATTCTGACACCTCGGTATCAACAGGAGGTTTGAATACGTCAGCCTGCAGGTAGGAGCTCTTGTTTGCATTCGTTCCGACTGTACCGCAGTTGTCAGCTCAGCGATTATCATATCCGCTTGGTAACAAGCAGAATATTTAGCCGCAGCAGTCTGCGCGAAGTGCTCACAGTTCTCTGTATGCGTTTATTACATGCACACATCTCCCGTCTGCAGTGAATATTATTCTTCAGCCTTTATCTTAAGGTAAGGTAGAACTGTTAATTACCTTTTTTTATTTGCAAAGCAACTTCTACGCTAGACATCTACATTCATATATGTTTGTTCTTTTTTTAGGTACCGTTCGAAAGTACGCAACAATTTTATTCATCCCAGTAACAGCCTGCAGCACGTGCATTTTTTTAAAGGTATGTTTTCGAACTTTGAGTTGTAAAGATAATTAGGTTAGATGATGTACCCTACACTACATTCATATATGTTTCTTCTTTTTTTAGGTACGACCAGAATATTATCATTCGAGTTTCAGGCTTGAACGCACGCATTTTATACATCCGAGTAACAGTTTGCAGCGCGAAGATTTTAAGGTATGTCTGACCTCTATTCGTTGAAACTTGGTTTCTTCTAAAACATCGTAACTTTAGTATATTGATAAATAGTTGTTCTCTTTAATCCTCACGCTATAGACGAGGTGCGTACATAGCTATGTCTGCCCTCAACAGGCTGAAACTTGGTTTCTTCCGTAACTTTAAGCTAATCATAAATAGTTGTTCTCTTTAATCAACATACTATAGACGTGGTATAATTTCAAACACGTACACATAGCTATGTCTGCCCTCAACGGGCTGAAACTTGGTTTCTTCCGAACATCGTAACTTTAGTCTATTGATAAATAGTTGTTCTCTTTAATCTACATACTATAGACGAGGTGCGTACATAGCTATGTCCGTCCTCAACAGGCTTAAACTTGGTTTCTTCCGAACATCGTAACTTTAGTCTATTGATAAATAGTTGTTCTCTTTAATCTACATACTATAGACGTAGTATAATTTCAAACACGCACACATAGCTATGTCTGCCCTCAACAGGTTGAAAGTTGGTTTCTTCCGAACATCGTAACTTTAAGCTAATCATAAATAGTTGTTCTCTTTAATCAACATACTATAGACGTGGTATAATTTCAAACACGCACACGTAGCTATGTCTGTCCTCAACAGGTTGAAACTTGGTTTCTTCCGAACATCGTAACTTTAGTCGTTCTCTTCAATCCTCATGCTATAGGACTAACTCACAGCCATGTCCAACCTCTATAGGTTGAACATCGCAACTTTAGGCTAATCTCTATTGGTTGTTCTCTTTTCAGAACTTGTTGCATACGCTGTTCACCTAAACACTTTATTCGAAGAAAGAGAAGACACTATGTTCCCATGCGAGCTGTGTAAGGCAATGTTCACAAGACGTGACAACCTTGCACGCCATGTAAAAACAAAACATCATCAGCTATCTGCTTGCGACTATAACCCAACTATGTTCCCCTGCGAACAGTGTAAGGCAACGTTCGTAAGACAGGATAACCTCGCACGTCATATAAAAGCAAAACACCCTAGCATAACATCTGCTTTATGTGATGTTTGCGGGCTGTACTTCGCTAATGTAGAGCAATACCAGGCTCACTTAGCAGAGGTACATCAAATATCTACTTGCCCTCAGGTAGTAGTAGGGAAAAAGCGTGCAGCTACTGATGTAGCTGTAGAAAGTACTAGTAGTAAAAAACCTAGGAAAAATGAACTTCAAACTATTCACTGCGAGCACTGTAACACTGATGTACCATCTTCGCATTTTCAGGGACACTTACGGAGTAATGCGCATAAAAATAATGCGTGTAGAAGTGGTAGTAACGCAAACATCGACGAAATTAATACAGCATTTAAAAGTAGGATTGCTAGTTACCGAATTCGCACCAGTCAAAAGTTTCAGAGCACTTCAAACTTTTTAAATTGCGTTCAACCGGATGTACAACAGCTTCTTGCTAAATCTTTGTCCAATCATAGTTTATTTAAAGTTAATTTTGAACATTTCGCCTTGTACATTAAAAGCACGGATGAATCCGAAATAACGGACATTAAATCATTTAATACGAAGAATTTTGTCATAAGTGAGTCGACTAATTTTGGTGATGTACTTAGGGATGTCTCTAACATTATTTCAACTAAGAGCGAGGAATTTCAGGAAAAGGAATCAGGGTGGGCTTTAGTTGAGATAATGTATCTAGAAGTTAACATCAATAAGTACAATCCCATGCGAGGTTCATCGTACATCGAGCTGCCGGCATGGATTCAGCGAAAAGAAGCTGTTGTAAACATCCAAAACAATGACGAAGCATGTTTCGCATGGGCGGTGATGTCGGCTTTAAATCCTGCGAAATCAGACGTAGCTAAGAGAACATCATCCTATCTACACTATTCAACGCAGCTAAATTTCGATAGTATAGAATTTCCCGTACAGTTAAAGGATATTAAGCGCTTTGAGGAACTAAATAACATTAGTATCAATGTGTATGGTGTAGAGAAAAAGTCTGTAGTAGGTCCTCTGTATTATACATGTCATAAGAAGAGTACTCACGTTAATTTACTCTATATTGAAAACAGTGAGAATAGCCACTTTTGCTGGATTAAAAATCTGAGTAGACTTGTTGGCAGTCAGTTGTCAAACAGGTGTAACAAAAAGTGGCTATGTGATGGATGCTTGCAGTATTTCAGAAATGAAGATCAGTTAACGAAGCATTCCAAGAATGACTGCAATCATGTACGTACAGAGATACCTACTACAGGCAATAATGTTTTAAAATTTACAAATTTTCACAAGCAGATGTGGGTACCGTTCGTGATTTATGCAGACTTTGAAGCCATCCTCACGCCATGCAACACATGCTCACCTAATCCTGACAACTCTTTCACTAATACTACGCACATGCATGTCCCGTATAGCTTCGCGTATTACATCAAGTGTAGTTACGATAGTACGCTTAACAAGTTAGAGCTGTATCGAGGACATGATGCTGCTAAAGTATTTTTAGAAAGACTTGAAAGTGATGCAGTTCGTCTCGGTCGTATTCTGAATAGTAATATTCCTATGAAGCCACTCACCGACATTCAGTTAAATGATCATGAACGTGCTACAAAGTGTAGCATTTGTGATGGGGAATTTTCCGAAAATGACCCTAAAGTTTTTGATCATGATCATTTAACTGGTTTCTACAGATGTGCCGCTCATTATAGCTGTAATCTTAAGTATAGAGTTCCTAAATTTATCCCTGTAATTTTTCATAACTTATCTGGTTACGACTCTCATTTCATCATTTCACAATTTGGAGCTTCGGATGAAAAAGTAGATATAATCCCTCAGAATAAAGAGCGGTACATTGCATTTGCAAAGTCTGTAAAAGTAGATGCTGAGCATTCTATAAAACTGAGATTCCTTGACTCGTTTCGCTTTATGGCGAGTAGCCTCGATAAACTTTCTAGTCATTTACAGCCTGAACAATTTACAGAAATTCGACGCGTTTTCCCTGAAGAAACGCAGTTTAATTTACTTCGGCGTAAGGGTGTTTTTTGTTACGAATATCTCGACTGCTTAGACCGCCTCGAAGAACGTGCCTTACCATCGAAACAATCCTTTTACAGCTCGCTGAATTCAGCAGATATTAGTGATGATGACTATTTACATGCACAACATATCTGGGAGCAGTTCCACATTCAAACGCTAGGTGAATACTCCGATTTATATTTAAAGACAGATGTACTTTTGTTAGCTGATGTTTTTGAAAATTTTCGCTGTGTTTGCATGAACACCTACAGCCTTGACCCATGTCAGTATTTTACTGCACCTGGGTTAAGTTGGGACGCGATGTTAAAATACACGCGTGTGAATTTGGAGCTGCTAACGGATATCGATATGGTGCACTTTATAAAAGCATCCATTCGAGGCGGTCTGAGTCAGTGTAGCGGCCGGTATTCGAGTGCTAATAATAAGTACATGCCGAGTTTCGATACCAGTCAGGAATCTCAGTATATCGTTTATCTGGATGCTAATAATCAGTATGGGTGGGCGATGAGTCAGCATCTACCGGTGAGTGGTTTCCGCTGGCTGACGCAGTGCGAAATTGATGCTTTACAGCTACACGCCCTAGGCGATGAAGCTGATAAAGGTTATTTCCTCGAAGTTGACTTACAGTATCCGAAAGAGTTACACACTTCTCATAATGACCTACCGTTCTGCCCTGAAAATATGAAGTCCCCGTACATTGCATCAACGACGAAAATGCTCATTGCTAATTTATGCGATAAATCTAAGTATATCATTCATTACCGAAATTTAAAACAGTGTTTGCAGCATGGTTTGAAGTTATCCAAAATTCATCGCGTACTAGAATTTAATCAGTCACCGTGGCTAAAGCCATATATCGATCTGAACAATAATTTAAGAACGAATGCGGTTAACGAGTTTGAAAAAGATTTCTACAAGCTCATGAATAATAGTGTGTTTGGTAAGACTATGGAGAATGTTGACAAACGCGTTGATGTAAAATTGATTACAAACTGGGATAATATTAAGAAAAGGTATGGTGCTAACTATTTAATAAGTAAACCAAATTTCCACAGCTGCACCATCATACATGAGAATTTAGTTATTATACAGATGAATCGTGTCAAGGTTAAGTATGACAAACCTACCTACGTCGGCTTCACAGTACTTGAATTGGCTAAAACACTCATGTATGAATTCCATTACGATTATATGATGAAGAAGTACGCGCATAATGCGCAATTGCTCTACACAGATACCGATTCGTTTATTTATCAAATCAAAACTGATGACTATTACAATGATATAAAGCCTGACTTGGGTAGGTTTGATACGAGTAACTATCCTGCAGATAATCAATATCATCTACCGCTAGTGAACAAAAAGGTTCTAGGTAAAATGAAAGATGAATGTGCTGGGAATATTATCGATTCATTTGTAGGTACTAAATCCAAGTCATATTGCATAAAACTCTTAAATGAATTACAAATAAAGAGATTGAAGGGGGTTAAAAAGAATGTCGTTCAGAATCAGCTAAGTTTTGAAAACTATAACAATTGCATTAAAAGTAATCCACCTGTTTTGCATAAGCAAATGTCTGTCATTAGAAGCAAGAAGCACCAGTTGTACACTCATTTAATTAGTAAGGTAGCCCTTAATAGCGATGATTGTAAACGGTTTGTCATTCCAAATTCTACCAACACGCTAGCCTGGGGGCATAGTAGTATTGATAAGTACTACTTTACATAAACATTATGCTAGAGGTGTGTGTACTTACGTTACGCTGTCTTACATCACAATTCGGGAGAGAACGCTGGTACGGCAAGTCTAAACTTGTACATTCAAGAATTGCATCGAGAAGTACGCTAGGGTGAAATGATTCGAGATAAAACTTGTACATACAAGATGTAAATAAATAATGTAGAATTGGCATATTCTTTTATTTTAGGTTAGGTATCACCTTCCTCCCGCTCCTTATTTGCAGGATAGAGTTTTTGTTTATTACTCATAGAAGAAAGAAGGTGATGAGCAGTTTCGTGAGTATAGTTCGGTAAGTATCTCGAGAGCAGAATTTTTTTTGTCAAAAAAGCACATAGCTTTGTAAAGCACGTAGAATTTGCCACCACCGGGGCAGCACTGTTCTCTCTGGATTAAAAGCTTTGTTTTCAAACAAGAGCACGTGGAATTTTTCAATTTGCCGCCACCACATAGAGGGAAGCACTGTAATCAAGGATGGCAGATGACAGCTGTCAAAAAAGCACATGGCTTTGTTTCCACGTGGAATTTGCCGTCACCATATAGAGGGCAGCACTGTTCTCTCTGGATTAAAGTGGTGGATGACAGCTGTCAAAAAAGCACATAGCTTTGTTTCTACGTGGAATTTTTCAATTTGCCGCCACCACATAGAGGGTAGCACTGTTCTCAAAGATGGCGGATGACAGCTGTCAAAAAAGCACGTGAGTATGTTTCTACGTGGAATTTGCCGTCACCACATAGAGGGCAGCACTGTTCTCAAAGATGGCAGATGACAGCTGTCAAAAAAGCACATGGCTTTGTTTCTACGTGGAATTTTTCAATTTGCCGCCACCACATAGAGGGCAGCACTGTTCTCTCTGGATTAAAGATGGCGGATGACAGCTGTCAAAAAAGCACGTGAGTATGTTTTCAAACAAGAGCACGTGGAATTTTTCAATTTGCCGCCACCACATTTCAAAGGTAAGTAGCTAAAGAGGGCAGCACTGTGCTCTATAGATTAAAGATGGCAGATGACAGCTGTCAAAAAAGCACGTGAGTATGTTTTCAAACAAGAGCACGTGGAATTTGCCGCCACCACATAGAGGGCAGCACTGTTCTCTCTGGATTAAAGATGGCGGATGACAGCTGTCAAAAAAGCACGTGAGTATGTTTTCAAACAAGAGCACGTGGAATTTGCCGCCACCACATAGAGGGCAGCACTGTTCTCTCTGGATTAAAGATGGCTGCATGTCGAAAAGCATTTTTTCAAATTATCCGCCACCACATTTCAAAGGTAAGTAGCTAAAGAGGGCAGCACTGTGCTCAAAGATGGCAGATGACAGCTATCAAAAAAGCACGTGGCTGTCAAAAAGCACGTGGATTTGTTTATCTCGAGCTAGTGAGGTTAAGTTGGTACCACTAAGGTTTATTCCCGTCAAGATGGCAGTACTGAGGTTTGCGATGCGTTGTTGTCTGTCAAAAAGCACGTGGCTTTGTTTACAAATCTGTCAAAAGCACGTGGCTGTCAAAAAGCACGTGGCTTTGTTTACCTCGCGCTAGTGAGGTTAAGTTGGTACCACTAAGGTTTAGGCCCGTCAAGATGGCAGTACTGAGGTTAGCGATGCGTTGTTGTCTGTCAAAAAGCACGTGGCTGTCAAAAAACACGTGGCTTTGTTTACCTCATGCTAGTTAGGTTAAGTTGGCACTACTGGGGTTTAGGCCCGTCAAGATGGTAGTACTGAGGTTTGCGATGCGTTGTTGTCGATGACAGCTGTCAAAAAGCACGTGGCTTTGTTTACAAATCTGTCAAAAAGCACGTGGCTGTCAAAAAGCACGTGGCTTTGTTTACCTCGCGCTTGTGAGGTTAAGTTGGCACTACTGAGGTTTAGGCCCGTCAAGATGGCAGTACTGAGGTTAGCGGTGCGTTGTTGTCTGTCAAAAAGCACGTGGCTTTGTTTATCTCGCGCTAGTTAGGTTAAGTTGGCAGCACTGGAAGAGGCCTCTGGCTGAGGTGGAGGAGGCCACTGGGAGGCCACTGGCTGAGGAGGAGGAGGAGGTGGCCACTGGGAGGCCACTGGCTGAGGAGGAGGAGGAGGCCACTGGCTGAGGAGGAGGCCTCTTCCGAGAGCCGGAGGAGGAGGAGGCGGCCGAACCATCCAATTATACTACTGAAAACCACTAAGACAGTCTTTCTGAGGATGTAAAAAAAAGCAGGTGGAGAGTGAGTGCCTGCCATTATAATGCAATTCTCCAACCTGATTGTGACTGATGGTAGATAAGCGGGTCTACCATTACAATGAAAATTCCCTAACGCAGTCTTCACGTGAGGAAAGACGTTTGGTGATTTCTCCGTCGCGTTTCCAGGGTAACGCTAAGAGCTATCCTATTTAATAGTCTTGCTCACAACGTGTACTCTGCCTAACTTACATTTCTGTGTACAATGTAGAATTCCGTAGCGAAGCACGGGTACATCAGCTAGTAATAATTAAAACTGAGAGGACATTTTCCTCTTGGTGAAACTTACAACTTGACTTTTCATCCCATTTACATTTATACCATTGTCCACTGTCCATCTCACTACATTGTTTAAGCTCCCTAAAATTCATGTCGCTCCCAATTATCTATGCCATCATGTTATCCTTAGCTGATATTTTGATTGAATTCAATTTCCTAGTGAGCTCCTTCAATCTTACCTTACTCCCGTAACCATTCCTAACTATTTCTTTCTAATCTGCACTTCCTTTTAAATCAATTTATTTCCGTGGGTCCTTAATATTCCTTACCGCTTTTAAAGGTACAAATCTGTTTTTACACTCCTCAACAATATTGTTTTTAACCCATCCCATAAACTGTTTACATTTTTATTTACCATCATCCATTGATCCTAATATTGTTATTTTTAATCTCCTCATTCCCTCTTATCAGCCACGTTTTAGCCGAACCCTAATCAAATCTTTCTTTTCCATTATTCAATTTGTTATTCTATACAACTGACCACGAATCGAAGTATTCACAACGACGGCTATCTTCCAGCTGAGCGCACGAGTCAACACAGCGCCATCTTATAACAGAGTATGCGTGTGACGTCACATATTTAGCACACATTTTGCCTTAATTTGAAGCGCTATCTCATGAAAAATAAGTTTCTGATTTTCATTTTTTTCGTAGAACAAATAGCTTCATCTTGTATCTGTCAGTTGAAACATTAAACGCAATCGTGAGTTAAACATTCTCTGTGATATTCGCGTTCTACCCAAACACTAAAAGAATCTTAAAATATTTCTTTCCATGTGCCCGTTTTCAAGGAACGTACGTAAGTCTGCGTTAAAATTGCTGTTCCCGAAGTGTTCCATATCGTAGTTATTACTAGGGTCCATGTTAAAACCCACACTTTGAGGGCACGGATATACATAACCCGTGTATCCGGAAAATGAACGTTGCTCAAAAAATGTACACGTGTATTCACTGAACACGTAAACGCGAACGACTGTAAGTTTTAAACTCTCGTGGAGACTGTTACAAACATATCTACATGGATGAGAGTTCTTCTTCTTCTTCCTCCTCCTCTTCTTCTTCTACTTAGATATGGATTGGTAATCGTGTAGTAATAAATATTGGTGGCAAACGAAGTAAATGTTTACAAACAAACAGAGGTAAAGTTGTGGAAGATCAATCTCATACAAAGATAGGATACTCTGACAAATAGATATGATTACAGTGTTATATTACATTGGTTTAAAAATCTATTGACTGCGCTAATTATTTCTGGAACTGGTTTGTATAATAGGCAAGAGACATTCGCTAGTAATGACATTTTCAAGTTAATTAATTTCTGAAGAAAAATTTGGCGTGGAATCTCAAAATTAGTGCAATGAAAAAGTAAATGATTGGCATCACCTACAATGTTATTGCAAGAACACAAGGGTGTATCTACTAAGTGAAAACGAAACTTGTAAGCAGGAGTTAGAGCGTGGTTAAATCATAACCGTATAATATTAAAGACATGTCGACGGGAATATGTACCTTTAATATACCGAGGATTTTTACAAATGGTAGTTTGTAGATCATAATAAAACTTTCCTTTAATTTTTGCGGATTTTTCTGAGTATTTAGACCATTGTGAAGGCAGCCATATTTTAGTAGTTGGTAGATAGTCTGTAAATGGGATTGAAATATTATAACTAATTCAGCTAAGCCCAGGATTACCGCATCGGCTTCTCAATCAGGTGAGGTTCTGGTGTGTTAGTATCATCGAACAAACAGTCAGCAAAAGTACACGGCTCTGGCAGGAACGGCACTCAAAATACTTGAGCATACAGAGAAGTTCTGCAGTATCAGAATGAACATTTTTTATACCGACAAGGAATTGTTTAAATCCAGAAACTGAAGAAATGTATGTGTTTCTGCTCTCTGTATCGCTGACCAGATCGATGGCTCCAAGTCACTCCAGCCGTCTACACATAGGGTCTAGTAGTATCAGTGAACGATCGGGTCTATAAACTGGCGTAGGCCCTGCAGACCTAGCTGAACTTCACTCCAGCGAAACGGGACTATCACGATGTGTTGTATGTCCGGCGCTCTCTTCTCGCTCCTCCAGCCAGCTGCACGCGCGCCTGTGTATCATTCTGCTAGCTTCGACGCGCAGCCCTCAGTGCGCGTGCCTGACCATCGAGTGTACTATAAATAGGAGCTCCCTGTCTGCTCAATCGCCCACTTGCCCCGGTGTCCAGCTCCAGAATACACCCTACGTCGAGCACGGAGGCTACTCCTCTTGAAAATGTGCTTCGACCAGGTGGACTGAATTTCTGGCAGTACGAGGTTTCACCTCTGGTCACCGCTCCCTTACCTGTTTCCGCTGCCTATGTCCCGTAATTCTTTTACAAGCCATTTCCATTCCCTAATTTATGCAAGCTCCCTTAGTTTCGCTAGGTGGAATTTCTTCAATCATTTGAACTTGCTTTTTAGGAATTCAGGCACTTCAACAAACAAGGACTCTCATGAACATTTATGTTAGTGTGCCAGATAGTTCTCGACTATCAAAGTGTCAATTCACAAAGACTACCTTTTCAAGATAGAAGTGTATATAAAGACTGCAAACCTGTACATATTGTATAAAGACAGACTTTTCTCAAGATTCAATATTCTTTTTTGCTTCAAAATAAATTTCTGTTATTTGTGTAAATATCATAAAGTGAAGCAATAAAAGTTGTGTTCTGTAAATTTCAACCTTGGTTACAACACAACTCTATGGCGACGAGGTAAAACAGCAACCCTACAATTCTTCGACCCCAGTTGCCAACTCTATAGCGACGAGGTAAAAAAGCAACAAACTACACGTCATCAGCCCCAATCGCCAACTCTATAGCAACGAGGTAAACACGACACTACAATTCAACAGGCCCAGTTGTCAACTCTACGGCGACGTGCTAAACAACAACGACACTCCAACCAGTTCTGACACACAGCTTACCTTACTCTTTCTTGCACGCATCTCGCAATGGCTACTGCGGAACAACTCGCTACGGTCTTCCAAGCCTTACAACAGCAACAACAACAGTTTATGCAACAACAACAGGCAGCATTAATTCAGGCTATTCAAGCTATTTCTATCTCTACCCAGCCATCAGCTATTCCTCCGTTCTCTGCTTTTGATCCGGCTAAGGAAGAATGGTCAGTTTATTTAGCCCGTTTACAACAGCATTTCATCTGCCATTCTGTCACAGATGATCAACGCCGCCGCGCACTATTTCTTAGTTCGGTTGGCAATGCTACGTGTGAATTACTACGTAAATTAAGTCCAGAAGAACACTTATCTGAGGTACCCTTCACGCAGCTCTTAGCCCGTCTCACGGAACACTATGCTAAAGCTCCTCACATAGTGGCTGCTCGCTATAAATTTTTTCAGAGCAGAAAGCAACCCCATCAGACACATACTGAATGGATAACTGAATTGCGTGGTCTAGCTAAACCCTGCCAGTTCATCTGCTCCAAGGACGGTTGTGGTTCATCCTACACTGATTCTCTCATTCGGGACATGATAATTTTACATACTCCTGAAGACAAAATACGTTTTGACGCTGTCAAGCAGAGTAACCCTTCTTTAGAAGACGTCCAGCGTATTGCTACGGTTTATGAGCTTACTACCAAGACTGCCGCAGCCATAGCTTCTCCACACGAAGTTGCACAAGTCTCGCCTCAGGCCCGCCAGTCCTCTGCTACAGTGAACCGTACGGATAAGGCGCTCTCCACCAAGCATTCTCGCCAGGTTCCCTCTCGTAATGCTACACGGAAGCCCAATTCTAAAAGCACTTCGAAACTCCTGCCTTCCTGCCGAGGTTGTTTCAAGCATCATGAACGTCGTGACTGTCGTTTTTTCAAAGCTACTTGTGAACGATGTAATAAACTTGGACACATTAAGACTGTCTGTCAAAGTTCGCTCCGCCCTGCTAAGACTACTGCAGCACGCCGGAAGCATATACAGCCCCGCCAAGACATGGAAGTTGATCAGATCAATCTTATTCTTCCCACAAAGGATTATCACAAAATCATCATTCCTCTCTCATTCTCTGATCGATCTGTCGATTTTCAATTAGACACTGGATCACCTGTCTCTATTATTAATCTGACTACCTACCACGACTTAGCTTCACCTTCATGCTCTCCAGCTGACATCCAGCTAGTGACATTTAACAAGAAGAAAATTGACATCAAAGGTCAAATTAAGCTTCAGGCTAGTTATAAAGGAATTCAGAAGGCCATTCCTCTTCTCGTAGTTAACAACTATACTGCATCAAACATTATGGGCATGGATCTATTTAACTTATTTGGTTTCCAGATACATGACAACATTAACGTCGTATCTACATTGCATCCTACTTCTGACGTTACCGCTCTCCTAGCGCAGTTTCCTGAAGTCTTCGACTCTCAGCTCGGAACAGCAAAAGACTATACAGCTCACATACAGCTGAAATCCGGAGCTAAGCCTCGCTTCCTCAAAGCACGTCCAGTACCCCTAGCACTTCAAGACCAGGTCACGAAAGAATTAGAAAGATGGATACAAACTGGACTTGTAGTACCAGTTACTTCTAGTCAATGGGCTACTCCACTCGTGGTAATCAAGAAACCTGATGGTAATGTTCGACTTTGTGGCGATTTTCGATCTACAGTCAACGCACAACTCGACACAGATATCTTTCCTATTCCACGTCCAGAAGACTTATTCCGTCGTCTCTCTGGTGGACAATTCTTCTCTCGAGTTGATCTTAAAGAAGCATATCTCCAGCTACTTTTAGACGAAGAATCTAAGAAATTTCTCACACTCAACACTCCTCTCGGACTGCTCCAGCTCCAGCGGCTCCCATTCGGTGTTTCATCCTCAGCGGCTATTTTTCAGCGCTATTTGGCTCAACTCACCGCCTCCATTCCCGGTTGTGCTAACTACCTGGATGATATCATTGTTACTGGAAAAGATCATCAGGAACATCTAACCAATCTACGCCTCCTTCTCCAGAAATTGAAAGACAATGGCTTACGAGCGAATCTCGCTAAATGTACCTTCTTTCAGCCTCAAGTTCACTACCTAGGACATATACTTGATAAGAATGGAATTCGTCCTAGTACACAGAATGTCTCAGCGATAGTAAACATGCCAGCACCTCAGAACCTCAAGCAGCTTCAGTCCTTCATAGGCAAAGCGAACTATTATAATAAGTTCATTCCACGCTTCGCTACAGTGGCAGCTCCATTAAATGCTCTACGTAAAAAAGGTGTTAAGTTTCAGTGGACTCCGCAATGCCAACAGGCATGGAAAACAATCAACAACGCCTTAATTCAAGCTATACAACTCACTCATTTTCAGCCCGACAAGATCATCACGCTAGCTACTGACGCTTCAGACTATGGTGTCGGTGCAGTTCTCTCCCAGAAGGATCGTCATGGACAAGAACGCCCCATCGCCTTCGCTTCGAAAACACTTAATGACCATCAACGTCGATACTCACAGATAGAGAAAGAAGCTTTAGCCATCATCTTTGGTATTCGCCGTTTCAATGAATATCTCTATGGCAACCATTTCCTGATCATTACCGATCATAAGCCTCTCGTACACTTATTCCATCCTGGTAATAAGATCCCAGAGAATTCCTTCAGAAAGCTTCAAAGATGGTCCATGTTCCTTTCTGATTATTCCTATCAGATTGTATATCGAGCCACATCCCAGCATTGTAATGCTGATGCCCTCTCCCGCTTACCCGTTGGTCCTGATACTGCCTTCGATTCTCAAGAATCTGAATGTCTTCAGTTGGACATAGAACTTGAAGATACTGTATCCAGTTTTCCTATTGATGCTACCTGCATAGCTAAAGCTACGGATAAGGACAGTACCCTTGCTACTGTACGTACTTACATCCGCAACGGTTGGCCTCTTCAGAGCACACTTCCTGCCCACCTGGCACCTTATCATCGTATGCAGCATCGTCTCACGACTCGTGCCGGAGTTGTATTACTAGAAGCAGGCACCATCTTCCGAGTGGTTATCCCACTTAGCCTACAGAAACAAGTTCTCGGATTATTACACCAAAGCCATTGGGGTATCTCCAGAACAAAGCAACTCGCCCGTCAACACTGCTACTGGCCCGGTATTGATGCCGCCATCGAAAAGCTAATACGTCATTGTGAGCAATGTCAAACGAATCAGAACGCCCCGTCTTCTGATCTTGCTTCATGGCCTCCTGCTACTACTCCATGGGAACGAGTTCACATCGATTTCGCAGGTCCTTTCCTCAATTCCATGTGGTTAATAGTCATCGATTCACTGTCAAACTTTCCATATGTCGTGGATATGCATTCGACTACTACAACCGAAGCTACCATTCGTGCTCTCCAGAAAATCTTTACTACAGAAGGTTTACCGCAAGTACTCATTTCGGACAACGGACCTCAATTTACCGCTACTGCTTTTCAGAACTTTTGTACACATAATGGCATTCGTCATATCCTAGCACCACCTTTTCACCCTCAATCTAATGGTGAAGCTGAACGCTTCGTACAAACATTTAAAAGAAGTATGAAGACAGCTGTCTCTTCAGGCTTAACTAAAGACCAAGCCTTGCTCCAACTCTTAAACAACTACAGAACTCTACCCGGCGCTGATAATATCACTCCTGCACAGAAGCTCCATGGACGACCTCACAGAACTTTACTTTCTCTGTTACAGCCTCTTCCGGCCCAGCATAAGACATCACCAACGAAGTTCTCCCTCAACGCCAAGGTCTACACCAGGACATTCAAATCCAACCCACTCTGGATACCTGGAGTCATCTGCAGATCTTTGGGTCATCGTCTATACGAGATGCAGACTACGGAGAAACGTATCTGCCGCCATCAAGATCAGATACGTCTGCGCTACCGCCCCTGTCCAGTTATTGATGCTATTGCTAAACCTGATAAATCTATTGCTGAACGAGCCTTAGATCATTTAATAACAATGGGTTCCTTTCAGGACGAGACAGCGCCACTCCGCCCAGTTCCAGCCCCGGACAATATAACAGAGACTTCAGCAGATCCGCCCCAGCATCGCAGTCGCCGCCAGCGCCGCCGCCGTTTCACGCCGTACCGGCGTATTTAGGAGGGGAGGGTGTTGTATGTCCGGCGCTCTCTTCTCGCTCCTCCAGCCAGCTGCACGCGCGCCTGTGTATCATTCTGCTAGCTTCGACGCGCAGCCCTCAGTGCGCGTGCCTGACCATCGAGTGTACTATAAATAGGAGCTCCCTGTCTGCTCAATCGCCCACTTGCCCCGGTGTCCAGCTCCAGAATACACCCTACGTCGAGCACGGAGGCTACTCCTCTTGAAAATGTGCTTCGACCAGGTGGACTGAATTTCTGGCAGTACGAGGTTTCACCTCTGGTCACCGCTCCCTTACCTGTTTCCGCTGCCTATGTCCCGTAATTCTTTTACAAGCCATTTCCATTCCCTAATTTATGCAAGCTCCCTTAGTTTCGCTAGGTGGAATTTCTTCAATCATTTGAACTTGCTTTTTAGGAATTCAGGCACTTCAACAAACAAGGACTCTCATGAACATTTATGTTAGTGTGCCAGATAGTTCTCGACTATCAAAGTGTCAATTCACAAAGACTATCTTTTCAAGATAGAAGTGTATATAAAGACTGCAAACCTGTACATATTGTATAAAGACAGACTTTTCTCAAGATTCAATATTCTTTTTTGCTTCAAAATAAATTTCTGTTATTTGTGTAAATATCATAAAGTGAAGCAATAAAAGTTGTGTTCTGTAAATTTCAACCTTGGTTACAACACGATGTAACCACAACACTTTGGTTGCTCTTGGCATGGGGCACCTTGGACGCGATCCAACGGCAGTATGCATACTCCCGAGAGGCAATCCTCCATGTCGCGACGACCAAGGTTTGGGCTTATGCCGTGCCACTGCATTCTGCGACTGAGGAAGTCATTCACCTCCTGCCGGGGTTCCAGATTCAGCTGCCCTCCAGGCAACCCACGGTCGTCGAAGAAGAGGCCGCGGCGCAGGGAGCAGGAGCGACGTAGGCCGGTCTTCTCGTACCCGGTTTCTCCTCCAGTAACAGGGACCAGCTCACCAAGGAGATGACCCAAGAGACTTGCATTATCACGAGTTCGTAACTTATTCTTATGAGTATATAATATGTTATCACATACAGTAACTGGCCCTGTTGAAGAGCCAATTCGCTCAAAAACCATGTATATTTATATATAATAAAGCACGGAGTCAGGAGAAGTCATGTCTGCTCCTCCCCGCGGCTGCGCTTATGCTATTTAAAGTTACTCGCGATTCCGTCTACAGTATATGCCTAACAGGGGTGTCCCTCAGAAGTCAGTAACAGTCGTAACAGGGCAAAGAGGCAGACAACAACAAAGTTCGATTCACGAAAAGACTGGGAAGCTGCTTCGGTGAGAAAACCTGAGTTATGAATCCTGTGACAGCTACTGCCACGAGTGTAGGTTAACTGCGGGATTTTTTCACACTCACTCCGTGAAAGTGATGAAATTATACATTATTTCAAGTTCAGCCACTCTTTCCTTAATCCCCAACCAGTAGGTGACAAACTGTATTCTCAACTGTAATTGCAGTCTTTTAGCAGCAGTAACCATTGAGCAGGGTTCCGCAAATCAACTCTCCCAGCAAACACTTCGAAGTTGAAAAGAATTATTTCTTTAACGTACGTTCACTCTGCTGATGATCCTAACTGACATGGAGGTCTCAGAATTTCTTCCCGCACGAGTTCTCTAACATGATGGAGGAGTTGTCTGTTCAAACACACTCAACGCCACCAGGATCAGCCAATAACTAACCGACTGCGCCACTAAGGTCAAGTTGTAGCAAGATAATCAGGACATTTAAGAGAGTTAGTAATTAATATGAAGGATCCGTCTCTTTGGCTGAAAGGTCAGTGTAGTGGCCTTCGGTTCACAGGGTCCCGGGTCCGATTTCCGACCGGGCCGAGGATTCTAATTATGTTTGATTAATTCCTCTAGCTAAGCGGCTGGGTATTTGTGATTATCTTAAGATAAATCTTCATTACACACAACATATCGGACTACTAACCACCACAGCAACACGGAATAGTGGCTACTTCCCTCCAAATAGGGTTGGCGTCAGGAAGTGAATCCGGTAATAAAACCAGGCTTAGTCCACATTAGTGTGGACCCAAGATAACAGCGGTAAAAGCCAGAAAAGAAGAAGAATAAGAAGTTATTGATGTATAGAACACACTTCTCTACAACGTTAACCATCTTAGTGTTAGAAAAAGTCTTAAATTCCAGACCGTTTATATCATTGTGCAGGATCGCAGTTAAGAGGTTATAATTACAACATTTTGACGTGAAACTTTCCCACATGAATAAAAGTATTATTTTTTAAAAAGTTTAGGTGCCGTCATATTCCTAAATGCTGGTCCCACTCTCTACGGGTAGCGAGCCTCTTACCAGGAGGCACCGGATTCGATTCCCTGCCAAGTTCCGCTGTTTTACCTGGATCTGAGGGCTGATTCAAGGTTCCACTCAGCCTACTTGAGAAGAATTTGAGGAGGTATCTGACGGTGAGGTGGCAGTCCCAGTCTGGAAAGCCAAGAACAACGGCACAGGAGTCGTTACACTGACCACGGCGGCACCTCGTCATCTGCAGGTCTTTGGATTGTCGCTTGGTAGACCAAAGCCCATCAGGGCTGTACCGCCGTGGAGTTTGGTTTGGACATTGTAATGATTTTTGTTTACAACTTTGCTTTACATCGCACCGACGCTGGAACTAGGTGTAAGACTTATCTTTAAAGATAATAGACAACTTGAAGATTTTTGAAGATTTTTGTGTGGAGCGTGGCATTGTATGGAAGTGAAACATGGACGATAACTAGCTCAGAAAGAAAGAGAATAGAAGCTTTTGAAATGTGGTGTTACAGAAGAATGCTGAAGGTGAGATGGATAGATCGAATCACGAATGAAGAGATACTGAATCGAATTGGTGAGAGGAGATCGATTTGGCTAAATTTGACGAGAAGAAGAGATAGAATGATAGGACACATCTTAAGACACCCAGGACTTGTTCAGTTGGTTTTTGAAGGAAGTGTAGGTGGCAAGAACGGTAGGGGTAGACCAAGGTATGAATATGACAAACAGATTAGAGCAGATGTAGGATGCAATAGTTACGTAGAAATGAAAAGGTTAGCACAGGGTAGGGTGGCATGGAGAGCTGCATCAAACCAGTCTATGGACTGACGACTCAAACAACAACAAGACAACTTGATGTTTTTCGGGCAAGGGTGGCGCTGACGCTGATGCAGTATTATTTGATGAGATAATCAGCTGTGTCGGGAACGACACAGAAAGGAACGTTATTGTACCGAGTGATCTGAACTTACCAAATGTGAACTGGAAAGGAAATGCGAACGACAGAAATCATGACCAGCAAATGGTGAATAAGTTAATATGGGAAGGACAGCTTGAATCAGAAAGTGATGGAATCAACTTTTTTTTTTTTTTTTTTTTTTTTTGCTAGGGGCTTTACGTCGCGCCGACACAGATAGGTCTTATGGCGACGATGGGATAGGAAAGGCCTAGGAGTTGGAAGGAAGCGGCCGTGGCCTTAATTAAGGTACAGCCCCAGCATTTGCCTGGTGTGAAAATGGGAAACCACGGAAAACCATTTTCAGGGCTGCCGATAGTGGGATTCGAACCTACTATCTCCCGGATGCAAGCTCACAGCCGCGCGCCTTTACGCGCACGGCCAACTCGCCCGGTATGGAATCAACTAGAGGGAAGAATATTCTAGAGGTGGTGCTGATAAAACCAGATGAACTCTGTAGAGAAACTGAAGTGATAGATGGTACAAATGGTCATGAAGCTGTCTTTGGTGTAGTTAAAAATAAATGTGATAGAAAGGAATGCCGTAAAAATAGGACTGTTAGGCAATACCATATGGTTGATAAGAGAGGCATGGGGATTTTTTTTTAAAATCTGTTATGATCAATAGAAAATGGTAGATAAAAGTGTAATAATAATGGCATTGGCTTTACGTCCCACTAAATTTTTTTCGGTTTTCGGAGACGCCCAGGTGCCGGAATTTTGTCCCGCAGGAATTTTTCTTACGTGCCAGTAAATCTACCGACACGATGCTGACGTATTTGAGCACCTTCAAATACTACCGGACTGAGCTAGGATCAAACCTGCCAAGTTGGGGACAGAAGGCCAGCGCCTCAACCATCTGAGCTACTCAGCCCGTCAATAAAAAATGTAAAACAGCCTATCGAATGAGTTTAAACCAGTTGTTGAGGAGTGTGAAAATAGACACGTACCTTTAAATGTGGTAAGGAATAGTAAGGACCCATTATATTATAACAGGGAAATAAAGAGTTTAGGAAGAAGGTGCAGATCAGAAAGAAATAGAGTTAGGAATGGTGGAGGGAGTAAGAAGAGATTGAAGGAGCTTACTGAGAAATTAAATTTAGCGATTAAATCAGCTAAGGATAACATGGTGGCAAACATAATTGACAGTCATATTACTTTCAGGGAGCAATGGAAGTAATACACTAACAAATAAAGAAAAAGAAATTGGCTTCTAGTTTTTATGACTGTTGATATTGTGGTCATAGCCACAGGATTTCCAGTTTTATGTGGAATCCGAACCATAGGGACTTGATTTCTTTTTTCAGATACCCCACATACATTGGTCAGAATACGAACCACGACCACTTGGTGAGAATTTTAGGGAGCAATTGAAGTATATGTATAGATACTTTAAGTCAGACATAGGTTCAAGGAAGGTTATTCCACGGATCATTAATGAAGGACAGTGTATATGTGAAGACTTACAAAAGGCAAAAAGTATTCAGTCAGTAGTACGTGAACGTAGTTGGATATAAAGACAATCTTCAGATAGTGGAGGCGATTAATACTGACATACGTAGTATTACTGAAATATACTTCGGATAATAAATACATTTGCAAAAAAGGCCGAAAAGCAGCTGGGGTTGATAAGATTTCTGGGGATATATTAAAGGCTATGGGTTGGGATATAGTGCCATATGTGAAATACTTATTTGATTAATGTTTGCATGAAGGAGCGATACTAAATTAATGGAGAGTTGCAATAGAAGCCCCAATGTACAAGGGAAAGAATGATAAACTTAAAGCGGATAATTACAGGCCAGTCATCTTGACATATGCTGTTTACAAACTCTGGGAAAGCATTTTATTGGATTATATTAGACACGTTTGTGAAATGACTAACTGATTTTATGGAAGGCAGTTCGGATTTAGAAAAGTTTATTACAGTGAAGCTCAAGTTGTAGGAATCCAGTAAGATATAGCAGATATTTTAAATTCAGGAGGTTAAATGGACTGTATAGCTGTTGACCTACCCAAGGCTTTTGATGGGGTAGATCATGGGAGATTACTGACGAAAGTGAGGGCTATTTGACCAGGAAAAAATGCTTCGATGGGTAGCTAAATTCCTAGAAAACACAACTCAGAGAATTAGAGTAGGTGTAGTGTTATCTGATCCTGTAACGGTTAAGATGGGCGGGATTATGGGATGGGGGTGGTGAGGGGGGTCCAGCAGGTCAGTATTATTGGAGCTTTATGTTTTCTTATGTATGTTAATTATATGAGTAAAGAACGGGAATCACAGATAAGGATATTTGAGGATGTTGTTATACTGTATAGAGTAGTAAATCAGTTGCAGAACTGTGAGCGACTGCAGGAGGACCTAGACAATGTAGTGAGATGGACAGCGGGCAATGGTATAAATGTAAATGGGATGACATGTCAAGTAGTAAGTTTCACCAAGAGGAAAAGTCCTTTCAGTTTTAATTATTGTGTTGATAGGGTGATCGTATCTCACGGGGAACAATATAAGTACCTAAGTGTTAATATAAGGAATGATCTTCATTGGGGTAATTATATTAACGAAGCAGTTAAGAAGGGTTACAAGTCTCTTCACATGGTTATGAGAGTATTTAGCGATTGTAGTAACGATGTAAAGGATAGGACGTATACGTCTCTGGTAGGACCCCAACTAGAATATGGTTCCAGGGAATAGCTAGATAAACAATATTGATAAGGAATCTGCCACCTGGGCAATAGCCCTAAATGCAGATGATTGATTGATTGATTGATTGATTGATTGATTGATTGATTGATTGATTGATTGATTGATTGATTGATTGATTGATTGATTGATTGATTGATTGATTGATTGATTGATTGATTGATTGATTGATTGATTGATTGATTGATTGATTGATTGATTGTAGGTTTTATGGCGACCATGGGATAGGAAAGGGCTAAGAATGGGGAGGAAGTGACCGTGGCCTTAATTAAGGTACAGCTCCAGCATTTTCCTGGTGTGAAAATGGGAAAACACTGAAAACCATCTTCAAGGCTGCCGACAGTGTGGATCGAACCCACTATCTCCCGAATGCAAGCTGATAGGTACGTGACTCATTCCGCGCAGCCACGCACCTTGTATTATTATTATTATTATTATTATTATTATTATTATTACGTCCAGTGGTGTAGCTGAGTGGTCAGCGTAATCGCTTTCGGTTCAGAAAGCCCGGGGTTCTATTCCCGGCTTGGTCGGAGATTTTAACCTTAAATGTTTAATAAATGTTTAATTCCCATAACTCGGGAACCGTGGTGTGTTTGTACTCTACCCGAACTCCCTAAAACTCACACACCACACTATCCTCCACTACAATAACACGCAGTTTCCCATACACGGCAGATGCTGCCCACCCTCTTCGGAGGCTACCAAAAGCGACACGAAAGTATTTATTATTATTATTATTATTATTATTATTATTATTATTATTATTATTATTATTATTATTATTATTATTATTGGAATAACGCGGTTATCTGTATCGGAAATGTACTGTACGTATCTTTTCCGCTTAACCTGTGTTCCTTTATCCAGTCTCAAGTTGTATTTGTATTAACTAGGGCTAGAAATGGGAAGAAAGAGATCCAACATTAAATTCTAACATTGATCTGAAGCTGAAATGAGAAATCTGCAAAAAAATTATTTCAATGATGTCCTACTTGCGGTTCGAACTCGTCTGTCTCATGTGACCATGATACTGCCCACATGAATTAGAATACTCAATCACCATGGTCTCTTCGTTTAAATGTGTGAACATGAATTGAAAATTGGTGGATCCAATCAGGCATTGACCAACTGGGCGTTTACTCAGAATCCCCGAGGGTTCATTTCGGTCCTGCCAATAAGGGAGTTAGACCAGCACTCCAATATCAGGGTCGGTTCCCTTCCCTTCCATGCACCTTGACCTACAGCTGGACAGTATATAAGCTCCTTTGTAGGCGGTGCGATACATACTCGATCTAACACAGACCGATCAACAATTCTCAACATGTACAAGCTGGTAAGTCCACAAGGTGCTTCATTAAGCTTCTTATTGAATATTCTCTCAAATGGGCATATAGAACAGTTTTACAACGTTCTGTGCAATATTAGTTCATGTCACGGAACATTAAACAAGGTAAGAAAAGAATAGATAAATCTACTCTCCGAATCAAGGATGATCGAGCTCGATAGCTGCAGTCGCTTAAGTGCGGCCAGTATCCAGAAATCGGGAGACAGTGGGTTCGAGCCCCACTGTCGGCAGCCCTGAAGATGGTTTTCCCTGGTTTCCCATTTTCACACCAGTCAAATGCCGGGGCTGTACCTTAATTAAGGCCACGGCCGCTTCCTTACACTTCCTAGACCTTTCCTATCCCATCGTCGCCATAAGACATATCTGTGTCGGTGCGACGTAAAGCAAATAGCAAAAAGAAAAAAAGAAAAGAAAAAGATGACCACCCATTGGGAGAGAGTATTTATTAAAAAATGTATTTATTATTAACATCCCCTTCCTTACATTACTCTCATAATATTAATTTGTAGTTCTCTCCAATGCATTACATTCTCTGATTAATAATTCAACAGCAATGCAATGAACACAATAAATTTCAGTTCACTGGTATAATCCTCAACCCTGTATTTTTCTCTGATCGTCTTGTTTCTTCACAGTCTTTTAGCAGCTGCGCAACTTCTATATATTTGCTGCGTAATATGCTCCACTTTGCCAGACTTTCTTTTCTTATAACTCCACTTTACGTAAATTTATTTCTCAACAGTGTCACTTATGTATACTGTAGTGTCGAGTATTTTCTCACCCTGCCCACCCAGTAACCTTATTTTCGAGATTTTTAAGGCTGATTCGCTGTCCTTAGAATATTACCTTTTGTCTTAACTTTAATCTAAGCTGTTAGATAACTATTAGTTTAAAAGCATCTGCCCGCTCATCTCTTCACACATTATCCTCTGCCTGCGTTACAACTTGTAATCACATTATTATTTTGGAAAATTAACTCACGATTCTATCTAATGCTACAATGCCATCGCCTACTCCCCAATGTTTTGCTGGGTTTCTGAATTAAGTACATCTTCAATGAATGTTAAACTGGAAAACTAATTTGAGAGAACAAACTGAAAGGCAGTTACGGCCGCACTTTTGGGAGGAAAGGAAAAATAGAAAATTTCTCAAATCATGTTTAAAAATTGACTTGCCCTTATTAGGAAAAATAACTCACCAACTGCTTCTTGCAGCTACCAGCATAGATGAAAATGTCTATATGGAGAAAATAAGCCAATTGACTGAAAACATAACATTTTGGCCCGGTCTGGAAAGCCAAGAATAACGACCGAGTGGATTCGACGTGCTGACCACACGACACCTCATAATCTGCAGGCTTTCAGGCTGAGCAGCGATCACTTGGTAGACCATGGCCGTTCGTGGCTGTTGCACAATGGGTTTGGTGTTATAACATTTAGTGCTTTAAGGAGCATATGGCAGGAAGAAAAGAGTAGCTAACATTCTACGTATTTAATATACGGTTGTAATTCTTTCAGATAATATCAAAGGGGAATTTACAAAATGAATCAGACGGAAACTCGAGTTAAGTACTCGGCTGTGAATTAATTAGGTTGTGAATAAGGATCACAGATCTCTTCATATGGTTATAAGGGTATTTAGGGATTATAGTAAATATGTAAAAGAGATGGCGTATAAGTCACCGGTAAGACCCCATTTATAGTATGGCTCCAGTGTATGGACCCTTATCAAGATTACTTGATTCGAGAACTGGAATAGATCCAAAGGAAAACAACACGAGTTGTTCTGGGTGACATCCAACAAAAGAGTACCGTTACGAAAATATTGCAAACTTTGGGCTGGGAAGACTTGGGAGTAAGGAGACCAACTACTCGGCTAGGAAGTATGTTCCGACCTGTCGGTGGGGAGATGCGTGAAACGACATTAAGTCTGAATGCAAGTTTTAAAAGTAGGAAACGAGTTAAAATTGGAATTAAGGAGGATAAATTGGGGCAAATGCTTAATTGTAGGAAGAGGAGTTGGGAATTGGAATGATTTACTAAGAGAGATGTTCGATAAGTTTCCAACTTCTTTGAAATCATTTAAGAAAAATTAGGAAAACAATTGATAAGGAATCTGCTATTGGGCGACAACCCTAAATGCAGATCAATGGTGATTGATTGATTGATTGATTGATTGATTGATTGATTGATTGATTGATTGATTGATTGACTTAGATGCTAGGGATAGGCTGGATCACCAATCGAAGGTAATTAGTGTCAGTAGGCTAAAATCTCTCTTATGAACCGTACTATTACAGTGTCTGTAGCAAATTTTGCAGCTGTAGTGATGCACAGTTTATGTGAGGTAGTATAACGAGTTACCTCCCGCTCCTCCATCATGTACAGCAGAGGTATTCAAAGTGTGGTTTGCGTACCACTAGGGGTACGTAGGGTCATCTCAAGGGATACGCAAATTTATCGTCGTTTCTGACTGTTTTCAGTGAACAGTTCAGAAAAATGTTGACCTGCTCATTTTCAATAATATCTTGTTTGATTTGGTGTTTTTACCTACGACTATTTATACTAAAATATGTGTCAGTTTGTACCTCCCATTGGCTAGGTATGTAATATTGCTTACTTATGCCGCGCTGCCTGAGAAGGGAACAGAAGATTCAATGGTCGAATAATGGGCTACCGTTAAGCAATGAGCATGCCATTGTTGACCGCTCAGTGTTGGGCTTCTTCTGTAAACTTTACTCCGGCCATTGCTGACCGCTCAGTGCCGGGCTTCTTCTGTAAACTGTACTCCGGCCATTGCTGACCGCTCAGTGCTGGGCTCCTTCTGTAAACTTTACTCCGGCCATTGCTGGGCTTCTTCTGTAAACTTTACTCCGGCCATTGCTGGGCTTCTTCTGTAAACTTTACGCCGGCCATTGCTGGGCTCCTTCTGTAAACTTTACTCCGGCCATTGCTGACCGCTCAGTGCTGGGCTCCTTCTGTAAACTTTACTCCGGCCATTGCTGACCGCTCAGTGCTGGGCTCCTTCTGTAAACTTTACTCCGGCCATTGCTGGGCTTCTTCTGTAAACTTTACTCCGGCCATTGCTGGGCTCCTTCTGTAAACTTTACTCCGGCCATTGCTGACCGCTCAGTGCTGGGCTCCTTCTGTAAACTTTACTCCGGCCATTGCTGACCGCTCAGTGCTGGGCTCCTTCTGTAAACTTTACTCCGGCCATTGCTGGGCTTCTTCTGTAAACTTTACTCCGGCCATTGCTGGGCTTCTTCTGTAAACTTTACTCCGGCCATTGCTGGGCTCCTTCTGTAAACTTTACTCCGGCCATTGCTGACCGCTCAGTGCTGGGCTTCTTCTGTAAACTTTACTCCGGCCATTGCTGACCGCTCAGTGCTGGGCTCCTTCTGTAAACTTTACTCCGGCCATTGCTGGGCTTCTTCTGTAAACTTTACTCCGGCCATTGCTGGGCTCCTTCTGTAAACTTTACTCCGGCCATTGCTGGGCTTCTTCTGTAAACTTTGCTCCGGCCATTGCTGGGCTTCTTCTGTAAACTTTACTTCGGCCATTGCTGACCATCGTCGCCATAAGACCTATCTGTGTCGGTGCGACGTAAAGCCCCTAGCAAAAAAAAAAAAAAAAAAAAAAGCATTGCTGACCGCTCAGTGCTGGGCTTCTTCTGTAAACTTTACTCCGGCCATTGCTGACCGCTCAGTACTGGACTTCTTCTGTAAACTTTACTCCGGCCATTGCTGACCGCTCAGTGCTGGGCTCCTTCTGTAAACTGTACTCCGGCCATTGCTGACCGCTCAGTGCCGGGCTTCTTCTGTAAACTGTACTCCGGCCATTGCTGACCGCTCAGTGCTGGGCTTCTTCTGTAAACTTTACTCCGGCCATTGCTGACCGCTCAGTGCTGGGCTTCTTCTGTAAACTTTACTCGGAAGGCGTTACGAGGTTTCCTTTGCTCAGCGACGATATAAATACAATTGTTATAACTTGGGAGCAAGGTGGTGTAGCGGCTTAACTGTCATCCCGGCGACCATGGTTTGATTCCTGATGTTGCAGGGGTGGGAGTTTCAGTTGAAAATCCCGAGTATCAGGAAGGGGATACGACCTTAAATCGCAGGCCACAACTCTTTCACGCTCCAGTGTGTGCAGAGACCCTGAGCAAGCGAGATAAGCTGCGGATGATAATGACGATGATGATGATGACGATGATGATGATGATAATATTATTTGGCATCCAGCAACAATCATTTGCTAATTCTGCCATAATTGGAAAATACTCGTACTTTGGAGGTAGGCCAAACAAAATATTTAAATAGGCTACTACTGCTCAACAGCAGCCGGGCTGAGTGGCTCAGACGGTTCAGACGCTGGCCTTCTGACCCCAACTTGGCAGGTTCGATCCTGGCTCAGCCCGATGGTATTTGGAGGTGCTCAAATACGTCAGCCTCGAATAGCTACATTTACTGGCACGTAAAAGAACTCCTGTGGGACGAAATTCCGGCACCATGGCGTCTCCGAAAATCGTCAAAATAGTCAGTGGTACGTAACAATAACATTATTCTTGTACATCATCAGGCAGATTCCTTGCTATTCTAACAAGCTTGGGCAACCTCAAACCTTAATTGATCTTATCATTCTCGGCAGAGATGCCAATGAACTTTTCCGTCTGTACCCAACTACTGCACGCACAAGGCCATGGAAGTGGTCACGATATTAAGTGCAAATTTGTAATACCAATGCGAATGACTAAGCTTAGAAGGTGGGATCAGTATGAATCCATAAATAGAAATTATAATAAAAATATACCCAGTCATGCACATTGTTTGTTAGAAGGAGAGATTTAAAGTCAACTCTCGGAGAGTTAGTTAAGAGTGACTTAGCCCTTAACTTTAACACTGAACAGCTCGCAGAATGAGTCTTGCAGACTCAGCATAATAGCTTTAGGTACGTCTTATTATTATTATTATTATTATTATTATTATTATTATTATTATTATTATTATTATTATTATTATGCTAGTGGCTATACGTCGCACCGACACAGACAGGTCTTATGGCAACGATGGGACAGGAAAGGACTAGGAGTGGGAAGGAAGCGGCCATGGCCTTAAGTAAGTTGCAGCATTTGCCTGGTGTGAAAATGGGAAACCGTGCAAAAACATTCGGGCTGCTAACAGTGGGATTCGAACCCACTATCTCCCGGATGCAAGCTCACAGCTGCGCGGCCCTAACCATACGGCCAACTTACCCGGTTCTTAAATTGGTGGCAATGCCTTGACTGATATTAACGGAAAGAGTACTGGATATATACAAGAGTTTCACAAAAGTAATTATACTGAGGTTCACTAACCAATTGGGAATTTACAACGAATATTTCTACATGATGTTGAATTAAATTTCAAGTTCCTCCAAACCGTTCGCACTAAGACACATTACATTACGCATAAAACGAATTCAGAGTATGATGGCTCTATTCTGAGCCATGGTGGTTTTCCAGAGCAACTATAATTACAGTTTAACATATCATACTTCGGATAAATTCGAGTTACAAAATAACATTTTTCAACAATACATAGAATTATTGAAAGTGCACCTTTTTGTCCGCCATAATACATGGAGGATGTCAAATAAGGTAGTCACCGAGCTCGATAGCTGCAGTCGCTTAAGTGCGGCTAGTATCCAGTATTCGGGAGATAGTGAGTTCGAACCACACTGTCGGCAGCCCTGAATATGGTTTTCCGTGATTTCCCATTTTCACACCAGGCAAATGCTGGGGCTGTACCTTAATTAAGGCCACGGCCGCTTCCTTCCCAGTCCTAACCCTTTCCTGTCCCATCGTTGCCATAAGAGCTACAGTATCTCTGTCGGTGCGACGTAAAGCCAATAGCAAAAAGATATAATAAGGTAGTCAAACACAGCAAACACGCTAGGTTCGTGTCCAGGTGGTCACTGCCTTTTAAACGAAGAAACTATAAATACGCGCTATACAGCATTTTATAAATAGTGAAGTCAGACCATTGTTCTACTGTAGATCATAAACTCCGCTAATGATGACATCATCCTATGAGTAGAAAGGATTAAACACGACGTTTTAATGTTCCAGGTTCTCCTGCCTCTGCTCTTTGCCGCCGTCTCGGCCGGCCACCTGGGCGCCGCTCCTGCTGTGACTACTTACGCCGCCGCCCCCGCTGTGGTCGCCGCCCCCGCTGTGGTCGCCGCCCCCGCCGTAGCCCACGCCGCAGTCCCCGTCGCCACCTCCTACGCTAACACTTACAGAGCTCCCATTCTCAGGGCCGCTCCTGCTTTGGCCGTGGCTCATGCCGCCCCCGTGGTAGCTGCTGCCCCCGCTTACGCTGCCTACTCTGCTGGCCACGCTTACATCCACTAAATATTATAGAATGTAAGAATTTAAATTATTAATAAAAGCTTTCGATTTATGAATTGTGTCCGAATTTCATCCCATGACATTTGATCCTTTTAAGCTGCGATGCCTGCGACAGTTTCCGGTTATGTAAGTCCATCTAGGACTTTGAATGTACTGCACGGAAGATGAGGGTCGTTGAATACTTATAGTCGTGAGTACCATGGAACTGTTCTTGTGGTAGGTTTCATTCCTGGTCACGTTTCTTTCAGTGGTGTCCTTAACCCTCTACTGCATACTGTTGCCATTAGGCTACAAATAACTTTTCACCTGTGTAAATGGATAAATATTATAGACAGAGGTAGTTTTACGGCACACCTTCAACTGTACAGTCAATTAAACACATATCCCAGTGATGCCTTGTTTTTTTTTTTTTTTTTTTTTTTTTTTTTTTTTTTTTTTTTTTACATAAGACAAAACAGCCCTACAACCAAAGGTACTCCTTCCACCCCGTCAACATCCACGCGAACCAACCACCGTTTATTTTACGTGGGCCCTCCCCATCATATTACCACAGGCTTCAGGAGTACCTCTGGCTCAACCTCAAAGACATTACCGACCTACGGTCGTGCAAGTATACTTGCGCCCTGCAATACGTACCCATGGCCAGTAGGCAGTAATGTTCGGTCTTTGAATGTTAAAAGCTTAGCGTAAAATCGTGGAAAATCGTATATATATTCCAATATGGCAATCCACATCACATACGAGTGCTAAGCTATTAGGCCCAGTTAAGAATTGCTGGTATATCTAAACCACTGAGCGTATGTTCTTGTTCTTGTGGTAGGTTTCATTCCTGGTCACGTTTCTTTCAGTGGTGTCCTTAAATATAGTACACCACCTAGTTTTTCCAAATTCTTCGGAAACAAAAGCTAAATTTATGTTTTACTTTGAATTCTTCAACATATTTTTTCTTTATTTTTTTTTGCTATTTTGCTTTACGTCGCACCGACACAGATAGGTCTTATGGCGACGATGGGATAGGGAAGGCCTAGGAGTGGGAAGGAAGCGGCAGTGGCCTTAATTAGGGTACATTCCCAGCATTTGCCTGCTGTGAAAATGGGAAACCACGGAAAACCATCTTCAGGGCCGCCGACAGTGGGAATCGAACCCACTATCTCCCGGATGCAAGCTCACAGCCGCGTGTCTCTAACCGCACGGCCAACTCGCCCGGTGCATGGTCTTCTGCCAAAGCGAATTGTGTTATGTCTGCTTCTTTTCCATAACTTGACTCCTTCATGTAGCTTTTGCAATAAGGTTCCAGGTCACTGATCTTACGATGTTTGGTCAAATATAAAAACCACATTATATCTGTGTCCGTGCGACGTAAAGCAAATAGCAAAAAAGCAATTGTAAAACACTTCAAACGTACATACTATTGTAAATATTGTAAATATTATTGTAAATACTATAGTAAGTAATTTAATGCATTACCCTATAACACCAATGTACATAGATGTAAATATACAATCAACTCTCGATTAAACGGAATAATGTAGGGCTAAGGCTTCCCGGATAAGTAAAATCGCGGTTAACCAGCAAAAAGTTAAAAATAGAACAGGCGTACTGAAAGTACAGTTACAATGATAATAAATGAAACTACTGTATTGTTTATAATGAACGTACCCAATACGTTGCAGTAAAAGTAGCACTTAGAGCAACTAATAAATGGAAAAATAAACAGCACTTTTCGCTGAAACTAATAAGGCAAAGAAAAATATTCCGAGTACCTAACTTTACTGTTTCTACTTTTGTGCCAAGAAACACTCTTTTTTTATTTTTCTTCTGTCAGCTCTTTGTAGCCTTGGTCGTTCTAGTCACAATCGAACCACTGATGAATATTGTCTTCGTCAAATTCCTCTCCACCTGGGACAGTTTTTATGGCTTCATTCACTGTACTAATTATATCGGCTTCATCAAATCCGAGAAATCCGTCGCCTTCAGAAACATTACTCTAACTTCTAACACTTGTGAATTTTTAGTGTTTTTGATATCGCGGTTAAGACGTAACGCGGGTGGTCCGATTACGGTAAATCGAGAGTTGAGTGTATGTACAGAAATAACCTACCCCTATTCGCCCCAACTTTAAATACTGCATGCCCTGCCGAAACCCACACACAACCTCTTAATTACTAGCATTCTTACACATGTAAACAACAACTTGAATGTACCAAACTAAATCAACTGTCCAGGCTCGAAGAACCACAAGTCAGATTGAGATTAGAGGTCGGGAATCTCAAACATAAATCACAGCTGCTGCTCTGCGAGGCTCAGGCTCTGTACATTACGAGAGGGAAAACAACTCTGCGGTACAGTAATAACTGTCGTGTTCTCACGAGGCTATTGCCGAAACAAACAAAGCAATTGCGAGGCTTAATAAGCTGGAAATATCAACGTACATACCTCCAGAACGAAAACAAAGTAAACCCGAGACGCATATGGGATATTAAATACCTTGGCCTACAAAACGACTCCTGCCCATTTACATAGCCTGCATGTATTTGAGTACAATGTGGTCAATGTAACGACATTGTTAGCCATAATACTTGTCTTTCGTGACCGGAACCACTGCCTCTCGTAGCAGACAGCTCCTCAGTTGGTCCCCCGAGGTTGAGGGAACCTTGTTCCAGCCATCAATCGATATTTAAAATCCCTGGTCTTGCCGGGAATCGAACCCAGGGTCTCCGAGTAAGAAGAAGGCATTCCATCCCTACACAAAGGGGTTGGCACATACGTTAAAAAGTTATATTATCTACTGTTGGGAATACTTAAAAGAATATTCACAAAAATGATAGTGTGTTACGTGGTATCTCCATTAAAACGTTGAGATAATAAGTTAGTCTCCTACCACAAAACCCTGTAACACTTTGCCCTTGACAGTAGTTGCCTTGCTCACTAAGTGTGTTGTTATGTAAGGAAGTTGTAAATTTGAGCCCTCTGATGTAAAGTGTAAGAAAGATTGTTTTCAATAGTATCTTAATTTCTTTAGGAGTGAGTTCTTACGATTCTAAACATATGTAAAGGAATGATGAGAATGTATGCGCTGCTCTCGTGGAGTAACTTCAGCATGTATCTGTATGTACGTAATTTTTACAAGTTGCTTTATGTTACGGAGATATCCGTGGTAGTTAGAGGTGAAAGAAGGTGCGGGCGGGAATAGGTCTCAAAAATTAAAGTTAATTTAAAACTTTAACAAAGGTTATATTTTCAAAACTTAACAGTGGTGACATAGAATTTGAAAACTAAACAAGTCAACAACAAGCCAAAGTCAGGTACAAAGAAATTATAAGTGTTAGGGGATAATACAAGATCTGGGCTTCTAGCCCCACAATAACAATCCTTGAGCTATGCGCCCAACGTTACCAATATACCCAGTTCGCACAAAGGGGCAGAAAACCCCAATCATGCCAAGGAGCACTTGCTCCCAATTACCCTCTTAAGCCTCCTAGAGGCACGTTTCACACACGAGAAAGAGCAGATGCGCTCTCAAAGTCTTCAAGCCTATTTAAGAGGCCATAACCTGACTTTACATTAACTGCCCTCAAGGCACACAAACAGAGAAACAGGGGTATCTAATACCCAATCTACTGGGCCTTCGTAGGAAGGAAAACAAAACGGGTTAAGTAAATGGCCCCAAACACATAATTGAATGGAGGCGATAACTTGCACTCCTACACCAAGTTTTTGTCTAAAACTTATGTGGCGCTAGGCCGATCATACAGGGGCTAATCCCAAGCTAGGAAGGTGACACGTATGAGAAAACTTTACTACATTAAAGAAGAGAAGAACGGTTATGAAAACGTAGTCACCTCCTTTTCAAAAATGAAGGGGAGTTCGAGAGGGTGAAGCACTCTCTATCCCCGCTTTACAGTAATTTATAGATTTATGATTTATAGATTTTACAGAAAAGAATTTACATTTTAAAAAGGTAGGTTACATACTAAAGGTTTCGAACCCTCCTCGAGAGTTAAACTGCTGAGCTAGCAAGAAATGAAGATACCGGGCGAGTTGGCCGTGCGCGTAGAGGCGTGCGGCTGTGAGCTTGCATCCGGGAGATAGTAGGTTCGAATCCCACTATCGGCAGCCCTGAAGATGGTTTTCCGTGGTTTCCCATTTTCACACCAGGCAAATGCTGGGGCTGTACCTTAATTAAGGCCACGGCCGCTTCCTAGGCCTTTCCTATCCCATCGTCGCCATAAGACCTATCTGTGTCGGTGCGACGTAAAGCCCATAGCAAAAAAAAAAAAAAAAAAGAAATGAAGATGTTAACAGGCCATTACCTTGTAGAAGAACTGCTGCTAGAAGAAAGAGGCGCTTCCCGCCCCCTGCTACATATTCACACACTAAGAGAGATGTTACTGAAGTGGCACCGAGACAAGAAAATCAACAGTTTATATACCCTCGTGGAACATTCGAGACCTTTCAGGAATGAGTAGACACACCCTTTCGATTTTATTGGATAACAGCAAAAACTAATACACAAGACGAGGAAGAAACACCTTATTGGTGGAAAATTAATTACATAAATTCCTGATTGGTTACATTCAAAACGGGCGGAAAGAAAGAATTTATATTGCCAACCCCCAAATCATAGAACAAAATTTAGTAAAAATAAAACTTAGGAATACAATATTTCTTCAAGAAAGTTCATTCCATTGCACCAGAGTGTGTTACCACAGTTTTGGGTAGAGACATCTGTTAGAGATTGTCCATACCTCGTAATCGTTGAAAAACAAAAGGCAAATAAAAATACCACTCAGTGACATCTTCTGAATAACCGTGGAATTAGTTCAGTAGTTAAAGTTCCAAGTTTCTCCAGTAGAGAAGTTTCAATTGGCGCAATATTTGAATTAGAGGCGTGGAGGTGTACCGCCCGGTACACTTTACGTTGCACCGACACAGATAAGTCTTATGGCGACGATGGTGTACGAAAGGGGTAGAAGTGCAAAGAAAGCGGCCGTGGCCTTAAATAAGGTACAGCGCCAGCATTTGACTTGTGTGAAAATAGGAAAACACGGAAAACGAACATCAGGGGTCCGACAGCGGGGTTCGAACCCACTATCACCCGAATGCAAGCTCACAGCTGTGCGATCCTAACAGCACGCCCAACTCGCTCGGTGTATGTATTTAGAGTATTTTGAATATTACAATATTATTCTAGGTCTCACTTATTATAACTATTCTCACAGTCATAGGACCGGAATACCAGTCATCATCGCCTTTTCTTAAACTTGTTAATTCACGGAATAGAATCTCTAATTATTGCCGGTATGGTTCACTGTACCGTCCAGGTTTCGAAAATGGATACAGGTTAATGGTGAATGGATGCTTCAACTGGAGGTGCAAAAATCGAACAGCTATATCGTACGTTTTGTGAGCTTAATCGCCCTTTCCAAAGTTAAGATAGGATAACAGATGAAGCTCAGACTCTGATTATACAGGCTGAACCAAAAGTTCCATTAGCCTCCACGTAACTCTATACTACACTGCTTGACAAGAAAAGTTAAGCACTCAGAAGGAGTGGTCCAATATTATCCTGTTTCGGTATACATGTATACCATCCATGTGTCATTAAGTGATTAGATTTACAAGGATCTGCAATGTGCAGAACGCCCACCAGAGTGCATTCGTGATGCCACCGTCCTGTTGTTGATAAGTTGTTACCAGTCAACTGCTGTGAGACAGGCAGTTAAGCATGACGTGCAGAGAGGACTACGTCCAGTACGATGTCTCGCAGACAAGGTAGACAGCCTATCCACCAATTGACAGATTTGACAGAGGCCGCATTGTGAGACTGCATAACGCTGGTTGGTCGTATCGTGCTATTGTCAGGCATGTGGGCCACTCAGATAATACAGTGGCCCGATGTTGGACTCATTGAATACATGAGGGCACCCAGTCACGTCGTGCAGGTTCGGGTCGACCAAGAAACACCACCTCGAGGGAGGACCGTTGTATGGTGCGCCAAACATTGCGGGATCCCATAACTTCGGCACCCGGCATCCGCGATCGTGTACTGGAGACAACATCCTGTGAGTTCCCCCACAGTGTCTTGACGACTCGCATCCGCCGGATTGGGGCCCTACCGCTCCATGCGTCGGTCGCCATTGGCACTAGAACACCAACGCCTGCGTTTGGAGTGGTGCCTAGCCCGGGATTCGTGTATAGACGACGACAGGCATCGCATCATGTTCAGTGATGAGTCCCGCTTCTCCATAACCTCCGATGAACAACGTGTGCGGGTTTGGCGGCGTCGGGGACAGAGGGCAGATCCTGCCCATATTGTGTAATGACACACAGGCGTAATCCCTGGCATAGGATATGTGTTCAGGTCACCTCTAATAGTGCTTCGGCAGACTTTGACGGTACAGCGCTACGTCACAGATATTCTGCGTACGCACGTCCTACCCCTTATGGCACAGCACCCTGGGACAGTGTTCCAACAAGATAATGCACGTCCACACACAGCATATATGTCTATGGATGCCTAGAACATGTTGAAGTCCTCCCTTGGCCAGCAGGATCCCCGGACCTCTCCATCATTGAACACGTGTGAGATGACATTGGAAGGGGACTCCGTCCCAATATCAACCTGCGGTATCTGGAGAGACAGCTGCAACAACTGTGGGCGAACTTGCCTCAGGAGAGGATCCAAAGGCTGTTTGACACAATTCCGAACTACATAAGGCCATGCATTGCGGCCAAGGGGGGTGCAACACCCTACTGACCTGGCGCCAACATTCCACTTGCAACTGCCAAATGCTTGTCTCTTTCATCCCATATTGTAATCGGTTCAATAAAGGCACATGATCACTCAGCATATGTAGTTTTATTCAATTTCAACCACTCCTTCTGGGTGCTTGACATTTTTTGTTAGGCAGTGTGGATGTTTTCTGAAGAAGCTCTTTGAAGCTCGTTCGACGAATGGCAGACCGCGCTCTGGAAGACCAACAACAAGAGCAGACATGTGTGTGTGGAACTTGCAGCATCAGTGGAAAGCACGCCGATATAAACAATACGCAAGATGTGCGAGGAACTGAACGTCCCACTAACGAGATTACAGCGACACATACGTAAAGACTTACCCTAAAACGGTTCAGACTCTCGTTTGGGAATGAGATGAGAGATTATAACATGGAAAATCGACGTGACGTCCATGCGCGGTTACCGGACGTTTTCGACAAAATCTACAAACATGGAAAAGTTATGTTCTCAGGCGAATTTGCCATCTATCGTAGCGCAAAATACAGCAATGATTATTTCCGGAGTAAGGGAAATTCGTATTTTCTAACTTCCTTATAAGTTAGAAAAGATACAGCGCGATCTTCTGCCCCTTTGAATGTAGTTTGAGGCACAACTTCGCATACACGCATTTTCTAGATAACCTACAAACATCGGGCCATGCCCGTGTGCACATACTACGGATATTATTGAGTAAACTGCCCGGCTACTTGGCTGAATGGTCAGCGTAATCGCCATCGGTTCAGAGGACTCCGGCTCGATTTCCGGTCGTATCAGCGTTTTTAACCTTAAATGGTTAATTCCCTGTTTGTTATGTCCCCCAACATCCCTGCAACCCCTACATCGCACAACGCTATTCTTCAAGACAATAACACAGTTTCCCATACACGAAAAAATGCCGCCCACCCTCGCCGGAGCGTCTGCCGTACAAAGGCCTCACCAGGCTAGAAAGAACCTCGTAAAATTCTTCTTCTTAATATTATTATCTTTATTTATTTATCAATCCGTTTACCCTCCAGGGTTGGCTTTGCCCTCGGACTCAGCGAGAAATCTTACCTCTACCGCCTCAAGGACAGTGTCCTGGAGCGTGAGACTTTGGGTCTGGGGGATACAAGTGGCGAAGGGAACCAGTTCCTCGCCCAGGTGGCCCCACGTGCTATTGTGAACAGTGGCCTTGTGGAAGGATGGGAAGAACGGAAGGGATAGACAAGGACGAGGGAAGGAAGAGGCCGTGGCCTTAAGTTAGGTACCATCCAGACATTTTTCTGGAGGAGAAATAGGAAACCACGGAAAAACACTTCGAGGATGGCTAAGATGGGAATCTAACCACTTCAAATCAGTTGACCTCCCTAGACTGAATGGACCCTACTCCAGCCCTCGTACCACTTTTCAAATTTCGTGGCAGAGTCGGGTATCGAACGCAGGCCTCCGGGGGTGGTAGCTAATCACAGTAACCACTACACCACAAAGGCGGCCTTCATCATCATCATCATCATCATCATTATTATTATTCTCCCACGCTGGTATTTCATCTTGTCGCGATGTGGGAGCTTGCGTGCCTAAGTGATCCTGAGAGCTATGCCGGCGGGAGCATAAGCTCCTGGTAGGGCCACCCAAGCCGGACAGATCAAAGGTGATAGGCCAGACTAAGAGGGATACCCTGGTCCTCCAGGTTGGGGTTTGATAATGAGGCTAGCAACCCTATATCGGAGAAACAACTCGTTACGAAACTCAATGACAAGAATAGCCGGGCTGATGATAATGGCGAACGACCCACGCAAGGAAATGGAAGATGCAAACGGAAATATATGTATATAGCAACCTGGAATGTACGAACCCTTAATAAACCAGGAGCCCTAAACAGTCTGAAACAATAAGTGGAGAAATATAATATTGGAATAGCAGCAATTCAGGAAGTCAGATGGAAAGGAAGTGGTGTTTTTAGAAGTGGTAGATATACAGTTCTGCATAGTGGTGGAGCCAGAGGTACAATAGGTGGCACAAGCTTCCTAGTGGATGATAGATATAAGTCAGCAGTTTTGAATTTTAAACCTTTAAATGAAAGAATATGCACTCTAGGGATGAAGGCCAATTTTTTTCAATATCACCCTTTGCATGCACCTACAGAAGAGGCTGAGGATGAAGAGAAAGATATGTGCTATGGACAATTGGAACAAGAAATAGAATGCATCCCAAGACAAGATGTAAAAATTATACTTGGAGATTTCAACGCTAAAGTAGGTAAAGAAGAAGGCTATAGGGAGACAGTTGGGGAGGAAAGTTTGCATGATGAGTCAAATGATAATGAACAGAGGCTAATTGATTTTGCCATGGGAAACTCGATGGTGGTGAAGAGTACGTGCTTTCAGAGAAAGAATATATGGAAAGCCACTTGGTGTTCACCAGATGGTGTCACCTTGAATCAAATAGACCATGGAGTAATCGATAGGAGACATGCCTCTGACATACTACAAGTTGACAGTTGTAGGGCAGCTGATTGTGATTCGGACCATTACTTGATACGGGTAAAATACAGGCAACGTATTGCAACTTACAGATCTGCTAAGAAAGGGAAAGCTCCAAGGAGATATATGGTCTCAAAATTGAAAGATAATGAAACTGCGCAGCTATATGAATCCAGGATGGAGAAGAAATTGGAGGCTAAACAACAAAGCTGGGCAGTGGAAAACATCGGAGGAAAGTGGACTTTATTGAGGAAACTCCGGATGAAGTAGCCTACTAGGAGTGGAAGTAAAGACTGAAAGGCAAGGATGGTTTGATGATGATTGCAGAAGAACAATTGAGGAGAGAAATGAAGCAAGGAAGAAAATGTTTAGCAGGAAAATAAGACCATATGTAGAAGAATTTAGGAAGAAGAGGAAAGAGGCAGACAGAATTTGTAGGAGAAAGAAGAGAGAGGCAGAGAGAAAATGGATTACAGATTTGGAGGAACAATATGATATGCAAGAAGTACGGAAGTTCTATGGGAAAAGAAAGGACTTACAGAAAGGTTTTCAACCACATGCTGTATTCTGTAGAGCTAAAGAAGGAAACATGATTGGAGGAAGAGACCGGATTCTTGACCGATGGGTGGAATACTTTAGTGAACCGTTGAATGTGACTGCAGAGACGGTGAAACTGGAATAAGAGGAAGAAGAGGATGGGCAGCCTTGGCAGGATCCTAGCCTAGATTTAAAACCAGTGCCTGTACCATCTATAGAAGAAGTGAGGGCGGCAATTAAGTACTTGAAGAATAATAAGGCTCCAGGAAGTGATAACATTTCAGCCGAGATGATTAAATACGGGGGTGAACAGTTGACGCAACTTGCTCACCAACTAATTGTGGAAGTTTGGGAAACAGAACAAATGCCGGAGCATTGGAGCTTAGCGATTATTTGCCCAATTCATAAGAAGAAAGATAAAGCAAATTGTGAAAATTATAGAGGTTTATCTTTGCTTAGTGTGGTTTATAAGGTCTTAGACAAGGTTTTGTCTATGAGACTCACTCCACTGGTTGAACAGATACTAGGAGACTACCAATGTGGCTTTCGACAGGGTAGATCAACAACAGATCACATCTTCACTGTCAGGCAGATAATGGAGAAATGCTATGAATATAATGTGTATGTGCATCAGCTGTTTGTGGATTTTCAGCAGGCCTATGATAGTGTGAAAAGGAGGAAACTGTATCAAACGATGATGGACATGGAGTTCCCAACTAAATTGATAAGTCTGGTACAAATGACCCTAACGGGTACTAAATGCACGGTTAAAATAGAAGGAAGTCTTACTAAAGAGTTTGAAGTAAACCAAGGTTTGCGGCAAGGGGATGTGTTATCTACCCTGCTCTTCAATGTGGTTTTGGAGCGTGTGATGAGAAAGGTGGAGGTCAGTTATCCAGGCGGTACGCTGTTCAACCGTGTAACGCAGAATCTGGCTTATGCTGATGATGTTGATATGCTGTCTAGAAGACTGAAAGACCTAGAGGAAGGACTGGATAGATTAGAAAAGGAAGGAGGAGAAATGGACCTAAGAGTGAATAATGCCAAAACTCATTACCTGTTTGCATCTAGGAGGACCATAGTTAGGGAGGACAAGTGCATAAAATTAAATGCGATTAACTACGAGAGATGTGAAAAGTTTAAGTATTTAGGAGTGCTGGTGACAAAAGATAATGACATGAAAGAGGAAATAAAAGCGAGGATTTCTGCAGGCAATAGGGCTTACTTAGCTTTACTGAAAGTGTTTAGATCACGCAGCCTTGGGAGAAGATTAAAGTTGACAGTCTATCGAACAGTATTACGACCAGTGGTAACTTATGGCTCTGAAACATGGACAATGACCAAAGTAGATGAAGAACTGTTGAACAGATGGGAGAGAAAAGTACTGAGAACGATTTTTGGCCCAGTGAAGGAAGGGGAATTGTGGAGAATAAGAAAAACAAGGAATTGAAAGAACTCTTTGGATATTCGAGTATCGTAACCGAAATAAAAAGCAACAGATTAAGGTGCTTGGGACACGTGGAGAGAATGCCAGATAATAGAGCTGTCAAGAAGATCTATAAAGGAAATCCAGGTGGTAGAATATGGAAAGGAAGACCCCGGAAAAGATGGCTGGATGATGTGGAGGTGGATTTAAGAAAGATGGGAATAAGAAGACGTAGGAGACGTGCAGAAGATCGTGAAGATTGGGCTACAATCGTCGGAGAGGCCAAGGCCCTACAAGGGCTGTAGTGCCGAGGAGTAAGTAAGTAAGTAAGTAAGTAAGTAAGTAAGTAAGTAAGTAAGTAAGTAAGTATTATTATTATTATTATTATTATTATTATTATTATTATTATTATTATTATTATTATTATTATTATTATTATTATATTGGGTACACTCCGTAGAGCTCTAACGGCTTTATGCCATGGATTTGAGAGTAGTAGCACTCCTGAATAAACCTATTAGCCATTCGCAATAGAGAAAACAGTTCGTGCGTAACCTCGGCCGAGGTAACATGGCAAGCGGCATGTAGGTACTGTGTGGTTTTCGCGTAGTGTGAGTGTGTGTTCCTAATATATATACATTGTGTAGTCCTTGGAAAACTGTATGTACAATCATGGCAAGTATCAGGAAAAACACCATAAAAAGTGTTTTCGAAGACAGGATTAATAGGCCTTCGCCTTTAGAAAGCCATCGTTGGATTAGTAACGAACTATAACTTAACAGAGACCAAGTGACTGCAATACAGTTAAATAACGGGAGAAATGCTGCGTACATAAAACTAATTATCTGTGACTCTTTATGAAAACCTTCTAGCACGTCACAAAGGAGTGAAAACGTTTCGTTTAGCTAATGGTGTTACCACTAAAGTAACGATTTCGGCAGCGGACACTTTAACTAAACGAGTACATGTGTTAAACCTACCTCCAGAAATAAGCAACGATCGTCTTGCACGAGTTATTTCTACATCATATGGAGTAGTCAAGGACATCCAGGAAGAACTGTGGAATGAAGCCCACGAATTTAATAATAATAATGTTATTTGCTTTACGTCACACTAACAACTTTTACGGTTTTCGGAGACGCCGAGGTGCCGGGATTTTGTCCCGCAGGAGTTCTTTTACGTGCCAGTAAATCTACCGACACGAGGCTGACGTATTTGAGCACCTTCATATACCACCGGACTGAGCCAGGATCGAACCTGCCAAGTTGAGGTCAGAAGGCCAGCGCCTCAACCGTCTGAGCCACTCAGCCCGGCCCCCCGAATTTGCCGATGTAAGTAATTGTATACGAAATTTAAGAATAGAACTTAATTACCCTATTCCATCTCAGCTTATGCTGAATGATTGCAGAATTCTACTATCGTACGTAGGACAATCAAAATCATGTTTCTATTTCAAAGAAACAATACACCTCCAAATAGATTGTCCCAATAGGAAAGCCCGTCCCGCGCTGAGTAGAAAACATGCAGCTCCGCAGTGGCCGAGTCTGATGGGAGCAGTAACCTAAACAACACAACAGATGCAGAAGTCAGCGTTCTCTCGCCTGAATACCCAACCGTGTTAGAGAGTATTATTCACACTCCGCATAAACAACAACACGACTTTCAAGAAACCTCTCAACTAGCTGACAGCATAGAGGAGACATCTTTACCTCGTAGTACGGGAGAAGCAATCATGACACTTTGTAGTGACAACTTTGAGAAGGGGGGACGAGGAGGGGAATGAAAACCTCTCAATTGAAGGGGGAAAACATTCACACACCACAAGAGACTGAAGATCAGGCGGCAGGCGAAGAGAGCCCACTTAGGATGAAACAAATATTAAATACACCAATAACACGAAAAATATGGCCTGAGAATATGGAAATTCAGGAAGACACCCACATACCAATAGGAGACAGTCAGTCAACAAAAAGGCATACACACCCAGATTTTACAAACAATCCAATCACAGACAACAAACAAATGAAAGCTGCTGCTTTGCGCAGTGAAGACATGGAGTTTACACCAGATATAGAAAATGCGCCCATTCCTGACCCTGTAATTGATCCTAACACAACCACAGGACCGAGTGTTAGTGAAAGTGCAGTTACCTTGCTAGCAGGTGACAAGACTACCTCGAATACGATAGGCAGTAACAAGGACTCTCACAACTTACAGATGAAAGTTGTCAACAAATACGTTGCACGTGACGAATCAAAACCGTACAGCACCCAAAAGCGTAGTACCTCACGCAGTCGGCTTAAATAACAGCAAGTATAGACCATTGTATGCGTGAAAGTGTATTGACCACATCAGCTAATCAAATCCCCTACCAGGATGAATTCTACTACAATTACTTTGATTCTTTCCTTGTTTCTGCATATGACTCTCCTACTTTGTGTCACCACCTTCAATGTAGACGACGTCAAAAGTCTGACCACGCAAGCTCTCCTGCAGGATTTTCTCAGGGTTCATGATATAGACATCCTATTTCTTCAAGAAGTTAATGATCCAAACTTAGACTGGCTGTCGGGATACGAATAAAATGTAAATGTTGGTCCATCACTTCGAGGTACGGCTACAATATATAGAGCAGGACTGACTGCTTCTGAAGCGGAGTTTCATACCAACGGTAGAATTGTTGCTGTGAAATGTGAGGACACTCTTTTTGTTAATGTCTATGCTCCGTCAGGTTCTCAAGGGCGTCTTGACAGAGAACGATTATTTGAAGATGACATCAGATATTTTGTGCAGGGCCCTATTAATAACATCATTTTGGCCGGTGATTTTAACTGTGTATTAAATTCGCGCGATCAAACTGGACATTTCAATAATTGTCGCAGCCTAAAAGAGATTAAATTACATGACTTAACATGGAACAGATGTCCAATTTACATTCTACCGGGCCGGGTCAGCTTCCAGAATCGATAGGGCATATATGTCACAAGGGATGATAAATAAGCTACACAATTCTGAGGTTGTACCGGTGTCATTCAGTGACCGTCATGCTCTCATCTTCCGTTACTCAACAACAGTACGACCACCTCTACATGGGTATGGATACTGGAAACTTAATGCGTCCCTCTTGTACGACCAAGATGTCCAAAATTATTTTCGAACACTGTGGATGAAATTGCGTAGTAAACGATCTAAACACCATTACCACGTGACATAGTGGACTGATACAGTTAAACCAGAAATTAAACGGCTTTTTCAAAAGATTTCCAAACAGTGGGTAAAGGAAAGGAGAAATACATTGCATTTTTATTATGAAGCTTTATACCAGCTTCAACGACAGCAAGCCAATGGAGAGAATGTCACTAATGAAATGAAAGAAATCAAACACACAGTCATTAGTCATTCATACGTGCAAAAGTACCCTCAGTAGTTGAAGAAGAGCGTTCATCACTATTTCACATTTTGACTGAAAGACGTAAAGGGAAAAGCATTTACCCAACTCCGGGATGAGCATGGTCACATAAAGTCGGATATGAAGGACGTCCTCCAAATTGGTGCAGACTACTTGACAACACTATTCCATGACGACCCACACACTAATCAGCACTTTTACAGCATCCTACAGCACGGTCTACCAACATTGAATAAAGAAGATGAGTCAAGTTTGATTGCAGATATTACCTCGGAGGAACTACTCTCTGCACTTTACCAAGCATAGCGTCATCGCTCTCCAGTACCAGATGGAATTATTTATGAATTCTACAAAATAATGTGGGACATAATAGAGGAAGACCTGTTGAAATTGTACGAAGGGATACTAGAGAGGCAACACATCCTAACGGAAGATTTCACGTCCGGAATTATTATTATTACAATTCCCAAAAACACAGAACCTCTAGGAATGGAAGACTTCAGGCCGATCACCTTACTAAATACAGATTACAAGATATGCACTAAAATAATAGCATCTCGAATAAAACTGCAAATGCAACAAAACATCGGACAATGGCAATCGTGTGGGACATCAGGTCAAAATATTATCTCCAATCTGTTAGTGCTGAGAAACGTAATTCTGTTACACGACAAAGCCTCATCGAACCTTCCTCCCATGACACTCGTAAGTTTGGATTTCCATAAGGCCTTCGGCAGAATAAAACATCCGTACCTATGGTCTACAATGCAAACTATCGCTATTCCAACTAAATTGATTGAATGCATTAAACGACTGTATAGAACAACCACCTCACGAATCATTATAAATGGACATCTAACTGTGAAAATACCTATAAGGAAATCAGTTCTTCAAGGATGTTCCTATCTATGCGTCTGTTCATTGAAGCGCTAGAACAATTTCTTCACCGAATAAATCAGTGTATAACTGGCCTGACACTCAGTGCACAAAAAGTGACAGTATGAGCGTATCCTGACGACGTTTACATTATCCTAACAGAACAACCGACTAAGAGCGAACTCTAAATATAATCCACGAATTTGAGGAAGATTCAGGATCGAAGGTAAATAAGAAAAAAGTCCGGAATGCTGCTTCTTTTCCGACATCAATCATCTTCATCTAATGGAACACTGTCCATTGCAACTAAGTTGAAGATTTTAGGAATTGTTTTCCAACAAAATGTCTAAGATACGCTTACCGAGAATTGGACATCGATAACTGAGAAACACCTTAATGCAGCAGCATACTATGTCTCTGAATTTCATCCAAAGAGTATGGCATATTAATGTGTTTGCTTTCTCCAAAATATGGTACTTTGCTTAATTTCTACCTGCAACAAAAATAATACAGCGTATAGAACTTTGTATAGGCCACTATTTTTGGAGAGGTCCTCTGTTTCGGGTGAGACGTGATCAGCTGTACTTGCCGATTACACATAGAGGACTAGACGTAATTTGTGTAGACCTGAAATGTAAGGTTCTACTTGGAAGAACGATACTTAAATCACTATCAGGATTGTAAACTCGAACTGAACTGACAATTCTTCACCCTCCGGAGCCTGATGTAAGAGGTGGTCGACATAGGCACATACATCCTGCTTTCCTAACCATCATTGGTGTCCTTGATAGTCTCCCGCAGGGCCGAAAATAAAGGAAATAATTTCACTCGACGAAACATTTCTACACTTACCTGCTGAAAGGATTACAGAGACCAGTACCGATTGAACAAAAATTTCCTCAAAGAAAATGGACACTGGTGTGTTCAAATGCTAACAATAAACAAGTACTCACTCAGTGGAGGTCATCAGTCTACTCGGTAATTAATGACATCGTTCCAACAGCAACAAAGCGCTTTCGTCACCACTTGTCTGAAGATAATAAGTGTGGACATTGCGACGAGCTCGATACCACAGTGCACCGAGTTACATCTTGTCGAGAAGCGCGACCTGTCTGGACATGGACTGTCAATATATTGCGGAAAATACAAGGAGGTCTATCTTCGTTATAGAATGAGCACTTAATGATTGGAGAATTTCAACTGGCAGGAAAATCAGAATTGAATGCTGTAACTTGGTTGCTAGCGGCGGCAGTGCATTGGAATTTGACATCATACGATAAGAGTGGATGGACGTTGGTGGACTTTATCAGATCAGTCAAGACTGCTCGTTGGGAAACGGTAAAAAAAACCGCAATATCGAGAAATTTGCGAAATATTTATTTCATTTTGAAATGTATTTTATTTTATGTATTTTACACGGTGATGTAATAAGAACTGACAACAATGAGATGGCTTTGTATTTTTTCAAAATAGTATTATTCTAATTTTTGTATTTCTTCTTTAACTTATGAAGTGCACTTTGCGTTTTTTCGTTATTTGCTTTACGTCGCACCGACATAGATAGGTCTTATTGCGACGATAAGGCAGGAAGGGGTGGGAAGGGAGCGGCCGTAGCCTTAATTAAGGTACAGCCCCAGCATTTGCCTGGTGTGAAAATGGTAAACCACGGAAAACCATCTTCAGGGCTGTCGACAGTGGGGTTCGAATCCACGATCTCCCGAATACTGGATACTGGCCGCACTTAAGTGATTGCAGCTGTCCAGCTCGGTAGTTTGTGCTTTTTATTTATCTCAGCACTCTTATACAATTATACAGGTTTGCTTATGGTTTACAGCTCACTACATTTCTTTCAACTGTCATGTTGGTATTTTCTTTTTAATTGATTAATTTGAAATGTGATTTGTAATTTTGTAATTTTGGAAAGGTCAATAAAAATGAAGTGTTAAGAACAAAAAAATACGTATGTATGGACGTGGAAGAGTGCATTAGGTCGACGCCAAGTGTAGGCCTACTGGATAAAATAGAATCTTCCGATTACTACCTAGGTCCCTCGTTAGCTCAGCTGAAACCTACGGTGAATTTATGAGCAGCCGGATGAAGCGCGAGCTGGTTCGAATCCCCGGAGCTGCTGTTTTTACTTTTTTGTTTTTATTTACTTCGCGGGAAAGTTTTCTCACATAAATATTTTCAGCACTGAAAAGGGTCGTTTGATGATCAGGCCTGGACGGGTACAATGTATTTATTTACTTATTTATTTATTTGTCCGCCTCTGTGGTGTAGAGGTTAGTGTGATTAGCTGCCACCCCCGGAGGCCCGGGTTCGATTCCCGGCTTTGCCACGAAAATTGAAAAGTGGTACGAGGGCTGGAACGGAGTCCACTCAGCCTCGGAAGGTCAAATGAGTAGAGGTGAGTTCGATTCCCACCTCAGCCATTCTGGAAGTGGTTCTCCGTGGTTTCCCACTTCTCCTCCAGGCAAATGCCGGGATGGTACCTAACTTATGGCCACGGCCGCTTCCTTCCCTCTTCCTTGTCTATCCCTTCCAATCTTCCCATCCCCCACCAAGGCCCCTGTTCAGCCTAGCAGGTGAGGCCGCCTGGGCGAGGTACTGGTCATCCTCTCCAGTTGTATCCCCCGACCCAGAGTCTGAAGCTCCAGGACACTGCCCTTGAGGCGGTAGAGGTGATATCCCTCGCTCAATCCGACGCAAAAGCCAACCCTGGAGGGTAAGCAGATTAAGAAAGAAAGAAAGAAAGAAAGAAAGAAAGAAAGAAAGAAAGAAAGAAAGAAAGAAAGAAAGAAAGAAAGAATTTATTTTATTTTATTTTATTTTATTTTATTTATTTATTTATTTATTTATTTATTTATTTATTTATTTATTTATTTATTTATTTATTTATTTATTTATTTATTTATTATACCTTTAAAGGTGGCGAAGTTAGGACTAATGGCCCCCTACACTTAACCACTGTGGTGATACATTCATGGGAGCGGACCTTAGAATACATAATAATGTATAGTAAATAATCTATACAATAGTACTTTCCAATTTTCTAACTCATAGCCATTCGCTCATTAAGTCATATAATTATTCAGCTGCATTCAGCAGGAAGCCTTGTCAAGCGGTCTTAAATTTAGGTAATGAAATGGTATCTCTGACACTGACAGGCAGGGAATTCCAAAGACTGGAATCCGTCACAACAAAATAATTTTTATACATAGAGGATCGGTGAACAAGAATGGAAAGGAAGGAACTAGAGTGGGTGTTACTGCTGTGAAAGGAGGACAAATACTTAGTGGTCTACCTTCAGTGAGCAGTCGGTATACCTGTTTATCTGATACGTTCGTTGTAGGCCTATATCAGGTTTCAGATATGAAATAGCGCGGTAGTATGGGGTGACATGTATATCATAACCCAGATTGTAAATAAATCTAAGGCAAAAAGTAAGAGTTCGCTGAGGTTTCGAAGTCTGTTCCTTTGTTGCGTCTACAAGTATAACATCCCAAGAGTCGAGGATGGGAAGCACTAGTGGTAGTATGAGTTTTGACTCTCACATTACATGGCAAAATATTGCTTTTTCTTTGAAGAGAACGAAGGACAGAAAACACTCGTAATATATTCACCATCTTTTACCATCTTTGCCTTATGTCTCACTGACACAGATAGGTCTTATGGCGACGATGGGATAGGAAAGTGTCAGGAGCGGGAAGGAAGTGGTCGTGGCCTTAATTAAGGTTCAGCCCCAGCACTTGTCTGGTGGGAAAATTGCAAAACACGGAAAACCATCTTCAGAGTTGCCGACAGTGGTGTTCGAACCCATTATTTCCCTAATGGAAGCTCAAACCTGCGTGAACTTAACCGCAAGGCCACTTGCTCGGTTCAGACCAATCTAATATTTCGTTCATTGTCACTCCAAGATTTCTCACAGTCTGGCTAAATAGAAATTCTTGAGAGTCAGTAATTATTGCTTGAGTTTTGGAGGGGTTAAGGAGAAGGGAATCTTTCAAGGAGCAAGTATTAAGTCGCTGAAGGTCAGCGTTAATGTCTCTTACGACTTGAGGTAGATCAGAGGTCGTACAGTAACAATATATTCGTAAGTCGTCCGCGTAAAGATGGCAGCTACAATTCTGTAAATTAGGCGAAATTTCGTTCGTGTACAGAAAAAAGAGCCTAAAACAACGCCCTGTGGGGTGCCTTCCTGGTTAGCCGGTGAGAGGTTTTATCAATAACCCATTGCTTGCGATTTTCGAGCTACGATGAAAAGGAATTAATAGTTTGTTGTAAGCTTTCGTCTTGTTTAATAGAGCCTGGATGTTTATAGTGTCAAATGCGCTACTGAAATTGAGGAGAGTAAGTATTGTCACCATTGCGTGTCTTGTGTCCTCCGTCACATTGAGCAGGGCCGCCTGCTGTAGTGCTGTATTCTTTCTTGAAGCCAGTTTGCAATGGATCTAGGAGAGAATTGTCGCTTAAGTATTATAACATCTACTCATGAGCCAGACACTCGAGTACTTTAGAAACTCTTAATAAAATAGAAATTAGTTGGTTTTCAGGTGGTTGGGAGGGGTGGGATCTCGTAGACACAGGGATTACATAGGCTTGTTTCCACAATGAAGGAAATATACCGGTTGTGAGGTAATGGTAAAAAAAAGTGTGGGTGATGATTGGTAAAAAAGAACTAATAATGTTGTGTAAAGAAATTATAGGGATATCATCCACTCCTCAGGCTTTTTTTTGACAGAATATAATACATTTTAAACGTTATTACTAGTAAGGGGTGAAATGTAAAATGTTTCTTTTTTTTTGTCAGGTAAAGGATTAATTACGGAGTTGGATATTGAATTAGGGGAATTTAGTTCCTTAGATGGTATTCTTCCTTCAGAAAAGTATGAATTTAACTTATCAAGTGGCATGTCCAGCACATGAGGTTATTGCTGAGGTTTTCCTACGCCTACGAAGCATGTTCCAAGCACTGTTAGAATTCAAATTTACAGTCATATTTCGTAAGTCAATTTACGGCTTCTAACGAGCTGTTTAATTCAATTTCTGAGGACATGTAGTTTTCAAAGTCACATTGGTCACGAGTTCGTTTAGAGCGTCGGTAGAAGGGACTTGAGGTACGTAAATATAGGTTCGCTAGCTCAGTATGTGCTCGAGATTAATGCACATTTGGGAACACCGTTGACCTGAGACTTTGCTGGAGCATGTTAGGTGTAACTGATCTGCAGGCCTCCACAATTAGATTTCGAAGGATCTCATGATCATCCGGCTGTTGTACGGTGAGTACTGTTTTAAACGGACCCGCAGAAAGAAATCCAGCGGTGTTAAATCTGGTGATCTAGCAAGCCAGGGGACATGTCCTCCCCTTCCTACCCATCGACCAGGGTGTTTAGCATTCAGGTGGTTGCGGACCACTGCTGAAATGTGAAACCACATGGTAACACGCTGCCCTAGAGGCACATCCTCTAACAGCAGTGGTAACTGATGGAGGAGAAAATTCAGGTAGCGGGGTCCGGTCAAATTACCCTCGGAGAAAGGTGGGCCAATTAGGTGGTTACCAAAAATACCACACCAAACATTTACTCCCCGGGGCCGATGATCTAGGTGTTAGGCCCTTTAAACAGCAAGTTTCATCATCATCATCATCATCATCATCATCATCATCATCATCATCATCATCGTCGTCATCATCATCATCATCGTTATTTACTCCACATCCTATCTGAAATGCTGCTTCTATTATCCATTGGGGATTGTCAACATGCCAATATGCATGTTGTGACGATTCATGGTACCATTATTGTGAAACCGTGATTCATCCGAAAACAAGATTTAAAAAATGATCGCCCTATCATATGCCACTTGCCTCATAATCCATTCAGGAAAGTCGACCCGAGTTCCGAAATCTGCTCCATGGAGCTCCTGGCAATGTTACAGGTGATAGGGGTGAAAGAGTGTCAGGCAAGATACGTGCTATGGATGACTGGCTGATATTAGCCTGTTGTGTCACTGCCCTTGTACTCGTGTGACAGCGTTCAACACAACCTCTGCACTAGCTTCAGAAATCACAGATGCCTCTCTAACTGGACGAACTCGGGTAAGTGACCCTGTTGTCCGCAAACGGCGTACCACGTTACTAAAAATAGCTGCGGTGGGTTGATGTATGTGTGAAAATCTCTCTTGGTAAATTCGTTGCGCTTGTAATGCGATAGTTCTTGTTTCACTGCAAATTAGGAGCATATCAACGTACTCAACTGTAGAACACATAGCGAAGGAATGAATAGCACTACCAGGACCGCACACTACGGTACATGAGTAGGAACAGTTAACATCCATGTTCCAATAAAGCACAGTCCTATTGGTCGAATGTGGCACGAACAGGCGTATGTTTGATAGCCGAAGCTCCGATTGCAACAACAAAAGCAAATATAGGTTTGGACAGAAGATACGAACAATCAGCGAGGGACTACTATGCCATTTAGCCAACTGAGACACGCCGATTTTACACTTCAAACGTCTACAATTCGTACTTAATATACGTTGACTTCCGTTTCACCAAGTCGAACATTTTTAATACATATTTATCGTTGTTTTCAGCATTCCCGTTATACTTTATAACTAGCAGTTATCCGCGACTTCGCTCGCGTCGATTTCTTAATTATTTTGATAACAGTTCCTCGGCACTGTACTAAGACATTATATAAAAATCCTTAAAGTATAAAAACTCACCGAAAAATTGAGTTTCATTTACCCCAGAAAATCTTTGTAAACCACGTTTGTGGTATTGCCTTCCGGGGCTAAGACAACTTAGAAGTGTACATGTGAGAAACAGTCTTGTCTCAAGTCGAAATAAATAAATACATGTTTCATTGTTTTCAAATGATATTCCAAATACCAAGTTTCAAGTCTGTAACATTTTAATTCTTGAGATATAAGTATCCTCATCAATAATTCAACTTATTTTTCACTTCCTTTCACCTCCGTTAAGTGCCTTTTCCGAAAACAAAAAGGTACATGTTCCTGTATTTTTAAAAGACTTTCCAAGTATCAAGTTTCTTGTCTGTAAAATGTTAAGTTCTTGACATTTACTGTAGATATAGCGGTACTCATTTTAAAAATTCACCCGCTTTTTCAATTCTTTTCAGCCTCTTAAGTGGATTTTCCGAAAACAAAAAAATACGTGTTTCATTATTTTTATGGAGTTTCCAAATACCAGTTTTCACGTCTGTGCGTCTGTAGCACCTTCAGTTTTTGAGATGTAATTATTCTCATAAAAATAATTCAACTTCTTCTTCACTTCTTTCCACCCCTCTCCCCCTTAAGTGGACTTCCCGAAAACAAAAACTGCGTGTTTCTTTATTTTCAAAAGAGATTTAAAAAGCCAACTTTCACGTCTGCAACAGCTTCAGTTTTTAAGATATGATGATCCTCATAAACAAAATTCAACTCCTCCTTTACTTATTTTCAAACCCCCTTAAGTCGATTTCTGAAAACAAAAGAAAAACAAAAAAGGTGTTTCTTTATTTTTAAACGGGATTCCAAATACCAGTTTTCACGTGTGTAACATTGTTACTTTTTGAGATATATGTATTCTCATACAAAGAAATCAACTAATTTATCAACTCATTCCCGCCTCCCCCGTCCCCAAGTGGATTTTCCGAAGACAAACGATTACGTATTTCTTTACAATGAAAGAATATTCTAAATACAAATTTTCATGTCTGTAACATCCTCAGTTTTTGAGATGTAAATATCCCCATAAAAATAATTCAACTCCTTTTTCACCCGTTAACTTGATTTACCACCCCCCCCCCCCCCATTGCGTGTTTCTTTATTTTAAAAGAACATTCCAAATACCAATTTTGAAGTCTGTAACCATTAGTTTTTGAGATATAAGTTTCTCTATAAAAGTAATTCAATTTTTTCACTTCCTTCCACCCACCCCGTTAAGTGAATATTTCGAAAACAAAAGATACGTTGTTTCTTTATTTATAAAGCAACTTCCAAATGCCAATCATAACGACTGTAACATCTTAAGTTTTTAGATATATGTATCTTCATGAAGAAGAACTAAACTCGTTTTTCATCCCCCCCAATTGATTTCCCCCCAAAATGAGCGTTTCTTTATTTTTAAAGGAGATTCCAAATACCAATTTTCACGTCTGTAACCTTCAGTTTTGAGATATAAGATTCTCCATAAAAAGAATTCAACTTTTTTCACTTTCTTCCACACTCCCCCTTATCTGAATTTTCCAAAAACAAAAAAATACGTGTTTCTTTATTTATAAATGAGCTTACAAATACCAATTCTCACGACTTTAACACCTTCAGTTTTTAAGATATATCCATCCTCATAAAAAGAATTGAACTCCTTCCCCTACCCCCTCACCCCAAGCAGATTCCGACACAAAATGCGTGAGTCTTCATTTTTAAAAGATATTCCAAATACCAGTTTTGACGTCTGTAACATATTTAGATTTTTTAGATGTAAGTACCCTCATACAAGCAATTCAGTTACTTTTTCAATTCTTTCACCCCCTTAAGTGGATTTTCCGAAAACAAAATAATACGAGTTTCTTTATTTTTAAAGGAGATTCCAAATACCAATATTCACGTCTGCAGCATCCTTAGTTTTTGAGATATAAGCATCCTCATACAAGGAATTCAACTCAATTTTCAGTTCATTCACCCCCTCCCCAAGAGGATTTTCCGAAAACAAAGAAATACGTACTCTTTCATTTTAAAGGCCACTCCAAATACCAATTTCCACGTTTGTAACATATGCAGTTTTTGAGATATCAGTATCCTAATAAAAATAATTCAACCGACTTTTCAGCCCTTTTTACCCCTACCCCCTTAAGTAGTTTCTTCCGAAAACAAAAAAATGCATGTTCTTTATTTTTAAAATTGATTAAAAACACCAATTTTTCACATCTCTAACATGTTAAGTTTTTGAAATGTTCTGTAGATATGCATACCATACCATACCCCATGGCACTACAGCCCTTGAAGGGCCTTGGCCTACCAAGCGACCGCTGCTCAGCCCGAAGGCCTGCAGATTATGAGGTGTCGTGTGATTAGCACGACGAATCCTCTCGGCCGTTATTCTTGGCTTTCTAGACCGGGGCCGCTAACTCACCGTCAGATAGCTCCTCAATTCTAATCACGTAGGCTGAGTGGACCTCGAACCAGCCCTCAGATCCAGGTAAAAATCCCTGAGCTGGCCGGAATCGAACCCGTGGCCTCCGGGTAAGAGGCAGGCACGTTATCCCTACAGCACAGGGCTGGCCTTCTGTAGATATGCTCATTTTAAAAATTCACCCCCTTTGTCAGTTTCCCTTAAATGGATTTTCGAGAAAAAATTATCTGTGTTTCCTTACTTTTACAGGAGATTCCCAATACAAGTTTTCAAGTCTGTAACATGTTGCGTGTCTGAGATATATTGTGGGCCTAGATATATTCTTTTTAAAATTTCACCTCGTTTGCCACTCCCGTTGAACCCCTATTCAGTGGATTTTCCAAAAACAAAAACATACGCGTTTATTTTTAAAAGAGATTCCAAATACCAATTTTCATGTCTGAAACATGTTCAGTTTTTGAGATATAAGTCTTCTCATAAAAGGTATTCAACCACTTTTTCCTCTTTCTTTTAGCCTCCTTAATGGTATTTCCCGAAAACAACACATACCGTACGTGTTTATTTATTTCTTAAAGAAGATTCCAAATGCCAATTTTTACGTCTGTAAACTTTTAAGTTGTTGAGATACAGATATCTTCATTTTAAAATGTCACCCCCCTTTTCACCCCGTTAGCGACGGAATACCCGAAAATCCTCCCTTAGTGAACACCTACGCCCTAATATAAATGTATCCCTAAAATTTTATTTCTCTACGTCCAGTTGTTTTGGCTCGGCGATGATGAATCAGTTAGTCAAGACATGTTATATATATAAAATCACCAATGTCAGATCATTTGGCACGATCCGTTAACATTCTCGTTTGACAGACAGATGTATGTGGTGTACTGGTTAGTGTGATTAGCTACCACTCCCGCTGGCCCGGGTTCGATTCCCGGCTCTGCCACGACATTTGAAAAGTGGTACGAGGGCTGGAACGGGGTCCTCTCAGCCTCGGGAGGTCAACTGAGTAGAGGGGGTTCGATTCCCACCTCAGCCATCTTCGAAGTGGTTTTCCATGGTTTTCTACTTCTCCAGGCAAATGCCGGGGTGGTAGGCCTACCTAACTTAAGGCCACGGCCGCTTTCTTCCATCTTCCTCGTCTATCCCTTCCGATCTTCCCATCCCCTCACTGGGCCCCTGTTTAGCACAGCAGGTTAGGCCCCCTGGGCAAGGTACTGCTCCTCCTCGCCAGTTGTATCCCCGATCCAAAGTCTCACTCTCCAGGACACTGCCCTTGAGGCATTTAATGCATTTAACCTTAGAGGCTACTTTTCTCTGAAAGTTTTATTCAGTGTCATGGTCTAACACAGGTAGGCAAAGAAATTTTGACTCTTCGTCCTCTAAACGTTTGGAGTGCGGTCGAAGACCTAAAATTCAAAGAGGTAGAAGACTTACACGTATAATATTCATTTTTCTTAACATAATATTTTACTCATTCTTGGTATAGTCTACATGTTCTTGTCTTGTTTGCGGCGACCACTGCATATGGCTTCGAAAATATAAAGTAAGTCACAACAACTGTCTCACGTATAGTGCCAAGGGTTAGATATCCTTCCACCTCAATTTCGATGACCAGTGGGCACTTATTGCCGGCTCCGTGGTGTAGGAGTAGCGTGCTTGCCTCTTACCCGGAGGATCCGGGTTCGATTCCCGCCAGGTCAGGGATTTTTACCTGGACCTGAGGGCTGGTTCGAAGTCCACTCAACCAACGTGATTAGAATTGAGGAGCTATCTGACGGTGAGATAGCAGCCCTTGTCTAGAAAGCCAAGAATAACGGCCGAGAGGATTCGTCGTGCTGACCACACGACACCTCGTAATCTGCAGGCCTTCGAGATGAGCAGCGGTCGCCCGGTAGACCAAATCCCTTCAAGGCCTGTATTGCCATGGGCCTTGTTTTTTTATTGCGCACTTATTCGCCAGAGAAAAAAATCCTTCACATCACAAAGAAAGAAAGAATGAAAGAAAAAGAAAGAAAGAAAGAAAGAAAGAATGAAAGAAGGACGATCTCGGCGCAAAAGTTCTACTACTTACAAAACTAAAATATGTCCTGCCAGCAGACTGCCACTTCTATTATGACACCCTTCCTCAAGATGATACACCGAGTTTTATGTTGAGCTTTGTATAAGTTCAGTGTAACTAATTATCTATAGGTCCCTATATTAAAAAAAATTATGAACACTAATGTCAGTCAGTCCGGCCATTCTATCCGGTCGATTTCCTTCATTTTTGTTTTAACTTAAAGGTATTCATGCACAAATTTGTCATCAGGTACTATAAATCACTTAACTTCCACCTTCCTCAAATTATTTCATTTTTTCAATTATTTTTATCTTTGAAGCAATCATGTCTTTGGTTCTAATTGAGGTACGGAGTTCGTTTTGGCCTAAGAACACTCAGTGGATCAGGTTCTTTCATTTCAGCTCTTAACTATTCAAATTGGTTCATTCTGAGCAAAGTTATGAGTGCACAATAAATTTGACGTCTCATTTCTTCAACATGTTTTCTCATTGAATTAATCATATCTTTGGTTCTAATTGAGGTACGCAGTTCGTTTTGGTCTGAAAACGCTCAGTCGATCAAGCGCTTTCTTTTGAGGTAAAAACTACTTACATTGGTAGATTATGAGAATAGTTATGAGTACATTTGTCTCCATGACGAAGATCTTTGAAGGACTTTTTAATAGTTCGGCGCGTAATGTTGTTCCAAGGAACGTTTAATTCAATTTCTTCGTGTAATGTATTTTCAAGTGTTTTTTTGACACAATATTACATTCTATTACCGCAGCAGATCATGTGCTTTATTTCATTAAGTCGAAACTTTGCAAATACATCCGTGAGGATAGTAACAAACAACACCATACCTTGTACATTGCGGGCGGAGCCAGCGGAAAACTGCTAGTTTACTATTAATACGAACACTGTGGGATTAAAAATGTGACTCGATGGTAGGTAACTTTAAAGCTTTTCTGTCTTTCGAACACTAATTATAACACCTATAATACTATACCATACCTGTAAAAACACGCTATTAAACAAATAATGACATGTTTCTGTCTTGAAAGAACATCATCAGATTCTATCAAATCTCAGTTTTTAATTGATGAAAAGTTGTTTAGAAATGTAGTAACGTTTATGTTTAAATTCTGTTTATAACCTTTAATACTTGAAAGTTAGAACTTATCTTAATGAAGTGCTCCAACAGTATGATCTCTCTCATTGCCAGTCCAACAAATAGTGCGAGGTAGTGTAATGCACCAGAATATGAGCTAGTAGAAAATTACCAGTACCTCGCCCAGGTGGCTCTCACCTGCTGTGCTGAACAGCGACGCATTAAGTGCTCATTAAACAATCCCTATATACATTACGAAACATTTAAAATAAGCTCACCAGACTAAAAATGAGTCACCCCTGGATAAAGCATTACAAACATCATTTAATATCGCGTAACTCCGCCCCTGGTCTTGATAACCGCCTGGATTCGGTTAGGAAGTGAGTCCACAGGGTTGTGCAGGTACATCGCATCAAGGCTAAGCCACTCGCTGACGATCGGATCACGCAATTCTACCAAACTGCAGGGATGATGATGTCGGCGTTTTACCCGCAGTTCCAACATGTCCCACAGATTTTCAACGGGATTCAAGTCAGGTGATTTTGCAGGCCAATCTACATATAATAGGGTGGGAGAGTGTTCATAAAAACCAATCACTCATCATGCAGATGTTGACTAAAAGGCAACACCTGATCACCCAGATTGTATAAATACTTTTTTTTCTATTTGCTTGACGTCGCACCGACACAGATAGGTCTTATGGCGACGATGCGATAGGAAAGGGCTAGGACTGGAAAGAAAGCGGCCGTAGCCTTAATTAAGTTACAGCCCCAGCATTTGCCTGGTGTAAGAATGGGAAACCACGGAAAACCATCTTTAGGGATTCCGACAGCGGGGTTCGAACCCACTATCTCCCGGATGCAAGCTCACAGCTTTTAAATACATATGCTGGTTCATGTTAGTGGTCGTCTCAGTAAGCGGACCCAATCCACGATACGAAAACCATCTTCTAACCATCACAGACCCACCTCCGGCTTGACTCTGACCTTGCACTAATCCAGGATGAAATGCTTCATTAGGCCTTCGGTGCACTCGACGACGTGCGTCATTGGAATGCAGGCAAAAATGTGATTCGCCAGACCACACTACGTCCGTCAGTTAGCTACTGTCCACGTTCGATGATTTCTAGCCCATTGAAGACGCGGAGCTTTGTGAGTTGCGAGGAGACCGACTCCGAATGTTCAATGCATGTAGTTCCCGTCGCAATTTTCTCTCGCTAACGGGTCTGGGATGGAACTTCACTGAATGCAGCAATTCCTGTCGGGTTTGGAAGCGATTTTCATTCACAAGCCGTGAAACGCGTCTCCGGTCCTTCTCAGTCAGGATCTTTTACCGACTACAATTTTGACGTCGCGTTTCGTGGACACGTGTAGTACACCACAGGTTGTAGACATGTTGAACAGTCCGCTGCGAAACACCAGCAAATCCAGCAACTTCACTCACCGTGTGGCCGTGGACACGGCCAAACATGATTGCCCCTTTTTGCCATTCTGTCACATCCTTACATCTACCCGTGTTGGCGTTGGCTCTCCGCTTGAAATATCAATGTTTCACTGATCACTACTGCCTTATGCTCACATAGAGGCTGTGCGCGTGCGGTTGAGCACGGGACTCGTTCGCTGCCCCACACAGTGGTCTAAACACCGATTCTAGCCGACAATAAATCGTATAATCTTTCCGAGTTCACAAAAACCGATGAAAATTCATACTCGAGGGTTTTCGAGGTCGCTGATTACGATTTTCGATTTTCGATTAACGGAGTAGCGGATCCACTATGCGTCCACTAACTTGCAAAACTTAGGGTAGCCGGACAAAATTTAGTATTCCGCGAATGGATTCATGGTAAATGGCGCGCTATGCTCCCGTTAACTCTTTAATGAAATTATGAACAGGGTTTAGAAAGAATAACGTATGGAATCCTTGACAAATGTCATGATGTTATTTTCATAAGAATCGGTCATCTAAATCTATGATGTAAAACTTATCAACGATTGTAAGAATTAGGCCAGTTTGGCGAGGAAGGTGACCTGAAAAGGAATAAGAATATATTACGTTATATTTGAAATGTTTCGATTTTTTAGCGCCATGTTACTTTTTAATGCTATTTGTTCGGGGCGTCGACCCATGTGGATCTTTTTGGCCCTATGTTACTTATTAGTAAGACTACTTACGAGTCATGCCTTGGGTTCACTATCTGAAACTGACATTTCAACGTCCTCTTCTTCCGCTTTGGAAGTTTCCTCTTCGGAAGTCTCTTCATCCGAAGCCTCCTCTTCATATGTGTCCTCATCGAACACGAGCAAAGCTTGTACTCCAGGGGGCAGTTCATTCCAGTGAATTTCGGCTTTGATGAGGTGCCTTGTAACTACTGCGTCCGACGAAAACAGGAGACTGTATTAGATCAGTTGTTGTGTTCTTTCTGGAGGTCTTCCGGATTTGGTGCTCCCGGAAGAACCTGTAATCCTTGTTTCGGGATTCTTGGGCCTCCTCTGATAGCTTTCCGATTTGCAGTAGGGCGTATCTGATCGCCTGAGCACCATGAATTAAGACTTTATGGACGGTCGGAGGCATAGGATACCAATTATATGACACGAACAATTTTGCAGTGTCTGAAGCGTACGCGCTGAAAGCATTAGCGTTCACCTGATGACCAATGGACAAAACCTAGAACCCAGAGAAGAGTATAAATATCGTGAAGCGAAGGACCTTTGACATCTTACTTTCGTTCGTCCCTTGAACAACCCTGTCAACTTTCAGGCCCAGCTCTTTCCACAAAGCTTCCTGAATAGTGGATTTTCGATCTTTGACATCTTGCTTTCGTTCATCCGTGGTGTTTCGTAAACTACCTTTAAACAACAAATTTCAGTGTAAAGAAATACAGTCAAATCCATGGCATAGAAAGGCTCGGAGAGCGGTAGGTCACGAGTCAGAGACAGTGGGCGTTGCGTTGCTGGTAGAGGGTGGGATGGGAGAATGACACTGATAAGAAAAAGTGGTGAGGTTAAATTTTTCGGGTTACTTATAAGCAAATACCGCCAGCAACAAAAAGGTGCAAGAAGTGGCAGTTGATTTTTGGTGGAAAATCTTTAGTATACTGTATAATATCGATTTAATCAATCAGTAAATCATAACTACCTACAACTTCGGTTTCCGGTCCTGAAAAACGCCGTAAAATCGGAGTACAATGAAGTCTAAAATATGGAGAAGTTAACTGGTTGATAAGGTCGTTTTAGCGCATGCAGAAGGATTTATCCTTGTGAATTTACTCAACAAATATCCTTCAAGAAAGGGTCCTTCAATATCCTGGTTGGTCCCAATAAGATATAAATGTTTAATTTTCTCCAAGTTTTTAAAATTGTCATGTTTGTGCTTCATTCCCCGCCACTTACACATTCCAAGCACATTATGTGTGGCAGACATGAGGTACCTGGGGTGTCTTAGAATGAGTTCCCAAACTTTTTTCAGCGATTTCTTGACTTCGATTTTATCGATTTTTTGCCGGCTAGAATCGGTGTTTAGACCACTGTGCGCCATCTGTACAGGCCTAACGATCCATCTGTGCGTGCGCACTAGGGTGACTAATTTTTGTCCGGTGAACATGCGATAACAACAGTAATAATGGTGATGCTATTTTGCTAGTGGCTTTACGTCGCACCGACACAGATAAGTCTTATGGCGACGATGGAATAGGAAAGGGCTAGGACTGGGAAGGAAGCGACCGTGGCCTTAATTAAGGTACAGCCTCAGCATTTTCCCGGTATGAAAACGGGAAACCACGGAAAACCATCTTCAGGGCTGCCGAAAGTGGGATTCGAACCCACTACCTGCCGGATGCAAGCTCACAGCCGCGCGCCCCTAACCGCACGGCCAATACGCCCGGTATAATGGTGATGGTAATAACATTAAGAATAAAGCTAAAAGTACAATTCAGAGTAGCCGGTGACATCACCGTAATATAACGTAACGGAACGTTTCCGACAAACTAGGCAACTGGCCTCACGCCAAAGACAGAACATTGCACCACCTCGCACTTTTTGCTGGACTGGCCGGGAGAGAGGACGTAGTATTGGAGTTCTAACTTTCAAGTATTAAAGGTTATAAACAAAATTTGAACATAAATATTTCTACATTTCTAAACAATTTTCGCCGGGCTCAGTGGCTCAGAGGGTTGAGGCGCTGGCTTTCTGATCCCAACTTGGCAGGTTCGATCTTGGCTCAGTCCGGTGGTATTTGAAGATGCTCAAATACGTCAGTCTCATGTAGGTAAATTTACTGGCACGTAAAAGAACTCCTGCGGGACAAAATTCCGGCACCTCGGCGTCTCCGAAAACCGTCAAAATTACGGTAGCTAGTAGGACGTAAAAACAATAACATTATTTATAAAAAACAATTTTCATCAGTTAAAGTATGATTTGTTAGAATCTGATGATGTTCTTGCAAGAATGAAAAATGTCATTCTTTGTTTTTAAAGGTATGTTAAAGGTGTTGTGTTCGACAGACCGAAAAACTTCAGAGTTATTTAACTGAGTCGACACTGAAAAGTTTGGCTTCCTTCGTGACAAACTCAATGATAGGATGATATTTGTGCTCTCCTCTTCTGTCGTCGGCATTATCATCCGAACTGTTCGATGCTGCTTTCTTTAAGACTTGATTCCGCATTATTTAATATTTCTTCATGTTCTTCCGCCTCTGTGGGGTAGTGGTTAGTGTGATTAGCTGCCACCCTCTGAGGCCTGGGTTCGATTCCCGGCTCTGCCACGGAATTTGAAAAGTGCTATGAGGGCTGGAACGGGATCGATTCAGCCTTAGGAGATCAACTGAGTAGAGGGATTCGATTTTTCCCACTTCTCCTCCAGGCAAATACCGGGATGGTACCTAACTTAAGGCCACGGCCGCTTCCACCGGGCGAGTTGCCCGTGCGGTTAGGGGCGCAAGGCTGTGAGCTTGCATCTGGGAGATTGTGGGTTCGAATCCCACTGTCGGCAACCATGAAGATGGTTTTCCGTGGTTGTACCTTAATTTATAAGGCTACGGCCTCTTCCTTCCAACTCCTAGGCCTTATCTATCCCAGCGTCGCCAAAAGACGTCGCCATAAGACCTATCTGTGTCGGTGCGACGTAAAGCCACTAGCGAAAAAAGGCCGTTTCCTTCCCTCTTCCTTGTCTATCCCTTCCTATCTTCCCCTACGAGGACCCTGTTCAGCATAGGAGGTAAGGCCGCCTGGGCGAGGTTCTGGTCCTCCTCGCCAGTTTCATCCTCGACCAGATGTCTCACGTCCCAGGATACTACCCTTCAGGCGGTAGAGGTGGGATCCCTCGCTGAGCCAGGTGGGGGGGAACCAATCCGAGACGGGAAACGGACTAAGAAAAAATATTAAGTGGTCAGAGACTTTGTTGTGAAAATAAAGGATGTCATTAATATGTAGCTGATGGCACGTTTAACTTGGGTGCATTATTTTGACCTGAATACAAATTAACAAACCTTCCTCGTCATCTTCACTTATAATGATCAAGGTTCTCTTCATTCATTTCTCTTTAAGATTAGTTCTTATTATGAATCTGTATTCATTAATATTAGGGGCTGCCTGGCCGAGGCGATAAAGGCGTGCTCAGTTCGCCCGAAAGGACGTGGGTTCGAGTCCCCGTCAGGAAGTCGTAAAATTTAAGAAACGAGATTTCCACTTCCGGAGGTGCACATGGCCCTGAGGTTCACTCATCCTACATCACAAATGAGTACTGGGTCAATTCCTCGGGGCAAGGGTGGCCGGGCGTAGAGCTAACCACTTTACCCCCTCAAGTGCCGAGGTTACGGATAGTGGAAGCCTTTACCTTCCACCCCTCCAAGGGCCTTCGGGGCCTGTATGGAGATGACTTTGCTTCTTTCTATTCATTAGTATTGTTTCGGGAAGGTTATAATGAGAGAGAGGAATATTCTTTGCTCTCTCAACCAAGCAGTCAAGCTAGTAACTGTCCGACATGACGTAAACTCGTAACCCACATCATTTTTAAGAATGACATACCGGGCGAGTTGGCCGTGCAGTTAGAGGCGCGCGGCTGTGAGCTAGCATCCGGGAGATAGTGGGTTCGAATCCCCCTGTCGGCAGCCTTGAAGATGATTTTCCGTGGTTTCCCATTTTCACACCAGGCAAATGCTGGGACTGTACCTTAATGAATGCCACGGCCGCTTCCTTCCGACTCCTAGGCCTTTCCTATCCCATCGTCACCATAAGACGTATGTGTGTCGGTGCGACGTAGAGCCACTTGCAAAAAAAATGGCATGAATACCAAAAGTTTTAAACTGATTATTAACAGAATAGAAAACAAAAAACACAAAAGTAGCTTTAAAAATAAAAAGCCGTGAAAGTGTTTAGTGTCCTCCATAAAATGTTATTTCTGGGGTTACAAGGTGACGCGCAAGACAATCTCCGAACAGACCACGAAGGTCCCTGGATGAGTGGAAGGTAAATATTTCCACTGACTGTAGCCTCGGCTCTTAGTGAGCTCTATGACCGGCGGCTATGAATGAACATAGTATTCAGTTTTGGTGTGGGATGAAGAAACCTCAAGGCTATGTGCCTCTCCAGAAATGGAAGCCTCGTTTCTAAATGTTTGGTCTTTCTGACGGGGAATCGAATTCATGTCCTTCCAAGTGAACCGAGAATACATTTACCGCCTCAGCTAGGCAGCTCCTTTCCATATACGGAATTAATATCTCCTAGTATTACCTAGTAGTGGTCTCACTAAGCACTTATGTAGGAGCTGCAGGAGGGGCAAGTGAACAAACCCCACTGGAGTTGCTCTCCGATATCAGGGTCAGTTCCTGTCACTCTTTTAATGCACCTTGACCTACAGCTGAACGATATATAAGTTCGTTCGCTGGCGATATCGAACATACTCGATCTCCAGCAGACCGATCAACAACTCTTAACATGTACAAGCTGGTAAGGACTTAGAGGGTCATCTGGTAATAAACAAAACCAAATTCCAGAGTAGCGGTTATTATACACCGATCAAGTTATTAGTCTGCCCATGCTGTTGTTGATTCATTTTCGAGCTACGACTACACATGTAGCCTAATATTGAGTCCAATCAATTTAATAACTTCTTAATTTATTGATTATATTGATGTTATATTGATATTATATAGTATATTATTATTATATTATATTGTTGGTTTTACGTCGCACCGACCAGTCAGGCCGTATGGCAACGATGGTACACGACTGGGAAGGAAGCGACCGTGGCCTTATTGGAGGTACAGCCCCAGTATCAGCCTGGAATGAAAATGGGAAACCAGGGAAAACCATTTTCTGAGTTAACGATAATGGAGTTTGAACCTCACGATCACCATCTAGCTAAGAGCTACGCAGCCTTAACCACACAGCCAGCTCGCTCGTTTATGTTATTCAGGAGTCATTAATAAACAATATTATGATTAAGGCTTAGGTTACATGTCTCATAACCAGAATATCAGCATTTTCAAATTAACTAATTAATGTGAATTAACTGAGACTGTACTGTAAAGAACATACAGGTCAGTCACATTATAAACTACTTAGCTGAGTGTCTCAGGCTGTAAAACGCTGGCTTTCTTAGTCCAAGTTGGCAGTTTCGATCCCCTATCACTCTGATGGTACTTGAAGGTGCCTCGCGTTGGTAGATTTAACAGCACGTAGGCTAAAAGAACTCAAGTGGGACAAAATTCCGCCAGCTCAGCGTCTTCGAAAACAGTAATATTAGTTACTGAGACATAAAATCAATAACGTTATCACAGTTTAAGCTAGCACGAGACTCAGTGAGCTATTTCCAATGTTATATATTTTTAAATAGCTTCTGTTTGGTATTTACAGTCACTAAGTCGATAACTGACCGGTGATGTCTTCGCGATGACAGAGGGTAGCAATTTATATTCCCTCGATAGACAGTAGATCGTCCAGGTATGAGAAGCTGCAGTTCACAGGTGTGAGAATAAAGGCCCAGGTTCGAAAACAATTATCAAAATTGCATGATTGTCCTGTTTTACAAACCTCAATACACGAAGAATGCTAGAATTTTAAGTTACAGTTTCTTATCCACATTACATATTTAATGCAATCATCCCACTACAGGCACTGACGTATCATAGATTATCACAGAAGGTACAATAAATTCTAGTAACACAGACAAGGCCACAGCACAGGTTTTTACACAGTTTTGACAGCGATCGAAACACAGGTTTGTTGATCAGTGTACTCCAAGTCCCTTACATGAAGCAAAGGAGATGTCTAGCCGAAGCGGAAGGACTTAGGTTCGATTCCCCGTCAGGAATTGGAATAATTTATAAATGAGATGTCCACTTCTTGAGAGGCATATGATCCTAATATTCACTCAGCCTACACCAAAAGTGAATATATTTACACTATAATTGGCGGGCTGAGTGGCTCAGACGGTTGAGGCGCTAGCCTTCTGACTCAAACCTGGCAGGTCTCAGTCCGGTGGTATTGAAAGGTGCTCAAATACGTCAGCATTGTGTCGGTAGATTTACTGGCACGTAAATGAACTCCTGTGGGACTAAATTCCGCCACCTCGGCGTCTCCGAAAACCGCAAATGTAGTTAGTGGGACGTAAAGCCAATAACATTAAAAATGAGTATTTGGTAAAGGTGGCCGGTCATAGAGCTAACCACTCTATCTCACCTAGCGCCGAGGTAACGAATAGCGGAATACTTTTTCTTCCACTCGTCCAGGGGCCTTCTTGGCCTGTAAGAAGAAGGCTTTGCTTCGCATGAAGCAGCAACAGCAACAACTCAACCATAAATGGTATCATGTTCGTTAGTATAGACGTAAGTAGCAAACTACCCCGCTCCTCCCACTGCCTTGCACTCCTCATTACGACGCCACCATCCGACTTTTCGGTTTCCCTACAACAACACAAACTTTGGTGGTGCTTTTTGCAGCCTCCGGGCTGAACACCTAACACACGGTCTTTAGTGAGGTAGTCTAGGACCAAGGAATAATGGTCCTTTCCGTTTCCTTTCTACGAGCAATGAGGTTAACTTGGAAAGTTGATTGTTGTTATATGTTAAAAATTGAAATGTTTTCCTTTTTGAATTGATGTATTGCCTAATTGAATTGTCTAATAATTTTTATTCAAAAATATCGTGATCGTCTCAAGTGTGAAATGCTTTGCGGTACATGTATCTTCAGACTGATTGGATTTGAAGGAACGTTAAACTTATAGCTTAATTGCTATTGAATATTCTGCCCTTGAGGCGGTGGAGGTGGGATCCCTCGCTGAGTCCGAGCGAAAAACCAACGCTGCAGGGTAAACGCATTAAGAAAGAAAGAAGAAATAATATTATTGACTTTTATAATCTTAGATCGCAATAAGTCGTTTCAATTCGTTAAAAATAAACACACTAAAGCGGGTCACAATCTCAAAACCTTATTATTGAAGAATCTACAGAAACTGTCTTAACCACTCATTTCGTATTTGGATATGATTGTAACACAGTTTAAATTCATTTTGTGAGCATCTATGAATATGTTTAAGATCTTTAACCCAACATCAATAAAAAAAAATCCCAGTTGTTTGAGTTTATCGAGTTCTGAAACTATTACAATTATCACCTAATATCTAATATAGTAGGTACTGGTCAAATGGACCAAGTCAGCGTACACTAACTTTAAAATTAATCATGTTTAATAAGGAAAATTGATTATTTTGAATTAATTAAGTAAAATGCATCTAATAATGATTTTGTGATTAAATCCTATTTTAGGTAGGCCTACACATAATTTATGCCTTATATTTTAAGTACTGTGCCTTTGCTGGCAGGACCTAGTGTTTACAGTGCACTATGTCTTCTGGTATAGACTAGAGCAATTTTGTTACTTTCATTGATCTGTCTCAGCTTTATCCTTGGCTTGGACAAAATGAAAGTGACTGAGGTCTGGTATAGACTAGAGCAATTTTGTTACTTTCATTGATCTGTCTCAGCTTTATCCTTGGCTTGGACAAAATGAAAGTGACTGAGGTATGAGTGATGCTAGTAATGCCATTCCTTTAGCAGCCAGTCCCTACTATGAATGGTGTGAAAATATTGCTCATAGGGTCAGTTAGTAAATGCATTTCAGTGGGCTTGGCAGACTGATATGTATTAACTTCTGGCTCCGCGAGGAAAGCAACGGGAAACTACCTCACTCCTCATTTCCCTAGTACGCCTCTTCAGTGATGCCTAGGCCATCTATGACAGCTGATGGCGGAACTGTTGAGGATCCAACCAGCCTTCGGGCTGAGGACTAAACATACATACATACATACATACATACATACATACATACATACATACATTTCAAGTTCATCTTAAACGCGTTCTCTATGATATGTTGCAACAATTTACATCAATATTATCCTATTTTCCACATGTAGATTTATAACAATAATAATTTATAATAAGTTTAAATTTTTCGGTTACATATGTCGAATATGCTATTATGGAAGTCGTTAAACATTGCCTGTTTTCCTGCAAAATATCTTTCTTTTGTCGGTTTATGTATCTTAATCTCCAGTATCGCTTAAGCAGAATTAAACGGAGTGTTTACGCTTCTCAGGAGGAACAAACACTAGCCAATCTGAAACTGATGGGTAAGATGTGTTCTTCCATGAATCAGCTGATATATCAGATATTTCATAAAATCTTAACCTCTTCTTGAAAAATATCTCGGTTGCAGCATATTGAACACGATCTGCTATTATTCCAGGTTCTCCTGCCTCTGCTCTTCGCCGCCGTCTCGGCCGGTTACCTGGGCGCTGCTCCTGCCGTGGCTACTTACGCCGCCGCTCCCGCTGTGGTCGCCGCCCCCGCTGTAGCTCATGCCGCAGTCCCCGTCGCCACCTCTTACGCTAACACTTACAGAGCTCCCATTCTCAGGGCCGCTCCTGCTGTGGCCGTGGCTCATGCCGCCCCCGTGCTAGCTGCTGCCCCCGCTTACGCTGCCTACTCTGCTGGCCACGCTTACATCCACTAAATATTAATGTAATGCAATAAATTATTTAAAACATTTTCAGTTATATGACTCTTATTTGCGATCATTTTCGTCCTTTGTACGAGTTCCGATCCCATCAAATCCAAGTCAGTTCTTGCATTATATGAGATATACTGTACTATGTGTTTAGTATCTTTCGCAGCCTTACAGAGCTCCAGTACTCAGGACCGCTCCAATCGTAGCCACATTATCTTCTCTTGACTATGCAGTATTTTTCCTTAGTACCGAGACATTATGGGAATGTAGGCCTTATGACACAGTCATGGTCTATGAAGACGGTTACACCCCAGATGAATTGCAGTTATAGGAGTGCCACGAGGTCACCGTTCCATCATCCCAAATGGTATTGCTTGGCTCTCTTGACCGGGTCTGTTGCCTCTCATATCAACAGCTGATCTCACAAGGCTGAGTGAACCGCATTCCAGCAGTCTCCATACAGAAACAAGAGACCTTAGTAAATCTAAAGTCGCCATAAGACCTATCTGTGTCGGTGCGACGTAAAGCAACTAGCAAAAAAAAAAAAAAAAAAAAAAAAAAAAAAGTAAATCTAAAGCTATCGGAACCATGGGTGAATTAAACGTCATTTGAAAGTAACCTGGTGTTTTCTTTATGTAATAGCGAGGTCTTGCTAGCAGACGGTACCTTTCATGTTTATCCAATTTATCTTCGACAGTTATACAGTATAAACTACAACTCATGTATAAAAAGGTGGACGATATCTGCAAGTCGTTTTTGCTTTATTGCTTGCCATATCCATTTTTTTTTTTTTGCTATTTTGCTTTACGTCGCACCGACACAGGCAGGTCTTATGGCGACGATGGGACAGGAAGGAGCTAGGAGTGGTAAAGAAGCGGCCGTGGCCTTAATTAGGTACAGCCCCAGCATTTGCCTGGTGTGAAAATGGGAAACCACGGAAAACCATCTTCAGGGCTGCCGATAGTGGGGCTCGAACCTACTATCTCCCGAATACTGGATACTGGCCACAATTAAGCGACTGCAGCTATCGAGCTCGGTCTTACCATTTCCAATGACTATTACGAAAATATGTAGTCGCTTATAAATCTCCTATGTGAGAATGAACTGAACCCAAATACAGTGTGCTGTTACATTATGAATACCGTGCCCATGCAGCAGTAAATAGTGTTCTTCGTACTAAAAATGTTCGTGGGCGTAAATTTCATTTGGGCCAATCCTGGTAGCGGAAAATTATAAATGTAGAATTGCGGAATGACTATCGGTATAAGAACAGTAGACTATGAATCTAGTATCTGGTTAAGATCATTTTTGGACTGCCATTTTTACTTTGTGAAGAAATGTCAGATGTTTTCACGGAACTTATTGGTGTCACTCCCTCAGACATGTATTCTCATTATGGTTTAAAAATGAATATTGACTTCTCTTTCTCCTCATATTTCGACCGTTGAACGATCAGGCACAACGATGATGAAAATAAGTAATGGAGTTGAAGAACTTCATCGACATTCTAAAAGCCTCTTCTACTCAGAAAGTCATTTCCATTAATATTTATTTGCTGAAAAGCTGAAACTAACGTACAAATGAAGAGTAGACTTACGTCATTCTACTTCTGAAAGTAGGAAAAACAAAAAACATGAACTTATTCTGCTGCTTTGGCATGACTATGGAATAGGACAAAAGTTACGGCTCTATGATATCATAGTAATTGGTACGAAACAACCACTGAAAGATTTTTAATGAACGTTGCCACTTACTTTGAAGGTGAATAATTTGTACTGTATTTCTAATTAGCTCATTACTTCGACTTGCGATTTTATCCTGTGAGTGCTGTGGTTTAGATTTCTGTCCAAATATATTTATTTATTAACTTTTTCCTTTTGTCCTGTACTGCTAGGACGAGCTGAGAATCGAACACAGGACCTCCGCGTAATAGGATGACACGCTACATTCGGGGCTGGCAAAAACTACTTAGGCCAGGATGATCCAAGCGGGCAGACCCGTGCTTGGCCCAGACCTGCCTCGGGATCTTACTGCTGAAAGTGAGTCTGGAAGAAGAGAGAGGAAGTGAGTGGGAGAAGAGGTGGAGGAGAGTGAAATGTATGGACGGCTCCCTTTATAAAAAATGAATTTGAGAATGACAAATACTAGCCTTTACGAAAAAACTTACTTATATTACTTACTTAGTCGATCCTCTTCTACCCGAAAGTGTAGAGGCAGAAAATACGAGGGCTATAGACTAAATAAAGTAGTACCGGGCGAGTTGGCCGTGAGGTTAGGGGCGCACGGCTGTGAGCTTGCATCCGGGAGATAGTGGGTTCGAATCCCACTCTCGGCAGCCCTGAAGATGGTTTTCCGTGGTTTCCCATTTTCACACCAAGCACATGCTGGGGCTGTACCATAATGAAGGCCACGGCCGCTTCCTTCCCACTCCTAGGCCTTTCGTATCCCATCGTCGCCATAAGACCTATCTGTGTCGGTACGACGTAAAGCAAATAGCAGAAATAAAGTAGTGGCAACGTAGTCCAGACACTCGCAGGAGATCGGGCATGCGCAAATGGGATATGAGAGCGGTCAGGTGGCGCTGCTGTCGCTGTGTAGTGTGCATTTGACGGGCATCCAGTTGGAAGTGTCGTTGCTGTGTGGCGTTGAAGTGAAGAGTGTCGATTTCACCGCTCTAAAGCGTGTTTTCAAAAGGTGATCAGCGTTCTTGGATTAAAATCGACGTTGGCCGTGGCAAAAAATGCATCAGAAATGTTATCGAGGATTAAGTGAAGCCTATGGCGAGAATACATTACCGTATAAGACGACTGCACGATGGGTCAAGGCGTTTTGTGCTGGTCGGAATGAGGCTGAGGATTTGCACCGCACAGGTCAGCCCTCCATTCCTCGAAATCAGATCGAGATCGTGAGTGGTCTCGTTTCCGTAGACCATCGATGAACTGTCCGGGAATTAGCCGTAGATGTTGGTCTCAGTCATCAAGCGAAATGTCTTAACAGGAAGAAAATTACGTCCTGTTGGGTTTCACATCAACTCACCGACGTACATAAAGGGCACCGGCATGCAATGGCTGGCATCCACCTGGACAGATACCGCAACGAAGGAGATGCTTTTATGCACCGTATTGTCGCTATTTATAAGGCGTGGGCACGGGCCTGAATTAAAGCGTCAGTCGAATACATGGCGTCACCCAGGTTCACCACGTCCACAGAAATTTCGGCAGGAACCCAGTCGGGTGAAGCTTATGCTGATTGTGAAATACGACTGCGAGGGTGTTATTCTTACTAATGCTGTGCCTGGGGGACAAACCGTCAACGGTGACTATTATTGCTGATTTCTGGAACGACATCTGCGTACGGCTATCCGGCGCAAACATCCACGTTTACTGCGAGACGATCGCCCTATCATGTTGCACGACAACGCACGTTGTCTTGTTCCAAACTATGTCAAGCTCTTATTGCAACGGTGGTCTTGGAACACCCTCCATACTCACCAGATATGAGTCCTATTGATTTCGACTTGTTTCCGAAGTTCAAGGAACCCCTCCGGGGCCACAGATTTCCTGACAGGGCACGCAGTAGGGCGCTCCGTCACTTTCATAACAGACGCAGGGGTGTCAGAATTTTGCCCCGTAGGATATCTTTAACGTGTTGAAAGCCAATGACACGGAGTTGTTACCTTACAGCCTCTACTGTACACTGACAGAACATAAATATAGAACACACTGTGATAAAAGTGTACGTGTTTCATCTGAGGGTTATCGTATTACTCTGTGTTTTGTGTTGTACGTTTTGGTTATTGCACATGACAGGCTTTAAATTACTCTGGTTTTTGTTTTATACATGTTGGTTATTGAATATTGCAGGCTTTTTCCCTATTGTGAAGGTATTTCCTCACAAATAAGGTTGACTGGTGTAACAAACCGAATGAATCCTAAGTATATCAGTACCGGTACTCTGTTTTTTCGAGTTGCTTTACGTCGCACCGACACAGATAGGTCTTATGGCGACGATAGGACAGGAAAGGACTAGGGATGGGAAGGAAGCGGCCGTGGCCTCAATTAAGGTACAGTCCCAGCATTTGCCTAGTGTGAAAATGGGGAAACCATGAAAAACCATCTTGAGGGCTGCCGACAATGGGGTTCGAACCCACTATCTCCCGAATACTGGTTACTGGCCGCATTTAAGCGACTGCAGCTGTAACGAGCCATCGGAGACTACAGGTCCCTTACAGCAATACACTCAGAAGGCATCCCTGAGCAACCTCCGAAAGTTTGTCGGTGGAGTTCGGTTTCGCCCTGTTGATATCTGATGAAATGTCTACGAGGTAATCGGGTTTTCTTTACTACAACCTGTGACAATAAAGTTCGGTGAATGAAGTCAGAACGGTTGACCCGGCAACACTGGCGACACATAACGCTGCACCTGCGTAGCAGCAGGTTTTGACTACCTGCTCCCAACGTTGTTCAGTTGAGCATCGTGTGTGTGCCGTGTTAAGACCTGTTTGACACAGTGCGTGTTTAGTGCGTTGGTTCTGAACTGCGAACAGGAACATGAACGACCAAAAGGTAAATGTACAGTTGTGTTTTAAGCTTGGCAAGACACCGAAAGAAACGCATGCGATGCTGGTACGTGTTTATGAAGATCAAGCACTGTCCTTGAAGTGTGTGTATGAGTGGTTCGCCCGTTTTCAAGGAGGCCGGGAAAGTGTTTCTGACAACCCCCGTAGCGGAATACCGGCGACCGCCGTCATTGACGAAAACATTGAGAAGGTGAGGACATTAACCACGAACGATCGGCGATTAACTATGCGCATGATAGTGGAAGAACTGCAGATTAACCGTGAATCCGTGCGACAAATCGTTACCCAGAAGTTAGGGAAGAGGAAAACGTGTTCTCGTTTTGTGCCACATCACTTGACTGACGATCAGAAGCAGGCACGTTTAAAGGCTTCGCAGGATTTTGTCGAAACGGTGGATGCAACACCAAATTTCTTGAACGGTATTGTCACTGAGGATGAAACCTGGTGTCTCAGGTACGACCCTGAAACGAAACGGCAAAGCATGGAATGGCGTTCTCCGGGATCCTCACGTCGGAAAAAGGTCAAAGCCGAAAAGTCACGCATCAAACTCGCTTTGAAATGAAAGAGATTTGACGATATTTCTGACATCCATTGAAACGTGACGAGGCTTTTGAACACCATCCCAAAGGAAGCCTTCTTGCAAAGTTTCCAGGACATGTATCGCTGGAAGGACAGTAACGTCACTGTCGTGCATTGTTCATCTATGTTGATAGTAGAGGACTATTCACTATTCACCGAACTTTATTGTCACAGGTTGTATATGATTGGTTTATATTGTATGTGATCAAGCTGAAGAGATTTGACTATCTGTTGGTTATATATATATATTCGTTTACGGCCATTAGAGACCACGTTAGATAACAATTACATGTTTCTGGAAGCCTTCCTCACAGCCCAGAACTTCAGCATCCTCTCTCTGGCAGCCTGTCTTCTTTCGTCCGTCCACCCACGGTTAAGTTTTGGTTCGTCATGGAATCCCTGAAATCTGTCGATCACTGACCTAAACTTTGTTCGGTTTGAGATGTCTTCCGAATTTAGTCCTACCTGTCTGAGATCCTTTCTCACCTCCCTGAACCATTTGTCCGACACTTTAGGTCTGCTGTCTAGTATTGTGAAAATCCTTTTCGTTAGTCTCTTCTCATCCATTCTAAATAAATGCCCATAGAATTTAAGTCTCCGTTTTCTCATGCACTCAGTTAGCCTTTCATTGTCTCGGTAAAGTTCTTCCCTTCCTCGCAGCCTATACTGTCCATCCACAATCTTTGGACCCATTATTTTGTATATTCAATAATTTTACTTCTATTAAGGATTTGGTTGTTTCTGCTGTGTTAGTACCTGATTACATGGGAGCCCATTTAGAATTTATTTTTACCATATTCGTCTTGACTGAGGTCCAACTGAAGTGTGGCTCGAGATGCATCGAGAGTAGTGACGTCAGCCTCGAGTAGGCTTATCTCAAACGAGGGTTATGCCCATCACTACGGGCACCTCGAGATTCATCGAGTGTAGCGACGTCGAATCTCAAGGATCCAAAGAACCTGAGAGCCAACCATAGCTCCGTCTGAAGGACAATCCAGGGACCATGGTATCCCTGGGGCTCAGTACATCAGGAAGTGTCCATTACTGGCCGTAAGGAACGGCTACCGCAGACGTTGGAGCCGAGAAGAGGCTCAACCGAGGGGCCCTCTCAGAGAGCAAACGGCGAGGCGGAATACTCCGGGCAATTGGAAAATAAATGCAGAGCCAACAGTATGTTTCACCAACATCCCAATTCAAAGGGAGGGACGGGCAGAGAGACGGGAGAGCGACCGCACTCGGTATTACCGTGGGGTCCCTGAGAAGTATAGTGACGGGAATAATAAAATCCACCACCCTACAGGGCCCCCGAAACCGAAGAGCTAATTTTCCAGAGGGGGTGAAATTCTTCACAAATACACTGTCGCCGACGGCGATGCTCGAGGGGCTACCCCTGATTATAACGCTCCTCTTTCTTCAAACAGTAGCTCTTAATATTATTCAAGGCTCGCTTCCACGTGGCCCTAATATTCGGATCAATGTTCTCATGCAATAATTCACTAATGCTCAACAAGTTGCATAAGGGAGAATTAGGGACAAAAGAAAACATTAACGAGAAAGGCGTCATCTTATGGGCCTCGTGATTAGCCGTATTAAAGGCTAAAGCCAAACCAGGGAATCGAGGTATCCCACCTCGAAACATCTTCATGGTGAAACGCGATGAGGGCGGAACGTAGATTACGGTTGACCATTTCAGCGTACGAGGGTTGGGGATAGTACGCCGAGGTGGTAACATGTGATATGGATAGGCTAAAACAGAACTTCCTGAATAGGTTCGAAGTAAAGGCCTTAGCGTTATCCGAAACTAAAACCTGGCAGGGACCAAAGACGGAAAAAGTAGATTTCAAGCATCTTACCGTGGTGTCAGCGGTAGCGAGTTTATTTGGGAACAGCCACGTAAAACGAGTAAACCCGTCAACACAAACTAAAACGAACCTGTTCCCATCTCCCTTAGATTTAGGTAAAGGACCCACGAAATCTATGCATATTCGCTGCATGGGGCGCATAGCTTTAGTAGAGGAGAGAAATCCTACCTTCGTATTCAACGCCGGCTTACTAACCCTACAGATCTTACACGCCTTAACCAATTCACGTACTTCATCATCTAAACCTTTCCAAATGAAATTTTCCCTGATTTTCTCCCTCGTTTTGAACACTCCCAGATGCCCCGCAAGTGGAGTCTCATGATAATATTTAAATAACATCGGTACTAATTTGGCAGGTACCACCACCTTCATCTTTTGGTCGTGCCTAGCGGGAAAAAGAGGACCCCATTTCTCAGAACATACGGAGGGAGGGAGCTCCCATTCTTCAAATCTTGTACTATGGGACCTAACACCGGATCTTCGCTTTGAAATTTGGCGACATCATGGTACAAAAGAGGTGTGTCAGACAAAATTGCGCCTATAAGGGTCGGCGAACTATCAACCATGGGAACGGAAGGGTCGTCATCTTGAACCTCCGGATGACCAAACATACGACTCAGGGAGTCAGCCAATACATTGTCGGCGCCCCGAATGTGACGGACGTCGAATTAGAACGCCGAAATTCGAATCGCCCACAGAGCTAATCGACCAGTTTTCCTTGGCCTACCCAACACCCTGCTCAAGGCCTGGTTATCCGTCTCGAGCTCGAATTTTACATGCTCCAAGTACATACGGAATTTTTCAAGGGCGAATAATACTGCGAACCCTTCCAGCTCATAAATCGAGTATTTAGACTCAAGGGGTGAAAGCGTTCTAGACGCATACGCAATCGGACGTCTCCCAAACTCTGACTCTTGCAACAACACAGCAGCCACCGCAGATGAAGAGGCATCGGTTTGCACGTTAAAGGTTTTAGAAAAGTCTGGCATCGCCAATAACAGGGAATTCGAAATGGCTAACTTGAGGTCGTCGAAAGCCGCTTGTTGGGACGGACCCCACTCAAATTTTACCCCTTTACGACGCAAAAAATTAAGCGGAGCCGCACGCTTACCCAGATCCGGGATAAACTTCCGAAAGAAATTGATCATGGCCAGAAATCGAGCAACTCCCTTCACATCCTTCGGAGGACGAAACTCACGAATCGCCTGCGTACGAGACAAATCAACAGATACGCCCTCGGCCGACACAATATGACCAAGGAACGACATCTGCGGTTTCGCGAAGGAAACCTTAGACAGCTTGACGGTCAAGCCGGCGTGGCGAAGACGGGTCAAGACTTCACGTAGGTGTAGGAGATGGTCTTCAAATGTCTTAGAGTAAACAACTACATCATCCAAATAGTGGTAAAGGTATTGGAACTTGACAACCGAAAAGAGGTTATCCAAAAGCCTCGTGAGCACCGCGGCGCCCGTGGATATTACGAAAGGAAGGTGACAAAATTCGTACAAATTCCGTACAAATTCCAATCGGTGGCAAAGGCGGTCAAATAGCGCGATTCTTCGGCGAGAGGAATTTGATAATAGGCTTGATTTAAGTCAAATACAGTGAAATATTTGGCCTTCTTAAACCACGAAAAGCACGAATGTAAATGCGGGAGAGGAACCGACTGTAATACAATCTTCTTATTGAGGACCCTGTAATCCAGAACAGGCCTAAACCCCCGCTTGAGGTTTAGGGACGAGAAAAATAGGCGACGTATAGGCAGAGGTAGAAGGCCGAATAATTCCCTCCCGAAGCATATTATCGACAATCTTCTTCAAAGCCTTAATCTTAAGAGGGGAGACCCGATAAGGGGGAATCCTGATAGGAATCGAATCCGAGACCTCAACTTTATATTCTAAGATATTAGTCATGCCTAATTTTTCCGTGAATACATCAGAAAAGGTATTACACATCTCCCTAACACTCTGCGCCTGATCCTCAGGTAGATGGCTAAGATCACACGCCATCTCACACTGAGGGGACGTGACAGAAAATAGCGAAGCAGATTTAACGATGGTTAACGGAATCTTCACAGTATCACCGAACTTGAACCAGCAGGAACGGTCCTGGAGGTCCAGTACTAAACCAGAATAGGAAAGGAAATTCGTCCCCAAAATAACAGGGCACGACCATTTTTTGCAATATAAAAGGGAAACCTCCAAGTAAAATTGGAGACACGGACTTTACATTTAACTAAACGCGTAATCTCGACTTTAGAGGAATTGGCGGAAACACAAGTAATGGAACTGGGTTCTAAACTGGAAAACTTACAAATAGTTTTATGAGCAACATACCACTGCTCACGAACCAGGGAGACTACACTGCCAGAGTCCAAGAGTGCAAATATCATTGCGACTGCTAGAGGAAATGTTCACATCAGTTGCCACGCGAGGTGGCCGCGCGCCCGACGACCGAGAAGGACAGCGGTTTCGTAAATGATCAGTGGACCCACAGGCATAACATTTCCTGGAAGGAACCGGCTTTCGTAGCATAGGGGTACAATCAACATTAGCTGGCAAGGACTCACTCCCCATACGTAAAGAGTCCGCATGGCGAACCCCTTCGGCCGAGACGACCATAGCCTCCAGTTCAACGAAAGTGTGTGGGTGAGCCACGAAACACAAACAAGACCGATAGATGGGGGAAATCCCCTCCACAATCGTAGCAACCATCTGCTCTTCCGAATAATCCAGAGCAAACACCCTCGCATAAAATCTACACTGAGATAAAGGCAGATGATTCCTCCGTACGTTGTACCCTAAAATAAAACTTCTGAATAAAAGAACTGAGAGCCCTAGCTGGAATATAATGGGTCAATAGGTATCCGTGAAACTGCTGAAGGGACCTTTGTTCGGCAATAGCGCTGACGATTATTTGATAAAGAACCCCATCCGTATGCGGGTATATAATCTGTAAAACTTGACCATGTGATAACCCGAAAACTGACGCATGATATTGAAATTCAACGAAAAATCGAAGAAAGGACACCGCGTCACTAGCCGAACTGACAGAATACCGGAGAGCCCCCTTTAACATTAATGTGAGAGGGTGGGGAATGCTAGAAAAGGCAGACACATAAGACGGTAAAGTGGGCCGTACGGTTTGCTGTTCGGTAAACGCAACATTCCCCGTAGGTTTACTTAGCTCCTCTCCAAGTAAAATAGAACTGGCAGGAACCGACTTCGGTTTAGTTACCAAATTAGAAAGCCATTGGACAATTTTCTCTAACAGATTAATCGCTTTAATCTCCAACCCCTTAACCTGGCTTCTTATTTCCTCGCCTAACTCCAAGGACAGAAGGTCTCCGCTGCGATGCATATAGTGGGTCAAGCGACCTTGAACTCTTCGAAACTGATGATGTGAAGCCACATCACTTTCTAGGAAATCAATTACTCGAAGAATATCAGAAAAATTCGCGTCAATCAGGGCCGCAGCAGTCCCGACCTCGTCGTCAGTACATTGAGGGACAGAAATAGCCCTATCTAAGCTTGACCTTAATAACGCTTCATCACCCTTCACGGTACCTCTGGACTCAACATTACGAATTTTTAGCTCATATAATAGCTCCTCCTTTCGGAGCGCCCCAGGGTAAGGAACGTCACGAGTAGACATTTTAAGAAAGGCCAAAACTCAATAAATACCCCGACGAAAGAACTTCCGGACTCCACCCCTACACAAGGTTAACTGACAAGTATAAGTAAAGCCAGCCCCATTCAACCCACACTCTGCTACCAGATTCTGTACTGGGTTTATACCCGGTACCTTTTATGGGAAGAAGCGGTGGGCCGAGGGAATGGGGCGTAAAGGCACGTTAAGTTTGCCAGATAACAATTTATTACATGAATTGAAGCCGTTGCATTACTTCGATACACAATTTCATAACAGCACAGAGACATGTCCCATTTCAAACCAATTTACTAAAATAATATAAACAGATGTGCCCAGCACAATTTACTAGTTAACATAATATTCGCTAGTAATGGGGCCTGGCCCTGAAAGCATAAGGCATCGCCTTCTCAAACACCAAACTCTAGGGTCTCTTGGTACCACAGATTTCAGGGATAGTACCAGATAGTTCTGGGTCACGCCAGAATAATCTTAGACTTAGCAATGCTGCGCGAAAGCATTTGCCTCGAAAGTAAACACATTACAATTAGAATGTAAATACCGTAAAATTCGCCCTATTTACAACATTCTGGTACTTTCTCATACTCGTAACTATACTCATTGCACAGATCCTTCAAACTTCTCAGAAGGAAAGGCTTTACGCAACTTTAAATTTACAAACAATATTTAACAGTGATCTGTCCCATATTCAAGAGACAACATAGCTAAATGAAACACAGGTCGTAAGACCATAATATAAATCTAATATCCATACCATGTTTAAGAGTGAAGGATACACGGGCCGAGAAAACTTTTAAAACTTTACATTAACTGGGGCTTTAAACCTACTCAACATATACATAGCTTAAGAATTGCGATCCGCTTCCTCAAACTCCTCAAACGAGCTACACAAGGGGAAATCTCTACGTCTTACTTCCACGTCTAGTGAGTACTCGGTTCGAGGCTGCGGCAGGACCCCGCCTGTAAGTGAGCAGCGAACAAGCTAGTCAGCCAGAATGACAACAACATCAAACGGGCGCTAACCTGCCCAGCGCGGGGAAAGGCGCGCGCATACCACCAGAACGTGGAGCTAAGAGGAAATAGCCAACTTAAGGCGGGTAAATACCCCAGGACGGGAAGAAACTTCCCTCTATCCTGAGGCCATAAGGGGTGAGGACCAAACTTTATTATTTAAGGAAGAAAAGGGCAATCCAAAGAATACATTATACAATATAACATGTACAAATGAAAACACCATTAAAACACAGCTTGCAAGCACGATCAAAAACGAAGAATACAGATGAAATAAGACGAAGTGGGAGGAGAGAAAACGTTCTTCACGGTACAGTTAGCTTAAATCTGTGTAGTGTAGGAAGTTCCCGAACAGCAAGAAGAATCTTATCACTTGTATATAATTTTATATATGTATTATTTTGTACAGTGAATTTCAGTAATATTTCAATACAGTCTGTACGGGGAGGTACACCTCAACCCCGCACGTTTGAATGAAGCGCCTTAAAGAACGCTATCTCTCATACAAATCTTGAAATAGCTACGGCATGAAGTTGGGACATTAACCAGAAGAAGATGTCACCATTGAATTATTGAGCAATGTGTTATTTTGAAGTTGCCTAAACTGTCTGTATTTATTTGTTTTGTTTTGGTTTACGTCAAGAAGTATGAACTTTTCTCCATTGATGTCGTTACAAAAAAACTGGTGTAAGACGTAAGAATTAGTAATTAAAGAAGTTTTCGCTTCTTATGTTGTCTCAATTAAATTATTGTTCATTTATTTTGTTATTTCAAGGTTTGCAACACTTCTTTCTCATCCCGCCAGTTTTGAATCTGGTCAATCATCAATTTCATGTACTATCTTTCAGCCAATAACAGGTTTCTTGTACCTTTTGAATTTGCCAATAAAAATGAGAGGGTGTGTCCAGATTTAGTCCAGAACCCTCTCGAACCGTCCCCTCGGGTATATAAGCTGAGGCTTTTTCAGGCTACCTTGTCACTGATCGTCGTCTTACTGAGTGTGTGTGTTAAGACAGGAGGCGAGACGCATTATTCTTCGCCAGGCAGTTCAACAGCCAAGGTAATGGCCACCAGTCTTTTGTTCTGTAGCTACCTCCGCAGACTTACACGAAGGGAAGGTTCAAATTTCTAACTATGTAACCTAATGTTTTCTAAAATGTAAACCTTCTTTCGGCTAATGTAATATTTCATAAAGACTTAAATATCTCTCCTTATCTAACTAACACAATTATTGTAAATCGGGGATAGAGAGTGTTTTTTTCTATTTGCTTTACGTCGCATCGACACAGATATGTCTTATGGCGACGAGGGGATAGGAAAGGCCTAGGAATTGGAAGGAAACGGCCGTGGACTTAATTAAGGTACAGTCCCGGCATTTGCCTGGTGTGAAAAAGGGAAACCACGGAAAACCATCTTCAGGCTTGCCGACAGTGGGGCTCGTACCCACTATCTCCCGATTACTGGATACTGGCCGCACTTAAGCGACTGCAGCTATCGAGCTCGATGATAGAGAGTGTATTACCCTCTCGAGTTCCCCTTCAATTTATCTTGAGGTGACTATGATTTCGTAACTGTTTCTCTCTTCTATAAAGCATTAAATTATCCTTCATTCTAGCCACCTCAGTAGCTTGGGATTAGCCTCTGCATCATCGGGCCGCGAGCCAATTAGGGTTTTATACTTAATTTTCTAGGAGCGCAAGTGTACGCCTCCATACATTTCGTTTTCGGACCAGTTATTTAACCTGTTCTTCTTTCCACGAAAGCTTGAAGCTCAAAATTGGTAAATTCCTTATTTTGGAGTTTTCTATTCTTGTATCAAAATTGCTTTGTACCTGACCTTTTTTCTTCACCTAGTGAAGAATTTTGTTATATTTGAGATCTGAAAAGAAATATAACCTTGATTTTAAAGTTTTAAATAAATCTTTGATATCGTAGAAAGACCCATTCCCACCACCACCTCCTTTCACCCCCCTGCGATCCGCAAAACACGGTAACACAGTCTATTTGGCATTAAGCCACCTTAATTGGTGTTATCATTGTAGAAGCATACGTGCATTAGAACTCAATACAGTCCCCAGCCTGTTAGTCCATAGGATATGGCAGATTGACTTTAAATAAATGGTGTCAGGTATGTGTGGGTAACGCACTAGTTAATAAATACAAGGAAACTTCATAATTGTAACTGTGATTGTTGGAGTGTTCCAGAGTATTAGGCTGCAAAATTGATTCTCTAATTAACTGTTTCAGAGGTTTCACACTATTTGCTCGAGTAACGGAGTCCTGAGTCTTGTACCAGACAGGGAGAGGAAAAATACTTGTACTCGCACTGAGCGGCAGCCAGTACACGCGCAGAAAGTGAGCCAAGTTCTGGAAACTACGGTCATCAATAGGGTGAGTTGAAAACATTTTATAATGGGAGAGTCTTCTCGTTCGACTAGTCCTGCCCCCAGTAATATAAATGAGCATGAGGAAGTATTAGTGCATGCTGAGCAATATATGTCAGTGACTGAGGCGTTACGTATTATAAATACAGAATTTGATGGGTCACAACCGACGAGGTTAAGGGAACTTTGCGAAAATGTAGAAACTGCGTTAGAAGTAGTGAGACCGGAAAAACGGGAGCTGTTCTACAAATTAATCTTAACGAAAATTACCAAAGAGGCTCGAAGCAAATCGTTATTCAGATTGGATGTGCGAACTTGGGCCGAAAATAAGGCGGCATTATAAGAATACTACTGTGAAAAGCGAACGGTAGATTTTTACGCATGCCAACTATTCGCGGCCAGACAACAACCAGGGGAAACGATAACGCAATGGGCACACAGAATAGATAAAATCGGGACCAATTTACGTGACACAGCGATTCAAGGCGAGCTTCCAATGGTAGGGGAGAACCAAGCACGATTTATTCGGCGGATAATCAAAGCTAGTTTCGTACAAGGGTTACGTGACGACAAAGCTTAATAAAGAGCAGAAATGCACAAACACTAGAACAAGCAATAGACCTAGCTAAGGAGGAAGAAACTGCGATAATTTATAATAGGGCTAAGCAGCAAGTAATAGGATAGAAAGGATCCGCGAGTGGGTATAGGCCACCCCAGGGAAATCGAAACCCGACTGCAATCACCAAGTCGTCAGGACATAGGCCTTACAAGAAGGCCGCCGTGAGAGTGATATGTTTTAACTGTAATCGCGGAGGACACGTAGCTCGGGAGTGTAGGGCTACGAAACCCAAGGAAAAGAGCCCACAATTATGTAAATATTGTAAGAAACCGGGTCACACTTCAGAGAAGTGTAGGGCGAAGTGAACAACAGAGGGTGCTGGTAACGCACACGAAATAAAGGTATGCGAGAAAATCAGATGTTATAACTGTAATAAAATGGGGCACAAACAATCCGAATGCTGGGAAGAGTATCGCCAGCTTGATGCACGAAAGTGCTTTATATGTGGACGAAAGGGCCATTGACAGCGTGCCTGTTGGTTTCGCTACAAAAGGGGGGCCTACTGAAGGATAGTGACATACATTTCAAAGAAGGACATGTCGAATTATTCCAGCAAAAATTCCCTATGGGACTAAGCGTACACGAAGCTTGTCAAGTTCATATAGTAAATGAAAACTTGCAGGATGAAGCCGGGGTTACTGCAGAAATCGGAGTGGTAGACTCCAAGAGCTTGCTTCAACTTATATTGGATACCGGCAGTCCAATATCTCTTTTAAAGGACCAGTTAGTACCTCCTGAAACGAAAGTGAGAAAATTAGTCTCAAGAGTAAGAAACATAAGTGCCACGGAAATCCGAACCTAGGGAACAATCAGACTTCCTATAGAGGAAGCACATGGCGAATTTCACGTAGTATACAAAATTAAGGACTTTATTCAATGGCCAGGTAGAAATTAATTCGTTCTTGACCGTCCTGCCAAAAGAAGAAGATAGTAGGTCCAGCTGTTAAAACACCCATGATGATAACGGACACACCGAGTACAGTTTTCGAAAAGGAAGCAATGGATGTGGTAGGACCACTTCCAGTAAGAGAGAGCTCCAATCGTTTTATTCTCACGAGCCAGGATCAATTATCTAAGTATCTGATAGCCATCCCAATTCCTAATCAAGAGGTTGACACTATAGCGAAGGCACTAGTAATGAACGTAGCCAGTATTTATGGGACACCCAATACCATACTAACTGACATGGGTAGTAATTTCATGAGCCGACTTTTAAGAAATTGTGTAGAATTTTGAAGATAGAAAAAGTGCACACGACTGCGTTTCGCCCGCAGTCTAACGGCAGTATAGAGCGAGCACATCGCACGCTAATAGAATATCTTAGACATTATATATGTACAGATCAGAATGATTGGGATAATTATCTTCCCGCTGCCACATGTGTATATAATACTAATCTATATACCAACACAGGATTTACATCTTACGAGCTGATTTTTGGACGCAAGGCGAATATCCCTGGTACATTACAACGAAAACCGGAAGCCACCTACAACGACTATCAGAATGTAATCGAAGAACTAACACACCGGTTACAAGAAAACCACGAGATAGCTAGAAAAACTCTCATAAGTAGTAAGCAAAAAGAGAAAGAAAAATATGTTCAAACACAACATGAGGTAACTTTTCAAGTAGGCGACAAGGTACTCCTTAGAGATGAGACATTACGACGAGGTCGTAGTTCCAAATTTTCCCAGCCGTATCGAGGTCCGTACGTAGTAGAGAAAGTAGAAGGTGTAAACTGTTTGCTAAGAATTAATAATAAGGGTAAACTTATTAAAGTACATAAAAACAGATTGAAGCTGTACATAAGTTAAGTCACACAGTAGTAGATGCATGACTCTTATTTCGACCACAGTAGATCACACCCCTATCTACCCCAATGATTTTTGGACCTATCGAAGGCTGCCGGTTGGGTTAATTGAAATACTCGGCCAAGCTTCGTGCAAAATTTCATGGGGAGTATAGAAATGTTCACCTAAATAACAAAAGAGCCTATGAACATCGGCACGCAGAGGGCATTGCGCGCGAATGGACGGTACCTGTCATTAGAAAGTCCTGGAAAGCGAGGATATGGCCTATAAGTATTCTCGCAACCGAGGGTAACTACAGTACACCCTGAATAGGTAATGAGAAGCCCCATAACATGAACAGACAATTCAACTCCACAATAACTCAACACCTTTTAGGAGACACAACATTAGTGAACACCCTGTCAAAGGATACGTAATATCCCATAATACAAACTACATAATATGACGTAATAGATAACTCACGCGAAAACATTACACCCTCCGAATGAGTGAAAGCCCTGGCAGATAAGAATGAATGAGAGATAAGTTAAGATTACAGCTGTGTTAGGAATAAAGCAAGAGTGAGGTAAGACGGTGCATAGCAGTCCTCCGCATAAGCTTGCCAAACCAGGCAGTTAGATTAAACACGGCACCTTCCCAAATGAAGGAAATGAAATGGAGTATGCCCTACGTGACCGAACTCTCTAAAGACAAAACCCAGATGCATTCGTATCTATCTGAACACACAGTGAAATGTGCTAACGCTAGCGACCGAATAACTGAGTATTATATTGTTGTTAGTCGTTTAGTCGCTTTCGACTCTCCGTGACCCCATAGACCAAAGTGCGCCATTTCTTCCTGTCGTATACAATTTTCCGAAGTCTTTCTAAATTGAGAGCCGTGGCTTCCTTGATGTCATCAATCCACCTCATCCGTTGTCGCCCTCTTCTCCTGTTACCATCAGTCTTCCCCAGCATTAAGGTATTTTCCAGTGAATCATGTTTTCTCATGATATGACCGAAGTACTTTAGTTTTTGCCTGAGTATTTGACCTTCCAGTGAACAGCCTGGGTTGATTTCCTGTAATATGGACTTATTAGATCTCTTCGCAGTCCACGGAACTCTAAGGAGTTTTCTCCAACACCATAGTTCAAATGCATCTATTCTTCGGCGCTCAGCCTTTCTTACTGTCCAGGTTTCGCTTCCGTACATTGCTACTGGGAAGACCATAGCCTTCACTATACGAATCTTCGTTCTTAAAGTTACGTCTCTACTCTTGAAAACGTTATCAAGGTTGGCCATTGCCTTCCTCCCAAGGAGCAAGCGTCTCTTAATTTCATGGCTGCAATCGCCATCAGCAGTTATTTTGGAGCCCAAGTATTATATTACTACTCTTCTAATTGAAGATTTATGTTTTCTCTCAAACATCGCAGACAAACACACACTGGCCACTAATCTAACCTGACCATATGTCTGCTTAAGACAAGCAATAAGAACACTAAAGTTATAGGATACCTCGTCCTTAGTATTAGAAGGACGGGATGAACCTTGAGAAAACACCACTCGCCCATAGCTCCTATGAGAAGGGAGAGATGTAATAATACTCCGCATAACCTAGCCAACACAATATTATCATAATTCTCATAACTAATTGCACTAATAATGGAAATACTATTCGAAGTATGCAACAAACTGTGTAACACTGATGTTTGGTAAACCCAATTACTTCGTCGAAGGACAGTGTAGTACCTTCGCGAGACTATTCAGCTTGAGAGCTGCTCAAGCACAATATAAAACGTTCGGTTGCCCACCATCTCTCCCTTTAGCTCAGTCCAGCTCGATTCATCCACCTACGGATACTTAAGATAAAATAAATCCATGTTGCGCAACCCATAAGGTAGCATTCTTATACTCAAATTACGGCGATGTTACCCTTGGGCCGGAACACCCGTCTCCTCGTAAGGATGTTGGGTATTAGAAGGTGAGCTATTTCTGGGTCGAAAGTCACCACCTTATAGGGTTAACCACCTATGTCCATGGAACTACCTAACACTTAAAACGATACCCTAAGTCCTATATCAGGCATGATTGCGAAAACATGTGGAAATTCAATCTCATAGTGTAGCATGTCTTCACGCAACTATCCAACACTTAAAAACAGTACCCTAAGTCGTATAACGGACATTGAAGGGATGAGATATGGCATCTCAGCCTCATAGTGGAACATGTCTTTCACACAATAATATAACACAACAGACAAGGAGCACTGTATACATTGTACAACGAGCTAACACAGCAGCTAGAGTGAAAAATTCTCTCTTCCTTACAGGTCATTCTCTCGGAACAAAATGACGAAGCCAGCACCGAAGGCGGCCTACTTCCTGACTGTCATTTTGTTGATTGTAATCTACCGCCTAGTTATAGTTAATACACTAGACTTTCAAGTCACTCCCTACGAAAATACTCCCGAAATTTATTTTAAGGACCAGGGCGCAATACAGCTCACCACTACAGAATGAAAACTAGTCACGTACGTCAATTTAACAAGACTTAACACAGCACGCACAGTCATTCGAAAGAATATTCCGTAAACATAAGCCTTATGCTACCAGTTAGCGCAAGCATTAAATTATACATCTCAATGCGAAGTCCAACTAAAGTCAAGTAGGCTACAAAAAATCCAAGACCTCAAAAATATAATTAAACAATTTTCTAGAGGAAGGAGTCAGAAAACCAAACGATGTCTCTTTAACTTTATTGGAACATTACCTAAGTCACTATTCGGAACAATGGACAAAAATGACGCAGATTTATATCAGGATAAAATATCTGAATTAGAAAAAGAGCAGATATCGATGCTCAGGATTGCAAAAGCACAAATGGTCGTAGTCCGATCAACGCTGCAGTCCATAAACAGTACACTATATGACGTCACTAGAAACGAGTTGAAACTTAGTTAAATCCTTGAGCAAATTAAAAACTTTATTAAAAATGAAACGGAACAATTAAAACAGGCATACGCCAAACTCAGTCTAGAAATTAGTATTAATCAACATTTAATAGAAATTGAGGACTTATTAGTCCATATACGTGAACAGTATAACGTGATAACCTTAGCCATTACATATGCTCAGATAGGAATAATTCACGTACAAATTTTAAGCCCTGCAGAAATAATTAAAGCTCATGAAAAGGCACTAGGACAAATTCCCCAAAAGACGACCCTGCCATTTGAATTGAGCACAACTCACGAGTATTTAATTTCTAAGATAGCCAAGTTACAGGCTTTCATCAACCAAGATGTATTAGTGTATGTAGACTCTACTCCTCTCAGTGACGAAAAGAATTTCAAAGTGTACAAAATTCTTCCTTTCCCGGCTCCCATAACAAGCGAAAACCATCAATTTGTAATTATAAGACCCACAACAGAATTTATTCTAATAATGCAAAACTGTAAAACAATCACAGACGATAAGAGTATGTCCATTAGAATTTCCTTTAAAAATTACTCATGGAGAAAAGGATTGTATTTTGACTTTGTTAACTGGTAGCAATTCAATACCACCGCACTGTCTCAAAGATATAGTGCAAGTCCAACAATTATCGCGGTTGACAATTAATGTAAATAAATACACTGAAGAAACTGGAAATTGCAACACCCAGAAGGAGTGATGCTACATTGCTGCAATTGAACATGCAGGAAGAGTGTTCGGTTGTGATTCGATGATTACACTTTCAGGTCCCTCTGATTGCAAGTTTGGACAACAATCAATACAGGATGTGCCCACCACGAGCTGCAATACATTGATGAATTCGTCGAGGCATGGAGTCAATAAGGCCCTGGATCGCTTCCTGAGGAATTGTGGCTCATGTTTGCTGCACTGCACGGGTCAGTTGATCCTGAGTTGCGAGTGGCTGAGGACGGTTGGCCAGTTGTCGACCCATCATGTCCCACACATGCACAATAGGACTGAGGTCCGGGGATCTGGCGGGCCATTCTAAGGTTGTGATGTCGTGGAGAGCTCTGGAGATGCGTACCGTGTGAACGCGGGCAATGTCCTGCTGAAAAATCCCATTAGCAATGTTCGCCATCATAGGGACAACCACTGGATTGAGTACCCTATCAACGTACTGTCGAGCAGTCATAGTGCCCTCAAAAAGCACTAATTGTGATTTCACATTAAAGCCAATAGCTCCCCAGATCATAGTGCTTGGTGTTGGCCCTGTGTGCCTCTCGACAATAAAATCTGGGCGGCCCCTCTCCCGGTACGTCGGCGCACACGATACCGGCGATCACTGCGGGCAAGACAGAAGCGCGATTCATCACTAAAGACGACCCTATGCCATTCGTCGACCCACGTCGATCTTTCTCGACACCAGGCCAGCCTTACACGTCGCTGTTGTGGGGTCAATGGAACACCTTCTGCAGGGACACGGGCTCGTAAGCCAGCTGCAGGCAGGCGATTACCAACTGTTTGTTGTGTAACGTGGGGTGCCACAGCTGCTCGAATTTGCGCTGCTGTTGCATGGGGTTCCATCCGGACCATCCGAATGGTGCGGCGATCCTCTCTCACAGTTGTCCGTCGCGCTGGGCCTGTGCCAGGTCTACGAGTTTGGGTACCTTCATTTGAACACTGCTGCCATACACGTTGTACCGTAGATGCCTGTCGGCCAACACGTGCAGCGACAGTCCTTAGCGATAATCCAGCCTCACACAGCCCAATTATCCGAGCCCTCTCAAACGGCGACAGTTGTTGATAGCGTGCTCTTCTCTGTCGTCGAGGCATGTTTGACGGGGAACACTTCACTGCACAGACTGCAAGTCAACTACGCAACACCAGAGTCCGTATAGTGGAGTTGATTCCTCCGCGACCAATCACGTGGGGAGACGTGTAGCAACAATCCAATGAGTCTGAAACTTTGATCGTTTACATACCTACATGGCATAGTTCCATATCTTGAAAATCAACATAAACGACCAATGCCTTCATGGTGTTGCAATTTCCATTTTCTTAAGTGTATTTGTATGTATCACCAGAGCCAACCAAATTAACGGTGGTTTGTCAGGAAACAAGTGATATAATATTAAAAAGAACAGGTATCCTTACGCTTTACGAAACTTGCACTGCCTATGGGGCAAACATAGAACTGAAGTCTGTTGTCTCGTTCAAAAGTACATTTCGTAGTGGTTTTACGTGTAAATGTTGTTGCCATGTGTTTTCTGATTAGTTACGCAATGAAATCACTTGAAGTTAACTATCAAAACTATCCGAACTGTTTACAGTACTGTTATGTTGTACGTTGGGTGTTCAGCCCGAAGGCAGGCTTGATCCTCCACAGCTACGCCAACAGCTGTCATAGATGGCCTAGGCATCACTGAAGAGAGGTACTAGGGAAATGAGGAGTGAGGTAGTTTCCCGTTGCTCTCCCCACCAAGCCAGAAGTTGCTATTACATATCAGTCTGCCAAGCCCACTGAAATGCACGCAACAACCGACGCTGTGAGCGATATTTTTATACCATTCATAACAGGGACTGGCTGCATAAGGAATGGTATTAATAGCATCGCTCATACCTCAGTTACTTTCATATTGTCAAGGCCAAGGATGAGACTAAGACAGGTCAAAGAAAGTAACAAAGTTATTCTAGCACATACCAGAAGACTAAGTGCACTGTAAACACTACATCCGCCAGCAAAGGCATAGTACTGTTATACTGTTCAGTATCACACAAGCTAAGAACACTACACACACACACACACACACACACACACACGAAGCTGGGGCACGTTACCTTCCCATCACCGCGTGTAGCGACCAACTACACTAGTCGCGTGCTCTGAAGAAATTCAACACAACTCATATTTTAGCAGCTTTCGTACAGTCACAGTCAGAAATGAGACTGAGAATTCAGTGCAAGCTACATTTTGCTACGGCCTGTACCCACAGATACTTCGCGATGAAGGCCAGTTTATCTCCAACACTAGAATACTGAACCAAATTCGTGTCCTCGTCCGAGGTGGTGCAGCTCCGTCCACGCTCACCCCCATCAGAGCTGACCTGCACGTACCATTTTAACCACACACCAGCGCTCCTGCCAATGTACCGGGATTCGAAACCGGACCATATGAATGTCGCAAAAATTGTTTGGTTAATAGGCTTACTGAGATGGCAATAATAATAATAATAATAATAATAATAATAATAATAATAATAATAATAATAATAATAATAATAATAATAATAATAGCGGCATGTTGCAATCTCCAGGAGAAACAGCCCTGAGATTATGAATGTCAAGGTAAAGAAAGGCATCAATGTGGCCTCAGATCATCATATGTCTCTTATCAAATTCAAACCAATTCCCGCAAACACAAGGAAGACAACCAAACAGATCACACGCTTCGACAATGATAAACTTCGGCAAGGGTCGAGGAGTTCCAGGAGAATGACTGTGACTTTAAAAACGCCAAAAGTCTCCTTGATGAGGCCGCCAAAGACGTTGCAGAAATCAAGAGAAGCAAAAGGCATGCCTGTTGTAATGGTACCTGCGAATCAGTCCTCCAAGAGAGACTCAATGCGTGGAAACAGTACTACTCTACGAAATTAGAAAATGATTGGGAAACCTACAAAATCCAACGTGCCCAAGCAGCTAGGGTGTTCAGAACTGAGAAACGTAAATACAAAAAATCTCTCATTGAAAAGATAGAACAAAACTTTAGGAAGAATGAAAGCAGAGAGTACTACAGAGCCTTCAAACGCAAACTCACTGGCTATAAACCACCATCTCTATGCTTTGAGCGAGAGGACGGCACACTGGCAACATCAAATGAAGAAAATTGCAGCATTCTGGCAGATTACTTCAAGAATTTACCTAATTGCTCTAAGCCGCAAAGCGCCATTGAGACCAAGGAACCCTTACTCAGGTACCCAGATTCCAGACCACCCAACAGAGATGAAATAAAGCGCCACATTGCCCGTCTCAAAAATAACAAAGCGCCGGGGGAAGACTCAGTAGTAGCAGAACTATGAAAATATGCCCCAGAGGAATCACTTGATATCTTGCAAAAGCAAATAGAAGAAATGTGGAACAAGGAGACCCTACCCGAAGATTGGAAAATAGCTTTGATCCATCCATTACACAAAAAAGGCAGCATGAAGAACATCAACAACTACCAGAGGAATATCTTTGCTACCCGTGACTTACAAAATTCTGTCACTTGCCATCCTGGAGCGTTTGGAAGCACAAGTCGAACATCAAATAGGTGAATACCAAGGAGGGTTCAGAAAAGGTCGCTCAACAGCTGAACAGATCCAAAATCTCAAAACGATAATCAGATATTGTACACTAAGGTCCAAGCAGTATGTGTCTGTCTTTGTGGACTTTAAGAAAGCGTACGACTCCATTGACCGGGAAGTCCTGCTAAACATCTTAAATGAATTTGGAGTTGATTTGAAACTGCTGGCATTAATTAGAGCCACCCTGACCGATACAAAATCCAAGGTGAAGTTCCACGGATGTCTCTCGCATTCCTTTGACATCAAAACAGGAGTACGACAAAGTGATGGGCTATCCCCGATACTCTTCAACTGTGTTCTTGAAAAGATCATCAGAACCTGGCGGGTGAGATTACAGGAAACCAACTACAGTCCATTGAGAATAGGAACCAAATCCAAGGGGATCGCAACAGACTGCTTAGCGTTTGCCGATAATATTGCTGTTCTCTCAAACGACATAGAAACCGCTAGAGCTCAAGTTGAAATTTTAAAGGAAATTGCCGAGAAAACAGAAGCAATGACTAACATCAAAGAGGCTCCACCAAAACTCCATACAAAATACGGGGACATCACCCGAGTAGACAAATTCAAATACCTGGGTGAGATCATCATGAAAAATGGACTGGACAAAGAAGCACTTCAGGAGCGAGTACGCAAACTGGAAATAGCCTACCAAACATCCCGCACAATCTACAACAAAAAATGCCTTTCCCAAAACACCAAGATACGTCACTATGAAACGGTTCTGAATCCAGTAGTTCTATATGCAGCCGAAACCCTGTCTCTAAATGCCAACAAAGGACTCCTTGAAGAACTGGAGAAAAGAAAACGCAAAATTGTGAGAGGAATCTTGGGATCAAAGTACAGAAATGGAATCCATTACAAGAGATCCAACAAGGAGGTTTACAGCAAAATAGAGAAAATTTCCGACACAATCAGAAAAAGACGGGCACGATTTTACGGTCATCTGAAAAGAATGGACGGAAGAAAGTTAACTAGAGAAATCTTTCACTTTTTTTATTCAAACCCCAAAACCACAATTCCCTTGTTTAGAAATACCAAAGAAGACCTTCAAATGCTACATATCTCAGCTGAAGACGCCCTTAACAGAGATTTCTTCCGCAAGAAAATATTGACGAACGGGCTAAACCGAGACGAGCAACCGAAGAGAACACACGGTGCCCCTTGGACAGAGGAGCGTAAGCAGGCCCACTCACAAAGAATGAGGGAAATTTGGGCTCTAAAGAAGGCCAAGTTCAGTGTCAAATGCAACAAGACTTAACGTGGTCCTTGATGGCTCCAGCGAATTATATATATAATAGCGGCATGTGGCCTCCGGAAAAGCCTGGTGCAGGTCTTTTGAGTTGACGCCTGATAAGAGACCTGCACTTCTGTGAGTTTGGGGTCCTATCTACGATGAATTCTAATGCAAAACACGTCATACATACACACACACTCAGCCCTCGAACCCTCAGAATTAACCAATGAAAGTTAAAATCTCCGACCCGGCCAGGAATCGAACCCGGGCCCCCCTGGACCCAAGGTCAGAACGCTAACCATTTAGCCATGGAACTGGAAAATGTCGACATAGGCCTATGCGATCAATGTAATCCATCACAGTGAAGAAAATGGGTAATAATCGTTGGAATTTATGGTCGTACTTTCATCCACTGAAGAGCAAGAAATTTGGCCTACTGTTTTTCTACACACGAAGCTACCGATCTTAGTGACGCAGTCTCAAGATAGGGTTGGTTTTCCCTCGGACTCGGCGAGGGATCCCACCTCTACCACCTCAAGGGCAGTGTCCTGGGGCGTGAGACATTGGGTCGGGGATACAAGTGGGGAGGATGACCAGTACCTCGCCCAGGCGGCCTCACCTTCTATGCTGAACAGGGGTCCTGGGAAGATTGGAAGGGATAGACGAGGAAGATGGAGGGAAGCGGCCGTGGCTTTAAGTTAGGTACCATCCCGTCATTTGCCTGGAGGAGAAGTGGGAAACCACGGAAAACCACTTCGAGGATGGATGAGGTGGGAATCGAACCCACCTCTACTCTGTTGACCTCACAAGGCTGAGTGGGCCCCGTTCCAGCCCTCGTACCACTTTTAGAATTTCGTGGCAGAGCCGGGAATCGAACCCGGGTCTCCGGGGGGTGGCAGCTAATCACACTACCCACTACACCAAAGAGGCGGACTTTTCCTGTATTTAAACATTCAAAGAATACTGACACGTTAAAAGTTTCTTGTTACAATGTACAAATATACCGGTCTGAAGCGTACAAGCTACGATTTACAGTTTCTTGGATGGGAATGACAACATTTCTACCAATAAAAGTAAAATTCCTGACATTTATTTAGTGAAACGTCATATATATTTACATACTTCAACAAGTTTAATGCTTGATTTTGCACAGTGTTGTAATGCTATGTGGCTTCCCTGTTCCCTGAGTTTCTGAAAATACTATTTAAAACTTATCATAAGACGCTCATTGACAATAGCTGGCCTCTAAATATATATATATTTTTTTTTTGCTAGTTGCTTTACGTCGCACCGACACAAATAGGTCTTTTGGGAGCTATCGGGCCTCTAAATAGTGAGTGAAGAAACAGATAGCCTATTTAATATCCAAGTACAGCAACAATGTAATACAATAACAAGTACAGTATATATACAGTATGTCTTCAAATCAATACTAAGTTATAACTAATGTTATTTCCGGTAATCATGTCCGGCTCCATGGCTAAATGGTTAGCGTCTGGCCTTTGGTCACGGGGGTCCCGGGTTCGATTCCCGGCAGGGTAGGGAATTTTAACCATAATTGGTTAATTTAGCTGGCACGTCGACTGAGGGTGTGTGTGTCGTCTTCATCATAATTTCATCCTCATCATGTCGTGCAGGTCATCTACGGGCGTCAAATCAACAGACCTGCATCTGGCGAGCCGAACTTGTACTCGGACATTCCCGGCACTAAAAGCCATACGCCATTTTTTTCACTCCCCGCGGGGCTGGGCGGGCCCCCTAGAGCGTTACGCGGTCTCTCGGGCCGGGAGAGGTGGAGAGAACAGTGAGATGTGTGGAATGAAGAAGGTGGGAAAGGCTGAGATAAGTTGATATAGGAGAAAGGGTGGAAATGTTGGGGGATGTGTGAGAGGAGTGAAGGTTTAAATGAGAGTGCTAGGATGGAGTTGAAGGGTTAGAAGGGGGAGGGTTGCTGTGATATTACATAATGGGGTGGTGAGGAGGTTGATAGAAGAAATTAGTTAGGGGTAGGTATGGAGGGACGGATTGATTAGGTTGAAATGGAGGAGGGGCTGGCCGGGCGCGACGTCGTGTGTTGGTAGGATGGCGAAGAAAAGGTTGGGGTGGTGAGCGAGAGGGTTCTACCTTATGGAGATAGCGGTAGATGTAGGCACCATTGCTGATGAGTCGCTGCACATCTTCGTCGGTGGGCAGATGGAGTCGGACCATATATGTGGGGCCAGAGCGTTCATGATTCGGAAGGCTCGGCGAGCTGGAACACCTTCTGCTTGTGGTTCGTGTAGTATGTCCCGGTCGGAGAGGTTAGGATCGACTCCGCGGATTACGCAGCTATATATGGCTTGAGAAGATGGTGATGTCAACGGTGGTTGTGCGGAGCCAGCTGAAGTGGTGACAGGCGTGGCAGGTCCTTCGTCTGTGGCGAGAGAAGATGGCGGTGGTGTGGTTGCTCCGATGGCGGAAGCTGCGTCGAGTGGCTGAAGACTAGGTTGAGCAGGGGTTTGAAGGATGGGAATACGTTAGAGTCGTGATGGGAGGGTAGGTAAAGTGGAAGATGGAAGTCGTCGTCGTAGTGGTGGTAGTGGTGGTGGTCATAATGGATAGAGGTAGGTAAGTTGGGGAGGCTGACTTCCAAGTTTTGGTGTCGGCCGTTTTGCTTTTTTGTAGCCGGCTGGGAGCGAAGTATAGATGTGGAGCCACCCGGACGAGCCAAAAAATATCAGAAGAATTGTCTGCGAAGAGCTGAGATATCCGCGTCCAGTTGTGAAGCGGTGTGTGTCTTCGAGAAGCCATGATGTACGCCATTTCATTTCATTTTCCGGTAATCATGATTGGATTTTTGATGAATGATGAGTTTATCAGATAATTTTAACTCAAAAAACACGCCATAGCTTATCCGCATTACTCTTCATTATATTAGGAGTGTTTCTAAAGAATACCTCTCTCAAAATATAATACTAAAAATTGTAATTCATTGCGTAAAGTACAAGCATATTTTGAGGTACCGGTAAACTATTTTATTGTATCCGGTCAATAATCGTAAACAGAACAGAAATAACTAGTTTCTTACAACTAGGAAAATAACCTGCTTTCTGTATCTGAAAAAAAACTATTCCTTTAATACTAAAATAATAATGGCGTATGGCCTCCGGAGGCGCATAATTTCTGGGCCAGTGGTGTAGCAAGGGGAATTGAAAAACAATGGGTCATTGACCCCTAGTAGTGTAAATATGTGGGTTCTGATCCGTGCTCATTGACCACTAGTTGAGTAGTAGTGCAATGTCGATTCACGGATTTTGCGTAAGAGAGCAAGCCTAACCTCACAGACGCCATCTTGGAGGGGCCTAACCTCACTTTTACGGCTAGATGCCCTTCCCGACGCGGATTTTGCATAAGAGGGCAAGCCTAACCTCACAGTCGCCATCTTGGAAGTGCCTGGCGCATGCCTTTTTCTAGTAGACGGCCTTGATGCATTAGGCGACCTGCATGTCTGTGAGGATGGGGCCCTACCTGTGATGATTTCTAATGTTAAAGACACTACAAACACACAGCCCCGAGTCAGACGAATTAACCAATTAAGGTTAAAATCCCCGACTCGGCCAGGAATCGAACCCGGGACACTTTAGACAAAAGGCCTGCATGTTAACCATTTAGCTACGGAGCTGGAATTTACTCAATCGAACTATTCATTGACCTTTACAGCCTGTAAGGTAACCACGTTACTGTCGTAGCGCGCACCCGCTCAGCCTTACAGTATATGATGTGTACCCGCGGGACGAAAAACCTAGCGTGAACGAACACCTCTGTTATACATTTTTGTATGGCTTTTCCTATTCCTGCCTTGTAAGACAGGCCCTTCGGCGAGGGTACCGTCTGTGGTGGAAGATAGTATAGTGTGTGATGTATGAGTCGCAGGAATGTTGGAGACAACATAAACACCCAGCCTCCGAGCCAATTGAATTCACCGGACGAGTTGGGCGTGCAGTTAGAGGCGCGCAGATGTGAGCTTGCATCCGGGAGATAGTGGATTCGAACCCCACTGTCGGCAGCCCTGAAGATGGTTTTTCGTGGTTTCCCATTTCCACACCAGGCAAATGCTGAGGCTGTACCTTAATTAAGGTCACGGCCGCTTCCTTCCCATTCCTAAGCCCTTCCCAGCCCATCGTCGCCGTAAGACCTATCTGGTAGGTGCGACGTAAACAAATAGCAAAAACCCAATGGAATTAATCATTTAAGTATGAAATCCTCTGCCCGGCCGGGAATCGAACCAGGGTTCCTTTGAACCGAAAGCGACTGCGCTGGTCATTCAGCCAAGGAGCAGGAATATACATATAAATTAGGTTATATGAGTAAAAAACTGGAATCACAATTAAGGATAATAGCTACGCTGTATAGAGTAATAAATACAGGAACGTGAGCGACTTGCTAAAATATCTCGGCAATGTTCTCAGATGGACAGGAGACAATGGCGTCATGGTAAACGGGGTAAAACGTCAGGTTGTAAATTTCACCAAGAGGGAAAGTCCCACAGTTTTAATTACCGTGTCGATGGGATGAAAGCATATCATGGGGTCACTGTAAGTACCTGAATATTCATATAAGGAAATAATTTCATTGGGGCAATGAGGTTGTAAATAAATGTTGCAGATATCTTCATATGGTTATGACGGTATTTAGGGATTGTAGTGGAGTATGGTTTCAGTGTACTGGATCCTCACCAGGATTACTTGATTCGAGAAGTGGAAAAGATTCAAAGGAAAGCAACATGATTTGTTCTGGGTGATTTGCGACAAAAGAGAAGTGTTACGAAAATAATGCATACTTTGGACTGGGAAGACGGGAGTAAGGAGTGAGTTGCTCGACTCGGCAGTATGTTACCAGCTGTCAGTAGGAAGATTGAGTTTCTAAAAGTAGGAAAGATCATAATATGAAAATAGAATTCACGAGGGTCCACCTCTGTGGTGTAGTGGTTAGCGTGATTAGCTGCCACCCCCGGAGGCATGGGTTCGATTCACGGCTCTGCCACGAAATTTGAAAAGTGGTACGAGGGCTGGAACGGGGTCCACTCAGCCTCGGGAGGTCAAATGAGTAGAGGGGGTTTCGATTCCCACCTCAGCCATCCTGGAAGTGGTTTTCCGTGGTTTCCCACTTCTCCTCCAAGCAAATGCCTGGATGGTACCTAACTTAAGTTCACGGCCGCTTCCTTTCCTCTTCCTTGCCTATCCCTTCCAATCTTCCCATCACCCACCAGTCCCCTGTTCAGCATAGCAGGTGAGGCCGCCTGGGCGAGGTACTCGTCATTCTCCTCAGTTGTATCCCCGATCCAGAATCTGAAGCTCCAGGACACTGCCCTTGAGGCGGTAGATGTGGGATCCCTCGCTGAGTCCGAGGGAAAAACCAACCCTGGAGGATAAACAGATTAAGAAAGAAAGAAAGAAAGAAAGAAAGAAAGAAAGAAAGAAATAATTCACGAGGACAAAACGGAGGTGATATTCGTTTATAGGAAAAGGAATTAGGGACTGGAATAATTTATCAAGGGAGATCTTCGATAAATTTTGAACTGCCTCAGTCCGGTGGTATTTGACGATGCTCAAGTACGTCAGCCTCGTGTCGGGACAAAACTCGGGCACCTCGGTGACTCCGAAAATCGTCAAATGTACTTAGTGGGATATGAAAAATTTAAAAATATTACTTATATCCTCCATTAAAAGCACGCCATCGTCTCCTTTCGAGAGAAAACACTTTGCTTAGTCACATCCTATCTTCCACCTTTGTGAGGAGTAACGATTCACCACATAAGGTACAATATAATACCTCAGGGTAATAGCTGAAACGAAGGAATAGCTGGGAAATGAGTTATCGGCTCTGTACTCACCGACATTTGATAATTAGAAACCTTTGGAAATATATAACGACTTTTTACTCAGAATTATTCCTTTGGTTTTCCTATTCTTGTTTTTGTTGTACACTTTAAAACTTAAGAGACAATGAGACAGCATGGTCATGATGGTTGCTTTCTTAATTCCTACATGACTGGAAGATGATAAATTATTGTTAATGCTGTGACTTACTTGATTATTGTTTGCATGACGGAGCTATACCAAAGGAATGGAGAGTTGCCATCGGATGACGTCGGAGTCTCACTAAACCACAAGTCGCACTAAATACAGCGCCTCGAACTTTTTTATTCGGCCGAGTGGCCCTCAACTTTAATTGCAACGCAGCCGACTCCAATAAAGCATATACAGGCAGACGCCTTGTTGACAATCGCTTCCCCTTTTCACCATGCCATAATGCCTCATCCCCGGCGTGGATCTCGCCGTCCCAGAAGAGCACATCTACGAAGATCTCCTGGCAGCAGGCGTCCCGATACTTAACGCACCGAGCTCGATAGCTGCAGTCGCTTAAGTGCGGCCAGTATCCAGTATTCGGGAGATAGTAGGTTCGAACCCCACTGTCGGCTGGCCTGAAAATGGTTTTCTGTGGTTTCCCATTTTCACACCAGGCAAATGTTGGGGCTGTACCTTAATTAAGGCCACGGCCGCTTCCTTCCCACTCCTAACCCTTCCCTCTCCCATCTTCGCTAAAAGACCTATCTGTGTCGGTGCGACGTAAAGCAACTAGCAAAAAAAAAAAATACTTAACGCCCTCCGACTGCAGGACGGCCGGACCTCTGCACCATCAACCCATATATTGGTACATCTCCAAGAACAAGAAGCTCAACGCCGCCTCTACGCCTCCGGTGCAACTATACATAATAAAACATATCCAGGGGTGCCACCTCCGTCATCCATACTGGACCAGCTAAAAGCCGACCCATTTCACGTTCCCATCCTCCATGTGCCTCCACCCCAGCAAACCCCCCGCAGAACCAGCAGCTCGACAACCGCTATCTCCGCCAGATAACGCCGCTGTCCCACCGTCATCAATCCAGCAACAATCGCCGCCCCCTCACGCCATGTACAGCTGCGTACTGCGCGGAATAGCACCAGACATCGCCGAGAGACAGATCCTACAAGAACTATGAACATCTGGGTACCCGTCCAACGAGCCATACGTATACGAAACAACCACGGTCCCACTTTCATGGTGAAACTACAGCTGCCAACTGAAGAAGACGGCGCCCAAGTATACAGCCGCCATCATCGAGCGGAGCCCCCGCACTCCCCACCCCCACCTGTCCGCCAACCCCCAGATAATACACACCGTCGCCCCCGGCCAGCCCCTCCTCCTTTTCCTCCATATCCGCAACTATGTCCGCCCCAGCTCCAAACGGGACTCATCCCACCGCCCCTTCCAACATACGACCTCCTTCGCCTACTCATCACCTCTCTCCATAACATTATCACCACCCTCCAGTTCCTCACCTTACATAGCTATCCCGGAACTCTCTTCCGCCCTACTTAGTCATGTCATACTCATCTTCGCGAATTGTACCACCTCATCCATCATTATATATCTAGAATTGTAAAACTGTAAATATATATGTACCTGTATAAGTCATTATAAGTATTCATATGTAACTGTATCAATGAACAAATAAAACACAGAACAAACTGCACTCCCTTAATCAAGAGGCCATATCCACGCATCTCCTTAATATTTCCTCCTTTACCCATCTCCTTACTCATTCACTTCTTTACAACCCCGTCACCTCTTCTGGCCAGAGAGAGGGCGTCACCCTCTAGGTGGCCCGCCCCTTCTCTTCGGGAAGGAGAATGAAAACATCCCCCTAGGCCCTAGAGTTGCTATAGTAGCCCCTTTGTACAAAGGAAAGGGTGATAAACATAAAGCTGAAAATTACAGGCCAGTCAGTTTGACATGCATTACATGTAAACATTAAGAAAGCATTCTTTCTGATTATATATGACTAATAATGTCTAATGTTTGCAAAATTAATAACTGGTTCGATAGAAGGTAGTTCGGATTTAGGAAAGGTTATTCCACTTGAGTGCCGCCTCTGTGGTGTAGTGGTTAGTGTGATTAGCTGCCACCCCCGGAGGCCCGGCTTCGCTTCCCGGCACCGCCAAGAAATTTGAAAAGTGGTACTGGGCTGGAACGTGGTCCACTCGGCCTCGGGAGGCCAACTGAGTAGAGGTGGGTTCGATTCCCACCTCAGCCATCCTGGAAGTGGTTTTCCGTGGTTTCCAACTTCACCTCCAGGCAAATGCCGGGATGGTACCTAACTTAAGGCCATAGCCGCTTCCTCCTCTCTTTCTTGTCTACCCCATCCAAACTTCCCATCCCCCCGCAAGGCCCCGGTTCAGCACAGCAGGTGAGGCCGCCTGGGTGAGGTACTGGTCACCCTCCCAAGTTGTATTCTCGACCTAGAGTCTGAAGCTCCAGGACACTGCCCTTGAGGAGGTAGAGGTGGTATCCCTCGCTGAGTCCGAGGGAAAAACTGCCCCTGAAGGGTAAACAGATGAAGAATGAGGAGAAGAAGAAGAAGAATACACTTAAGCTCAACTTGTTGGTTTCCAGCAAGGTATAGCAGATATCTTGGATTCAGGAGATCAGATGGACTGCATCGCGATTGACCTGTCTAAGGCATTTGATAGGGTGGATCATGGGAGACTACTGGCAAAAAATGAATGCAATTGGACTAGACAAAACAGTGACTGAATGGGTTGCTATATTTCTAGAAAATAGATCTCAGTCCGCCTCTGTTGTGTAATGGTTAGCGTGATTAGCTGCCACCCCCGGAGGCCCGGGTTCGATTCCCGGCTCTGCCACGAAATTTGAAAAGTGGTACGAGGGCTGGAACGGGGTCCACTCAGCCTCGGGAAGTCAACTAAGTAGAGGTGGGTTCGATTCCCACCTCAGCCATCCTGGAAGTGGTTTTCCGTGGTTTCCCACTTCTCCTCCAGGCGAATGCCGGGATGGTACCTAACTTAAGGTCACGGCCGCTTCCTTCCCGCTTCCTTCCCTCTTCCTTGCCGATTCCTTCCAATCTTCCCATCCCGCCACAAGGCCCCTGTTCAGCACAGCAGGTGAGGCCGCCTGGGCGAGGTACTGGCCATACTCCCCAGTTGTATCCCCCGACCAAGAGTCTGAAGCTCCAGGACACTGCCCTTGAGGCGGTAGAGGTGGGATCCCTTGCTAAGTCCGAGGGAAAAGCCGAACCTGGAGCGTAAACAGATGATGATGATGGTGATGAAATGGATCTCAGAGAATTAGAGTAGGCGAAGCTTTACCTGACCCTGTAATAATTAAGGGGGGAATTACTCAAGGCAATATTATAGCCCGGCTCCGTGGTGCCGGAGTAGAGTACCACCCTCTTACCCGGAGGCCCCGGGTTCAATTCCCGGACAGGTCAGTGATTTTTACCTGGACCTGAGGGCTGGTTCGATGTCCACTCAGCCTACGTGATTACAATTGAGGAGCTATCTGACGGTGAGATAATGACCCCGGTGTAGAAAGTCAAGAATAACGGCCGAGAGGATTGGTCGTGCTGACCACACGACACCTCGTAATCTGCAGGCCTTCAGGCTGAGCAGCAGTCGCTTGGTAAGACAAGGCCCTTCAAGGGCTGTATTGTCATAGAGTTTGTTTGTTCTTTAGTATTACTGGACCTTTATATTTTATTATATATACCGGGTGGTCCACCAGCTCCAGTTTTATGCATCCCTTCACATTTACTACAATTCTGAAAGACATCGGTCCCTCTCCCTAAACCGCGGTAACATAACCAGATGTGTGTTTACGGGCTAGAAGACCACAGGAATCGAGAGCGCCACTATTAATTCATTATGGGTACCTCGAATGAACCCGCAAAACGAGTACAGATACGCAGAACACGTACTTTAGAACAGATGGTGGACGTACAGACCGGGAGCACGGTACTGTATAGGTTGGGAAGTAGGCGCCATAGGTCAAGTGCCACAGTAGCTCAGAAGGCAAGCGGGCTGGGAGATATGTGATAGTGGGCAGTGTTCTAGGTACGAGGTTCGAATCTCACATAATATTTTTTTAACAGCCAGTTGCCTGGGATGTGATAAGGTTGCATACTTAATAGCTTCCGGGGACTGCTTTGTTTATTTTACCCTGTAAAAGACCATACGTAGAGTGATTAGCTGCCACCCCCGGAGGCCCGGGTTCGATTCCCGGTCTGCCATGAAATTTGATAAATGGTACGAGGGCTGGAACGGAGTCCACTCAGCCTCGGGAGGTCAACCTTACCACATCCCAGGCAACTGGCTGTGGGTTCGATTCCCACCTCAGCCATCCTGGAAGTGGTTTTCCGTGGTTTCCCACTTCTCCAACAGGCAAACGCCGGGATGGTACCTAACTTAAGGCCACGGCCGCTTCCTTCCCTACCCCTTCCGATCTTCCAATCCCCCACCAAGGCCCCTGTTCAGCACAGCAGGTGAGGCCGCCTGGGCGAGGTACTCGTCATTCTCCCCAGTTGTATCCCCGACCCAGAATCTAAAGCTCCAGGACACTGCCCTTGAGACAGTAGAGGAGGGATCCCTCGCTGAGTCCGAGGGAAAAACCAACCCTGGAGGCTAAGCAGATTAAGAAGAAGAAAAGACCATATGTATCGTTGCATTGGGTATGGTGTTGAGTTGGACGAGGATGTGGAGATGATGGTCTGTGACCAGTATAGGCTAGGAAGTGGGCGCCGCAGATCAAGTGTCGCAGTAGCTGACATGGCTAGCGCACGGTAGGATGTGTGATAGTTGACAATGCTCGAGGGTTAGAAAGTTCAAGTCTCTTGCAAGTATTTTTAAAGCCTGTTGCCTGGAGTGTGGTAAGGTTTTAGACGTAATACCGGTATTTTTCACAGACTTATTTGTTTATTTGGCCCTGAAAAGGGCCTTTGGTATGGAGCTGGGTTGACAGGGGCTATGAAACATGTAACAGGATTTCAGTTATCCACGTCATTTAACGCAGCACCTGTTCGAACTCACGACCACCGTGGTCGATACAGAGCTGTGCTCGATGTTGTAAGGAGCGTCTGGCCCGTTGCAACATCTCTGGCGCGAATCGACATGCCTCGGTGATGAGCTGTCTAAGGTGATAAGGACTGGCCGGCTCCTGTGCATACAGCAGTTGTTTTACATGGCCCCACAGAAAAAATCCAGCGGCGTAAGATCGGGCGAACTGGCGGGCCATGGGACAGGTCCTACCCTTTCTATCCGTTCACCAGGATATGTCGCATGGAGATGGTTCCGGACGACCACCACCGCATGCGGTGGAGCTCCGTCATGTTGAAACCACATCCTGCAGCGGTCAAGGAGTGGCATATGTTCCAAAAACGGTGGTAGTTCATCTTGGAGAAACGGCAGATAGCGTTGGCTGGTCAGATGGCCATCAAAGAAATGGGGACCGATGAGGTGATCACCCATTATTGCACACCATACATTCACGTCCCGCTGTACCTGAAAGCTGTCAGTTGCACACAATGGGGATTATCCACATTCCAGTAATGCATATCATGGCGATTAACGGTTCCATTTTTGTGGAATCGTGCTTCGCCCGTAAATAAGAAAATCGCTAGACAAGCAGGATCAGTGTCCACAGGCTGTAGGATCCATTGACAGAACGTCACCGGGGCATCGAAATCATGACCATGGAGCTCCTGGTACAAGTGCAGATGGTACGCGTGAAGGCGGTGAGTATCCAATGTCCGCATAACAGACGCTTGGCTGATGTTCGCCTCCTGTGCAATGGCTCGTGTGCTAGTATGAGGGTTACGCCGGAGAGCGTCATGCACGACCTCTTCATTGTCAGCAAGACGTGACGGGCTGATCTCGAACAGGCCGTGTCCTTCTCAGGGACTCCGAAATGTCATGCCCGTCGGTTGTCGTCTATCCGGATAGCGTTCTTGCCTGGTATGCATTGTCCAGCTCCTCCATAGACAATTAACATATCCATATACTCGTCGCTGGAATACATCTCGAGGCTGTGAGAAAACTTTGTGTTGTGAATTGCTTCGAAGGAGGGGAGTTCGCTCAGCTACAAACTTACCTGCCATCGCGTGTTGATATCGTTATAATGGGGCATGCTTTGCCCTACCTGTGGTCTACGATGCTTGGAATATGTACGACGTAACTAACTGGCCACAGACCACCATCTCCTCATCCTCGTCCAACCAAGCACCATGCCCAATGCAACGATACATACGGTCTTTTACAGGGTCAAATAAACAAATCAGTCCTTGGAAGCTATCAAGTATGCAACCTTACCACATTCCAGGCAACTGGCTGTTAAAAAATATTATGTGGGATTCGAACCTCCTACCTCGAACACTGTCCACTATCACCTACAGTCACTCTCATAAATATTCGGCCACTGATAAAATCCGCGAAAAAGTGATGACAGTAACGCAACCATGAGCAGGATGTGAAACCAAGTGCGTCTAAGTAATGGAACTAGATGTGGTTGCTTATGCCGAAGAGGAATCAGGGAGCATTGATTCACATTATGCTGTAAAAGAAAGGATATTGCTCACATAGGTGAAATGACACGCCGCAAATATATTCGGTCACCCGGAAAGGCCAGGATTGCCGTTGTGTTCATTGACAGAGACAGGGCAGATAGCGTTGCACAACTTTCAGTTCAGAAATGCGGTGCCGCAAGACACGTCATGCCGAAGTCATTCGCTGCAGTGTTGCGGACAGGTATCAAATAGGGTGCAAAAGAAAACACAATACCACGTTTGAGGAACGCCAGCTCGTGATATTCCATCATGCTCGAGGTAAATCGCATAGAAAGATATCACAGATGCTTAAAATAGCAGAATAATAGTTGGAGATATAATCAGACGATTCAAAAATGAAGACAGAATTGATTCAGTTCCTCATACAGGCAGACCAAGAAGGCTGACAGAACGACAGGAGCGGTTTGTGCTTCGGAATGGGAAACGAAATCCAAAAATTAGTGCTCAGAAAGTGGTAGATGCTGTTTTAAAGGAGTGTAGAAAGAAAGTGGGTACTGAGACCGTGCGAAGAACACTGCGAAGGAACGAGTTCATTCGGAGAAGAGCTAGTAGGAAACCATTCATTAGCGCGGTAAATAAAAAGAAGCGGTTAGATTTCGCAAAATCTACGTAAGCAAACCAAGAGCTTGGTGGAAGGATGTGTTATTTGTTGATGAGTCAATGTTCAACTCTTTTGGGTCCGATGGAAAGCAACGGTGTGGCGGAAACGTCACGAGGAACTGAAAACAAGCAATTTACAAGCAACGGTAAAACATGGTGGTGGAAGTGAAATGGTGTGGGGATGTGTTACATCGAACGGCGTTGGTGCACTGAGTTTCACTTAACATATTTTGACAAAAGAGGGCTATTTGGCTATCCTCAAAAACAATTTGCGATAATCTGCGGAACAACTTGGTATACAGCATACTTTCAAATTCTACCAAGATAAGGACCCCAAGCACAAGTCGCAACTTGTCAGGAAGTGGCTGCTGTACAACTGCCCGAAGGTTTTGGAGACTCCACCACAATCACCCGACCTGAACCCCATCGAGAATGTGTGGAGTCAAATGAAGGCAGCTCTGCAATTCCGGCCGACAAGTTCCCTCACAGACTTGAAGAGATTGCTACAAGAATAGGCGGCATTAAGCCCATATTACAGTGGTTGATCATATTATTAGGGCCACTAGGCGAAAGTTGTCATTTTCAACCGTGGTAAGACATACACAATTAAACATCACTGAAATACATTTAATTAATCTAAAATTGACTTTTGACAAACATATTACACAATTTTACATTTGAAATATTAATAAAAATCAAGAAAACTAAGGAAACTAGGAAAATCTAATATTTTGTAACACCTCCCTTCGCAGCAATTAACTCTTGGACTCTATCTGGCATACTACAAATGCATCTGAGGCAGCTATTTTTAATTTCATCATCGTGATGCTACACATCGATTAGTCTTTATATCAGTTGGATCTTATTCGTGACATTATGAGCTCAAATTTCCTCTTCATTAGCCCCCAAAGGTTCTCGGTAGGGTTGAGGTCAGGAGAATTGCCAGGCCACTCCAAAACCTTCACTTTGTTGTCCAGAAGAAACTTTGTCACAGTTTTATCCTTGTCACAAGGTTCAGAGTCATGTATAAACACAAATTTGCCATCTGGGAACTATTCCCGAACTTGTGGAACTAGCCGTATCTCTAGAACCTTAATGTTCTGGTGTTGGTTCATGGTTCCTTCGACAATATACAGGCGGCCGGTTCCATTGCTACTGATGATGGACCACACCATGACACTTAACGGGTGCTTAACGGTCTTGACATTGCAATCACAATTGTATTTCTCACTCTTGCGCCTCCACACAAATACAGATCTGTCAACAAGGATGTGTACTGATGACTCATCCGAAAAGCAAACCTGAAAAAAATGTAGTTCTGTATAAAAACCTGTTTACACCAAGTGCGGTTGAGCATAACAGGGAGGAAGTAAACAAATTATAATGTCTGTAAACAGCTTACCCTTTTCCATTCATTAGAAGTCCAATTTTGATGTTGTTTTGCCCATAATAGTCACTTCTTCATCATGGTCGGTGTCAGTAATGGTTTCTTTGCTGGACGATGACAAGCTCTTTGATCCTCCGATGAGCTGTCATTGAAGATACGTTGATCCCTGCTTGTCGAATCTTTGTTGAAATGACTTTCATTGAAGCTTTTCTGTGTTTAATGACGATGTTTCTTAACTGGCGCTCTGCTCGTAGAGAAGTGATTTTTTGCGGCCACATTTACTCACCCGTTTAGGTGCCAAATTCGTGCCTTGGTCAAGTTTTTTCTTAATTCTATCCACTGTTGACTTTCAAACAGAAGTGATAGACGCTGTTTTTCTATGAGAATAATCAGTATTCTTTAAAATTGTTTTTTTTTCCGAAATTTTACTGGGTGAAAGGTCTTCAGTTTTCCCCATGTTTGTTTTCTAAATACCAGTATTTTCAAGTATATACTTAACTATAACCAACTGTATTCTACTCTTGTCACCTCACTATATCATATAGAGAGCAAAATTCGCACAAGAAATGCAAAGAAACAAATCTACAATAAATCACGTGTGTTACTCCAACAACAGTCAGCTAGGAACTGTAACCGTACGTATGTACGATCCCCGAGTTTTTAGGTTAGGAAATTTTCGTATATAGTTTGTTAGGTTAAAATCATGTAATTTTGTTTATTTGCCATGTAAAAACGTAATATTATAAGAAGAATGTATAGTTAGGGAATATTGCATATGTTCATCATTATATTTTGTATAAATTTCCGTTTGGGTAAGAGTCTGTAAATATGGCCTAGCCGTAAGGATTGTGCAACTGGGAAAACTGCGACTATATCGGGAAGGACGGTTGAAGTCAGTTGGATGTGTTGCAACAGGTGGCTTGAAAACACGGGGTACGGCAGGTTGTATCGGTTGAAGAAATGGAGTGAATCAATGTGGACATACATGAGTGGACGGTCTATGTCACATCATATACTCGACAGCCAATGCGAGGGCTTTGTTTTGAGCGAGGTTTGTGTTGACAGAGTGACGCGGGAAGAAGTGCCGGTGTGAGCGTTGCTACCACAAAACTTTTCAGGACGCGATTACCACGTGTAGCAAGCACATATAAGTGTGTACGCGTGTGCGGCGAGTTATTCTGATTCTGATTCTCATGGTGTTTCTGATTCTGATGGTGATTCTGATTCTGATTGTGTTTCTGACTCTGATGCTGATACTGTGTGTTTCTCATTCGTACTGGTCTGCGAGAGCGACGTATTTGCGCAGTTTGCTATACGATCTGCTATTGTTAGTGAGTATTTGATACGGAGGGAACATGGAATAATCTCAACGACTGACCGGCTTTGCAGTGGACTTTCTAAAAAAGAAAGTATTTGTTTGGAACTTGTCACCCGAGTATGCAGCTTCAGTTGATGGAGAATTTTGCTGTTTGCTTGCCTCCGGACATGTAACGCTTTCTGTCCAGCCAGCAATTGGAAAGAATTCAAGACGACGAAGAAGTGTAAATAAGGTTAGGGATGCTGTTAGTAAAGAAGGTTGCATCCATATGTAGAGAAATAGTCGTCGTACTTTTCTCTACCAGATTAGGATTCACGGTAACAGTGGAGTGCAGTGGGGCTCTTACCTGGAGGTATGTTAAAAGTATAATGATGTTCTATTTTTAGGGATGATTTTAATGATGTGTAATTTGCCTTTGTAGACGGCAAACGAGTAAATCTCGTGAAGAGATGATTTTGTTGGGTAGTATTGTGTATATTAGCTCTATGTAAACAGCAAGCACTCAGTGGATTGCATAAGTGTTTATTTTGTTGGTGTTTGTCACATTAGTTCTTATTCGATGTTCTATTTTTAGGGATGATTTTAATGATGTGTAATTTGCCTTTGTAGACGGCAAACGAGTAAATCTCGTGAAGAGATGATTTTGTTGGGTAGTATTGTGTATATTAGCTCTATGTAAACAGCAAGCACTAAGTGGGTTGCATAAGTGTTTATTTTTGTTGGTGTTTGTCACATAATAGTTCTTATTCTGGGAGTAAAGTCATAGAATCAAACTTTAAGTGAGTCTTTTGTCAGTGGAGTGAGGCTGAACCTGGCATGTTACCCAAATTTAATTTCAGGGGTTATATAGCAACAGGTAAGGTTACAAAGCAAGTCTGGAGCCTCGTCAGCCTGATGACCGTCGCCTTGGGAGAGGGAGTGGCTCGTTGCTCTACATAATTAGATATTCCTGCAATTGTTTAGCAGGTGGCGCCCATTATCCTTGTTATTTACACTTATTTGAGTCAACGTTTATCTGTTCAGTATTTCAATAAATTGCAGAAGTTGCAGAACTGTAACATAATTGGCGCCTTTCTCAATTCTTGACCAGATTTTTCATTATTAGGCTTCTTAATGTATGGCTGATTGTTGAATTTAACTATAGAAATGTGTAATTAATAATATCCAACCATAAAAATAAGCAATAAGTAAACACTTACATGAGGGTAATGATCCAAACATAAATTCTTCCATTTTTACCTAGTGGCCCTAATAATACCATCAATCACTGTATATCAGGAAAGGTATCACCAGTATGCCGAATCGACTGGAAGAGGTCAAAAAACATCAAGGTGGACCTACAAAGTACTGAATGTGTAACAGGGTTGTGAATTATGCGAGTTTATGTTGCTTTTTTGTACAGTGGCCGAATATTTTTGAGGCGGCCCTGGCATTATTGTTTTTATTTAAATGTACGACAGATGGCGTACTAATGACTGCCAGAAGAATTTGGCTTACATTACAATGTGTCTATAACGTTGTATTATGTTTTTCTATATGTTTCGTTGTAGTATACATTATCATTATAGTGTAAGAAAAATTATCCAATAAAAGTGTGTCAAAAATAAGAGTGACCGAATATTTATAGGAGTAACTGTATATCCCCGCCTGCTTGGCCATGTGAGCTACAGCGACACTTGACCTATATCGCCCACTTCCCAGCCTATACAATACCGTGCTCCCGGGCTGTGCGTCCACCTCCTGATTTAAAGTACGTGTTCTGCGTATCTTTACTCGTTTTAAGGGTTCATTCGAGGGACCCATAATGAATAGTGGCGCAGACGATTCCTGCTGTCTTCGAGCCCATAAACACACATCCCGTTATATTACCCAGTTTAGGGAGAGGGACCGATGTCTTTCAGAATTGTAGTAAATGTGAAGTGTGTCCGCCACGTGGTGTAGTGGTTAGTGTGATTAGCTGCCACCCCCGGATGCCCGGGTTCGATTCCCGGCTCTGCCACGAACTTTGAAAAGTGGTACGAGGGCTGGAACGGGGTCCAATCAGGCTCGGGAGGTCAGCTGGATAGAGGCGGTTTCGATTCCCTCCTCAAAGTGGTTTTCCGTGGTTTCCCACTTCTCCTCCAGGCAAATGCCGGGATGGTACCTAACTTAAGGCCACGGTCGCTTCCTTCCCCTTCCCTGTCTATCCCTTCCCCCTGCAAGACCCCTGTTTAGCATAGCAGGTGAGGCCACCTGGGCAATGATCCCGCTTCATAGTCTGTGCAGCCTGTACTGCAATTCTGAAGACCTCCCATTAATTAGTGAATAGTTTCGTCCGTCAGACCCTCACAATGAAAACACGCATCAAAATCATGCGATACGTCTTGTGTTTCGTAGTTCAAGAAATGTCCGCCTCCGTGGCGTATTGCAGCTCAGATGACGCTGCACAAACAGAACAGTTTCGTATATCCGACACGCGCATTGCAAGCACGCATCAGTCATGCAATTTGTTTGTGTTTTGTAGTTAAGAATGTCCGCCATCATAATGGCTGGGATAATTAGCTGCTGTTCTTGGGGGGGCCGAGTTCGATTCCCGGTGCCGCCAAACATTTAAGAACGGCAGGCATATTGGTATGTGATAAAATCGTACATGCAACTCACCTTCAATGGGGCGAGCCTAAAAAACTGATCTGCACCACCTCGGAATGAGGACACGAGTTTACTTTAGTTAAGAAATATTCATGGTTGTTGCTACTAATATAGCAGGCAAGTTCATTAACAAAGTGATCGTTTAATATCAGTACAAGTTGAGCAAGCAACCACAGGGGACGTGTCAAATGGTGAGTGCGGTGTAACATGATAGGCACTGAGCAATATCGGGCGGCGATCGGGAGCTGGCAGCGAAGGCAGGAGGCGGTAGGTTATGCGGCGAACAAGGGAGAGCTGGGGAAGGTGGGTGAAACTATCTTGGTATCGGCGGTGATAACCATGTTACTAATCATAGGAGGTGTGGAGATGAATCCGGGCTCTGACATGAGCTGGGAGGACTGGGAGAGAATAAAGGAGCTGATAGGGTTCGCTGTTAAAGCAAATGCTTGAGATGGACTGGTAAAGGAAATGAGAAAGGAACAAGCAAAGGGATTTGAAGATATGAAGGCATGGTTTAAGAAACAGTGGGGAGTCACGGGATAAAAATAAAATAATGAGACTGCAACTGGAGTGCTAAGGGAGCAGGTGATAAATCTGGATAAGGAGGTGGTTTCTCTAAAGAAGGAGTTAGGTAACGTTAACCAAGAAAGGATGAAGAAATGTACATATATTTATGGGTTACAGGAAGGACGGAGTGAAAATAAAGTGAACCATATATATATATAAAGTGGTGGACCTTGTCCAAAATAAACTGAAAATAAACTTCTGTGAAGTTGATATAGACGATGTTGAAAGAGTAGGAGACCAAATTAAATTGAAGTTAATGTCAACCATAATGGTGGAAATAATGTTAAAAACGCAAAGAACTTACAAGGTGAAAGGATTTGGAGAAACAAAGACTTGGGAAGAGAAGGGATTGAGAACATTAAAATCCTAAAAAATGACTCGGTAGAGCTAGACATCAAGGTCTTACAAGGGACAACTTTGACCTTGAACGCTCTGAACCATGCTTAGAATAACAAGCAATCATAAACAAAACAGTGGTGTGCGTCATTTCCATGCACAACGTTGCATTCTACCTCAAGTAACATTTTAATAGAGAGAAACAAAGTAACAAGATATCAATACCATAGAAAGAAAATTATATGTAATCTAATGGCGTCAGTGTATCATTACACTACCAATTACCCGCGGCTTCGCTCGCGTGGATTTCGTAATTTGATCAAAGTAATTGTTCCTCTGCATTGTACTAAGACATTATCTGAAAATTCCTAAAGTATGAACACTCACCCAAAAAGTGAGTTTCATTTACCTCAGAAATTCTTTGTAAACAATGTTTGTGGTATTACCATTTGGGGCTAAGACGACCATGCGACATAGAACTGTACATATGAGAAACAATCTTCTCTCAAGTCGAAAAAATAAATACATGTTCCTTTATTTTTAAAGGAGGTCCAAATACCTATTCCCCGTAAAAAGAATGCAACCCCTTCATCAGTCCTTCTCCCACCCCCACCCCATCTAAGTGTATTTTTCGAAAACAAAAATACATGTTTCTTTATTTTTAAAGGAGATTCCGAATACCAATTTTCACGTATCTAAGATCTTCAGCCTTTAAGATGTAAGTATCCTCATAAAAAATAATTCAATTTTTTTACGTAGCTCCTCCGAAAACAAAAAGGCATATGTTCCTGTATTTTTAAAAGACTGTCCAAATACCAAGTGTCTTGTCTCTAACATGTTAAGTTTCTGACATACAGTGTAGATATACCGGTACTCGTTTTAAAAATTCACGCGCTTTTCCGATTCTTTCCAGCCCCTTAACTGGATTTTCCGAAGACTTAAACTAACGTGTTTCATCACTCTTAAGGACATTCCAAATATCAGTTTTCATGTATGTACGTCTGTAACAACTTCAGTTTTTTTAGATAAATATCTACTATTAAGAACAATTAAACTTCTTATTCATTTCTTTCCACCCCGCTCCGGCCTTAAGTGGACTATACGAAAACAAAAAATACGTGTTTCTTTATTTTGAAAGGAAATTCAAAATACCAACTTCCACATCTGTAATGGCTACAGTTTTTAAGATAAAGTATCCTCATGTACATATTTCAACTCCTTATTTACATATTTTCAACCCCATACCCCCTACGTCGATTATAAAAAAACAGATGCGTGTTTCTTTATTTTGAAAGTAGATTCCAAATACTAATTTTCACGTCTGGAACATCTTCAGTTTTTGAGATATATGTATCCCCATAAAAGTAATTCAACTCCTTTTTCACCCCCTTCCTACCCGTTAAGTTGATTCTCCCCTCCCCAAAAGTGCGTGTTTCTTTATTATTAAAGGAGATTCCAAATACCAATTTTCACGTCTTTAACATCCTTAGTTTTTGAGATATAAGAATCCTCATACAAAGAATTCAACTAATTTTTTAATTCAATCACCCCTCTTAAGTGGATTTTCCGAAGACAAAAGAACACGTGTTACTTTACTTTGAAAGGAGAGTCCAAATACAAATATTCATGCTTCTAGCATCTTCAGTTTTTGAGATATAAGTATCCTCATAAAAATAATTCAACTCCTATTTCATACCAGCCCGATAAGTTGACTCCCCCCTCCAAAAAATGCGTGTTACTTTATTTTTAAGGGGGTTCCAAATACAAATTTACACGTGTGTAACCTTAAGTTTTTGAGATGTAAGTTTTCCATAAAAGGAATTAACATTTTTCACTTTCTTTCACCCACCCCCTTAAGTGTATTTTCCGAAAACCAAAAATATATCTTTCTTTATTTATAAAGAAGCTTCCAAATGCCTATCATCATGACTGTAACATCTTCTGTTTTGAGATATATGTATCCCCATAAAAAGCAATGAATAAAACTCTCTTTCTCCGCCAACGTCCCCAAGTTGATACCCCCTCCGAAAATACGAGTATCATTATTTTTAAAGGAGACTCCAAATACTAATTTTCACGTCTTTAGTTTTTGAGATATAAGTATCCTCATAAAAAAGTATTCAACTAATTTTTCAATTAATTCACCCCTTAAGTGGATTTTCCAAAGACAAAAAATACATGTTTCTTTATTTTGAAAGAAAATTCCAAATAAAAATTTTAATGTCAATAACATCATCAGTTTTTGAGATATAAGTATCCTCATGAAAATAATTGAACTCCTTTTTCACTCCACTCCCGCCCGTTAAGTTGGTTTCCAACCACCCAAACATGCGTGTTTCTTTATTTTTAAAGGGGATACCAAATACCAAATTCCACGTCTGTAACATTCAGTTTTCAGATATAAGTTTCTCAAGAAAAAGATCGATGCCCGGCCAGGTCAATGATCTTGATTTTCCTGATGATTATGTACTTGGCTGATGTTGTGTTTGTTGCATATGTGATGTGTGTTTTACTGTGTATTGGGCAATGCACATTCTGGTTTGCAGTTGCAAATTTTTGGTTGATGTGTAAATTCATTTCACTTATGATTGATCTGTTGCGACAATATGGTTCTGTCCTATTGTCATAGACTCGGTGTAGAATAAGTTTGTGGATTTTGAATTTAGTGTAGGTCCTTTTATACAGAGTTTGTGTTTATTTGACATATTATTGAAACAGCTGAGTGTGCGTATGCGAAATATTTTCATTTTTATAATGAATCAGAATAGTAGGTTAAATTTATTCGTGTCAGGGGTAACTATCGATTCGGTCACGTTCCGTGTTAATTGTATATAGATGAGAGGAGGAAGCTATATAAAAAAGAATGAGTTTAGATAAATTTCGGACTTAATAAAGTTGAGAATGAGTTAACGAAGGAATCGAGGACTTAATAACTCAATGATTTAACAAATTTGCGGACTTAATAATTTATTGATTTAACAAATTTAATTTTAATGATATCGGATTTAATGATTTTTAATGATGTAATGACCTCAGACTTTATGATCATTAATGATTTTAATTTAATAAATTGAGGAGTTTATGAATGATATAACAAATGTTAGGATTTAATAATTTCATACAGTTTTACGACTCCATAATGGAAAATGTAATAATTTAATAATTATAATAAGTTTTTTAACTTAATAATTTAATAATTTGAAAGTATAGAAAGCGGATACAGATTAATGGATTTATGAATAGATGGATGTATTTTGAATTTATTTCTTTGGATTTCATAGGTCACTGACGAAATGATGGGGTAATGATGGTCAACTACATTAATATTTTTTTTTGAAATATGGTGTCAACCAAATGTAATGAAGACATAGATGAATTAAGTAAATGGAATTATTGGAGTAAAATAATGGTAAATGATAATGGGATGGAATATGAACTCAATTAAGTGATGTATTTGGATGAAGTTTTGAATTCATGGATAAGATTGTTGGTTTTTCATGGTCAGAGTTGACAAATTAGAAAAATTAATGTTGGTAACTTGACGAATTCTTAACAGATGATGACGTATGGAATGACTTAAAATAGATAATTGTTGAAAATTGAACCAAATTCAAATGAGTTGACAAAAATAATGAATGACGTACCTATGCATTGTCCGAATTTTTGTTTATTTGTGTAGGAGTGTTATTTTGCCAAAGTTTAGCTTTTGATTTCAATAAATTTGTGTTTTACTAAAAGGTTCTCATTCAGATCTTCTTATTTAAATTTATCTTCTCTCTTATCCTTCCTGCTTAGTAATTTACGGTTAGATTGTAATATTCGAAGATGTCTCTGTGGGTAGTACCCAGTCAGCGACCCTGTGATTGTCTCATGCCGGTGCCACATTTCAAAGACTGGAAGGGTAGAGGGTTGATTCAGATGATCTAATTGTTCCTCAAAGGTCTCAGAAAACATCTAGGTAATTATAAACTATTCAAATTTGATGTCGGAGAAGACCCTATCCAGTAGTCTAGTAAGGACAGCCGCGCCCGTGGGAAGCACGAAAGGCACGCGGTTGTATTCATTCAAACTCCAATCAGTGGCGAAAGTCGTCAATGTTTCGATTCTTCTGCCAGAGGTATTTGATTATATGCCTGGTTAAGATGTAAGATGGTAAAGAACTTAGCCCTGCGAAACAATGAAAAACAAAAATGAAGATCCGGAAGGGGCACAGACTATAATATGACCTTACGGTTCAAAGCCCTATAATCAATAACAGGCCTGAAACCACTTTGGGGTTTCGGCACAAGAAAAATAAACGAAGAATACGCCGACTTGGAAGGTCGAATAATACCATCCTTCAACATTTGGTCGATAATCTTCTTAAGGGCCTTCACATTAGGTGGAGATAACCTATAAGAAGGAAACTTAACTGGAATGGAATCGGTTAGCTCAATCTTATATTCAATACGGCCAATGACGCCAAGGGTTTCTGAAAATACATCAGGAAAAGACTGACACAACCTTCTAATACTTTCAGCCTGCTCCTCAGGTAGATGCCTAAGATCTAACGACATCTCACTCTGGGTGGGCTAAAAAGAGGAAAATGACACAGAATTATATTTCAAAAGAGGAATTTTAAGGTTACTAACAAACGTGCACGACTTGCTCTGAAGATCGAGCACAAGACCGGAATGTGACATGAAACTGGCCCCCAATATATCAAGGCAAGACAATTGTTTACCCACAAATAACTTAATTTTCCAGGTGAATTTTGCGATTCAAATTTTAGCAGAAATGAAGCCTAAAAATTTCTAAATTTGCAACAAGCTTTCATTTTAAGGTACCATTCTTCTGAATCTAACAACGCTGTTACGGGTTCGTTATTCACTTAAATTTTTAGACGTGGTACGAAACCAGGGGTTTAAGAAGCAATTTTAAGGCTTTCCCTAGGGCCGTCAAATGATATTTTTCATAGGAAATCTCTTCTTTAGAGGATTCACTGCCTGATTTAACGGGGGTTGAGCCTCGGGAAGGAGAACATGTTGACTCAGCCGATGACACTAATCACTTCTTATCGCCAGGGTTAGTGGGGGCAGCACCAGAAGTTGAACAACACGGTGTGCTGTTAAGTGAAGTACAATTCTTGGCTAGATGGGAAAACGCCCCTGAAACAACATTGGGACGGACCTGCTCCGTTCCTACTTCCACTAGATTTTATCAAGGGGCATTTATTTCTAAGGTGTTCCGGCGATCCGCATGCGCAACACTTGCGTGTGGGGAAGGTTCGGCAGGATGGTGGCCAAGAACTGTTAGATGACGGAGGGAGCTCCCTGTCGACTCTTAAAGCGTCAGCGTACCTCACTCCTTCGGCTGACACTGCCATTGCCTCGAGTTCCGAGAAGGTTTAGGGCCGAGAGGCGAAACATAGGTATGATCTATAGGGCGGAGAGATTCCTTCAGGGCCGATGACCTTCGATGTTAGGCCCCTTTAAACAACATGTATCATCATCATCATCAGATTCCTTCTACTATGGTTTGCACGACATGATCTTCTGGAAAATGCAGAGCGAATACCCAAATATAAAACTTTATATCTATATATAATAAGAGTTTTGTCTGTACATGGCTCAGAATTTGAAAATAATTGTATTTATGTATCAGTCATGTCCATAGTAACAAGGAAATGCACGCTTTTCTTTTCCGTAATTTCTGTGTCTGTATGTACACGCATCTCTAGAATACGGCTGAAGAGAATTTAATGAAAATCGGTATGTGAAGTCGGGGGATGAGCCTCTACAATCTAGGCTGTAAATCATTTTACTCACGCTGAGTGAAATTGTAGTTTAGGGGAAGACCTAAAATTGAATTCTCAAATATTTATACTATTAGTGGTCCTATCGATAAATACATCACTAATGTTATTTAGAATTAAATTTCCGATCATTTATGTCATACATTGTTACCGTACCGGTTTTGATAACACAGATATTCATGAATTTGTATTAATGTTGCCAAGTCCATATCAACGCCGAGCCACGAGAAAATGGGTTAACAGAATTTAATGAAAGTCGGTATATAGAGTTGGGGAATAAAAAACTACAGTCTAAGTTATACACAATTTTATTCGCCCGGTATGAAATTGTAGTTTAGGAGAAAGCGCCTAAAATTTAATTTTTAAATACAGTACCCATGTTTTTGGTCCTATCGAAAAGTACTACATAAAAGTTATAGAGAATACAATTTCCTACCATTTATGTTTTATACAATTTTACCGTACCGACTATGATAATAAAAGTGGTATTTCGGAGTCGGAACAAAACTAAATGTGAAGGCCTACAATATTGAAAGTGCATAACATTGATAACAATAAGATTACATTGACCATTGTTTGTGGTGATGTTCTTTGTCACTTATGTTACCGCTCAACTCCGATAGATGGGGTTTCCATACTGCTGCGTACCGAGAATAATAGCCTGCCTGAATATTGGCGGGAAATAGGTGGAGAGTTAGAAAACTTTCTTCTTTAGCATGTCATTCCTCTGGTTCATACATTTTCTGATACCGTACTAATGTTACGTAACTCACTGGTTCATCATACTATTCCAGCTATTCGATCCCTACTCTGACGCTCTGTTTTGAATGATCAATGTGCACCCTTAACGCAGAGGCTCACTTAGAAGTAGTAGTAGTTATGACCTGGTCTAGAATTATAATTTAGGCATATTCCAAATTATAGCATCACAATTCACTAAATAACTCAAAATTCAACCTTGAAGGGAGCAGTTTCTTAAACAGAGCTTCTTCCTCTTCACTTTTATTAAATTCTACATTCATTTTATTCAAAATTAGCAGTGAAGAGGGGGTTTCTCTTCTGGCTTTTAGGAAAAAATTGCCTCCAAGTCAGATTTTTCCACCGCCATTGTAGTGAATTGAGATTTTCCAACTCATCGGGTACTCCTAGAAAACAATTAGTAAAAGGACATAGTTTTTGCCCTGGGACTCTCCACTATTCGACCCCTCCCCCCTCCGAAAAAAGACTAAGTGTGTTCAGGGATCACGGCTGTCTGCGGCCTGGTCATTCCAGCTCTGGAACCTTGGACTGTTAGATAGGCAGCGTAGTACTGTTCGTTAAAAGTGAGAAAATGTGTGGTTTTTCATTTGATGGAGTATTTCATGTGAAATCATTGCTTTTACTTGCGCCATTCCCACTGACGTCATTGTAATGACATATGTTCATTTCAGTTGGGAAAACCACTAAGACAATCTTTCTGAGGATATAAAAAGGCAGGTGGAGAGTGTCTGCCATTATAATGATATTCCCCAACCTGATTGTGACTGATGGTAGGCAAGCGGGCCTGCCATTACAATGAAAATTCCCTAACACAGGCTTCATATGAGAAAATATGTTTGGTGATTTCTTCGCCGCGTTTCCAGGGTAACGTTAAGAGCTATGCAATTTAATACAGTCTTGCTCACAACGTGTACTCTACCTAACCTACAATTCTGTATACAATGTAGAATTCCATAGAGAAGCACGGGTACATCAGCTAGTCTTGAATAAAGTCAGAAAGATTCTCATCCAACCTCTGCATTCTGAAGCAGTACTTCTGTATCAGGGATGACATTGCTCTAACAGGAATAAAGTTAGCTAGAAGATGGGCATGGAAATATTCTATTGAAGATCTATCAGCTATAGCTTTTACGATTTTCTCTGAGAGGACGCCTACAGAATAGGGGTAAATTATTTGAAGAATTTGAGAATGGGAAAGAGCAAATACCAAGGCATGGTCGTGAAATTCGACTAGGAATCTTAGAAATGAAATCACCTTATTAGTTGAGTTAATAGAATACTTGGATATGCCTTTAAGCAACATGGCTAAGGGATGGGGCAAACTGCTAAACCCAGGGGACATAATAGGTGTCGGCATAGGAGGTTTAGAGGGTTCAAAAACAGCATTACTCATAAAGAAGGGTGGAAGTTGTCTTAGATCATCAAACACTTGTTCCAATGGAGCAGCTGTTTGTTGAGTAGCCACAGATTTCCTACTCTCAATAGACCTACTAGAGTCCTCTTCCATAGACAAATTCACAGCAGGAACACGGTCGCTTTCAGCAGTACCGTCCCCGGACAACAATCGACTAACCCTATTAGACATGTCCGACAGATGTTCGACCAAATTACTAGCCTCCTTGCAATTATCATCCTTTAGTTTTAGAGACAATAGGCCCCTAGCCCTATTATAACCATGAAACAGTCTAGCTTGAACTCTCTTAAGTTGATTAGCAGAAGGGTCACTTACTTAAAAAAAAAAAAAACTAACTACAGAAGCTAGCTCGGTGGTATTATCCGTCATAGTGGACAGAGCCACATCAATTCCCTTCTCCCCAAATACAGGGATACAAATGGGAAATTCTAAGATTCCTTAAGTTTGGCAATATCTGCCAAAACCATACCGCCACACTGGACCTTCCTAATTAGAAGCTCAAATTAATTCCTCCTTGCGCAGGTAACCATGTGCAAGGATTTCACAAGAACCAGGCATAGTGATAAAAAATCTAACAAAATTTGGAAAATTCAAAAAGCCAAGAACATTTCTAGTTTAGAGGTGATTTATATGATTAGCCGTCAAAAGGGGCTTTATCCATACCCATTCAACCACGCTCAGCTACCACTTGTTCTGGGGATTCTGTGGTGGACAGAGGTGGAAGAAGGTGCGGGCATGAATGGGTCACGATAGGAAAATCAGAAGATTGATTTAAAACTTTAAAATTATGGTTATATTTCTTTCTCAGTTCTCCTTTCTTTCCTTCTTTTTTGAAATAAGACATTACAAAATTCAGGTATAAAATATCATAAGATCGGGTAACTATTTTAGAAAATCGAATGACAATTAATTAACAACTTTGAGCTTGAAGCTCCCTGATTATACACTCTTCAAGAGCACTGTGGCTCCTTTCGAAAACAGTCAAGGATATGGATCTCCCAATACCCTTTCCAAAATAGCTACAGCATATTTGCTCTACAAGTTTATCTAGGAGACAGCGCTCCAAACCATATAACCATACAGCCTTCTGCAGGCAACATTTAACTTTTACATTTGCTCTATCCCTTTCCACCCTGAAATATTTTCTTTGAAATTTGAATTTTTTTCTTACTTCAATGTACCTAATTTTGAGCCTAGATTTCAGGAAAAATAGTAAAAAAATATTTTCTTCGCCATTCTCATGGAAAACTGCTTGCACGATCGTGCTAGTTAGGGTTTATTTGAGCACATTTCTTTGCTGAATGACACATGCTGAGAATATGAAATTCTGTAAGTGGATGATGTTATTTGTTATATGAAGTAAAATAGGTTATAAAACATCAATATAGGACTTATATAAACAGAATATTCTTTCAAAAGTAGTCTTCGATTCGATGCCGGTTGGGGACTCTGTGATTGACGTGTAGGTAAATGATTAGAGAATGATTATCAGTAGAATCATTATCTCCTGTGTGTTCTTCCTCTTCATCAATATCGCCACCGTGATGAGAATCATCAGAATCATTGCCTACGTGTGAAGATACAGGTTCAGGTACCCACTCAGCATTATCACAATCTTCACTGAGTAAGTCCTCACAATCAGATGCATAGGTTAACCTTGCTATTTCTTCATCTAATATCCCTAAAATTCATATAAATACATGTATTTTGTATTCACATAAGTATACTAATGCTTAATTAGAGAAATCTTCCCAGAATACTAATGATCAATTTTGAGGTTAGAAACACACCATTACCTCAAATTGAACCCTGACCTGCAACATCGTGCTAGTTACAGACTGACAGTTTATTATAACCGCTAGGTTCAAAAAATAGCATTGCTAAGGATATGTATACCTTCTATGATGATTTAAAAAGATTCACAACAAAATCAATATATAAAAGATAATAAAAAGGGACAATTTAACTTGAGGCCGCATGGTATGTTTCGTTTACAAAAGTTTAAACACACACGCTGCCTCCTTGTGTCCAACTATCGAAATAAAACAACTGCAACACGAAGCACGGTACCCGCACAATCATTGCAGCCCTATGTGACGCAGGGAAATGGGCTAGTTTTCTTAATAAAAACCCAACCCACACGATCGTGTGACTCAGGGTGGAAAGGACTATAAATTTTACACTTTCAAGGCCTCTCTAGGCACAACCTACATTCAACAACCAGCATTAACTGTCTATGCTCCAAAGTCTGATATATCTACATTAAAGGTAAGAAATAAAGTTTAGCAGGTGTACTAGTACCCATTCAACCAGGCCTTTGTGAAAAACAACAGGTTAAATTACTTGCCCCAAAATCAAAATTGTGTGGAGGTGAACTCTGGCACTCCTAGAAGTTTACAATTAAATGGTTAAAACCGTATTTGGGCTTGTGGCCCAAAAAATACAGAGGCTAGGCCTATGCTACTGAGGTGATAAGACGGAGAGAATATTTAGGTTACCAGATTACAAACAGAAAACTGGTTACAAAATCATAGTCACCTCAAAATCAACTTGAAGGAGAATTCGAGAGGGTATCACACTCTCTATTCCCTGATTACGGTGCAGTTTCTTAGGCTTGTTTGAAATTTACATTAGAAGGTTGAAATTTAAATTTTAGGAAAATTGAAGTTTGAAACCTTATCCTTGAGCTAGCTGTCACAGACTATTACTTAATTAAACCAGGACTGCCAGCCATTACCTTGAGCTGATGTACTGCTCGATGATGAATGAGGCACCTCACCTCCTTTGTAAACACACACACATACACACTAGACTGGAGCGAAGAATAAGACAGATTGGCTCAAAAAAGTGCCAGCTTTTATACCTGAGAGAAAGGTTCTATAGAGTTCTGGGCTAAGGCCCGACACACCCTCAATTTCCATAGGGTAATTAAATAGTTACAAGATAAATGTAATTGGCTGAAAAAAATACACAAAATTTTCTATTGGCCAACACCTTAAGTTGGTGGGAAGAGATCGAAGTACTGACAACTTCAACATACCAAAAACAAAGAATAATCAACTCAGTACAGTAAACCTAAAAATAAAAAATTACTTAATTTTAATAGTCCATCTTCACACGAGAGGGCATAACACAGTTTGTAGTAGAGACATCTGTTGACAAAAGTTCAAATTCCTTGCACAAGTTGTTGCAAGTTTTATACTGAAGATGGCACTCTCCACGGCGGTTCATTTAAATTAATGGCATGGGTGTACCTTCCAGTACAATTAGTTTTACATCCCACTAACTGCTTTTATAGTTTTTGGAGACACCAAACAAATTACACTATGCATTAATGAAAACAGGGAGACAACGAAGGTATGAAATTAAACATTATGATAAAACGCATTACTTTAACACCCTTAGATATCCACAAATATGACAAGATGTCTGGTTATATTTACATATTTTTTCACTGCGGAACTTCTGGCACTACTAAGAGATAGCATACCTAACTTAAAGAATGCAGTCTCTCTATTTCAATTACAGCTGTTTAGGTAAATTCTGATGTGATAAATATAGAGAAACAGCATAAAATACACTTTAAAATAAAGATCCATCCAAAGAATGCTTCCAGTCACTATGTATTACATTCAGAACACTTTCTACAGCATGGCTTTATTTGGAAGGGGTGATTTCTGCAACAGAGACACCAACTGGTAAAATACAGAGACCATCTCTAGAAACCATTCGTGACAAGATTCTCTGTGTTTGGATTCTATAAGCGGGAATAAACTATTCTGAAAAGTTTCAAAAAGATGGGATGACAATAACGCCAATACCAGGGAAGTTGGCGGCATAAGATGATGATAATTCAAATGAAAGCAGTGATTAGGTTTACAGTGTGATAGGCCTACTGCACAACTGACGGGCCATAAAATTCTTTTGACATAAATATGTCTTATCCTGGGATCATCCAAAAATTTGTTTAATATAATGTGACAACATGTGTGACATAAGTGTAACCATTGCAACTGTTCAGGCAATGATGTAAGGAATGGATGGATGGTCAGACAATGTTATCTAGCAACCATGGCTGGTTGCCACCTGAAATCAGCAGCCATTGATGGATGGCCATGACCAGGAGACATATTCATGATCATTTGATTTTTGTAAAGGGAAAAGAGGTTTCTTTTTCATTCTTTTGTATTAATATTGCGTAATACGATAAATAAAACTGTATGTCCAAACCTTATACCTTTTCTCTCCATGAGGTTGAGTATGAAGCAAGATGAACCTTCATAGTGAGTTTTTAATCCGTGAGTGGTCGCTTGCTGTACTGTAGCACGTGTGGTCGCATGTGAGACTTTCTCTCACATTAAACTTCGTTTAAAACAAATATAAATATGCGTTATACATTTTAGATAAAAAATGTAAATGATTAGCCGTATGTTACACAAACAAATTACTACTCAATGGGAATTAGTCATTAGTTCAGTCACGTGTCAGTACGCAATTTTCAAAAGAGTGCCGGGTTGAATGGCTCAGACTTAGCAGGTTCGATCCTGGCTCAGTCCGGTGGTACCTTAAGGAGCTGAGATAAGTCAGCCGTAGATTTACTGGCATGTAAAACAACTTCTGTTGGACAAAATTCCAGCACCTCAGCATCTGCAAAAACTGTAAAAAGTAGTTATTGGGACTTAAAACCAATAACATGGTTATTAATATATAACTTTCTGACATACGCAATATGAATGTAAGAATGAAGTACAATAGGACTTCTCTTTAACATACGAGTTAGCTGGAATTTGTAACAGCGCTTATAACCCAGCATTCTTCCTCGACTCCAGTTTTGAAGACTCAATTTATCAGTAAATGCAAATGGAGAATGTTTTGTGCGACACAAATCAAGTACGGACGCCTACAATAGAATAAAGTTTCCCTCTCGACTTCAACATAACACTAACGCCACTGGTCGCACGATGAGAGAAACTCTTGCAGAGGGCGCATGAACTCATAAGAATCTTTGTTCCGACTAGAGGAAGGGATGCTTACCCTACAAATGTGAATCGCCTCACTCACGACAGTTATCAACTCAGCTAGAAGAGGGGGCAATCACCTCCCTTGCATCACTGAGAAGTAAACTCACATTACAAAATAATGTGAGAGAAAATATCATATTACATGTTACAAATTTCATGTCTGGTCTGTATTGAAATGTACATCAGTTTAAAAAATATTACTAAAATTTATTAGAATCAATCTATTCAATACAACTGAGTTCCTAAAGTTAGGATTTACATCTTATTATACTAAAATTTGATGGGACATGTTTCGCTCATTATAAGGGCATCATCAGCCTTTTTACACTCATACCTAAAATACAAAAATCGGGATCCCAATTGTTTTGGTCAAAATATAACATTGAGAATGAGTATTACAAAATGTGAAATTGTTACGAGTTCTAAATATCCTTCAATAGTCGATCTACATTTAAAGCTACAGCCAACAACAAGCAAGAATGTTCCCATTTAACTATCAGTATAAGAGAAAATAACCACTCCAGCTAGTAAAGACCTACACGGCAACATTCAGTTGTGAACTTTTTATTACTTCTTCAACAAAAGTATGAAGACCGTGGACCCACTTCGTAAACAACGAGATTAATGGATCGAACAACTTCATCACCTACATAGCGCCATACTATAGTTTAATATCATAAGTCTTCAATAAGAAAGTTTCTACATCACCTTAATTAAGGTACTAAAGGTCCATTTTAATATTTTCTCCAAATTTAAATCGGGATGCATTTAATCAAATTTCACTCATACATTGATACTGCAACTCACGATTCAACTTTAGCCATAGATCTCCTCATTATTATTATTATGTGGATATGGACTAGTTGTGTATTTTACAAAATAATTTAAATCACCAGTGTAATATCACACCAACATTATTCATTTCTTTGCAAACATTTTAAACACGCTTTAACTGTAAATGATCAATTAAGAACTCATAACAATGTCACATTTTGTAATACTCATTCTCAATGTTATATTTTAACCAAAACAACCAGGATCCTGATTTTTGTCTTTTAGGTATGAGTGTAAAAAGGCTGATGATGCCTTTATAACGGGCGAAACATGTCCCATCAAATTTTGGTATAATAAGATGTAAATCCTAACTTTAGGAACTCAATTGTATTGAATAGGTTGATCGTAATAAATTTTAGTAATATTTTTTAAACTAAAATCTCATATAGCAACCACTCGTGGGTTAAGACCGAATGCCTGACATCAACCTCATCAGAGAAATTAATGAAATAAAACAAATGATGTGATATAAGAGTGAATAAAACAACATAGTTACAGTATATGTAGGCCTAAGTTGTGTGTTCACCGTTTATTGTTTTCGTTACTTATAAAAATTTACGAATACCGTCTTCCAAAAAAAATAGCCAGGAAGACTCAGTACACAATCCTTAATTAGTTAAAGAATAGTGTAGAATACATACCTGTACCCAGAAATCAGGCTATCGCATATTTGACCCCACTTCCTACTTTTATTTTTGTTATTTGCTTTACACCGCACCGACACAGATAGGTCTTATGGTGACGATGGGGCAGGAAGGGGCTAGGAGTTGGAAGGAAGCGGCCGTGGCCTTAATTAAGGTACAGCCCCAGCATTTGCCTGGTGTGAAAATGGGAAACCACGGAAAACCACCTTCAGGAGTGCCGACAGTGGGGTTCGAACCCACAATCTCCCAAATACTGGATACTGGCCGCATGTAAGCGACTGCAGCTACCAAGCTCGGTCCTCCAACTTTTTGTGGCTATAAAAGTGGGGAAAAAGGGGGGTCTAATATGCGAGGAAACATGGTATGCAGCATTATCTTGACAAGTACATTGATTTTAATTAATATCATTTTAGGAAGGTGTCATAACTTGGTCTCCAGTTATTATCATTGCAGTACAAAGACCTCTCTCTAGGAAACAGACGGGGTGGTGAATATCGAATTACACCATGCACATGGCTTTGTCAAGGACTAAATAGAGTAATATCACCAATACATTAATTTTGTTTTTTAGAATTGGCTTTAGGTCGCACTGACAAAACACTGTCCTTCTCGTTGCAACCTTTTGAATTCTAAAGTATTGTATACAATGTCTTTACAAAATAAATACAAACTCTTTGTAAACATATCCAGGAAAATCACCAATGAAATGTCTATTTTAAGACAGGCCTTGGATAAAACTTCTGTTCCCAATGCACTCAACAAACCCAACCATTTTTTCAGGATTGAAAAAGAACATGTTGTTATGAGTTCTTTCATTCTGTGAAACAGCACGTATTATCTCCTGTGCACATATCCAGGAAAATCACCAATGAAATATGTCTATTTTTTAAGACAGGCCTTGGATAAAAATTCAGTTCCCAATGCACTCAACAAACCCAACCATTTTTTCAGGATTGAAAAAGAACATGTTGTTATGAGTTCTTTCATTCTGTGAAACAGCACGTATTATCTCCTGTGCTACAACACCACCCATGATGGCACATACAGGACTGACTTCAGCAAATACACTCCTGGAAATAAAAAGAACAATGGCATTTGTTCATGTTCTAAAGCACAGAAGAACACAGACAATACAGAACAGTATTTTCTACAAACTTATAAATCTCATTTTTTATCCCATATTGGCTTTAGGGGAGACCGTACCTCCTATACCCTACATGTTAAATTTTCAAAGTTGGTGCACCGTTTTCTCAGAAAGTACTGAATACATTTATTTAATTTTTGCTGTAGTTATAGACTTATGTCCTTGCTATCTAATGACATATCTTTAATAATATTGGAATAAAACATATTTTTAATTAATTTTTTCCTAAGTGTCTTTTTTTGCATCAATTTAGAGCAACCTAATGCCTCATCACTGAGTCTCATTCAGAGGTACAACTCTGAAAAATTGTCCACCATTACATATGTAGGCCTACTATGTGTGTCAAAATTTCAAGTTATTGTGATTTATAGTTTCAGAGAAAAGGGGGTATGAAAAAAAATATACTCATTTCAGAGAAAACTGGATGTAAAGGATGCTGCATACATTTAGTACATCCCTGCACCATAAAACTGTTCACCTTCCTCCTCCAACTCTTGTCTGGCCCTCTTCAGGTTCCTAGATTTCTTCCTAGCCACCTTCAAGATATTCTGTGTCTCTCTGTCAGCCTTCAACACGAAGTTTGTCCATTTCAGTTCAATACCTTTTCATGATAACACTGTTGTGATGCCCATTCTTCTCAAAACTTCCATATTTCCTTCATTACCACCATTGAATGATAGCACTGAATCATATACACCTCCTGTGTGTGGGGCACGCAGATGAAGAATGTACCCAAGGTATCTCCTGCCTGTTGTACCATTATGTGAGAAACATCACAGGTCTGGATATTGCCTATGATTAGTACCATTATACAAGCAACACCGTGGGTCTGCAGTGCCTATGATTATTACACACTATGTGAGGAACACCACGGGAATACTGGCGCCCGTGATTAGTACACCTATGTGAGGAACACCATGGATTTGCGTTGCCTATGAGTGACGCCATTATGTGAGAAATACCACAAGTCTGCGTTACATGTGCAACGTACAATACTTGTGAGTAGCACCATAATGTGTGAAACACCACGAGTCTACACTACTTTTGATTAGTACCGCAACATGAGAAATAACATGGCTCTACTTTACTAGCGATAAGTACCATTATGACCGGGATTTTGGACCCCTTTAGTCAACAAGCATCATCGATTCAGAATTGTGCTTCGGAAGCAGTCCCTTGGTCAATAATACTATATTTTTAAGATAAGTTTCTGGGAAGGTGGGGCATTGTGGGTTGGATCCACTCATTGTTTAAAGTTTATAATCATTGTTCATAGTAGTCTTTTTGAACTCTAGTCAGTGGATCGATTTTGGATTTTTTTTAAACTTTCAGTATTGTGAGTTGGATCTGCTGATTATTTAAAATTCATATTCATCCATTCATTCTTCATCATCACGTCTTGAATTCTGGTCAGTGGATGAATTTTGGACTTTTAAACTGTCAATATATTTCGTCTCATTAGAGCCGATGACCTAGATGTTAGGCCCCTTTAAACAACAAGCATCATCATCATCATCATCATCATCATCATCATCATCATCAACATCACCTAATCATTTACACCTAACCTAAAAGCTTCTATGCAAACTAAAACAGATTTTGAAACCCTGTTCCAGATAACATTCTTGAAGGACTCATTGGGGTTTTGAGTTTTGAGACCTCCTGTGAAGACATTTCTTCAAGAGATAGGGTTCACTCAAACTCCTGAATATGAGTTTTGATAGCTTCTATCACTCCATAAGGCAAAGAGTGCTTGTGAGTATATTGGTCACCATTCAACTTGGTAACATTATACTTGCACCAAGAGTGTTCATCCTTCAGACAAAGTAAATGGCAAGGATGTTCATCAGAGGATGACTTATGAAACAGGATTGCTAAAACTTTTCTGCATTTTGATAACACTGTCACAGTTTCTTCTTATGATCATTCTGTAATAGCTCAGAAGGGTATCTATTTCCTTATTTGTCAGTCTATCTTTACCTCCTAGTGGCTTCGGATCAGACTGCTTCTTTCCTCTCATATCATTTTGGACCTTGAGAAGACTCCTTCCCATCCTCCTCCGCACATGACCAATACATTCCAACTTCCCTACTGGTATTTCACCATCCGGTTTTGCATTCACTCAGTCAGATATCCTTTGCTGCCCCCATCCCCAAGTATTTAGTATACCTTACTCCGTGAAGATCTTCTGAATGCATGAATTTAGCCTTTGCCCCTTCTACCTCCATACCACCACTAGCACTAGTATAATTTGCCACACTACCACCACCAACTTTATGTAGATCTACTTTGTTCTTGTCTTTCAATATGTCACAGTAGTGGCAGTATTTTGTCAGTATTTCCACATCAATCACTTTGCCGCTGTCAATGCTGGTAGCAGAAACAATACCATTCCAACTTTTATGGCCTCTTCATTACCAGATTCCATCAATTACTACACATGAGTCTGTGCTTCCCTCATTCTCTTCTAACGCTTCTTCCACAGCCTTCTTCATGGATTTTTTTTTTTCCAATTTGCTTTACGTCTCACCGACACAGACAGGTTTATGGCGACGATGGGATAAGAAAGGCCTAGGAATGGGAAGGAAGTGGCCATGGCCTTCACTGAGATACAGTCCCAGCATTTGCCTGGTGTGAAAATGGGAAAGCACGGAAAACCATCTTCAGGGCTGCCGACAGTGGGGTTCAAACCCAATATCTCCCGGATGCAAGCTCACAGCTGCGTGCCCTTAACCACATGGCCAATTCGCTCGGTGTTCATGGATTCCATGGCAGATTCTCTAACAGTATTACTGAGAAATTTGTTGTACTTTTGGTATTTGGTGGGACCATTGTGAAGATTCATCACTGCGCAGAGTAACTCTCCTGCACTTTCCCCTTTCCAATGGAGTGCATACTATAAACAAACCTAATACCGATATCATAGCCATGTTCTTCTCTCTTACTGGTATAAAAAGAGTGTTCTTTGTCAAGAACTTTACATTTCAAAATTATCTTTGAGGATAGTCCATATCTCTATTCAACATCCTCGAAACAATACGGACAATCGGTACTATTACAAAGTTTACACTGAGCAAAACTACAGACAGCTGCTGAGAGTAATTTAATGTCTATAATAGCATGTCCACCAATCTCTGATTCCTTCAAATCATACCTTTATTCAGGTAAACTTATTTTATTACGTGGCGCACTTGCTGGAGAATTACTGGTTACACCGAGATCAGATGTGAACGTGATGTCAAGAGAAGAAAAGTTACCATTAGAGGTATCTAATCTAGAAATGTCTTCCGTATTATTCACTACGCTATTTCCACTCTCTGAGGCATTACTAGCCCCAGAAACATTTTATTTTCAATCACTGCACTGCACTTTAGCTTTCTTCCAGGTCCTCATCTTCGCTTCTTGAACAGCCTAACTGATCGCGTCATCTTTACTTCTCTAACCTTCAAATAAAATCAAAACAAGCCGGAATAATGATGAATCTAAACAGTAAACAGATGAAGTCTGCGTCCACAAGCAGGTAGCCATCATATGATAAGGAAATACTTCCTTCACCTTCTAGGAATAAACGCATGGAAAACTCCACGAACGAAACAACTTCCAAAAGGGGGAGTAACTATCATCACCAACGGCACTAAAACACATATTTCATCCCTTTCTAGTGGTACTACAGGGAAAATAATCACATATTCAGAAAGAGCAGACTGTAAACTACAAAATACGCATAAGAAAAATAAAAAAATTGATTCTTCCCGCCACAATGGGGTACGGTCTCCCGTTAAGGTCAAAGGATTATTCCCACCATCCAATATTTACTTTATTTTTAAAGCTAGTTTTTATGCGTATACAAACATGGGTCAGCTTAAATTCTAGCTAAAAATTAAAAAAAAAAAAAGTTTCATTCAATTTTGGAACATCTTCAGCTTAAAGAAACTTATATCAAGTACAAATATTGACACACATAAAATAATGAGAACACTAAAGGTGATAATGTAGTTAAAACGCTCTTTCATAGGGAATTAAAACACTGGACACGCCTTTGCTCATATTACCCATATTTCCACAGTCGTGTTTGCCCTGTTATAATGTGCGGAGTGTAGCCTCGGGGTGAACATGACAACAAAATGGCGCAACGACACCATTTACACCCCGTTTTGCAGGGTAGAATACTTGGCTGCCTGGAAGCAGGCCAGACACAAACCGAAGTTGCCGTACCCTTCAACATGCCACAAAGTGTCATTTCAAGGCTTTGGAGATGATTTCGAGACACAGGAGATGTTAATCATAGGCCAGTACCAGATCGACCAAGGGTAAACATCCCACAGCAGGACCGATATCTGGCCTTAACCACCTGACAAAATCGGAGTGCACCTGCAAGACAATTGTTGGCGGAGCTTGCAGCCGCCTCAGGGGATGCCGCTTCCCGGCTAACTGTGTACCGGAGTCTCAGAACAGCAGGGCTGTTTGCCCGATGTCCAGTGGTGTGCGTCCCGCTCATTCCAGCACAGAGACTGGCCCGTTTACTGTGGAGCCGTCAAGATCGAAACTGGACCATGAATGAATGGAGGCATGTGCTCTTCACAGATGAATCCCACTTCAGTTTGCAGAACGATTCCTGTCACACATTAATCTGGAGAGAACCGGGTAGCCGATACAACCACAGGAATATCGTGGAACAGGACCAGTATGCTGGTGGTGGCGTCATGGTGTTGAGCGGCATCATGTTAAATGGCCGTACGGACCTGCACATCTTCATGGGTGGTCCGAGGAACACGGTTAATGCTCTAAGATACAGGGATGAGGTACTGAGACCACATGTTCGACTCTTCAGAGGTGCGGTCCAGACTTCCTCCTAATGGACGATAATGCCTGACCACACAGCGCTGCTCTGGTGGATGGGAAGACATTCATTGCATGGACTGGCCAGCGAGGTCTGTGGGTCTGAATCGTATAGAACATGCCTGGAATGCATTGGTGAGGCGCATTGCATACTGTCAGCCTCCACCAAGGGCTTCCCAAGACTTTCGGATTGCCCTTTCAGAGGAATGGGATCAACTGCCACAAGAGTTCTTGGACCATCTGACAGAGAGCATATCACGTCCCTGCGAAGCATGTGTGGCCGTTAGGGGTAACCATATACCCTATTTGTTGTGGAAGACATTGCCAAGTTTTGTTAGTTGTTGTCAAAGGTGTACCATAGCTATCAGAACCTTTCTGACACTGTTTTTTGTGGACAAGTTGTATGACATATGGTGTGTGAGTCAGCCTCCGTTTGTTCAGCAATCCGTCTGACATTCCTATTAGGTGGTATGGCCTAGTTTAGTGATTACGCTTAACTTTTGGACACTGGTGTACAATGTTAATTCCATTAACTTATAATATGCACTGAGCCATGAATTTTTAAACTATAACAACCAGGGAAAAGTCCTTAAAATCAGAACATTAAGATGAAGCAAAAGACGGGAGATGGATAGTGGGAGTGACGGGTATATCGTTGGGAGTGAAAATAGTGCAGGGGGGGGGGGGGGGGGGGGGCACAGGATATTTTACCGAATCCCGATAACCCACTTCAAAGGTTAGCACCTCTGAATGCATATATATTTTCCATCCTATTTTTGGGTCATTCTTTTAAGGCCAACTTACATGTCATTTTTAGGCATTTATTGAGCCATAAAAATCCAGGCCCTGATTATGAAGTAGTAGAGGAGTAGTAGATATCCAGAAAGAAAAAAAAAATAATAATAAATAGAACTTAACAAATCCTGTGGATATCAATATGCTGAATTTGAACACGATGGAAATTACCACAAGGTATATTTAGAAAAGATACCAAGAAAATTATGGGTTTACAAGAAGTGTATACTTACAAAAAGAATGTTTAAGAGATATATCATACAATTTTAGCAAATGACATCGGGTCTCTCTTCAATCCTGTAACATATAGCACAAGTGACAAAGGCCCAATCAATGGTGATGGCCAGACTCCCAAATTGAACAGCAAGATTTGGGATAAAGATGGATTGGCTTCTGGTCTTATGGGGCCCTTATGTTAATGGATGATTTGCATTGTTGTATGTCAGTAGCAAGGTAAGGTTTGTAACAGAGTGAATTCTTGTAAAAAAACGGGGTTTGCACTCTACAACAAACAATAATTTTAAGTTTCAACAACAGTTCAGAGCCCTGCAATTAATGAACATTCAACCAAGAACATCCACATACTGTGAATACAATAATTGCAGAAGGCTTCAAAATTTTATTATTGATGTATTGCTCACATATGCAGGAAAAATTACCATATTCTCATTATACAGACATATAAATCTAAAAAAATTATAAGGAAGAATGCAAATAATTTAAAAAAGAAAATACCAGGATTATTCCATGAAATCAAATTACAGTACTGGGTTGTTATAGAAAATATCAACAAAAAGTTATGCAGCCCACTGTATTTCTTCTTGCCACATGCATTACCACATCCCAGGCAACTGGCTGTCAAAAAAATTCTTATGTGGAATTCGAGCCTCCTACCTCGAGCAATGACCACTATCACATATCTCCCCGCCATGTGAGCTACTGCGACACTTGACCTACGGTGCCCACCTCCCTGCCTATACAGTACCATGCTCCCGGTCTGTGTGTCCACCTGCTGTTTTAAAGTACACGTTCTGCGTATATGTACTCGTTTTACGGGTTCATTCGTGGTACCCATAATGAATTAATAGTGGCGCTCATGGTTCCTGCTGTCTTCTAACCTGCAAACACACATTACGTTATACTACCCCAGTTTAGGGAGAGGGACCGATGTCTTTTAGAATTGTTTTTTGCTGGTTGCTTTACGTCGCACCGACGCAGATAGGTCTTATGGCTACCATGGGACAGGAAAGGGCTACGAGTGGGAAGAAAGTGGCCATGGCCTTAATTACGGTATAGCCCCAGCATTTGCCTGGTGTGAAAATGGGAAACCACGGAAAACCATCTTCAGGGCTGCTGACAGTGGTTTTAGAATTGTAGTAAATGTGAAGGGATGCATAAAGCTGGATCGCAAGGGGCTGGTGGACCACCCGGTATATTAATGCTAAGGCGTACAATGATATACAGTAAAACCTCGTTAATTCTCAGTCGCTGGGACTCAAAAATCGGACTTCAAATTACGTGATTTTGAATTAACCGCCAATTCGCAATTCAGAAGTACCAACCCTTGCCGCGTTACAAAATATTCTATGGCCCGTTACTGCATGCAGTTAACCTTGATTCACAGTTTATACCTTTCAAAACCGAGCTCGATAGCTGTAGTCGCTTAAGTGCGGCCAGTATCCAGTAATCGGGAGATAGTGGGTTCGAGCCCCACTCTCGGCAGCCCTGAAGACGGTTTTCCGTGGTTTCCCATTTTCACACCAGGCAAATGCCGGGGCTGTACCTTAATTAAGGCCACGGCCGCTTCCCTCCAATTCCTAGGCCTTTCCTATCCCATTGTCGCCATAAGACATATCTGTGTCGGTGCGACGTAAAGCAAAAAAAAAACCTTTCAAATGCCATGAAAAAAGAACTATTTCCAAAATGTATCCAAGAAGGTGCATTTACAGTATTCAAGTAATGCACTCGGTTATCTCACTGGAAAAAATAACCTCACGCAACGAAAGGAAAAAAAAAAAAGCAAGATTCAAAGACGAGGAGAAATCTATGCTGGCTCCCATGTGCAAGTGCTTTATTAATTGGATTACTATACTTTACGCATTTTAGATGCCTTGTTTTTACAAAGGAAGTACCCGATGCCCTTAAAATTGAACTTTTCTATGACTCTATCCTTGTACGATTTCTCGCCATGGCACTTCTCTCGTACTTCAGAAATGTAAACACTTGCCACGTCACAAAGTATTCCAAGACCCATTAATACATGCAATCACCTCGATTCATAGTTTAAACCTTTCAAATGCAATGGAAAAAACTATTTCCAAAATGTATCCAACAAGGTGCATTTACAACGTTCAAATAATGCACTTGGATAAATCACTGACAAACATAACATCACGCAACGAAAGAAAAAACTCACACAATTCAAAGAAGAGGATAAATTATGCCGGTCCCCCCGTGCAAATGCATTATTTTTTGGATTTCTGTACTGTTTTCATTTGTAGATGCTTTTTACTAGCATGGAAAGTGAGCGACATCCTTAAAACATTGTGGTTTATCGAACTTTCTTATGACGAGGGGATAAAGTTTCTCGCTTCCATCCCATGTGCATTGCAACGTACTACTATGACCCATTTAAAACCATAAGACCGTTTGGGCTTGCATTAAAATAAAGCAATGCAGTTTCACCGGCAATGACAATATTGTTCGGTGCCTACGAATTTATTATCTGAGCTACGCTTTTTCGTCAACTGTCGGCATCGCCAGTGTTCGCGGATTCTGTTTTTCCGCACACTGCCTGTCGCGTGATATTACGGCGTTCCTTAAAAGGTTGAATACAAAAGAATTCCAATTTCATTCAACTTAGCAATCATGAAGCGCACTGTAGACCCACCGAAGTGAGTGTAAGTGCGGAAAGCTACCCTTCCACGTTCCGGAACGTGCGTTCTATTATGACACGGAGCAGGATACATTTCGAGTTGAAATTACTCTGTAACATACTATTGTTTTAAAATGTAAAGGCAGTTTCGAATTAAAAGTCCGAATTTCGGTAATGGGGCCAACATTGTACTTCGAATTACGAATTATCCGTATTTTGAATTAAACAATTTAAATAACATGCAAAACTGTATCTCATGTTTCCGGGAACGAGAGCTTCTTCGAATTAGATGGGATTTTGAATTAACCGATTTTGAATAATCGAGGTTCTACTGAATATGTAACACCTGTAGATCTCATTACATACAGTAACTTATATTTAATAAATGGACATGGGGAATTCTGTGTATGTGGGGTTTTCCTCTTTCTCCATCTGCCGTTCACATATTGTAGCAACAATTTTTGGAAAATAAATATTGTATTTCTCAGAATCCAAGACAACCCCCACTTTCTCCTTGAGAGAATTAAATTGGGCTTAAAACGTGCTTTGTGAAATCACATGAATGCCTTTCTTGTACAGTACGCATATTAAGACTATCTTGGTCTTCATGCCAACGACGAACAATGGATTTAGTTACGCCTTATTTTCTTCTGGCTGCACAATTATTCTTTATTTCTGTGAGTTTAATAACCATTAACTTCAAATTGGGATCATAATATCGAAGAGAACCTGTTGAAAATTTGCCAGCAATACCTGTTCCACGTGTCTCTACAATACGATGATTCATCACAAACATATTCCTACTGTCTATAAAACTGTTACTTTTAGTAACCATCAGGTACAACTGACTGCCGCTAGATGCACGTCTCGCTTGATGGCTTTGGCTGACTTCAGCAGCTAACGATGTACAATAAAGATGCAGACGTTGAAGGTAAACAAGTTTGATGCGTCGTAGTATGGCCATTCCGCCCTTGCATTTTTTGCGCACATACCTCACAATTTCATCTTTGAATTCCTTAAAGCGTCCTTGTTGTGGGCCGCTGAATGAATGTTTTGTCCAGTGCGTATTTTTAAGTTATCTTTGTCTTCATGCTAACGCGGAACACTGGCTTTAGTTATGCCGTATTTTCTTGTGGCTGCCCAATTATTCTTTATTTCCGCATGTTTACTAAGCATTAACTTAAAATTGGCATCATAATATCGACGAGAGCTTTTTAAAAATTTGCCGTCAATACCTGTTCCATGTGTCTTTATGATAAGACGATCCATCACGAAAATATTCCTTCTGTCTGTAAAACTGTTAATTTTACTATGCGTCAGGTACAGTAGACATGATGTAACTCTGCCAGTGAGTAGCAATGGCCTTTCTAAGAATTCGAAGGTTCACATGCTTTGATGCCATTCTACAGATTTGAGAAACTTTTTGTAGAGGCTAAAAGAATGTTATTCTCTCTTTCACTATTTCCTGAGAACCAGTGACTTTACACACAAGCACTGTACAACCAGTTTCTACATCTAGCGATGCATTATAAAGAAGAGGACGTTGATGGTCAACGATTTGTGCATGCACGCAGGGTGTTGAAGGAAAGCAGCATAGTTACCATGGTAGCTGCCAGTAGTGTTCATTACTGTTAGGTCGGGAATGCAAGACGACCTTTAATATTTCACACGAGATTCTGAGGAAAAAGTCATCTTGGATTTGGAGAAATACGGTAGTAATAATAACAGCAACAACTCAAAAAACTATCATGACGGACAGTTTAAGCGCCAATCACGATCGTAAAAAATAAAGATACAATAACGGAAGCAATGAATGAAAGTGACCAAACAGCAAAAAAAATATAAGCAACATATAGTAAATATGGAGAGCAGAAGGAAACATTGAAAAACCAGTTCCAGACTACACTTGCATTGAATATTCTAGCCAGTGGCAAGTTGTTGCATGAAAGAGCATGCAAAGTTGATTTTTTTTTTTTTTTTTGGCTGGTGGCTTTACGTCGCACCGACACAGATCGGTCTTATTGCGACGCTAGCATGCAATGTGGCTGACAGGCTCAGCATAGAGAACTTCTCAGCATCAAATAGATGAACTGACGGATTCAAACACTGCTATAAAGTGGTGCACTAAACTGTGTGTGGCGAGTCCAATGCTGTTAACGATGGAAGTGTCCATGTTTAAACAAGAGGGTAGATTGAAGGAACTAGTAAAGCAGTATGCACCAAAGGACATTTTCCAGATTGATGAAACTGGTCTTTTTCGAACTGTCCTTCCTAGCAAAAATGCCTTTTGAAGGGGAAAGTGTCATGGAGGAAAACAGTAACCTTCACCCTACTGTAATATCAAGTGGAAATGCTGATGGTTCTGGAAAGCTTTGTTCAATGGTAATTGGTAAATCAAAAGGCATGCATGACATCTGACCTTTATGAGAGGCATATGTATGCTCTTAATTCAAAGATCAGAGCATAGGACAGGAAGATACTTCTCTTCGTTGATTGTTGTCCTGCACATCCAAAGAATTTACAATTGAGGAATGTGCAGCTTGAATTCTTGGCAGCAAAGTGCACACGGAAATTACAGCCTTTAAACTTGGGAATAATCCATACCTTCAAGTCCTATTATAGAAAGAGCATCGTGCAGATGGCATTGAGTGTGATGAAGGCAGGAAAGGAGTCAACCTCTTTCAAAGTACTCGATGCCCTAAACTACAATGCAAAGGCATGGAAGGAGGTTCAAGGATCGATAATTTCCAACAGTCTCCTTAAAGCTCACTTCTTCAAGGTCATAGGAGGAGAAGAAGTATGAGAAGAAGTGCTTGCCTCTATTTGGGAGAAAATATAGACCAATTTAACTTTGCAAGCTGAGTGACCTAGCAAACGTGAATCATTCATAAAGACATGCTTGTGGCATTGATAATACACTAGCCATAATAATCTTCATGATTAATAACAGAATTAAGAAAACAAAAACACACACTAGGGGACAGCTGAAATACAACTGTGACATCAGACCACATGTATATGGTCAGCTAGCAAGAATGTGTGTGCACACAAAACAAAGGCGGGGTTCAGGGAACAAACAATATGATGGCGTGCCACACCATCCCCTTCGTGCACATAGCAACCAAGCAGGGAGCTCACCCATACCCTGCAGCTGGAGTTAAAGTATATCTGACCACCCTGTATTAGTAGTAATAAATAAATGGTTTTCAATGTTGTGCAAATTATATTTTTTCAGGTAGAAATTAACACTTGTATTCATATGCATTCTGAAAACTGTTTACTTTAATGAATTTTAAGTTTTTTATTTACTGCTGGATACTGAAAGGTAGTTTGACACTAAGTTATCATTATTTTCATTTCCCCTTGTCCAGCTCCTGCAACTAAATACTCTCCCCAAAGAGGGGTTATACTGTATCTTAAATTTCTAGTGTTGGCTAATTTTTGAGAGATAAAGATAGTTCCCATGACATAAATAAATCCTCTTAAGAGAAGTAATACTACAGTTAAGTATGCCAATTTTTATCCTACCAATATTTTTATTTTTTTATGTAATCATATTAAACCAGAATTTGCCTTACAGATGATGCATACAGAAGTCAGAACAGGAAGATTTCAAAATACAGGAGAAAGAATGTACATAAACTTCCCACAGGAAAATGTAGTGGAAACTACAGTAAACCATACAAAGATGCCATGTGTATAACAGATGTGTATGAAACATGCAGCATAAGCGAACTGAAGAGTCAGTGAAAATATAAATACCTGAACATTGAGCTTGGCAGCTTATCTAACGGCACTCCCAGTTTCTTCAGTTCATCCTCTTTCAGTTTTTCCAGACGTTCCAAGTCCCTCTCTCGCTCAATCGGATTAGGGTCACAGCCATGTAGATCCCGAAACCTTTGGAGAACTGAGGAACAATAATACTTACAAAAATGAACTAAATTTTAACACAATTCAAATTAAATTTTCTGAAATAAACACACAAAACAACTTTGTTGTTTGAGTAATCAGTTCATAGACTGGATTGATGCAGCCCTCCTTGCAAGACCATCCTGTGCTAAACTTTGCATTTCTACGTAACTGATGCATCTTACATATTATGCTCTAATCTGCTTGTCATATTCATACCTTGTTCTACACCTACCGTTCTTAATGCCTACACTTCACTCAAATACCACCTGCACAAATCCTGGGTGTCTTAGGATGTGTCCTATCATTCTATCCCTTCTTCTGTCAAATTTAGCCAATTACAAGATATTAGAATCATTTCGTATCAGTGGTGTTCACTTTACAAAGGTAAAGTTAAGTGTATCCTCCTAACTCAATACATCATATAATTCCATTATTACATGGAGTAATCAAATTCAAACAGGTTTCAACTCGTTTGAGCCATCTTCAGTGAAAAAAGGAAGGGGGGGGGGTGTTAGAAGTAATTTACGTAATACAAGCTAAAAATGTGCCAAAAACATAATGAAGGAGCAAATGAAAAAACAAAAGAGAGACATGACAAAAATAAAAACAGCACAATATATAATATTTACATCATTATATGGAGCAGAAAACAACTTGCTGCGATAAAATTTGGTGAAAACAGGGATTAATACAACCCAGCCTTTGTTTTGTGTGCACGCACATTCCTGCTAAGCTGACCCTGTACACGTGGTCTGATGTCACAGCTAACACAGCATTTAAATTCAATTATGTTTTGTATTAACCACTGTTTTCACTGAATTTTATCGCAGCGAGTTGTTTTTTGCTCCATATAATGATGTAAATATTGTATATTATGCTATTGTTATTTTTGTCATGTCTCTCTCTTTTTTAAAAAATTTGTTCCTTCATTATGTTTATTAGCACATATTTAGCTTGCATAATGTAAATTATTTCAACCCCCTCCCCCCCCCCCCCTTTTCGCTGAAGATGACTCAAACGAGTCAAAACATGTTCGAATTTGATTACTCCATCTAATGATGTAATTATATGATGTATTAAATTAAGAGGATACACTTAATTTTACCTTTGTAAAATAAAATTTATCCAAATCGATCTCCTCTCAACAACTCTATTCAGCAGTTCTTCATTCGTGATTTGATCCGTCCATCCCACCTTCAACATTCTTCTGAAACATCACATTTCAAAAGCTTCTATTCTCTTTCTTTCTGAGCCAGTTATCAGCCATGTTTCACTTCCATACAATGCCAAACTCCAGACGAAACATCTTTCTAATCCCCAAATCAATGTTCAAAATGAGAAAATTTCTTTTTTTAAGAAAGGCCTTCTTTGTTTGTGCTAGTCTGCATTTTATGTCCACCTTGCTTCTGCCATCGCTAGTTCTTTTACTACCCAAGTAACAATATTAATCTACTTCTTTTTAAGAATTCATTTCCTAATCTAATATTTCCTGCATCACCTGACTTCGTTCGACTGCACTCCATCACATTTGTCTTGGACTTATTTATTTTCGTCTTGTACTCCCTACCCAAGACTCTGTCCATATCATTTAGCAATTTCTCCAGATCTTCTGCAGTCTCAGATGAAACATCAGCAAATCTCAGGGTTTTGATTTCCTCTCCTTTGATTGTGAATGCCTCCCCCAAATTCCTCTTTGATTTCCTTTACTGTCTGACCTATAAAATCACTGAAAAGGAGGGGGAACAAACTGCAACCTTGCCTCACTCCTTTCTGGATTGCTGCTTCTTTTTCAAAGCCCTTGATTCTTATCACTGCAGACAGATTTTTATACAGGTATCTGATCCCAATCATCTTCAGAATCTCATATAGCTTGGTCCAATCAACATTATCAAATGCCTTTTCTATATCTACAAACGCCATGTACATGAACTTTTCCTTCTTAATTCGATCCTCTAAGATCAAAGTCAAGATAGCTCCACATGTTCCTACATTTCTTCTGAAGCCAAACTGATCTTCTCCCAACTCCGTTTCAACTGTCTTCCCATTCTTCTGTAAATAATATGTGTTAAAATTTTGAAGGCATGAGATACCAAACTAATGATGCAGTAGTTTTCACACTTGCCAGCACTGGCTTCCTTGGGAATAGGTATAACAACATTCTGCTGAAAATCGGATGGCACTTCTCCTGTCTCATGCATCATACGCACTAAATGGAATAACCTCACCATGCTGGTTTCTCCTAAGGTTGTCAGTGATTCGGAATGTCATCAATACCAGGTGCCTTGTTCCTATTTAGGTCTCTTAAAGCTCTGTCGAATTCTAACCTCAAAATTGGGTCCCCCGTTTCATCAGCATCAATAGCCTCTTCTTGTTCCAGAACCATATCATCTATGTCTTTACCATGATACAACTGTTGGATATATTCCCGACATCTTTCTGCCTTGTCTTCTTTACCTAGAAGTGGTTTTCTAACTGAGCTCTTTATATTTATACACTTGGTTTTCCTTTCTCCTAAGGTTTCCTTAATTTTCCTGTATGCAGCATCTACCTTTCCTACAACCATACAACCTTCAACATCCTTGCACTACCCTTTCAGCCATTCTTCCTTAGCTGTCCTGCACTTTCTATCTACTTCATTCATTAATCATCTGTATTTGTTTTTCTTCCCTCTTAATTTAATTTAATAAATACGAAGGTATTTGTCACTGGTACAGATTTGGGGACGATATATTTGCAATCATTGATCAAGAAAGAAACAGACTGAAAACACATTAGGTTTTCTCAACTCTAATAGACCCATACATTAAACTTACAATAAAATTGGAACTGGACAAATCTTTGAATTATTTGGACTTAAAATCACCAGGAATCACAACAGTCTTACCTATGACATTTATAGAAAACCCACTCAGACGATTAATGTAAACAGAACTCTTTTCAACCAAATTCTTATAAGAAAACTTCTTTTTAAAGTTTAATACATAAAGCCTTGAATATTCTGCTCTCCACGTATAATTATAAGAAAGAGATTAATACCACCCATGAAATAGCTCTAAAAAATGGCTATAACAAAACCTACATGAATAAAATCATCAGCAAAGTGAAAAATAAAACTGCCACCATCTTAAAGAAAGCTAGTGCCGATAGTAAAAGGAAGTACATTACATTCACGTGTAACAGTAACAAAATTTTGAAAGTCGCTAATATTTTCAAGAAACATGACCTTCAAGTTTCTTTTAAGACTGATAATACCATTGTCAGATTACACTATAATACGAATGTCATTAATGATAATAAATTTCTAAATTTGCAGGTCTATAGAATGAAATTCAGTCAACGCCGTGAAAGCTATGGAGGTCAAACAGGACGAAATTTTAATATCCGCTACTGAGAACATAATGCAAAAATATACAATAGATAATTCATATATATTAATATAAATGAATTAATATAAATTTACTCATTCGGGACAAATGTTTCAGATTCCCTATGGGAATCAACATATGTATCATCTGATGACCAAGCAGGCATCAATTTTTGGTAATGAGACAAAGTCTCTTAGTGCATTGGCACTGCCGGTGGCTGCAAGTAGCCTACGCAGTGGCCTCCACAGTACCCACTAGCCAGCGTATTGGTAGGTGTGCTAGGTACCAACTGATGAGCCCACCCTAGCACACGAGGGCCAAACGCTGGCAACCAAGAATGAGTTAGCTGGAAAATTTATAATGTCCAATAACGGACCATTTATATTGGTATTATAAATTTACTCATTTGGGACAAATGTTTCAGATTCCCTATGGGAATCAACATATATATCATCTGATGGCCAAGCAGGCATCAATTTTTGGTAATGAAACAAAGTCTCTTAGTGCATTGGCACTGCCGGTGGCTGCAAGTAGCCTACGCAGTGGCCTCCACAGTATGCACTAGCCAGCGTATTGGTAGGTGTGCTAGGTACTAACTGATGAGCCCACCCTAGCACACGAGGGCAAAACGCTGGCAACCAAGAATGAGTTAGCTGGAAAATTTATAATGTCCAATAACAGACCATTTATATTGGTATTATAAATTTACTCATTCAGGACAAATGTTTCAGATTCCCTATGGGAATCAACATATATATATCATCAATGGAGTATTCCCTAATGTTTGGAAAGATGCACTAATAAGGCCAATCCTGAAAAACGCTACCTTAGATTCTCCATCAGATTACCGACCTGTGTCCATCCTACCAGCCCTCGCAAAAGCACTCGAACATCTGATTCATGCACAAATCACTGTATACCCGACTCAGAATTCCCTTGACCCTTTTCAATCCGGCTTTAAAAATGGACACAGTACCGCGACAGCATTACTGCGGGTTACGTACGATATCAGACATGCAATAGACCAACAATTTGTGACTGTAGCTACACTACTAGACCTAGGCAACGCCTTTACGAATTGAAATATAGCAAGTACCATATCTATGCAGATGATCTCCAGATTTATTATCACTCATATCCACAAGACATAGATGTAGCCATTGACAGAGTAAATTTTGACTTACGACGTCTGAATGACTATGCCAAAAATAACAGCTTGTTAATAAATCCTAACAAAACTCAGACTATTATATTTGATACCAAAAGAAACCTTAACTTGTTAAAAAGTGGACATGTACCACGAATTATTTCAAATAATACTGTCATGCCCTATTGTACGTCAGTAAGAAACTTAGGTGTTATAATGACTGAGACACTAAACTGGACTGAACAAGTGACAAATACATGCCGTAAAGTGCAGAAATCTCTTTTTCCTCTCAAATGCTACTCTTCCATGTTTCCAAAACATCTTAAAATACAACTGGTAAAATCCCTAATCTTACCAATTCTAGACTACTGCGACACTGTACTTACAGACATAACTCAAGACAGTAACATAATGCTCGAACAGAGTTTAAACACCTGTATTCAATTTATATTTAAGCTGTGATATGGTTCTCACATTTCACCTTATTATAGGAAGTTGTCATGGCTTCGTGTTCATGAGCGTCGGAGTCTCCACATGTTGCCCCTTCTGCATGGAGTTCTAAACTCGGGCTCCTGTTTAACAATATCTCTCAGTCACTCTAGGACTTACAACCGCTCCTTTGTAGTCACTGCCGCTAGAATGTGGAATACCCTCCCTGCTACCATTAGGGATTTACGTTCCCATAGGAGATTTATGATCGATTGCCGAAATCATTTGCTGAATACCTCTAGCTGACTTGTTCGATGTGCGTAGTGTGAATGAGTGCGTGAATGAGCTTATTTTCATAAAAATTAGAAATGTATTTGCTAGTTATAGGTTATAGTTATGTGTTTTCCTTCTTTTATTATTACTAGTGTTAGTTTTAAAATTATTATCATGTTTCACTTATATTGTCATGTTGTACATTGTATAATTATTTCTTCTATTACTCTCTCCATATTTGCTATTAGTACTATATTATTTTTAAAATGATTGGTTTTATTTAAAAATATATGTATGTTAATTATTTTTAATGTTGTGGTTAAGTGTAAGAGAGGGCCTCGAGCCCTAACTTCGCCACGAATAAAGACGAATTACTTACTTACTTACTTACTAGAACCACCGAAGTGAGTTAAGTACAGAAAGCTACCCCTCCACGTTCCGGAACACGCGTTCTATTACAACGCGGATAAATTTCGAGTTGAAATTACTCTGTAACATACTATTGTTTTAAAATGTAAAGGCAGTTTCAAATTAAAAGTCTGAATTTAGGTAATGGGGCAGACATTGTACTTCGAATCACGAATTATCCGTATTTCGAATTAAACAATTTAAATAACATGCAAAACTGTGTCTCATTTTTCCGGGAACGAGACCTTCTTCGAATTAGGCGTGATTTTGAATTAACCGATTTCAAATTATTGAGGTTCTACTGTAGTATCATGGTTCTAATTCGATCATCCCTTGGTTGACTCTTTTAGTCACCTCTTACGACAGGCAGGGGATACCGTGGGTGTATTCTTCGCTTGCGCCCTCCACACACAGGCGGATGTGTGTGTGGTCTGCAAGAGCTATTTTATTTCCCTCAAGTCGGCCAGCAAGCTGGTTAGGACCCCCCTATCCGCCACCTGGGACGTGTCATGTGGGAGTATCACCTCTCCCCCTGCTACGCCAGGGTAGTAGGTTCATGGGGCAGAAATTCTCAGTGTACATTCCTCAAACTGTCATTCACAGGATGTGCAGGGCAACGTCGATGAAAACAAGCATCTTTCTATTTTGCAAACCCATTTTTGCACCCAGAGCAGCCAACTGCTGTCAAAAAAGTTCAGAGGTCATCCAAGCTTTATAGTTGGTATCATAGGAAGTTGATTGCACATGCTTAAATCAAGGAGGATTTTTAGATTTCCGTATCACAAAGTGGTGGAGCTTCTCGGAGGCATCAACATTGGTTCCCAACATCACTGAGTCTCAATTTGTTGTGTTCCCCACGATAGCATTTATCCCCTTTGAATGCCAAAATTTTGCTAGGCAACACACCGATAAACATCTAGGTTAAATATGTTCCTGTGTTCATATTTGTATTTGTTGGTCAACTCCTGCAGTCTTCCATGGTTTCATCACTAACTGCAACACAACCTATAAAATTGTTGGTGGAGAATCAAAGAAAAGGGCCTGCTTCCTGATGTACAGAGAATGTTGCAGTCACACGGCACTACTTAAGATATTCTTCGGGTGGCTGATGCTGTGATAAGTGCAGAGAAAACAAGTGAGGAGGAGTTGGTTGCAGAACAAACAGTAGGCGAGTCTTCTACCAGTTACAATGAAGAAGGTCATAGTGAAGCGATGACTACCAGGGCTGAGGCAAGTGCTGCAGTGAACATTTCACACATACATCTGTCGTGTTTAGAGTAGATGGTAAAAATAATGTTCATAACCTTTATGAACTTAAAAAGCAGACGACATTAGAAATCAGAGGTGTAAACAGAGAATGATTCCAAGCTATTTTGGTAAGAATCAATGACTGTGTACTTTTCCATCTGGAAAAAAATGTATGTTATAAATAGGTATAATGGTAGTAATTAAAATGTGCCATCCAGAGAAAGAAAATTTATTGCTTCTTACATAATTCCATAGACATTCTAAGAAAAATAACCAGATTAAATTAATATATTACACAAGATTTCAACTACCTACTGGTACCCTTCTCCTAGTCAGTGAACGAGCAGAATTACCAAGTCAGTGTAATATCAGCTGTTAATTTACATTGGGCCTTAATTTGAGGTAAATAACAGGATGAAGATTGAAAATACTCTATAAATTAATAATACGCTTTTGTGTAACATTTATCGTCTTTCCCACAGCATCTTTACATGTAAGTTGTCTCCCACACTTTACACATTCCCCCACCATTTACACCAGTAACTTGGGTCCCTACCGTACACCATTGGGAGTAATAATGTATAACTAAGACAATTTTCATTGAAAGTGAAATGTGTTCATTAAGCAAGGATTTTTTCCTCCAGAATTTTAAGGGGAAAACTAGGGTGCGTGCATTTTGCGATAATGTCCTATTCTAATAAATATGGTACTATCAGTATTCTAGATTAGTTAACACTTAATTCTCCCCAAGTGATATCATACCTTTCATTAAGAAGTAAGAGGAATCAATTTTTGGTAGTCGTTTTATATATTCCTCACAATTCCAATCAACTTGCAGTGCATCTTGAAGAGGAACATACGTAAGAGTGTTCTTGGTAGAAACTGTAACTGGTTCCAACTTAGGTCGTTTGTTTGCAGGTTCACCGCCACCTTTGACACTTTCACCAACAGGATAACATTTAGTTTCTCTGCAAATAAAGAAACAAAAAAACATTTGAAAAAATTGAAAGAGAAAGGAAAAGGGATTGATTTATAGGACACACTAGCAAGTGGTTAAGTGTTCCAAGAGCTCTGTGTTATCATAGTGATAAGGCAGTTAATACTTATTAAAATTTGATTAATTTTATGTGTGTGTGTATGTGTGAGTGAGTGAGTGCGCACAATCCACTTAATGTTAGAAATATTGTGTTCAGTGTTTGTTGGTAGTAAATAAGGTTAGTGATATTTATTTAAATTTAACATTGAGCAGTTCCAATGGTGTACGGTAGATTTCGTATTCTCAGTTACTTAGGTTAGGTTTATTCTCTTTTGTTTTGGGGGGTGACAAAAGAAGAAATAATATTAATTTTTTTCTAAATTTCAATATCAGATTGGTACGTTTGTTGATAGAATATTGTAATAATCGTGGTCACCACGACATTTACATAATTTGATTGCCCACCCGAATTAATTGTATATATATGTATCATGTGTAACTTTATTCATTATTAACGTCCATCATCATCATTTATGTAATTGTACGTAAGAACGAGAAATAATTTTTAATTGTAATATATTAGAATATTTCATGGTAATGTCAAGACAGGTCTTGCACTAACAGGCTACTTGGTGTCTCGCAATAGTCCAGGAAGGTTAATTTTGGAAGGTTCTTGGAAACGTACGCAACAGCAAGAGGAAGATACATACTGTAATTTCGTTGTTGGGGCGCAAAATTACCCCATATCACGTGCTCCTATCAGGAGGGCTTTTTCTGTCAAGGACAGATACTTCATCTATATGTAGACGGGGGGGTGACGTATATCGGCTCTCATTGGAACGAGATGTCATGTGACAAGGGAGGAAGTGGGAATATGAAGAGGATTTATATAGATCTACACGGCGTAGTGAAGATCATTCAGTATTCTGATTCTGTATTCGGCATTCTGCATCCAACTCTGCTATTTGAGTGCATCGCTTACGATGTGCTTATACTCAACATTTCTTATCAGCTCTGTGAGACTTACTCAGATTATTTAGAAAGACAAGTTCAAATAATATAGAAGGACTGGATGTTTTCCGTTCTCTCTATTCAATTAATTCCGATGTGGAATTTCACATAGTAAGGCTGGTACTATTTTTTCGTACTCAGCACAATGGGGAGTGATAGATTCAGGGTGGAATCCATTCCATGAAGCAGATGCCAAGGATGATGCTGGTGGAAGAGGGACGACAACGATCAACCACGGAAGCAGACAACGAAAAGATCAACCTACGGTGAGCATTAGTAATCCCTGTTAACGCAAGTCCGCGCGTGTAGTAATGAATTGTAATCTCAGTCAATAATTTTTAATTTTGGTAAAAACTTGTTTTTACGTAATTTCATCCTTTTCAAAATAAAACTTTTTTTCTTTTTACATCGTTAAATAATTGGCTTTTTAGTAGGTTCCCTATGTTTTTCCACATGGTATTTAATGGTTAGTATCCCTATACCTTACAACCGAGATAGTCTCATTAAATTATGTTTAGTATTTTTTAGATCTAAATTCGGTTTAAAATTACATTTAATTTCGAAGCCTGGCGCCCAGCGTGCAATTGTTTTTAATTATCTGTATCGGGTGTTTGATCCGTTACATACTAACAAAGAGAGGATATAATAAGGAGTTTCAGCTTTCGGAGATTTCACATTCGAGCAGGCAATAGACATGGTATTTCATGTACGTAGTAATTCAAGGGCCGATCGCATCTTACACTAAGGTATTTGAAAAATCCACAGCCTGTTACCAGTGTCAACCTGGTCAGGAATGGAATGAATTAAGCCCCCATACAGTGGCAAGGATAGGAACTGTGCCAGCTGCTGAAGCCTTTCGCACTCCTCTGAGGCAATGATTCATGATAGATGAAATGAAATGATATTGTAGTGTTGCTGAGTGAAGGATGACAAGAAAAACCAATGTACCTGGAGAAAAACATGCCCCAACTACGCTTCATCCTGCACAAATCTCACATCGAGTAATCAGGATTTAAACCACGGAAGCCAGCGGTGAGAGGTCAGCACACTGTCGCCTGAGCCAAGGAGGCGTATAAAGGTAATAATTTATTTTAATTAAATAACACGATACCCTTGCAAAATTTGTTTAAGGAAAGAAATTCAACAAAATATATAGTATTTCACTGGCAAAATAGTTAGGAATCATTCTATTGTCATTTATTATCGCTGCTCTTTGTATCCAAATATTGCACTGTCAGCATACTGTCGAGGACAAAAGATACAGTGCAGTCGAGAAAACAACTTATATGTAGTTCTGAGTAGTTCAAGTCTACAGCAAAATGCATACCTTGCATCCTCAATCTTTCAGACTTCAAGGGCAGTTTCAAATTCTGTTAGCTACTAGGGCTAAAAAGAAACACATTTCCTAATAAGTATTTAGTTTTAACTACATTTCTGTTGTTTCAGTTAACCTATTGTAATTAGGATAGTCTAAACACAGCTTAGAATTATGGTAGTGTAGTTACTTTATTAGAACTTATTGTTCAAACTTTATTATTGCATTATCTTTGTATAGTAGGGAAAAAAAATTATCTCTAGAAATTTAGCTCTTACTAGATTTTGACTGCTTCGGTTAACCTGTTGTGATTAGGGTAGGCTTAAGTGCAGTGTAGCCATTTTTACTGGATAATATCTTCGTTGCATTTTCAGTTTGTGCACAGCAACATTTAAAAAAAAAAAGGAACAATAATCAATGTCTATAGATGTATTATGTATAACATATTTATACAGTGGCCTGCTATTTATGGTATTTTATAATAAGGATACACCTGAGTAGAGTAATTGTAGTGTAGTTATTTTATCATTATTTTGCTTCCATTATTGTCATTATTATTGTAGTATAGAATATTTCCATATTTATTTCACATTTCTTTGGAGAGATAAAAGAATGGCTGAGGGAGGCAGGAGTAGGGACTGTGGGTGTGAATTAAGGAAGATTAGGGAAGAAATAGGGTGTTTGAGGTTCTTCTAATGGAAAACAAGAATGAAGGTAGGTCTCCGTCAATTAATGTACAGGATACTGTAGGCAGGCAAGAGGTAGGGGAAGGAAAAGGAGAAGTTGTGGAAGACAAGTGGGCTATGTTTCAAGGGGAAGAAAAATGAGGGCTAAGGGTTTCCCACAGGAAGCGATTACAGGGGAGGTACTGATGAGGAATCTGTATGAAACATTGCAAGCAGAACAGCAAAGGTAAGATGTAGATCAGGGAAGTGTTACAGAGGGGCAGGGAAAGAGGAAAGGGAACGTAGGAATGGGATACATAGTCGAGGATAGGAAGAGAGAGGTACAGTAATCGCCATGTAAGGCAATACCCTAGAAAGTAAATATCGCCGCCCGATGCTCTTCTTTTCTCTTTTTTGTAATGGCCGATCACTGCTGCGAACCTGCCTGGTTACATATTAAAATCACCAGACATAACCATAACAAACTAACCTCAATGTAAACACCGATAATGAATGTTTCCCTACCCTAGTAAATGATAAAAGTTAAGATGAAATAAATCAAGATATTCATAATCAAGTCGATTTCCATGCTCAATTAGGAATTAAGGAAATAAACATACTTCCTCACTCAAATTAATGTTACATATATCTGTCTTTATTTTGATACACAGTAGGCGTACTATAACCATATTCTTGAAAAGAGGGGCGGGTTAAACGATGCAATTTATTTAATAAATCTTTGCAGTGTGATTTTCGAAAGTTCCAGACATCCAATGACTTCCCTTTCTTTTGCGCGAACATTTCCTTCTCTCTTCAATACCGGTAACCAGTAAGGAGAGAGATTATTGGGCATATTTTCAGCTTGCAGGCTGGTTATATCTTCAAGCTTATCAGGAAACATATAGGAATACTAATGTGCCAAGCTCCGTGAACGGAAATTAGGTCAGCTTTCAGGTTCACTGCGGATTTGAAAATAATAATGTTATAAGTTCTACTGCCAAAATTTCGTCCCGCAAGAGTTATTTCCTGTACCAGTAGATCTAGACACGAGACTGGCGTATTTGAGCACTTTCATCATTTCACACAAACTATGTTATTAAATGCATTATCCGAACATGCCACAATTCTACTTACCTGGTATTAGCCAAATAGATTCACAATCCCACAGAAAAAGAAAATACGTTTTAAATATTCTCGCAAATGTATCACTAGTGACTTTAAAGGCAATACGGTGGCAACATGCAAGTCACGCCAGAACAGTGATTGAACGTTGCCAGCGTGCCAGATTAACGGTAAATGTAAGACGTTGTATCGGTAAGTAGGGTCCCTAAACTGTATGGTTACCGACACTGAAAAAGACCTGCAAAATACCCAACAGCAAGAAAAGTAACTATAAATCAATACCTTAATATTACAGGGGAGAAAGGGTAAGGTTGCACCCTTAGGGTACGTCCTTACACGGAGAGGACTTTAGAACAGGGTAGTGAGAGAGAGGGAGAGAAGGGACAAGGAAGCAGGTTCAGCAAGCATCAGGGAAGTTAAGGGAGATCTGGAGAGGAGGCGGATCTAATGTGGGTGGGGTTGAGACTGTGGTCAAGTGTGACTCAACTGTTAGGCATGTGGAGAAAAGGGAACCAGAGTAGAGAGTTATCCAGGTATTAAGTTAAGGCAGATGTTGACAAAAATAGATGGGAAAGAGGGTAAGCAGAAGCTAGTAATTTTCCACGTTGGAACAAACAACGTAATGCAAGCAGGAATAGGTACTAATATATTTGGGGATGTGTGGGATCTGGTAAACGCAGCGCAGGAGAGTTTTAAGGAAACAGATTGTTATCAGTGGGATACTGAGCAGCAGGTCTAACTGGAGGGTGATTGGGGAATTAAATGAGACAATTGAAAGGGTACATGGGAAATAAGGAATGAGATTTGTAGATCCTATTGGGTGGGTAGGAGATAGGGATATATGTTCAAATAGCCTCCAGCATTTGCCTGGTGTGAAAATGGGAAACCACGGAAAACCATCTTCAGGGCTGCCGACAGTGGGGTTTGAACCCACTATCTCCCAGATGCGAGCTCACAGCTGCGTGCTCCTAACCACATGGCCAACTCGCCCGGTTCAGACTAGGGAGCAGTGATGATAGTACAGGATGCAGAAGTCAAGTGAGGATGATGTAAAACTGTTAGTGTTAAAGCTGTAAAAGTATTGTAAACACAGTAATAGAATTAAGCAATTAAATAGACATAAATATTTAGCAGATATTGTAATAGGAACTGAATCATGGCTGCGAAGTGATATTATGGATGTGGAAATTTTCTCCTGGAGTGTTTACTGTACAGACAGGTTGGGATGGATAGGAGGGAGAGTATTCACACTGGTGAAAGACGAATTTGTAAGCTACGAAAGAGTTAAAGATGAGAAAAAATTCTAGGAGCAAGGCATATCCCTAAAGATTGTAGGCTACTTGATGTTTTTGGGGTGTACAGACCAAGCAAGACTTGCACTGATGCCGATGTGCAATTACAGTATTCGATGAGATAATCAGCTATGTGGGAATGTACAGAAAGGAAAGTTATTTCAGCGGATGATCTCAGTTTACTAAATGTTAACAGGGAGAAAGTATGATCAACAAATGGAGAATTGGTTAATATGGGAAGAACAGCAAAATCAGAAAATGATGGAACCAACAAGAAGGAAAAATTTCCTAGACTTGGTGCTGATAAAACCACATGAGTTCTAAAGAGAAACTGAACTGATAGACGATATAAACAAGCTAATTTTGTTGTACTTAAATGATAGAAAGGAATGTTGTAAAAGTAGGACGATTAGGCAATTCCACTTGGTTGATAGGAGAGGCATAGGGGAATTTTTAAAAAGCAATTACGATCAGTGGAAAATGGTAAATAAAAATGTAAACAGCCTATGGGATGGTTTTAAAGCAGCTGCAGAGGAGCGTGAAAACAGGTAAGTACATTTAAAGGTGGTAAGGAATGATAAGGTCCCATTATAACGGGGAAATAAGGAGATGAAGGAGGTCAGGTTAGAAAGAAATAGAGTTAGGAATGGTTGCAAGATTAAGGAGAGATTGAAGGGTCTTACTAGAAAAATAAATTTAACAAGAAAGTCAGCTAAGGATAACATGATGGCAAACATATGAATTTTAGGGAACAATGGAAGGTTGCTGGGGATATATGAATACGTTAGCTGCCATGGAGATCTGACCAGGATGACAACAGCTGGTTGCTAGGCAAGGTGAAATTGAATTCTTATACTAAACTGCATGCAATCTAGCGTGGAAAAAATTAACCACAGTATCTAAAAGAGACTCTTTGGTATTCCAAGGATGTAACACAGTCACCCAATTCTGTTGGCTACGCAGCATAGAACACTTACAAAATAATGCAATATGTGACGTTACTTACTGGCCTGATCAGGTCGGCATATGATTTTACGAAGTAATGACCAAGGTGAAACTGAGAATTTGACCAAATTTTTTTTATATTACAATATATTTCAGTAACGAGATATGACAATGGATGGTAAAAGAACACGTTACATGTGGAGCTGGGTGACAGCCTGTGTACGGTGGCCTAAGAAATTCTAGTTGGCTGTTAGTCTTAGCCGGCCAGCAGAGCAAAGCAAATCAGTGCCCCGCAGGCCGCACTGGTCAGCAGCGGGCTACGACATTTGTTTTTCGGTCTCCAGCCAGCCAGCTCCCTCATTGCATCTAAGTAATCACTCATTTTCATTGACTCTACCACAAAATAGACTTTGACATAGTGAAAGTAAGCAAAAAATGTGGCTGGAAGTTCTTGCGCCAAATCTTCTACGAATGGCCAACGCCCAATAAGTTTAGCAGTTTTGTTTTATCTGCTTGTAATGGCCAAAGGTAAATGGCGCAATCTGACTGGGACGGCACTTTTGAGCCCTGGAATATTATCATTTTTCCCTCGTTTATGGTTTATTACCAGTACACATGCTCAATAAAATAGGAAATTCATTCAAAATTGCACTTGAGTGGGAAGTCACCAAATGTAGCATGGCAGCAAACTTGTTAAAGGCAATGGGTTGCAATATAGTGCCATATCTGAATTACAGTAGAAGTCCGTTATAGCGAGAATTCATAACAGCGGAAAATTTACTCGCTATAACGGATTGTCGTTATATCCGATTTTGTATAAAAGTCGGAAAACCCTTCATGCACTTTAAAATCAGTATGAAACGGCAATCAGTTTGTTCAAAACTTGCGTTTCCGTAGATGATATCCACACAACGGCTTACTTGTTTGTTATTTTTCGTAATCCGATACTATGTGAAAGTGTATGTTTAATTTCATTCTGAAAAAAATATAGTACCGTATATCTCCAAATCCAAGATGAACCCCACTTTTTCCTTCAAAAAATTTAAATCAGGCTCAAAAAGAAGTTTGTAAAATCATATGAATGCCTTGTCTTACAGTAGGCCTACGCATTTTTTGACTATTTTTAGACGCCGAACATTGACTTTCGTCACGCCGTATTTCTTTATTTTTGGCGGCTGCACAATTATTTATTTCCGCGGGTTTAAGGACCATTAATTCAACATTGGCATCATAATACCGAAGAGAACTCGTTGAAAATTTTCCGGCAATACCTATTCCATGCGTCTACAATACAACGATCCATCAGGAAATTATTCGTGCTGTCTATAAAACTGTTACTTTTACGCAGCGTCAGATATAACCGGCTGCCGCTACACGCACGTCTCGCTTGTCGGGTTTGGCCAAATTCAGCGGCTAGCGATGTATTGGCCTAATCGTGAACGTTGAAAGTCAACGAACGAGTTTATTGCGCCGCGGTATGGCCATTCCGCCCTTGCATTTTTCATGCACATACCTCACAATTTCATCTTCGACTTCTCTAAAGCGTCCTTGTTGCAGACCACTGAATGTATTTTTTATACAGTATGCATTTTTTTAGCTCTTTGAAACTTATAACTGGCATCATAATATCAACTAAAACCCGTTGAAAATTTGCCGGCAATACCTTTTCCACGTATCTTTACAATACGACTATCCATCACGAAAATATTCCTGCTGTCTATAAACCTTAATTTTACTAAGCGTCAAGTACAATAGACGCGTTATGACTCTGCCACTGAGTAGCCATGGCTTTTCTAAGAATTCGAAGGGTCGCACGCTTTGATGCCATTCTGCAGATTTGAGAAACACACAGGCTCTGTACAACCGGTTGTCGCGGCTAGCGATGTGTAGTAAAGATGCGGTCGTTTATTGCCAACGAGTTCTGTGCGCGTGTGAAAAGAAGCAGTGTGGTTACCGCGGTAGTTGCCAGTGGTATCCATTAACTTACTGTTAGGCCGCGAATGCAACAATCCTTGAGTTTTCGCATGAGATTCTGAGGGAACAAAGTCTTGGATTCGGAGAAATACGGTATCATTCCAGAGACTTATGTGGCAAACACCTCAGCTTTCTTCTTCAAACAGCGTCACCTAACCTAACCGTATATGTAGCCTATCATGAAAACATATTTGAAACGCATGTAGAGAAATAACCTCCTCGCGAAAAATTTACATGTAAATAGCCATATCTAAATGCGAGAAGACATTTAATATCCTCCGAAATCAGTGATGTACTCTGCCATATCTTGAGGCGTATCACATTATTACTTAATTTCCGTATATAACATTAAAATTACGATATCGTTTACTTCAATCTTTATTTTTAACGAGTTAACAACTGCATATCGGCCATGTTATTTACGCATTTATTACGAAAACGTGTTTTCCTCTTTTATTCTGAATTTTCTTTAGAGAACAGCAGTCAATGGGTATTACTAATAAACTCCAACATCGCCTTTGAATGTCGAGAGAGCTCGCAAATGCACAAAGTGAAAAAACTATACCGTACCAATGATGATCGATAGCATTTTGTTGCAAACGTTTCAGTTTTCTTATTCAAACAGCGTCACGTATCCTAACTTAACCGTACTATACGTATGATGAAAACACACTTCAAGCGCCAGTAGGGAAATTATACCTTTCTCGCTATAAATTTTCATAATAGCTTTTGCGTAATTTAACCAGGCACGACAAAATATAAACTAACCTATGAAATCAATTAAGCACTCTGCCATATCTCAAGGTGTATCCCATTCTTACTTAATTGCAGTATTTAGCCTCAAAATTAAGCGGCGGTTTAGTCAGCCTTATATTTAACGAGTTAACAACCGTTATCGGACACGTTATTTACGCATTTATTACGAAAGTATGTTCTCTTTCATTTCGAATTTTCTTTACGGAACAACTGTCGATGGATATTACTACTCGACTCCGACATCGCCTTCGAATGTCGACGAGAGAAATCGCTAGTGCACATAGCGAGGAAACGATTCCGAAGGTTATTGATCACAAGCAATATCATCGCTGGGGTGCATAAATATCGGTAACGGAAAAAATCGCGCGTGCTTAATCGCTCATAATAACGGAATGTCCAGTGATAGGGTTCTCGCTGTAACCGAAGGACGATACACAGTTTAATATAGGAATTTTGAAGGGACAGAAAAATGTTGTCACTATAACAGAGTTTTCGTTATATGCCGTACTCGCTATAGCAGACTTCTACTGTATATTTCATAACTGTTCGCAAGAAGGAGCTATACCATAAGAATGAAGAGTGTATACGAAAAAGGACAGTTTAACAGCAATACAGCCCACTTGACAGCTTCAATCCATCGAGTCCATTCCTAAATTAGCCTTTATCTCCTCATTCTGAGCACCCTCCAGCCATTGTTCCCAACTGTTTGTACCAGCAATCATGCTTGCTACTTTCATGTGTGTTACTTTTAACTTATGAATAAGATATCCTGAATCCACCTGGCTTTCGCTCCTGTAGAGCAAAGTTGGTCTGAAAACAGATCGATGTAAGGATAGATTTGTCTGGGAGCTGACTTCCTCCTTACAGAATACTGTTGATCGCAACTGCGAGCTCACTGCATTAGCTTTACAACATCTTGATTCAATCTCACTTACTATATTACCATCCCGGGAGAATACACATCCTAAATACTTCAACCCCTTAAACGGGGAACTCGGTACACACTAGCTCACTCTCAGGTGGGGAGCGATTTCCCTGACTGAAGAAAATATTTAATTACTTGATTAAAATTTTTTTTTTCTGCTATTTGCTTCACGTCGCACTGACACAGATAGGTCTTATAGCAACGATGGGACAGGGAAGGGCTAGGAGTGGGAAGGAAGCGGCCGTGGCCTTAATTAAGGTACAGCCCCAGCATTTGCCTGGTGTGAAAATGGGAAACCACAGAAAACCATCTTCAGGGCTGCCGACAGTGGGGTTCGAACCTACTATCTCCTGAATGCTGGCGGCAATTAAGCGACTGCAACTATCGAGCTCGGTACTTGATTAAAAAAATCTTAGACTAAAATTAACTATTGAAGGGCCAAAAGAGAAATATTTACTTGAATATAATGTATTTAATTGTTGAAAAATTTCATTATTTTAATTTTTCAGTACTTTGTGTAAAACCGTACTAAGTGCTTTCACACTGTGAAATCGAGATTGCTTCTTCCTAACAGCAAAGCCCTGGTTTTTGTTTATACAGTACTTCCATCTGAATATTTTAAGCAGTTTACTATCAATCTCTGCCTGTAAATAAATGTTTCAGTATATGTAAATTGTAGATTTACAAAGTTTACATGTACTTAAAAGAATAATAATAATAATGTTATTTGCTTTACGTCCCACTAACTACTTTTACGGTCTTCGGAGACGCCGAGGTACCGGAATTTAGTCCCGCACGAGTTCTTTTACGTGCTAGTAAATCTACCGACACGAGGCTGTCGTATTTGAGCACCTTCAAATACCACCGGACTGAGCCAGGATCGAACCTGCCAAGTTGGGGGTTAGAAGTCCAGCGCCTTAACCATCTGAGCCACTCAGCCCGGCATACTTAAAAGATGTACAATGGAAAAAATTATAATACTCACGAAATTTTCTGTTATGTTGGTTGGCGCTTTCGAGGGATCAAGTTTATATAGCCTCCCTACAATTCATAAGTAACATAATCGGACTATATTACACTACAATACAGGTAATATTTACAGTATTTACAGTGTCTTTTACAGCTGTTCATTATGATACACATGGAAGTAGGTCATGTTATATAACGTGTCTCGCCTTCGCACAATTCATATAATTCCATTCCGAAACGCGATCGTTTTCTTGTTATGTAAACTTTTCACCCTAGCCACCCTTTCCATAACAACGGGTTCTCATCAATTGGCATTTTGCCATCAGGTGTATAAGCTTCCGAAAATGTTGCTACCAGGTGGTCAAATACTGGATTTATCTCATATATTTTGGGAGGAAGTTGTGCATTATTCACCACATTGTCAGAGATATTAAAAAGCTGTGAAGGAAAATCTAATAATAATGATAATAATAATAATAATAATAATGTTATTGGCTTCACGGCCCACTAACTACTTTTACGGTTTTCGGAGACACTGAGGTGCGGGAATTTAGTCCCGCACGAGTTCTTTTGCATGCCAGTAAATCTACTGACAAGAGGACGACGTATTTGAGCACCTTCAAATACCACCGGTCTGAGCCAGAATTGAACCTGCCAAGTTGGGGTCAGGAGGCCGGTCAAGCCACTCAATCTGGCGAGAACAAATCTCTTCTGTGTCATCAGCTCATAGAAAATGGGCGTAGTGAACAAGCGATTGTGAGAAATGGTGTCCTAATTTAGGTTTCTGTACAATCCCCTGCGGTAACAGTATGGACATAAAAAGCTTTATTTCGTTCTTATTTGTCCAGACACGGTCTTGATTTCGATTCCTTCCTTTCGTCTCACTAAAGTGGGTTTTATGTGTGATTTCCTGCTCGGCATCTTTTGTCTGTTCAGCTATGTTCTGGCATACCTCGTCATAAAAAGTAATTAAAATATTTCGCTCAGTTTTGTTTTCCCTAAAAACACTCTTTACACCACGATGGAAATTTGGATCAAAGCGGGAATTTCTTTGTCCATTTTCAGTACAAGTTGTCTGACTCGTTGGCTGAACGGTCAGCGTACTGGCCTTCGGTTCAGAGGGTCCCGGGTTCGATTCCCGGCCGGGTTGGGGATTTTAACCTTAACTGGTTAATTCCAATGGCACCGGGGCTGGGTGTATGTGTTGTCTTCATCATCATTTCATCCTCATCATGACGCACAGGTCGCCTACGGGAGTCAACTAGAAAGACCTGCACCTGGCGAGCCGAACCCGTCCTGGGATATCCCGGCACTAAAAGCCATACGACATTTCATTTCAGTACAAGTTGACGAAGAACTCGCAATGGTTGGATTGTAATCAGTATTATTATCACAACTGGCACTGTCATGATCGCTACTTGAACTGGAATCGAACACGTGTTGTCTCTTTTGCGACTGCTGAACATTCGCATCAGCTACGCCCAAACCCTGTATATTCGAGCCTTCAGTACTCATTCCAGGTAATTTCCTGTCACTTACGAATTCCCTTTCGGCAGAAGTTACTTCACTAATATCACAATTCTCCCCACTAAATAACAACACTTCGTTTATCATGACCCGTAAATCATCTTCCTGTAACAGTGCGGGCCGGTAATTCGTTATACATATTTTAGCGGGAAAAAATGTAAGAAAAAGGATCGAATAGAACCCTGGTCTCAACACTTTGGACGGAAATCATGAAATATGACTGTATTACGGATGTGTACGATAATAAAATGTTATGTAACTCGCGATAAACACACACTCTAGTCGTGAAGGAAGAACTCAAGACTGGGGATAATAAATCAGGTCACAGTTCTAAAATGTCATCAGAGAGGTCTATTCAGTGTCATAACTAGAAATCCCTCCTACAGCAATATTATTACATCCAAGGGATGATTAAGCGATGAGCTAAAGCTTCAGCGCGGAGCTATTAGACCTTAGGTCGTTCTTGCCCGGACTCAGCTGCGTTCTTTACGTTGCAACTCTTGGATAACACATTGGTATTGGGAGAACATAGTTGAAGCAATTCACAACAGAGGGCAGACTCAACCAGAATACGCTGCTGAAAAGGGAATGAACCTCTGCAGGCAGGCAACTGAGAAAAAAAAAATTTGAATCGGCAGACATATCCGCGCTCCCCACCGAGCAAGCGAATTGCGGCCGCGGATCTCGCCGCATCGCCCACCGAACGGGTTAAATTATCGACCTGTTCTGGCTTTGTATCACCAATCTGACATTCAATTCTGTTGAATTTTTACCTACTGACATCAATTTAGTCTTCGAGAGGCTAATTTTCGTACTATACTCATTGCACCTATTTTCAAGTTCCAAGATATTAGACTGCAGGCTTTCAGCACACTCTGCCATTAAGACCAAGTCGTCAGCATATGCCAGATGGCTTACTAAATTTCCACCTAACTGAATCCCTCCCTGCCATTTTATACCTTTCAGCAGATGATCCATGTAAACTACGAACAGCAAAGGTGAAAGATTACAGCCTTGTCTAAACCCTGTAAGTACCCTGAACCGAGAACTCATTCTACCATCAATTCTCACTGAAGCCCAATTGTCAACATAAATGCCTTTGATTGATTTTAATAATCTACCTTTAATTCCATAGTACCCCAGTACAGCGAACATCTCTTCCCTCGGTACCCTGTCATATGCTTTCTCTAGATCTACGAAACGTAAACACAACTGATTATTCCTCTCATAGCATATATCAATTACCTGGCAAATACTGAAAATCTGATCCTGACAGCCTCTCTGTGGTCTGAAACCACACTGGTTTTCATCCAACTTCCTCTCAACGACTGATCGCACCCTCCCTTCCAAGATGCCAGTGAACACTTTGCCTGGTATACTAATCATTGAGATACCTCGATAGTTGTTGCAATCCTTCCTGTTCCCTTGCTTACAGATAGGTGCCATTACCGCTTCTGTCCAATCTGAAGGTACCTTACCAACACTCCATGCCAATATTATTATTCTATGAAGCTATTTCATCCCTGCCTTTGCACTATACTTCACCATTTCAGGTTTAATTTCATCTATTCCTGCTGCTTTATGACAATGGAGTTTATTCACCATCCTTTCCACTTCCTCAAGCGTAATTTCACCAACATCATTTTCCTCCTCCCCATGAGCTTGGCTGTTCGCAACACCACCAGGATGATTTCCGTTTACATTGAGAAGATGTTCAAAATATTCCCTCCCTAGGATCTATTATGAGTTCACCTAAATTACTCAAAACACTGTTCATTTCCTTTTTCCCCTCCCTTCCTAAGATTCTTTATTACTTTCCAGAAAGGTTTCGCTGCTGCTTGGCCTAGCCTTTCCAGATTATTAGCAAAATCTTCCCACGACTTCTTTTTGAATTCAACAACTATTCGTTTCGCTCTGTTTCTTTCATCTATGTACAAATCCCTGTCTGCCTCGGCCCTTGTTTGGAGCCAATTCTGATAAGCTTTCTTTTTACATTTACGAGCTGCTCTCACTTCATCATTCCACCAAGATCGCCTTTTCCCATCTTTACACACAGCTGTTCCTAGGCATTCCCTTGCTGTTTCTTCTACAGCATCCCTGCATGCCACCCATTCACTTTCTATATCCTGAACCTGCTTACTGTCTACTGTTCGAAACTTCTCACTAATCATATCCATGTACTTCTCTCTGATTTCCTCATCCTGGATATTTACTACCCTTATTCGTTTGCAGACAGATTTCACTTTCTCTACCCTATGCCTAGAGATACTCGGTTCACTACAGATCAGATATTGGTCTGTATCATCGAAAAATCCCCGGAAAACTCATACATTCCTAACAGATTTTCTGAATTCGAAGTCGATCTATTATGGATCTGGTATCCCTAGCCTCCCATGTGCAGCCTTGTGCTTGAAGAATGCATTTGAAACTGCTAAACCCATACTAGTACAGAAGTTCAGCAAACACTTCCCTTCCACATGAGCCTTCATATCCTCCCCACATTTACCAATAACCCTTTCGTATCCTTCAGTTCTATCCCCAACTCTCGCATTGAAATCGCCCATTAGCACTATTCTATCCTTGCTGTTGGCCCTGACCACGATGTCACTCAATGCTTCATAAAACTTGTCAACTTCATCCTCATCTCTGCCCTCAAATGGTGAATACATGGAGACAATTCTAGTCCTTATTCCTCCAACTGACAAATCTACCCACATCATTCGCTCATTTACGAGGTGTGTTCAAAAAAAAGACCGAACTTTGTAAATTGCGCGCAAACCGCAACATTGAGCGAGTTGTGACTGTGGCGGCGCCTAGCGGCAACTTCTGACAACAGACCGCTGCTTTCCGCATTCCATTGCCTGCATTATCAGTTGAGTTAGAGCCTCTGAAGTGATTGCGAGTGTCACATGTTCGTCGAATTCTATAATGAAATAGCTTGAGGAACAACGCATGTGCGTGAAGTTCTGCTTCAAAGTTGGGAAAACGTTTGTGGAAACATTTGAAATGTTGAAGCTAGCATACGGGTTACGATGTCGAAACCAAAAGGCAATCATCACAGTGGGTGGGAAAGGTTCTCCTCCACCGAAAAAAGCACGAATGAGTCGTTCAAACATCAAGGTGATGCTGATTGTGTTTTTTGATTGGAAAGGCATTGTCCATCACGAGTTTGTACACCGAGGCCAGACAGTGAACAAAGAACTGTACCAGAATGTTTTAACGCATTTGAGAGATGCTGTGCGCAGGAAGAGGCCTGAACTGTGGGAAAACAAATCCTGGATGTTGCACCATGACAATGCGCCAGCACATGCCTCTCTCTCGGTCTGCAGTTATCTGGCAAAACACCAAATTCCTGTTGTGCCCCATCCGCCCTATTCTCCCGACTTGGCTCCAGCAGACTTTTTCTTATTCCCCAAATTGAAAACCACCTTGAAAGGACATCGTTTCCAAGACATTGAAGAGATCAAGGAGAATGCGACGAGACAACTTAACGCCATCAAAGAAAGTGCATTCCAGGAAGCATTCCAAAAGTGGAAGAAACGTTGGCAACACGCTGTTGATAGTGCAGGGGACTATTTTGAAGGGGACAGTCTGTGAAATGATGTAAGCTACATAATAAAGTTTTTCTAGCCACAGTTCGGTCTTTTTTTGAACACACCTCGTATGTGCCTAACAGAAACTACACTGACTGACAGAGCAAATGCAACACCAAGAAGGAGTGGTCAGAACTTTATGCCAATTGCAGGGTAGACTGACGTCACTGAGGTATGCTCATGATGTGAAATGCGCCGCTGTGCTGCGCACGTAGCGAACGATAAATGGGACACGGCGTTGGCGAATGGCCCACTTAGTACCGTGATTTCTCAGCCGACAGTCATTGTAGAACGTGTTGCCGTGTGCCACAGGACACGTGCATAGCTAAGAATGCCAGACCGCCGTCAACGGAGGCATTTCCAGCAGACAGACGACTTTACGAGGGGTATGGTGATCGGGCTGAGAAGGGCAGGTCGGTCGCTTCGTCAAATCGCAGCCGATACCCATAGGGATGTGTCCACGGTGCAGCGCCTGTGGCGAAGATGGTTGGCGCAGGGACATGTGGCACGTGCGAGGGGTCCAGGCGCAGCCCGAGTGACGTCAGCGCGCGAGGATCGGCGCATCCGCCGCCAAGCGGTGGGAGCCCCGCACGCCACGTCAACCGCCATTCTTCAGCATGTGCAAGACACCCTGGCTGTTCCAATATCGACCAGAACAATTTCCCGTCGATTGGTTGAAGGAGGCCTGCACTCCTGGCGTCCGCTCAGAAGACTACCATTGACTCCACAGCATAGACGTGCACGCCTGGCATGGTGCCGGGCTAGAGCGACTTGAATGAGGGAATGGCGGAACGTCGTGTTCTCCGATGAGTCACGCTTCTGTTCTGTCAGTGATAGTCACCGCAGACGAGTGTGGCGTCGGCGTGGAGAAAGGTCAAATCCGGCAGTAACTGTGGAGCGCCCTACCGCTAGACAACGCGGCATCATGGTTTGGGGCGCTATTGCGTATGATTCCACGTCACCTCTAGTGCGTATTCAAGGCACGGTAAATGCCCACCGCTACGTGCAGCATGTGCTGCGGCCGGTGGCACTCCCGTACCTTCAGGGGCTGCCCAATGCTCTGTTTCAGCAGGATAATGCCCGCCCACACACTGCTCGCATCTCCCAACAGGCTCTACGAGGTGTACAGATGCTTCCGTGGCCAGCGTACTCTCCGGATCTCTCACCAATCGAACACGTGTGGGATCTCATTGGACGCCGTTTGCAAACTCTGCCCCAGCCTCGTACGGACGACCAACTGTAGCAAATGGTTGAAAGAGAATGGAGAACCATCCCTCAGGACACCATCCGCACTCTTATTGACTCTGTACCTCGACGTGTTTCTGCGTGCATCGCCGCTCGCGGTGGTCCTACATCCTACTGAGTCGATGCCGTGCGCATTGTGTAGCCTGCATATCGGTTTGAAATAAACATCAATTATTCGTCCGTGCCGTCTCTGTTTTTTCCCCAACTTTCATCCCTTTCGAACCACTCCTTCTTGGTGTTGCATTTGCTCTGTCAGTCAGTGTACGTAGCGTGCAATGGTATTCCTGGTAAACAGCCCTACCCCCAGACTCTGCCCTTCCCTTTCTAACACCCGTCAAGTACACTTTATACTCCTATCTCTTCCTCATTATCTCCCCTTACCCGAATATCACTTACTCCTAGCACATCCAGGTGCATCCTCTTTGCTGACTCAGCCAGTTCTACTTTCTTTCTTCCATAAGCCCCATTAATATTGATAGCCCCCCATCGAATTCCATTTCGTTCACCAAGTTGTTTCCAAGGAATCCCTCTCCTGTCAAATGGGAGTGGGACTTCGTAACTCCCATAGGTTTGAGGCTTGCTTAAAATGTTCTGAGCTCGGTAATTTCAAGAAGCAGGATGCTACCCTACTTGCACATAGTCCAAGTGAGGATCTCTCCTCTAACGAGTTATAGACCACCGGTGGATTGTATAGTCCTAGCCGCTTGAGCACAAGGAGGGCCATGACTCAGAATATGTCCGAGATGCCCACTCCCATTCCGTAGCAACTGGTATCCCAACTCTCAGGACCACTTACTAGGCCACTCAGCCGTTGCCCATGGTTAACGAACTAGGACGTGACTACAGTAACCCACACCATGAACCATTACAAAAGAATAGTGTTACAAAAATTTTGCAAAATTTAGGCTGGGAAGACTCGGGAGTAAGCAGACGAGCTTCTCAACTAAGCAGCATGTTCCAAGCTGCCAATGGAAAAATTTTGAGGAATGACATTATTAGATGAAATAGTTTGAGTGGAGCTTTAAAACGTAGGATCATAATATGAACATGAAGTTAGAATTCAAAAGGACAAATTAGGGCAAATGTTCACTTACAGGACAAGAAAAAAGGGATTGGAATAATTTATCAAGGGGAATGTTTGATTAATTTCAAAGTTCTTTGAAAACATTAATGAAAAGGCAATGTAAACAGTAGACAGGGAATGTACCACCTGGATGGCAGCCCTAAATGTAGTTCCAGTGTTCACCCCAGAAATTTTTGTTAGCCGGGTGGCAGGAATGAGCAGCCGGGTCGGGAATAATATGTAAGAAATGAAAACTGAAAATCCACAGCCTGTTTCCAGTTTTAACCAGGTCAGGAACGGAATGCATGAAGCCCCCATCTAATGGCGAGGATAGAAATTGTACCGGCTGCCGAAGCCTGTTTCACTCGTCTAGGGCAATGATTAAGGACTATGAAATAATATTGAAGTGTGTTGCTAGAATGAAATATGACAGGGAAATCCGTAGTACTCGAAGAAAATCCTGTCGCGCCTCCGCTTTGTCCAGCACAAATCTCACACGGAAGGATCGAGATTTGAGCAACGAAACCCAGTGGTGAGAGGCTGGCGCACTCTCGCCTGAGCCAGGGAGGCTCTACTATGTAAGAAATGAATATTATAAAATAGAAGACAGTGAGCCTGTCCTAGTAACCATAAAAGCTGATGCCCAAAACTCAAACAGAAATTGTGGTGTAGAAAGTAATTTTGAATTCAGTTGTGTTTTGGATGGAAATCGTGTCAGCACACAAGCAAGTATATCAGCCTTTCACACATTACATGCTAAACCTAGACATGTTAGTAAATTGTCTGGGCCTGACTCCGCATGTGAAGAAAAGAGGATTTTTCGGTTATAGTTCAGTTTCTGATGAACCACAATTAAATGTTCTCACTGGTGTAAACAAAGACATTTTTAACCTACTGCCAGACACTACTACATGCAAAATAAGTAAAGAAAATAGACTCTTGGTATTCTTAATGAAAATTAAGTTAACTTTGCCATTTGCTGCCCTAGCTGTTATTTCCAATGTTTACCATAGTACTATTTCTAGAATAGTTCAATCAGTTGTCCCTGTACTGGCACAAGTAACAACAACAACAACAACAACAAAAAAGTGGGTTTTCTGGCCTAGCAAGGATACTGTTACTGCTACATTGCCTTCTGTCTTTAAAGATAAGTATCCAAACTGTAGAGCTATTATAATATGCACTAAAATTAAAACAGAACAACCTCCTGAAATCAGTCAGCATGTGTATATGTACTCTAATTGTAAGTCTACCTATACTGCAAAGGTCCTTATTCCAATTGCACCTTGTGGTATGGTGACATTTACTTCCAAATGATATGGTGGTAACGCTAGTGACAGTTTTATCACAAATGAGTGTGGAATTTTGAAATACAGTAGATAGATCCAAGAGATCAAATCATGGCTGATAAAGGTTTCCCTGGCATAAATACTGTATTGGAGGACAACAATACAATTTTAGTAATGCCTCCTTTCATGCAAGAAGATCACTTGCTAGTGTGTAAATCCACGTTGAACGCTGCATTCAAAGAGTAAAAGTATATGACAGAGCTATTATGTTGTGTTGATGACATTGTGCATGTGTGTTGTGTTATGACAATGTACAACCTCCCTTGATTTCTGAAGCTCATTATTAAATCTGCATGTTAGTTCCCTTAAATAATGTGTAAATCAATATAGCCATTCAAGAAATCATTTCTTTGAATTTCTAAAAGAATGGAACTATGGTTCTCTGTATAAATGAAAAAGTCACAAACATCAAGTCCACAACAGTACATCAACAGCTGATACTGAGTAAAATATTTATGATTTTGTTTCAGTTCCAAATTTATTTCTGAATTTTTTATAATATTGGGCACATTGATCTCCTCATTAACACCTACAGTTGGTTTGTCTTTGCATGAAATAGGGCATTTAATTTCTAGTACCCTTTCTGGCTTCCCATCCACCATTACTATACCATCAGGACTAGCACATAACCAAGGATGGGTGAGATTAATTGCAAGACCACACTCAACAACTGTTCTGCCATTTAAATTTGTGTATTTGGCAAGAGTAGGTTTTTCTAATTTATTTCCAAATGTGACATTTCTATGACCCCTATCATCAAGATATTTAGGTTTCAAAAGTGTATTTAAAAGCTTCTCGTGATCTTTTCTCCTACTTTAATTGAATGCGCCCTACTTCCAGAGATCCTCTTCTTCCTTCCTTTCTGAAAACCAGAGGTCAACTTCGACTGATGCAAGGTTCTTTTTACACAAATTACAGTTGCTTGAGTCTTATTGATTACAATATCGTTGTTATAAAAATTCTTTGGTAGTGCAGAATTGTTGACACTACACACATTAATTGCAGATGTAGTCTCCTGTTTCGTTAATAATGCTGTTACATTTTACATGCATTATTCTGAACAGTAACTGTGACATCTGCTATTAAATATCCTAGCAATTCATTGGCAACTTTAACCCCTCAGCGCCGACCTCTATACGTGGCATAGACCCTCTTTTCTTCCGCAGCCGCCGACCTCCATATGTGGTATAGACCCATACATGGTTTCGCATTTACGACGATAGCGCGAAGAGTTTTGGAGTTATGGATACGCAAATTGTTTTGTTTCCAAGAAGAAATTTTGGAGTTTATCAGTGTTGTAAAATAAGAATTGAAGATTGTTAAAATGTAGTTTTTCCAAGGATACATATCTGTCAAGTAAGTCTGAGCCCTAATCTCTTTTTCTTCTTTTAAGTCTGTTTGCTTCATTCTTTCCCACAGAATAAAATAAAGAAATGATGATCTGAGTACTTTGTCTTTTTGCGTGATGTTCTTTGCTCTGTTTGTACATTGACAGTGCGGTTTATTTATTATATTTACCTTTATTTCTCGGCTTGTAATATTTTCGTAACTCTCCATGAGCGCTCTGTGTAGGCATCAGTTAGTGATGCTTTCTGTCATACCAGTTGTGCCCGGTATATATCACATTTGAAAGACGATGTCTCTACCTTTTATCTGGAATATGTATCGAGTTGGTTTATTTCGTCATAAATGTTACTCCCCACATTCAGTTTCGTACTGCTGCCTTCGGTCTCGCTGCAGCTTCATAAGTCTTGTGTGACGCGCCGCGCTCAATAGCTAGCTCCAGCCGTGGTTTGACTGACAGTAACGTGCTTGAAATATTGTATAATTCAGATGAAAGTTTAGTCGGAAGTAGTAGTGACAGTATTAGCAGCAGCGATAATGAAATAGATGATTTGGCTGTGGCGGATGCAGTGGTAAATAATGAGAGTGACGATAAGGAGGAACCAGTACTCAATATCAATGAAATCGTTGAATGTTTTGAAACGTTTTTTGATATTAGTGTAGTAGAGTTAATTGTGAAAGAAACTAACAGGTATGCAGAGCAATATCAAAATGCTCATGGAAATCTTTTTTCGTTTCGGTCAACCGTTCGATTCTGGACACCTGTCACAGTAAATGAAATTTATACTGTGTTACCTTTATTTCTGCTGATGGGCATGGTACAAAAGCCAACATCTCTGTCTTGTTTTTCGAAGAGCAGGGTCATATCAACACCTGGATTTTCAGATGTCATAAGTAGGGACAGGCTTGAAATGATATGTAAGTTTTTGCATGTTATAGACAATAAAAGCATGTCTACATACAAAGGGCCTCCAAAACTGTTCAAAATTGATCCTATTCTGTGTCATTTGAATAACAAATTTCAGTCCCTGTACTTACCACAGCAAAATATTGCTATTGATGAAAGTCTGACTCTGTGGAAAGGGCGCCCCTTGTTTCGGTAATACTTGCCACTAAAGGCCTCAAAATTTGGCATAAAAACATTCGAACTGTGCGAGTCAAGTACTGGTTATTTGTGGTGTTTTCTTGTACACACAGGGAAAGGAACTCTCATTGAATCAACAATGATCACACCAGAAACCCCGAAAACTGCAGCAATTGTCTTGAAATTGTTAGAACCTTTGTTAGGCCGTGGACACACCTTATGGATGGACAATTACTACAATAGTCCAGAATTAGTGAGGGCTCTAAAACATAATCATTGAACAGACTGTGTTGGGACACTGAAACTGAACAGAAGAAATGTTCCCAAGGAAGTAAAAGAAAAAAACTTAAGAAGGGGGAAATAATAGCTAGGCATTCTGGGCCCATCACTGTGCTAAAATGGTGTGACAAGAAAAATGTTACGTTCGTGTCCACATACCACAACGAAGAAACAAAATATGTTACTAAGAGAGGGAAAGAAACAGTAAAGCCTTTATGCGTGATAGATTACAACTATGGCATGGGGGGCATTGATCTCAAGGACCAGTTACTACATATGTTTCTAGTCGAAAGAAAGAACGACTAAATGGTATATAAAGCTGTTCAAAAGACTATTGAATGCAACCGTCCGAAATTCTCTGAAATATATTCAGACAAGCCACAGGGACAAATATTGAGCAGTTATCTTATTGATTCAGCTGGTGGAAGGTTTGTTTACAAAATACGCTCACACGGGCAGGGAACGAAACATTCAAGACCGGCGTGCATCAGATAATACAGTTCCAAAGTTGCAGGAAAGACATTTTATCAGGAAATTAGCGTCAAAGAGTGAGAAATCCAAACCTCAGAGACGTATCGTGTGTTCAAAACACGGCAAAAAGAAGACGTCGATGTACTGCTGCCAGGAGTGTGACGTGGGTCTCTGTCTCGAAGAGTGCTTCGAACTCTATCACACGAAAATAAATTACTAAGGTAATGAGAAAAAATTATGTAATTATCTGCATGTACATAGTTCTGTCATACGGAATTCCAAATTCCGTGAATATCATGCTACTCTTATACTTGTAGTAGCGCTTTAAGTAAATCAACGTATTTCAGACGCGCATAGTTGAAATCTCATCCAGCCGCGGGGAAGGAAGCTCTTTAAATGGCTGTGACGCTGAGGGGTTAACTGATTCTGATTTTTCTCCTCATTTAAGATTTTGGAAAGTATACATGGGGTTTTCAAATCAGGAATTTCAATTGCATTAACATCAAGCCTCTGTCTTTTTGTGGGAAAAAGTTCTTCTAACCTCTTCCCCTTGTTATATTACTCTTTCCCTGCATTTGAGATGAGGGTCGAGACTGTTGGTATTTCCTGCAAACTGCTTTTTAGTAAATTTATTACATGCCCACTTCATCCAAGTAGACTGCCTTTCTTCGAAGAATTGAACCGATTACTGTCAGATAAAATACTCCGAAATCCCACTGTTATTATCAAGTGTGCCATGGCAACACGGGGTGAGATGACAGCTGATGTTTGCGCGTTCGCGGTAAAACGCAATAACATACCATTTTCGGCACTTGCAGCGCGGTGGTGCATTTCTCACTCTAACGCACGGAACCTATACTGTGGAACCAAAAATTTCCAAGGAAATGCAAAGTCTGTATTCAGCAATAGTGACATATACTGCAGATACATTGACAATAACAAAATGAGATAAGAGTAGAGTTCAGGCAGCTGAAATGAAATCAGATGTATTGCAGGGTAGAAAAGAAAAGATAAAATCACAAATGAAATAGAATGGATTGGAGTTTCAAAACTGCAGGACAAGATAGAAATAAGTGAACTGAAATGGTATGGACACATGTTGCAAACAGGAGAAGACCGACTTCTAAAGGACGTATTCACAAAGAAACCAACAGGTCAACAGGAAAATAACCACAAGGAAGACCTCAAAGAGATGGATGGATACAGTGGAGAAGAGTAGAGAGAAGAGAGGAGGAAAGATAGAAGAAACACTGGAAGCAAGGAAAAGAATGCTGGAGGGATAGGCAATGATGGAGGTCCTAGATTCGTAACCCACCCCAGGAGATAACTGGAAACAGGAACCAGAGAGAAATAATATTTTTTTTTTTTTTTTTTTTTTTAAGAATAACCTAAGCATATGTTAACATCAAAATTATAATGAAAATAATTTTACATTATGAAAGTAAGTAGCTTCACTGCTCTCTTCCACCATTATATATTGATCAATAATTATTTTTCCATGGACACAAGATGAGTATTTCAAAAATGTAGCAAACAACAAACAATTCATCTTGCCCAAATCTGCTGTTCTGTTTGCCATCTTCTTTTGATGAAGTTCTTCAGATAAACAAGTTACATTCCATTTTGAATTCAAACACACCCACGTTAAAGACCTTCCCACACTGAATACTAACAATGTATTTTAAGGAAGATTAACAGAACATTTTTTTGCATCTTTCTTGTAGCTCAGCCGTCAGGAAAAACTAAATCATGCTATTCCAATATAATATGCGACACTCTCCAGGAATCCATAACATAAGTTGGCAAATCGCATTTTTTGTTTATTTGATATTTTGACAGTAGATAAATCTGCGATCATTTTTGGGAAAACCAGAAGACTCTAGCTTAAAAACTGATTGCTTTATGTAACTTTGAAGTTGTAAGACAGAATTTATTGAATTCCGAGAAAATCAATTTGGAAAATGGGATATAGAACTCTGCTGATATATTAAGGATCCAAGAAAATCTGACCATTTCACTGGATAAAGAAATATCAGCTTTCTGTATTAAAACAATTTTCATAAATATTAAATATGTAAACATATACAAAGCTCGACAAAAGTGAAAAAGGAAGTTTTAATCTTGTGGCACTAATATACACAGAAGTTCTATCTTAGGATGTACAAATAAGATAAGGATACAATAATTATTATAATAGTACTGCTAGTGTTAATAATAATATCGGATATTTTAAAAGATTGTTCTGAAACTGTACACAGTATGTATCCAATTAATGATTAAGGACTTACATTACTAATCTATCTTGTATCCAGTAATAAACAAAACTGAATTACATATGGGTTTTCCTTTTGCAAACACAATCTGTCTCACTAGTGGGCCCAGGTATAGCAGCTTTAATGTCGCCTGGCCTTTAGCAGAACAATTCCCCCGTATCAGCAGTACAGTACTCTCAAATCTTGTTGAACAGATATTTCGTCCTTTCTGCAGTCATTCCTTTTACTTCCAACTTCTTAGGTAGGTTCTGAGGAAGATTAACTGCCTTGCAAATCTTCACAATTACGACTGGACAGTCCAAATTTTGTTGACATGTAATGACCCAGGTATATCCTTTTTCACAGTCAAATGACTGAAAGATGTGATATAAGGAACTCTTCTCCAAACATGTTGCCAGTCATACATATTTATCAATAGCTCGCCAGTTTCATTTCCGATGATGACAGATTTGTTTAGTATTGACTCCGTGGTGCTATCTTAAATAACCCAAACAATATCTGTCACACGGTACTTCCTTTTCACGAGACGAAAAGAAGTCATAACAAAAATTAGTTTGACCCATTGGAAGAAAAGAAATAGTTATTTCTTCATGTAAACCTGACATAACTCTGCACATGATGTTATTTTTACTTTGTGTGATGCACTTTTCAGCATGAAAAAACAAATCACAGCACTATGACCGGACGCCTGCATAGTTCAAATTACCAGTTATAAAATTTGCAGCCAAGTAAATGTCTATAATTTTAACTGTACATTATCTTGATGCACAAGCTGGTTATTTCATATTTTGGTAGAAGAAAACAATACAGGACCTTCATTTAAAAGAAACCATACCTTAAGTTGCCAATGTTAAATCTCCATTGTGACTTAAGGAATGATTTTGTTAGAATGCACAGGTTGTTCCCAAGGGTTTTTTGAAGACTTTTCCATAGGTCATGTCACTGTCACTCCTTTCACCATGCAGTTCAAAAATCAGGCTAACAGATGGTACTCAAATCTAAAAATCAATATTTCTCATCCATCCCACCTTTTTCCTTTCATGTAATATAGATAAGAAAAGGTTCCACTTTATCAATACCAATTTTATTTCTATAAGATTAACTTACAGGACCGGTTTCAACTTTTTGAACAGTCATCATCAGCTGCACATTGGTACCTTTACATAAGTCAAATATTGGTTGAATTGCCTTTCCAAATGGAGAAGTTGTGGGAAAGCACTATGTCCAAACATTCAAATTGGGCATGTTTAAGAGTAAAAATTGGTTATATGGTACAATCTAGATGGTTGAAAGCGAGTTTGTTTTTTAGGCCTAAAATTCATGTAAATTAGCTAATTTTTAAAAAGTACAGGTATATTAAACACTCTAAAATGCATAACGCATGTTCAAATCACATATTAAAATATACAGTGCGTGTTAAAATCCTTTATAATGGCTCAGATCACTTCATTGGAATGGATTTATACGTCTTGATGCACAAGCTGGTTATTTCATATTTTGGTAGAAGAAAACAATACAGGAACTTTATTTAAAAGAAATTCTCCATTTGGAAAAGCTATTCAACCAATATTTGACTTATGTAAAGGTACCAATGTACAGCTGATGATGACTGTTCAAAAAGTCGAAACCGGTCCTGTAAGTTAATCATATAAATAAAATTGGTATTGATAAGGTGGAACCTTTTCTTATCTATATTACATGTTAACTATCAATACGGAAAATGAAACTAATTAATCAAGATTTTTCCTTTCAAACGTAAAATTTTGTCACACGACTTAAGGTATGGTTTCCTGGAGAACGTCATATATATTTATAACCATTATTATTATTATTATTATTATTATTATTATTATTATTAAATATGATATACGTATACAAAAATGTACTCACTCTACAAATTCATGAATTTGCAGATCAGCAAACATGAACCCAAAAAGTCCAAACACGTCACCACAGAAGAACTTTACCAATTTCTCACGACAGATCTGATTTATTCGAATAAGTTGCTGGGTAGTACATTCTGTAGCACAAACAATATCAAATTCAGCAAAGTAGGAATCTGGCTTGTCATCCACATTATCAGTATCAGCAGACACAGTCACCATGGAATTCAACTGCTGAGCTCTTTTCAGAGATGCTACAGCTCTCTGAAAATGAAAAATCAACAGTTAAATAACAAACAAGGAAATTTTTGTTTACTTACTTCAATCATTCAATGTGCAATTTTGCTATCTCAAACTCATAAGAATGTTAGTAAAAAACAACAAATAATTCAACTAAACCCACCATCTTAATAAAATCTGCCATTTTCTGCCATCTCACCATAAACTGCTTTCAAGCAATGTCTTATCTGTTCTAAAATATATCAAGAAAACTTTTTACATTGTGTCTCATCCTCAAAAGGAAAAAGGAACTCACAAAGAAGAAGGATAATGTCCTTCTTACCCTCCATCTCCTGTTGCACAAGGTTTAACAAAGGGATCAGCTCACTATATGAGCATCTCCATACACAGACTATCGATTATCCAGGCTAATGACCGGGGTGAAAGACACGGATAATCAAAAAGCATGTGTTTATTCCAAGAAAAATGTCTTCTATAACTTTTTAAAATACTCTACCATATAAAGCAGGCTATAATACATTTATAAAGATAACTCACCCACATTTTCGACCTCTGAAGAAGTCTGTAATGGCTCTCTGCTTTTGGTTGATCATATGTTTTCTTTCCTCAAGACGTATTGTGTGTGCAGCAAAAACGACACCGTTTTCAAACCCCCTTTGTCCCATATAATCCAACAGGGTATCTATACACTGTATAGAGCTACAGAATCGGAAACACTTTCATAACCTTCTTTTTCTTCAACCTCACTTAAACTGTCAACGTCACAAGCATTTCCAGCACAGTCATTAGCAATGTCTTCATCACTTAACAGCTGAAAGCCTTGTTCACAAGTATCACTCAAAAACCATTCAATTAAATTATCGTCAATTTCTTCGAACCCTTCCGATTTCTTAGCACGAGTAAGAATTCCTTGAGAACTGTTTCCTACGTGGATATCCTTTTGTTCTATTTGTGGTAGAATTTTCCACACCATTATCGCGATAGGGTGCACAGTTTTACTTTACCCCAGGTTGTTGCAACTCTTAAGTACTGCATCCAATAAAGAATACTGTTTCCAGAAATTTGATTGAGTAACAACACTTTCTTCCATCAAACTTTTCAGGAGTTCAGATCTATAGCATTGTTTCACAGATGTAATAACACCCTGATCCCTAGGCTGTATCAGTGCTGCAACATTCGGAGGAAGACATTTTGGCAACAATGAGTCCATCATCTAAAGTTAATGAACTTTCGTTTGGATGTGAAGGTGTGTTACCCAAAAGCAGCACTGCTGTCTGTGATAATACTTTGTTTTTAAGAAAGTATCTCACTTCTGGTACTAAATGTTTTGAAACTAAGTGAGGAATATTTTCCTAGTCATCCAGGCCGCCTTCTAATTGTAAAACAACCGGCATGGTTTTGGCTTCAGTCCCTTTGAATGAACAAGACTTCTTGCCTTTCCCAATCATTACAACCTTCATTTTGTGGTTTCTGGAGGCATTTCCATAGCACATGATTGTAACGTGCTCTTCTGAAGATTTGTGTCCAGCAGCAGACTTTTCCTTTTGTGAAGCAAGAGTTGTTGTAGGAAGACCTTTCCATATTAGCCCTGACTCATCAGCATTATAAATTTGATTAGGAAGAAAATTTTTCTCTTCTACAAATTCCTTAAGACTGCTGAAAAATGATGCAGACTGTATTCACACTAAGACTCTCTCCCTCCACCCTTAATTGACGGACACTATGTCACTGTTTAAATCTTGTAAGCCACCCTGATGGAGCGTTAAAAATCAACCTCTAAGCCTTGCGCTTTATTAAAAGTCTAGCTTTCTCGGAGCACATGGCACCTGAAATCTGTGTTCCTTTTGCTCTCTTCTGTTCAAACCATTTCAGGAGCACAGAATCAAGTTCCCGATAAGATGTCTTCATACTTTGCCGTTTCGTAGGTCCAGAATAATTAATGCAGTCCCTATGTGAACGCTACGAGTTTTTGTTGATTGTTTTTTATGTCTCGCACTGTTTGCACTCCTATTCCGTAATCACTGGCTAATTTGCTTGCGGAGACTCCATTATCTAATTTCTGAATGATATTTAATTTTTGTTAGATTGTTAGCACTGCTCATTTACGTTTTAAACCACACATTTTTTACACTACAATGTTAACAGCTGTTGACCATTTAAACGAATCCCTCAATGGAATGAAGACAGCACTTGCCTACCAGGAACCTTGAAATACGCCTATCCCCACCTCCTCACGGAACTTACACTTCCCTATTACAAAACAAGACAGGACAATGCAAGAAGTCGTCGACCAGTCACAAAGTACAGTACTAAAAATAACTTTACCTCACCGGGACTACACTGCAAAAATATGTATGAAAACTGTAAATTCAAACGTATTCCATTTCAATTACAGTATTTTTAATAAGGAGAAAACATGCACAGTTAATCTGCAAACCAGATAATCCATGCCCGGATAATCAAGAGTATACTGTATGTGACTTTGGGTATGGACTAAATCATATACTTTCCTTAAATGACTCAATCCTATCATGCTTACATGGTGTAAGTAGTAATAAGTACCATAATAAATAACCATATGGCCCCAGATACAGTGTGCAAGCTTTTTTTTTGTTAGTTGATGCCATCTGGCTGCTTGCTCATCAATTTTGACCTTCCATTTTACTCTAGGCCTACTAGATGGCGGAGTAAACAGAATCTCTCTTGGGTAACAATAGCTGAGTTTTCATGCATTTTGTCGGGTAAACACCACGTGTCAACACAGATCTTTTACATGCCGACATCACAGACTTTTTCCTGCCTTTCAAAAATCATGACTACCTCTGACGGGTTGTGCATGGGATCCAGAGGCCAACACTATCACTGAGCCACAGAAGGAGCTGGTGTGAGTAGTGAAGAGTGACATCACTCCACTGGACAGCCAGTCAGTCACAGTCTGAGCAACCATGAAATGCTATTAATGTTGGTCTTTTCCTCCCACTTCCCTCCAGAGGCACAACACAGCCAACTGGGCAATTTTCACCTGGCACAGCATACTGTACCTTTCATCATTTTGTCGCACCCACGGATGAGTCAATTACATCAAAAATGTTTACATAAATATTATATTTGATCAAAAGCATCTAAACTTAACTTACATTCTTTCCTATTTGATCGCGAGGAGCAAGAAACTGGGAACAGCCGTCTTCCTCAGTAAGGGAACCGCTATCAAGTATAACAACAGACTTCACTCCAGCCAGAATAATATTCTTGCAGATTTCTGCACCAAACCCTTGACATCCAATCACAAGGATTCTAGCATTACGGAGACTGCAATGAAAACAAAAAATTATAATCTGCATCGAACAAGGAATAAACAACATAAAACAAACCACAATATTAATCACACACAAATCCAAAAGGAGAAGAGACCCTGATATATGGATATTAAACCATATAGGCCTATTCATAAGGTTGAAGCAGATCGCAATGGGTCTTGGGAACCTGAACCTTAGTTGAGTTAATGCCAATACAGGACAAAAATTATATTTACAAGCTGGAACTATTTGGAACTATTTAAGTCTTGTGGACAGAACAGGGCAAGAAATGTTTATTTACAAAGGACTACTCTGAAACTGAACAAAATTGTTGAAAATTAAATAAAGAAAGGTGGGTTGCATATGATGATATGCCTAATAATGACTTCAAATTAGAAATCTGACAATAGAACTTCTTGTGAAGTACTTATTATTCAGGCATACTAGCTCAATGCTTTCTAGTAGAATGTTTTGTTGCTGTACCCATATAGTCTCAATACTTTCCACACAGCAGATCTTGGTACTGAATCAAAAGCATATTTCAGGTCATAGAAAACTAAATACAAAGGCTGCTGTTGCTCTCTGCATTTTTCCTGAAGTTGTCTAGTAGGCTACAGAAGATCATATCTGTTGTGCCTTTCGAGGTTCGGAAACCGCATCGAGACTCACACAAAATCCTTTCCGAGATAACCAGTTTAATAGAATTCTTGATAGAATTTTACCTGAATTGACAAAAGCGATATACCACCGTAGATCCTACATACACTACGATCGCCTTTCTTGAAGATATTTATCATGGTAGCATTTTTCGAGTCATCAGGTACTTCTCGAGTTTCCCAAATCAAGAGGATGAGTTTGAAAAGTCTAGTCTGGCCTACCCAGACCAATAGCTCAAACCAATGGATTCTTTCAGGGAGATCCATTTAGTCCAATATTATTCAACCTGCTTACCCATGATGTTATTCAAGACGTATCTGGAGAAGAAATTACAATGCTCCAGTATGCCAACGACAGTCATGCTGACCAGAAACAAACAAGCTCTGCAGGAGGAACTAACGAAACTCTACAGTTAGTCACAGAAGAATGGTCTAGAAATAAATGCGGGGAAAACAAAGAAAATGAAATTCATGTGAGAAGGTTTTATATCCAAATCAGACTTCACCTATGGCAATGAAAAACCGGAACTCTTAAACACATACAAGTACCTAGCGCTAATCCCCCAGGTATCATGGAAAGCCTTTACTAAACACACTAAAGAAAGATGCACAGCAGTGGTGGCTTTTGAAGCAGTGGCTTTTCCCACGTCAAGACTACACCCTAGCCTCTTACGCAGTTACAGAAATATGGCCATACCTTGCTACTGCAAATCTGAGAAGAATGGACTCTGTAAAAGTTGCCTACTTAAGAAGAGCTCTCCAGCTACTGAGGACAGTGCAGAACAAAACAGATCAGTGTATTTACTGGCCAACACCAACTTCTTTGTCAGGGAGTTATATAAGAACCTCAGTGTAGCACATACGCCAGCATATGCAGCAGTCATCAGGGATAGAGAAGGAAAAGCAAAGCTGAAGACAGACTTCTATGAAAAAGATAAAAAGAACTGTTTACTTTCTAGACTTTCAGGGACTTACTTTAGGGGTCAAAAGAAAGTATTGTGTATTTCAACCAAGATATCTATGTTCAGATTTTGAACGTCCTGGCACGTTACAACAGTCAACTTCGAACCTACTCGGACACTATAGTAGTTTTTCATGGTACTTCCCCCCCCCCCCCCTCCCCGACATTCAGAATGATTTAATATTCATTCTTTCTCTGAGATGTAGACTATCTCAGGTGCATTTTGTTTTCTTAATTCTTGCATTACTTATCCACGAAAAACCGAAGAGTTGATCTAGTTTACAAGTAGTGGGATAAACAATATTTTACTTAAATGTCTTCACACAACAAAAATGTTTGGGATATACCTTAATTAAGGTCACGACCACATATCCTACTCCTAGCCCTTTTCTGTCCTGTCTAAGACCTATCTTTGTTGGTGTGACTATAGCCAATTGTAAAATGTCATCATATTTAGGACACTTTTACAACTGTTGTGATCCACAGTTATAAAAGTTGAGAAGTGTTTTCTGGGAAGAACATTATTGACGGGTAGTCAATTATTATTATTATTATTATTATTATTATTATTATTGCATATGACTTCGCTCCACTGATTTATTCCAAAATATATTCTTGTGTTTTACTTTAAATGTACCCTTCTTAGCCTCAGCACACTGTTAACTCTACGTAAACCAATCACATGAGGAAACGGCTTGATGCAGCTGTTGTACATTCAGTGGTGGCACGTGAACGAGTGAATGCGGCACTGGATGTAGGCTCCACCCACTGCCCCATTGTCATTGCTGGCACGTCATCGCTTGCTGTCCCTCAGGCGTGGGACAGTTGTAGAACTAACATCCCTGTATCCAATTGATCACATAATGGTAACATTTACTTTTTCAGAATTAGCTGATATTCACCTCGTCTACGGAGCAGGAGAATCCGAACATGCAGCGAGGGAGCTGTACAGACAACAATTTCCAAACTACAGTATTCCCAATAGCCGAACCAAAGGCTTGCTTCTTCCTTGGATCGAGGGTCGTGAACCACATCATGATCCTGCGGAGTTTCAGCGGGAAGAACAAATTTTAAGACTTGTCAATAAGCACAAGGAGCTTGGCAAGGCAAGTAGGAACATCTAACTGGACTGTTCACCGTACACTGCATGAACAGCTATTGTACCTGTACCACTACCAGAGGGTTCGGCATCACCAAGAAGCGGATTACCTACCAACAGCTGAATTCTGTACCTGGTTCTTGCAACAATGTTAAGGTAATGCAGACCTTCCGCACGATGTGTTAGTTACAGATGAGGCATCTTTTACTCGTGAGGGTATCATTAATTTTCACAACGCCCATACATGGAAGAAAACCCTCATGCCATTCACCAAGGTCATTTCCAACACAGGTTTTCTGGGCCGGGATATCGGGAGATCAGCTTCTTGAGCTATTGGAGCTGAATGCACAACTAACTGGCTCTAGTTACCTCCATTTTCTGCAGTCTTCTCTACCAGAGCTCCTGGACGACGTTCCCCTACAGATACGCCAGCGGATGTGGTTCATGCACGACGGGACACCTCTTTGTCAGTATGGACGTTCATCGATGTCTAGATTGCCATTTCCCGAATCGGTGGGTTGGTCGGTATGGTCCCGTCAGCTGGCCATCACGGTCCCCTGATTTAAATCCACTAGACTTATTTCTGGGGGCACCTCAAAGACTTTGTGTACCAAGTGGAAATTGCTGATGAAGCAACTCTATGACAACAAATCTGGGATACCGTCGCAACTGTGAGAGCAGATGTGGATATGTGGAGACAAGTGAGAGCTTTGTGGTGTCACCACATGGAAGCTTGTCGTCGAGCTAACGGAAGGCATTTCGAGCATTTCCTATGAAGGAATAGACTGTAACTTTGGACGTTCAAGAATGTTCACCCGCCTCTGTGGTGAAGTGGTTAGTGTGATTAGCTGGCACCCTCGGATGCCCAGGTTCAATTCCCGCTCTACCACAAAATTTGAAAAGTGGAACGAGGGATGGAACGGGGTCCACTAAGCCTTGTGAGGTCATGTGAGTAGAGGGGGTTCGATTTCCACCTCAGCCATCCTCGGAGTGGTTTTCCCACTTCTTCTCGAGGCAAATGCTGGGATGATACCTAACTTAAGGCCACAGCAGCTTCGTTACCACTAGTACCCTTTCCTCTCCCATCGACGCCATAAAACCTATCTGTGTCGGTGCGACGTAAAACAATTTGTAAGTACATGTTCTACTAATCTCGGAGACATGTCCGGAATTACAAGATTAATAATTCGGACTTGTTGTCAGTTCACTACTTTCTTTAGTGTTTTCTGACAGATTAAGAGCTGCGATGTTTGAGTGTAGCGGTTAATTGTTATTTTCATAATAGTAGTAGTAATAGACTAATACAGTTATTATAATAAAAATAATGTTGTTTACACCGAGCTTGATAGCTGCAGTCGCTTAAGTGCGGCCAGTATTCAGTAGGTAGTGGGTTCGAACCCCACTGTCGGCAGCCCTGAAGATGGTTTTCCGTAGTTTCCCATTTTCACACCAAGCAAATGCTGGGGCTGTACCTTAATTCAGGCTACGGATGCTTCCTTCCCATTCCTAGCCCTTTCCTGTCCCATCGTCGCCATAAGATCTATCTGTGTCGGTGCAATGTAAAGCAACTTGCAAAGAAAATGTTGTTTATGTCCCATTGGAGACGTAAGGTGGCGCTCGCCTTTTGACCCTAATTTGGGACATTTGATCCTGGTAGTCCGATGGTATTTGAAGGTGGTCAAATACGTCTGCCTCTTGTTGATAGATTTACTGGCATGTAAAAGAACTCCTGAGGGACTAAATTCTGGCACCTCGGCATCTCTGAAAACCACAAAAGTAGTTAGTGGGACGTAAAGCCTATAACATTATGATAGATCTGAGGTATTGTAATTTTGCCCGCAGGTATTCTTTAAAGTGCTTGTAAATCTACCGACCAGAAGCGGGCGTATATGAGCAGCTTCAAATACCATCGGACTGAGCTAGGATCGAGAGCTGAAACACGCGCAAATCGCATAGCAAAATGTGCATGGTTTAGCGGTAAAAACGTTTACCTTATGGTATTTAGAGATGTCTAGCAGACTAATCGAACATCCAATAGGCTTTTTGTTTGCGCTATGTTGTGCATTATAACAAAAGAAGAAATTAAGTCTGGGGTGTTTCTGCATACTGCGAGTAGTTCTCCCCAAAATCCATGATAATGAAACCACATTGAGGGAGAACATTCAACGTAAGCAGTTCGACAAAAGCACTAGGCCCGTCACTTGCCTGTTCGGTTGTCTGCTGTTCCTAGCTATGGGGATGTAGTTAGAAGGGTCCCTGCCCCCTACATGAAACCGGACTAGAGGTATGAGCTGCCTGGCTGATCTTCACATGAATAACACCTGTCAGAGAGGCGAATTATCGTCCGTACTAGTTGTTCGCGAGTTACTTAGTAGTAGTAGTAGTAGTAGTAGTAGTAGTAGTAGTAGTAGTAGTAGTAGTAGTATCTGAATAATGCCAGTGTATGAAAACCACAAATACAATGATATGCTGCTAGTGTAACGTGAGGCAGAACAGAATACGGGTCGCGCGCAACAAATCTATTGGGAAAGGTTTCCCAACATAGGGTGCCGAATCCAGCAACGATACTTGCTGTAGTGCAGCGTGTTCATGGTACAGGCTGTGTTACATCATGCTATGAAAAGCGAGGGCCTGAACGGGCACGTGTAATCCTAGATGTGGAAGAAGACAACCTGACAATGGTAAACTATGATCCCGGGCACCGTATGCATTGTATAACACATGCCGTTGGTATACCAACTTGGCTCATACGTAGGACACTGCATGAAGGGCAAATGCACCCTGACCACATTCAACGGGTGCAGTGTCTTTCACCAGCCGATTACCAATTATTTTTTTACAAGATGTACGTCACCACGACAAATATAAGACTATATAGAAATAATATGAGTCACCACCTTATCAATACACTATTTTATTTACTACCAAACTGGTAAATAGGGTCAATACCGGTTTCGACCCCTAAGGGGTCATCCTCTGTTGACACATACAAAATATCTACAAAAACATCACATATAATGGTTAATGTTTAAAATTCATATGTCATTAAAATGCTGGTAAATACATCTTAGTTTGGATATGTGTATATTATGGGATTTATAAGTTTCTATAGCCTATAGTGATACCAATCAATACGGATATGAAGCTTATAAATAATAAATATAAGACTTACGGCGACTGATATATCTAAGGGCTAGGATCAGGAAGGAAGCAACCGTGGTCTTAATTCAGGTACAGCCACAGCATTTACCTGAAACTTATAAATCCCATAATATACACATATCCAAACTAAGATGTACTTACCAGCATTTTAATGACATGAATTTTAAACATTAACCATTATATGTGATGTTTTTGTAGATATTTTGTATGTGTCAACTGAGGATGACCCCTTAGGGGTCGAAACCAGTATTGACCCTATTTACCAGTTTGGTAGTAAATAAAATAGTGTATTGATAAGGTGGTGACTCATATTATTTCTATATAGTGATACCAATCAATACGGATATGAAGCTTATAAATAATAAATATAAGACTTACGGCGACTGATATATCTAAGGGCTAGGATCAGGAAGGAAGCAACCGTGGTCTTAATTCAGGTACAGCCACAGCATTTACCTGGTATGAACATGACAAACCACAGAAAACCATCTTTAGGGCTGCCGACAGAGGGGTTCGAAACCACTATATCCGACTCGTGGACTGTGGAACATCCCCATTCAGTAGGACAAGGCAATTTCCAGCATCGGTTCTGAATTAATATCTGGATGGGTGTAGTAGGAGGTCGGTTACGTGGACTAATCATCTTTTTATTAATGTTATCTTGCTCCTGTAGATACAGTACGTTGCTGGAGCTTTCAGAGGACATGTCGCTTTGACTACGCAGAACCACTTGGATTTTACACGATAGTGCAGACATTTCCTCAACGGTGGACAGGATGATGTACAACTATTAATTGGCCACCCAGATCTCCAGACCTTATTCCAATAGTTTTTTTTTGTATGGAGGGACATGAAAAACAAAGTATATCAAACTGAAGTAACCACTTCGGATGACCTCCGTGAACACATTTTTAAGCAGCAGAGGATATTCTGTACCACCATGGTGTCTTGGCTCGAACGTGTCGCAACTGGATTTGGAGAAGTGAACGCTGAAGAGAAGCCCAGAGTGGTCACTTTGAACAATTGCTAAGAGTTTCACTTTGGTATGTCAGATGTTACGCCATTTCTGCAGCGTATTTACTTGGGAGTAAAGTACAGAATCGATATAGTATTTTGAGTCTCGATAGTTTGATATTCTCATAAACCTGAGCAGATAAACTGATGTACTGGAAACAAAAATTATAAATCGAGACTTTCAGTGCGTGAGTGCTTTGTACGTGGCGAAAGCTGAACACAACACACGGAATATGTGCTTGTTAAAAAGCTAGACATTACCAGGCGAGTTGGCCGTGCACGTAGAGGCGCGTGGCTGTGAGCTTGCATCCGGGAGATAGTAGGTTCGAATCCCACTATCGGGAGCCCTGAAGATGGTTTTCCGTGGTGTCCCATTTTCACACCAGGCAAATGCTGGGGCTGTACCTTAATTAAGGCCACGGCCACTTCCTTCCAACTCCTAGGCATTTCCTATCCCATCGTCGCCATAAGACCTATCTGTGTCGGTGCGACATAAAGCCCCTAGCAAAAAAAAAAACCAAACTAGACATTGACTCGGAACGCAGTTCGGCAGTTCCTCAATCCAATCCTGCACGTGGTTTGGGTTCATTACGTGTGTTTGAGCAGTTTATATTTTGTTTTTTATTCAGTATGAATTAAAACAGATGACACTTTGCGTTTTTAACAGCCTATGACCTGAAAACAGCAATCATCATCATCATTATCACATTTAAAAAATTCAATAAAATGCTTGTTTTATATTCATCACTACTGAAATAGGAACTATAAGTTAACATTTAACTTAAGAAGGTTGCCTAGAGCATTTTATTTTTAATTTACAAAAGACAATTAAAAATTTCTTTTAGTGTAAGGCAATCTGTATGTTTTTGTTTTCTAAACTGTTGTGCTGTAATGTTTAACATAGGTAAATTTTTTGTGTACGTTCGTATATCCATGCTTTTCTACTCGAAATAGTCTTGTTACTATCGACCTGAATTACTACTGTATGTTAGTGTTCATTCTTTTCCACAACAGAGTGTTACTATTACGACTGTAGTTCCTACGACCACGCCACTCTTTTGTCTGTGTCACTAATGTAGGCCTTGTTCGGTTATGTCCTGCTTGACTATGTGGCTGTCGTTACCTTCTCCTTCTTCTTCTTCTTCCTATTCTTCTACTGAAGCCTTATGTCCTAACAGGTTTATTCTACCAGCATCATCTTAACACGCAATAGCGTAATCTGTCACGATTTGTTATTAACACCAGTAGTTAAAAATACAGATTACTATTCGTAAAACGAGAACCAGGTAAAGCTCTTGGGGATGAGTCAGCTGTAACCTCGTACTGCGGTTAGCACGAGAGGACGAAGTGTGACAAACAGGTTTTATGTATAAACATCAAACATACACATCAACAAATCTGAGAAACATAAACAAGGTTATACGTGAGAGACATGTAGCACCATCAATTATGAGACCTCTCACCTTTTCCTTTCCATTTGGTCTTGCTGATTCGCAGCAATGCTATATCTTTGTCAACCATAAAATCTACAATTTCTTCTGATGATGAGGTAGGACAGAGCTAGGAAGGAAGTGACTGTGGCCATAAGTAAAATACAGCCCCAGCATTTACCTCGTGCGAAAATGGGAAACTACGGAAAACAATCTTCAGGGCTGCTGATAATGGGATTTGAACCCACCATCTCCGGAATGCAATCTCACAGCTACACGACAGGAACTGCTTTGCCAACTCGCTTGTTGTGCTGACAAGACTTCCTTAAAATATTATTACAATGACCTCAAAGTTTATATGACATTCCTTAGTTCCATTTGAAAACTTCAAACAAGCACATTTTAGTCAACTTTGATCGAAATAAGCTGTATACGTAAGTGATTCTAACAGCCATCATCTGAGTTGGAAGTACGGAGATGAGAATCAATGAAGATCACAAATTGTGAAATGGACTGAAGCTAACATGGTCCACCTGGTATTTGATGCAAAAGACAGTGGGATGTTCAAAAATGTCGGGTGGAAATGTGAATACAACAATGATCTTAGGTTAATTACAGAAGATGAACGTGGTAAAGCTCTCCCAGCTACAAGACAAGTAATTGGGAACTACCCTCACAGCCAACATACACCTGTTATAACAGTTATTGTTACCCAAATATCTCTGAGCCGATGCATACCCAGAGCATGCTGGAACTTCAGTAAAACCAATTAGAATGGGTTCATAATCGACCTAGGTAATTTCCAGTTGTGTCAAGTTATTCCCACTTCATTGGTTCAATAATCTCAACAGCAAAGAAATATATTCTAAGACGATTATGAAAGGAATACGTGCCTGGCTGGAACGAAACTAGCAAAGAACTTTACCAACAGTATATGGAAAGTGAGGACCCTGACACAACAGATAGCCTAGATAATTCTAGAAGCCCAATGTGGAACAACACAGATGAAAACATGGACTTCAAATATTCCAGCTCAAAAGAATGGAGTCTACTTTGGAAACTGAATAAGGGCAAAGTTTGACATAAGACAGGAATAAATCAGGTCACCCCAAACAGGTTGCAAAGCACATTGTGAAAATATTAGGAGTCCTTTCTGATAAGAAGCATACCATCTATGTTCAGAAACCGCTCACTGAGCGAGTTGGCCGTGCGGTCAGGGGCATGCAGCTGTGAGTTTGCATTCGGGAGATAATTGGTTCGAACTCCACTGTCGGCAACCCTGAAAATGGTTTTCTCTCTCAGTCTCCTGAATACAGAGGCATAGAGCCATGGTAGAGATGTGGTCATCGATTCTCTGCTCGGCTGGTCATTTGGAATGCAGAGCTCTCGGACCACGTAGCAGGAACGGCCACTAGCAGGCCAAAGCCTATTCTGCATCCACCGATGGTGTTGAAGATTATGACCATGTACAAATTAGAGAATTTTACTTTTGTATGTTGACAGTTGATATAGATAATGACGAAACAGTTGACAGTAGATCATTATATTGTATGTTCACGAGACGTAATAAAACATCACGATCAGCTAGTTTGTAAAAACACGCTTTCAATTAACACCCGTAAAACATATCATGGTGCCGAATCCCGGGAAACACGGAATACAGGAGAAAATAACATACAACAATCTTTAATCTTGTGTAATACGTAATAAGGTGTTGATTGAAAAACTTGTGAAACTGTACCTATCGGCCCCTTCGTCAACCTACGTTTCACTACGACAAGGGAACAGATAAGTACTTACACGGTTTTAATACTATTTTGAATGTTGTTAGAGCACTAAAAACTTGCTTTTATACACGGTTGAGTGCTCCTTGATTTTCAATCATCTCAAAATACTATATTTGATTGCAATATATTTTAGCCGCCATGTTGTTGTCATATAACCTGCAAAGAGGTCATAATCTCTAGGAGACTCTAACAACGACAGGGTGACAACTAGCGCTATCTCCTGAGCATTTCTGTAACTACAAAAGAAAACACATTGTCAGACACGTCACGAGAAAATTCACGGAACATTATTACACTAACCGACTAACAAGAAAGAATGTCTCAGTCCTCGCTTGACAAGCTAAAAAGGAAACGCACTACTCAGCGTTCCAACGTTACACGTTTTACTAAACAGATAAATGATTTCAGCGATACTGCGGCGCTGGACGATGTAGAACACTACTTGGAACGCCTTACAGACACTTTTGAGAGCTTAATCGTTCTAGATGATGCTATACACGATCTGATTGAGAACGACGACTATGACGAGGATATACAAGTCTGTGAAAATTACATAGACAGTGCTAAACGTGCAATGCGGAAGGCTAATAAACTTATAAAAGCAAAGAATTCACAAGACGCACATGCTTGCTCAGCTACTACTACGTCACCCATAGCTACTTCCGAAGTTAAGCTTCCTACTATTAGAATAGAGACCTTTTCAGGAGACATAGAATCATGGCCACGGTTCTGGGAGCAATTTCAGGCTTCGGTGGACAAGAACTCAGCGGTATCGGTAATAAACAAACATGTATTCCTTCGAGGATATCTCGACAATGAACCCAAACATCTGGTGGATGGAATATCAGTAACGGCCGATACTTACGAACAGGTGAAGAAGATTCTGGAGTCCCGTTATGGGGATAAAAACAGAATTATTCAATCCCACCTGGATTTTTTGGAGCATCTGCAACCTGCACATTCCGACAGTCCTGAGATTCTCAATGCCACGTATATTGAGTGCCACCGACGGATTCAAGCGCTGACAGCACTAGGTGAAGATGTAGACGTCTATGGAAAACTGCTAGCCCCTAAAATTCTTCGCGCATTTCCTGACGATCTTTGTCGCCGATGGCTACTTAACGCCAAGAGGTTGGAAATACCAGAAAGCACTATCTCGCATCTAATGCAGTTTTTGAACGAAGAGGTGGAGTGTGCCTTGACTACGCAGAAGATACGTTGCGACCGGCCATTTTCGACTACTTATACTCCGACGGCAGCGGCTCTCCATGTTAACACCAGACCTAACAAACCGAAGAGAAAGAATATCAAACAAGTCACAGAACCGTATTGCGTTTTTTGTGAGAATCGAGGTCATTGGGGTCAAGATTGTCAAACAATAACGAACAACCAGGAGAGAACTGAAAAACTGAAGAAAGCGAACAGATGCTTCCTTTGTCTTAGACGAGGCCATCACTCTAAAGACTGTGCGAAGAAGAATAAGGTATCATGTTCCATATGCAAGAAGACACACCACGTGTCAATTTGTGGAGGAGATGAGAGAGAAGCTGTAGCGGTGGGCAAGATAGATGTAAACACGCCCTCCAACTTCATGTATCTTCAAACTGCTCGGGTTTGGATAACTGGCCCGACTGGACTGACCAAACTTACACGGTGTATTTTAGATGCTGGAAGTCAGTCCAGTTTTATCGAAACAAGCCTCGTGGATCAGCTCAAGCTTACTGTTGTCGAAAAAAGGAAACTGTCTGTTATGGCATTTGAGTGTGATCGACACACGGTTACAACACGTAGGGTTGTCCAGTTTAACATCAGTGGTGTGTGGTCGAAAACTAATATAATGATAACAGCTTTCGAGAGCGAAAACAAGTATTCCCCGCATCCTGCTGTTCCACACGATGTCTATTCTTTATCATGCGCCCGAACGTTGCAATTAGCAGACCCCAAGGACAATGAAAGCGACCTCCCTATTGAACTTCTCATAGGTGGTGATCACTACTGGAAGGTGATCCGAGACGGCCAACCAATACGCCTTTCTGAGTCCATAGTACTTCTCCCGTCTAACTTGGGTTGGGTTCTTAGCGGAAACAAGTCAGGAATCTCAGTCCATCATGTCGCTATAAATCATGTTCACACAAGTCAAGAATTTGAACCTAAAGACGACAGCATGCGACAATTCTGGGATTTAGAGACCATGGGAATAAGAGAGCAGCAAGGTAGAACACTTTCTAGGAAGGACGCTACCATTCTTCAACAGTTTCACGATTCATTTCGTATGAAAGAGGGGCGGAGAGTAGTGTCTCTACCCAGAAAACAGGAAGTTATCTTGCCATCAAACCGCATCAACGCCAAGAATCGCTTTAGATCACTTGAAAGGAAACTTCATGACAATGCTGAGTTTCGAGAAATGTACTGTTCACAAATGACTGACTATATTGAGAAGGGTCATGTTGAAATGACTCCTGCAGAAGATAATCTAAGCGATGTTTTCTACCTACCACACCACGCTGTCAAGAAAGAGAGGAATGGAGCAATCAAATGGAGGATTGTTTTCGACGCTTCGTCACACGAGAGAGACTCGCCATCTCTTAACGACGCTCTGGAAGCAGGACCAAACCTCCTTCCTGAAATTCTGTCAACGCTAATCCGCTTTCGTACATATCGAAAAGCAGTAGTCGGGGATGGAACTCAAGCCTTTTTGCAACTGTACCTAGATGAAAAAGACAGAGACTTAACCAGATTTTTCTGGTATCACGTCCAGAAGGGGGAAGATGGTAACTGGCAAACAGCAGATGAAATTGTCACGTACAGGTTCACGCGGCTACCGTTTGGTCTTACGTGCAGTCCTTTCCTTCTATCTGCGACTCTACGTGAACTGGCTTCAAGGTACAGTAACACATACCCCACAGCAGCAGAACTCTTAGATCAGAGCACATTTATGGACGACTTCGTTGCTGGTGCTGACGACGACAATGGGGTCATAAGCTTATATTACGAAGTAAGCTCCATGCTCAGGCACATACGACTACCAATGGATAAATGGGCAACGAACTCAGAAACACTTAAGAGCGTATGGCAGTCTGAGAGACGAGATATCAAACAAGAAACTGGAGTATTAGGTATCAGGTGGAACACAGAATTGGACTGTATCCTTTTCGATCATCGAGAAATTACTGAAAAGCTAGCTCACATTCCTACCACGAAACGTCAGCTCTTGCAAGGAACAGCAAGATTTTACGATCCACTGGGGTTATTCTCACCCGTCTCAATTGTTGGAAAGTTAATCTTCCAAGATACTTGGTTACATAAAATCAGCTTCATGGTCCGTATCGCACTTCAATAGATTCACAATTAAGTATTTATTTTCCACCTAGTCGATACAATGATTGCTTAAGGCAATTTTTAATGGTCAAAAGTGGTACATGTTTCGTATATTATCAACATCTTCAGCCACATAACACTGTTTAGATGAATATATAAATATATATATGAATATATAAATATATTTTCTCTTGAGTTATTTGTTTGTTTTAATCTTGTCAATCTTATGTTAATTTTAAGGACACTTACTCTAAAGCATTACTTTGTCAATTTTATATATTTTTCATCTAAACAGTGTTATGTGGCTGAAGATGTTGATAATATACGAAACATGTACCACTTTTGACCATTAAAAATTGCCTTAAGCAATCATTGTATCGACTAGGTGGAAAATAAATACTTAATTGTGAAGATACTTGGTGTCGAGGCATAGAGTGGGATGAGATTCTTCCACAGGATATAGCCTTAAAATGGCAACTTTGGATCTCGAGCATCAAACAGCTGTCACTTATAAACGTCCCGAGGTGGATTGGAATGTGTAAACAGATGCCAAACGCTACGCATGTCCATGTGTTTTGTGACGCTTCTGAGAGAGCATATGGAGCCGCATTGTACACTAGAATGGTTACAGATGATAATATATCAATACACTTGGCCTGCAGTAAAAGCAGATTGTCTCCAGTTAAAAGGATTACACTCCCACGACTAGAATTTCTGGCTACTTTGATAGGTTCCCGCCTCAAGAAGATACTCGGACGAGCTCAAGTAGACGAGGAAGGGCTAAATACTATTTTGGTGGGGATCGAGGCCACTCTAAACTCGCGCCCTATTACCGTAGATGACTGTAACTCTGATATCCTGACACCTTCACACTTCCTCATAGGAGAAAGGCTGATCTCTTCCAAGTACAGCAGATACTTCCATCTATCAAGATTTGACTAACGTGTACAGACAGAGACAAAAGCTAATCTTACACTTTGAGCAAAGATAGAAAAGGGAATACCTCCTTCAATTAAGGAGTTACCACGAAGTGAAGCAGATCAAAAAAGAAACCGAACTACGGATAGGTGATGTAGTACTTTTACAAGAGGATCTGAAGCCTAGACTGGCGTGGAAACGAAGCCGAATTTGTGAACTGCACCGAGGACGAGATGACAGAATCCGAACAGTCATTCTTCAGCTCCCGGATCGCTCAATGGTCACAAGACCAGTGCAGCTGGTCGTTCCCTTAGAAATCGACCGACCAGGGTGGGGAGGATGTTGAAGATTATGACCATGTACAAATTAGAGAATTTTACTTTTGTATGTTGACAGTTGATATAGATAATGACGAAACAGTTGACAGTAGATCATTATATTGTATGTTCACGAGACGTAATAAAACATCACGATCAGCTAGTTTGTAAAAACACGCTTTCAATTAACACCCGTAAAACATATCAGATGGGGTTACTGGGACAGTTCCTATCGTAGGACAATGCCGCACCCACCTCACCTTCTCCGCAAATCACATCCCAATACAAATTTCCCAGGCTAGACAGTGGTGTTACCTCTAGGAGGCCCGCCATACCGTCTGGGTACGGAATGAAAACTTCACCCCACCCTCCACTAAATGCCACTCCAGGATCAGTTTATATTTTGTCACCTTAGTGTCATATTTCCTCATTATTTCCCTTACAAAACTTCATTGGAAAATCATGTTATTTACCCCCTTTATCATCTGAAATACACAAATGTCACTATAAAATGTTCCTCTAAATTCTGTAGTAATTGTTTCCCAATACCCTGACACTAGTGATGAGATAATCTAATATAAAATAATCGCTTATCTGATTATTTCAGTTTATTCAATTATTTGATTCTATTTTCCCATAATTTTTTTTCTATTATTCATTCAAAACTCCATTGGAATGAATAAGGCATCGGATAGTGAATGCTTTCAAAATAATCGAATGAAAAGTTATCCAACTGATCAATCTCTTCACAGGGAAATAAAAATTAGGCTACAGGAAGTGTGAGAGTGGGACGGTCGGTCTCTGATAAGCCTTCTGAAAATATGAATTGATGCTCCACTCATGTGAATGAGTCATGCACTCAAATGCCACTACTTAAAATGCACAGATTGCATCTTGCACCCACACGACTATGGAAAGCCCAGTGCTAGTGTTGACCACTTGGCTCACCAAATTTATCAAGTCATAAATGAAAATACGCGAGAATTGTTTCTAAAAGGAGAAGTCACTAGTCGCTATCTTTGAAAATCTGTCGCTAAATGACTTCAGAAAGACTCCTGATCGCTAGTTTGCAACACGGTGATGATTATTATTAATAATGTTGTTGGCTTTACGTCCCACTAACTACTTTCATGGTTTTCAGAAATGCTGAGGTGCTAAAATATAGTACCACAGGAATTGTTTTATGTTCTAGTAAATCTACCAACTCGAGGCTGATGTATTTTAGCACCTTCAAATACCACCGGACTGAGCCAGGATCGAGCCTACCAGTTGGGGCCAGAAGGCCAGCGTCTCAACCGTCTGAGCCACTCAGCCCAGGAAGAACATGGTCAGTACAAATCAATAAGTGTTGAAAATACAACTTTGGTGGTGATTACTGTTTTGAGAGGATATACAACTGGGCAACCATCGTCTATTAATACTAATGAGGGGCGGTGGGGGGAACAAAAGGAAGGTATCCGACACTTTCAAAAAATGAAAATATCAGCCAAAGAAAGACAAGGGCCACGAAGGGCGTGAAAATGAAAGACTCCCTAGGCCTCAGAAACACCATCTGGGTCGGAAAAGAACAAGACTTGATTATGGAAGGTCGGTTAGGACAGATGAAAGTAAAGCAACAGGTACAAGTGAGTGGAAGCTTGCCTATCAGTTGTTTACATAGCCTTCAATCATTTAAGAGCACCTCGGGCCATTTTAGTCACCTCTTACGGCAGGCAGGGAATACTGTGGATGTTATTCTACTGCCCCAACCCGCAGTGGAAAACAATCGTTGGTGAATGAGACAAATATCTATAGTAATAAAAATAATACTTAATTTTTTCCCTTTGACATAAAATTAAAGTTGGTATATTGCCTGCCGCTAGTTAAAAGAAACTGTCAATTGGTAGTACTTGGGGTTTTTTTCCATTACGTGGTCAGAAGGCAGCGGGTACGTGAATGAATCGTATCCATGAAATTTCATTATAATTTTGGTCCTAAATGGAAGATAATAATTGCTTTTACGCAAATGAAGATTAAAATTAGCGGTAAATTAATGAATACATGCATATACATGCTTTGCTACATTAAAAATAAGAATTCTAAGTCACAGCGCTTCAGTATGTCTTTGTTCATGTAATAATTTTCGTGTTATTCACGATAAACTTTTCATCTCGATTTCCCTGCTTCAGCTGCGCGCGCTAGTCATGATGGACAAAGATTCACAGACATAGCACTCCCATTTGTCGGTGCTAGTCCTGAACCACAAAAAGCAAACAAAGGACGACACAATGAAGCAGAATGCCACAGAAGACGACACAATGAAGCAGAATGCTACAGAAGAAAGTCGTGTCTACAGGGAAATAATCGCCGTAGTTACGTATCTATATTTCTCTAATAATAATGGTATTTATTAATTTACCGCTAAATTTATTGTTGATTTGTGTGAAAGCAATCATTATCCTCCATTTAGGACAAAAAATGCAATGAAATTTCGTGGATACAATTCCTACATGTAACCGTTTCAACATTCGGAGACTCATTTGAAGAAAAAATGTATTTCTATTTTTCGTAAGAGTTCATCCATTAGCTTATTTCAATCGATCCGGCACACTTGAGGCGAAAACTTGATTAATGACTTATCCGGTTATTCTAGGCGATACACTAATGCCTGAGTTCACCAACCTTCGTCAAGGGAGATGACGATCGTCAAATATCAGATGGTCCATCAAATCCACTTTTTTCGTTTCTCCAACATCCATTTTCACTGATGACCATAAATCGCTCCTCAACTTTGAAGATTGGTTTTTTTTGTTCGTCAACTCACTTGACGATGCTCAAGTTAATTAAAATGGCTACCATGCTGTAAACAAACAGATATGTTTATTGCAATTTAGACATGTCTACTCCTGTCAAACTGACGAACGGTCACAGACTTGATATAAATTCAATGAAGTGTGATCAGGCAAAATAAATAACTAGCAACATTGCTGTCGTTAAGTCGAGGTGAGCTAGAACTCTACAAGTGAGGACAAACCCGCTGCATATCGCATATCTCAACAGCAAACCTTATGACTATAGCTCCATCAGAGGATGATTATTACTTCGGTATTGCACATTGGCAATACAAGCAGTGCTAGTGTACGATGAATTGAAGTGCAGTGCAATGGCTTTGTGATAATGGGTTTGCTATACATGTGAAGTGAGAAAATTCATCATTTGGAGTGCTACTGAACAGTGCCTTATAAAGTAGAGCAATACGATAGTTTTAATGTGGACATTAATATTGTAAGACTGTGTCTACTCCATAATTAATTATCGTTCTATTTTTTTTCTCTCTTAATTTTATTTGAGAACATGAGAGCACTAAGGGAGAAAAAACTGTTTTCTTCTCAATTATTATTGTGCTCATTTATATGTTAAAGCTCATAGTGCAAAATGGGAGAGAATTTCGATGCTGAGATTATATATATAGAAATGTTGGAGAATCTTGGACCTGAATGAGTATTTATGGAACTAAATGACCATTTCCACACGATGGATGATTGAAAATTTATTATGAGGTACACACTTTCTAAGCAAGTTACTTTGAAATTATTAGTACAAATTGAAGCAAAGCTTGAATATCTCACTAATAGGAATAGACCACTCACTCCTATCCAGCAATTGCTTCTGACACTGCGTTTTTATGCTACTGGCTCTTCTCAAATACTAATTGGAGGTACAAATGGAGTTTTGAAAGCTATAATAAGTAGATATATCAAGAATGTGGCTGAAATAATCGCCTATTTAACACTCTGGTGGTCGCACGAAAAAAGTCACGTCAGTGGTCGCGCAGATCACAGTTGTGATCCTTACTTTCTTTGTAATATAAGGCTATTCCATGCTATTTATTCAATGGATATGATGATGCATTGTGAAAAGAACTTTATTTTCTGTACAATATAATATCATTATGAATGCATTTATAAACAATACCTGAAAAATTACCAGACATTGGATTTGTCTCACTTACTCCCTCCATAATGTTTTTGAGGTACCTCACTGTCTGGTTCATTCAGCCATCCATTTAGATTCTCATAGTCATCCATTTTGTACGTATATACCAATAATTAATATAAACTCATAGAATGGAGTATATATATGCACAATGAACTGAGATCAGACACCGAAATAAGAAAACAAACAAAGTCAAAAGAAGCCACGCTAGTGGCCACACGGATCACAGTTGTGATCCACAAAAATAAATCGCTTTATAACGCAACAACCATCAGTGAAGGTTAGCCGACTACTGTGTTATCAGAGAGGGGATGGAGTGCGAGGAAGGTATAAAGATGCTCAAGGTCAACAGTCATACCAAATAACACGAGGTCCATGGTTTCCCCATTTTCACACCAGGCAAATGCTGGGGCTGTACCTTAATTAAGGCCACGACCGCTTCCTTCCCACTCCTAGCCCTTTCCTGTCCCATCGTCGCCATACGGCCTATCTGTGTCGGTGCGACATAAAGCAACTAGCAAAAACACATGAGGGAACAAAACTAAACGGCTGGATCACTATTGCGATCCGCGCGACCACTGGAGTGTTAAGACATCACTACGTTTGTTTTCATAGCAGAGATGAAGTAGGCGCTGTTATTCAGGAATTTTACGGTATATGCAATTTTCCAGGTGTAATAGGGGCAACAGACTACTCGTGTACCAATACAGTCTCCTGGTGGTCATAATGCGGAAGCATTTTGCAACAGAAAACAATATTTTTCCATTAACATTCAGACAATTTCAGACGCGAATCTACTGATTAGAAATGTAGCAGCACAATGGCCCGGCTCGGTATATGATAGCTTCATTTTTGATAAGTCAGAAATCAGAATGATGTTTGAAACAGGAAGAATACCAGAAGGGCATTTATTGGGTGATAATGGTTACCGTTTAGCCCCCTATCTTCTAACTCCCTTTTTGAATCCAAGGACTGAAGGTCAAGAAAACTACAACAAAGCTCATGTGGAGACAAGAAACACTGTGGAGAGCCAGTATGGGGTGTGGAAAAGGAGTTTTCCTGTGCTATCTTTAGGATTACGAAGAAAAGTAGTAACTGCATTAAGCATCATGGTAGGAAATGTTCTTACAAGAGATATGAACTTATTTTTATTACATTTAAACTCATTTGCTTTCAACTTACTGGCAATTTAAATTGTGGCTACATCAACATAATTTTTGTTAGTCAGTTCACTTCACCGATATGATTTTTGTTACATAATGCAAAGACGCAGAAGTATTGTTCTCTAGCACTTAGAATGATCCCTTGTATGGGACGAGAGAAGAATAAAAAATAGTTCAAATACTACACATACTCCCCCCCACGGCACTTAACACCCTTGAAAGGGCCTTGGCCTGCCCAGCGACCGCTGCTCAGCCCGAAGGCCTGCAGATTACGAGGGGTCGTGTGGTCAGCATGACGCATCCTCTCGGCCGTTATTCTGGGCTTTCGAGACCGGGGCCGCCATCTCACCGTCAGAATGCTCCTTAATTCTAATCATGTAGGCTGAGTAGACCTCGAACCAGCCCTCAGGTTGAGAGAAAAATCCCTGACCTACAGATACTACATTATTAATAAATAATTACTTGTTCAAATACTTGGCAAGTTTTGCTTGCAACACAGATGTTTTAAGCTTTTTATTTTCTTGTTTCATGTGTTCAGTTTCTCTCTGCAGTTCAAGAAGCCACATTTCTCAATCATGTTTTTCTTTTTTTTAAGTTCTTGAACTCTAGGTTGCATAGTTTTCGTCTTTCTTCAGACAGTTCGGAAAGTTTCCCACAGGCTTTGGCAACTTCGGTCTTTTTCACTTTTTTAAACTGGGCCTGTTCCTTGCACACCACAGATTACTTGAAGTAGCTGACACTGATTTCGGCTGCGATATCAGTACTTGCTCGGTAGAAACAGCAATTGGAGATATAGCTGACGTCACTGATTCTTCAAGAGGTGCGATCTCCAACATAGCAGAGAGGTTATGTGTCGTATTTGTTTAAACTCCTCCGCATCGTTCATAACCGGTGTTGTCCATTTGATCTATGTAGAAAGCATTGCAGTCAAACTCATTAGGAATGGGCTCCACTTGATCACAGATAATAGATAATAATTGAGAAGAGGTTTCAGGTGCTCCACTTCCCGTTTTATGCATGTTGATCTTATCCTGGACCTTGTGTTTTTCCTACCTGCTCTTAAAATTGTCATAAAATGACTTCAGCTGCTTCTTGGTTTTTTTTAAAACAAAATGAGCATTAAATATGTCAGTTAATTGTTCCCAAGCTCTTTCCTTCTCTTTTACAGTCACACCAACAGTTCGCTTATTTTCTACTGCATCTTTCTTTTCAGCACCTAACCTTACCATTAGTGCCTTCTCTTCTTTGGAGAAATTCCCTCCCCTTTTTTTAAATGTTTCTTTGTTGTCCATTTCTTCTTAGTAGTTAGCCTAATCAAAACAATATTAAATAACTAACTTTTAGATATGTGTTAATTCAATAGAGAAACATTACATAACTCAGCAGAACTGAATTCTATTACTTTCTAAACCTCTTTTCTTTTACTAGCGAATCAGAAAGGCCAACATATATCAGTCATGGAAACCTAAATACTATTCTGGTGAATCATCATATTTGACGAAACCTCAAATAAAGCCAATCTGCGTTGGTGAAACGCTTCTCATTTTAACGAATCGTCAAGCCTTGATCGACCATCATACTTGATTTTCATCAAGATATTTTGACAAAGGTTGGTGAAACTGGGCATAAATTATGTTTGAAACTCATTTGATTATTAACACTGCGCTGCTCGCGCTGTAAATTCTAATGCGAGTGCTCGCGCGGATGACAATTGTCATCCATTTAATTCCTTTATTCTACCGTAAGTATTAATGTACGTATTTCTCAGGTCATTTTATCTATTCAATTACGGCATTATCTATTTGAAAAATTATACCTTTTTTTTTTTTTTTTTTTTTTGAAACTTAATATCACATGCTACAAACAATCTTTTGAAGAGTATGGCAGAACTTCCCAGAAATTTACAACTGTTTACATCTCTCTGTATCCTCAACCACTTTCATTGTCTGTTGCCTCCTCTCTTGCTTCACACGAACAGTGGAGGCAGACTGTATCTGAGTGATCAGGGCAAATCCATTTGAAACGCGTACTGCAGGATTTCCAGGTGGTTTTGTTGTGACTTCTTCCGCACATGTAGCAGCGCCCTCGTGCTCCAACTTGCGGACGGTTAGCAGATATCTCATCTTCTTTAATTCCAATAAATAACTTATACTGCCTCTTCAGTTCCTTGAGAATCATTTCTTGTTGTATCCTCCTTAGTATATGGAGTTTGATGAGATCCATTGACGGGTCATATAGCAACTTTCTTCTCAAAATATTTGGAAAACCACGGTTCTTCTTATAAATGACTAATGCATTGATTCCACCAATGTTCAACAGATTAAAAAATACTTTCAATGGCCAGTGTCGACAGTTTCTAGAAACATACACTCCACACATTTTGTCCACAGTATCCACTGGGAATTTTGTCTTGTTGTAGAATGTTATAGGTGCTGGTTTCTTTTTCACCCCTGTGTCTTGGTTGATTTCCCTTTTCTCGTGTAATGTGGACAACACTAGAGACTCTTTGCCCTTTTTAGGTACTTAAGATACTACACAAGCATACTTTGTGAATGAAAACTCAGAACTGTAGACATCTTTATTCTTGGAAACATTCAATTCTTCAGGGACATCTCTTATTATTTTTTACAGTTCCAACGTATGTAGTTTTGTGCTCCAATAACTGTGCTGCAGTTCGAACTGAGATAGGCTGTACTAGTCGCATTAGCACATCATGTGGTGAGTTGCTAAGTTGAAAGGAGCCATCCAGTTGTTTGCCGGCATAAATTTCCATATTTATTGTGTAAATATGTTGTGTATCAACTAAGCAAAAGATTTTCACCCCATACTTCGCAGATTTACTAGGTATAAACTGCCTGAAAGGGCCGTTTCCGCGAAATGCAATAAGTTGCTCATCAATGCGCAGGAACTCACCAGGCCCGAAACACTTTTGGCAGTTTCTCGCAAACATGCCAAATATTTTTCTGATCAGTGCAAGCTTGTCTACTGCCTGCCGTTCTTCCGTACTGTTTATATCATCAAAACGTATATATCTCATGTGGAATCTAAAACTAGTACTACTCATTGTGACGTAAATAGCTTCACAGACAATACCCGATTCCATGTCCCATAATTCTGGTATGTTTCTGCGACCTTCCTTCAACAATCCTGACAAATAAATAATGCCTAACAGAGCTCTAATTTCAACTGCATCAATGAGCTTTGCATCTCTATCTCTCTGAAATTTATTTCGTTATCTTCTCAGTGTATAAGTCTGGCCGGGCTGAGTGGCTCAGACGGTTGAGGCGCTGGCGTTCTGACCCCAAATTGGCAGGTTCGATCCTGGCTCAGTCCGGTTATATTTGAAGGTGCTCGAATATGTCAGCCTCGTGTTGGTAGATTTACTGGCATGTAAAAGAACTCCAGAGGGACTAAATTCCGGCACCTCGGCGTCTCCGAAAACTGTAAAAGAGTAGTTAGTGGGATGTGAAGCAAATAGCATTATTATTATTATTAGTCTACAAGTTTGTCGAATTTATTATCAACTGAATAATACGGTCATCCAGAAAGCACTCTAAGCACCATAACCGAGTGACTGAACGATTTTTTGCTGGGACATGAAGTCCAGGTAACTGCAGGGGAGGAATAACATTGTGGCCTCTCGTACGGAAATTTGCTAAAAGTTGCTCCTTATACCACTTCAAACCATCCTTTGTATTATAGAAAATTCTCTTTTGTCTCTTATCTTTGTTTGTTTGCTCTTCCTCACTAGACAGAAGTTCTGGTTCACTATCGGTTTCTTGCTCTGTGTCTGTATAATGTTAACTCAGTTCGAGATTATCTTCTTCTCCCTCAAAATCTTAACCGTCGACTGGATCAAAGTCCGGTTTCCTCATCCAGCCATTGCCGACTTTGGTCGACATTTTTCGGTGATATGGAAGCCATGTCACTTCCACTAATTATGGTCTGAAAAGAAACAAATGAAGGAATGAATGAAATCTACATGTTCATGCCGATGCAGTAAACTGGACAGAAATTACATTTCGTCTTGTTCAAATAACTTGTGTACCATCGCAGCACTAACTCAGATAAAATAGAAAAGATCAAGAAATACCGTACCTTTAGTGAATATTTCTTGCAGAGAAAGGGGTATAACTTTACATCCCGCAGCCCAATATTTATAACATTATAAGGAATTGAAAATAATACAAATCTTACTTGTAATTCCTTTTAAAGGAGAGAGGTGTTCATTGCGATGTCTAGGAACCCACCATCCCGCCGCCAGAAATACATTGACTTTTAGAACCTAATAAAGAGCAGCAGCCACCATCGTCCATGGCTAACGTAGCTTCTTGCATTCTCATTGGTCAACGTGAACGGAATGTGACATCATTGCCATTAATGCTGATAAATACATTGCATTACCAACCCCGGCTGAATAAAAGCACAAACAAAATACACCACATGAAATAACAATGCGGCTTGTAACCATCCCCGTCCAGACCAATGGTCTTGTCTACAGCAAGAATCCTAACCATCCAGACCGATCGTCTTGTCCATGGCAAGAATCCTAACCGTCCAGACCAACAGTCTTGTCCACGATAAGAATCCTAACCGTCCAGACCAATCGTGTTTCCTCACGAAACTAGGGGCCTAGGGCCGCTTCGCAGCTTCTAATCGTCCAGACCAATGGTCGTGTCCAGATCCTATCCTAACCATCCGCACGGCAAGAACCAGTCCAGACCAATCGTGTAACAATAATCACCACCACCACTATCGAAACACCTCACTCGTTAGTTCCTCAGTACAGAGGTTGGCAGCTCACAGTTTCACAACATCCTTCCCGAGAAGGCCGCGAGAAAGAAACAAACGACAGTCATTCCCCGCGCAGCTGAATTTAGCGAGTGCTGGGCTGCGAGAAGTAAAGTAATGATCAGAAAAGAAGCACACGCAAATCACAAGATATCACCGCCAGTCAGTTATAGACCACAATTACTGTATACGTTTTCCTGACTTTCAGGTGGGAACGCAAAATTGTTGCTTTGTAAACTTATGCACCACCTAACCTCTTTGTTGGTGGCATTGGGCGGGAAGCTCATGTTTCACACAGAAGACGGATTGAGTGCTTACTTTTGGCTGGATGTAGAACGAGAGCGAAGTACAATAAATAAAACCAAGAAGAGTGCTTATCTCCCTCTGTGTAGATAAGTACAACTAGCCAAAGCAATTAAAACTCCTGTCCAGTGCTGTATCCATACTAGTAATTATTATTTTAAGAAGGAGTACATCTATGTAAACAAAAGAAGTCCATCTTCTGTCCACTCCTCTGTCAACTTATGGTGAGTACCCATATATTCATATCCTGTCTCAGTGATTGGAGTATACTCGTATGTATAGCGTTGCCTTTCCATTCGTGATGTGATCACCAAAAGTGTACTTCCAACAACAGTCACTGAATTAGCAATGCTGTCGCACCTAACCGAACCTAATCTAACACTACCAGTGGTTTTTCTGTGGATCACAACCTAACCTGTCACTATCAGTGGTTTTTCGGTGGATTACAACCTAACCTGTCACTATCAATGGTTTTCGGTGGATCACAACTTAACCTGTCACAATCAGTGGTTTTTGGTGGATCACCCTGTTCAATTAGCAGTGCTGTCGCACCTAACCAAACCTAACGTGTCACTACCAGTGGTTTTCGGTGGATCACCACCTAACTTGTCACTGTCAGTGGTTTTCTGTGGATCACTACCTAACCTGTCACTTTCAGTGGTATTCGGTGAAACACAACTGCTTTCGTAAGGGATGCTACAGACCTGTTGGCGCTTTGCGGTTCTAACCAGACCCTCTTTGCTTGTCCTCAGACCGATAGTTTTGCCACTAGCCGGACCTAACACAACCAGACCAATGCTTTTCGTTATTGCCGGACGTACTTAATACTCGTAAAGTTTTCGCGACATAAAGTGAGCCTCATCATATCGTACCGTTAATACCTATTTCACGAACCAACTAGTCAAGTTGTAACCCAATCTAGTGCCTGTAAATTGTGTTACGCAGTCTCAAACAGCTAAATATAACAGACCATTAATTCATACATTTAGCGGCCGCTACACATCCCTTCGAATTATCCGCCATGTTTGCAAACATAAACTCGCCAAACACGTCATACAGACGCACACGCAGCGGCCGCAGAGCCCGTGCTCGCCCGTGCCGGCGGATCTGGACTTATACCAGAATGTCCCATGTTAGGAATACTATAATCAGTCTGAAAACTTCGTGAGGATGATAAAAATTATAGGTAACTTAAACAAGAAATTGTACCGTTAGTGCTCGCATGGATGACTATTGTCATCCACTTGCTTTTCAAATGCCATAATAATGAAGTATCTGAAGAAATTAACCTTAAACTGCAGAGATATCATTAGGAATTGTTTTTGACGATTACACAAAATATTAAAATGAATTGTTTAAAAATGTATACAATACGAAGAAAATTATACTTCCGGATGACAACAGTCATCCGCGCGAGCACTGGAGTGTTAAAAGTATTTGATTATCCCATCACTACCTGAAAGTTAACTTTAATGCCCCACAGGCACCTTATTTTACTTCCGTCAGTCTGATGTGATGTGCAATTTCTAGCATCCATCAAACAATAGGACATCATTATGCAAAAACCAATGTACCATGAAAAGTTACCCGATAACAAAAATAACACACAACCAAAGTTTACCGGCATTTGACTTATCAAATAGCATACCGTTTTTGCGCCTCCAATCCCCAAAGTCGGATTTGGCGGTCATACAACTCAGCCTCATCCTCTGTTAATTCCGCGGAACTCACTCCAACCATAATGCAAACAGCTTAATTAAATTAAATCACAAACACGTGCGTTTCGTACACCATACACCTTCACAAGCTCCATCCAAACAATTCTTTCAAATAGAGATGGCTGAAAAATAACGTAGCAGTTACTTTGTCCCAGTTACATGTCTGTCACTGTTACAAATGTAACGAGGACGAGAAATAACAGGTTATCGAGTAACGACAACAGAAAAACATACTAGGTGAAAACAGTAACTGGGAAGTGGGGACCAGTCACTAGTAGCAGCTTGCACACTAGTAGCACCTTACAGACACAGAATGTGACCTTCAGATAGTACGCATGTCTTCCAAGTGAGAGCGGTTTCGTAGGAGATTGCTTTAAGTTCCTGCTGTCATCTGGTAGTGGTAACTAAAGTGTAAACTGTTATCACACATTCAACTGTTCGTGCAAGGCTACCTACATTATAATATTATAAGTTTCACCCGTATAATTTTTCTTGTACCATAAATAAATTATTATGCCAACTTTCCATACTGAACTGATATTATAGAATGAACGTAGATAAAATGCATTTTGTAATACTATTTCACTTTGACATCATTATAATTGAATAAACCTGACCCCGCCGGGAATCGAGCCCGGGACCGCCAGGTGACAGGCGGGCGCGTTGCTCCCCTACACCGTGGAGCACAATGAGCACAATTGTTTGAATATTCATAACAAGTACTATAATCATTTCAGATTGTCATGAATGAAAAGAACGTGATAACGTCTCTTCACCCACTTAAGTTTTTATTAATTCATTTCACACAATCTATTATAACAAAATAACACATTATCGGTTCTTCCTCTAGATTTCAGAAAAAAATGCTATGTTGTCTTCTCATTTCATCCCCTGTCTGCCTTTTGATAACTTTATAGCAAATTGGAATGCGTGTTTTGCTGTTCAACAGTGTGTGTATTATAGTGATGCGTGCGCGCATGTGTGAGTGAATGAATGGCAATTTGCAACACAGCTGTAAGGGGACAAGCTTGAAGCTGTGACCAGTAAAAGGTGAGTAACGTTGGACGTTAAACGGGGACAAGCTTGAAGCCGTGACCAGGCTGTGACCGCACAGAACACCAATGTGTGACCGGTAAAAGGTGAGTAACGGTGGACGTTATTTTTCACTGATACTTTTCACAATTACTTTATTGTAGCAGTGACAGATGTAGCAGTTACATAAAAATAACCGTTTGTCACACCTCTACTTTCAAAGTTTACGGCGTCGCCGCTGGTCCGTAGTCGCACAGAATACTACACTGCAAAGAGAATGCTACACTGAGTAGCGCATACGAGTCCAAGGCCGGGGGCACATTGACAATAGCGCTGTGAAGAGGGGGCGGACCTCCTGTTGATTGAATCGGATAATACGATTACAGCGCTCCTCCGGTGATCTCCGGTACTACCGACGGAGGCAAAGCAGTTACGGAGCTCCGGAGGTTAACCGGAGGGCCGCCTCCTATTCGCAATAGTAGCTCCGAGTGTAAGGACGTAGTGGGCTGTAATTTCAAACTTACGTCCATGAATGTAGGCGCCCTATAAAAATCGTTACCTACATACACAAAAATTGATCTATATCACCGATATTCCATACAATACCAATTAAGAAAGAACGTATAGTCATTCAGAATAATTAATGCATCCTCTAATTTATTATCAAGAAAATGCAATTACATCGACATATAATACATATCCCAGATACCTGTAGGTATAAACCCTGTAGATACAACAAACAATATATCTAAATAGGTTCAGTTGTTTCTCAGAAAAGTGCAGGCCCTACCTGTGCAGAACTTACACAGTATCACAGTATACATGGGCGCCCGCAAGGGGGGGCACTTGCCCCCCCCCCCACCCTGGAATTCTAAAGATGTTGATGTTCAATTGTTTAATATCATACCAGATTATTTCATAAACTGAAATAAACTGAAAGATATAGTAGATACCCTGCATTCCGGAGGTCAAATGGACTGTATCACGATTGACCTGTCTAATGCATTTGATAGGGTGGTTCATGGGAGACTACTGGCAAAAATAGACAAAAAAGTGACTGAATGGGTTGCTGAATAAATAAACTGAATAAACTGAACTGGAAGTTTCTGTAAACAATTTAATGTTGCTGACGTTGTATTGGTTTTTATATTCAAGAAAATTGTTAATGTGCCCCCCCCCCCTGGAAAAGATCCTGCGGGCGCCCATGACAGTATACTTTGTTCATTATTATTATTATCATTATTATGGAAATATTCTCATTATATTGGCGCTAGAATACAGTAGTTTCAAGTTAAATTTGAATTCGCTTTTGATTTCTGGACATATGTAAAAAACGCGAAAGACGTGCAGAAGTAAGGGATGATTATTTACGAGCGGAGAGAGGAGTTCAAGCGGTTCAAGTCTGTAAGTGCTGCGCTGTAAAACATGGCACAAATGACTCGTAAACACCGGCCTTGCGGTGTAGGTGGCAACGCGTCCGCATGTCACCCGGTGGGACCGGGTTCGACTCCCGGCTGGGTCAGGTTTTTTTTATTTAAATTATTAATATCCCTGGTCTGGGGACTGGGTGTTTGTGTCATCCTTAACGCTCCTTTCCTCACATTCAACACTTTACACTACCGCCATTTGCATAATACACGCAGGTTTCTTGCTAGTTGTTTTACGTCGCACCGACACAGATAGGTCTTATGGCGACGATGGGACAGGGAAGGGCTAGGAGTGGGAAGGAAGCGGCCGTGGCCTTAATTAAGGTACAGCCCCAGCATTTACCTGGTGTGAAAATGGGAAACCACGGAAAACCATTTTCAGGGCTGCCGACAGTGGGGTTCGAACCTACTATCTCCCGACTATTGGACACTGGCCCCACTTAAGCGACTGCAGCTATCGAGCTCGGTCATTCAATGATTGTACGTAAGAATGCTATCTGTAATATCGTCCGATAATAAGGGTACCGGTATAAACTGAGGGGCCTAGTTTCTCACGATAATAGTGACAAGTTATAAATTCCTGTGAAAATGCTCGTTCATTTCTCCCGTACCAAGTTCACACTACGCGCTTGACATTCAATCGGAGGTTCTGACGCATAATTACGTTTGTACGTAAGAATGCTATCTGTAATATCGCCAAATAATTAAGGCACTAACTGAGGGGCCTAGTTTCGCACATTAACAGAGACAAGTTATAAGTTCCTGAGAAAATGCTAGTTCATTTCTCCCGTACCAAGTTCACACTACGCGCTTGTAATTCAATCGGAGGTACTGTTACATAATTATTATGTTTGTACGTAAGAATGCTATCTGTAATATCGCCAAATAACTAAAGTATTAACGGAAGGGCGTAGTTTCTCACATTAACAGCGACAAGTTATAAATGCCTGTACAAATGCTCGTTCATTTCTCCCGTACCAAGTTTAAACTACGCGCTTGTAATTCAATCGGAGGTTCTTTTTTTGCTACGGGCTTTACGTCGCACCGACACAGATAGGTCTTATGGCGACGATGGGATAGGAAAGACCTAGGAGTTGGAAGGAAGCGGCCGTGGCCTTAATTAAGGTACAACCCCAGCATTTGCCTGGTGTGAAAATGGGAAACCACGGAAAACCATCTTCAGGGCTGCCGATAGTGGGATTCGAACCTACTATCTCCCGGATGCAAGCTCACAGCTGCGCGCCTCTACGCGCACGGCCAACTCGCCCGGTAATCGGAGGTTCTCCGGAGGCGCCGATTGAAAGCGCCCGGAGCCTCCGCTCCGTAAACAACCGCTCCGTTAACAGTGCTAATTGAGAAGCAGCTGGCCGCAGAGCAGAGCAGGGCAGATCAGGTCAGGACAGCGTAGCTCTGACGAAACTGCGAAGTGCATGTGAGCGCACATTGCCACGCAGTCTCGCGTCGTTCTCAGAAGGAAGGAGCAATCGCTAGCTACATTGATCTAAGTTCCGAATCAGATTCTGATGAAGAAATCGATACCATTATGCTAATGTCATCTTGGAAAAGCGAGTATATGAAGAAGAGGAAAACTCATGGTGAATTTGCCTTGACGTCAGAATTTTCAGATAAACAGTTCAGTAACTACTTTCGTTTAAACAGAATCCAGTTCAACGAAGTTCTACGTATTTTACGAAATTCTATTCAATCTGAAGGTTGTAATGCACAAAGACCGATTGAACCAGAAGAAAAATAAACTGTTATTCCTTAAGTAAGCTCCTTTATTTATCACATTTTATTCAATATACATCAAAATGTGTTCACAACAGATTGTCATTGTTGATATAATTTTAGAATACGGTGTCTTGTGGTAAATAGATAAAAGTTTAGCGGTTAAAAAAAATCTCATGATTTTCACAGAGCTCAAAAATACATAAATATATTTCACTCATGCATTCAAACAGTAAAATTATTCAAATTGTAAGTTGCTCACAATTATCATTCTAAAGTTGTCACATAGATCCTGGGAAACTGTTTATGTAGTGCACCAGATGTTTGCGATTTTCGATCTCGATTAACTGAGACTCACCTATGGGGCTGTTTGAATGGGTCAGGGGTGGAGTGCTTGCCGGTGAAACTGAGAAAGAACTGGAGGGAAACTGGAGTTCATTCAATTAGGCTGTTCTTGGAACGAAGTACCTGGCGTGTTCAACAGGGCAGCTTCAGCTTGGTCAACTGCTTCAAATATTTTATTTCTAACAATACGCTGAGTTGCTGGCGGCATTTTTTGTGTTGCACGGTACATCGAGATAAAAAAAAATTATACAAAGAGTCATCTGAAGGTTTCGTATCGTGCAATTTTTGACGTTCGGCTGCTCTCTCTCTCTCTTGCCCTGCGTTCACGTTCCGTAATTGACCTATGTAGTACGCTGCTCATGTCAAGCTTTGCAATTTTCTTGCGCGATTGTTTCAAAATCAGCTTTTTGACAGCTGATTCAGAAATATCTTTCTCAGACTCAGCGCTATTTTCGTTTTTGTCTGTAACATCTTCAAGGTCAGTGTCGTCATTTTGCATCTCGCCATCTTCGTCTGCTATTGCTGCCTCCATATCTTCAATATCCTCATCAACATTTTCACACTGGGCCTGTGACTCTTCATCATCGCTGTCGTGCAAATTGACGACTCGCTTCCTGTTAACGGTATATGGCAATAAAAATTCCATCTGTTTCTGGAATTTCCATTCCTTAAGGATCTCGGCAGCAGCTCCACTTGTAAGATATTTGTGTCGCCTACGAAGCGCATCTCTATGACAGCTCCTTAATTTTGTCCAGATGGACTTAGCTTCATTACCTGAAAAGAAAAAGGGATCATTTTCAGTTATTCTGGTAAAGCGATGGATATTTCAACTTAGATGTCTAGTTATTTCAACATAATTTATTATTCTTTGTTAATATTTGGTAAGCTCCAATGTATTTAGGTGGATGGATTGTCTTTCGTATCCATATTTTCCTCTTGTTTACAGGTTTTTGGCCTCTGGAGACAGTTACAAAAGTATTGCTTATAGATATAGAATGGGTGATCGAACTGTTTCGATGATTGTTAATGAAGTATCAACCGCAATATGGGACGTCATGCAACCACTGTATTTACCAGAACCTACAGCAGAAATGTGGGGGTAGAGTGCAGTTGGATTTGAACAACGCTGGCATTTTCCACACTGCATTGGCGCGTTGGATGGAAAGCATATCGTCATAAAGAACCCAGCAAAAAGTGGTTCTTCGTTCTTCAATTACAAGCACACTTTCTCGGTCGTGTTAATGGCTGTAGTTGACTTCAACTACAAGTTTATAATTATTGATGTTGGTTCAATGGGAAGATTTAGTGATGGAAGCATATTTTCAACTAGTGTCTTGGGCAAAAAAAAATGAATGAACAAAATTTGAAACTCCCGCCTCCAACACTGGTGAATGATTTTGAAGAACCATTGCCGTACGTTTTTGTTGGCGATGAGGCCTTTCCATTGTCTGAAAATTTAATGAGGCCGTATCCCAAACGAAGTGTAGCCGGAAACTATGAAAATAAGATTTTCAATTACAGGCCGTCACGAGCAAGGCAAACTGTTGAATGTTCTTTTGGCATACTGGCGTCCAGATTCCGTGTTTTCCGAAAACCGTTTGAGATCAAAGTTGACAGTGTTGATAAAGTCATAAAGGCGGCTTGTGTATTGCATAATTTTCTGAGATACTACACTTTGCCTGAAAATAATGCAGATGAGGACATTGTCAAAATGCCTGAGAACCAGTTGCTTCCATTGGTACGGTACACAATAAGGGAAGGAGTGCATCCCGTGCTTTTATAGTGAGACAGAAGTTTACCAATTATTTCAACACGGTAGGAAGTGTGCCGTGGCAAGCGGATAAAGTTTCAAGAGGTAACTACTGACTTACTACGATGACAAGAAATTCCAGGTAACTGACATTGTTCCCCTTTTTCAGTCTTACATGCAATGTCAAAAATATACCTGGGGAAGCCGAATTTATTGCCTGGTGTGCTGGCATATTCTTCACACTGTTTAATTCTTTTTAAATTTCGTATTTACGAACACGACTTATTGTTTTATTGTATTACGATTATTCGTTTTCTACATATATATGTCATTTTCCTAAAGTATTTTCTAAAAAGTAATTGGTAATAAATTGTTTTGATAGTACTTACCATTGTTAACATTCACGTCCTTGGCAATTTCACTCCAAATATATAGTTTTAATTTAGTCTTCACATAGTCCACATGATTTACATCGTATAAAATAGGGTACGACCGCACGGCTTCGATAATTTTTTCCTCCATGTCTCAACTACTCGACTAACTACGCGACACGTGCGCAGGAAACTGTGTTTCGAAGACTGCGCGTGGTAGGCGGAAGTAGGTGCAGATCCGGTCTGTTCTGCTCTGACCTGCTCTGTCTGTCAACTTGCGGTGGTGCAATGATTTGTGTGGATTACAAAAATCTGCTCTGCGCTGCGCTGCTTTAGCTGCTTCGCCTGCGTCCCAATGTGCGCCCGGCCCAATACTCGACCAGCTGGATTCCTCGCTATACACCTTATAAGCAAAGAAAATGCTTGTAAGGAGCGCTAAGGAGTCTCGATTTCAGAAATAGCCGTGTGAGCGCTAAAGGTGTGTTTTGTATGTGCCATCTGTCAGCATTTAACTAAACTACTGGAATGGCGGTAATAGCCGGCGATTTGAATTTCTATCGCGTACTACTTCCTAGCGAATTTGGATTTTTACCACGTTCTACTTTCTAGCGTTTGGCGACAAGGGTCAATGATTCGAATTTTTAGAGCGACGTACTTCGTAGCATTGCGCGCTAACCTGCCACTTTGTTTAGCTTTCTGTGCGCCCGATGTGTTTCACTTGATCTACACTGACTTAGCAAATGTCATGGGATAGTCACCTAAAAGCGTGTGGGGCCTCCTCCGGCCCTGGAAACTGCAGTGAGACGCAGTGGAAGTGAGTCAACAAGTCCCTGGTAGTGCTCTGGACGCAGCTGACTCCAAATCGTTTGCAGAGCGGCCACCAATGCTGGTCTGCTCATGGGTGCAGGATCCATGGCATGGAGCCTGAGTTCCAGCACATTGCAGATATACTCGATAGGGTTCATGTCGGGGCTCCTGGGTGGCCATGGCAGTCGTTGGACCTCCGCTGAATGTTCCTGCAACCATTCCTAGGCAATGTGGTGGCGCGTTATCATCTTGAAACACCGCAGAACTGTCTGGGCGCTGGATGGCCAAAAATGGGTGGAGATGTCTCCGAGCAGCTCAACATACCGTGTACCATTCAAAGTCTCTTCCAGAACAACTAGAGAGCCCATTCCATACCAGGAAAATGCACCCCAGACCATAACAGAGACACCAGCGCCCTGGACCACACCTTCGAGGCAGGCGGGATCCATCGCTTCATGTGGTCTGCGCCATACACGGTGCCTCCCATCGGCATGGTGCAGTTGAAATCGTGATTCATCCGAACATATCATGTTACGCCATTGTTCCAGTGTCCATCCCTGCTGACTGGCGACAAATGCGTATCGTTGTGCCCAATGACATTGGGTTAAGAGTGGTACCCGTGTGCGGTGCCGGCTCCCATACCCCACTGAACCCATGTTCCTACGGATTATCCACTGGGAGACGTGTCTAGCATGGCCTGTGTTGAGTTGAGCCGTGATTTGTTGCACGTTTGCCCGTCTGTCACTATTGACAATCCATCTCAGATGTCGCCGGTCACGGTCATCGAGGGTGGCTGAAAGGCCGGTCGTTCGTCTGTTGTGGACGGTGACATCCGCATTCAACCATTCATGATACACCCTGGACACGGTTGTTTGTGTGGAGCCGAATTCCCTCACCACTTCCAAAATCGCACATCCCATCCGTCGGGCACTGACCACCATACCCCGTTCGAACGGTGTCAGCTCACGACGACGTTCCATGTTACACCTGTCACATGCACAACCACTGCTCACAAGGTCTCCTATACAACTGCCGCTGGCACAGGGGGCGTGTGGTGCGCAGACAACACACCTGCACATCAGTGCTCCGCTATCCCATGGCATTTGCTCAGTCAGTGTATTATTACATTACTATTACCAGTACGTTAAAAATTGTCTTGAATTCTGGATGAAATTCTCAATTTACAGTTATTATTCTGGGTTTTCTATGATTATGTTTAACTCTGCTTCGATTTTGGTACATCGTCTTGGATTCTGGATGAAGTTTGCATGATTTACTGTTCTCTGGTCTTTTAGTTAATAGTAATAACTAAATCAATTTGCTCGGTATGTTTCACTTGATCCATTATTACGTTTAACTCCGCTTGATATTTTTTTGGTACACTCTCTTGGATTTTGTATGGACTTTGTCGGCTTGTCAGATCTTTTGCACTGAGCTCGATAGCTGCAGTCGCTTAAGTGCGGCCAGTATCCATTATTCGGGAGATAGTAGGTTCGAAACCTATCAGCAGCCCTGAAGATGGTTTTCCATGGTTTCCCATTTTCACACCAGGCAAATGCTGGGGCTGTACCTTAATTAAGGCCATGGCCACTTCCTTCCCACTCCTAGCCCTTTCCTGTCCCATCGTCACCATAAGACCTATCTGTGTTGGTGCAACGTAAAGCAACTAGCAGAAAAAAAACAAACCAATCTCTTGCTGTCAGTGTAATATGAATATTAGTTCTAAAAATATTGGGAGACATATGCAATTAGTCCATGGAGAGAAGGAGGAAGTATGCTCTACGCTAATGAACCGCTGTTTGGAACCACTGTGTACTGCAAACTTCTATTTCAAGGTAGACTAACACATCTTGAGGAACAACATAAAATTCATAGCTCTAAAGCAAGAGTTGATATTTGATTCCTTCCAAAGTAAGATACTTCTTTCCCTACATACCCTATGTCACTTAAACATTCAATTACATTTTTTTCCTCTGAGATTCCGTTATTAATTTTTTCTTCCTCTTCTTCTTTAGCTGTTTACCCTCCAGGGTTGGTTTTTCCATCGGACTCAGCGAGGGATCCCACCTCTACCGCCTCAAGGGCAATGTCCTGGAGCTTCAGACTCTGGGTTGGGGGATACAACTGGGGAGAATGACCAGTACCTCGCCCAGGCGGCCTCACCTGCTATGCTGAACAGGGGCCTTGCGGGGTGATGGGAAGATTGGAAGGGATAGACAAGGAATATCTAAGGAAACGGCCATGGCCTTGAGTTTGGTACCATCCCGGCATTTGCCTGGAGGAGAAGTGGAAAACCACAGAAAACCACTTCCAGGATGGCTGAGGTGGGAATCGAACCCACCTCTACTCAGTTGATCTACCGAGGCTGAGTGGACCCCGTTCCAGCCCTCGTACCACTTTTCAAATTTCGTGGCAGTGCCGGGAATCGAACCTGGGCCTCCAGGGGTGGCAGCTAATCATACTAACCAATACACCACAGAGGCGGACGTTATTAATTTATGGTTTAAAATTATTACTCTTCATTGGTGATTTAAACGTTCTCAATGGTGCAATGCACTGGTATATTTACATACATCTTCAATATAGACTGTTCAGCATTCAGTCTGCAAACCTCTGTGAACTTACTATACACCTCCACAATCCTCTATTTCTAACTACCTCTGTGACCACGTTTAGTTCCATATATCTTATCTTTCAATCATTAGAAACCGAGTCTAACCATCATTGTCTTGGTCTCCCTGTACTTCTCTTATTCTCCATGACGAAGTCCTTTAAAAGGTACATTGTGATTTCTGTGGTAAACTTAGTAGTTTGTGATGTGAAGGGATCATTTTCTGCTGTAATCCATGGTGTGTTTTGATTTTGTTTTTACAAAAATTTAAATGTAAGATGTTAGCTTGTGATGTCATAGTTTAATCATGGTGACCTTCAACAAGTTGACTGTGAACTATGACATCATAAACATTGCTACTGTGGCTAAATAGTCTTAGAGCTTGGCAAATATTTTAATTTAATAATCACTTACAAATTGCGAAAAATCATTAATTTTGCACCTAAGATCCTTCTTAGGACATGGTAGGATTTGCCCTTAGGTTAAAAAATTTTTGAAACCCAAATTAGCGATGGTCAACTTCTTTTCCGGACCCGTCCATTATTCTCCTAGGTAACGTGTTCTCCTCCATTTGCCTCACATGGTCCTACCACCAAAGACGGTTTATGCATACAGCTTCATTAATAGAGTTCATTCCTAACTTTGCCTTTATCTCCTCATTCTGAATGCCCTGTTGCCATTGTTCCCACCTGTTTTTTTTTCAGCAATCATTCACGCTACATTCATTGTTTGTTACTACTAATGTATGCATAAGACATTCTGAGTCCACCCAGCTTTCACTTTCGTATAGCAGAGTTGGACTGAAAACAGACCAGTGTAACCCCTTGTGGGTGGGGGATGCAGATGAAGAATACACCCATGGTATCCCCTGCTTGCCATAAGAGGTGACTAAAAGGGGCAACCTAGGTGTGGAAATGGATCATGGCTTTAGTACCATGTGTTGTACCCCCTGTGGATGGGAAGGGCTGAATACATGCACAGGTAATCTCTGCCCGTCATAGAGGGCAACTAAAAGTATCATGTGGCCATTGGCCCCTCTTTATCTTTTTATTTTTCTTGAGGTTTAGTTGTAGACTGAATCAAAATTTTGATGTGTGTGCAGCTTGGGGAGGGGCCTCTTCGGGTGCAATGATGCTCAAGAGCCCAGATGGTATCCCGAGAGTCCAGTTGGGTGGGAGCGCCATATACTCAGCAGTGGTATCCGCCATACAATGCAGGTCCCTGCACTGCCTAATGCCAGAAGGACTTATTATTTTTTAACATCTATACTTATCACTCTGTATACCCTAGGGGGTACATGCTATTGCAAGTGATTTGAGGAAGGGAGTTCTTGTGATCATAGCCTCAGTCAGCCTGTATTAGGCACTGTTCAGTATTGGACCCTGGGCAATACCTGCTACGACCAGGTGAGTATTGCCTTGGCAGCTTGGTTCGGCTACAGAGGCCCCTGATCGGAGTGGGTGGCATTCGGAGAGGATGTTTCTCGGCATGGCTTCAAAAGTCTCAGGTCTGCCCAGATTCGTCCACCACCCACGTCTTTAACTTGTGATTCCCTCAGGAGGCAACCCCTTGGGAACAGGCGCAGCATGAATGCATGGGATCCAGCTTCCCTAGGTTTCTGCGTGCAACCAAAACTAATGGGCAAGATTTCAAGCTGGTGAAGTCTGTTTTGTTCCGTAGAAACACTGAAGGTGTCTACGGCAAACTGGAAGACTTAAAGAAAATGCACAATGGTAGTTTGCTACTCAAGACTCGCACTCCACTTCCAGCTGATCAGTTGCTCAAGTGTGACCACTTTGACAAAATCCCCAACAAAGTGAAAGAGCACAAAACCTCTAATCTGGATATTAAATTGAACAATGACAATGAGTTGATGGAAGATATGAAGCACCGTGGCGTGACACACATCTTAACGTCCATTTCTGATACACCTTCTTTTTACGTTTACAACCTGCTCTCATTTTATCATTCCACTAAGATGTTCGCTTTTCCCATCTTTACACACAATTGTTCCTAGATATTCCCTTGCTGTTTCTACTACAGCATCCCTGTATGCCACCCATTTTTTTTCTATATCCTGAACTTACTTACTGTCTTTTGTTTTGAACATTTTACTAATAATATTCATGTACTTCTGTCTAATTACCTCATCCTGCAGATTTTCTACCCTTATTCGTCAGACATATTTCACTTTCTCTATCCTAGGACTAGAGATATTTAGTTCCCTACAGATCATTTATTTTTGCTAGGGGCTTTACGTCGCACCGACACAGATGGTCTTACAGCGACGATGGGATAGGAATGGCCTAGGAGTTGGAAGGAAGCGGCCTTGGCCTTAATTAAGGTACAGCCCCAGCATTTGCCTGGTGTGAAAATGGAAAACCACAGAAAACCATCTTCAGGGCTGCCGACAGTGGGATTCGAACCCCCCATCTCCCGGATGCCCCTACTGATCAGATAATAGTCTGTATCATCAAAAATCCTAACAGATTTCCTGAATAGAAGGTCGGTTATGATAGTCTATTAGGCCTATGGATCAGGTGCTCCTACCCTCCCATGTGTAGCAGTGAATAGCCTTATGCTTGAATATTAGCACTGAAGTCCAGTAACGTTTTCCCATTGCTATTAGCTTCCTGTTACATATCTTCCTCACGTTTACCCAACACCTTGTCACATCCTTCAGTTTTATTTCCACCTCTCGCAATGAAATCGCCCATTAGCACTATCTTAAGACGGGTACTCACTAGGAGGCTGCAACATGCAACGCAATGGTTGCTGCAACCGTTCGCAGTGAGGAGCGCTGTGATCCATCTGGTTGTCGGTATTCCGGCGAACACAAAGTGGCGTGCAGTGTGTTCGTTGACGTGTTCCAGGCATATTTTGTAGTCAGGACGCGCAGAGGTCATGGAGTGGACTGAGGAATCCTGTCCAAATTTAATAGAATTATATCACAATTTTACATTATTATTATGGGACCCTTCAGTGAAGTGCCAATGATGTCTCATACAAATAAATGTTTAATGAAATGCATCTCACTTTTATGTGATCCTTTAATTCGCTGATGATTACTTGACACCCTTGTGGTACAAATTTACTTATGATTTGCTTGGATATTCCAAAGGGATACTGCAAGCTGGTGAAGCTGTCACCAGTGGCTAAAAATCTCAAAGCAAGTGCCAATTTATCTTGAACAGACATAGCTTTTCTAAATTTCGTGTCTCTTGATTTTATTTTCGGTTTAACCAAATTTAATAAATACTCTAAATCGGTCGGTGATATATGAGTGAAATTCTTAAAATATCCACTTATTTCTTGCGATTTAAAATCCAGAAGCAAATTGGAATTATCTCTACCTTTGTAAAAATCACCTTGCCACCAACGATGGGGATGTTTATAGTCCTCGATTAGGTAATGCAACGGAATATGCACAGCACTTATGACGAATATACTGAACAACATTGTTGCATGTGTCACAACGAACGCTGCGGAACTACTGGTGTTCGCATTGAGGTTTGACGAACGTACACATTATACAAGGTTGCAGCAACCGTTGCGTTGCATGTTGCAGCCTCCTAGTGAGTACCCGCCTTAATCCTTGTAGTTGATCAGGACTATGATGTCACTCACCGATTCATGAAACTTGTCAACTTCATCCTCATCTGCATCCTCACATAGTAAATATACTGAGATAGTTCTCATACGAATTCCTCCAACTGCTAAATCTACCCACATCATTTGCTCATTTACATGTCGAACAGAAACTATGTTACACGCAATACTATTCCTGAGGAAAGGTCTTAAACCCACAATCTGCCGTTCCCTTTATAACAATTGAAGACATGGATGGAAGAAGGGCGTAACTCAAAAAGCACTCTTTTGAGATAAATGAGTTTAAAGAATTACAACATCAAACACTTTTCTCAGAAATACAGAATTTTGGAATATTATACTTAACTATATTATTGATTATTTCATAATATGTACATCAAAAATACTTATAAATTTTGCGGTTTGTTGTCAATTTTGTATTTTGGAGTTACGCCCTTATTCCATTTTCTAGAAATTTTCGTTAAAAATTAATGTTATTTACATTGTTGGAAGCATGTAGAAAAGTTTTACAGATTAGAACATTTGACAGGTCACAACATATTATTAGGGGAGTCACTATATCGAGAATTTCCTACTCCCACGGATTCAGCTCCTCGGAAAATATTTTCAAACCATGCACGTGCACCCGCGCATAGAAAGCTTATTAAATCCTTAACATCTTTTAATTTCCCTGGTTCAATACCTACATGAGGGACTGTGAATCTACCCAAAGTTATATCCTTCAATAACTGAAACTCGTCATGAAACGTAATATTATAAGTCTGGCTTCCTCATACAGTTCCTTCGGGAGAGTGACATAATATGACATACTTTGGAATAGAAAACTTAAGTCCTTTTGTTTGTGGTGTCGCAAATGCCACTGAGCTGAGAACAGCAGAACATTCGGATAGTAAGGATTTAGTATCCGAACCATCTGAGGTTTCACTTGGTGTATATTCACTGTCATCTGCTGAAATATCAGATGTTTCTCCTCCTGACATTACTCCTGCGTCAGCCGTTTCGCTTCTGATGTGTTATGATTGCTGGCTCGCCGTAAGTCAGCATTGGAGTGTATTTTAAGTCGGGCACGAGCATTATTTGGAAGAACGGCGCAACTCAATATAGCACATCACACGCCATCTATTGACACTACCGAGAAGCCATTTAGGTAGAATCTAGAACAGCCTCCAAGGAACGTATACATGCAATTTACCGAATAACGCCACAACCTGACTTAAGCCCTTCTTCCATCCATGTCTTCAATTATTAAGAACACTTTATAATTTACTAACTCTTTTGTCATTATCTACCCTTACCGTAGGTAATATCATTAACTCATAACCCATACAGATACATCCTCTTTACTGAATCAGCCAGTTCTATGTTCTATCTTCCATAAGCCCTATTGAAATTGATAGCTCCCAATCGAATTCTATTTCTTACGTAAAGTTGCTTCCAAGGAGTCCTTCACCTGTCAAATGGAAGTGGGACTCTGTTACTCCCATAGGTCTGATGCTTGCTTAAAATGGTCTGAGTGCTCAAGGTAAATATTCTGTGAAGCAGGATTCTACCCTACTTAGACATATTCCCGGTGAGAATTTCTTCTCTAACGGATTAGGGACCAGCGGTGGATTGTAGTCCAGCTAGAGACCACCGGTGGATTGTATAGTCCTAGCCACTTGAGCATAAGGGGGTCCTTGACTCAAAATATGTCCGAGATGTCCACTCCTATTCTATAGCAACTAGTATCCTGACTCTTAGAACCACTTACTAGGCCACTGTGCCATTGCCCATAGTTCAAGAACTAGGAAGTGACTACCGTAACCCACACCACAAACTATTCCAGATGATTTTATAATGCCAAATTAATGAGCTTGCAGATATGTGATAGTTATTTAAACTCTTTCTCTTTAGACTTTGAAGAGTGGCTAAGACAGAAGCAACGAGAAAACAACTCACAGTATTATCGCAGGACAACAAGAAGAAGAAGAAGAACTGATGGTTCAGAAATTATTTACTATGACTGCAATCGCTCAGGAAAGTCTCGTGAATGTAGAGCACCAAGGCAGAGAGCTTCTAAAGCACAGGGATTTCCAAAGATCAATGAAGGTTGCACCAGCCATTGCAAAGTGACAGTGGGGGGAAAAAAACAGATGTAGTGTTTTGGACTACTTATTATGGTCATGGGCAGGAAATAAAACATCTCCAACTTACAAAGGCAGAGAGAGAGTGTTTAGCAGGTCAGATGAGTTTAGGTCTGCCTGCCAAAACAGTGCTAAATTCTGCTCGGGAAAATGTTGGCTATGAAGTGAAGAGATCTGACCTGCACAATATAAGAAAAGAGTTCAGTTTAAATATCTTTTCAGGGCAGAGTCGTGTAAACAATACCTGTAGTGTTGACATTTTTGTGCAGGAATCACTGAAGCTTGGGGACCAAAATCCTGTGATCTTTTTACAAAAAAACAGGGGTCAGAATCACATGAGCTGTCAAGGAATAACTTTTGCATTGTGTTTATGAATGAAGCACAGAAGCATATGTTAAGAAAATTTTCAAGGAATGCCATCTGTATAGAGGAAACACATGGCCTAAATGGTTATGACTTTGAAGTAACAACTGTATTAGTATTAGATGAGTATAACAAAAGTTTCCCAGTATTTTTCATGTTTTCTAATGGAAGAGACTGTTATATTTATGAATTACTCTTCATGAAAATTAAGGAAAGAACTGGTTCTTTATATACCAAATTCTTTACAAGTGACATCACTAAAACATATTACATGGCATGGAAGAGTATCATGGGAGAGCCAGGTCAGAAATTGCTATTGCTATGGACTGAGATTTCCTCCAAAATTAAAAATGCACAAAAACATGAACAGTTCATGACTTCCTTGAAGATTCTTCAGTCTCTTCCTCATCAAAAGGATTTTCACGGGCACTTGAAGATTTTTGTAAAGAATGTGCACAACATTCAAAGACCCAAAACTTTGGTTTGTATTATGAAATATATTATAGAAGTATTCCACAGATGTGGGCAAAATGCTTCAGAATAGATATCATGCATTTAACACAAAACCTTGTTGGCACCTCTCAACAAGCACTTCCCACTTCCCTAGAAAATGATGGTTGCTTAGAAATGCAGTGTCACATGAAGCAATTGCATAAACCTGCAGAAGCTACAGCAGAAAGTATTATGGAAGAAATTTAAAAGACAATTCAGGTAATGATAGGGAAATTAGAACTACTTCAAAATGATAAGCGTGAGCTAAAAAAAAGTTCTGAAGCAGCTTAAAGCTTGTACAATACCAACTCACAAAACTTCTTTATGTTTCTTTTGCTACTTGCTTTTACATCGCACTGACACAGACAGGTCTTATGGCGACGATGGGACAGGAAAGGCCTAGGAATGGGAAGGAAGCGACCATGGTCTTAATTAAGGTACAGCCCAGGCATTTGCCTGATGTGAAAATGGAAAATCACAGAAAACCATCTTCAGGGCTGCCGACAGTGGGGTTCAAACCCACTATCTCCCGGATGCGAGCTCACAGCTGCGCGCTCCTAACTGCATGGCCAACTCGCCTGGTAAACTTCTTTATTTAGAAATAATACAAGTACTTTTCTTCTTTATCTGCTCCTGCTTGCCCATAAACATACTCTAAATTATGTTCCATGATCATTATTTGCATCAAAATTTCATTGCACCCTCCTCTAGCTTTGTAGAACATGTTCACATGTCACCAGACCAGGCACGTCAACTTTCTTCCATTTTCATTATTATTTATGATTAACGTTTTCATGCCAAGTTTAACACTTTTTTTTAATGGCTATTCTAAGCCTAAAGGTGGTGGTATTTTATGTTGGTATTAACAATGTAAGACAAGCAGGTATAAGTACCAACCTAGTTGGGGATGTGCAGGATCTGGTAAATGCAACACAGGTGAAGTTAAGGAAGCATAGATTGTCAGCAGTGGAATACCGTGTAGGAGGCATACTGACTGGAAGGTGATTGGGGATTTAAATGAGACAATGGTATGTGGGGAGCTGGGAGTGAGATTTCTAGATCTTAATGGGTGGGTATGAGATAGGGATCTGCACTCACAATGCCTTCACTTAATCTTCAGTGGTACATATAAGTTGGGAAATTTGTTTAGAAGGGTTATAGGGAGGTACATTCAGGGAAATGGAGTGGCCTAGGGAGTGGTGATAAGGGAACAGGGAACTGGAAGTCATGTAGGGATGGCATAAAAATGTTAGTGCTGAACTGTAGAAGTATTGTAAAGAAAGGAAAAGAATTAAGTAATTTAATGGATATATACTCACCAGATGTTGTAATAGGAGTTGAATCATGGCTGAGAAATGATGTAATGGATGCAGAAAATTTCTCACGGAACTGGAGTGTGTTACATGTAATCATCCTCATTGTTGGTTTGTACTGAATTTTACGTTAAGTCCAAATAGCATGTGTATTTATTAAAAATCACTTATTCAATGCAATGTAAAGTTCTTATAATTAAGATTTATATCTTGTCATAATAATGTTATTGGGACATGTTTCGCCCTCTAGCTGGGCATCATCAGCCTTATCTCGTACCCCTTAATCATTAATCAGGATCCTGATTTTGTACAAAATGTTACATAGATACTGTATTGTACAGAGATAAAGAAGTCCATATTACATGTTCTTAATAGTCTGAGAATTTTTGGAATTAATAATTTTCCTTCTGTACTGTGTATCATTAAAAATTTGACATGATGAGAAAAATAGTTCGTAGTGCCTGTAGTATTTTTCATATTTATGTTAGTGTTTTTTCTTATTATTCAATTGTTTTATCCATAGATTGTGTCTCCAACCTTCTCGTACCAGAACCATGCTAAATTTATGACTCTATGACTAAAACTATGATTCTTTTGTCTTTTTGTGCCGAGTGATTGCGCAATGTGTTGTTGAGTGTAGAGTTGAGTTGAGACACAAAGTTTTTAATAAACTTTTCTAATCAATTATTGAGAGTTGTGCCCCAATTTATTTCTGATAAGAATTTGTGTAATAAAAACTTCTAAGAAATCTGCTTGGCTGAGATGATTATTTACAGTTAAAGAGCTCGTATGAGTTCGCCTCTGTGGTGTAGTGTTTAGTGTGATTAGCTGCCACCCCCAGAGGCCCGGGTTCAATTCCCGGCTCTGCCACGAAATTTGAAAAGTGGTACGAGGGCTGGAACCAGGTTCACTCAGTCTCGGAAGGTCAACTGAGTAGAAGAGTGTTCGATTCCCGCCTCAGCCTTCCTGGAAGTGATTTTCTGTGTTTTCTCACTTCTCCTCCAGGCAAATGCGGAGATGGTACCTAACTTAGGACCACGGCCACTTCCGCCCTCTTCCTTGTCTATTACTTCCAATCTTCCCATCCACCCGCAAGGCACCTGTTCAGCATAGCACGTGAGACCACCTGGACAAGGTACTGGTCATCCTCCCCAATTGTTTTCCCCGACCGAGAGTCTGATGCTCCAGGACACTGCCCTTGAGACGGTAGAGGTGGGATCCCTCGCTGAGTCCGAGGGAAAAACCGACCCTGGAGGGTGAACAGATTAAGAAGAAGAAGAATTTGTAAGCTACGAAAAAGTTAAAGATGATAAACATGAAATTCCAGGTGTAAGGCTCATCTCTAAAGATAATAGGCAACTTGATGTCTTTGGAGTGTACAGACCGGAAAAGGGTAGCGCTGACACTGATTCAGAATTATTTGATAAGATAATCAGCTATGTGGGAAACGATATGGAAAGGAACGTGATTGTAGCGGGTGATCTCAATTTACCAAATGTCAATTGGGAAGGTAATGCGAACGACACAAAGCATGACCAACAAATGGCAAGTCTATATATAAAATAACTTGTCCTGACTGACTGACTGACTGACTGACTGACAGATTCATCATCGCCGAGCCAAAACTACTGGACATAAAGAAATGAAATTTTGGGGATACATTCATATTAACATGTAGGTGCTTGCTAAGGGAGGATTTTTTTGATATTCCGTCGTTAAAGGGGTGAAAAGGGGGGTGAACTTTTAAAATGAGGATATCTATATGTCAAAAACTTAAAAGTTTACAGATGTAAAAATTGGTATTTGGAATCTCCTTTAAAAATAAATAAACATGTATTGCTTTGTTTTTGGAAAATCCCATTAAGGGCAGTGCAAAAAGGCGGAAAATTGGTCGAACACCTTTTATGAGGAGAATTATATCTCTTTTTTTTTTTTGCTAAGGGCTTTACGTCGCACCGACACAGATAGGTCTTATGGCGACGATGGGATAGGAAAGGCCTAGGAGTTGGAAGGAAGCGGCCGTGGCCTTAATTAAGGTACAGCCCCAGCATTTGCCTGGTGTGAAAATGGGAAACCACGGAAAACCATTTTCAGGGCTGCCGATAGTGGGATTCGAACCTACTATCTCCCGGATGCAAGCTCACAGCCGCGCGCCTCTACACGCACGGCCAACTCGCCCGGTGAATTATATCTCAAAAACTGAAGATGTTACATACATGAAAATTGAAATTGGAATCTCCTTTGAAAATAAACATGTGTTTTTGTGTTTTTGGATAATCCGATGAATAGGGGAAGAAAAGGAGTGATAAACGGGGTGAATTTTTAAAAAGATGATATCTGCAAATTATCTCAGACGCATAATATATTACAGATTTGAAAACTAGTATTTGGAATTTCCTGTAAAAAAAGTAAAGAAACAATATTTTTTATGGAAAATTCAATTAAGGGGAACTGAAAAAAAAGGGGGTTAATTTTTTAAAAATTAGCATATCTACAATATATCTCAAAATCTTAACATGTTGCAGATGTGAAAATTGGTATTTGGAATCTCCATTAAAAATAAGGAAACACGTATCCTTTGGTTTTCTGAAAAAACCCTTAATGGGGGGAGGGGAAAAATAATTTAAAAAATTAGATGAATTGTTGTATGATAATGTTTGTATATATACCAAAAATTCTATAGATGTTACAAACGTGAAAACTGGTATTTGGGATCTCCTTTAAAAATAAAGAAACACGAATTAGGGTGGGATGGAAATGGAGATGAATTCCTCTTACGAGGATACATATATCTCAAAAACTGAAGATGTTACAATCATGATAATTGGTATTTGGAAGCGCTTTTAAAGAAACGGGTACTGTTCGTTTTTGGAAAATTCACTTGTGTGGGGAGTGTGAAAGGAAGTAAAAATTTTAATTATTTTTCTGGAGAAACTTATATCTCAAAACTGAAGGTTACAGACGTGAAAATTGTTATTTGGAATCTCCTTTAAAAATAAAGAAACGTGCAATTTTTGGGTGGGGGAAACCAACTTAACCGGGTGGTGGTGCAGTGAAAAAAGAGTTGAATTATTTTTATGAGGATACTTATATCTCAAAAACTGAAGATGTTACAGACATGAAAATTTGTATGTGGAATTTTCTTTCAAAGTAAAGAAACATGTAATCTTTTGTCTTTGGAAAATCCACTTAAGGGGTGAATGAATTGAAAAGTTAGATGAATACTTTGTATGAGGATAATTATATCTCATAAACTAAAGATGTTACAGATGTGAAAATTAGTATTTGGAATCTCCTTTAAAAATAATGAAACACACGTTGGGTGGGGGAAATCACTTGGGGGCAGTGGCGGTGAAAGAAGGACTTTAATGCACTTTTATGAGGATACATATATCTCAAAACTGAAGGTGTTACAGTCGTGATAATTGGCATTTGGTAGCTCCTTTATAAATAAACAAGTTTTTTATTTTATTTTAGGAAAGTACACTTTAGGGGGGAGGATGAAAGAAAGTGAAAAAATTTAATTTTTTTAAATGGAGAAACTTAGATCTCAAAATCTTAAGGTAACATGCGTGAAAATTTGTATTTGGAATCTCCTTTAAAAATGAAGAAACATGCATTTTTTGGAGGGGAGAATAAACTTAATGGGATGGGGTGAAAAAGGAGCTGAATCCTTTTTACGATGATACTTATATCTCAAAAACTGAAGATGTTAGAGGCATAAACATTTGTATTTGTAATCTTCTTTCAAAGTAAAGAAATACGTGTTCTTTTGTCTTCGGAAAATGAATTGAAAAATTAGTTGAATTCTTTGTATGAGAATACTTACGCCTAAAAAGCTAAAAATGCTACAGACGTGTACATTCGTATTTGGAATTTCCTTTAAAAATAAAGAAACACGCACTTTTGGGGAGGGGGGAATCAACTAAGCTGGTAGGAAATTGGGAGGGAGGTGATGAAAATGGAGTTGAATTTATTTTATTAGTATACTTATATCTCAAAAACTGAAGATGTTACAGACGTGAAAATTAGTATTTGGAATCTCCTTTAAAAAAAGAAGAGATGCATTTTTTTTTTTTTTTTTGAAAATCTATGTAAGGGGTGTGGGGTTGAAAATAAGATATAAGGAGTTGAAATATGTTTATGAGGATACTTTATCTTAAAACGGTTCGACTCGTTGGCTGAATGGTCAGCGTACTGGTCTTCGGTACAGAGGGTCCCGGGTTTGATTCCTGGCCGATTCGGGGATTTTAACCTTAATTGGTTAATTCCAATTGCTCGGGGTCTGGGTATGTGTGGCGTATTCAACATTAGAAATCATCCTAGGTAGGGCCCTCATCTTCACATACATGCAGGTTGCCTAATAGGGTGTCTACTAGAAAAAGACCTGCACCAGACCTCTCCGGAGGCCATACACAATTATTATTATCTTGAAAACTGAAGCTGTTACAGACGTGAAAGTTGGTATTTTAAATTTCCTTTCAAAATAAAGAAACACGTATTTTTTTTGTTTTCTGAAATTCCACTTATGGCGGGAGAGGGGTGGAAGGAAGTGAAGAAGAAGAAGTTGAATTATTCTTATGAGTGTATATATATCTCACAAACTGAAGGTATTACAGATGTACAGGCATGAAAACTGGTACTTGGAATCTCCTTTAAAAATAATGAAACACGTATTTTATTGTTTTCAGAAAATCCAGTTAAGGGGCTGAAAAGAATTGGAATAACGGCTGAATTTTTAAAATGAGTACCGGTATATCTAGATTATATGTCAAAAACCTAACATGTTAGAGATAAGAAACTTGGTATTTGGAAAGTCCTTCAAAAATACAGAAACTGTACCTTTTTGTTTTCAGAGAAGGCACTTAACAGGTGGTGAAAAGAAGTGAAAAATAGTTGAATAATTTTTTATAAGAATACTTATATCTTAAAAACTGAAGATGTTACAGATGTCAAAATTGGTATTTGGAATCCTTTAAAAATAAAGAAACATGTATTTTTGGTTTCAGAAAATACACTTACATGGGGGTGAGGGTGGGGGATGAACTGATCAAGGGGTTGAATTATTTTTATGGGGATACGTATGTATATCTCAAAAACTGAAGATGTTACAGATGTGGGAACAGGTATTTAGAATCTCCTATAAAAATAAAGGAACATGTATTTACTTTTTCGACTTGAGAGAAGACTGTTTCTCACATGTACAGTTCTATGTTGCATGGTCGTTTTAGCCCCAAAAGGTAATACCACGCACATGGTTTACAAAGAATGTCTGGGTTATATGAAACTCAATTTTTATGTAAGTTTTTATACTTCAGGAATTTTCAGATAATGATAACGTCTTAGTACAATGCCGAGGAACGATTACTTTGATCAAATTACGAAATCCACGCGAGTGAAGCCGCGAGTAATTGCTAGTAATTAATATGGGAAGTGCATCTGATTCAGAAAGTGATGGAACCAACTAGAGGGAAGAATATTCTGGATGTGGTGCAGGTAAAACCAGATGATCTCTACAGAAAAACCAAAGTAATAGATGGTATTAGTGATCACGAAGCTATTTTTAGTGGTAGTTAAAAATAAATGTGAAAGAAAGGAAGGTATTAAAATTAGGACTATTAGCAGTACCTAGTGATGTGCGTGAGTGATGCCTGGAATCGCGGTACTCGACTCTTTCGAGTCCAGGCTCGGGCTCGTTTCGCTTGCGAAGACTCGATGACAGTATGACGTCACACGTTCGCTCTCTCGCCCGCTGTTGGATGGAGCATATGTACAAGCGGTCGCCGAGGTTTTATGGGATTGCGATAGACCGGTACGATATAAATATTCTTAATGAGTGAGCAAAATAAATAATCTGAATTTGATGATGAGTTGCGAAAGATAATACTACGACATACACATAATAAAGTATGAAAATATCCGTTCTCGGCGTCTCTCACCCACTCCACTGAATACCTAGGCCCTATGCCTTATGTTCTAATAATGATAGCATAGTTATCTGGACTTCTGAGCCCAGCTTGGCAGAATCGATACTGGTTTAGTCCGATGATATTTGAAGGTGCTCAGATACGTCAGCCACGTGTCGGTAGAATTGCTGGCACATGAAAGAACTCCTGGGTGACTAAATTCCGGCACCTCGGCATCTCCGAAAACCAGAAAAATGTACGTAGTTGGACGTAAAACTCATAACATTATTATTATTTAAAATCACTGTCACGGTGTCCTGTTCCATGGCTAAATGCTTAAGAGTGTTGGCCTTTGATCACAGGGGTCCCGGGTTCGATTCCCGGCAGGGTCAGGAATTTTAACCATCATCGGTTTATTTCCCTGGTACGGGGGCTGGGTGTATGTGTTGCTTCATCATCATTTCATCCTCATCACGACGCGCAGGTCGCCTACGGAAGTCATATCAAAAGACCTGCACCTGGCGAGCCGAACCCGTCCTGGGATCTCCCGGCATTAAAAGCCATACGCCATTTAATTTTTTCACTGTCACGGTATGCCTACAATCGTCCTAGGGGACAGGTAATTAATTAATTAATTTTGTGTGTCTATTTCTAGCCTTGTAAGGCAGACACTCCGATGAAGGTGGGCGGCATCTGCCATATATAAGTAACTGCGTGTTATTGTGGTGGAGGATAGTGTTATGTGTGATGTGCGAGCACAAACACCCAGACCCCGAGCCATTGGAATTAACCAATGAAGGTTAAAATCTCCGACCCAGCCGGGAATCGAACCCGGGACCCTCTGAACCGAAGGCCAGTACGCTGACTATTCAGCCAACGACTCGGACAGTTTATACTTACATCATACTTTCGGCAGATATAATGTAGGGTATTAAGATTAGGCGTCCAGAATGTGATGTATGTACATGAAGCAAATCATCAGACAGAACATCATTCTGTTCTAGCTAAACAATGAACGCAATGAACAAAATACACCCTCCGTTTTGACGTTTATCATTGCAACACATGACTGTGCAAAGGAACAAAACCGAATGTAGTCTTTAAAAGTTGAGCGAAGGTTGAAGAATAGCGGCGGGACGTAAGAAGTACTTTTTCTTTTCTTGCTATTTGCTTTACGTCGCACCGACACAGATAGGTCTTACGGCGACGATGGGATAGGAAAGGCTCAGGAAGTGGAAGGAAGCGCCTGTGGCCTTAATTAAGGTACAGCCCCGGCATTTGCCTGGTATGAAAATGGGAACTCACGGAAAGCCATCTTCAGGGCTGCCGACAGTGGGATTCGATCCTGGATGCAAGCTCACACCCGCGCGCCCCTAACCAAACTTTGTGTTTCTGTGGTGATTTATAGTGTAGTGTGTTGTGTGAATATGAAGAGGAGAGTGTTGGGACGGACAAAAACACTCAGTCCCCGAGTCAGGAGAATTAATTAGAAGCGATTAAAATCCCAGAGCCGGCCAGGAATCGAACCCGGGACCCTCTGATCCGAGGGCTAGTACTCTGACCATTCAGCCAACGAGTTGGAAAATAACAGTAAGTGATACTACAGCACATGTATGTTTCTGAACGCCCTACACATGTATCTTTGCAATAAATTCTCTGGCAGTAATATTGTCATTATTTCGCACAGTATTATTACACGTTTTCCTACAAGGACGTCGCGGGAATAATATTTCATAGCTATCAACAAATCCCTGGTGGCTACTTCCAGGCTGCACAGTATTAATACTAATAATAATAACAATAATAATAGAACGCTGCCGTTATTGACATTAGAAAAGGCCCCACCACAGTGTGGAAATTGTCCCCATCCTACGATCATCTTCGGTCCTACGTGTCTATCTTTCAAGTTGATGGTTTGTAAGTCATAAATATTTTGCTTATGATGATAATAATTATCGAAACAATTATTGACGACCGATGACTCAATAAAACCAATCATCAGCAGCAAACATATTACAATCCACATCACAAAAATATTCTGTGGGTGACCCTGAATGCCGTGCAATCCAGCACAATAGATTATAGTTCTAAGACATGTCCACAGATAGCGACACTAGTATTCTTGGACTCGAGTCTGGAGTCGAGTATACCGATTCTAAGAGCACATTACTCGATTCTACTCGATTCCGTCACTAGCCCAACACTAGCAGTACCGCATGGCTGATAGAAAAGGCATGAGGGAAAGAAATAAAATTCAGGAAACTCAATCGTCAAAAGTTACCAGTGTTTCGCCCAGAGTGCGGCATGGGCTCATCAGTTGGATACCGCACCTTTTCCAAGACACTGGCTGGCTAGCACGCCGGTAGCAACACCACTGCAAGCCATACATGTGATAAGCACAATGCAGTGCCAATGTACTAGGGGAGAATTGCATCTCCATTTGCTATATTGCCCTCCCAGGCTAGCATGACCAAAATATGGCTTCCGATTGATATAGCTAGAAATAAAATTCAGGAAACTCAATCGTCAAAAGTTACCAGTGTTTCGCCCAGAGTGTGACATGAGCGAAACACTTGCACGTGGTGTCACTACCGGCGTGCTAGCTGGCCAGTGTCTTGGAAAATGTACAGTATCCAACTGATGAGCCCATGCCGCACTCTGGGTAAAACACTGGTAACTTTTGACGATTGAGTTTCCTGAATTTTATTTCTAGCTATCTCAATTGGAAGCCATATTTTGGTCATGCTAGCCTGGGAGGGCAATATAGCAAGTAGAGGTGGAATTCTCCCCTACTATGTCGGCACTGCATTGTGCTTATCACATGTATGGCTTGCAGTGGTGTTGCTACCGGCATGCTACCCAGCCAGTGTCTTGGAAAAGGTGCGGTATCCAACTGATGAGCCCATGCTGCACTCTGGGTGAAACACTGGTAACTTTTGACGATTGAGTTTCCTGAATTTTATTTCTAGCTATCTCAATTGGAAGCCACATTTTGGTCATGCTAGCCCGGGAGGGCAATATAGCAAGTAGAGATGCAATTCTCCCCTAGTACGTCGGCACTGCATTGTGCTTAACACATGTATGGCTTGCAGTGGTGTCGCTACTGGCGTGCTAGCCGGCCAGTGTCTTGGAAAAGGTGCGGTATCCAACTGATGAGTCCATGCTGCACTCTGGGCGAAACACTGGTAACTTTTGACGATTGAGTTTCCTGAATTTTATTTCTAGCTATCTCAATCGAAAGCCATATTTTGTTCAGGCATGAGGGAGTTTGTAAAAAGTATCTATGATTGGTGGAAAACAGTAAATCAAATGTATACAGACTCTGAGATGGGTTTAAAGCAATTGTTGAGGAATGTGAAAATAGGTTTGTACCTTTAAAGGTGGTAAGGAATATATTATAACAGAGAGGTAAAGGGACTTAGAAGGAGGTGCAGGCTGGAAAGAAATAGAGTTAGAAATGGCTGTGTAAGTAAGGAGAAATTGAAGGAACTTACTAGGAAACTGAATCTAGCAAAGAAGTCAGCTAAGGATAACATGATGACAAGCATAATTGGTGGTCATACAAATTTTAGTGTAAAATGAAAGAGTATGTATAGGTACTTCAAGGCAGAAACAGGTTCCAAGGACACTCCAGGAATCATTAATAAACAGGGGGAATGAGTATGCGAGGATCCTCAAAAGGCAGAAGTATTCAGTCAGCAGTATGGAAAGATTGTTGGTTACAGGGATAATGTCCAGTTAGAGGAGGTTACTAATACTAAAGAAGTATTAAAATTTACCTATGACAACAATGACATTTACAGTAAGATACAAAAGTTGAAAACTAGGAAAGCAGCTGGAATTGATAAGGTTTCGGGGGATATATAGGTCCCGCAAGAAGAGCTTGCTGAAACTCAAACGTGCCCAGAGACCAATATCTGTTGGCAAAGTTTAGGCTCGTTGCGGGGCTCCTGTGTGTCGCCCGTATGCTGATTACCAGGCTCATTTTTACTCAACCGCTCACTGAGAGGCAAAGTGTACAGCTCTTTATCAAGCGTGTAATGAAAAGAAGCAAGAAGCGTGTGCGTCTATTATTAATATTTTATTTATATTTCGTAGCTGAAAGTGAATTTGTTGTAGTACGATATTCAGTGTACGTAGCGATGCCCCCGTTTCATTCTAAATTAGGGAGTGCTAAAACTTTACACAGTCAAACTAGAGAAGTTATTTATAATGTGTATAAATTCATGAAAAACGAAACCCACCCCACTGGAAACTTATGTGCTATTCAAAAGAAAGTGGCCGAAGAAACGGGTGTGTCGGAAAGGTCCGTGCGGAATATAATACAAGACTCAAAGAAGATCGAAAGGGGTGAAGTGGATTCATTTTCAACGCCTGGAAAGAGAAGGCTGAAGTCTGTCAAGAAGTGTGAATTAGACGATTTTGAGAAATGCGCGGTCAGACGCACGATTCGCAATTTTCACAATACTGAAGGCGAGAGACCAACGCTTGAAAAGATCCGTAAGAAACTGGTTGAGGATATACAGTTTAAAGGTTGCATAAGAACACTAAGCAAGATAGTTTGAGGCGTAGGTTTTCAATGGAGGAAGACAGAAGACATGCATAGAATACTTATGGAGAAGCCTGACATAAGGCTCCTATGTGTGCAGTACACACAAAGCATAAAGCGGTACCGACAAGAGGGTAGGCCTATTGTTTACACTGAAATGAAATGTTGTATGGCTTTTAGTGCCGGGATATCCCAGGACGGGTTCGGCTCGCCAGGTGCAGGTCTTTCTATTTGACGCCTGTAGGTGAGCTGCGCATCATGATGAGGATGAAATGATGATGAAGACAACACATACACCCAGCCCCCATGCCGTAGGAGTTAACCAATTAAGGTTAAAATCCCCGACCCAGCCGGGAATCGAACCTGGGGCTCTCTGAACCGAAGGCCAGTACGCTGACCGTTCAGCCAACGAGTCGGACATTGTTTACACTGATGAGACATATTTGCATAGTTCCCACACCAAATAGAGTGCTTGGAGTGACAGTACTCTTCATGGACTGAAGTCACCTATCTCGAAAGGGCAACGATTAATAGTGGCACATGCCAGTTCAGATGCAGGTTTTGTTCCAAATGCTTTGTTGGTTTTCAAATCCAACCAAACAACAGGGGATTATCACGATGAGATTAACTACAGAAACTACGAGAAATATCTGACAGAGAAATTAATTCCTAATTTGCCACCCAACTCTGTAGTCATGATTGATAATGCCTCGTACCATAATGTCCAATGTGAGCATGCACCCACAACAACATTTAGAAAAAAGAGTTATGCAGGATTGGTTGACTGATAAGGGTATTCCTTTTTCTACAGAGATGATAAAACCCCAACTGTACGCTTTGATTAAATCCCATAAATCACGCTATACGACATATCAAATCGACAGACCACTTGCTACATATGGGCATACGATTTTGCATCTACCTCCATACCATCCAGACTTGAACCCAATCGAAATGATTTGGGCTCAAGTTAAAGATTATGTAGCACAAAAGAATGTTACTTTCAGACTCGATAATGCAAGAGCATTGCTGATGGAAGGAATTATGTCAATTGGGGCAGAAGAATGGTCGAGTCGATGTAGGCACATAATCGACACTGAGAATAAGAACATTGCGAGCGATCACATAATGGATGAAGTATCAGACAGCATAATCATTAATCTGGAGGACGATAGTGACAGTGACGGAGAGCGTTAGTGATAGCATGGATGACAGTGAAGGCGATATGAGCAGCTTTCAACCTCAGAAGATGCTGTCTGGAACAAGCCATTGGGTAGTTAACTGCTATTCTACGATCACATAATTCTTAATCTCTTTGTTTGTTGTTGTTGTTATTATTATTATTATTATTATTATTATTATTATTATTATTATTATTATTATTATTATTATTATTTCATTCAATGTTTCTGATTCTGCATATCCAACAATATCTTTATGCTATAGGGTAATGCGTCCTGGCTCTGGTTGTAACTACAATAAGGCATTACATACACGCGCTGAGATCTCACTAAAACGCTGGTCACAGTTCAGCTGGCCAAACCGCCAGCGCAGACGGTTCATTAAGAACTACTGGCAGTAAGGAGATTTAGCGAAGTGAGGGGGGCGTGCAGTGCTACTACCGAGCTCACCCGAACACTGCCGATGTTCTGCGCAGCTTTCTTTGGCAAGATCTTCTTGCGGGACCTATACTAAATGCAATGGGTTGGGATATAGTACCATATCTTAAGTACTTATTTGATTATTATTTGGTTGAAGGAGCTATACCAAATGACTGGAGAGTTGCTATAGTAGCCCCTGTGTATAAAGTAAAGGGTGAATGACATAAAGCTGAAAATTACAGGCCAGTCAATTTGACATGCATTGCATGCATGCTTTGGGAAAGTATTCTTTCTGATTATATAAGACATGGTTGCAAAATTAATAACTTGTTTGTTAGAAGGTAGTTTGGGTTTAGGAGAGGTTATTCCACTGAAGCTCAGCTTGTAGGATTCCAGCAAGATATAACAGATATCCTGGATTCACGAGGTCAAATGGACTGTAATGGAGTGCAATTTGACTAGAAAAAAAGAGTGACTGAATGGGTGGCTATGTTTCTAGAAAATAGAATTCAGAGAATTAGAGTGGGTGAGGCTTTGTCTGTACCTGTAATAATTAAGAGGGGGATTCCTCGAGGCAGTATTATTGGACCTTTCTGTTTTCTGATATATCAATCATATCGATTTGTTCTGGGTGATTTCTGACAAAACAGCAGTGCTACAAAAATATTGCAAAGTTTGGGCTGGGAAGACTTGGGAGAAAGGAGACAAGCTGCTCGACTAAGTTGTATGTTACCAATAGTTGGTCCCTTATTGGACATTATAAATATTTTCCAGCTAATTCATTCCTGGTTGCCAGTGTTTCGCCCCAGTGTGCTAAGTTAGGCCCATCAGTTGGTAAATAGCACACCTACCAAGACGCATGGCTAGTGCATACCTTGGAGGCCACTGTGTAGGCTACTTGGAGCCGCCGGCAGTGCCAATGCACCAGGAGAGACTTTGTCTCATTTTCAAAAATTGATGCCTGGCTGGCCACCAGATGATAAAGATGTTGATTCCTATTGGGAGCCTGAAAAATCAATCAACATCTTTAACATCAATTAAGTGGTATGTTCCAAGCAGACAGTGGAGAGATGGCATGGAATGGCATCAGTAGCCGAATAAGTTTGAGTGGTGTCTTTAAAAGTAGGAAAGATCACAATATGAAGATAAAGTTGGAATTCAAGAGGACAAATTGGGGCAAATATTCGCTTATAGGAAGGGTAGTTAGGGACTGGAATAAATTACCAAGGGGGATGTTCAATAAATTTCTAATTTCTTTGAAATCATTTAAGAAAAGGATAGGAAAACAACAGATAGGGAATCTGCCACCTGGGCGACTGCCCTAAATGCAGATCAGTAGTGACTGATTGAAAAAAACCTTTAGGGGAGCTTCTGCGGCTCAGGGGGTAGTGTGCCAGCCTCTTCTATTATGTAACAATTACCACCTCTTTATTAGGCATTATGTTCTACACAGAAGAGAATAAAGGCTTTTTTTTTTTTTTTTTTTTTTTTTTTTTTGCTAGTGGTGATGGTGATGATAAGAATAAAGGCATAGGTATAAAAGTTGGTACTCTATGGTTATAAACTTAGAATAAAAGTCACTCTACACTACATTTGCGTATTTTGTAGAACACTGGAATGATTTGCTGCGGTGGAAGTTTGCAACAACAAGAATTTTTTAAACTGGCTAGTTTGACAGGAATAACATTGTTACCGAAGATTTTGAGGATAGTTTTGGAACTGTTGGAGCTCAATGCTGATCCATTTACGGTGCATGAACTTCTACGCAAGATATTCAGTCTTCAGAGGAGTAACCGGAGCAGAGGCTCCTCCCGTTCAGGCAACACTCCCAAATCTTCCCATTCTTCAGACGCTTCACTGAAAACTTCACAGGAATTAAAGAAGAAGATTATGTAGCAATCTTTGTTACTGTTATGGTCCGAAGCTTGAAACTAGTGTGTACTTGTGTCAGAATTAAAGTGGAGATTGGATTGTATTGGGTTTAATGTATCGATCATGCATAATAGAAGGATATCCAAAGATATGTCACTCCTGGAAATTAGGGTCTTTATGTACTCATCTCAAATCCCCAACAATCATTTAACACGTTGGGTGCCACGTGCCGCCATATGGCGTCACGGTGGTCTTCAAATTTGAGATGGCGTGACGCCATATGGCGGCACACCGTTCTTGAAATCAGAGTTGGCGTGACGCCATATGGCGGCACAGTTGAGTTTCAGGCGATGCACCATAGATAATCAGCTGTGACATCTATGCGCGTAAAATTGGTACTACGTGAAAGGGCGAACTTCAGGGTCTATTCCACTTGCGTATTTTTACTCTATGCCACCATGTGGCGCCACAGTATTCTTCCGAAGCCACTGACTGGCCAGTGGTCATTGTCACAGGTGAAAGCGCGCCAGGCATTGTTTATTCCTCGTTTACGTACGTATTATCACTCAGTTTATATAGTTGTGCAAAAATATAACAAATGGAAGATATTGGTAATAATCTTACGAGGGAACACATACATGTGTTACACTCGGATTCGGTTGAAATTTGGTAGGAATATTCGTGGGAGGCAGTAGAATGCTAAGGTGAAAACTGCATGTACCCAGCGCAAGTTTACACGCCAAAATTGAACAAATAAATAGTCATAAAATTAGAAGTGTCGCGGGAGTATCGGGGTGTGGCGGAGAGGTAGGGAGGAGCGAAGCAGCGGACGTGAACCAACCGGGCTGCGTCGAGCTGCGCTAGCAGCCAGGTAGCATATAGTTAGCGCGCTCCCCTTAACTTCCCGATTAGATGTGCAAAACGTAAATATGAAAATAGCACATGAAACAAGTGTACAAAGGACGATGTTAGAACAACGATGCCAATAAGGTTTGAAAAATTACAAGTAACAAGAACTCGGGCGTGCCGAGACGCATATTTTCATTGTTTAGAGTTATCAGAAAACTGTTCACAACAATATGTAATGTAATATAAGTACTTGTTTTGCATTTTACTAGGTTTTCATAAATATTGCGTTAATTTGAATTAGCAAATAAATATCCCGTATTTGAAATTCGTATTACACATTCCATGACAAAAAATTCTGTGACGCCGTATGGCGTCACGCTATATTTTATCTTTCCTAAAAAATTGATGTGACACCATATGGCGTCACACATGACCATGGTACGGTGAGATAAAATTTACTTAGTACATCATATAAATACATCCCAAGATTATATAAACAGACTACAACGTGTACAATTGCTTTGGCACCAGCGGAATGCAATTCAAAAACATGCCTGGCACCAGTGGAATAGTGTGCTACAATCGGCTCGGCACTCAACGTGTTAATTTCCTCTGTCATTCAGGAATGTGACAAGCTTCAGCAGCTGGCACAATTCCTATCCTCGCTTCTAGATGGGGACTTCATCCATTCCATTCCTGACCTGGTCGAATGACTGGAAACAGATTGAGGAATTTTTTTATTCTAAACCTTTAAGCAAGGCTTTGAAATGTTTACTGCGATGCCAGATTATGTGAACAGTGAGATTACCAATGGAGTGGGGAACTTGCCTGCAGCAATTACTGAAGGTCAATGACAGAAGGGGAGAGTGAGGAATTTATCTGGACGTCAACTTCATTTAATGAAATGTCCAAGTGACGCTAGAGATCTTTGAACAGATTAAGAGCTTCCAAAGTGAATGCATGTATATAAATCAGTAATATCCTTCGGTACCCACTGGGTGAAACACCACCTTTGAATCAATATAAAATATTATTCAAGTATGCTATTTATAGCATATACTAATTTTTTATTTACTTCAACAGATTCTACACGTTTTTAACACCGCAGATGGATCTTACATGGATATTTCCTCTCTGTCAACATCTTTAGGATTTATGTAGCCTATATACCTAACCCTCCAGTGCCCGGAATAGTAATCACGAATTTAAAAAAATTGGTGTTCTTACATTATACTCATTCATAATTGCTGATAACATGACCAGAGAAAATTTTTTGATATGCAAAGTATTTTGGAAATTACGGGATGTTACATATATGTAACACTGGGCATTAAAGGGAGAAGTATATTTTACAGTGAAAATACAATTTTGGGGTGATATCTCCTTTCTGGGAGCTTCCGTGGCTCAGACGGCAGCGCGTCGGCCTCTCACCGCTGGATACCGTGGTTCAAATCCCGGTCACTCAATGTGAGATTTGTGCTGGACAAAGCGGAGGCAGGAGAGGTTTTTCTCCGGGTACTCCGGTTTTCCCTATCATCTTTCATTCCAGCAACATTTTCCATTCTCATTTCATAGAGTCTATCAGTTATTAATAAATCACTTTGGGAGTGGCGACCCCATCGTACTAATAGCCTATATCTGCTTCATTCATTCCATCCCTGATCCGGTCAATGACTGGAAAACAGGTTGTAGGTTTTCATTTTTCATCTCCTTTCTGGAAATGATTACGAGGTAAACTTGGATACCGTATATTAACTGATTCCGCATTTTTTAAAAACATTTCTTAAACAATATATTGTATTTACAGATGAGTTGCATGCTGGAAATTTAGTTACAAATAAAATCTTTCTTTCAAGTTTACACACGGAACGTCCTGATACAGTTTCTGTCTTTGTTGAAGCAGAGGTAGACCTCGCATTTTTCACACAACACATATGGATTGAGCTTAATACATATTTTACAACGTCCTCTCGTGTCTTTCCAAACAGGCCAGTGTTCACATTTATCCTTTTGGCTACAATACATAGTTCTTATTGCCCAGAGTTACACATGTGTAACGTATACTTTTGAACAAGGCTGTTGGCTAATTTTATTGATTTCATAAGAAACTGAAAGTCCTACAACAACTACTAAGCCTTATAGAACCAGCATTTAAGGTATAATTAACTATACAACTACATTTTCTTGAGAAAAATATGAATTGTACGGTACCTTACGTTCGAAGCCATGCTGTGTTCCCGGGTTAAACAACTTAAATGAAATGCTATACCGGTACCACAAACTGCAGAGTGGTTCAATTTGAAGGATGGCCACCAGGGAGTGTTCCAAACATTGTTACTCTTGTAACAATGGGCATTAGAGAAAAGAAACAATGTATAGGAGAGGCAGAGCTATTAAAGCTCAGTGTTACATATCTGTAACACAGGGCACTAGAGGGCTAATCTCAAATTTTACTAACAACACCTTTCATAATGATTATAAATAATACGTTCAGCAAGTAGCCTGCATTATCAGTACCTACTATCGATGAATATGAGCGTGCGAGTTCGGTAAAATATATATGGTAATAATAAGGCAGAGGAGAAAATAACACTGAAAGCTTAATCTATCTGCAATGTCACCGTTATTTATAAATAGGGTCATTATATTTATCGTATTGTTACAGTTCAACGAGCTAGAAAGTGGACTATAAAGTGGCTATTGGACCGCCATATTTGACTCTACTTGAAAGCCACGTCCGCCATATTACAAACGATCAAACCGAGTGGGCGTGTGATGAAGCAAGTACAGAAGCTGCGGGAATAAATACCGTTTCACAGTTTTCTTTATTAGGGAAGCTCTCAAAGATGCATAGATAATGTCTGTTTAAAACGACATTAAACATACAAGATACAGGCCACATAAATTTACTTAGGCCTACATATTGTCAGTGATGTCGTTGGAACAAAATATTTACAGGAACTCACTTTATTAATTCAGCAGTTTCCAAATGGACTCTTATTAGGTGTCAAAATCAGCGGCCTTATGTTTCCGACAAGTTGTTTCGTCAGCTGAACGTTTCCCCTTTCGTAGCCATGACTTGACATATGGTTGTGGGTTAAATATATGCACAGGGGGTCCAACGCTGCTTATGAAAATAAGTCCGCTTGATCTTGCAACCAGCAGCCTATTTCTCTTTTCGGCGTGGATCTCATTGTACACCCATGACGTTTCAGCGCTATGTATAGATTATAAGATATTCTTACTGAATGTAAAAATGTTACGTCATTCTAAAGCGGCAAAATATTTTCCGGAACGGCGTTCCGGCCCGTTCCGGTCCAACTAAACCACTGCATATTGTAGACTTACCGTATAAAGAAAGAAAATGAGTGCATTTCCAGTAGGCCTAATTATAAAACAAATCACAATACATTGCCATTAAACAAATTTAGACCTACTTACGGAGAATGAAAATATAAAACAGAAAACCTTGAGCAAAGTAATATAACATCATCGAGTAACAATTCATATAACTTTAATAATAATAATAATAATAATAATAATAATAATAATAATAATAATAATAATAATAATAATAATAATAATAATAATAATCCTGGTCTCTTCCTAGTTACCTGAATTTGTCATTTTGTATGGATTTAGCCTAATTTTACGACCGGGTGTCCTTCCTGACGACGCCAACCCTAGGTGGAGTGCTGTATTAACTATTGCGTGTTTCTGTGGTGGTTTGTTGTGGTATGTTGTGATGTGTGTAGATGAAGACGGTTATCCAGTCCCCGATCCAGAGGAAGTAACTGTCGACTACCTACCCAATTAAAATCCTCAACCCGGTCGAATACGGGGCACTCTAAACCGAATGCCAGCACGCTGATCATTCAGCCAAGGAGCCGGACACTAAGCAACTTGGCAGGTTCGATCCTGGCTCAGTTCGGTGGTATCTGAAGGTGCTCAAATCCGTCAGCATCGAGTCAGTAGATTTAATGGCACGTAAAAGAACTTCTGCGGGACAACATTCCGGCACCTCGGCGTATCAGAAAAAGTAGTTAGTAGGACGTAAAACTAATAATTTACGAACAATAAGTGTTCTAGAGCCGTGGAGTACAAGGTTTGAAGTGAGCAATGGTGTAATGAAGTATCCCTTAATAATAATAATAATAATAATAATAATAATTGTTACCGTGTTTTTGCGGTAGGTAGAGGTGAAAGAAGGTGCGGGCTTGAACGGGTCTCAAACTACTGAATCAAAGTTAATGTAAAATTTAACAAGGTTATATTTTCTTTTCAAAATTAAGAAATAACAAGTACGGCAGGTACAGAGTAGCAAAGCAACAAAAGGTGCAATTACAGTATTTACAGTATTTGGGCTTCGAGCCCCGAATTCACACTTCTAGGGCAATTAGCCCAACTTTACTCCAAAATAAGTTTTACCAGAGGGGCAGAAAACCCCATTCATGATCAGGAGCACTTGCTCCAAATTACACAGAAAAGCCTCCTCGAGGCATACAACACTCAATTTTCAAGAAAGAGCTACTCGCTCTCAAACTTTAAGCCTCTCAAAGGCCACACCAAACTCCACCTTCAAGTTGTCCTCTCAGGACATAGACACAGGGGTAAAATACCCAACCTACTGAGGTCTATTAAGTGAAAAAGGTTAATTACATGACCTCTAAAATAACAATTTGAGAGGAGGCGATCTGCACTCCTAATGTATTTGTTTCAAAACCTAATTTGGCTCTAGGCCACTGATGCAAGGGCTAATCCCATACTACAGAGGTGACTTTAGAAAAGAACAATTTACATTACATTAAGGAAGAATCGGTTGTGAGAAATAAGTTCACCTCAAAGCAATATGAGTGGGAGCTCGAGAGGGTTAAGCACTCTCTATCCAATATACAGTTTAAAAAGAATAGATACTAAGTTTCTTTAAATTTTAAGGAAGGTTACATTATGGAAAAACTTCGGACCCGCCCCGATAGTTAAACTGCTGAGCTAGCAAAGAAAGAAGTTATTAATCGGCCATTACCTTGTAGTTGACCGCTGCCGAAGAAAGAGGCGCTTCCCGCCCCCTGCTATGTACTTTACACACTGAAAGATGGAACAGAAGTGGCCCAAAGACCCAAAAATCAGCAGTTTATATACTCTCGCGGAAAGTTCGAGGCGTTTCATGGAAGAAAACACCCGCCCACAATCACTTTATTGGTTCGGGATAAGCAGCATATTCAAGTTGGGGGAAGATACCTCAGATTGGTCAGAAATTAATTAAAGAAATTCGGGATTGGCTAAATACAAAATAAGGGGGAAGAGAGAGGTATACAGCCAACTTAAACAATAACAGACGGAAATTTAACAAGAAACAAAATTTGAGATAAAAATTTCTCCAAAAAACAGTTCTTTCACATCGCACTAGGGCGCACCATTGTAGTTTTTCAGTAGTGTCCTCTAGAAGAGAAAGTTCACACTTCTTACTACCGGTAAAACAAAAATACATCGAAAATGACACAGTTCAAAAACTCCAAAATTTCCAGATAGTGACATCTTCTGAGAAAGTAGAAAATTAATACCGTAGATAAAGTTCAGACTTCCTCCAGCAGAGGAGTTTCAACTGGCGCACATTTTAAATTAGCGGCGTGGAGGTGTACCGCCCGGTACAGACCTCCCCCCCCCCCCAAAAGTTCCTCCAGGGGTGACACATGCAATTTGTTTGGAAACAAGGTCCAAGTTTTGATGTTGATATGGAGATTAATTGCAGAAGTATTTATAAGATTTTCTTAATGTAGTTTGATTCAGTTTCAAAATTTTTGTTGTGACTGGCGAAGTAAAGTCTTTATGTTTGTAGAAGTTGAATTCAGAAGGAAAACTTTAGTTTTAAAGTTGAGGAAAAATTTTCTAAGTCCACCAGATATTGTTGTTGAATTCTCAGGTATAGTAATTGCTGATAGTAACTGTCCATGTAGTTGATGTTGATTAAGTTGGATGGCCAGACCGGCCGTTGCGGCTTGCGTCCAGAGGAGGCCGCCCGGGCCCCTCAAGTACCCTGAGATACCGCTCGCCCGCGCTATGAGGGGAGCAGAGGTGTAGAAGCACGCCGCGCCCGCGGTGAACATATACAGGCTGCGGGCCGGTAGCAGGTCGTGCGCCGCACATCAGCCTTGGCCGGGAGGAGAGCTCCGGCTCGCCGTGCACATGTCGTCCTCGCTGGGGTCGAGGGGGCCCTTCCTCTATCCCAGACGCGGCGCAGTGCCGCGCGGCTGCGGGGGCACTGAAACATTAAAGCTAGGCGGCAGAATTTTTTGGACCATCATCTTTTTTGAGGGCACAGGCTTGTGGAGAGGTTGAGGGGCCAGCGGCGTGCAGATATCCATGGCATTAATTAAGCCACAGTGTAGAGTGGAGCAGGAGACGGGAGCGTGGTAATGGCCGTGGCAAGGACAGGATGGCAGTTTAACGGTTCGGGGCAGGTTTCACAAACATGCTTACATATAAAACAAAATACTATAGAAGGGGCAGAAAGCCTTAAAAGTGAAACTCAAAAAAAAATATAACCTTCATATTCTTTTCAAGATAATATGAGGCAAGTTAGCACAGAAATTATACAGGTTTCACCTGAGACAAGTGAACCCTAAATATCCTCTCGGTGGCTGGATTGCTTAATAACAACGTAACCGGCGTAAGGAAATCGAGAATGACACACGGCCCATGGAATCTGGGGGCAAGCTTGCCCGCGGGAACAAAATTCTTGACCATTACTTGGTCACCTACCTTCAAAGGGGTGGGTCTCCGTCCACGATCATACCTTTCCCTAACCTTTTCATGAGACACTTTAAGATTGGCTTTAGCCTTCTTCCAAAGATCTTTAATGTTGTCCGGATCTATTGTCTCAGGTAGAATGTCACTCAGAGACCAGAGGTTAGAAAGCGGCGTGTTGGGAACAAACTTGAACATTAAAGAAGCTGGAGTAAATTTATGTGATTCATGAACCGCTGAATTCAAAGCAAAAGCTAACCAATGCAGGGACGTGTCCCACCTGGAATGATCCTCATGATGATAGGCAATAAGCGCGGACCTGAGATTACGGTTAACCCGTTCAGCCAGAGATGGTTGAGGGTAATAAGCAGAAGTAGTCACATGAGAGATGGACAGGTCAAAGCAGAATTTACGAAATAGATTAGATGTAAAAGCCTTAGCATTATCAGATACAATATATTGACACGGAGCAAAAGAAGCAAAGATAGAATTTAGACAAGTAATGGTGGACTGAGCGGTAGCCAGCTTAGTCGGAAATAACCAGGAAAATCTTGTAAAACCATCTACACATACAAAGATGAACTTGTTGGCATTTCCCTTCGACTGGGGGAAGGGTCCTACATAATCAATATACAGGCGTTCCATGGGGCGCGACGCTTGATGAGAAGACAAAAGGCCTACCTTGGTGGACATGGTTGGTTTACTAAGCAAACAGGATTTATAAGCCTTTACTAGTTCACGGATGTCACCGTCCATACCCTTCCAGATGAACATTTCACGAATCTTCTCACGAGTTTTAAAGATTCCAAGATGCCCCCCTAATGGGGTCTCATGATAGTACTTGAAGATCATAGGTACAAGAACCGCTGGAACGACGACCTTCATCATCTTATCATGCCTTGATGGGCAACATAAAACACCATTCCTCAGAACATAAGGGACCACATGTTCCCCAGAAGAAAGGGTTTCTATTATCGGAGCCAGCGTCGGATCTTCACGTTGGTATTTCTCGATATCCCTAAAGAGCATGGGATCCTCTGTTAAGATGGCATTAACATCAGATAGCATGGACTCGGGAGGAGATGGACTATCGACCGGTTCATGGTTCTCAACGTCGTTGGAAAACATACGGCTGAGTCCATCAGCAACAACATTTTCGGTACCTCTGATATGCCGGACATCGAATTGGAAGGCAGAAATACGGATGGCCCAACGGGCTATACGACCAGTACGACGCGGCCTACCTAAGACCCAGCTTAAGGCTTGATTATCTGTCTCCAGGTCGAATTTGACATGTTCCAGATAGAGACGGAACATTTCTAAGGCAAATAAAACTGCCAAACCTTCGAGCTCATAGATGGAATACTTGGCTTCTTGAGCCGACAAGGTCCTAGATGCATAGGCGATGGGTCGCCTCCCTAGTTCAGTCTCTTGAAGAAGGACTGCTGCTACTGCTGACGACGACGCGTCGGTTTGGACGATGAATTTCTTCGAGAAATCAGGCATAGCAAGTACAGGAGCATTACAGAGAGCTAATTTAAGATCTTCAAAAGCGGCTTGTTGAGAAGGTCCCCACTCGAATTTGATGCCTTTCCTACGAAGAAGGTTCAAGGGCGCCGCTCTATTGGCGAAGTTAGGAATGAACTTCCTGAAGAAATTCACCATGCCAATGAACCTGGCGATACCTTTGATGTCCTTGGGAGGTTTAAAATCACGGATGGCCTGTGTTCTAGAATGATCGACTGCAACACCATCAGGTGACACAATATGCCCTAGGAATGGCATAGAGGGCTTAGCAAAGGCAACCTTGGACAACTTGACAGTTAACCCAGCCTTACGAAGGCGATTGAGAACTTCTTGCAGATGATCTAGATGTTCTTCAAAGGTCTCCGAAAATACGACGACATCATCCAAGTAGTGATACAAGTACTCAAATTTGATGTCGGAGAAGACCCTATCTAGCAGCCTAGTGAGTACAGCTGCTCCCGTGGGGAGCCCGAAAGGCACGCGGTTGTATTCGTATAAATTCCAGTCCGTGGCAAACGCTGTAGAATGTTTAGACTCTTCGGCAAGGGAAATTTGATTATAGGCCTGATTCAAGTCCAAGATAGTAAAGAACTTGGCCTTACGAAACCATGAAAAACAAGAATGAAGGTCAGGAAGGGGCACAGATTGTAACACCACCTTCCGATTGAGAGCCCTATAATCAATGACAGGCCTGAAGCCCCCTTGGGGTTTCGGGACTAGAAAAATAGGTGACGAATACGCCGACTTAGAGGGCCTAATAATACCATCCTTCAACATCTGATCGATGATTTCTTTCAGAGCCTTCATTTTAGGTGGAGATAGTCTATAAGGTGGAAAACGGACAGGAATCGAATCCGTGACCTCAATTTTGTATTCAATAAGGTCAGTAACACCAAGAGTATCAGAGAACACCTCTGGAAATGACTGACATAATTTACGAATACTATCAGCCTGCTCCTCAGGTAGATGTCTAAGGTCTAACAACATCTCCTCCTGGGTAGGCGAAATAGATGAACATGATACAGAATTACACTTTAACAAGGGGATTTTACAATTGGAAGCAAATTTGAATGTGCACGACTTACTCTGAAGATCGAGCACAAGACCAGTGTGAGAAATGAAGTCAGCTCCCAATATGATGGGGCAAGACAAGTGCTTAACCACAAACAATTTGATTTTCCATGTAAATTTAAAAATACGAATTTTGACATTTACAGAACCTAGGATTTCCAATGGAGATGAATTAGCCGAAACATATTGAACAGGAGATGAGACATAGTCAGGTAGTTTACAAACAGATTTCAATTTTGAATACCATTGGTCCGAAATAATTGAACAAACACTGCCTGAATCTAATAGAGCTGTTATAGGCTCGTTATTTAACTCAATCTTAAGAAAAGGAACAGGTGCGGGGGTATCCGCCGCAATCCTAAGACATTCTTTGGGGCATTCGAAAGATGAATTTGAAGATAGAACATTCCCTGAATTTTCGACCTGTTTACCAGGGGCTGAGCCTCGGGAAGAGGGATTAGTCGACTCAGCCGAAGCCACTAGTCATTTTTTATTATTGGCATAGGTGGAGTTTGCACCTGAAGTTGAGCAGGAGGGGGTGCTATTTGAATTTGGGCAATTTTTGGCGATATGTGAGAAAGCCCCACATTTAAAACAGCCTTGTGATGAGCCAGCTCCATTATTTGCCCTACTAGCTTTGATCAATGGACACTTATTGCGAAGATGGTCAGGTGACCCGCAAGCATAACATTTACGGGGTGTGACTGGTCGGCGAGGTGGAGGCCGAGGATTACTAAACGAAGGAGGGGGTTCTTTCGCGACACGCAAAGAATCGGCGTATCTAACTCCTTCCGCTGAGACGGCCAATGCTTCAAGTTCAGAGAAGGTTTGCGGACACGCCGCGAAACACAAATATGACCTATAGGATGGTGAAATTCCTTCTACAATAGCCTGTACAATCTGATCTTCAGGAAAATGAAGAGCAAACACCCTAGTATAGAATTTAATATCTTGGATGAAGTCTGCCAAGTTTTCATCCAAACGCTGTACACGATAATAGTACTTCTGAATAAGGGAGGACCTGGCCCTAGCCGGGATGAAGTTAGCTAGCAAGTGGGCGTGGAAATCCTCAATAGATGATTGCTCGGCAATGGCTCTTACTATTTTGTCGGAGAGGATACCAATGGCATAGGGATAGATGATTTGCAAAATCTGACATGGGGAAAGAGAAAACACAAGGGCATGATCCTGAAATTTAACTAAAAATCTTAAAAATGAAATTACTTCACTGGTGGTATTAACGGAAAACTTAGAGGTACCTCTGAGCAACATTGCCAATGGATGAGGCAAGCTGCTAAACCCGGGTGACATAGTAGGTAAAGGTTTCAGTGGCAAGGAAGTTAATTCAGAACGTATATTATTCAACGATGCACGGCGTTCAGACTCGTGGTCCAATGGGGCAGAGATAGTTTGAGCAGCAACGGTTATCCTATTGGCTTCTCCCTTAGGAGGCTCTTCCTCGCTACCTACATTCATCGTGGTGAGTTGATCAATATTGGGAGGAACTTCCCCAGTTAACAATTGAGTGACCTTGCTATATAATTGAGAAATACTTTCAAGCAACGTACTAGCTTCCTTCCTCTGAACGTCATTCAACTTCAGAGACAACAGATCGTTAACTCTATTTGAAAAATGATATAGCCTGGCTTGCACACGCTTAATTTGATTAGAAGGAGGATCATTTTCGTCAAAAAAACTAACTACCGATGCTAGCCCAGTAGTATTCTCGGTGATCGTGGAAAGAGAGTCGTCAATTTCTTTCTCTCCCAAATTGGGGATGGAAATGGGCAAATCAAGGGACTCTCTAAGCTTGTTGGTGTCTAACGCAACCGTGCCTCCAGATTGCACATTTCTGATAGTTAACTCATAGATCAACTCCTCCTTGCGCAAATAGTTAAGATGGAGAACGTCGCGAGGACCGGGCATGATGATAGAACAATTTTGAAACAGGAAAGATAAAAAATTCCAGCAACTAAGAAAATTGTTAGGGTTTGAAAGCAATGTTTGGCCGTCAAAAGGGGCTAAATTGAGACCCATTCAACCACGCTCTGCTACCACTTGTTACCGTGTTTTTGCGGTAGGTAGAGGTGAAAGAAGGTGCGGGCTTGAACGGGTCTCAAACTACTGAATCAAAGTTAATGTAAAATTTAACAAGGTTATATTTTCTTTTCAAAATTAAGAAATAACAAGTACGGCAGGTACAGAGTAGCAAAGCAACAAAAGGTGCAATTACAGTATTTACAGTATTAGGGCTTCGAGCCCCGAATTCACACTTCTAGGGCAATTAGCCCAACTTTACTCCAAAATAAGTTTTACCAGAGGGGCAGAAAACCCCATTCATGATCAGGAGCACTTGCTCCAAATTACACAGAAAAGCCTCCTCGAGGCATACAACACTCAATTTTCAAGAAAGAGCTACTCGCTCTCAAACTTTAAGCCTCTCAAAGGCCACACCAAACTCCACCTTCAAGTTGTCCTCTCAGGACATAGACACAGGGGTAAAATACCCAACCTACTGAGGTCTATTAAGTGAAAAAGGTTAATTACATGACCTCTAAAATAACAATTTGAGAGGAGGCGATCTGCACTCCTAATGTATTTGTTTCAAAACCTAATTTGGCTCTAGGCCACTGATGCAAGGGCTAATCCCATACTACAGAGGTGACTTTAGAAAAGAACAATTTACATTACATTAAGGAAGAATCGGTTGTGAGAAATAAGTTCACCTCAAAGCAATATGAGTGGGAGCTCGAGAGGGTTAAGCATTCTCTATCCCAATATGCAGTTTAAAAAGAATAGATACTAAGTTTCTTTAAATTTTAAGGAAGGTTACATTATGGAAAAACTTCGGACCCGCCCCGATAGTTAAACTGCTGAGCTAGCAAAGAAAGAAGTTATTAATCGGCCATTACCTTGTAGTTGACCGCTGCCGAAGAAAGAGGCGCTTCCCGCCCCCTGCTATGTACTTTACACACTGAAAGATGGAACAGAAGTGGCCCAGAGACCCAAAAATCAGCAGTTTATATACTCTCGCGGAAAGTTCGAGGCGTTTCATGGAAGAAAACACCCGCCCACAATCACTTTATTGGTTCGGGATAAGCAGCATATTCAAGTTGGGGGAAGATACCTCAGATTGGTCAGAAATTAATTAAAAAAATTCGGGATTGGCTAAATACAAAATAAGGGGGAAGAGAGGGGTATACAGCCAACTTAAACAATAACAGACAGAAATTTAACAAGAAACAAACTTTTGAGATAAAAATTTCTCCAAAAAACAGTTCTTTCACATCGCACTAGGGTGCACCATTGTAGTTTTTCAGTAGTGTCCTCTAGAAGAGAAAGTTCACACTTCTTACTACCGGTAAAACAAAAATACATCGAAAATGACACAGTTCAAAAACTCCAAAATTTCCAGATAGTGACATCTTCTGAGAAAGTAGAAAATTAATACCGTAGATAAAGTTCAGACTTCCTCCAGCAGAGGAGTTTCAACTGGCGCACATTTTAAATTAGCGGCGTGGAGGTGTACCGCCCGGTACAATAATAATAATACTAATAATAATAATAATAATAATAATAATAATAATAATAATAATAATAATAACATTCAAATGAGAACAAGAATATATTTGTAGGATAAACAAAATTTGAAATAATTGTTGAAATAGAGAACAGCCCTTCTTGTGTTAATGATCTTAAATCAAGCAAGTTAGGTACCTTTCCTGAATAATTCACTTTTTTGGACGAAGATTGCGGTAACGCCGATTTTTTTATTTACCTTATGTTGCACCCACTCAGACACGTCTTATAGCTATGATGGGGTGCTAAAAGGCTAGGACTGCGAAGGAAGTGGTAGTGGCATTAAGGCACAGCAGCCCCTATTTGCCTGATGTGAAAATAGGAACCACGGAAAACCAGCCATCAGAGCTGTCGGCAGTGGGATAAGAACTCACTAGGCCTATATCCTGAATGCAAGCTAACAACGTAGCCTACTTGCTCAATAGCAGTGGTGATGTTGGTCTAAAAGTCCTCATATTACTCCGTATCGTGGGCAGAGAGTATGAGGTGACTAGGAAATTCAAAACACTGGAGGTGAGGCGTTGGACAGCAAGCGTCTTATATCATCGTTGTTCACTATAATTTATTTTCAAAATGCCGGGTACTGCGCTCTGTAGGATACAATGTAGTAATAAATAGTGTTAACTTATTGGTTTTTCGTCCTACCAACTACTTAGTACGGTTTTCGGAGAAGCTGAAGTGCCGGAGATTTGTCCCGCCGGAGTTCTCTTACGGGGCAGTAAATCTACTGATACAAGGGTGACGTATCTGAGTGCCTTCAAATACCAAATATACCAACTTGGGCTCAGAAAGCCAGCGCTCTATCGTCTGAGCCACTCAGCCAGGCAGGATAGAGTTTATCGTGTTTGGCCGTTTGGTCAGTTTCTACAATAAAAGTAGGCCTAATGTACACGTGCTGGATTGTGTTACACAGGCAACGTGATTCTGCTAATCGCCCAAAACTGTGTATTTTAGTTTTAAAAATCTTATTTGAAATAAGATATAGGCTATTCTTCGTGATTTATCTACAATTTATGCAATTGCATGCCACGCACAGAGAGAGCATAATTTATTCGATCTAATCTATTAAAAGTAACGCACCGTAAGCGGAAGAAATTATATGAATGGCGCATAAACTATCGAGTCGCTATTTCACCTTGGCACCACCCAGAGCGCTGTAGCAGCCATGTTAGCCACTGTATAGTCCTCTTCCTAGCTCGTTGTTACAGTTGGACTGGATAACATCCTTCTTCTACTTTTTGTAAGGTGGTGTTGGGATCCCTTTTATTTTTGCCCAGTCAAAATACTTGGGATAATTGTAGAACACTTATATATACCAGGTGGCTCTCGAACGCCGTACTTTCCACTTACAAATGCCCCGCATGCACAAATGATGAATGGGATATCTACCAACTGATTTTCACAGGGGAACTACTGCCAGCGGGCAGGTTAAGAAACGGAGTGTCGCTCGCAGCATGTTAACGGTCTAATGCACCCCTTGCATTAGTAAACATGACCGCATAGTTCTAGGCTGGTGTATGGTACAGCCGCACTATATTTGCTGTCTGCATATCGGCAATGGCTAGTGTGATCAGCAGCGGTGAATACACAGACATTATTTTAAGCTGGACAACCTGGTCGCAGTGCAACAGAAGTTCCAAACAGACGTACGCCTTCGACACATATACTTCGCCGAACAGTATTAGTTTTGGTTCCATACAATCAACTCTTTTATCGAGTTGAATGTACACACGTGTATAAATTAATAAATTATTAGATTTCATTTACTGCATCTTTGGCGTGTCTACAAGCAGTAGCGGCGGTTAGGGGGTGAGGTGAGGAGGGACAGTCGCTCCCACCCCCACTTTGTAGAGTAAATATTACATTTTATTCCAATTTAGCCCGCTGGAACTAGGGATTATTTAAAAAAAAAAGATATTTGTACAAGCCTTGTTGTCTTATATGCTGAATCTTTCCTGTATTGTATAGCGCGACGGCAAGTAGTAGAGACTTCGCATGTGCTGTGAGGAAGGGTAGTAGGGGTACATATTTTTTTGCCGAGGTCGTGGCCACGGAGTTATAATTCACCCGCTTGCCGCGCGCATTCGTCAGTCTGGCAGTCTCTTTATTGTCTGTTAGTTTCTTAGTGTGTATTCAAATTCTAAATTATTTTTAATTGCATAATCATGCCGTACATCTATGTAATTGTACCGGGCGAGCTGGCCGTGGGGTTACGGGCGCGCACCTGTGAGCTTGCGCTCGGAAGATAGTGGTTTCGAATCCCACTGTCGACAGCCCTAAAGATGGTTTTCCGTGGTTTCCCATTTTCATACCAGGCAAATGCTGAGGCTGTACCTTAATTAAGGCCACGGCCGCTTCCTTCCCTTAAGTTCTATCTGTGTCGATGCGACATGAAGTCAATTGTAAAAAGAAAGATATATGTAATTGTAATTTCAACGCGAGAGAATACCAACTTTACTTTCACCAGACTAAATTATTTCGTTTGTATTATGTTATTTTATGCCGGGCTGAGTGGCTCAGACGGTTGAGGCGCTGGCCTTCTGACCCCAACTTGGCAGGTTCGATCCTGGCTCAGTCCGGTGATATTTGAAGGTGCTCAAATATGTCAGCCTCGTGTCGGTAGATTTACTGGCACGTAAAAGAACTCCTGCGGGACAAAATTCCGGCACCTCGGCGTCTCCGAAAACCGTAAAAGTTGTTAGTGGGACGTAAAGCAAGTAGCATTATTATTATTATGTTATTTTATATGTAAATATAATTAATGTAATTAATCTGCCCCGTGGATTATTCGTAATAATAGTTTTTTTTTAGGTTTGGATTCAATGCTGTAAAATAAAATTTTCACCTGGTCTCACAAACATACTACGGGGCATTTACTTAATAAATAACATAACACAAAGAAATAATTTAGGAACGTTGGTATTAGCTCCCGTTGAAATACGATTACAACTGAATATTGTTTTTACAATTAGCTTTACGTCGCACCGACATAGATAGGATTTATGGCGACGATGAGACAGGAAAGGGCTACGCGTGGAAAGGAAGCAACTGTGGCATTAAAAAAGGTACAGCCCCAGCACTTGCCTGGTGTGAAAATGGGAAACCACGGAAAACCATCTTCAGGGCTGCTAACAGTCGGATTTGAAACTACTATCTCCCGAGTGCAAGCTCAGAGCTGCGCGCCAGTATCCCCAAGGCCACCTCGCCCGGTATAATTAAATAGAAGTACGGCATGATTATGCAATTAAAAATCATTTAGTATTTGAATACTCACTTAGAAACTAACAGACAGTAAAGAGACTGCCAGACTGATGAATGCGTGCGGCAAGTGGGTGAATTACAACTCAGTGGCCACTACATCGGCAAAAAATTTGTACCCCTACTACCCTTCCTCACAGCACATGCAAAGTCTCCACTATTTGCCGTAGTGCTATACAAATTCGTTAACCACGAAGAGCAACATTCTGTGCGTATTTCCGTCAATAATTGTGTTAATAATTAAAGAAAATAAACGAAGGAATTAGCAGAAAAGATAACAAGGTTTGTACAAACAGCTTTTTAAAAATAATTCCTAGTTCCAGCTGGCTAAATTGGAATAAAATATAATGTTTACTCCAAAAAGTGGGGGGGGGGGCGACTGTCCCTCCTCGCCCCACCCCCTAATCGCCGCTACTGTTTGTAGACACGCCAAAGATGCAGAAAAGGCAATTTAATAACATATTAATTTATACACGTGTAGACATTCCACTCGATGGAAGAGTTGCTTGTATGAAACAAAAACTAATACTGTTCGGTGAAGTACGTGTGTAGAAGGCATACGTCTGTTTGGAGCTTCTGTTGCATTTCGACCAGATTGTCCAGATTAAAATAATGTCTATGTATTCGTCGCTGGTGATCACAGTAGCCATTGCTGATATGCAGACAGCAAGTATTGTGCGGCTGTACCATACACCAGAACTATGCGGTCGAAAACGATGTTTACTAATGCAAGGGGTGCATTAGACCGGTAACATGCTGCGAGTGACACTCCGTTCTTTATCTCTTCATATTCTGACGTAACCTGCCCGCTGGCAGTAGTTCCCCTCTGAAAATCAGTTGGTAGATATTCCATTCATCATTTGTGCATGCGGGGCATTCATAAGTAGAAAGTACGGCGTACGAGAGCCACCGGGTATATATATGACTGGATAACATAATACATTGAAAATGAAAACCTACAACCTGTTTAACAGTCATTGACCGGGTCAGGGATGTAATGAATGAAACTTATATAGGCTGTTATTACAATGGGGTCGCCACTCTCAAGGTGATTTACTAATGAGTGATAAATACTATGAAATGATAATGGAGTGTGTTGCTGGATTGAAAGATGACGGGGAAAACCGGAGTACCCGGAGAAAAACCTGTCCCGCCTCCGCTTTGTCCAGCACAAATCTCACACGGAATCACCGGGATTTGAACCACGGTATCCAGCGGTGAGAGGCAGACGCACTGCCGTCTGAGCCACGGAGGCTCAATATAATACATTATATATGGTGTTTTTTGCCGGCTATTGCAGCCATTCCAATAGTTTAGTTGAATGCCGACAGATGGCACATACAAACCGCACTTTTAGCACTCACACGGCTATTTTTGCAATCGAGACTCCTTACAAGCATTCTCTTCGCTTACAAGGTGTGCAGCGAGGAATCCAGCTGGCTGAATGTTGGACTCGTGTACGCTACTGAGTAAAACGGTAAAAGTGTCGCCAACTTTCTTCTTCTTGGTTAGATTTGGACTCTGCAACAGTGACTCTAAATGGACAGTGTGGCCAAGTCCAGTTCAGCCAAGTACTCCATCAGCTGCTGGATGGAGAGTAATATTATTATTGTTTCAATAAAGAATAGGATAGTTCAATATTTTAAGATGCTATTTATTTTATTATACTGTGTGTATGTAGGCCTATCTGTATTTATTTTATTCAGAGCCTGACTACCTGACCTAAGACTTAAATATTTAAATTTATACGTGGTATACAAGTCTCAATTATTTAAGAGGTTAGCAATTCTGTGTTGGTGGCTAGGCCTATAATAACATGTATATTATAATACATGTGGCTTAAAATGATAATAGTCATTGCCTTGAATAATGTATGTGATGACTGCAACGTTAGCCGACATTTAAATTTTAAAAATTACATTACAATATACCAGGTTTTTATCTTAACATATGTTCTACCGTTCTACTCGTGGTACTAATATAAATAACGAAAACCTGCTACTCTTTAGTGGTGAAACCAAGTAAATGTCATGGTTCCCGGGTAGTTGTGTGCTCTGTTAATGACGGCTACGGTTTGATCCCCGCAATGAGCAGTTATATATTGGTACCACTATTAAATATAGTTTGATAAAATACTACTTGTTGCTCGATGAAAACACGCAGTTATCCAGGTCCCGGAGTACTTGTATTCGGGACTCTGTTACCGACCGCATGCGTTTCGATCCCCGTGATGTGTGACTAATTCTGGGCCCCGGTTCGATTAGCACTGGTAGATATCCGCTGTATTTTAAACATTCTCTTTGCTAATACATTGTTATTACTGTTAATAATTCTGTTCTTTTTTATATCCCTCTTCCCACAGCTGTCGGTTTGTGGGAGCGAAATGCGTCACACATGTGGATTTGGCCCTGTCGAACGGCCGCATGCCCTTCTTTGTCGCCAATTCTATATTGAGGGATGTAATCACTACTGCGTCTTTCTGTGGTGGTTTTCAGTGTGGTGTGTGGTCTGAATATGAAAAGGAGAGTGTTCGGACACACACAAGCACGCAGTCCCCAAGCCCGAGTTATTAAAATACCCCACCCAGCTGGGAATTGAACGCGGGACCCTCTGAACCGAAGGGCAGTCCGCTGACCATTCAGCCACGGAGTCGGACTATTATTGTTATCATTATAGTGTATGGGAAAATTCAACATGATTAATTTTAAAAAAAGTTGTTTTACATCGCACCGACACAGATAGCTCTTATAGCGACAATGGGACAGGAAAGGCCTAGGAGTTGGAAGGAACCGGCCATGGCCTTAATTAAGGTACAGCCCCAACATTTGCTTGGTGTGAAAATGGGAAAGCACGGAAAACCATCTTCAGGGCTGCCGACAGTGGGATTCGAACCCACTATTTCCCGGATGCAAGCTCACAGCCGCGTGCCCCGGACCGCACGGCCAAGTAGCCCTGTTAATATGATTCTAGGCGGCATTTATAACCACGTCCTTTAAGAGATGAATTGCCATAAAAGCTTGAATTCGAGAATGATAGCTCATGTCCGCCTCTGTTGTGTAGTGGTTAGCGTGATTAGCTTCCATCCCCGGAGGCCCGAGTTCAATTCCCGGCTGTGCCACGAAATTTGAAAAGTGGCACGAGGGCTGGAAGCGGGTCCACTCAGCCTCGGGACGTCAACTGAGTAGAGGTGGGTCCGATTCCCACCTCAGCCATCTTCGAAGTGGTTTTTCGTGGTTGCCCACTCTCCTTGATATTTAGAAATTTCATGATCAGTATTGAAGTGGGATTACAATAATTGAAATTAAGAGGGTTCCTCCTATATAATAGAAAGATATTTAGATATTTATTAACGTGAATAAGTCACATATCGTTCACCTGAGGTACTAGTTTAGGCACTAAACTTGTGCCATCTTCAGCCAACAAGTCAAATTGTGTGTCAATATTGTGCTTGCCCGATTTGACATGTTGGCTGATGATGGCACAAGTTTAGTGCCGAAACTAGTACCTCATGTGAACGATATGTGACTCATTCACGTTAATAAATATATTTGTACTGAATAGGAGGAACCCTCTTAATTTCAATTATTGTATTGCCCACTCTCATCCAGGCAAATGTCGGCATGGTACCTAATTTAAGGCCACTGCTTTCTTTCCCTCTTCCTTGCCTGTCACTTCCAATCTTCCCATTCCTCCACAAGGTCCCTTTTCAGCATTGCAGGTGAGGCAGCCTGGGCGAGGTACTAGCCCTCCACCTCAATTGTATCACGCAGACTCAAAGTCTCACGCTCCAAGGATACTGCCCTCATACGATTAAAATGAATGAGACAAAAAAGATCGGGAGTGACATTTACTGTAACTTTTGTAGCGTACAAGTTCCAGATAAAACAGATATTTTCGAGAATATTTGGAAATTTGTGAAATATAATATAATCGTGAAAATTATTATTTTTCCTTACACGGTAAAATCGCACAAAACGTAAAAAATCGGAACTTATATTCTGAACATCTTTCGTTATGTACAGTTTTCCGATACAAGGAGTATTAACGGAGAAATCTGAAATTTAGTCCACTGGCCTCCATAAAATTACGAACCCATTTTGTCATTGTTGTTATCATTATAATGCATGAGACAAATCTACTCCTTGCTGGGAGCGTCTTATAACGTAAGTATTAGAGCTGTAGTGATTCTGGACCACCTCGTCAGCATTTTTTCTGCTGAGTCAGCACCCGAGGTCATTGACCCCATGACGTCATGATCACATTACTGTGACGTCACATTGTTTGTAAATAAGCCACGTGCTTTTGACAGCTGTCATCTTGACGGATCATAACCTCACTTTTAAGGACAACAGAACATCGCTAACCTCACTACTGCCATCTTGACGGGACTATACCTCATTGCTACCACCTTATGCTCGTAGTGGCGCGGAATTTAAAATCCACGTGCTTTTTGACAGCTGTCAAACGGACTCTAACAACACTTTTGAGGACAACAGAACATTGCTAACCTCAGTGCTGCCATCTTGACGTGGCCAAACCTCAATTGCTACCACCTTATGCATGTGGTGGCACGCAGAATTTAAAATCCGCGGGCTTTTGATATCTGTCAACTTGACAGGTCCTAACCACCTAGGCGCTGAATTTTAAACAAGTGAACGTGGCTAACCTCAGTGCTGCCATTTTGACAGACTCTAACCTTACTGTTGCTATCTTAACCATGTGGAGGGCGTGGAATTTAAAATCCAAGTGCGTTTTGACAGCTGACAGGTCCTAACCACGTGAACCTGTTTTGAACATGGCTAACATCACTGCTACCATCTTAACTATGTAGGGAACGCGGAATTTAAATAATCTTGACAGGACTTAGCCACGCCGCGGAATTTTTTAACGATCCTAAAGTATGGGGCCTAAGCACAGTGGATTAAGGCAAGATGCCCCTTATCGACATGACACTACCTTGGAGGTGGCTTAAGGATTATAGTTTAACGCAAGCTGCCCTTCTCGTAATGGCCCTTCCCAAACTGCCCTTCTCGACATACCACCATCTTAAGGCAAGCTGCCCTTCTCGACATACTACCATCTTAGAGAACATAGTTTTAAACAAGCTGCCCTTCTCGACACTCTCAGACCCTAACCTCACTGCTAACATTTTAACTACGTTGTCTACGGAACTTGAAAATATAACAGCTGTCAAGATAACAACTTTCTCCTCCTCCTCCTCCTCCTCCTCCTCCTCCTCCTCCTCCTCCTCCTCCTCCTCCTCCTCCTCCTCCTATCTTAGCCAGGGGGTCTTGCTAGAAAACATAATTTCGTGATTAATATCGATCTCGCAATCTTGTTTGCTAAGAATAACGGATAAGACGATTAGTCAAATACTACCTTTTACCAGATATACTTACGTTATTAAACTGGAAAGCTTGGTGTACCGTTGTCCTCTTGTTCTTGTAACGCATAAGTTTCTTATTCCTTTTTTTCGATAAAATAAGAGGAGGGAACGGTAGGAGAAGGATGAGGTAAGGAGAAGGTAATACTTTTTACCTCTATTGATATTTTTCCTCTTCGATTGATAAACACATCTGAGCAGTTGGAGGAGGATGCGATAAGGAGAAGGTGATACTCTTTACATATTCGTAAATAGATGAACAAAGGAAGAGGAATAGATGTGTGATGATAATCTATTTTAGCAAAAAAAAAAAATTCCATTGTTTCATTATTTATCATCATCATCATCATCATCATTATCATCATTACTGACATTATTACTGATTTTTTGAATATTTACAAGTTAATCTATTATGGCATTCTTGTATTATTAGTGATTTTGTGTTTTTCTGAAAATGTTTTATATATTTGATATTTTACATATTAAGTATAGAAAATGATAATGTAATTTCCCTTCTTACAGATAATTATTATATGTACATTATCTACACATGGCATAACAAACACAGCTATATATTGATGTACCCCCATGGTACACTCGTAAGGGAATTACTATTCCATACACGTTTATCATCAATGGAATTAATGAGCATTTATTCTGCTCAATTTTAAAAACATGATGTCTGTGTGATTGTATTCTTTTCTGTGTACAAAAAGCGGAATTTTTAGTTGATAGTACATTGCGATAGAGTTGAACATGTAAATGGCTATCTACGCTTCAATATACGCCTTTTGCTTTTTTCATGGATTGTGAATTTTCAGTTAAATCGGCATAGATTTTTGGTGCCAAACCAATAAACTCTGACATTCTATTCATACCACATTCATCTTTAATAAGCCCTATGACTTTCTTGTTCAGTGGCTTAATGTGAAATTGATTTCAAGGTGAAGAGGAAGAAGTGTCAAAGTGTTTAGAATGGTTTCGCATGACATCGTAGACGCCTGTATTCCGAATATGATAAATAAAACTATCTGTATCCATATACAAAAGTTTTAGTTTTGAAAAATCTAGTATGGTCATTCCTAAATAAATTGGCTTCGCATACATTGAGAATTTTGCATTTCAGCAGAAATAAAGTCACGATCAATGACATGATAGGATTTAAAATTTGGTTTTGAGATGTACTTGCGTGCCCCATACCGTCCATCCCATTGATTAATTAAATGACTGTCGCGATGTTTGCGTACATTGTCCATACTTTTTCCGTACATCAAGTTATTCATGAGTTTGAAAAACGTAATCTCAAATGTTGTAGCACGTTGACGATGCTCTGTATTTAAATCAATATACGATTTAAGTCATGCTTCCTGCTTAAACGCGATAATACGGTGAATACACTCTAATCGTAAGCCGTATTCTAGGCATTGAACAAGACATTGTATCCCGAAATTTTTCAAACACATCACAGAGTAAAAGTGTGTCTACCTTCAAATACAAGTCTGCATATTCATCTAATGATTGTATATAAAATTTTGACCACACATTACGTGCATGCAAATAGTCTTCATCTGAAATCGATATTGTATGCTTATCGTATGAGGATGAGCCTAGTGACGGTATACTACATTCACTTAATACACTTGTAAATGCAGACTGAGGAGGTAATTTTGTTTCTTCTAACGTTCAAAAGCTTTGAATATAGTCATATGGCAGAATACTTATCTTTATACAAAGTTTAAATTGCTCAGGATCTGGAAAATGCTCATCAATATATTTCAAGTCATCGCTTGAAAGTCCATTTACAAGTGTATCAAGAGAAAAGTTCATAAATTTATAGCAATCTAGAAAGCGAATGCTAATATCATCTACACGATGACTGAATGAAATAAGGCGCTCATGTGCAATTACAGTGAAATTTGTGCAATTTAATTGTGCAAACTCACGAAAAATGAAGTGGCTCTCATGGCCTGACAAATTACGAAAACAAGCAAGGAATAAATTTAGGAACACGATATAAAGGGTTGCATGATTGATGCGCAGGTCCGCGATATCTCCCAGTAAAGTGGCAGTGATCTCTAACCTTAATCTCTGGGAATGCAATAGGCTGTTTGACTTTCATCTGTTTCATCATGTTAAATCATATCATCCAATGTCATTTGAATTGGAACTGGTTGTGATATAACAAAATGAACACGATGTGCTAACTCTTGTAATTCGTTTAATAACCATTCAGTACAGTTTTCTCCTCGATACATCTTAAAAAATGATAGAGATGAATCGTATGAACAAAACAACTTTGTATGCTACAGAAAACGGTGTATGCTTCTGTACATAATCAGTATACAGTTCACTCATGTCTGGTTGGCAACGATGAAAAGGTACTGTAAAACATTCGAAATCTCCATAAACAGTAAACGGAACAGGTTGCTGACGATAATAATTCTCAAATTTCATTTCAGCATTTTCACTATTTGGCAGAACAAGTTTTACGGCTGGGTGTGTTGTACAATCAACTAAGTGTGTAGTTGACATGCTTTCTGTTGTAAAGTATGGCAAGCATCTGTCACATATACACTTATTTCCTCTGTGCAATGAAAGTTAAGAGCTTAACAAACGTGAAAGGTTAGTTATAGGGCAGTAGTGGCTTGTGTTTTCATTGCAAACATACAAAAGATGAATATGGTGTTGTTTTCGAGAGGAAGCTGAATATACTGGTCGTACAAAACTCTCCACGTCGTTAAAATTTAACGTCTGTTGCCACTCAATGAACGTATCTTTATACAGTGAAGTTTTTGTAGTACGATGTGTTGTTGGTTTTAATGCCATTGCGATACACCATAGAGAGCTATAGTCATCTTTATTCTGAATATTGATAACGGCTTTTTTTATTTGCACTGGCTTTCGGAAGTGCAATGAGAAATAGTTTGGAGTGCTTTATTGCTCGCACCCTCTTCAAACTTTTGAAATTTGGCAAGCAATTCGTCTACAATGTGTTCACGAAACCATTCTGAAATATTATCCGAACATAACAGTTTTGACATTTTCGAAGATATGTAAAAAGTTTCATGAATTTCCGCATTATCTTCAAAAAGAATGAATGAGCTTGCAAGTAGGCAAGTAGGCATTTAGCACAGTATGCGTAGTGAGCAAAGAAGACACTTTTTCTTCAAAGACATTGTAGCAAGATAATAAAAAAGAATTTGGATCTAAAATATTCAATGAATTTCTTATAATACCGCTTAGTATACCTGATGAAAAGCATGTATGAATAGTCTCCCAATTAGATGCCATGACATTAAAAATTAAATATCAACGAAACTAATAATACAGGTTTCATTTTCTATTCCATGGTATATTATGGCAATTGATCGTTGATTTATATTATCTAATTCTGAATCTGACAACACACTAAATCTATTCTGTAAAAATAAATGAAAATCTTCACAGACGCACAATATTCTAACACCAAATCTTGTACTTATTTTCCGAAGAGAAATTTCTTTGAATTGTTCATTAACTGGAAGAACACTCAGTCGTCTTGTAGTTGGCCCTGTAAAGTGTCCTAGTTGGTTAATCCTTTCGACTTTTCTACAAAAAATTAAAATACATTTTAGAGTTTTACATTTACGTAATTAATAAATAAAATGTTAAAAATATACCTTTAAATAATGTAGGCGTTGAATGACCTAGTCCTTTCTCCACAAATAACAACTCCCTCTGAGATGTAGCAGCAAACCACCTCCCTAGTCCTTTCTGTGTGTTGTGGTTACGGCTGGAGATAATATATAAAAAGTAAGATAAAATGAAATAATAATAATAATAACAATAATAATAATAATAATAATAATAATAATAATAATAATAATAATAATAATTTTAAAAACCAAACTTACTTTTCAGATTAATGATGAAAATCAAGCCGCAAGATAACAATAAACGATAATTGAGTAGACAGCAGATATCAACTTCCTCTGGGCAAACCACCTCCCTGTCCTTCCTGTGTCACTGTTAATGATGATTTCTAAAAAGAGAAAAATCGTAATTATAATTTTACTGTTAATATACATTTATTTTTACAACCAGTACACATGCGTGCTTACCTTATTGCGAAAGATGATTCGTTGAAATTAAGAGAGGGGGATGAATTGCTTGTCTGCTTATATACCGGCGTATCGATCAAAGTTCATTATCTGTCTGTTTTTTTTACTACACCGCAAGATTCTACTTGCATGACGTTGACATGTGACACCGCACGTGTCGAACAACAAGGTTCAATATCTGTCAGCAATTTTTTGCTACACAGCAAGATTTTTGCCTGCTCATCGCAGGATGTGACTCAACATACGAACCAATTTTACACTTCTATGCAGAATTATAAGTAGGGGCTGAAATAATACTTTAATTTCATAGCATACACCTCTAAAGGATCTTGGCCCTACCAAGCAACCACTGCTCAAACCCGGGATTTATTAAACTAGCACCCTCAGCACCCTAAAGACATGCAGTTAAGACTACGAGGCACATAGCTGAGTCTGTAGGTTAGCGACTACTGCAGTGAGGCTCGAACCCGCTACAAGTTGATAGCTACACGCAGTGGAAGCAACAGTAGTCTTAATTGAGATACAGCCCTAGCATTTGCCTGCTGTGAAACAAAATGGTAGCGAGATTGGCATCTGTCTGTAAAACTTAGCCCTGTGTAGTTGTTGCAGGTCTTCGGGGTAAATTTTATCTGTTAGTTATTTTTACTAAACTGACGTCCTTATCGCTCTAAAGGCATACAGTTGACGATTACAGGGCACATAGTTGAGTCTTTAGGTTAGCGACTAGAACAGTGGGGTTGCAACCACACTATCCTCGAATGTAAGCTAATAGCTACGCGCAGCAGAAGCGACCGTAGTTTTAATTAAAGTACAGCCCCAGGATTTGACTGGTGTGAAAATGAGAAACCACGGAAACCTATCTTTTGGGCTGCTGACAGTGGCGTTCGAACCCGCTACAAGCTAATAGCTACGTCACCTAAACGGCGCAGTATAAGCGACCGTGGTCATAATTAAGGTACAGCGCCAGAATTTGCCTGGTTAGAAACCTCGGAAACCCATCTTCAGTGCTGTCCACAGTGGGGTTCAAGCTGACAGCTACGTGACCTAAACCGTGCAGCTACTTGCTCGGGATTCAATCGCGACACAGTTATCTAGATACCTACTATTTGCTGTAAGCTCCTAACTGCACGGCTATATGTGGTATGTCGTGATTAGGAGCGATGTATGCTGACCATGCATTACCTCATAATCTGCAGACCTTCGTAGGCTGAGAATCAGTCGCTTGATAGCCAAAGTCCTAAGTGGTTTTACGAAAAGCTAAATAATAGGTTGCTGCCTGTTGTATTTCTACTTGCAACAGGCAGGAAGTACTTCCAAGATGATTAGTCACCTCTTACAACAGGCAAGGGATACACACGTTCAGATCCCCCTTTTAAGGCGTTACTTACGATAAGCAGGGAATACTGAAGTTGAGAAACCCTTTTAGTCGTCTTTTACAGCAGGTAGAGAATACTGTAGGTGCTTGCAAGAGCACAGGCAGGAAGTGCTCTCAAGATAAGAGCACCCCTTTTAGTTCTTACTTACGACAGGCAGGAAGTACTTCCAAGATAATTAGTCACCTCTTACAACAAGCAAGGGATACACACACAGGCATAGATGCACTCGGTTTTCGAATGCCTTGCGGTGTTGGAATTTTTTTACGGTAAAATCAATAATCACCACCACTATCACAGTACAAACTTAGATAATAAAAGTACGCGCACGTATACGCATTTATTAGCTTACCTTGGATTAACAACACTTACATATAGAAGGGAAATTAATCATGATTATAATTACTTTTGCAATTAGTAAATAAGAACAGAACTGCATTTAACACACTGTACAATCGAAGTGAACATTTGCTCATGGCGAGCTAGCCGCACGCTTCACGCAACAGGAAACGGGCGTTAAATTTCAGTAGACGCAGCATTGCTCACTGTGTGTGCGCGTGTACTGACTGTTCATCGCGTCTCTCAAACATACAGAGGAATATTGTTAAATTTAATCACATAATGTTCTATCCAGTTGAGATTATTAACTGGTAGGCCTGCATAATAATATTCTATTACCACAACATTATCTGACTACAACATAGCATATTCGATCGTGACATATTCATAAAGGTATTTTCCTACTTTGACGGCCTAGGGGCGATTGCGCAAGATGGAGGATATATCCATCTTCCTTGTGCTACCGGGACTGAGACCGTTAAAAGGCAGACCCTCCGATGAGAGTAGGCTGGCTCATCACCTTGGTGAATGAACAGCGTTCCAGTCTTTATCTCCGGGTTTAAATCCATAGCGGGATAGTAGTCACAAATCGAACTCGGACCCAGACGGCCTAGGGAGTAATGAGTGAGATTGTTATGTGCAACTTCTTTATGATACCGGGATGAGACCGTTAAAAGGCAGACCCTCCGATGAGAGTAGGCTGGCCCATCACCTTGGTAAATAAACAGCGTTGCTGTCTTCACTCTTCGGAGTTCAAATCCATAGTGGGATAATAGTCATAAATCGAACTCGGACGCTGACGGCCTAGGGAGTAATACATAAGATAGCGACCATATACATCTTCCTTGTACTGCAGAAACAGGTTCCAAGTCGAGAAGGGCAACTTGCAATAAAACAATGGTACTTAGACCCCTCCAAGATGGTGACGAGAAGGGGTCATGTCGAGAAGGGCAACATGACTTAAAACTATAGCCCCTTTAAGATGGTGCCGAGAAGGGCAGTTTGCCTTACAATATGGTGGTATATCGAGAAGGGCAGCTTGCTTTAAAACTATGTTCTCTAAGATGGTAGTATGTCGAGAAGTGCAGCTTGCCTTAAGATGGTGGTATGTCGAGAAGGGCAGCTTACCTTAAAACTATGTCCTCTGAAGATCGTGGCATGTCTAGAAGGGCAGTTTGCCTTAAAACTATGTCGTCTAAGATGGTGGTATGTCGAGAACTGCAGCTCGGAAGGGCCATGACGAGAAGGGCAGCTTGCATGGAAACTATAAGGGGAATGGTCTTGTCGGGAAGGGCAGCTTGCGTTAAACTACTGTCCTTAGGCCCCTCCAAGATGGTGTCATGTCCAGAAGGGGCAGCTTACCTTAATCCACTGTGGTTAGGGCCTCTGGCTTTAGGATCGGTCAAAAAAGAATTCCGCGGCGTGGCTAAGTCCTGTCAAGATCATTTAAATTCCGCGCTCCCTACATAGTTAAGATGGTAGCAGTGATGTTAGCCACGTTCAAAGCAGGTACACGTGGCTAGGACCAGTCAGCAGTGAAAAAGCACTTGGATTTTAAATTCCGCACCCTCCACGTGGTTAAGATAGCAACAGTAAGGTTAGGGTCTGTCAAAATGGCAGCACTGAGGTTGGCCACGTTCACTTGTTTAAAATTCAGCGCCTAAGTGGTTAGGACCTGTCAAGATGGCAGATCTCAAAAGCTCGTGGATTTTAAATTCCGCGTGCCACTACGTGCATAAGGTGGCAGCAACTGAGGTTTGACCCCATCTAGATGACAGCAGTGAGGTTGGTCACGTATACCTGTTTAAATTCCTCGGCCCACGTGCTTTCGATCTGTAATCTTGACAGCTGTCAAAAGCACGCGGATTTCAAATTGCGCGTCACCATGTGCCTAAGATGGCAACAATGAGGTTAGGGTCTGTTAAGATGGCAACACTGAGGTTATCGATGTTCACTTGTCCGAATAAAGTGATGTTAGGTTCCGTCAAGATGACAGATGTCAAGTTGACAGCTGTCAAATGCACGTGGCCAAACACGTGGCTTTTTTACAAACAATGTGACGTCACAGTCACGTGGTCATGACGTCATGGGGTCAATGACCTCGGAGTCATGTGGGGAATACATACAGTACGTTTAAATCAGCTGACGGGGCATTTGGCTAAAACATGGCAGTATACATATAGAGTCACTGTAGACTCTGCGTCCTGTCACTGGTTTGCGGGTTAGTTGCTATACTTCTGGATGTACCAACCTAAATAAGAAAATAATTATATCAAGGAAAAATGTAAAATGGGAATATATCAATTTGGGAAAATTATTTTAATTTATTTATAATTGTTGTTTAGTTCTTTATTATTTTGATAGATAACCGTTTGTTTTCATGTTTTCACATAACACAGGGACACAAGTTCTAATTCTTCACGCCAGTGTGTTCCATCACGAGTTACTACTAACGAATTACAGCGGATTACAAACAAGGAATAGGATTTTACTTTACATAAATTGCTTTAACTTAAGATTTTAGATTTTGATATTATATTCCCTCCCCTATGAACCATGTGACCGTGCCACGGTGGGGAGACTTGCGCGTGACAATTAAGCAGATAACCTAGCCGCAAGTGCATCCATATCGGATGGGTGTCTGTCGAGAGACCAGACTAACAAATGGTTCACCGAAAGGAGGGGTAGCAGCCTTTCAGAAATTGCAAGGGCGGTAGTCTAGATGATTGACTGATATGGTCTTGTAAATATACTCAACATGGTTTAGCTGAGTTGATACTGCTACACGGATGAAAACAACGGAAAACTACAGCCGTAACTAATTCCCGACTACATGCAGCTCTCCCCTTATGACTGACTGATGTACTAACGATGGCTTTCTCGCGGGTAAAATACAGTATTCCGGATAGAAAATAGTCCCCAATTCGGATCTCCGAGTGGGGAATATACGAGAGGGGGCAATCGTCAGGAAGAAGAATACTGACATTCTGCGAATCGGAGTATGGGATCTTAGAAGTTTGAATCGTTGTTGTACGTTAGAGAATCTGAAAACTGAAATGAATAACCTAAAGTTGGATGTAGTTGGTATAAGTGAAGTACGTTGGCAGGAAGAGCAGAATTTTTGGATGGGCGACTACGGAATTATCAACACAAAATCAAACTGGAAATGCAGGAATTGCTTTAAAAATGAATAAGAAATTAGGTCAGCGGCTAAGCTACGACGACCAATGTAGTGAAAGGATTATTGTTCTCAAGACAGATACCAAACCAATGCCCACCACAATACTGCAGGACTATATACTTGCTAATTCAGCGGATGATGAAGAAATTGAAATAATATATGAAGAGAGAGAAGATTTAATACAATATGTAAAAGGTGATAACAATCTGTGATGGGAGTTTGGAATGCAGTGGTAACCAAGAAAGAGAAGGTAATATAGTAGGAGAATTCGGATTGGGAAAAAGGATTGAAGGAGAAAGTCGGCTGGTTGAATTCTGCACCGATCATAACTAAGTCCTTCGTAATGCTTGGTTCAAACACCACACACTACGGCTGTATAGGTGGATGAACCCCACAGACACTAAAAGGTATCAAATAAACTTCAATATGATTAGGCAGAGATTCAGTAAACAGATGTTGGATTGCAAAATTTTCACAGGAGCAGACGTGGACTCTAACTACAACTTACTGGTCATGAAATGCCATATGAAGTTGAAGGAATTGAAGAAAGGAAGGAATAAAAGAAGATGGGATCTAGACGAGTTGAAGGAAAATAATATGAGGGATTCTTTCAAGGAAAATGTTGCACGAGGTTCGAGGACTAAATGAAAAGGCTGAAGGGAACACAGGAGGAGAAGAATGGACAATCGTAAAGAATGAGGTCGGTAGGCCTGCAGAAGAAATGTTAGGAAGGAAGGAATGTTCGAATAAGGATCAAGCAATAACTCAGGCGAAAATACAAGAATGCAAGAATGAAGAGGGCAGGAAAAATTAAAGGCGATTAAAGAATGAAGTGGGTATAAAGTGCAGGACAGCTAGTGAAGAATGGCTGAAAGAGATGTGCAAGGATATTGAAGTTTGTATTGTCCTAGGAAAGGTAGATGCTACATACTGGAAAATCAAGTAAACCTTTGGAGAAAGGAAATCCACTTCTAGGGAAATAAGACAAAGCCTAAAGATGACAGAAACATATCCAACAGTTGTATCAAGGTAAAGACGTAGATGATATGTTTCTGGAACACGAAGAGGCTGTTGATGCTGACGAAATGGAAGATCCAATTTTGAGGTCAGAATTCGACAGAGCTTTGAGAGACCTATAGACACCTGAAATTGACGACATTACCTCATAATTACTGACTGCCTTTGGAGAAACCAGCATGGCGTTGTTATTCCGTTTAGTGTGTAAGATGTACGAGACAAGATACGTGCCATCCGATTTTCGACAGAATGCTGTTATGCCCATTCCCAAGAAGACCGGCGTTGACAAGTGTGAAAACTACTGCAGCATTAGTTTAGTATCTCATACCTGGAACATATTAAGATGTATTATTTACAGAAGAATGGAAAGACAAATTGACGCTGAGTTGGGAGGAGATCAGTTTGGATTCAGAAGAAACGTAGGAACACGTAAAGCAATCTTTACTTTACGTTTAACCTTAGATGATCGAATTAAGAAGGACAAGCCCGCGGACATGCCGTTCACAGATCTAGAAAAGGCATCTGATTATGGTGATTGGACCAAGGTATTTCAGATTCTGTATGTGGTCGGGATCAGATACCGAGAACGAAGAATTATCTGCAATCTGTATAAATATCAGTCTGCAGTGATAAGTGTCGAGGGCTTTGAAAAAGAAGCAGCAATCTAGAAAGGAGTGAGGCAACGCTGCGGTTTGTCTTCCCTCCTTTTAACTGTTTCTATAGAACAGACAATAAAGAAAATCAAAGAGAAATTTGGAAAGGGTATCACTATCCAAGGAGAGGAAATCAAAGACCTGAGATTTGCCGATGATATTGTTATTCAATCTGATGAGACTGCAGAATAACTTGAGAAATTGCTGAGTGATGTGTAGAGAGCGTTGGGGAAGGAACACAAGATGAAGGTAAATAAGTCCAAAAGAGTAATGGAGTGCAATCGAATGAAGTCAAGTGATACAGGAAATATTACGTTAGGAAATGAAGTCTTAAAGGAAGTACATGCATATAGTTACTTGGGTGGTAAAATAACTGACGATGGCAGAAGGAAAGAGGACATGAAGTGCAGACTAGAACAAGAAAGAACTTTCTTAAGAAAACAAATATACTCACTTCGAACATTGATATAGGAATTAGGAAGATGTTTATGAAGACTTTCGTATGGAGCGTGGTATTGTATGGAAGTGAAGCATGGACGATAACAAGCTCAGAGAGAAATTAGAAAATTTGAACTGTGGTGTTACAGAAAAATACTGAAGGTCAGATCGATAGATCGAATCACGAATGAAGAGATACTGAATCGAATTGGTGAGAGGGGATCGATTTTGCTCATTTTGATGAGAAGAACAGATAGAATGATGGGATACGTCGTAAGGCACCCAGAACGTGTTCAGTTGTTTTTTGAGGGTAGTGTAAGCGGTAAAAACGGTAGAGGTAGACCAAGGTTTGTATATGATGCGCAAATTAGAGCAGATGTAGGATGCAGTAGTAACGTAGAAATTAAAAGGTTAGCACAGCATAGGCTGCCATAGAAAGCTGCATCAATCCAGTCTATGTATTGATGACTCAAAGAACAACAACATATTACTTTCACTGAAAAAGTTTGTTATTACTTCTGCAGTGTGAACTGTGGGATGGTACACCAAACATGATACATTTAGCGGAAGGTTGTAGCCTGACTATAGTAGCATGTTCATTAATTTATGACGTTGTTATTCATATATTGTGCATTGGAAGTGGTTATGATTTATACTACCAAATTCCTCTCCACGGTTACATATGTTATTTTCTATAATATTTAGACAAGTGGATGTTCCGGCGTGCGTGCATGGTTTAAACGAATCCGTATATTTTTAGTAATATGACGACGTGTGCACTTCCTAAATGAAAACCATCATATATTTGGTACGTTCTTCGAGAAGTTGAATAGGTGTTTGCCTTTCTTGTGTGATGATCCATGTCAGTCGTCGTTCCACTGTGCTCTGATGAACCTTTGACAAATAAATGTGTGTGTGGTACTGCGCTGTAATAGTCTAATCTGTCACCCATAGCTGCCTCGTTTGCTATTATATCAACTGTTATATTGCCCGGAATACCTGGATGATCTGGGACCCACGTATATACTATCTTATATTTCCATAAATATGAATCATAACTTTATTGAATTTTGAATATATCAGTTGTTTGTGCTCTCGGGGTTATCTAAAGCCATTATAGCACTTAGAGAATCTCTAGAATTCCGGAGTATTTTATATTCAACAAGTCCAGTCGGACTGCGAATATTTCTACTGTAAGTGAAGAACTAAGGTGCGGTAGTGTGTACTTTTTCTGCTGCCAGTTGTGGAAAATGAAATGCTGCTCCCACTCCACTTGGGTTCAGGCGCTTTTAGCCATCCCCACATCTATTGTTATGATAATAATAACAATAATTATTATTATTTAAAGTAGGCTAAATATTTTTTTCATAACCTGACTATCTTTCCTTGGTAATGGGTTGCTTTCTTCGAATATTTTTTGAACGATGTCTGGTTTTAATACACTATCTTGGAACTGTACTGTGTATTTGGGATGGTGTAATGTTTGTACCATATTAGTTTGAAAAGTTCTTGAGTGGTTAAAGGCCCGTAGATGAGCAGGTTATTATTGTTCTTCACTTACAATCTGTTTTTACTAATATTCATTTTAAGTTGTAATTTAGTGAGTAGGTGATGGCTTTATTTATTTAATTCGTTTAACAGATATTTGGTTGCAAATAATCTACGTCTGAACTTTAATGGCGATTCCGATGCTTCAGCTGATAGCGTATTCGTTGGGGATGATGGTAAAGCCCCATAATTAATGTAATTATTTTGAAAAGAAAAGTGTCTAGTTCTCTTCCTTGTGAAGAGGAAGCTGCGTCGAGAAAATTACAGTAATATTCTAATACTGATCATATTGTATTTTTTACACCGCAAGGGACCATCTATATAGAACCTCTAATATTTTATCGATAGTATTTCGTGATTCTACTACTGACAGTTTAATTTAATAGATTACTATATCGTCTGCATACTGTATAATTCTTGCTTGCTGAGTCATCACATTTTCTCATTATAATGTACTTATAGAAGATGCAAAATTGGACTTAGGATATCACCTTGTGGAAACCTTTAGAAGTGTTACTAGAATCAAGGGTTTTCCCTATGGTTTTCCGACGTTTTCTGAGAAGTTGCCTTATTATATTTATAACCTGTGTAGGAAAATGACAATTATGTGGTTTGGTTAGGCGTATATCTATGTCTACATTAGCATAGGCCCCTTTTACACCGACAAATAGAGCTGTTAATCACCCTCCACAACTCCTAGCAAGTAATAAGTCTGTCAGTAGTATACAGTATTTAGCGCGTCGGCCGTACTCCTGTCTTTTAGGAAACCAAAGTAATGTATACTTTGGAATTATATTATAATATTCCAAACACCATATTAGGGGTAGTAATGTAATTCGTTGGAATATTTTTCTAAAACATGGGCCCAAAGCAATTTCTCTATAGCCGTTTTTATTTTCAGGGTGTTTCCCTTTTTTAGTATTGGAATGATTTAAAAATCATTCCAATCTGCAGGGATTGTATTATGGTCGGGCACTGTATTCAATTTATTTTGGAAGTTAGATTTAGCTTACGGTTTGAGATACTTCAGCATTTTTGTGCTATATAATATCCACCCGGACTAGTACCTTTCCGAAGTTCGAGAGCCATATCAAGTTCCTTTGTTGTGATTGTTTTAGATAAAATGGTGAATTTGCCTGAGGTGAATGTGATTTGATATTCAAATTAAAACTCCACATAATCAGGTGTCAATTGTTGGTAGAATTGAAAAATGTCGATATGGTCGTATTTATTGAGAATATTTGTGTAAGGATTAATTTTTTATGGCCGCCCACATATCTTAAATATGTGTTTGTCTAATGAGAACATTTAAAAATGTTCTCCCCGCATTTCTTCGTATTTCGTTAAAAGGGGACTGTATGAGGCGACTATATTGTTAGTGCTGAATATAGTTACAATATGTACCATTTCCTCTACGTTCTTCAGCGAGATTTGTCTTTCTTTTGGATCGCATTATGAATCACCATCTAATCTTACTATTCTGCATTTTACCTACCTTTTTAATTTTCCATGGGGTAATGAATAGTTAAATATAATTGGATAATTAGTAATAAACGTTTATGATGAAATATGAAACGTATTTTATCTTCAATATAGGTTGTGAATAAGGAGTAATCAAAGGCCCGGAGGATACGGGAGGTGTTAAAACAACACATTCCGATATATTTGTTTTCCTAAATGTATTATTATTATTATTATTATTATTATTATTATTATTATTATTATTATTATTATTATTATTATTATTATTACTGGAATTTGGTGTGTTTCATGTAGTACACTCCAATTTATGTGCTAGACCTATGGTACAAATAGTTCAGTCTACGCGCTTTTATTAATGTTCGGTACTGTTAGTCTGGTAGGTGAACCATCATTTAAGATGACCAGATCGTTTTTATTGTAATGCTTACTATATTCTTCCATTTTGGAAATCTGGATTGGGCGATTGTTTTGGGCGATTTCCCACAAAAGAGTAGCGTTACAAAAATGTTGCAAAGTTTGGGCTGGGAAGACTTGGGAGAAAGAAGAAGAGCTGCTCGACTAAGTGGTATGTTCCGAGCTGTCAGTGGAGAGATGGCGTAGGAGGACATCAGTAGACGAATAAGTTTGAGTGGTGTCTTTAAAAGTAGGAAAGATCACAATATGAAGATAAAGTTGGAATTCAAGAGGGCAAATTGGGGCAAATATTCCTATATAGGAAGGGGAGTTAGGGATTGGAATAACTTACCAAGGGAAATCTTCAATAAATTTCCAATTTCTTTGCGACCATTTAAGGAAAGGCTAGGAAAACAACAGATAAGAAATCTGCCACCTGGGCGACTGTCGTAAATCCAGATCAGTAGTGGTTCATTGATTGGATATTCTTCCCTCTATTGGGTTATGCGCTTTTAAGTCACGACCAATATGATATTAGTTGGGAACTGCGAGAAGAAGGTTTCCCATTGAATAAAATTACCCTTTATCCACGGTGGAAGGTATATGGACACAGTGTATACGTCTCTAATGTAAATTGATTTAGCTTGAGTTACATGTATAATATACTTTAATAGATTTTTGAAAATACATGTTTGTCTAATTAATATGCAAACTCCTCCGAAGTTAGTACCATCATGCCGTATCGCATAAAAACTTTAAATACGAAAAGATTTTTAACCATGTTCCACTCAGTAAGATTATTTGTGGTTCTAAGGATTTTAATAGATCCACTCATTCATGTTTCTTCTTTAGAATAGTCCGACATTTTCATTGTTATAACTTCATTTTTTTCACTTTGAAATACTTTTACTTCCCATCAAAAGAAGAACATCGTCATGTAGTAACTTTAATAAATGTTTTCAAGGACGTTTTCCTCATTTTGTCCATTATTAACTCAAATTTCTTAGAGGTATTTTAAAATGTTTCACTTGAATTAACATTTTGACTAAGAGGTACTACATCTGCCGAGAAGTTGGTTACATAATTATGTACACCCTGATCGTATTTTTTTCCTATATAGACCTTCGTGAGGTAGATGTGGGAGTTACATGTATAATATACTTTAATAGATTTTTGAAAATACATGTTTGTCTAATTAATATGCAAACTCCTCCGAAGTTAGTACCATCATGCCGTATCGCATAAAAACTTTAAATACGAAAAGATTTTTAACCATGTTCCACTCAGTAAGATTATTTGTGGTTCTAAGGATTTTAATAGATCCACTCATTCATGTTTCTTCTTTAGAATAGTCCGACATTTTCATTGTTATAACTTCATTTTTTACACTTTGAAATACTTTTACTTCCCATCAAAAGAAGAACATCGTCATGTAGTAACTTTAATAAATGTTTTCAAGGACGTTTTCCTCATTTTGTCCATTATTAACTCAAATTTCTTAGAGGTATTTTAAAATGTTTCACTTGAATTAACATTTTGACTAAGAGGTACTACATCTGCCGAGAAGTTGGTTACATAATTATGTACACCCTGATCGTATTTTTTCCCTATATAGACCTTCGTGAGGTAGATGTGGCCTCCTTAATATTAGGATTTACAAATCTCGCTACCGGAGTAGTAATATGGACCGAGATGGATCACAGGATATTTGTGCAATTAAACTGCAGGGCTTTGATTCTTATTTCGTGCTAGATCATACCAGGGAGTCCATATTTGTATTGTCCATTAATAGTTCCTCATTATTTGTACCGTTTTCTGGCACCATATCGGGAAATCTCCCTAAATTACCTCATCCACTGTCCAAAGGAATTGTTGTTCTACAGAAAAGCTATGCACACTGTCATCGTAATCTTACAGCAGGCCGTCAGGAAGGTACTTGGAAAACAAAAAACCGCTGATGTTATTGGGCGAAAGGAAAATCGCAGAGTGAAAGAGGAGAAGTGTTAGTGGTGATATTTTCACGTATATTTTTGTAAACATATAATTTGACCTCATTAGCTACGGTTCTTCAGAGATATGTGATGGTTGTTTTGGAGCTTCATCTCCGTAGTTCAGTTTTATGGTTGGGTACGTGGATACTGAAAATGCCAAATAGTTGCTGTGTTTCCGACTGCAAAAGTAATTATTATATAGGGGGATGTGACTTTTCTTGTGGACAAAACTCGAAGAAACGTTTGAATAAGGAAAATATCGTGAAAATTAACGGTAACAAAAATACTGGTACTACTGTGTTTATTGCTCATTTTTCATAGGACCAGATTGTTCGGGAGCTGAGAGCAATCTGTCGAGATACGTGGATTTTCCACTTTACTTTTCATTTTGTTCATTTTCTAGTCACTGTTTTAGCCACCGCTGGACATACTGTACCTTTTTTAGGAAAACATTTTTGTCAGATACGTAGGATGCATAATATGATCGGTGTAACCACATACACATTGTAAATAGACAGGTAAAGCTCTTTCGTAGCATTGGTGCTAGGGAAGTCGGAAGCTTGCACCCGCCACTATCTTACGGCACTACAGATTCACTGTAAAGATAAAAGTTACTCTATTGCATGATACGAGATTTGACGGATAAAATTCTATTATTGCTGATAACAATCTGTTAATGCCAGACTCCATAAATTTTTATGTAAAGATAGTGAGATTAATTCTTCTATTGTAAGTCCATTCGGAGATTAGAAAAGGACATTTTTGCTTTTCTGACACGTTTTACATCTTAAGGAATTTGACGAATAACTGGTTTAATGTGAAAAATCAAACATTTTGTAATTATTTCCTTCTTTTAATGACGATCAAGCAATTAAAACTGCCGAGTTCGGGGATGTCAAAAATACACATGAAAAAGAAAAATTGTGTGTCATAAAGTATGCAGCAGGCCTTTCATGTACCGTATGTTATCCTAGTAGCTTTGGGAGACAAAATGTGAAATATAGTGAAATTTATAATCAAATCAATCACTACTGATCTGCATTTAGGGCAGTCGCCCAGGTAGCAGATTCCCTATCTTTTGTTTTCCTAGCCTTTTCTTAAATGATTGCAAACAAATTGGAGATTTATTGAGCATCTCTCTCGGTAAGTTATTCCAACCCCTGATTACCTTTCCAATAAACAAATATTTGCCCCAATTTATCCTCTTGAATTCCAACTTTATCTTCATATTGTGATCTTTCCTACTTTTAAAGACACCACTCGAACTTATCCGTCTACGAATGTCGTTCCACACCATCTCTCCACTGACAGCTCGGAACAAACCATTTAGTCGAGCAGCTCGTTTCCTTTCTCCCAAGTCTTCCCAGTCCAAACTTTGCAACATTTTTAGCGCTACTCTTTTGTCGGAAATCACCCAGAAAATCGAGCTGCTTTTCTTTGGATTTTACCACATCATAAAAAATCTATTGCAGGTATAGGTTCCCATTTTGTGTTGTTAGGTAATGATACAGAAGGTATAAAATAATGTTTGAAAATTATACATAAATAGTGGTTAATGTTGACTGAAACATCCAAAGAAAGACAAAAATCTAAGGGAGAGATTGGCTGATCCTGTTAGGTGTAGATCAAGAAATTTGCAATATTAGAAATCTTTTGCTTTGTGGTTAAGGAAATAGAACAGCCCAGTGATTGAAAGGTCTATTATATGTGAGAAATTGAGCAGAGAAATATATACTGCTATTCTTGACACAATAGAGTCACTAATTTAATCAACACAGTATTTTCTAAAATAACTCGGGTTTTCACTCTGCCACACTGGAATGTTTTCAAACCGATGAATTAGAAAGGAGGTTTGGGAAGTTCAGAAGAACGAGTGGCTTTAATTATCATGTTTCTCTGCTACAGATTATTTAATCTGAGAGGAAAGTCAAAGTGACCGGTTTATTTAACTTCAGTAAAGAGGAAGTACCCGTTTGTTAAAGACTTAATACATGATATCAACAGTGCATCAGTTCTCAGTGATCATGATATTGATTTGGGCCTGTTTGAATAAACTGATGATATACTGACTAATAGCATGGAATTTGAGTTAGATTCTAGTTCTTTAGAAGTAGTTGTTTTAATTGCTGGTTGTGTTAATTATAATGTAAACAGTAAAAGTGTGTAGTTCCTGTCATGACATGCTTGTATGAGGATGTGTTTTAGAAAGTGTGCTTTCCACTGATATGAATACCTGAAAAATATCTATCATGAAAGTCTGAAGTATCCTTCTGAATTGTCTATGCAGTTAGATATTAATGTGTGTTAATTGTTGCAGATATTGATTTCAGAAAAGTATGGACAGTAAGAACCCTCCTGGAATGTGAAATAAATTGTTAACTTCCTGTCATAAAATAATTATTTAGTGATTGATAGTTTGTATATTGAACATTTTTCTGTTAATTGTGAATGTCGGAAACCATTAATTCAGTTATGCTCTGCATGAAAAAGAATAGGATCAATGTTCTGTAAAATAATTGCTCTAGAGAAGGGATGGCGAACCCGTGATACGCGTGCCACTGGATGACACGCGAACACGACTTCTGTGGCACGTCAGACAACATACCAACATACAGTATTTTAATGCTTTTAACATGTAATAAATAGATCAGAAATCTTGTTACTGTTATGTTATTATAATATTACGCTTTAATAAAGAAGTATGTCTCAGTTAATAATGTGGCCATATTTTTTAAAAATGTATGAGGTTAAAGCAAAAATATGCCTAATTCTTTAAAAATTCTGTTTTTAAAATGCAATTTTCAGTGATTGCAAAATAAAATCATGAAACACTCAATCGAATGGATTTATATGTAATATAATCTAACTAAATGAATTCAGGTGAAAGTTTTCGTGATTGTTTTAAAGGAAAATAACCGATGTCACACTAAACAGTAAAAGGTAATAAATAATACCTTAATTGACACTCTAGTCCGTAAGGTTTTGCCATCCCTGCTCTAAATCTACAACAGATCTGATGAAAGACATTAAAATGATGATGTCAATCAGGACAGAATAGTTCAAAAAACGGCTAGAAAATACACTGCCAAATAAGAAAGAACGGTTAGGCTATTGAGTACAAACTTTCGTAAATGTTCAATTCCGGCCCGTTCCGTAAAAATCAAAAAAGAAAAGATAAAGTAAGTTTAGGCTACTCGGGTATAACATTTTGTTAAATTGTATAGCATACTGTCAACCCAATCTCCTGCTATATATTGAACAGTTCCGCGGTGGATAACAGGCGCTCGTCCGACCAGTCGCGTGACATCATAAAAACCTACCTGGTGCCTGGTATAAGATTGCCCTGTAGGTTTGCAGATTGAGTGGAAGAAGCACAATACAGGCAGTCATGTACTTACTGGAAGTAGATGAAACCCTGAGCCACCCTATTGTGAACAACTGCAAAAAGACTTCGACAATGTTATGAGATGGACAGATGGAAATATTGTAAGATGATAAACGGGGTTAAAAGTCAGGATGTGAGTTTCATTAACAGGAAAAGTCCTCTCAGTTTTAATTACAGGTTGATGGGGTGTAAGTTCCTTACGTGTTATTAAGAATGAAGCCATACTTTTCATTGTCGACTTAGTAAAACGTAACAAAAACTTTTCAGTCTGTCAATCACACTGCAATTACAATATAAATTATAACACTATAAACATACATGTAAAAATACACACTATTATACAAAGAAAGACATGTTTCGTTCTACAAGAACATCCTCAGATTCTATCGAATCACTTAAAGCATGCTTATATATGTACAGTATTGTTTACTTTGCGTAAACTTGTCAATGGTAGAGAGTTCAATGATAACATGAACCAGTAATGACAAAAATAAATTTACACGTATTCATATAATGAAAAACTTACATACTTATCTAGACTGCCGATGCTAAATCCGTTGTCACCAAACACTATTTCAGGACTGTGGTCATGGAAAGTTTTGGGTAAAGCACACTGCTCTCGGAGAGGGGAGGGGACGCATGGGAGAGGTCTCGTGGAGCGTTGTGGATCTCTCCCATTGGATGTTAAAATCGAGTATACTGTACCGTGTAGAGGGGAGGGGGAATTAGAGCGGAGCGAGTGGAGCGCAGTGGAACCTTCTATCAACACTGAAGAGGGTAGTGGGGAGAGAAGGTTATTAACCTACTGCATGTTAAAATGCATTTTTATGTAGTATGGATGAACGCAAATTAATGATTTTAGGTGAATAAAGTAAGGAACTGAAAGAGAGACTAACTATTAAGTGTGGACCGGGCGAGTTGGCCGTGCGCGTAGAGGCGCGCGGCTGTGAGCTTGCATCCGGGAGATAGTAGGTTCGAATCCCACTATCGGCAGCCCTGAAAATGGTTTTCCGTGGTTTCCCATTTTCAGACCAGGCAAATGCTGGGGCTGTACCTTAATTAAGGCCACGGCCGCTTCCTTCCAACTCCTAGGCCTTTCCTATCCCATCGTCGCCATAAGACCTATCTGTGTCGGTGCGACGTAAAGCCATAGCAAAAAAACTATTAAGTGTTATTGTTATTAAAGCTCATTTACCGAGCTCGATAGCTGCAGTCGCTTAAGTGCGGCCAGTATTCAGTATTCGGGAGATAGTAGGTTCGAACCCCACTGTCGGCAGCCCTGAAAATGGTTTTCCGTGGTTTCCCATTTTCACACCTGGCAAATGCTGGGGCTGTACGTTAATTAAGGCCACGGCCGCTTCCTTCCCACTCCTAGCCCTTTCCTGTCCCATCGTCGCCGTAAGACCTATCTGTGTCGGTGCGACGTAAAACAACTAGCAAGAAAATGAAAGCTCATTTAATGAGTAAGTGTTGTCCAGATGTTATATGAGTAGAGCGAAGAGGGAGGATTTTTTAAGTGTGTATGGTCATTTAGGTTACTTACGTTAGCTTTTTTGCGATGTAAATTCCGATTGCTTCCTTTATAAGTTACTCAAAGATTTACTTTAATTTTCGAAGTGTACAATTTTAGATCTGTGTTGATGTCTGTGAAATGGTGTGAACAGTCTTATATGTGCTCCCCGAAGGCTGAATGTCGATTATATCTGATCGCGTTTTTATGTTCTTTGTATCTTGTGTGGAAATTAAGTTTCGTTTGACCTGAAATGAAATGGCGTATGGATTTTAGTGCCGGGAGTGTCCGAGGACAAGTTCGGCTCGGCATATGCAGGTCATTGGACTTTACTTCCGTAGGCGACCTGCGTGTCGTGATGAAATGATGATGAAGACGACACATACACCCAATCCCCGTGCCAGCGGAATTAACCAATCATGGTTAAAAGTCCCGACCCTGCTAGGAATCGAACTCGGGACCCCTGTGGCCAAAGGCCAGCACGCTAACCATTTAGCCATGGAGCCGGACATTCGTTTGATCTATATATGTGGCATTGCAGTTAGGTTCTTGGCACTTGAATTCATATACACTTACTTTGAGAAAAGAGTATTTTTTTGTTTCTGTTGCACTTGCCGACGAGTGTCTGTAGTGTGCTGTTCGTTCTAAAGGCTACTTTTAAACCATTTTTCTTGAAAATATTAGCTACTTCGTGTGTGTTCTTGATGACGTAGTTCAGAACTACGTATTTTTCGTCATGTGTGGTGTTTTCCCGGCGATTTTTCTTATGTTTGTTTAATAGTTTATCTACTGTGCCTGGAGAGTGGTTGTTTCCTTTCGCGATTTGTTTAATGATTTGTATCTCTTCGTTGAAATCCCCTGTGCTCATTGGTATGGAAATAGCTCTGTGTATCATAGTGTTCAGTCCTGCTATTTTGTGTGTGTATGGGTGATTTGACTCGTTGTCAATAGTGTGCGACGTCTGAGTGAGCTTTCTGTATACTTTGTAAGATAGGTTGTCATTATTCCTGTTGATTGTTATGTCTAAATTGGTTATTCTCTTGTTAGAGTCTGGCTCCATTGTGAAAATGATGGACTTATGTAAAGAATTTAGTGTGTTTAATAACTGGTGTGCATTAGTGACTTCATTATCACATACGAGCATATGACGTCATCCACGTATCTGCTGCAGTGTAACATTCCTTTTGAATGCCGGCCCAGTAAGAAAATGTTTTCGAAGTTATTCAGAAAAATATCTACTGTTATACCTGATAATGGTGAGCCCTTGGCTAACCCTTCTTTTAGGCAATACATTTTTTCGTTGAATGCAAAGCAATTTTGGTGTAGTGTTGTTCTAAGAAGGCTAATCATTTCTTTGATTTATTGTAGAGATGGGATTTCTTTAAGAATATTTTCGATAATTTTAATGGATTCATCTATTGGTATGTGGGTGTACGTGTTAGTGATGTCGAAGGATATCATACGTGTGCTCTCTGTTATTTTAAGTTTATTTAGTTCTTTAACTAGTTCTAGGCTGTTTTTAATTGATCAGTCTTCTTTAAGTGAAATGTTCTTTTTTAGAATTAGGTTGAGTTGTTTGCTTAAATTGTAACTGGGTGCATCTTAAAATGTACTATTGGTGTAATGGGACACGACTGTTTATGTATTTTGGTGAGGGCTCTTAGTGTCGGGTGGGGGTGGGGGGGTATTTGGGAGTTTTGATGGTGAGGCTTCCTTTTTCTTGTTTTGTGAAAATAAAGTCTGTTTCCTTGATAGCTTGTTTTATTTCGTTTTGAAATTTATTTGTAGGGTCGCGTTGTAATTCTTGAATACCGTTGTTGATAAATTCTATTGTTTTTCTCTATGTACATTTTTTCTTTGTTATGACTGTTATGTTACCTTTATCCGCATTCGTGACGGAAAGGTTGTCGTTTTTAATTTTGTTCTTAACTGTTTTAATGCCGAGTATTGAGGGGAAAATTCGGTTGTTTGGTGGAATTTTCTTGTGCGATAGTTTTTAGGGCTCGTTGGTGACTACGTTTTTTTATAATGTCTCTTTGTGGAGAGAGTATTTTGTTGCAAACAATTTCTACGTCAGTGATGAGCTGTTTCATGTTGTTTTCTTTGAAAAGGTAGTTTCATAGTATGAATTATATCTGCTAGAGAAAGGTCTCAAATTCAATTTCAGGACACCTACTTTCCTTACCTATTAGCAAATCGGCACGAGATCTTTCTCTTGGGTCGTCTAGGGTTCTTCGTCACTTGTTTAGGTAAGAGGCGGATTTCTGTAGCTTAATCTATCTACTAAATGAGAGGAATCAATTACAGTAAATCGATGTTTATTTGAATATATTTCGAAATAAAGTCGAAGAGGCATATGACACTTTAACAACGAACTCAACCTTGTCCGTAATAAAAAATAACAATAATTATAATGCTGATGAGAGATACTGGCTTAGGAGACCTTAACTCAACTGCCTGAGGGTCATCATTACTAGAAACCACTGTCTTAAGTTAAGAGTGGAATAAAGAAAATCTCGAGATCCCTAAGATCGGCTTTCATGTGAGACTGTACGTACCATCATAATGATTAGTGACGATCCAGCCCCCGTAACACGAGCTCTGGACTCTTGGTATAATTAATACAGTCCAATCTGTATGTGCCATACAGTGGTTGTACGGCATGGGCCTTTAATTGAATCAATGTGACCTGCGACTATTTCATGGACCGACATCTAACTTTGTAATTTACGTTAAAGTAATTGTGGATGACGACCGCAAGAAAAATGATGCTATAATGGCAGATGGCCCTAATCTAAGTCACTGAGTTTGACGACCCCATGACCATCAACATTTTAAGCTGAAGGCTGAACACAATTAAGTTACAGTAGTTGATGACCAAGTTTTCCACATTAATAAATCCCCAGCACATCTGATACTCAACAAATCAAAATAAAAATGATAACAACAACAACAAACGCTCACAACACTTGTGGCAGTAAAGTCACTTTTCATCGGACACGTCCCCTTAATCTTTACGGTACGTTAAAGTTGAGATTTTCCAGCGAATAAACTAAATTTCCAGAATATATTTTCAAGTTAGTTACTTGATTTTAAGTTAATTCTCAAATACGATTTCACTAAGTTTAATAATTTAATAAATTGAAATAATCTCATAATCATAATTGATAACACATTCTATCTGCCCGGACGAATGGTTTCTTCAAAATCCCTAATTAGCTCAATTACAGTGTTTGTTTGTTTATTTATTGCTCACTTTCTTCATCGCTGCTGAAAACGCGATACATTTTACGCGATACATTTTACTCTCCAGTACTATTTATTTATTTCACGACGTCACTCACAAGCTTCCATTAACACCAACAATTATTAATGTTACCGTGGTTTGGTGGATCAGCAGAGGTGAAAGAAGGTGCTGGGATGAACAGGTCTCAACTTACGAAATTAAAGTTAACTTAAAATTTAACAAAGGTTATATTTTCGTTTCAAGGTCAAGAAATAACAAGTATAACAGGAACTCATTTGCATATCATCAAGTTAAGAAAGTACAATTACAGTTTATTAATGGATTTTGGGCTTCGAGCCCCAGATTCACAATTCTTGAGCAATTAGCCCAGCTTTACCCAAATACAAGGTTTGACAAAGGGGCAGAAAACCCCAATCATGCCCAGGAGCACTTGCTCCCTATTACTCAGTAAAGCCTGCTCGAGGCACACAGAAACCAACTTTAAGAAAGAGCAACCCGCTCTCAAAGTTCAAGCCTATCAAAGGCCACACCAAACTCCACCTTCAAGCTGACCTCCAAGCACACGAAAACAGGGGTAAAAATACCAACCTACTGAGGCCTATTCCATAAAGAAACAGGACAATTACCTGGCCTCCAAAATACCAACTTGAGAGGAGGCGAAACTGCACTCCTAATACATTTCTTTAAAACCTATTTGGCACTAGGCCGCTTATGCAAGGGCTAATCCCATACTACGGAGGTGACACGATTGAAAAATTTTATGACATTACGAGTAGAAGGGAAACTGTTATAAAAACGTAGTCACCTCAAAACAAAATGAATAGGAGCTTGAGAGGGTTAGGCACTCTCTATCCCAATTTGTTGTTAAAGAGACAGAATTTATACCAAGTGTCTTTTACATTTTAAATATAGGTTACATGAGGAAAGTTTCGAACCCGCCTCGAAGGTTAAACTGCTGAGCTAGCAAGCAAAGAAGTTATTAAAAGGCCATTACCTGATGGATGAACTGCCGCCTGAAGAAAGGGGCGCTTCCCGCCCCCTGCTATATAATCACACAAGGAAAGATGTTACTGAAGTGGCGAGGAGACCAGAAAATCAGCAGTTTATATACCCTCGCGGAAAATTCGAGACGTTTCGTGAATGATTACAACCCGCCCACAAAATTTTATTGGATAACAGCAAAAACTAATACACCAGACGAAGAAGAAACACCTTATTGGTGGAAAATTAATTACAGAAATTCCTGATTGGCTACATTCAAAACAGGCGGAAAGAAAGGATTCTATTGCCAACTCTCAAACCTCAGAACAAAATTTAGCAAAAACAAAACTTATGAATGTTAAATTTCTTCCGGACAATTCATTCCTTTACACCAGAGAGCGTTATCAGTTTTGGTAGAGACATCTGTTAGAGAATGTTCAAAGTTCTTGCTATGGAGCAGACAAACACGAATCGAAATTGACATAGTTCAGAACACTTCAAAATTTACAGTAGAGACATCTTCTGAGAAACTTCAGAATTAACATGGTTGTTAAAGTTCAGGCTTCCTCCAGTAGAGGAGTTTCAACTGACGCAATGTTTGAATTAGCGGAGCGGAGTTGTACCGCCCGGTACAATTAACAAAGTAGCTTGGATAATCCTAACGTTAAATCCTACAATCTGCATAAATTAACACGCAGCGTAATGTAACCATTCATGTCACATCGATTCGTGATATAAAACAAAATAAGACTTTCTAAAATCTCAAATAATATCAGACAATATTACTAATTCTCAAATTTCGACATCCCTGAAAAGGGTTACTTACAACATCATCGTCTCATTTCCGTCGCTTCAAAAAATGAATTTATATCTTTATTAAATGAGTCTATTCTAAAGAAATAAATCTGACTCCAAACATTTTACTACACGTGAAAAATACAGTTAGTTTCTTTCTAGTAGCGAGCTCTACCGATTAACTGCTGGTCGGGATAACGGAACACAATTCTCCCCTCTGATATCTTGAAACGAAACACATGTGTGCTAGTCGCGTTTAACTGGCATTTAAATGAAACAACAAAACTCGATCGATCTCGCTGGCAATTCTCATAAAATAATTCTTCACCCACTTAGATTATGCGAAGAGATTTACTTTAAGACGTCACTCAAATATTCTTATCCATAACGGTCCTACGGTTTCACGTGGGATCCTAATTATGAACTGACCCTACTCCCATCTCAATAAATCACACAAAATAACTCCTCGGGTTTATTACACTGAACGCCCAGGCATCAACACTACAGGATTTCAACAACCTGATTCACAAATCATTCCTTACTTCCCATTTCACAAGACCGAAACACTCGCTTAACAAAATCTCGACACGACACTAATATGGAAATATCGCTCTTGGGTCGTCTACTCTGCTGTTACACAAACACTCTGTGACAGTTAAACAACTCTTCCCGCATATCTCAGGTAATATTTTCAAAATCGAAACTCACAATCGTGTCTTGCAGAAATTTTACTGTTGTTTCCCCTCGTCAATTCTACACAGTTTCAACAGACTTTGGAATAGCAATCCCTGTAACAATATTTTATCGATCTCGCTTCTTAAAATCCCATTAACTAAAATTTACATCGCTTAACACAACGGTATCTTCACGTCAGCTCTAAATGAATAACCACGGATTATGCTTACATGAATTCGTCCGTACCTCGAACAGAATTTTATGACAAATTAATATCTTAACTTTGGCAAACCACAAATATAGAAAATAAACGTACGGAAATGACACTTTACTTATACACATTATATTCGTTTCTCCACCATCAAAATCAACTATGCTACACCTTTCACACGCAATCTTCCTATCAAGGACCAAACACGTCTATCGAGCTCTGACGCGCACACGCAATAATTTGTATTTATTACTTCAATTGCAGGATCGCGGCATTAGAATGACCGTCTGTTACCTGTCCCTGAAAATTACACGAAGTTTACAACCTATCTCCACTTGGAGATGATACTGCGGCCACCTTCGGCCAGAACCTACCTTCACTTTGGACTTAGTCTTTCAAACGCTGGTTTATAGAGTTATTGTGACGTACGTGGATTCACCTCGGATTCAAATGACACAATGCGTGATTGCAAATGGCGCCTCGCTCTTGTATAGTTTTTTACCCCCACTCTCATGCCATTTTCCCTTACCGCCAAACGTTTTACAGGCACTTTTCATACCCCATAAAATGTATTGAAGGCAGGTATCACTGTAACAAATAGTTGTTAATTTAGTAGCAATATTATTGATGAGCATTTAAGAATTTATCTCAACGAATTAAATTGTTAAATTACCTCTTAAGATAGGCGCTATATTTGGTTGATATACCAGAGTTTGAAAGAACAGGCACGGTTTTTGACAAATTTCCTTCTGGAGCTATTTAGCGATCCAAAATCTGCATCATTAATGACCAAATTGTTTCACTTACAATTTCCTAACATTTATTACGGTACTTTCGTTGCAATTCTTTTTAAATGTATTTTTGTTAGAACAAATAATCCACTGCATCCATACTCCTTTTCCACGTGCGGGTGACCTAACTTCTTTACCGTGAGAATGAGAACTAACACCTGTCCTCTACGTGCCGTCTCTAGTTAGAGATAAAAATGTAGTTAGAGCTCCTGACTCGTAATTTATATGGGACTTCATGTAATGACTTGTTCCTTATGACACAAAGGTCATGGGTTCAGTATTGAATCAAAATCTCAAAAAACTATTACTACCACATTTAACTTGGTAACCTGTCAACCTTTTCCTTTCTGTCGAAATTCGCGCAGAGAGTATCAAGACACCATTTTGTAGTTAATTTCCCCCGCTTCATCCCAATAAACCGGGTACCTTTTGTTGTCTGTAAAAATTTTGCCCCCTCCCTCCCGCTTTATCCCACTAACCCGGGTACTTTTTATTGTCCGTAAAAAACTTTGCCCCCACACCTAATTCCCAATCACCACTACTGTTAAACGACAAACACGTTTTAGACATTGTCTTAACAAATTGGAATCTACTGATTTGTCCTTGCTGTAACTCCATCATTCTTGTTCCTAAATTTGTTCCTTCTCACCCATCATCTGATAAATTACCCAGCTTCAAGTTCGATTCAGCTTGAATGTCTTTGAGACTGCGAATAAATGTATGTGCATGAACATTTCATATAATTATATAATCAGACTCAAAGTAAGGGCGTGTAGGGCCTACACTCCTTCTAACGCATAGATAGCGGTGGGACAGAACTCCACATGACCTTCAAAGAACCAGGAACGGAACTCTAACTCCTGATTTTTTAACCCTGCTCATGAGGACAGAACAGGTAGTCCCTGTAGGGAATAAACAGTTGTTAGCAGTCAAGAAACCGATACTGCTTTCGATTATCCATATTCCATTTATGAAGTAAATATACTGAATGGGGTAAGGAGTTGGCTCACATTGAATAAATGTAATTCTCCTAAGTCAGGTCTCATTTTTCAGGCAACTGTGGCGATTCCTGACCAAATGATATTCGAAGTGGCTCCTGACTGAATATCTCCAAGCACAACCTTCTGGACGGATGCGATGGTCAGGTACTGCGATGTGGAAAGGGAATGAGAAGTCGATCACATTAATTTTTCTCTGAAAAGACCTTGTTCAATGAATCGCAAATTATGATTTCCTAACGCAAATCACTTCGGAGGTACAATACTCCCCGTTTCGGATCTCCTAATGGGGAATGTTTCAGAGGGAGGGATCGATATAGAAATGAATACTAATGAGAAGTTCAATATAGAGACAATATAGAAAACTTTAAATTTTGAAGCTGGAAATGGACAAATGACACTTGAGCATAATGGGTTTAAGTGAAGTACGATGGACCGGACAAGGTGAAGTAGTTTCTGGAAAATATGCGATGTTTTACTCAGGCGGAAATTGAATTGGTAGTGTGAGATAAGTTCAGGATATTAAGCCGTTTGATGTTGTAAAAATATGTGCACATATTGTGGATATTTTGATAGTACAGTTTTACGTGCTGACATCGGATCATGATGATGCAGAAGTGAATGAAGTATATGGCAAAATTAGTGAAATCTTACAGCAAGATGAAAGAGGTAAGGTCAGTTCCATGATCATAGGGAACTTCAACAATGTTGTCTGAGAAAGATGTGAGCAGAAGATTGGGACCTTACGGACTGGGAAGAAGAAACGATTGAAGGATGATGCATATCGTCTTCTGTCAGCAACAACGTTTGGTAGTAACCAACACCTGGCACAAGAAGAGGAAAATACAGACCGGGCGATTTGGATGTGCTGTTAGGGGCGCGCAGCTGTGAGCTGGCATCGGGGAGATAGTAGGTTCGAACCCCACTGTCGGCCTCCCTGAAAATGGTTTTCCGTTGTTTCCAATTTTCACACAAGGGCCTGTACCATAATTGAGCCCACGGCCGCTTCCTTCCCACTTCTAGGCCTTTGCTCTCCCATCGTCGCTATAAGACCTATCTGCGTCGGTGTGATGTAAAACCAATTGTAAAAAACGGAAAATCCAGCTGTTTGTTGGTAAAGCCCTGCTGATCTCAGCCGATATCAGATCAACTCTATCCTTGTCAAGAAACGATTCTCGGGCAGTGTGAAATATGCGAAGACTCCACCAAACGCTGATAATGACTCAGACCTCATTCTGCTAGTAGCAAACATCCCAACAAGATTCAAACGTATTAGAAAAGCATATAAAAGAAAATCGAAATGAAACTTAGAAGGACTGCGTGATAACTCTAGTGAAATTACATTGGGAATAAAAGCTTAGTGAATTGATAGACATCAACCACAGCACTCAACGTGAGTGGTAGAGTGTAAGAAATGTCCTGTTGGCCACGTCGAGCACCAGTGTCAGTAGAATAGAGAGAACACCTAGGAAACCATTGATGTTAAAAAAGAAAGATGTAAACACAAGAACACTAATGCTGTGGAGTGTAGGGGATTGAGCAATAAATTAAGAATAGAGAATGATAGAGCAAAAGATAAGTACAGTGAAAGAAACATTCGATGATATCATAAAGTTTCAGCAAATGGGAGGATGCGATCTGATGTACTAGAAGACTAAGGAACTGTAATGGAATGAAAATAATAATCTGGATATTTGGAATAGGAGATTCTCAAGGGCAGTTTGCTACAAACCGAGGAATAAAGTATCCAAATCTGGGGAGACTACACAGAAGATCTGTACGATAAGACAAACCTACCGCAAGCCATTAAGGTAGAAACGTAAGAACTGGGGATGAAGACAACAAAGGAACTACCATATTGAAGAGTGAATTTGAAAGAGACATAAAGGATATGGAGAGGTGTAAAGTGTCTGAAGAAGATGACATACCGGTAGATTCACTGAAGACAGTAGGAAAAAATGGACTGAGGAAGTTGACTCATAGTTTTAACGGGATCAATGAAAACGGAGAATGGCCAAAGGATTTTCTTCATTTGACTATGATTGCATTAAAGAAGACGCAGAGAGCCAAGAGAAATGCGTTAATCGTGGAACCAACAGTTTGATCTCACATTTAGAAAACGTAGTGGTACGTATACTCAACAGACGACTAGAACGGAGGTTAGATAATAATAATAATAATAATAATAATAATAATAATAATAATAATAATAATAATAATAATAATAATAATAATAATAATAATAATAATTTCGTGTGGCTATTTCTAGCCAAGTGCAGCCCTTGTAAGGCAGACCCTCCGATGAGGTTGGACGGCATCTTCCATGTGTAGGTAACTGCGTGTTATTGTGGTGGAGGATAGTGTTATGTGTGGTGTGTGAGTTGCAGGAATGTTGGGGACAGCAGAATCACCCAGCCCCCAGGCAACTGGAATTAACCAATGAAGGTTAAAATCCCCGATCCGGCCGGGAATCGAACCCGCGACCCTCTGAACCGAAGGCCAGTACGCTGACCATTCAGCCAACGAGTCCGACGGAGGTTAGATGAAGTAACAGGAGAAGACCAATTCGGTTTTAGGTAAGGAAGAGGTACCAAAGAGGCCATCTAAACGCTAAGAGTCATATCCGAGAGAGTACTAGAGGACAAGGAATAAATCTGTGTCTACTTTCTTGAGCGGCAAAAAGCATTTTACTAGGTAAACTGGAAAAAATTACTGGAAATACTGAGAGGAATCGACATTGACTATATCTACTGTGCCCTGACAGCAGTCCCTGTGACCATGCTGTAAATTTTAATTCGGTATCTCAGTGTTGGGTTAAGCCGCGGCGAAGCAATGCAGTCGGAGATCCATGAAGGCTCCACTCAAGGGACGTGCAAGTCCGACGAGTTGGGACACAGGTTAATTAAGTGGACTGTTATCATCGTGGCTTTTAACGTGGAATGTAATCATCATTTCCTGCCTAAATTACGTGAGTGTTCCGCAATAGAGTATTAAGAGATCGAAGATATTGGCATATTCGACGAGACACATTGACCAACTTTTAATCTTATACTAAATTAAATAATTATCCTAATATTCCTACGCTACTTTAAATGATAACTCCGTAAAATGTTTTATTTTATGGAAGGATCTCCCGTTTAATGACTTAAAAATAACTTTAAATGCATCAACTACATTAAAAACAAATTATTGGCAACACAAACGGATATAAAAGGAAAATGTTATGTTAAATTGAAAATAAATACCTAATTTCAAGCTCTTGTTATAAATAAATATAACATTGTCAATCGAAACAAAAGAGACAAAGTGTCCCTCTGCTGAAGGCTTACATGGGAAGATCAGTTGTCAATCTCGCATTTTTCAAAAAATAAATCACTGGGAATTATGGAATCTTCCACTTCAGAATGTTATTTCCTACCCAAACATCTTATAATATTCCGTCATTTCTCCTTTAAAAATCATCGCACTATACGTCAGTATCTGCCTATCTAGCAACTTGAAAATTACCGTTATTCTAACCATATAAAATCACCATAAATGCAACAGAAATGTTTGAAAGACACAGGATCATAACATAATGTAACATCCATCAACATCATGCATTTAAAAGACAGACTCGATCTTCTCGTACGTCCATCGGTGACCGCACCTAGATAAAAAAACATCAAGAGACATTGCAACGTCTACAATAACCTTGACTAACTACGTTGATTCTGCGCCTCCGGATACCACTGCGACGTTTGACCTGGAATACTACATTAGCACTAGGCGTCAACTCAAATGATCTACAAAATCCAACTAGCAAAGAAATGGTTTACTTACCATAGAAGATCATATTTCCTTTACGACATGACCTCAATATCTTTACGTTACCGATTATCTTGCGAAGATCTTAAACATCCCTTTAATATCGTGCGCTCTGGTCAATCTTGTATTTAAATAGGATAAAATGTGATGACCATCTACTAGTGTTCGTGAGTGCAACATCCTATAACATTATTCTAAAATACGGCCTCGTACCTAAATAAATTATTCATCACGACAACATCAAAATTCACGCATGACCAACATAGTTCCTACCGTCAATACCATCATCAGGACCTTCACATAACATCATCATAAAATTCGCAATCCTAATGACATGTCTATAATCATCACATCTCTCTATCCACGTAAATATTTTCAAAGATCCTACCGTAACTAACACCTTATTACATCGCACAACTCGTCATGCACAGCGAATTCACAATACTAAAGAACAATCTATTCAGGCAATTATATAAAATTACTAAATACGTTGCCGCATTAATTCCATATCACCACAATAGTATCACACTTCTATTATCAAACACTGTATTTCCACACAAGCACATAACATTTTGAAGACCACAGAATCGCACGTCGCAAAATACCGAGCTCCTCCGAGGTATTCTGAGCTACAGGTTAAAATTAACGTTCATTACCATAACACCATTACGGTACCAATAACATCCATGTCGAAAAAAACTTTCGCAAAACCTTGCTAGCAAACATTAAAGAAATCTTACACAACTATCGCATATTATCACAACGTAGTCTGGCTCACCACACTAGACGTAACGATCATAAATATTACAACGCAATGTCCAACAAATAACGGTCGCTTTCAAGTTAAAATTGTTCATGTCAAAATTGACAACAAAATAAATACTACTCTACAACTACAATAAGCAATTACGTGGCGGAATATGTATAAGATATTCAAGTACTCATCCTGGGTTGTTGCTCCACGACGGTGTCACCTTCCGAGTTCAGCTCTCACTCAATAACATTATCAAGTATTGTCCATCACATTTCAGATCAGATCCTTTGAGGTCCCTCTATTTTAGTTGTTCATGTTGATACGTGCACACACAGCATCTGAATAATTATCTGATGACGTTTCCATATTACCTGAAACTTAGAGATATCAATTAGAACAAGGTCATACACCTTAATACAATTTTAACAGTTCAAGCGATACACTTGCCTTTTCATTCAATAACAAGATATCTTGTTTTACAATATTGTATGTTTATAATATGCCAATATCTCTTTAATAACTCCTTTCAATACAATCTTTTCCCTATGAATTCTTGCTTCCGATCTTTCTGATGTGCAGATTTAGAGTGTATCAACTTCTTCAGAGACAAAACAGATTCTACTACAACATAATAATTGCAGACGGTTTGCTTTTCAGAATTCTTCTCAGCTTCTAGCTCCCATATGTTTCTGACAATTGGAAACATTTGACACATAATGTAAGACGATCTCGTACAAATCAGCTGTATTAGTAAAAGAACTTATTTAATAATTGCCGCCTCGTATTTAGGTTAGTAATCGATAGTTTCCTTTCTTCATCTTGATCGTCGGATCGTGCGAGACTAAATGTACAAGGTATGGCCCTCTCATATGAATTTATTGTTTACATATTTCATGGCCCTCAGTAACATTCTGTCGCAGATATACTGCCGTTCATGCATTCCGGAAACTTTACTTGAAGAATGCGTATTATTCATATAATCCTGCCCTATGTTTCACAATATTAACTATCTACCAACATTTCCAAGATACCACGGGGTTTAGAGCTGGTTATCAATCTGCTGATATCTTCAATTCGGCGATGCCGTTCACGTAATTAGACAAATCAACTGCCCTCTAATTCATCTGGAGGTGTGATAACCGGACATAAGATTTCATTGACGTTATTTCTCGACATAAACTTCCAATGTGTCCACCAATCTCATCCTGACATACATTGGAAGGTTATATTCCTCCTCTACTCAAAAATGAAATTTCGTATGAAAGGAGAAATTTCATGTTCATGCCAGATCTTATCATAATTATCTTCTTCAATGAAATCTTCTTTTATCACGTCTGAAATGAACGAAAATAACTCTGGTCTTAAGATACTGTTATACCATATCCTGTCTGGACTTCATCATACGTCATCTGATCCGTCGGTCAGCGAATAAACATCCCAAGCATCTCCGTTTCTTTCGTCTTCCACGATGATATTGACTTCCTCCTCTTCAACGATCGGGAAACTGTACTGTTTAAGACTTGAAGCATTGAAAATAGCAATGTTGTTGGACTCCAAACTCTGTATTTTATAGGCGTTATTGCCCAGTACTTCAATAACTTTGAACGGCCCGATGTACAAATGTGCAAACTTGGAATAGAATTTTTCCGTGGGACAAGATACGGCTGGTTTTCTTACAAGTATTGCTATACCTTTTCAGCAAATTCTCAATTATCCCTTGCTGTTCAGGATTTCCTCCTATTCCACTGTCGATTGTCTGTCCACATACAGCATCTTCTGTGTCGTATCTTTCCATTATCTTCTCGGCAACATGTGCAGCTTCATTTATTGAAATGTTCATGGTTTTCTGTAGCTCGCTCGTTTCCTTGTTTTCTATTCTAGCTGTAATGTCTTGTCCTCTTTCACCGTCACATCTGATCCTTATTTCTTCTTTCTTTAAATCAATTACTATGTTGTTTTCCCTGATAAAATCTGATCCAATAATTAAGTTATATTGGATTTTCTCCATGACTACAAATGGATGTTCCATTAAATTTCCTCCAATCTCTATTGGCAAATAAGTTTGTATCTTGCATTTCGTGACCTTGTCTGGAATTATGCCCTTGATTTTCATGTTGGCAATCGGAATTACAGGCAAGTGTGCTTTGTCTTGTAACTCTGAGAATAGTAGTTTGGAGATGATACTTATACTTGCTCCAGTATCCAATAATGACAATACTCGAATACCCAATATTGTGACGTAAATAACGGGCAGTCCTCTCTTTAATTTTATTCCTTTAGGTAGACCATCTTCGTGCAACAATTCCTCGGGTTCAAATTCCCACGATTCGATTCCTGCTATGACCCATTCGTGCTGCCTACAATTTGGATTTAACTTAGTAATTCTATTATTTGTTACTGATTCCAAAACGAAGTTTTTTTTTTCACCCCGTCATTGCCTTGATTATTCTTGTCAAATGGTGTGGCTGCGGGATTTAACGTTTTATCAGTATCTTCTTTTCTTTGTTCTTGCTGATATAACAGACTAGTCGCGCCCACGCAATCAGCGTTCATATCTTGATTCAATATCGCTCGTTCCCATTGCTTACACTCCTGCTGCTTTCTTAATTCACCAAGGTACCTTTCTCTTTCCTTGTTTATCTCCTCGTCCTGTCGAATATCTGATTGTCTTGAATTTTCTCGATACCTATTTCTGCGGTACGGCCATTTATCTCTGTTCCGACTCCACCTTGTATTTCTGTAATACCTAGGATATCTCCGCTCTTCGTTTCGAAACGGTGTCCACTTCTGGCGCGCCTTGTCACTCTTCTCATCCCTATGTTCCACTCTTCTGTAGCCTTCATTTGTCCTAGGTCTGTCTCCTTGACCATGACTGTTGTATCCCTGATTTCTTTCTACACCTTCATCTCCTGCTGGTGTTACAACATTTACCGTCGGATCGACGTGTCTTACTATGCGGCTATTAGTATGTGTTGTCGTGCTGTCAATTTGCCGAAGTATCGACTCCGCTTGCACGGCTGATTGAATGTTTGCCGCCGTCAATAATCTCTGTATATCCGCAGGGAACTGTTTGATTATTGCTCGTACCATTTCTGTTTCTGTAGGTGGAGAATCAAGCTCCTTCAGTCGATGAAATTGCATCGTGAAGTATTCGGCAAACCTACTCGGTCCCGTTAAAGAATATTTCTTCGAGTATAGATCGAGTCTGATTCCTTGCTGTATGTCTATTCCCCAGAATTTATCCAAGAAAGCTTGTTTAAAGCCTGCATAATCCTCAAAAACGTAGCGAAAAGCTTTAAACCAAATGAGTGGTGCACCTTCTAAGTGTTTCTCCACTGTCTTTAACTGACGCTCTGCAGATACCTTTGCTTCCCTAAAATATTCCTCAATCTCTCTTAGAAAACCACGAGGAGTCATACTGGATCCTATATTTCCGTTAAATTTCTTAGGCCTATCTTCATAAGTGCGTATAATGTTAACAATCTGGGTTCCACTTCCTGTTTGAACTGTCCCGTTGTCATTAATATCAACGCAAAGCTGTGGTATCTCAAATTGACTGTTTACTTCAGTCTTCCTTCCATCCTCAATTATCGTCTGTCGGTCGTTCAACGATGATACCAAATTTCTATTTGTTTCGTTTTCAATTCTTAGGTTCTGTACGTCCTTTTGAATAGCATTTAAGTCGTCTTTTAATCCTTTTATTTGTTGATTCATCAAAGCTTTATTCTCTTCAGTTTCTTCCGTTATTAAATTGAATCTGTCATTGATCTGTTCCCTTGCTTGGGTTATCTCTTTCCGTATATTCTCATTGGTGATAATGACTTCATCCGATACCTTCTTGAGTTTTCCATCCCAACTATTATCAGACTCTTTCATCTTCTCCTGCATCCCGTCTACTTCCTCTTTGAGCTCTTTAAGGTCATAGTCGACTTGAACTCGCAACTCTTGGATGCTTGACTTAAAATCATCTTTCAATTCTTCGAATTTTTCTTGAAAATTCCTCTTATTCTCAATCATCGCCGCATTCACTTCTTCTTTTAAATTTAATACTTCTCCTTGTACTTCGGCGACTTTCGATCCTAATGATACAATCTCTTCTTGCATCACTTTCATATTTTCTTGCACCATATCGGTGATTCTGTCGAAAGTTCCTTGCATTTTTTCGTGTGATTCGTGAATTTCTGCTCTAGTAGTCCTCTGTGATTCCTGTATTTTCTTCTCGGTATTTTCTTGCGACTCTCGTACTTCTTGAATCTTTTTCTCAGTACTTTCTTGCGATTCACGTACTTCTTGAATCCTTTTCTCAGTACTTTCTTGTGACTCTTGAATTTTCCTTTCTGTATTTTCTTGTGCTTCCTGAATTCTTTTTTCTGTATTTTCTTGCGCTTCTTGAATTCTCTTTTCCGTACTCTCTTGCGATTCCTGCATTTTATTCATTTTTCCAGCAAGCTCCTCCAATAACAGTTTTACTTGAGCAAGAGACGCCATCGTAATTTCCTATATCGTTCCTTATTGATAATAAATCACTCTCAATCTCACTCTACAGTCTTTATCTAGTGTTTCCACAACACCTATACCTGCCTAGCACCTCACGAATTAAATTCAATAAATGAACGTATGGGTCTCTCCGGATCTGACCCGAAATATGACGGACATCCTACAATAAGTGACACGGAACAACCTATCGCTCTATCCGAGTTAAATGACTCATTATCCCGATTAACAAGAGCTGAAACTTTACGGAAAATCCTTCCATAATGTCATAAAATGAAACTAAGTAAAATCGTAGTACTAATTAACGGTCAAATCCTTCCAATATTACTCATAAAATATATGATTAAATAAATATTTCAAACATTCTTCACCAACAATGTTGTAGATTCAATGTTCCCTGATTACCAATGTCTTTTCGAGTTTTCCTTTCTTTAAGTCCACTGCCACGCGATAAGTAATTCGACTCTAGTCGTTTGGTAAATAAATAATTCAACTCTGGCCCCACAGTTGGGTGTCAAGTAAAATTATTTAACCTATATGTGCCCTGACAGCAGTCCCTGTGACCATGCTGTAAATTTTAATTCGGTATCTCAGTGTTGGGTTAAGCCGCGGCGAAGCAATGCAGTCGGAGATCCATGAAGGCTCCACTCAAGGGACGTGCAAGTCCGACGAGTTGGGACACAGGTTAATTAAGTGGACTGTTATCATCGTGGCTTTTAACGTGGAATGTAATCATCATTTCCTGCCTAAATTACGTGAGTGTTCCGCAATAGAGTATTAAGAGATCGAAGATATTGGCATATTCGACGAGACACATTGACCAACTTTTAATCTTATACTAAATTAAATAATTATCCTAATATTCCTACGCTACTTTAAATGATAACTCCGTAAAATGTTTTATTTTATGGAAGGATCTCCCGTTTAATGACTTAAAAATAACTTTAAATGCATCAACTACATTAAAAACAAATTATTGGCAACACAAACGGATATAAAAGGAAAATGTTATGTTAAATTGAAAATAAATACCTAATTTCAAGCTCTTGTTATAAATAAATATAACATTGTCAATCGAAACAAAAGAGACAAAGTGTCCCTCTGCTGAAGGCTTACATGGGAAGATCAGTTGTCAATCTCGCATTTTTCAAAAAATAAATCACTGGGAATTATGGAATCTTCCACTTCAGAATGTTATTTCCTACCCAAACATCTTATAATATTCCGTCATTTCTCCTTTAAAAATCATCGCACTATACGTCAGTATCTGCCTATCTAGCAACTTGAAAATTACCGTTATTCTAACCATATAAAATCACCATAAATGCAACAGAAATGTTTGAAAGACACAGGATCATAACATAATGTAACATCCATCAACATCATGCATTTAAAAGACAGACTCGATCTTCTCGTACGTCCATCGGTGACCGCACCTAGATAAAAAAACATCAAGAGACATTGCAACGTCTACAATAACCTTGACTAACTACGTTGATTCTGCGCCTCCGGATACCACTGCGACGTTTGACCTGGAATACTACATTAGCACTAGGCGTCAACTCAAATGATCTACAAAATCCAACTAGCAAAGAAATGGTTTACTTACCATAGAAGATCATATTTCCTTTACGACATGACCTCAATATCTTTACGTTACCGATTATCTTGCGAAGATCTTAAACATCCCTTTAATATCGTGCGCTCTGGTCAATCTTGTATTTAAATAGGATAAAATGTGATGACCATCTACTAGTGTTCGTGAGTGCAACATCCTATAACATTATTCTAAAATACGGCCTCGTACCTAAATAAATTATTCATCACGACAACATCAAAATTCACGCATGACCAACATAGTTCCTACCGTCAATACCATCATCAGGACCTTCACATAACATCATCATAAAATTCGCAATCCTAATGACATGTCTATAATCATCACATCTCTCTATCCACGTAAATATTTTCAAAGATCCTACCGTAACTAACACCTTATTACATCGCACAACTCGTCATGCACAGCGAATTCACAATACTAAAGAACAATCTATTCAGGCAATTATATAAAATTACTAAATACGTTGCCGCATTAATTCCATATCACCACAATAGTATCACACTTCTATTATCAAACACTGTATTTCCACACAAGCACATAACATTTTGAAGACCACAGAATCGCACGTCGCAAAATACCGAGCTCCTCCGAGGTATTCTGAGCTACAGGTTAAAATTAACGTTCATTACCATAACACCATTACGGTACCAATAACATCCATGTCGAAAAAACTTTCGCAAAACCTTGCTAGCAAACATTAAAGAAATCTTACACAACTATCGCATATTATCACAACGTAGTCTGGCTCACCACACTAGACGTAACGATCATAAATATTACAACGCAATGTCCAACAAATAACGGTCGCTTTCAAGTTAAAATTGTTCATGTCAAAATTGACAACAAAATAAATACTACTCTACAACTACAATAAGCAATTACGTGGCGGAATATGTATAAGATATTCAAGTACTCATCCTGGGTTGTTGCTCCACGACGGTGTCACCTTCCGAGTTCAGCTCTCACTCAATAACATTATCAAGTATTGTCCATCACATTTCAGATCAGATCCTTTGAGGTCCCTCTATTTTAGTTGTTCATGTTGATACGTGCACACACAGCATCTGAATAATTATCTGATGACGTTTCCATATTACCTGAAACTTAGAGATATCAATTAGAACAAGGTCATACACCTTAATACAATTTTAACAGTTCAAGCGATACACTTGCCTTTTCATTCAATAACAAGATATCTTGTTTTACAATATTGTATGTTTATAATATGCCAATATCTCTTTAATAACTCCTTTCAATACAATCTTTTCCCTATGAATTCTTGCTTCCGATCTTTCTGATGTGCAGATTTAGAGTGTATCAACTTCTTCAGAGACAAAACAGATTCTACTACAACATAATAATTGCAGACGGTTTGCTTTTCAGAATTCTTCTCAGCTTCTAGCTCCCATATGTTTCTGACAATTGGAAACATTTGACACATAATGTAAGACGATCTCGTACAAATCAGCTGTATTAGTAAAAGAACTTATTTAATAATTGCCGCCTCGTATTTAGGTTAGTAATCGATAGTTTCCTTTCTTCATCTTGATCGTCGGATCGTGCGAGACTAAATGTACAAGGTATGGCCCTCTCATATGAATTTATTGTTTACATATTTCATGGCCCTCAGTAACATTCTGTCGCAGATATACTGCCGTTCATGCATTCCGGAAACTTTACTTGAAGAATGCGTATTATTCATATAATCCTGCCCTATGTTTCACAATATTAACTATCTACCAACATTTCCAAGATACCACGGGGTTTAGAGCTGGTTATCAATCTGCTGATATCTTCAATTCGGCGATGCCGTTCACGTAATTAGACAAATCAACTGCCCTCTAATTCATCTGGAGGTGTGATAACCGGACATAAGATTTCATTGACGTTATTTCTCGACATAAACTTCCAATGTGTCCACCAATCTCATCCTGACATACATTGGAAGGTTATACTACACATGGGACAAAAAAAAGGTACGTCTGAACCACGGAGGAACAGAGAGTGTGGAGATAAGAATATTTGTCCTGCAAGGCTTCTGCATTTCACCCATATCATTCAATGTACGGAGAATGGCTGGCCAGCGAGACCTTTGGAGGAAATGGAGACTTCTCAATAAGTCAAGTGCGCTGATGATTTGGTACTGTTGCCAAAGAAGAAGAAGCATTGCAAGACGTGATGAATAGGTTGGTGGAGAGAGGAAGAGACAATGGGATGGATATCAACATCAACAATAAAAAAGGGATGAGGATATCGATAGAAGACGAGCCTCCGACAGTCACGGTGGGATATCAAAAACTAGGAAATGCCAAGCAGTTCAAGTATCAGGGGAAACTTCTGACGAAATATACCTAATTCACCAAGGAAATTTGGCCATAAATCGCCATGACCAAGGCTGCGTTCTACAAGAAAAGGTCGCTCTTAATTAGTAAACTCAGCTTGCAATTATGAAAGAAGCTGGTAAAGTGCTACCTCTGTAACACAGATCAGAAATATGGACACGGGTAGAAATGGCGAGGAAATACGTGAACAGTTTTGAAATGTGCTAATGGAGAAAGATGGGAAGGATGACGAGGATGGGTAAGGTGACAAATGGAGAGATCATAAAAAAATGTTGAGAGGAGAACAATTATTGGCATAGTTCTTCAGAGGAAAGTCAACTGGTTCGAGCATATCCCGAGAAGGAACTGTCTGTAGTGTGATAACGTTGAAGGAAAGTCAGAGAGAACCATGGGAACCTGGAAGAAAAACCCAGTTGTTAGACGATTTAAAAGGAAAATAAAGTACCGGATGCTGAAGGAGGAATTTGAAGATAATAATAATAATAATAATAATAATAATAATAATAATAATAATAATAATAATAATAATAGTGTATGGCCTCCGGGGAGGCCTGGTGCAGACTTTTGAGTTCACGCCCGGTCGGTGACCAGCGCGTCTGTGAAGATGGGGCCCTACCTAAGATGGTTTCCAATGTTGACGACGGCACACACACCCAGCCCTCGAGCAAGAGGAGTTAAACCATGAATGTTAAAATTTCCGATCCAGCCGGGATTCGAGGTTGGGACCCCTTCAACCAAAGACTAGCATGATAACAATTTAGCCATGTAGACGGACGGAGACAGATGTGGAGAGCCAAATTCACAGACTGAGTCAAAGGACCTGCCATTAGGCCTTTTCCAAACTTAGCGAGGTCAGCACTCGATGGGATTGAAGGTAAGTTTTAGTGCCGGATGCTCTTCCTCACACCAACCCCATGTAGAGGGATTTATTCGCTATCGCGTGTTCCAGTGGTAGTTGGTAGTTTGATGCGTTGTATGTAAATGAACAGGTACGTATTTAGACAAGCATAAATACCCACTCCACGAGCCATTTAACTCCTCGATCTGACCGGGAATCGAACCCCAATGTCCACTGAACTGACGACCATTCAGCCAAGCAGCTGGATGATGATAATAATAATAATAATAATAATAATAATAATAATAATAATAATAATAATAATAATAATAATAATAATAATAATAAATAGCGATTCGTGAACCTCTAATAAATATGCCTTACACAAGCGGGTAGGAAGGAATACCTAAAACAGAGGATGGACCTAACTGATGTCTAAATGAAGTTACTTTTCATCAGTAATTTTTTTCTTCAGCTCAGTCCCTATTGGGAAGAAGCTCTTTTTAGAAATACAGAAAAATGGACTGTTATCGATACTGATTTCGATTATCCATATTTCACGTACGAAATAAAATTTCTGAGTTGATTAAACTAGGTTCACATTACACAAACCAAAGATATTTTATTAAACTAGGTATCTTGTTTTAATGCAGCTGGAATTTTTCCGGAACCGCTTATACCATGCGCATTACCCAAGAAGATGGGAGAGAAAGGGAACAAAGAAAATATGGCTGACTGATGTCTAAATGTAATTATTTTCATCAGTAATTTTCTCCAGACGTCTGTGTAGGAGCTGACCGATGTCTATATGAAATTTCTTGTCATCAGTCGGATAAATAATCGAAACCATGGCAGATATGGCAAGTTACCTTTCTATCATAATTGTCCTCTTGACAAATATTTAAATTTATTTTAGTCAGTTATTAGGAAGATTCAATGTAACCTAAATTGCTGATCCAACCCGACTCCTTCAGCTCCTTTCACTGACTTACATATCCAGTTAGACAATTTTCCTTTTACGAACTAGTCTAGAGGAGTATTATTACATTCTATATATATATTTAAAACAATAGGCTGATAATTGTTATCGTGAGTTGGAGAGAACGGCTGAACCGATTGACATCATAAAGCATTCTGATGAAAGCTCTTGGCCTGTAGATTCGCCGAGTGTCTTTAAAACATAAACATTTCTTGCCATACATCTTTCAATTACTAAAGAAAAATATAGCATTAATATAGCATTCTGATTGGCCAAAGAGCTCGCCGGTACTTCAAGGCCACCTGCTGGTTCACTGCCAGCCATGTGCGTGATGGGAATTATAAAGGGCGCACGCACATGCTCCGTCTGCTATGACGTCTCCTTGCTGTGGTCTACATAACTGAGTGGTCAGTCGTGGACTCGTGGTTTGTCGAGAGTATTTTACGTTGACTACACAAACATTCATCATCATCATAATTTTCCAGGTCCAGTTTTCCGGGTGTGGTGTATAAACGCTCGCCATTTCCTTCTGTCAGAGTTGAGTTCCTGTTCCTCTGGCCTTCCTGCTGGTCTTTTCCCTCTCACTTCTGTCACAAACATAGTCCATCTATACAAGTGGAGGCACACGCTTCCCCTAGTGCACCGTCACTGCATTGTCCTACATAAGAGCCTTGCAGTGGTGTCTCAACGGCGCACTAGCCGCCAGCGTCTCGGAAAGATGTAGCAATCCAACTGATGAGCCCACTGCTACACTGGGGCGAAACGCTGGTAATTTCACGATTGAAAAACCCTAAAGAGCTTAAATAGTAAATTTAATTTACTGTCATGGAAACCCGAAAGATTGTACCGATACTAAGTGATGGAAATTGCTTTTATAGAGCAGTTTCGTACTGTTCATGAAAAAAAAACGAAGAACGTCATCGTGAATTGCGTTTGCATACTGTTGCAAAAACTGTTGTTTACTGGGATAATTTTAAGGATATTATTGGCGATCAGTCTTATCGCCTTCCCCTCAAAAAGCAACGTGAGTACGAAAGTCTCATGTCTCTGAACGGTGAATATGCTGGGTATCGTTAATATATGCACACAACTCATCACACTTCTAACCATAATAAGAGCAGGCAAAAGTGAATACAACCTTCCACATGGGGTGAGAAAAAATGTCTAGATATTTTAGTCATAATTATTACCTATATATTAAAAATGTTTACTAAAGCAGCTTTGTCCAGTCCGTCCATTATACTGGACCGGAATTCTCTCCGGAACTTCCCGCCAGTGAATCTTCAGGCATTGATAGGTCTGTAATTGCAGTCGACTTTGAGTAATCCTAAAATTAAATCACTAAATGACCACTCCAAAGATTGCTGAAGAAGGATTGCCCCAGTCCGCAATACATTCTGTACTTAGCGGGTTTAAGATATCGGCGATTAAAAATGACAGGCGTCTATAGACAAGCCTGCAATTTCAACCAAACTTGGTACACAACATGACTTACTCTCTGGAGAAAAATACTGTGGGGTTAAGGCACCCCTACGATTGGGGGGTTAGGAAGGAGTGACGTGAAAAATTAATCGAAAGTGACCAATATTAGTGTCGAATGCATACTTTTCGGTATAGCTGAGATGAACAGCGACATTCGGGATGTCGTTTAAATCTCCATAAGCATTCACGGTGAAGAAGAAAATATCCAAAATGGCCGAGATTATCGATGTGTGTGTTTCAGCATAGCTCTCAACCAAACTTGGCACACACATGACTTATTATCTGGAGAAAGTACTGTGAGGGTAAGGCACCTCTACAGCTGGGGGTTGGGAAGGACTGACATGTCAAAGTCATCGATAAATATTAGTGTCGGATCCACACTTTCCGGGATTGCTGAGATGAATTTTGACACACTGGATGCCGTTGAAGTCCAAGTTCAGCCTCCATCGGCATGGGAGTCAGAAGGTGTGAAAAAGAAAAATGTCCAAAATGACCGAGATTAGTGTTGAGTCCACAGATCTCAGGTTCACTAGACTAATTTGTGACGATCCCAATGACATTTTGAATCGTGTACATCACATCTGTAGCGCGACGCGTAAATGCATACAATTATAACTTATTTTATTAATTGTTTGAAAGGACTGGCTACTCCCCAGACAATGTGAGCTTCAACAAGGATAAACTTCCACGCGAAACAAAATCATCTAAAACTAACAGTTTTGATGAAACACAAAAAATAACCCCAAAACGAAAAAATAGTTCGTAAAATATCAATAAATATTAGAATAAAGAAATCTACAAAAAATCACTTGACACAAAAATTAATAGGAAATATAAATCGTAAAGCTAAATATTTAAGAACGTACCCGGGCAACGCATGGAGCAATTTCATATTAAGACATTTTTTTAACCTATTCATCAGGAATGCTGCGGGTCCTCTAGTTATTATTATTACTGGCACACAAATAGTATTGCTTGCCATACAATTTTCCGCACCCTGTAAAGAACATTGGAAAATAGATATATCGATGGAAAATATGCAGACGATTAAAGTTTAATGCAATAATGCTTGCAGATATACATTATGAGGGCTATTCAGTCACTCCTTGTATAGCTTATATGAACAACCCTCCGAAAGTGCATATAATGTGACACTGGGCCGTGCGGTTAGGGGCGCGCAGCTGTGAGTTCGCATCCGGGATTTAGTGGGTTCGAACCCCATTGTCGGCAGCCCTGAATGTGGTTTTCCGTGGTTTCCCATTTTCACACCAGGCAAATGCTGGGGCTATACCTTAATTAAGGCTATGGCCACTTCTCTCCCATTTCTGTCCCATCGTCGCCATAAGACCTATCTGTGTCGGTGCGACGTAAAGCAAAAGGCAAAAAATACTATAATGTGACATGCACGGTACATACCAGATGTGATCCATGAGAGATGAGCTGCCTTGAAGATGCAAGAGACATCAGTACGAGCAACTGACGCCTAGCACAGACAGAGTTTTGATGTCGACGACCTGTAATCGGGCTGTAAGGGGCAGAGTGGCGACGCGCCGTATTGGGCGTCTTTTAGTCTGTTTGGATTTCAGTCATATCTCGTTGAGATCAAGTGAAACACGAACTTAAACACGGCGGATCGCTTCTAGATGACCCGGATAGACTATCGAGAGGAAGGACCGTTCGATTGTTGGAGAGGAACGAACAGAGCCAACGACTTTTCTTCTCCCACCCATAAGCATGAGACATCTTCACCTTTTCTCTACCAGAAACCCATACGCGTCTTATGGCGACGATGGGAGAGGAAAGGCCTAGGAATGGGAAGGAAGCGGCCGTTGCTGTAATTAAGGTACAGCTTCAGCATTTGCCTGGTGTGCAAAAAGGGAAACCAAGGAAAACCATCTTCATGGCTGCCGACAGTAGGGTTCGAACCCACTATCTCCCGGATGCAAGCTCACAGCTGCGCGCCCCTAACCGCACGGCCAACTCGCCCGGTAAATATGAATTTACTGAATCGAAAGGTGGAATTAGCTATCACACTAGTACAAAAAATGTTTGCTGAATGAAAAGTCTTCATATATTCTGATTCCCTAATACATGGAATCTTTCAAACCAGTCTTAGTTTTGTTTCATCGGGCACGGTTTTTCAGAAATCGACATTATTCATCATTGAGTAGATATATCAAATACATTTATAAAATAAAATATGTCAACCATAATTTCTGAGAGACTTAAACAAGATAATAATAAATGGCTCACAACCTTCCCCTGGCTGCTGTTCTCTGCTGTCTACTTGAATTTTTGAGGTATTCGAGGAATTACAGACCCGAGGTCACCCTCTTGCTTTTATACTACCGGTAATTGGCAGGAGGTCCCTTCATCTTGTTTTCAAAGAGAGGGGTGAAATAGTTTCCTTGTAAAATAGTCATTCCTAATAAATATTTTAGTTCTGTAAGTGGTCTGGTTACATTCAGTCGAGTTCTGAATCCCAGCTAGTTTGGATGTGCGCGTGAAGAATGACTAACCACACGGCCAACTCGCCCGGTAAACATGAATTTACTGAATCGAAAGGTGGAATTAGCTATCACACTAGTACAAAAAATGTTTGCGTAAATAGTCCTGATTATATTTGCTATACATGTAGTAGTTATACACACAGGCGCAGTGAGTTCTATATGATGAGTGGTTCAGTGAACGCCCTACAATAGATAACTCTTAGTAAAATTGTTTATCAAGGGCCTATTCTTTTAGTTAGCTCTGTATATTCGCGCATGTAGCGATAATTTTGACATCAACGCTCGGTTGCTCTCCAGTTTTTTTCCGGTGGGGGGGGGGGGGGACGGGGGGCGAAGCTTGAGGAATATGTCACAGTAGGGCTATGTCTAGAATGTCGGAGGTCTGTCTGTTATGTACTCGGAACGTGGGCTCGCTGGGGACTGTTACCACATAGTCCTGGGATAGCATGTGGTTATACAGCCTTGTGCCTGCTGAGTTAGAGCACAGGCAGCCCCAGCTGGCGTGTTTCGAATTTAGATCTCCTCATAGTATCGTGTTTCGATTTAGCCTTAGTACTGCTTCTATGCCTTGTGTGTTTAGGTTTCTCGGTCTGGAGTATGCCGCTATGCCATTTATGAGTGTTCCTCACACTGGCATGCCAATTCCGCATGACTCGAGTTCGACCAGCTCTGGTATGTCCACCTCCATATGTTTGATGTCGTTTTTTACCAGAGCTGCCACCCCTCCAACTCCGTTAGCCTTATCACTTCTGTGTATTTTGTAGTCTCTTATGTTGAACTACTTCCCCGGTGGGAGGAAAGTTTCTGTTAGGTGTGCTACATGTATAGTGTTCGCGGCTAGGAAGGGTTCAAGTTCGTATTTTCTTGTCCTGACGCCCTGGCGGTTCCATATTAGTACTCGAAGCCCTTGTGTGTTGTTGTTGTTGTTATTGTTATTATTATTATTATTATTATTATTATTATTATTATTATTATTATTATTATTATTATTATTATTGTTACGGAGCTTTCCGTGGTAGGTAGAGGTGAAAGAAGGTGCGGGTGTGAATAGGTCTCCAGCTACGAAAGCAAAATTAATTTAAAATTTAACAAGGTTATATTTTCTTTTCAAAAACAAAGAAATAACAAGCATGGCAGGTACAAAGTAGCAAATCAAAAAGGGTAGTTACAATATTTACAGGGATTGGGCTTCGCGCCCAGATTTTACACTGCTTGGGCAATCAGCTCAGTTTTCCCCCAAACACGAGTTTTAACAGAGGGGCAGAAAACCCCATTCATACCTAGGAGCCCTTGCTCCAAATTACACAGAAAAGCCTCCACGAGGCATACAACCCTCAATTTTCAAAAGAGCCACTCGCTCTCAAAATTTAAACCAAACTCCACCTTCAAGTTGTCCTCACTGGACATAGACACAGGGGTAAAATACCCAACCTACTGAGGTCTATTAAATAAAAATGGGCAATTACATGACCTCTAAAATAACAATTTGAGAGGAGGCGAACTTGCACTCCTAATACACTTGTTTTAAAAAAAACCTAATCTGGCTCTAGGCCACTAATGCAAGGGCTAATCCCATACTACCGAGGTGACTTTAGAAAAGAGCAATTTGTTTTACATTAACGAAGAATAGGTTGAGAAAATAAGTTCACCTCAAGACAATGTGAGTGGGAGCTCGAGAGGGTTAGCACTCTCTATCCCAATATGCAGCTTAAAAGAGAATAGAAGAAAAGATCGTTACATTTTAGGAAAAGGTTACATGGAGGAACGCTTCGCACCCGCCCCGAGAGTTAAACTGCTGAGCTAGCAAAGAAAGAATTTATTAATCGGCCATTACCTTATTGATGACCGCTGCCGAGGAAAGAGGCGCTTCCCGCCTCCTGCTATGTACTTTATACACTGAAAGATGGAACAGAAGTGGCCCGGAGACCCTAAAATCAGCAGCTTAAATCCTCTCGCGGAAGATTCTAGGCGTTAGGGGAATGAAAACACCCTCCCACAAACTTTTTATTGGCTCGGGTACAGAAACATATCCAAGTTGGGGGAAGATACATCGGATTGGTCGGAAATAACTCAAAGAAATTCAGGATTGGTTAAATGCAAAACAAGGGGAAAGAGAGGGGTATACAGCCAACTTAAACAATAACTGACAAAAAATTTAGCAAAGACAAACATTTGAAATAAAAATTTCTCCAACAAAATAGTTCTTTGACTTCGCACTAGGTTGCACTATTGTTGATCTTCAGTAGTGTCCTCTAGAAGAGAAAGTTCACACTTCTTACTTCAAGCGAAACAAAAACACATCACAAATGACACAGTTCAAAAACTCAAAGTTTTCCATGTGGTGACATCTTCAGAGAAAGTAGAGAATTAATAGCGTAGATAAAGTTCAGACTTCCTCCAACAGAGGAGTTTCAACTGGCGCACATTTTGAATTAGCGGTGTGGAGGTGTACCGCCCGGTACAATTATTATTATTATTATTATTATTATTATTATTATTATTATTATTATTATTATTATTATTATTATTATTATTATTATTGTTACCGTGTTTTGGTGGTAGTTATGCATGAAAGAAGGTGCTGGGTGGTGAATAGGTCTCAAGCTACTAAAGTGAAATTAATTTTAAAATTTAACAAGGTTATATTTTCTTTTCAAAATTAGGTAACAACAAATAGAACAGGTACTTAGTAGCCGAAACACAATTGAAAAATACATTTACATAGTTACCCCATTTGGGGCTTCAAAAGTCAGAAACATAATTCTTGGGCAATCAGCTCAATTTTACCCCAAACACAATTTTAACGGAGGGGCAGAAAACCCCATTCATACCTAGGAGCCCTTGCTCCAAATTACACTGAAAAGCCTCCTCGAGGCATACAATATACAATTTTCAAAGAGCCACTCGCTCTCAATTTTAAGCCTCTCCCAGGCCACACCAAACTCCACCTTTAAGCTGTCCTCAAAGGACATATACACAGGGGTAAAATACCCAACCTACTGAGGTCTATTAAATGACAAGAAGGTTAATACATGACCTCTAAAATACAATTTGAGGGGAGGCGAACTTGCACTCCTAATACACTTTGTTTAAGACCTACTTGGCCTTAGGCCGTTAGTGCAAGGGCTAATCCCATACTACAGAGGTGACTTAAGAAAATAACAATTTACATTACATTACGGAAGAATTGGTTGAGAAAATAAGTTCACCTCCAGACAATGTGAGTGGGAGCTCGAGAGGGTTAGCACTCTCTATCCCAGTACGTAGCTTTACAAGAGAATAGATGAAAAGAGAAGTTACATTTTAGGAAAAGGTTACATAGTGGAACGCTTAGAACCCGCCCCGAAAGTTAAACTGCTGAGCTAGCAAAGAAAGAATTTATTAATCGGCCATTACCTTGTTGCTGACCGCTGCCGAGGAAAGAGGCGCTTCCCGCCTCCTGCTATGTACTTAATACACTGAAAGATGGAACAGAAGTGGCCGAGAGACCCAAAAATCAGCAGTTTAAATACTCTCGCGGAAGTTTCTAGGCGTTAGGGGAATGAAAACACCCTCCCACAAACACTTTATTGGGTAGGACACAGCAACATATTCAAGTTGGGGGAAGATACATCTGATTGGATAGAAATTAATTTAAGAAATTCGGTATTGGTTAGGTTCAACACAAGGGGAAAGAAGGGGTGAATATTGCCAACTTAAACAATGACTGAAAGAAATTTAACAAAGAACAAACTCTTGAAATTAAATTTTCTCCAACAAAATAGTTCTTTGACTCCGCACTAGGTTGCACTATTGTTGATCTTCAGTAGTGTCCTCTAGGAGAGAAAGTTTACACTTCTTACTTCAAGCGAAACAAAAACACATCAAAAATGACACAGTTCAAAAACTCAAAATTTTCCACGTAGTGACATCTTCTGAGAAGGTAAAGAATTAACAGCGTAGATAAAGTTCAGACTTCCTCCAGCAGAGGAGTTTCACCTGGCGCAATTTTTAAATTAGCGGCGTGGAGGTGTACCGCCCGGTACAGACCTCCCCCCCCAAAAGTTCCTCCAGGGGTGACACATGAAATCTGTTTGAAACAAGGTCCAAGTTATGCTGTGGATATGAAGATTGATTGCAGAAGCATTTATAAGATTTCTTAATTTGGTTTGATTGAGTTTCAAAATTTTGTTGTTGCAGATGAAGTAAAGTCTTTATATTTGTAGAAGTTGAATTTCTGAAGATAACTTTTTATACTTGAAAGTGAAGGAAAAAAAAATTTTCAAAGTCCACCAAATATTGCAGTTGAATTCCCAAGTGTAGTCATTACTTATAGTAACTGTTCATGTAGTAGATGGTGATGAAGTGGGATGGCCAGACCGGCCGTTGCGGCTTGCGTCCAAAGGAGGCCGCTCGGACCCCTCAAGTACCCTGAGATACCGCTCGCCCGCACTATGAGGGGAGCAGAGGTGTTGAAGCACGCCGCGCCCGCGGTGAACATATACAGGCTGCGGGCAAGTAGCAGGTCGTGCGCCGCACATCAGCCTTGGCCGGGAGGAGAGCTCCGGCTCGCCGTGCACACGTCGTTCTCGCTGGGGCCGAGGGGGCCCGTCCTCTGCTCCAGTTGCTGCACGGCGCCGCGCGGCTGCAGGGGCACTGAAACATTAAAGCTTGGCGGCAGAATTATGTTGGACCATCATCTTCTTTGAGGGTACAGGCTTGTGGAGAGGTTGAGGGGCCAGCGGCGTGCGGATATCCATGGCATTTACTCAAATCAAGCCACAGTGTGTATTGAAGCAGGAGACGGGAGCGTGGTAATGGCCGAGGCAAGGACAGAATGGCAGTTTAACGGATCGGGGAAGGTTTTACACGAGGCTTACATATAAGACCAAAATATTATAGAAGGGGCAGAAAGCCTTAAAAGTTGAACTCAAAAAAAAAAATAACCTTCATATTCCTTTCAAATTATATGAAGCAAGTTGACACAAAATTTACACTGGTTTCACCTGTGACAGGTGAACCCTAAATATCCTCTCGGTGGCTGGATTGCTTACTAACAACGTAACTGGCGTAAGAAAATCGAGAATTATACAAGGCCCATGAAATCTGGGGGCAAGCTTGCCCGCGGGAACAAAATTCTTGACCATCACCTGGTCACCTACCTTCAAAGTGGTGGGTCTCCGTCCACGATCATACTTTTCCCTAACCTTTTCATGAGACACTTTAAGATTGGCTTTAGCCTTCTTCCAAAGATCTTTAATGTTATCCGGATCTATTGTCTCGGGTAGAATGTCATTCAGAGACCAGAGGTTAGAGAGCGGCGAGTTGGGAACAAACTTGAACATCAAAGAAGCTGGAGTAAACTTGTGAGATTCATGAACCGCCGAATTCAAAGCAAAAGCTATCCAATGCAGGGACGTGTCCCACCTGGAATGATCTTCATGATGATAGGCAATAAGTGCGGACCTGAGATTACGGTTAACCCGTTCAGCCAGGGATGGTTGAGGGTAATAAGCAGAAGTAGTTACATGAGAGATGGACAAGTCAAAACAGAATTTACGAAAAAGATTAGATGTAAAAGCCTTAGCATTATCAGATACAATATATTGGCACGGACCAAAAGAAGCAAAAATAGAATTTAAGCAAGTAATTGTAGACTGAGCGGTAGACAGCTTAGTCGGAAATAACCACGAAAATCTTGTAAAACCATCTACGCATACAAAGATGAACTTGTTGGCATTCCCCTTTGACTGGGGGAAGGGTCCTACATAATCAATATACAGGCGTTCCATGGGGCGCGACGCTTGATGAGAAGACAAAAAGCCTACCTTAGTGGACATGGTGGGTTTACTGAGCAAACAAGATTTACAAGCTTTTACAAGTTCACGAATTTCGCCGTCCATACCTTTCCAGATGAACATTTCACGAATCTTTTCACGGGTTTTAAAGATTCCAAGATGCCCTCCTAATGGGGTCTCATGATAATACTTGAAGATCATAGGTACAAGAACCGCTGGAACAACAACTTTCATCAACTTATCATGCCTCGAAGGGCAACATAGAACACCATTCCTCAGGACATAAGGGACAGCATGTTCCCCAGAAGAAAGGGCTTCCATTATCGGAGCCAGCGTCGGATCTTCACGTTGGTATTTCTCGATATCCCTAAAAAGCATGGGAGCATCTGTTAGGATGGCATTAACCTCAGATAGCATGGACTCGGGAGGTGATGAACTGTCGACCTGTTCATGGTTCTCAACGTCGTCTGAAAACATACGGCTGAGTCCATCAGCGACAACATTTTCGGTACCTCTGATATGCCTGACGTCAAATTGGAAGGCAGAAATACGGATGGCCCAACGGGCTATACGACCAGTACGACGCGGCCTACCTAAGACCCAGCTTAAGGCTTGATTATCTGTCTCCAGGTCGAATTTAACATGTTCCAGATAGAGACGGAACTTCTCTAAGGCGAATAAGACTGCCAAACCTTCGAGCTCATAGATGGAATACTTGGCTTCTTGAGCCGACAAAGTCCTAGATGCATAGGCGATGGGGCGCCTCCCTAGTTCAGTCTCTTGAAGAAGGACTGCAGCTACCGCTGACGACGACGCGTCGGTTTGGACGATGAATTTCTTCGAGAAATCAGGCATAGCAAGTACAGGGGCATTACAAAGAGCTAATTTAAGGTCTTCAAAAGCGGCTTGTTGAGAAGGTCCCCACTCGAATTTGATGCCTTTCCTACGAAGAAGGTTTAAGGGCGCCGCTCTATTAGCAAAGTTAGGAATGAACTTCCTGAAGAAATTCACCATACCAATGAACCTGGCGATACCTTTAATGTCCTTGGGAGGTTTAAAATCACGGATGGCCTGTGTTCTAGAATGATCGACTGCTACACCATCGGGTGACACAATATGCCCTAGGAATGACATAGAGGGCTTAGCAAAGGCAACCTTGGACAACTTAACAGTTAACCCAGCCTTACGAAGGCGATCGAGAACTTCTCGCAGATGATCTAGATGTTCTTCAAAAGTCTCTGAAAATACGACGACATCATCTAAGTAGTGATATAAGTACTCGAATTTGATGTCGGAGAAGACCCTATCTAGTAGCCTAGTGAGCACAGCTGCCCCCGTGGGGAGCCCGAAAGGCACGCGGTTGTATTCGTATAAATTCCAGTCCGTGGCAAACGCTGTAAGGTGTTTAGACTCTTCGGCAAGGGGAATTTGATTATAAGCCTGATTCAAGTCCAAGATAGTGAAGAACTTGGCCTTACGAAACCATGAAAAACAAGAATGAAGGTCAGGAAGGGGCACAGATTGCAACACCACCTTCCGATTGAGAGCCCTGTAATCAATGACAGGCCTGAAGCCTCCTTGGGGTTTCGGGACTAGAAAAATAGGCGATGAATACGCCGACTTAGAGGGCCTAATAATACCATCCTTCAACATCTGGTCGATAATTTCTTTCAGAGCCTTCATTTTAGGTGGAGATAGCCTATAAGGTGGAAAACGGACAGGAATCGAATCCGTGACCTCAATTTTGTATTCAATAAGGTCAGTAACACCAAGAGTATCAGAGAACACCTCTGGAAATGACTGACATAATTTACGAATACTATCAGCCTGCTCCTCAGGTAGATGTCTAAGGTCTAACAACATCTCATCCTGGGTAGGCGAAATAGATGAACATGACACAGAATTACACTTAAACAAGGGAATTTTACAATTGGACGCAAATTTGAATGTGCACGACTTACTCTGAAGATCGAGCACAAGACCAGTGTGAGAAATGAAGTCAGCTCCCAGTATGATGGGGCAAGACAAGTGCTTAGCCACAAACAATTTAATTTTCCATGTAAATTTAAAAATACGAATTTTGACCAGTACGGAACCTAGAATTTCTAATGGAGATGAATTAGCCGAAACATATTGAATAGGAGATGAGACGTAGTCAGGTAGTTTACAAACAGCTTTCAATTTAGAATACCATTCAGCCGAAATAATCGCACAAACACTGCCTGAATCTAAGAGAGCTGTTATAGGCTCGTTATTTAACTCAATCTTAAGAAAAGGAACAGGTGCGGGGGTATCCGCCGCAATCCTAAGACACTCTTTGGGGCATTCAAAAGATGTATTCGAAGACTTATCGTTCCCTGAATTCTCGACCTTTTTGCCAGGGGCTGAGCCTTGGGAAGCAGAATTAGTTGACTCAGCCGCAGCCACTAGTCACTTTTGATTGTTGTTGGAAGTTACACCAGAAGTTGAGCAGGAGGGGGTGCTATTCGAATTGGGACAATTCTTTGCGATATGTGAGAAAGCCCCACATTTAAAACAGCCTTGTGATGAACCCGCTCCATTATTTGCCCTACTAGACTTGATCAGAGGACACTTGTTGCGCAGATGGTCAGGCGACCCGCAAGCATAACATTTACGGGGATTGACTGGTCGGCAAGGTGGAGGCCGAGTGTTACTAAAGGAAGGCGGGGGTTCTTTCGCGACACGCAAAGAATCGGCGTATCTAACTCCTTCCGCTGAGACGGCCAATGCTTCAAGTTCAGAGAAGGTTTGCGGACACGCCGCGAAACACAAATATGACCTATAGGGAGGTGAAATTCCCTCTACAATAGCCTGTACAATCTGATCTTCAGGAAAATGAAGGGCAAACACCCTAGTATGAAACTTAATGTCCTGTATGAAATCAGCCAAGTTTTCATCCAAGCGCTGTACACGATAATAGTACTTCTGAATAAGGGAGGACCTGGCCCTAGCAGGGATGAAGTTAGCTAGCAAGTGGGCATGGAAATCCTCAATAGATGATTGCTCGGCAATGGCTCTTACGATTTTATCAGAGAGAATACCAATAGCATACGGATAGATAATTTGCAAGATTTGACATGGAGAAAGAGAAAAAACAAGGGCATGATCCTGAAATTCCACTAGAAATCTTAAAAATGAAATTACATCACTGGTGGTATTAACGGAAAACTTAGAGATACCTCTGAGCAACATTGCCAATGGATGAGGCAAGCTGCTAAACCCGGGTGACATAGTAGGTAAAGGTTTCAATGGTAATGAAGTTAATTCAGAACGGATGTTACTCAATGATGCACGACGTTCAGATTCGTTGTCCAATGGGGCAGGGATAGTTTGAGCCGCAACGGTTATTCTATTAACTTCTCCCTTGTGAGGCGCTTCCTCACTACCTGCATTTACTATGGTGGGTTGATCAGATTTGGGAGGAACTTCCCCAGTTAACAATTGAGTGACCTTACTAGATAATTCGGAAATATTTTCCAGGAGCGTACTAGCTTCCTTCCTCTGAACATCATTCAGTTTTAGAGACAACAGATCGTTAACCCTATTTGAAAAATGATATAGCCTAGCTTGCACACGCTTAATTTGATTAGGAGACGGATCATTTTCATCAAAAAAACTAACTACAGAAGCTAGCCCAGTAACATTCTTCGTGATCGTGGAAAGAGAATCGTCAATTTCTTTCTCTCCCAAATTGGGGATGGAAATGGGCAAATCAAGGGACTCTCTAAGCTTGTTAGTGTCTATTGCAACCGTGCCTCCAGATTGCACATTTATGATAGTTAATTCATAGATCAACTCCTCCTTGCGCAAATAGTTAAGAAGGAGAACATCGCGAGGGCCGGGCATGGTGACAGAACAATTTTGAAAAACTCAAAAAATTCCAGCAACTGGGAAAATAGTTAGAGTTCGGAACAAACAATATTTAGCCGTCAAAAGGGGCTAAATTGAGACCCATTCAACCACGCTCTGCTACCACTTGTTACCGTGTTTTGGTGGTAGTTATGCATGAAAGAAGGTGCTGGGTGGTGAATAGGTCTCAAGCTACTAAAGTGAAATTAATTTTAAAATTTAACAAGGTTATATTTTCTTTTCAAAATTAGGTAACAACAAATAGAACAGGTACTTAGTAGCCGAAACACAATTGAAAAATACATTTACATAGTTACCCCATTTGGGGCTTCAAAAGTCAGAAACATAATTCTTGGGCAATCAGCTCAATTTTACCCCAAACACAATTTTAACGGAGGGGCAGAAAACCCCATTCATACCTAGGAGCCCTTGCTCCAAATTACACTGAAAAGCCTCCTCGAGGCATACAATATACAATTTTCAAAGAGCCACTCGCTCTCAATTTTAAGCCTCTCCCAGGCCACACCAAACTCCACCTTTAAGCTGTCCTCAAAGGACATATACACAGGGGTAAAATACCCAACCTACTGAGGTCTATTAAATGACAAGAAGGTTAATACATGACCTCTAAAATACAATTTGAGGGGAGGCGAACTTGCACTCCTAATACACTTTGTTTAAGACCTACTTGGCCTTAGGCCGTTAGTGCAAGGGCTAATCCCATACTACAGAGGTGACTTAAGAAAATAACAATTTACATTACATTACGGAAGAATTGGTTGAGAAAATAAGTTCACCTCCAGACAATGTGAGTGGGAGCTCGAGAGGGTTAGCACTCTCTATCCCAGTACGTAGCTTTACAAGAGAATAGATGAAAAGAGAAGTTACATTTTAGGAAAAGGTTACATAGTGGAACGCTTAGAACCCGCCCCGAAAGTTAAACTGCTGAGCTAGCAAAGAAAGAATTTATTAATCGGCCATTACCTTGTTGCTGACCGCTGCCGAGGAAAGAGGCGCTTCCCGCCTCCTGCTATGTACTTAATACACTGAAAGATGGAACAGAAGTGGCCGAGAGACCCAAAAATCAGCAGTTTAAATACTCTCGCGGAAGTTTCTAGGCGTTAGGGGAATGAAAACACCCTCCCACAAACACTTTATTGGGTAGGACACAGCAACATATTCAAGTTGGGGGAAGATACATCTGATTGGATAGAAATTAATTTAAGAAATTCGGTATTGGTTAGGTTCAACACAAGGGGAAAGAAGGGGTGAATATTGCCAACTTAAACAATGACTGAAAGAAATTTAACAAAGAACAAACTCTTGAAATTAAATTTTCTCCAACAAAATAGTTCTTTGACTCCGCACTAGGTTGCACTATTGTTGATCTTCAGTAGTGTCCTCTAGGAGAGAAAGTTTACACTTCTTACTTCAAGCGAAACAAAAACACATCAAAAATGACACAGTTCAAAAACTCAAAATTTTCCACGTAGTGACATCTTCTGAGAAGGTAAAGAATTAACAGCGTAGATAAAGTTCAGACTTCCTCCAGCAGAGGAGTTTCACCTGGCGCAATTTTTAAATTAGCGGCGTGGAGGTGTACCGCCCGGTACAATTATTATTATTATTATTATTATTATTATTATTATTATCTTCGTTGGGTTGTTCAGCCATCTTGGGTTAGGAGTTCGTGGATAACATTCGCCAGGTCCCTCAGCCAGGAAAACGGCAGCAAGTTGGCTATCATAACTAGAGAGGTTATGACTGCAGTGAGGTTCAAGTTCGGGAAGATGGTTTTCAGGATTTCTTCTATCCTTTCCTTGAACGTTCTCTCTGTCGTCTTCCCTTCAGGCTGTTGTACCTGGTTCGGTGATTCATGTGTATGTGGTGAGATGGGCGGGGTTGGTGTCTCGCGGGGGGCGGGCGTTGGGGGCGACGGTGCGGATGCCGGATTGCTCGTGGCAGGTTTCCTGCGGGGGTGTATCTGACCTGGGTCCGGCCCTGTGGCAGCTCGGGGAGCTTATGTGGGCATAACCTGCCTTTCGTTTGTTGTTGTGGGGCTGGGCCTTCTTTCTATTATTGCTGGAGGTCTTGCCTTGGACGGTGGTAGGGGCTGGTTGGGCTGAGGGCCCAGAGTTGTGTTCAACCACCGTCCGTGTAGGTTTAAAATTTAAAATGCCTCCTCCTGATGGGCCTTGGCTGCCTGACGGATCTTGTTTTTAGCCCTTTTTGCCTGAAGGGCCTGCGGTACCTGAAGGGTCGTTTTTGCCTGAGGGTCATGATTTCTTCTTGCGTGAGGCGCGTGTGCCACACTTGTCACACTTTGGCCCTTTACCTTGATAAGCGGCTTCGAAATCCCTGCGGGTGGGGCAGTCTTTAAAATTAGCCCCGTGTTTCCCATCGCAGTTAGTGCACTTAGAGTACGCGAGGTCGCTGCCGTGGGGGCAGTCGCGAGATAAGTGGGAGGCGGCGCATCTGTGGCATCTGTGCTCCAGTTGGCAGACCGCCCCTGGATGGCCATGCCTCTGACAAATTCCACATTGGGGGCCAGTGGTTGGGGGGGCGGTACGGCTCGACTGACACTTGCATATTCGTGAGCATCCGCATCTTCCGCAGATTGTCCGCCACGCCAACTAGGAATAGGTTACCTTTGGCTGGCCTATTTCCTGTCCTCATCCGCACTACGGAGAATGCGGGGATATCCTGCGCTTTCATCACTAGCTGGATTTCATCCGCATTACTTCCGTTTATGGGGGTCCACACTACAAATCGCTTCATAGTGCTGTTGGGGTTATTTGCCTTTCCCGTTTCCCCTCTTCCTGCCTTTAGCCTCCTTGAAGCCGTCACCCTGGTTTCCCAGCTGGGCGGCTGGGACCACGGGCTCGGTCATGCCGGGCTCGCGGAGTTCCTCTCCCTCGGAGCTTTTGGAATCGGCCTCCCAGGATGTACCTGATAGGTCCAACACCAGTTGAGCCTCGTCCATGTCCGAGTCCGAGTCCGAGTTTCTCGCTCGTACGGTTGAGGTTTGGACTTTAGTTGGCGCCTTCCGCCGAGTCCGTTTCTTCTCTTTCCTTCCCCTGTGCGCTGCCTCTTCGCTCAGGTTAGCGAAACTTGGGTCCCGCTTTCCCGGCGTCCGGGTGGCTGACCACTAGGTTGGGTTTGAGAGTGTGGTTTGTGTTCGGGAAGATGTAGCCTCCAGTTTCTGTTGCTCCTCAGTCGCTGGTTCAGTGGAGCCATGCGACTGTTCCTTCCCGTGTTCAGGTTCCGGCACTTCAGGGCTTAGCCCCGGTTCCCGTTCGCCCTTAGACAACGTCACGTATTGCAGTTCGCTCTCCAGGCTCCGCCTGCTCTTTTTTCGGGGATCAGCTCGACAGCTGGCCGGCCGAGTGGGGAGCAGCTGCACCGGTATGTGCGATCTAGCGGCTATTGACGCCCGGTTGTAGGAGTTGCCGTGGTGGTCTTCGTGTTGGTGCTACACGCATAGTTCCGCAGGGAGTGCCCCGTTCGGTAAACATTCCCCGTCAGATTAAGTTGCTGCGAGTCAGGGGTGAAGTCTGTTTGCTGCTCCTCCGGCGGGTTCCGTTCACTGGTCACGCAGCACGCGAGAAGATGAGTCACCCCCGGCTCTCGCTCGGCCGGGTCATTGACCGGGACGAGGGCTGGTAGTGTCATGCGATGCGCGCTTGGTGTGTGTGGCCCTAGTGAGAATTCCTATATATTATCCATTAATATATTGCCGGGTATTGGCAGGGGGCTGCTCCGTCCTGCCATCCTGGGAGTGGTAGGCGGGAGTAGCAGAGTGAGAACTGCGCTCTGCCCTCCACTGATCGGTTGACGGCCTCTGAGTGGTCGGGGTGCCGCAATAACGGCAGCCCCTCACTCTCCTTCAGTTCTTGAAGTTCGTCGAGTGTCTGTGAGGTACCAGGCATATTGACAAACTGCTCTTTCGAAATATTGCTCTTTCGGAAAGATTGAGCCTGGCCCTGTGTGTGTAGATGTGGGGACATTCTAAGGCGAGCTAGTGGGCGCGGGATGATCCGTTGTTAAGCGGATCCCTGGACCACAGAGTTCCCTAACTAACCCTAGGTACCGAGAAACGGTAACAGGTTGGGGCAGGTAGTATAGCCTTTAGAAGATCTCGGTGAGAGAAGAGGGACGGCGGAGCGAAAGGCACGTACGTCCTTCCGCTACGACAGTCAAGCTTGTCCTCTGCTCTCCCGAACCGGCGAAGAGATTCAATTTCTGTAGTGAGGGCGCGGGGCTGTGGGACGTAATGTGGGTACGCTAGACGCGGAGCTGTGAGAAGCAAGAAGGGAGGCCGAGAACAGTTCAGTTTGTCGCTGGTGAAAGGACCAGCGCTAGACACGACCTACATCGGCCAGACCAGAAATCAGCCGAAGCACTGTCTCAGAGCGCGCAGTTAATATTTGCGGATGTGGTGCGTTTTGAAGGGATTTTAATTTCATGATTTTGTGTTTTTGATGTAATTAAAAAAATGAACCAGAATATTTTGGTATAGCATCTACAGCCTGAACTTTCGTAAAACAATGTGTGTTTTATGAAGAGTAAATAACACAATGCGCCATGAATAAGAGTATTCTGCGAAATACAGTCTTGAAACTGTTATTCCAACTCCAGCAACGTCTTCAACGTGAGATGAAACTGGATCAGCCTAAGATATTAATGTCAATCAATACTGATCTGCATTTAGGGCAGACGCCCAGGTGGCAGATTCCCTATCTGTTGTTTTCCTAGCATTTTCCTAAATGATTTCAAAGAAATTGGAAATTTATTGAACATCTCCCTTGGTAAGTTATTCAAATCCCTAACTCCCCTTCCTATAAATGAATATTTGCCCCAGTTTATCCTCTTGAATTCCAACTTTATCTTCATATTGTGATCCTTCCTACTTTTATAAACGCCACTCAAACTTATTCGTCTACTAATGTCATTCCACGCCATCTCTCCATTGACAGCTCGGAACATACCACTTAGTCGAGCAGCTCTTCTTATTTCTCCCAATTCTTCCCAGCCCAAACTTTGCAACAAATTTGTAACGCTATTCTTTTGTCAGAAATCACCCAGAACAAATCGAGCCGCTTTTCTTTGGATTTTTTTTTCAGTTCTTGAATAAGGTAATCCTGGTGAGGGTCCCGTACACTGGAACTATACTCTAGTCTTACCAGAGACTTATATGCCCTCTCCTTTACATCCTTACTACAAACCCTAAACACCCTCATAACCATGTGCAGAGATCTGTATCCTTTATTTACAATCCCATTTATGTGATTACTCAAATGAAGTTCTTTCCTTATATTAACACCTAGATACTTACAATGATCCCCAAAAGGAACTTACACCCCATGAACGCAGTAATTAAAACTGAGAAGACTTTTCCTATTTGTGAAACTCACAACCTGACTTTTAACCCCGTTTATCAACATACCATTGCCTGCTGTCCATCTCACAACATTTTCGAGGTCGCGTTGCAGTTGCTCACAATCTTGTAACTTATTTATTACTCTATAGAGAATAACATCATCCGAAAAAAGCCTTACCTCTGATTCCACTCCTTTACTCATATCATTTATATATATAAGAAAATATAAAGGTCCGATAATACTGCCTTGAGGAATTCCCCTCTTAATTATTACAGGGTCAGATAAAGCTTCACCTACTCTAATTCTCTGAGATCTATTTTCTAGAAATATAGCAACCCATTCAGTTACTCTTTTGCCTAGTCCAATTGCACTCATTTTTGCCAGTAGTCTCCCATGATCCACCCTATCGAATGCTTTAGACAGGTCAATCGCGATACAGTCCATTTGACTTCATGAATCCAAGATATCTGCTATATCTTGCTGGAATCCTACAAGTTGAGCTTCAGTGGAATAACCTTTCCTAAAATCGAACTGCCTTCTATCGAACCAGTTATTAATTCCACAAACATGTCTAATATAATCAGAAAGAATGCTTTCCGAATGTATGTCAAACTTACTGGCCTGTAATTTTCAGCTTTATTTCTATCACCCTTTCATTTATACACATGGGCTACTATAACAACTCTCCATTCATCTGGTATAGCTCATCCGCCCAAACAATAATCAAATAAGTACTTCAGATATGGTACTATATCCCAACCAATTGCCTTTAGTATATCACCAGAAATCTTATCAATTCCAGCCGCTTTTCTAGTTTTCAACTTTTGTATCTTATTGTAAAGGTCATTGTTATCATATGTAAATTTTAATACTTCTTTAGCCTTAGTCTCCTCCTATGTCCGGACATTATCCTTGTAACCAACAATCTTTACATACTGCTGACTGAATACTTCTACCTTTTGAAGATCCTCACATACACACTCCCCTTGTTCAATAATTATTCCTGGAAAGTCTTGAAACCTCTTTCTGCCTTAAAATACCTATACATACCCTTCCATTTTTTACTAAAATTTGTATGACCGCCAATTATGCTTGCCATCATGTTATCCTTAGCTGCCTTCTTTGCTAGATTCTATTTCCCAGTAAGTTCCTTCACTTTCTCCTTACTTCCACAGCCATTTCTATCTCTATTTCTTTCCGGTCTGCACCTCCTTCTTAGTCTCTTTATTTCTCTGTTATAATAAGGTGGGTCTTTACCATTCCTTACCACTCTTAAAGGTACACACCTGTTTTCGCATTCCTCAACAATTTCTTTAAACCCATCCCAGAGTCTGTTTACATTTTGATTTACCGTTTCTACCGATCATAGTTACTTTTGTCCGACTCGTTGGCTGAACGGTCAGCGTACTGGCCTTCGGTTCAGAGGGTCCCGGGTTCGATTCCCGGCCGGGTCGGGGATTTTAACCTTAATTGGTTAACTCCTACAGCACGGGGGCTGGGTGTATGTGTTGTCTTCATCATCATTTCATCCTCATCACGACGCGCAGGTCGCCTATGGGAGTCAAATAGAAAGACCTGCACTTTGGCGAGCCGAACCAGTCCTGGGATATCCCGGCACTAAAAGCCATAGGACATTTCATAGTTACTTTTTAGAAACTGCCTCATGCCTGCTTTATCAGCCGTATGGTACTGCCTAATAGTCCTACCTTTAAGACCTGCCTTTCTATCACATTTATTTTTAACTACCATAAAAACAGCTTCATGATCACTAATACCTTCTATTACTTCGGTTTCTCTATAGAGCTCATCTGGTTTTTTCAGTACCAGATCCAGGATATTTTTCCCTCTGGTTGGTTCCATCACATTCTGAATCAGCTGTCCTTCCCATATTAACTTACTTGCCATTTGTTGGTCATGCTTCCTGTCGTTCGCATTTCCTTCCCAATTGACATCTGGTAAATTCAGATCTCCCGCTACAATCACATTTCTTTCCATGTCGTTTCCTACATAGCTGATTACCTTATCAAATAATTCTGAATCCGTGTCAGTGCTACCCTTTCCCGGTCTGTACACTCCAAATATATCAAGTTGCCTATTATCTTTACACCTACACCTCATATTCTCTTTCTTTCATTTCTCATTGTTTTGGTAACTTCTTCAAGCACCAGCGGCATGCATTACAAGGAAAGTTGTGTTGCTAATCGAGCAATGTCACTATTTTTCATTAAGTGACAATAACCTTGAACACATTAATTTCCAAAGAACTGAACCCCTGATGGTTTATCCACGGGCCGCTACTGCGTACACCACAAGAACAGAGAAGAAATACTACAGACTTTTACAAACATCCATGCAAAACTTACTTTGGTATGCCACTTGTTGATCTGGATAAAATGTGGGCTCTCCATTACGTATGTCCTTATACTAATAATGTTATTTGCTTTACGTCCCACTAACTACTCTTTTACGGTTTTCGGAGACGCCGAGGTGCCGGAATTTAGTCCCGCAGGAGTTCTTTTACGTGCCAGTAAATCTACCGACACGAGGCTGACGTATTTAAGCACCTTCAAATACCACCGGACTGAGCCAGGATCGGACCTGCCAAGTTGGGGTCAGAAGGCCAGCACCTCAACCGTCTGAGCCACTCAGCCCGGCCGTGTGTCCTTCATGTACCGTTTATGGCAAACAGAAGTCATTGGTTTTGGCGTGGACCTATAGACCACACTGCAGATTTCTGTTTTTGTTTGTATAAATTTGCCGGTATAACGAGAAAGAAAAACCGTGCTTTAAAATATCCTACTTATTTCTAGTTTGTAGTTCGTCCCGTTCCACACAGTCAGGAAGTGCCTGTTCCTTCTAGACCTGAAAAGCATGGTGGCGAAAGCAGTTCAAGTTCCAGCATTGCAAAAATTTGAACCGCAGTCATCAGACATGGACTATCAACATACTGGTGAACTTGAAGACCCAAAGCAGACTCCGTAGTTTACACAGGCTGAGTTAAATGATCTGGTAAGAGATTTGTACCTTCCGAAGAGTGACGCGGAATTACTTTCTTCTAGATTAAAGGACAAAATCATGTTAGCAACTGGAACTTCAGTTATATTTTACAGACAAGGGGAGAAAGATTTATTATCCTACATCTCACACGCTAACAAAATGGGGTCCTGTAACAACATAGCCACCGAGCGAGTTGGCTGTGCGGTTAGAGACGCGTGGCTGTGAGCTTGCATCTGGGAGATAGTGGGTTCGAATCCCACTGTCGGCAGCCCTGAAGATGGTTTCCGTGGTTTCTCATTTTCACACCAGGCAAATGCTGGATCTGTACCTTAATTAAGGCCATGGCCGCTTCTTTCAATCTCCTAGGCCTTTCCTATCCCATCATCGCCGTAAGACCTATCTGTGTCGGTGCGACGTAAAACCACTGGCAAAAAAGACAACGTAGCTAGTGTTTTTAATGCCATGAATGTCTCATATGAACCTCTTGAGTGGAGACTTTTTATTGACACTTCAAAGAGAAGTTTAAAGGCAGTTCGGTTGCACAATGACAATTTAGTACTTTATATTCCTGTAGGTCATTCAGTCCATTTGAAACAATTGCATGTTACTTTAAAGTTCTGCAAGAGTGTGAGGTATGAGGAACATAAACGGATCGTTTGTGGTGATCTGAAAGTGTTCTCCATTCTTCTAGGCCAACAATCAGGATTCATGAAATATCGCTGTTTCCTTCGTGAATGGTACAGTAGGGCTAAATCAGAACATTGGATCAGAAAAAAATGGTCAAAAAAAGCAATTTGGTTTCTGGAAAAAAAATGTGAAGTATAAGGCATTGGTTTCTCCTTCTAATGTCCTTCTTCCGCCACCCCATATTAAATTAGGCCTGATGAAGAAATTTGCTACTACTGTGAATAAGGACAGTGATTGTTTCAACTTTCTTGGTACAAAGTTCCCACGGAAATCTGAAGCTAAAATAACAGCAGGCATTTTCGATAGACTCCAGATTTGTGAGCTTATTCAGGATGAGGCCTTTCCTCAGTCGATGACCGAATTGGAGAAGTCAACATGGTTGGCATAAAAAGGTGGTATAAAACTTTCTTGGCAACAAGAAATCTGAAAACTATTATGATAATACGGAGGAAATATTACACCATTTTAGGAATCTTGGGAGTAGAATGAGCGCTAAAATGCATTTTCTCCTCAGCCATGTTGATTAGGCCTATTTTCCAGCGAATCTTGAAGAAGTGATTGAAGAACAAGGTGAGCGATTTCATAAATACTTTAAAACAATGGAAACCCGCTACAAGGCCACTGGGATGTGTCTATGATGGCTGATTACTGCTGGGGTTTGATAAGAGACACTAGTGATGGACATACCAGAGCTTCGAAAAAATATGAAATTTTCTTCTCCCTAACAGTGAAAAAGTTTTGAAATTCTTATTTACTGAAACATAGTTCTGTTTTCTCAATGAATTCATTAGATATTTAAGTCAAAACTAAACCTACAGAGACAGGTTTGTTCTAGGATATGCCGCTAATATGTATAATATTTCTTTCAAAATATAAGTACATGATTTGATTCGGGTGAAAAGGCTAGCTCGATAGAGTAAACGTGAAAATAGATTTCAATTCGGAGCATTCGTATTATGTCTATTCAGGTGGAAAAATAAAAGGGTAAATTTTTTTATGCCTGTGTCACCGAACGGCCAGCAAAAATCTATGACACGAAGTAATGAAGAGTGGAAAAATGGAGGTTCTGACTTCACATGATGTCTACAGAATGAAAAAAAAATGTAAATGCTGCATTGTTGAGGAAAATTAAACATTGGAGCAGTTGCCTGAAAGTGATCATGAAAAACAAAGCATGAAACCAAACCCCATGGGGCAACAACTCCGAAGGGCCATGGCCTACCAAGCGACCGGTGCTCAGTCAAGGGCCTGCAAGTTATGAGGTGTCGTGCAATCGGTACGGCGAATCCTCTCAGCCGTTATTCTTGGTATTGTAGACCAGGGACGCCAACTCACTGTCAGATAGCTCCACAATTGTAATCACGTAGGCTGATTGGACCTCGAACCAGCCCTTCGATCGAGGTAAAAAGATCCCTGGTCTGGCCTGGAATCGAACCAGGAGCCCCCACATGAGATGCAGGCTCCCTACCCTTACACCGCGGGGTCGTAAAAAGTGTTAATGAGTATGAATTAATGAATAACGTCTATTGGAGAATATTTTATTTCCTATAACGATGCAATAAAGAAAATACTGAATGGGGTTAAAACCGAAAACACGTAAGAATGCCAGTGCCACATTCTTTAATGGAACTTCCAAAAATTACCCGAAACAGTTTTATCAAATGCTTTGTGCATTTGTAACCTTTTTACATTCCTCTGGTCTTCGGCCTCCTTCAAGACCAAAGAATCCAGAGGTACAAGACCGTACTGGAACCGCTTTCACAGTATACATCGTCTATAAGGGCATATTATGTAGATTTCGAGAAGGCGGTGCATACAGATGTGTGTTATTATTGGCCCATGGCAGTAGTTAGAGGATGCAGATTCCACTTGACTCGAGCAAGTGGAGAAAAATTTAGAACAGCGGTTTGTCTAACGATTTCGAGAGTACTGTGTCCAAGACTGGCAAACTTCTGAAAGATTTCTTTGCTCTACCCATACAGCCTCAGTCACAAGTTGAAGACTGCTTCATTAACAACTTCGTGAGTATGAAGCCAATACGCAATACGTTTGATTTTAATAAGTACTTTAATTTGTGTTAATTACATGAATGATTCTGACTTTACTCCTGAAATTTGGGCTAATTTTGATTATGTGGGAGACCAGACTACAAACTACTATGAAACGTTCCATGCAAAATTAAATCAGGAATGTAAAGCTGTCCATCCTAATATATATCATTTCATGGAGGTATTGCAGGGAATTCAATATGACACATGCATAAAGCTTCAAAGCAATAACGACAGAAGACAATCAAAGAAAGGGAACACGTTGATACAAAGATTCAGGCAGCCATGAATCACGGGAAGATCACAAGGCTGCAGTACATGAGAACGGTCAAAAACGAAGATCACTAGGGTGCAGAACGTGAGGAAGGTCAACTGCAAAGATCACTAGGCTGCAGTACATGAGAAAGGTCAACAAATTTTCCATTACATATTTAAAACATGAATGAAACCTACTTATATTAACAACATTTTAACCATGCCAACCATTTATTTTCATTTACTAGTAAATGTCTATTATATGGACGAAAACATCTTGCATTAATAACATTTGCAACCATGCCAATCTTTAAGGATTGACAGTCCGAAGCCAGTTAAATGGAAGGGGAAATGTTTTAACCCGTCAGTAGCCTAAGCAACTTAAGTCTAAACTTCAGTGTTGAAGTGGGAGCCGAAGCCACCAGCCGCTGTCAACAGCCAAACGGCAATCTCGGTTATTGTCAGCCCAAACTCCTCACCCGGTTGCTCAGATGTACGTTGATAAATCCTGTGGCGTCATGGACTGCCTTTCCTGACTGAGAGACAGAAGCGATTTTTTTTCTGCAATAGAACACTCACCCTTGGAGTGTTTTCATGTTTTCCCGGTCACCTGATTTCTTGCTCATCGGACATTTGTGTGACCAAATGCGAGACCAGCTTCCTCCATATTAAAGTATTCATCATTTTGAGCATAATTTGCAACAACTGTTGCTATTTCTAAGACTAAAGTCATGTCAGTTAGGAAAACCTAAGGGGAGTGAATGTCAAGTAAGCAATTTATTTTTTATTTAGCATACGCCATGTAGTGTTGGGAGTGTCCGAGGTCATTTTTGACTCGTCTAGTCTTTTACTCGTTTCAAAGAAATTCGAAATGTATCGACGATCTGCTTTGGTACATTAATCCACTCCTAATTTGTACTCCTATGAACGAATATTTTCCCCAGTTTGTCCTATTGAATTTCGAAACTAAAGACAAGTAGTCGAGCAGTTCCCAAGGCCCCAGCCGAACGTTTGCAATATTTTTGTAACAGGGCTCTTTTGTCGGAAATCACCCAGAACAAATTGTGCTGCTTTCCTTTTGGGTCTTTTCCAAGTAATCCTGATGAGGATCCATACACTAGAACCGTACCCTAATTGGGTTCTTACCGGTAAATTATACGCCCTCTCACATATATACGCCAACAGTACTTACTACATCCTCTAAATACCCTAAAACCATATGAAGAGATATGTAATGTAACCTTTGGTTTCAGCTTCGCTAATGTTATTACCGCAATAATGATATTTCCTTATATTTACACCTAAGTACTGACAGTGATCCCCATGAGTACTTTCACCCCATCAACGCAGTAATTAAAACTGAGAGGATTTTTCCTTTGGAGAAATTTACAACCTGGCTTTTCACTCAGTTTTCCATCATACCATTGCCTGCTGTCCATTTCACAACATTGTCGACGTCTGTTTGCAGTCGCTCACAACCCTATAACTTATTTCTTATTAAATCATCGTCATAAATCCTTACTGTGATTTCAGTTCATTTCTCATATAATTAACGCTGTAGGCCTACATACACAGTAAAACCTCGCTAATCCGTACCCCGATAAGCCAGACTTCACTTAATCCGGGCACAAGTAAAAGAGAACTCTTAGAAAACATGGACTGCATAGTTTTAAACTAGCTGGAAGCCAGTAATCCCATAGGTAGCATAGGTCCTTGGTGGTTAACATTGTTTGCCCGTATACACTGCAGTCAGTTGCTAAGTTGTGCACTGAAATGTATCTCATTCTTGTACAGTACTGTATTGTTGCTGAATTTTAACGAGTTATCATTATGTCATTCAGTAAGTCCTTTTCTGGACAGAACTATAAACACAAGGGTCTTTCTGAAAATGAAAAATGAAAACCTACAATCTGTTTTCCAGTCATTGACTGGGTCAGGGATGTAATGAATGAAACATATATAGGCTGTTATTACAATGGGGTCGCCATTCCCAAGGTGATTTTTATTAATGAGTGATAAATGCTATGAAATGATAATGGAGAGTGTTGCTGGAATGAAAGATGACAGGGAAAACCGGAGTACCCGGAGAAAAACCTGTCCCGCCTCCGCTTTGTCCAGCACAAATCTCACATTGAGTGACCGGGATTTGAACCACGGTATCCAGCGGTGAGAGGCCGACGCGCTGCCATCTGAGCCACGGAGGCTCACACAAGGGTCTTTCTATTCACGAAAAATTAGCAATAACCAAAACAAACTTGAAAATGGTGTCTCCATGCCTAATACTGATGCTGAGTAAAGAATCGCAAAACAGACCGTCTCCGATATTAAGAACGAAAGTGAACTATTGACATTTGCGCTAAGATAAAAAATAAAAGATGAAGCGATTGGGAAAGTCCGCACAGCAAAGTGCAAGATGATGCTGGCGTACAAGTGATTTACACAGCTACGTTTGTGTGGACAGGCATCAGAGGAACTAAAAATTCAAGCTGCTACCCGGAAATATTATACTGGTTAAGTTAGGGATTCATTTTCAGTGAGTTCAGCCTGGATTTTCATATTTCCAAGACGCCATAACATACGAACGAACGGTAACGAATATTTTTAGGCCTATGTCCTTTAAATTTATGTACTATAATAGAAATGTTCTGTTCCTCTACATGGAGTTCTACAGTTCTTGTCGATTATTTCAGTTACTTCACTGAATCATGTCAATTTACCCCCCCCCCCTAATTAGTTCGGATTAACGAGTTTCTACTATATCAGAAAATAAAAATTTCCAATAATCCGACTTGCGCAACCCCCCTCTTGATCACTACAGCATCAGATAATGGTTCACCTATTCTACATTTCTGAGTTCTATTTTCTAGAAATTTAGGCACTCCCACAATCACTCTTTCGTTTAGTCCACTAGACCTCATTTTCGTCAGTAGTCCCCCATGATCTACCACATAGGTGGGCAATGAGGGAGCCCCGTTTCTTGAGCTAACGGCATGAGCGCTGTAAAGTCTAGATTGAGATATGTAGGGACAAGGCGCAAGCAAGGCCACAGCAGTGTACCTAGCTGAGTGCATTATACAGTTCGTTTTTTCGTTCAGTGTTTATACTGTATTCCTAAAGAAGCTTTTATGTTGGCCAGAGTATTTCTATAAGTACAGGTCAAAGGAGTATTTAGTTATCACATATTATAATCATTCATTTCGTTTCCTATGCATAACTTAATGAAATGAATATAATTAAACGTATTTACTTAGCACAAGGCGCAAGCACAAATTACTTACTGTATTCTCTTTTTTTCTCACCATAATCTAATGCACTGAATAGAACAAGACATTAGGCACAATAAAACTGTTAAAAGTGTAAATCTCTTTAGATACACGCCCTTCCACTACTTGTAACGGAGAGCCGTACAAGCAGCTACTAGGCTGTACTTCCCACCAGAGCATGTACTCGGCTCTTTTACCTGCCTTCTCTGGAGTGCTGCTTACTGAGCCAAATTATGACCCCCTTTGATCTACCCTATCGAAAACCTTGAATGGGTCAGTAGCGATACAATCCATTTGCCTTTCTGAATCTGAAATATCTGATATACCGGGTATCTTACTGGCGTTCTGCAAGTTGAGCGTCACTGTAATAAAAGCTGACAATAAGTCAAGAAACAGCTCGATGGGTGAAGAACCTGGAAGTATAAACCGACCTCGGTGGTGGGGTCACGTTAGGCGAATAGAGGGCCATAGTGAGTAAGAGACCATGACGATGAGGGTTAGACTCAGATTTTAATGACCTAGAAATAAAAGTTGTTGTAGCAACTAAGGCCACGGAGGTTAAAACCGGGGGATTATGGAAGCGCGTAGTTAATTCGCAAAGGCTTGCAGACTAAACGTTAAAAGGCATAACGGTCTATAAAAAGATATCCCTCTGTAATATCTGTATGCGTTTCTGGATCAGTATTTGAAGACAGAAAACCGCGCCTGTAACGCCAGCACCAAGACCTACATATATATTAATAAAATTCCAATTGAATCTAACGGTTTCCTCTTGCCGAACAAATATTTATGTGAGTTAGTCTATAATTATCATCATGGGTATCCCATGGACTTTAAACTTTTGACAGCAAAAGACTATTATTCCACACGTAGGCAACTAGTAATAAATTGTCCCCAGAGATAAAATATAACCTGAAATATTCACCGTCACCAATCAGTAATTTAAATACATTCCAGAATATAATTTTTTATTAGAAATTATACAGTAACTAAAATAAAAAATGGATTAAACCAAGAAGAATAGCAATATTTTTTGTATTTTAAAATGTGTGTGGAAAAAGGAAATTAAAAACATCAAAACAAATACAAACGAGAGTAATGAAGGATAAGGATAAGATAGATAAGAGGCCTGCGTATCCTAGATTAATGAATATAATTATAAGAAGGTTAAAATAATTTCAAATGTAGTAATATATAAATTGTTGTATTGTCATGAGGTTATATTCTATTCATAATTCAGCCGTAAATCAAGGCATGTTGCAAATGGTAGAATACTCCAAAAACTTGTGACACAAAAGTAGGCATTATATAAGCTAAGGAAAGATACATGCTGTCCTAGATAATACAGCATTGTTAACGTCTAGGACAAAATATATTATATTTAGTGCAGTAATAGTCAAATAATTATAAGAAGGAAAATGTAAAGCATGTATCAAACTTAATGAATTGTTATAAAAGCGTGCTCTCTCCATAGTTTCAGGCGATCTGGAATTAGGGGATGGGATACTCTATTAAAAAAAACAAATGTCGAAATACATAATTTTGTGGGAGGAACATTATTTGCAAAGTGAACTAACAAGTAGGCCTAAATAAGAAGCCACGACAGAATTCGAAGAAAATATATTTACACAAACCAGTTGTGTGCATGTATAATACATCTCAAATGACATAAATATATAAAATTTCTTAAATGTAACAATGTCAGAAAATAAATATAATTTTACCTTATTTATTATAAGTACATAGTGGACGAAGAAGAAATAACTTATGCCTTACTGCACATTACACATGTCCTCAGTTCTTCTGGTGCTCTGGTTCCGAAACCTGTGGTTTTCTAGACGGCTACTTTAGTACGCCCCTGGTGGTTTCTCTAGCAAGACCATTATCTTCGCTTATTGGAAACGGACGCCAGTAAGGTTGTTTAAATTAAGATTTCACCCTTTCTAGCCACTATAAATAGACGGCAGTAAGGTTGTTTAAATTAAGATTTGATCCTTTCCAACTACTATAAACAGGACCGGTGCAATAAAACTTGGCGTTCTCGGTACACACTTCAGTAGCATCCTCCTCCTCACCCCCAGCCACCATGTACAATATGAAAAACTCCCATTCAAAATTTTAATTTTTGTTTCATGTGTGTGTATATGCCTTTGCTGGCGAGATGTAGTGTTTACAGTGCACTGTGTCTTCTGGTATGGGCTATATCAAATTTGTTACTTTCATTGACCTGTCTCAGTCTCATCCTTGGCTTTGACAATATGAAAGTGACTGAGGTATGAGTGATGCTAGTAATACCATTGCTTATGCAGCCAGTCCCCGTTATGAATGGTGTGAAAATATCGCTCATAGGGTCAGTTGGTGCATGCATTTCAGTGGGCTTGGCAGACTGATATGTAATAGCAGCGGCTGGCTCAGTGAGAAAAGCAACGGGAAACTACCTCACTCCTCATTTCCCTAGTACGCCTCTTCAGTGACGCCTAGGCTATTTATGACAGCTGTTGGCGGAGTTGCAGAGGATCAAACCAGCCTTCGGGCTGAATACCCAACATACATACAACACATACACGTGTGTGTATACAAAATGGCCCATTTTATATATTTATTAAAAATAAACAACACAAACTTATGTAATCTATAGGGACCGAATATATTTGATGTACATTAATATAATTTATGGTGAATATACCCTTCATGGCACTACATCCCTGATGGGCCTTGGCCTGCAAAATGACCGGTGTTCAGCCCGAAGGCCTGCAGTTTATGAGGTGACGCGTGGTCAGCGCAACAAATATTCTCTGCCGTTGTTCTTGGCTTTCTCGACTGGGGCTACTATCCCACCATCAGATACCGTTAGCGCCTCAATTGTAATCACATAGCGTGACCGGGAATCGAACCCAGGGCACACACAGTACCCCTAGACCGCGGGGCCTGCATTAATATACCAGTATATCATTAGTTTATAACTTAACTGTTCTCGCTTTCAGCTTCGAGAACGTAAAAACTACTCCATTGAGGTCAGTTGTCTGAGCTATATCCGTTCCTGTTCTAAGGACAAAGTTGGCAGCCCAATGCGTCATTCTTCCTTCATTATGGAGCGTAAATGCGACCTCACCAGTTTTAGTCTTTAAAAAGCACCGCTTACCACTGGCAATGGAAACAATTCGCTAGATACATTTTTATCTGCCCAAATGTACAGTATACTTTTGATAAAATTCATTTAAACAATAAGGTGTAACATAAAATATAGCAAGCAAAAGGTATGTTCCGTCGCAGTTGTTCACCCTCCCTATCCCACTTGTTTCTGGCACCCTAGGCGATCGTCTAGTGGGTGCGCTGGCCCTAATATTAAATGCAATAACTAAAACCTCACCTATACATAAACACACCGTGAAGAGGACCATATTTTCTAGCCACCAAAAGTAAGAAGAGTATCTGGACATTGTACATATTGGAACACATTAAATGCATTGCTAAAACTTTCGAAAGCTTTCCTACAACAGGAAGAACTTTATGTACATTATACCCTCATTCAAGCTTAAATAAGCAGAACATCGTCCTTCCTCTCGGCCAAGTCCGGGGCACGATTGAGTTTCACTCGAATATTGTACCAGAAGAAACCGAGAGCCTCCGTGCATGGTATTACAACAGCACTCGTGCAAATCTGCATGTAGTTCCTTGTAGCAGCGCATGTTATCCTGTAAATTCGTAGGCAGGGTGCAATACACCAGATGTGCTGAAATGAGAAACAAAACATGAATTTTAAGTGATGAATCATGAATACCATTGTCCATTACGTTCTCATGATTACAATGTGCAAACAATCACAATTATTTCACGGTATCTATCAATCTACTGTTGACTACGTCATCTTGTAAACAATTTGAGATAAACTGTTACAGAGTAAACATAAGTAGAAAGAAAAGGTATAATTTGTGCAATACCAGAAAACACTATAAGAATTAATGTTAATCAACTTCTAACATTTACTGTACCAATCAGTAAACAAATTCCAGTGTCATTATATCAGAAAATTAATTAATAACATGATCATATGTCAGTTATTCTATTGTTGTAAATTAATATTTATTAGACCCCGGACGTGTATGCAGTAATAGGTTAGAATGCGAAATAATTTGGTTATTAATAAGTGTGGTCTAGGCCGCTCTTCCGAAATGTAGTGAGAATTACATAAATTCAAAGCGTTCTGATAAGCCGAGCCCCTAATGTTTATGCAAAGCTCATACCATGACCGTTGTGCAGATTAGACTATAGGCTACTTGTTACACGCTTCAGTAAGTTTGCATTCTAACCTATCATTGCATAAATATCCGGGGTCTAATTATTATACAGTCGAACCTGCCCTAATGGACACCTTTATTCAGCGGAAATCTCACTATACGGACATTTTTCCTCGGAACCGACTTTATATTACGTAAGATACGTGTTAAATAACCCTAATTTAAACGAACACCTCGAATTCCGGACAGCGGACAACTCCATTAGTCTCGGCCACTTATTTTACACTTTGCACGTTCCAGGACACTTACTTTACAGAGGGCTATGCCATTCTCTCTCTTAAGATCATTCTGCAGACACGAGAATTGCTTTTGAATGTTTGTACTATTTTGTGTCCAAGAAAAAGAGAAAGGAATATACACAGGAATGCTGTACTAGCCGTGAAGTTAATTGTTCTGTAAAGGGCTCTTTCCAGACCTTTCGTTAGGGTCACCTTGTGTTCTAATTAGTATACATTCTGAGAATTCTAGTTGCCCGGGTATGTGCGAGTAACTGTTTACCCCTAAGTTGCCTAGGGATTTTATAACCCAGCTTGCGTAAATTTATTCATAACTCAGATAGTCGCTGATAAGATTGAGGCGAGCTAGTTCAGTGAAACGACAAAGAAGATACTTCCATGTGCTGATTGTTGAGGCAGAAATGCCTAGCATTTCAATCGCCCTGTAAAAATGAGTAGGAGGGACGAGCGTGTTTACATTTTTAGACGAGCAAACATATACAGTATTTACAAAAACTGCGAAAGAACTTTTAGGGAAAAAGGATCCCTTAAAAATGAATTAAACTGTGGGACAAAATCCAATTGTGAAGAAAAAATGTAATCTTAAGCGAGTGAGAGAAAAACTGGAATCGACAAATGAAAGGAAAGTGGGAGTAAGTTTTCGCAGAAGTGTACATTGCGGTATATGAGTGATTGAAATATGTTCGAGCAAAGAAACTGTGAGTGAGCGGGCCAATGTTACAAGAAAGGTGCGAGAAATCGCAAATAGCCGTAAAGTTGACATTAACTGAATAAAGAATTTGTGTGAAATGCTGGGTTATTACCTTTTCGAGAATATCACAGTAAAGAAAAATGTGCTGAATTTTTACACCCAAATGAATGATTTCTTCCCGAAGCTGTAATGCTTGTAAGGACTGCTAAATCACTTGTAATATCTTCCAGGCAAGTATTTTGAGGGTAATGATGGCTCCCAGTAATGACGACGTAGAGTTTTATCCTCCGAGTAAATTAATCGTAAAATGTGACGAAAGTACGAAAAATGTCGAAGAGTAATGAAAATTGGAATGCTGTGTGATTCACGTGTTCGATGATGGCATTATAAGTACGAAAATGGCCATAGAGACGTAAAAAATGAAAATGTTGACTGGATTTTTGAACAGTGCGTTCGGAATGTTGTAATTAGCGACGGCGTTGACAATGAATTATTGACAATAAACGATTAAGAATTAAAAAAAGTGTACTAGAAATTATAAACATCCGCAAAAGGACAACAAATACTCTTGACTGGGGCTGGAGTGCTGTTCTTTGAGCCTAATTATGACCGCCTTTCATCTACCTTGTCGAAAACATGAAAGCGAGGGTTGGCGACCAAGTCTCCCTAGCTGAGTCTGACATAGCTCCTACTTGTTGTCAGACTTCTCACTTTGATCATTCTTGACCACTATGTTTCAACTCTTATTCTGAAGCAAACAAATCAATCTTACGACATTACGAACATTATTGTTCTTCTGTCTACAATAAATGACACTCTTCGTAAGTAAATGAGAATACTATCTCACCCTTTTCGTACAGGTGAAATAACCTTTGGTTGTGTTCGATAATAAAGACCACTGGTCAGCAGCGTGCCATAAGGTTGTGGTAGAATCTGAAAAGTTTATCCTGTTCTTGATAATCATATTCATATATTTTTTGAACTACATTTCAGATAATTTAATAGTAGAAGAAACTTTCCTATGATAATATCCTTTTGTAACTACATTTCCAGATTTAAAAAAGCATATGATTATATCTAGATTTTAAAAGCACTTTGCTATATTAAGTGTACTATGCCTTAGATGCTTGAATGTTTTAGATTAACAAAAGTTATATTGTTTTTGTCTTTCTTAAAATAACCCTTCCTTTTTAACAGCTACTTCCAGCCCCTATCATCAAACGCTGATGATAGTAAGTTGATGCATTTTTTACACCGTGCCCGTATTCATCAGCAATGATAATAAGCTGAAGCATAATTTTTGGCATTGTGCCACAAGTATGTATTATTTTCATGCACACGTCTTGGAGATTATGTTCCAGCTATATGACTTGAGAATGTTGTAACTGTGTCAGGTAACTACACAAAGCGTAAATATAGAATATGATGTGCAGCGACTGCTTTCCCATCCTTCCCATTAGAATAGAGAAGGTGCTAGACACGAGAAGCATACAGTCTCTACTCGTTAGGTATTCTATTCTTGTCTGTCTTGTCTGTGTAGTAGTGTCTAGTAATGGAATCTATGTGCTCATTTGTTTGTGTGTTCTAATAAATACTATATAATAAAAGTTACAAAAAATAACATTTCCGATCATTTATGTCTTATACAGTTTTACCCTACCGGCTATGATAACAGCGATAAAAATAAATCTTTCCGTACTCCCAGCCGCAAGAAAATGACTGCAAAGAATTTAATGAAGATCATAATGTGAAGTCTGAGAATAAAGCATATAGCGCAGACAGTTCTTGTCTGTAGACCTAGGGATGATCTCTTTTTTTTTTTGCTTTGCGTCGCACCAACACAGGTGGATCGTATGGCGACGATGGGATAGGAATGGGATAGCAGTGGGGAGGAAGCGACCGCGACCTGTATTAAAGTACAGCCCCAGCATTTGCCAGATGTCAAAATGGGAAACCTCGGAAAACCAACTTCAGAGCTGCCAACAGTCGGGTTCGAATCCAATTTCTCCAATCTATAGCTACGTGACAAAAGGCGTAGTGTCACCTTCTCGGTAGGGGTATGCAGGTAGAATAATTGCATAGTCCTCATCTGTGGGTCTAGGTATGGATCTAGTAGCTTGGGCAGTTTTAGATTCCAATGTGTTCTAAACAGAATGCTTCGATACCCGGGTGATGTAAAAAACTACTGTAGACTATTTAGAGTTCAAATCTTGCCGGGCTGAGTGTCTCAGACGGTTAAGGCCCTGGCCTTCTGACCCCAACTTGGCAGGTTTGATCCTGGCTCAGTCCGGTGGCATTTGAAGGTGCTCAAATACGTCAGCCTAGTGTCGGTGGACTTACTGGCACGTAAAAGAACTCCTGCGAGACAACATTCCGGCATCTCGGCTTCTCCGATAACTGTCAAAAGTAGTTAGTGGAACGTAGAAACAATAACATTATAATGACATTATTAGAGTTCAAATCTACAAGCTCAGGCGCTAACATCGTAAATTGAGTGTTCTAGTCAGCAAATACAGTGAATCATGCATGAAGTTCAGATTGCGATTAGCGCACTTGCATGACGGTGGATCATCTGATCACCGTGAGAGCTCGCTCTATCGAGAAACACGTGCATGGACAAACCGCAACCTGTCATTCCAGAATGTGCTCTTTGTTCATCTGTCAAAATAAAAAACGCATACGCTCTCACTTCAAAACATACGTTTATCTTAGACTCGAACTGCGACCCATCAGCTATTTAATAGACTCTCTCAGCTGTCAATATTCAAAACACCCGCTCTTATTGAAAAATATATGTTCATATGACCATCTTTTGCTTGAACTGCGCTCTATCAGTTAACTAAGGAAGTCTCCTTTCCAAGTGACGGATGTCAACATTCAAAATACGCGCTCTTGTTTGAAAACATACTGCCATCTTAAAACCTGTAACCGCTGAATGGTAGTGGTGGTTTCTATATCCCTCAGCACGTTCCCAGTCCAGATTTCTAGCTAAATAGCACGTTGCCCTTGTTTCCTAGGGTCCAGAGACTGATTCTTGGCTGGGTCGGGGATTTTCACTTTCATTAGTTAATTCCTATGACTCGGAAGGCTTGATTTTTGTGTCGTCTTCAGCATTATAATTAGGTTAGCTCCTCTCTTCCTGAAAATATGGTCGCTCACCTGACCGATGGGCTCCTCATGGACCCTGTGAGGTTAGATTATGGTAGGGTAGGTTTTCACGTCATGTTGATGTCAGTTATCATTGACCCTACTGAAGTCTGCACCAATCAAATATGCTGATTCAGCAAATTTCAAATTCCCTGTTTCTAGTGATGGTTCCTGGGCACCCTGATTTCTCCTTTCGTTGACATAAGGCTGATTGCTTATGACGGAATTTGTCAACGACATCTAACATTGTTTTGTTATTTGATGCCTCCTTATGAAAATGCTCCTCGTACTTTCCTTTAACGTGAAGCAAACTCGGCCCATTCAGGTACCTCACTATAATGTTCCACGATAAACAACAACCCATTTATTGTGAGTTCATAATTGCAGAAGTGAACACAACACTGAATTCACAATATGTTACCGAGTGAGTTGACCGTGCGGTTACGGGCGCGCAGCTGTGAGCTTGCATCCGGTATATCGTGGGTTCGAACTCCACTGTCGGCAGCTCTGAAGATGATTTTCGGTGGTTTTCTGTTTTCACACCAGGCAAATGCTGGGGATGTACCTTAATTAAGGCAACGGCCGCATCTTTCCTACTCCTAGCCCTTTCCTATCCCGTCGTCGCAACAAGTCCTATCTGCGTCAGTACAACGTAAAGCAAATTATAAAAACACAATATGTCATACTATATACAACTAAACAAATACTTCCTTGCTAGGGAAACGCAGACAGCAGATGAGCAGATGGACAATAATTTCGGTATCGTTTGTTTTACAATATACCATACATCTCTTTGGGAACAATAATGCCCGTGATTGTATTTTCTTGTTTCTGCACTGGTTTAGTTTTCTTTTATTTCCAATCGAGTTGTAAATGGAGAAAAATACTCTGATATTTTCGGGAGATTAGCAAGTTTTCCTTTCTCTTCCCTTCTTTCTTCTCTTCTTGCCACTAGTATATTTTTGAAGATACTGTACAAAATATCTAAAACCAATAGTTACAAAAATTAGGCTAAAAGTAAAAAATATTATATGCGTAATATTTTAAAAACCGATAAAACTGAAACACGCCGTTAGAAGAGTTATTGGGAGGTACATACAGGAAACTGAGTAGATTAGTGAGCGGTGATGACAGTACAGGAAGCATGCAGTCAAGTAAGGATGACATGAAATTGTCAGTGTTAAATAGCAGATGTATTGTAAAGAGATGAATAGAATAAGTAATGTAATAGATATATATTTACCAGATATTGTTACATGAATTGAATCATGGCTGAGAATTGATATTATGGATTCAGAATTCTTTTCCCTAACTGGAGACCGCTTAGGAACGATAGGAGTGGGAATATTCAGAGGTGAAAGAACAATTTGTAAGCTACGAAAAAGTTAAGAATGAGAAACATGAACTTCTAGGTGTAAGACTTGTTTCTAAAGATAGTAAACAACTTGATGTTTCTGGTGTGTACAGACCTGGCAAGGCTAGCGGTGATGCTGATGTGGAGTTATTTGGTGAGATAATCAACTATGTGGGGAACGACATAGGAAGGAACGTTAGTAGTGGTTTTTAACGGATTCTACAGCCACCACCACCACCCAGCCCTCGGGAGAGGCCTCCACCACCCGGAATGTGCTGACTAAAACTGCATTCTTAACCTCATATGACCTTTCACTAGAGCGGCTGGCTATGAGTGCTCTCGTAACCTTGCATGACCTCACGCTGGCTACCTGTCTGGGGTTAACTTTACAGACCACGGGTTCGACCCTACGCTTAAGAGCCTAAGACCAAGTTCGATGCCAAAAAGTGCAAGGTTATCCTAACAGCCAACGTAATTATGGTTCAGAGGGGGAGCTTAACCTAACAGGCATGAGGTGTCTAGACTTAACGTCGCAGATCCCGGGTTCGACTCAAGGCCTAAGGGCGTTAACCGTACAGACCCTAGTTCGAAGCCTAAGAGTACAAGGTTTAACCTAAAAGACCCAAAGTTCAACACACGGGCTAACCGAATAAGAGCAGAAGTTTAACCTAACAGACTTTAAGTTCGATACTCGGGCTAATGCAGGCCTAACGTTACGCTGACGACGCGTTAACCTGACCTCCCAGGACATGGAGTTGAACTTGGAACAAGATGGCGGCTATAAGGCTTAATACGTATTCTTTAAGACTTCAAGTTCGATACCTGAGCTAACTGCAGGCCTAACGTTACTCTGACCACGCGTTAACCTAACTTAACCTCCCTGAAGTTGGAGTTGAACTTGGAACAAGATGGTGGTTATAAGGCTTAATATGTATGCTTTTTAGACTTCAAGTTCGATACCGGGCTAACGTTACGCTGACCTCGCGTAAACCTAACTTAACCTCCCAAGTCTTGGAGTTGAACTTGGAACAAGGTGGCGGCTATAAGGCTTAATACGAATGCTTTTTAGACTTCAAGTTCGACACCCGGGCTAACAGCAGGCCTAACTTCACACTGACTATGCGTTAACCTAACTGAACCTCCCAGGACTTGGAGTTGAACTTGGGACAAGATGGCGGCTATAAGTCTTAATACGTGTGCTTTATTCACAGGAGCGTAACATTGGAAAGCGACTTAAGGGAGCTTGGTGCTAATCTTGGAACAAGATGGCGGCTATAAATCTTAATACGTATGCTTTATTCACAGGGACGTAACATTGGAAAGCGACTTAAGGGAGCTTGGAACTGATCTTGGAACACGATGGTGGCTATAAGGCTCAATATTATGCCTTATTCATAGAGAAGTATTATCGGAAGGTGACTTATGGGGCTCAGAGCTGAACTAAGAACAAGATGGCGGCTCCACATGGGACTAGGGATATGGTGTAAGGCTTAATGCATGTACTTTATTCATAGAGGACGAAACGTTCAAAAGCGACTTAGGGGAGCTTGGAGCTGAACTTGGAACAAGATGGTGCCTATGCTGACACGTAAACCGCTGTTCGTTTTTTAGTGTCGGGAACACTCACTTTTTGATTTGAACTTTAGAACTTATAGATTTGAACTCTAGAGATTTACAGTAGCCTACAATATTGTTGATATTACCCGGAGACTAAACCCTGTGTTTAAAACCGGAAACTGTTTTGCACTACTTACCGGGTACCTAACAAAATAGGTTAAATCTTACCTAATAAATACGGACGACATTTTCAAGGCGTATCACTGGAATATAAATAATACTTACCCGTAGCACGTTGAAAAAAATTATACTAGATAGCTGTGCATATGTTCATTGATGAATGTAGATTGCGGGATTAGGAGTGGTGAATAATGGGATAAGCTTATTGAAATAAATGAATAACGTTTCTGTCGTTTATCACATATATATTAACACATCTGAGATACAGCTTTAAAATGCATTGCCTAATTCAAGCATACACAGTCTACAGTCCTTAATCTTTGGATTTAATCCATCCCAAGGGGTATTAGCGCTTGTTCCTCGATTCTTGTACTGTTGCTGGCAACGTCTGCATGCGGCTACTTCTAATGACATCTTACAATGGAAAGGTAGCATCCCCCAAGCGGAATGTATATAGTAAGCAGCGCACCTTGATAGAAAACCAGATGGTAAATACATAGTCAAATGCTGCGGCATGCAGCGTAAGAGTGTATGTTTATAGAAAGCTGTAATAGCCTTACTTACTTGTGTATAATTAGGTTCAATGCAAGATTTGCACAAACACGTTTTTCTTACTTCATCGTCTCTACTTTCTTCTTTCTTATCCCTGATCCTGGATGTAGAAGCACACACACACTAATAATAATGAAGTAAAATATTGTTTTTATAGTCTTGTGACGATATTCGATAGTGGGTTGTAAGTAACATCAGTCGTGTGAATAATAAGACAACAGGCTGGAGTGTTAGCAGTAATATTTTCAGATGTTTCAAATTCTAGACCAACATTGACAGATTATTTTATAGACTCTTCATGATAAGACAAGTCTATAACAACAATTGGCGCTTTATTCTTAAATACATCAGGAGAAAATAGCGGCCGAACTTTTTCTGGTAATATGATGATTGAAATTTCCAAAGCATGTCATACAGCAAGCCAAATGTATTCTTCTCAAAATTCATATCCATGTTTCCGTAGGAGTAAGTAACTCCGTTGAGGTATAGTCTGATATTTCTTAATTTGCCATAATCAAACTGACAGCTATATTTAACATGATTGAATTTACGATCCGTTTGAAATCCATAAATAATGTACAGAGGTTTTTAAGTGAAACGTGATGTTTTTACTGACCAGCTATGCATGTTTGTAGGTGGTAACGCAGGATACTCATGCAGCTCCCAACTTCTTAACCGTATTGGTAATGGTGTATCACTTTCTGCAATCTTGAGCAATCGAAGCTTTCCTCGATCAGATAGCTGTGATCAGATACATACATGAGATACATGTGTAATTCTCCACAGGATACGTTGAAGGGTAATTTGTACGGCTGGTGCTTTAAGAGCATTGTAATCACTACGATCACGGATCCGAATTAGCTCTTGTTTTGCGTTGATTATAATACGCCTGTAGTCTTCAGCGAAGCTAGGAATATGTTTCAGTGATAACATACCTGTAAAAGTAACATAATCATTAATCATCTAGTTGTTGGTAGCTTTTGGACACCATCCTGCCATTCGTAAAATATAACTTTCTTCAACACGGAAACAGAGTTTCATTGCACTTGTAATACCAACATTCTTCGATCTATCTATTTCAACATTATTTACTTCGTAACGTGCCTCCGAAAATAGAAAAGCTAGACCATGGTTGTTTTGTTGAGATGTGCTCGGCCCACTCCCATCAGCCTTATTTATTCGTCCTTCGATGTGGAGGTAGCTTTCGTGAGGTAGGGTGTATACATCTTGCTGATTGATAACCATACGAATTTCATCATAATTATAAAGTTCAAACGTAAGAGGTTGATAAGAATGGAACTCATTTCGTACTATACCTTCTTGAGTTTCCACTGTGTTCATAATGTCTAGAATCTCTTCCGTATTGTTGCTGTAGCGTATAACCTAAGTCTTGGAGAATCTGCCTTAACTCGATAACTCCTCGCAAAGATGCGGCATATCTCCTCGATGTACACCTTTTTTATAGATTTGTTTCGTATTGATTTAAGCTCAAGTTTGTAAGCTACGTACGTGTGACTATCTAACTTAATAAGCTGATTATGTTTATGCGCAAGTCTAAGGGTAATGTTACTGATGTGTTTTACAGTCACTGGATGATAAAGCACAACTGACGGTTTCTCATGAGTTCTGTAACCCCCCTTTTCTGTAATGATAAAGTCGTGCGGGACGTGCGAGGGTTGTTGATTACTATACAAGTCTGTAATAATATTAGAAGTAATGCTTACGTGATGGTCATCGAAATATGTTATATGTTGATCAGACTCATTACGTACATTTGGTGTTAGTTCTCTTGATGAAATCCCGAGCAACGGTCCAATTGAATCAGGTTGTGATTTAAAGTCAAACTTGAAATAAGATTCAATATCACATTTAAGTGTAATGCTGCTTACCGAAGGAGAGAACTTGTAATTATTGTTACTAAAACTTATCAATCAACACACTTTCAATGTATTCATGAATATCGTCTACAGAATAAGTGCCTGTCGGTGGGGTTAAGATATACTCACCGTAGTAGAACTTGTTTCTGCCATCTCGCACGTTATAGATTTTATTGTAGCTTTCAAATGATACTAGCCCAAGACTATGTCGCCGATGATTGAGTTCGATCGATGTATTAAAGTAGACAGTTTCAGCTCCTCCTTCACGTACAGTAAACGTTCTTGCAACGCTCATTATCATGTGTGCACTAATGCCTTTTGTCTGCAGTCTGGGTTTGCTATAAGATCATTAGACATAATCACCCACACATGCGTGTATTGAATTTTTGCGCGCGGTTTTTTGTAAACAATGTCTGCACTACTTCTGAAATATTGTATGAGCTCAGGTGGAGAGGGTAAGTCTCCTTATCTATCGAATTACCATAATTTAGAGTTACAATTTACGTGGGCAACGTAATGAGTTCCAGGTCCACGACTGTCGTCTAAGTTCATTACAGGACTCTCAAGTTTCCGGGGCATTCTGGTAGCTGACCTCGCATACACACACCGCGAAAATCGTTATGCCTAGTTGTTTAGCATATGTGGGTTAGAGCTCGATGTGGCAGTGCATTCAGTAGACATTTTTGGCGGTATGTAGATACCAAGCCCATTTTGTACGGCGCAAGCTTCATGTGCACACCTTTCTCTCGCAATGCAATTGCTTCCATCGTCTTATCATGACGCTCGCTATCTTTTAAGTGCTGCTTAGCCTCTTATACAGCTTTAACAGATCTTGCTACTGCACTGGCACCACCTAGCAGAGATCCTAAAACCGCTAGTCTTGCAAGCAGCGCTGGAAGGAATCCGCCTCATGTCGGTACAAGAATAATTCGAGCACGATTGCTAAACATTGCTTTACTCTTAAGCGAAATTCTCGCTCTAGCTGCACATAGTTCTTTAGGGATAGCTATTCGTGGATTGTATTCTCCTCGAGTAGCTTTTCTCGCAGCCTCTACAACTTATTTCCATCCAACAGCTTAGTTTTCTTCTTCTCCTCCTTCTTCTTCTTCTTCACAATATCAGGATACCGTTCTTTCACCATCCTGGACACGACTTCTCTCGCCAACATAGACTTACGAACTCATAGTTCCTTATTGTTACCTCATTCGTTATATATTCTAATGATCTGCCACTTCTTTATTCAGTCAGCATGAAGATTCTAAAGCAGCAAAACACACTACTTGCCAGTAACATAGTGTCACATCTCCCGTCGAGTTCTGCTACAACTACGCAAAGTCGTCATGGAGCATTGTTTCCCTCTACAGTTCGATGCATCATAACTGGACCATCAGGATGTGGCAAGACAAATCTTTTACTTACACTTATTATCTTTCTAAATGACATACGCTTCCAAAACATATACATTTTCGCAAAGTCCTTCTATCAAGCGCTGTATACTAATCTACAACTTATTATGCAAGATCTCGTAAAAGCTAGTTTGAGATATTTTCAATTTAATGCGCGTGAGCAAGTATTGTCACCAGATGCTGTCCTACCCTATTCCCTTATGATCTTTGAGTATGTCTCTACATAACAGCAAGATGACTAATCTACAACATATTATGCAAGATCTCGTAAAAGCTAGTTTGAGATATTTTCAATTTAATGCGCGTGAGCAAGTATTGTCACCAGATGCTGTCCTACACAATTCTCTTATGATCTTTGAGTATGTCTCTACAGAACAGTAAGATGACTAATCTACAACATATTATGCAAGATTTCGTAAAAGCTAGTTTGAGATATTTTCAATTTAATGCGCGTGAGCAAGTATTGTCACCAGATGCTGTCCTACCCAACTCTCTTATGATCTTTGAGTATGGGACGTCATAAACATGTAGATTGTTTTAAATTATATCAAACCTATTATCGTGTGCCTAAGCAGTTGATACGTTACAACACTAATATTATTCTGCTTTTTCGACATGATGAACTCAACATGCGACATGTGTATGACGATCATGTTAACACTGATATGACATTCAATGACTTTAAAAGATTTTGCGCTACATGTTGGTCATCACAACGTTACGGCTTCCTAGTTATTGATATAAAGAGTAATACTCATCGCGGACGGTATCACATGGGCCTTGATCATTTTAACAACATCAACACAACGGTTAGAGACTGCACTTGATCTAAAACCGACATCATGTCCACATCAAGTAAAGAGATTACACAACGTATTATCCGTGCGCTAAACAATATTCGACGTAAATTTAAAGAGCATAAACGTATTCAAGCAGATACTGATTTCCATTTGAAAACGCAACTCGGTGCACCACTAAAAGAGGTTTTTAATTCTACGTCATCGTCTGAGACTACTACAAATTCTGGTATGGTACTATGCAAACATCTAAAAACAATGAGAAGCAAGAGGACAAACCTGAAGAAGAAGAAGAAGAAGAAGCAAGATGAGGAAGAGGAGAAGCAGGGTAAGGATGAAGAAGAAGAGGACGAGGAAGAAGACTTTAACGCCTCTTTACAATCCAAGCGAGTTAAGTGTTTAACTACAGACGTTGTTGCTGAAACACCTACTACATCAAAACATGATTTACCTTCCTTCTCTGAGGTTCTAATTTCACCGGAGTATCAAAACACCTACGGCTCACTCTTTGCACCTTACATAGAAAAACTCCTTACAGGACAAACCGACACAACCTACGGTACTCGCTATGAAGACGACTGTTTTTGGATAGGTAAACAAATATTAAGATTAATTCTAACAGTCTCATCGTAAAAGGTGTAACTTATAAGGCTACTAAAGGTCTTTTCGAACTCCTTTTTTCTCGAATACCTGACAAAAATACAATTTCGCAAGAAGATCTTAAAAATATAGAGCAATCCTTTTTGCTACTGACTTGACTCGACGTAATTACAAGAGGACAAAAGCTGTAAATGCAAATAAGGATCGCAAGTACCGGGATTTCATTTCTAAGCTGTTTCTTTCGCATCAACTGTCTGCACGTGTCTTAATGTTGTCTACAACCCTCTGTTACCCTACGTAGACGTAAGGTACTGGAACGACCCTAACTTATTCGCACAACGTTTGCAACTTCTAAGAGCTTCTCAAGATGCCGGTCACACAGGTCATGAATCAGATATTCTGGCAATAGAAGAGGAATTATTCATGCTGGTATTATTGAGTAATGGCTCCTCGAATCAAGACCTCACCTGTAAAGCTGAGCATCGCACACAAGTTACATAAACCAGCTTGTCGCACTTACGTCGCAGACGTGTCTTTACAGATGGAAAGGATGAACTATGGCAAGCTGACTTAGTAGAAATGATTCCGTATGCCTCTAGCAATAAATAGTATAAGTATCGGCTTACTGTCATCGATGTGTACCCTAAGTTGTCTTTTGCAGGACCAGTGCGTTCTAAGACGGCAGATAATGTCAAAGACGCTTTCCAACGTATTGTTCAACAATCGAAACGCTGCCCACGGCTTCTTCAAACTGATCAAGGTAAAGAGTTTTACAACAACATTTTTTCTAGTTATCTCAAGTCAGTCGGCATTCATCACTAATCTACGTACAGCAATCTGAAAACTAGCGTTGTAGAACGCTTTAATGGCACCAATGTAGCAAGAACTTACAGCTGAAAGCTCTTTTCGCTGGATTGATCTCCTACCTAGACTTGTGGCTACCTACCACCAAGGAACGCCTCGTCGCACCATCGGCACAAAACCACGTCTTGTTATCAAGAATACACCACGCATAGAAGCTATTCATCACATAATTAAAACAGGTGATCGACGTCGCCATTGCTTTCAAAAAGGTGATTTTGTTCGCATCAGCAAACATAAGCCTGTTTTCGTAAAAGGATACGCCCCTAACTGGAGCACAGGCATTTTTCTAATCAGCAGAGTTAAACTTACTAATCCAGTTACCTATTTACTTCACGATCTTTCAAGACAGCCTATCAAAGGAGGATTCTACATCGAAGAGCTGCAGAAAACAAAACATCCTAATCACTATTTAATAGAACGTGTTATTTGTCGTCGTGGTAATAAACAGTATGTCAAAAGGCTTGGTTTTAGTAACACCTTCAATTCATGGATTAATGAAGAGGATGCACTTTAAAGCGTTTGTAAAATTTTCTTTATTGTTCTAGAACCTCTACCTCTCCTATCTACTATTGCATAAACTTGTTAGTCAACATTACTACTACTCGTTAAGATTGTGTAAACTCGTTAGTCAAGTTCATTATCACTTGAGTTTGAGTTAAGTTAGGATTTGGAATATTGTTGGACAAGAGACAAGTTAAAAAGTAATTAAGCAACATTAGCACTGTTTTACAATTCTTATTTATTTCAGCGTACGTGTGCAATTTCTTCTTTCACCAAAGTAAGTCTGTTTAGTCCTTAGATATTTTTCTGGCGGTTTTGTCTTTTAAGACCTCCACCCAGCAACAGTTTTCCTTTCATTGCAATGGCAACGATAAGTGCTGCTATCTTCTCAGCAACTGTAGCGCTAGGTGACGACACACGCTGCATAGTTTTACGAAGTAGATTTTCATCAGCCACACGTCTTAATTCAGGTTTGTTTTCACGATTAGCAATGTCATGATCTTGCAGGCAGCATCTTTCATATTAATATCAGGATCACCGCATGCCAGTCGGACGTCAAGTCGAGTTCCAGGGCCACAGTACTCGTAACTAGGAAGATGAATCTCAAAAGGAGGAAGATCAATCACCTTATTGATGAGTCCATGCCCAGCAAGCTTCCTCACCTTTCTCCTAGCACGTTTCTTCACCTCTTCCTGAGAAAGCATGCTTACTCTTTTCGCATTCATGATAAGTGTTTATAAGCGAAGTCAACTCGTTAGTTTTAGGTCCGTGCTACAGTTTATTGAGTTGACATGTACGGCACTGTGTTACTGAAGGTATCTTAGCTAAACTCACTTGTTCATGATGTAAACTACACGTTTGAAGCTCTGACAAAACAGGATCTTGAGTCCACTCACGAGGCACCTTATCCCAGATCTTCTTTACAGCACTCGCAGCTACATTGACCAAAAACGCCTTTGGTAACGCATTTAACTCTTCTTCAGTAAAAGTGTTTAGTTCCTTTGGCGAGCATAAAACTTTACGATTGCCTTTTCAAATACGTTACACTGAGTATCAGATAGAAATGACATGTCCTTACTCTACAAATGTTTCTTTCTCATTGTCGACATTTGAACAGTGCACTTTACATATGTAGCTCACTTCCCGGGATGCATTGCCACACAACCAGTCAAAGAGCATACACACATGACGTACAGACTATTTCCGTGTTTCCGCACGATGCTCCTTCAGAACAGTTTTTAATGATGGACATCCTAATCCATGCCAATCGAAAACTTCACACGTTGCTGGTAGATACACGGCCATCCATTCCTTCTTTTCACAAACATTTACATAAAATCGATCTGCTCTTGAGAAATGAGCGTTCAAGATCATAGCTAGAAAGAGATTCAGTTTCCTTCCCACCGAAGTCCTAAACGTTTTTTCACCCATTCTGTCTGTTTCTATCTTCAACCGTTTGCAAATAGTAAGTAAAAGTGGGCTAAATACTAAACTCACTACTTTTGATGCCCACAATACAGTGCAGTCCAACGCGGCTACCTCTTTGAGTATGAATTTGTTTCCGTTCACTTTAAAGCCTTGAACATCAACTATCAATGCCCTTGTTATGATGAACTACAAAGCGAGCAGCTCCCTGTTACAGTATCTTACCGACGAAGTAAAACAATGTCTACTCATAGCATATATAGACTTGAAATTACAAGAGAGAGGGAGATAGAGTCTGGTAGCGAACAAGTCTAATCATGCATATCCATGACCACGTGATCACTGTGTGTCAAAAAATAGCCTCATTGCGTTACATGTTTAGTACTTTTATGCTATTAGTTCGAGTATCGAATTTAAATTCTGTTAAGTTAAATTTACACTATTTTTGTGGTTAGCCTGGGAGGTTTAGCTCAGCTTCGAGCCCCTAAGATACTTCCTAAATATTACGTCCCCTATGAACAAAGTACATGCATTAAGCCTTACAACATATTCCTAGTCCCATATTCAGCCTCCATCTTGTTCCTGGTTCAGCTCTGAGACCCCGAAGTCACCTTCCGATATTACGCCCCTATGAATAAGGCCAACGTATTGAGCCTTTTAGCCACCCTCGTATTCCAATTTCAGTTCCAAGCTCCTTTAAGTCGTTTCTCAATCCCACGCTCCTATAAGTAAAGCATACGTATTAAAATTCACACCCGCCATCTTGTTCCCAGATCACCTCCGAGCTCCCTTAAGTCGCTTTCCAATGTTACGTCCTTATTAGTAAAGCATTCGTATTAAGCCTTACAGCCGCCATCTTGTTCCAAGTTCAACTCCAAGTCCTGGGAGTTTCAGTTAGTTTAATGAGTAGTCCGCGTAACGTTAGGCCCGCTGTTAGCCCGGGTATTGAACTTGAAGTCTAAGCAGCATACGCTTTAAGCCTTATAGCCGTCATCTTGTTCCAAGTCCTGGGAGGTTAAGTTAGGTTAACGCGTGGTCAGCGTAACGTTATCCCGGGTATCGAACTTGAAGTCTAAAAAGCATACGTATTAATCCTTCTTCTTCTTCTTCTTTTCTTCATAGGGCCTCTAAATATTAGTTCCTAATTAGCGTCGACCTTTAAGATCTTATACTACCGTTTTTTTCATTCATTCCCACGTTGATATACCCGCTCCCTTCACAAAGCTGCAGGTTGTTCTTATTGGATCTTCTTGGATTTTTCTCTCCCTTAACCTGGTAGTCCTAGAGTGGAGAGTCTGATTCTACCCAGCGCCTCACATTCGAAAAGTATGTGTTCAGCTGATTCCTCTGCTTCATTGCATTTCCTACATATGTTGTCTCTTATTACTCCATATTCTGTGTAGGTGTTTTTCAGATGGCAGTGTCCTGTCAACAGTCCTACTACCCATCTTATATTTTCTCTGCTGAGTTTCAACAGTTCTTTAGTATTCTTGTAGTTTGGCCCTCTTATCATTTCCTTTGCAATCCTGCATCCTGCAGTATTTTTCCAGTTCTCCATTTGTTTCTTTTGTGCCCATTTTCCTATGTAGTGTCGGGCTTGTCTATAGGAAATCCCACATACAGGTTCTGGGCCTACAAAATGTATTTCTGCCCCTTTCCTGGCCAGTTTATCTGACTTTTCATTTCCTTCTATATTTGCATGTCCTGGTACCCATATTATTTTGACAATGTTGTACTTTGAGAGCTTCAGGAGAAATGAGTGACAATACCAGACAATTCTGGATATTATCCGGACTGCCTGTAGTGCCTTACTGGCCGCTTGGCTGTCCGTAAAAATGAAAATATTCTTATTCCTATAGTTCATTTTCAGATTTTCTTCAAGACATGTTGTGATAGCTATCATTTCAGCTTGAGAGACTTTCGTGTGTCTGCCCAGGGTCACCTGGATTGGTCTCTCAGATCTTCCCCCGTTGATCCCTCCTCCTGTGCCATCCACAGTCTTTGAGCCATCAGTCCACCACACTATATCTTCTTTTTCACTATTCCATTTGTTGATATCCCAGTCTTTTTTATTGTCTGGGTCTCAAACGATTTTTCAAAGTTGTACTTTGGTATCATATGATCAGAATTCATCTGTAGAACTTCCTCTGGCATTACACTGTTAATTTTACAGTGTTCTAAATTGGGTCTTTGTGCATTCCAACACTCTGTGTCAATCTATATGAACTCATTCTAGCCAGTCCTTTTATTAAATTGCATAGTGGTGGGAGGTCTAGTAAAGTATTCAAGGCTTCTGTCTGCGTAGTTCTCATAGCCCCAGTTATGGCTGTGCATACCATTCTCTGTAGGCTATCCAATCTACTGCAGACTTTTCCTTGACTTACTTTCTGCCATCAGATGATTGCGGCATAGGCAATCAACGGCCTAATGATCATTGTGTATATCCACATTACCATTGATTGTCTTAGGCCCCATGTCTTCCCAACGGCGCTTTTACATGCATACAGCAAGTTCCTGGCCCGGGTTATGTTCCTTCCTATATGTGGATTACAGGTTAGATTTTTATTTAGCACTACACCTAGGTGCAGTGCCTGTTCTTCTATATATACGAGGTTCGGGGCAAAAGTCATGGCAACTATTTTTTTCTTGTAGATATGTGAACGGATTACAAACGTATATGTGTCGTGTGGAAGTTCTGCAGGCATAGTGTGTATGCAGAACAACAGATGGCTCTGTGATAGCTGGTAGTAGCGCAGTGAGGGCTGTGAATTCAGTCAGTTGGTGAGTGTCGTGCGAGATGGAAGTAACCCGTGTTGAGCAGCGCGCTTACATCAGAATAGCCGTTCTCTGAGGGAAGAATGCGATGGAATGACACAGTGAATTAGTGGAAGCCCTTGGGAATAATGCCCTACCATACCGTACAGTAGCACGGTGGGTAGGAAAGTTTCAGCAAGGACGTGTGTCAACCAGTGATGAGCAACGTTCGGGACGACCTCTCTGTGTGCGGACAGACGTGACACGTGACGTCATTGAGCAGCTCCTGGATGAAGACAGACGATGGACGCTACTGGAGTTAGAGAGGGCAAGTGGCATCGAGAAACGCACCGTCCCCATGATATTGCGTAATGAGTTGCAACTGCGCAAAATCGTATCACGGTGGGTACCGCATGCACTGACAGAAGTTCAAAGGTGGGTGCGCTATGCAATATGCTCCGAACGCCTTGCACGCTGGCAACAGGACGGCGATCAGTTCTTGTCACGAATGATCGCAATCGATGAATTTTTGGCCATGGCATACGAACCAGAACTGAAACATCTGTCCGCGGAGTGGCGACATGTTGGATCACCAAGGAGGCAGAAGGTCTGTCTGAATCCTTCCCCATTCAAATTGATGGTGATCGTCGCGTATGACGTCAGGGGTGTAATTGTTTGTCACATTGTTCCACATGGCAGAGCAGTGACCGCACAGTACTACAGGGACTTCCTGGTGCGACAGGTACGACGTGGCGTTCGGGAGAAACGTCTGGATCTTGTGGACAGTGCAATAATCCTGCACGACAATGCAAAACCATATAAAGCAGAGTGTGTAGGGCAGCTACTGCGACGCTGGGGATGGGAAGAATTGGAGCACCCACTGTACTCTCCCGACGTTTCGCCCTGTGACTTTGATCTTTCGAAAGATTAAGGAACCACTACGTGGTAGGCGGTTTGCACCACGAGAGGACATTGTTAATGCTGTGCGCCAACAGGTGACCCGATTCACACATCGTGCGGCAAATGCTGAGGCAGATGGTATTCAGCGCCTCCCACATCGTTGACATTGTGGTGTCAGTAGCAGGGGATTACTTTGAGGGTCTTTAGGTCCAGGTTTGTCATGTCAACTTTATGTTTACTGTGTTGTCATTCTTTTGCACCGGGAAGGCCATATTGCCCTATATACTACCGTAATAAATTAGTGTGTTACGATATTTCAGTGCTATTCATTGTCCACACATGTAGTTAATACCTTGTCCTTTCGTCTGTATATGTCACATTTTCCAACCGGACTGGTATCTTCAAGAAAAAAATAGTTGCCATGACTTTTGCCCCAACCCTCGTATATCTTGCCCAAAGAGCTTCAGTGATCTCTTTCCCTCTAATTTTCTCCTTCCTGTAAAAGGGATAAGAGTTATCTTGTTCGGGTTGACTGATAGTTGTTCTTCCCGACACCAGTTCTCCACAAGTTTGTGTGATCTTTGCATGAGGTCTGGATAACACTCATCACCTTACCTCGTACCACAATCACTAGGTCATCTGCGTATCCTTGTGAATAGAAATCCTGTTGGTTGAGCATAGTTATGATTTTGTTCACCACGAGGTTCCACAGCAGAGGTGAAAGCACTCCTCCCTGAGCACTGCCTCGGGTGGCCCTAACCATCAGCTTTTCTTCAAACAGGGTTGCTTTTGTCTTCCTTCCGTCTTTTAAGCAGTATAGCCGCCATCTTGTTCCAAGTTCAACTCCAAGTCCTGGGAGGTTAAGTTCGGTTAACGCGTGGTCAGCGTAACGTTAAGCCTGCATTAGCCCGGGTATCGAACTTAAAGTCTGTTAGGTTAAGTTTCTACTCTTATACGGTTAGCCCGAGTGTTGAACATTGAGTCTCTTAGGTTAAACATTGTACTCTTAGGCATCGAGCTAGGGTCTGTACTGTTAACGCCCTTAGGCCTGGAGTCGAACCCGGGATCTGCGACGTTAAGTCTGGACACGTCATACCTGTTAGGTTGAGCTCCCCCTCTGAACCATAATCACGTTGGCTGTTAGGGTAAGCTCACACTTTCTGGCATTGAACTTGTTCTTAGGCCCTTACGTGTAGGGTCGAGCCCGTGGTCTGTAAAGTTAAGACTGGACATGTAGCCAGCGCAAGGTCATGTAAGGTGACGAGCGCACTCATAGCCAGCCGCTCTAATGAAAGGTTACGCAGTCTAATCAACACATTCCGGGTGGTGGAGGCCCCTCCCGAGGGCAGGGTGGGGTTGTAGAACCCGTAAAAAATCACTACTAGCCTATTACCACTATAGTAAATGAGCGACTCTAAGACTCTAAGACAGCGAAATAAAGAGGTCAAGAAGGAGGTGGAGATTACAAAGGAAATGATTTAGGAATGATTGTGGGAGAAAGGAGAGATCGAAGGAGCTTACTAAGAAATTGAATTTAGCGAAAACTTCAACTTAGGATAACATGATGCCAAACATATTGGACAGCCATATGAATTTTAGGGAGCAATGGAAGAATATGTATAGATACTTTAAGGCAGAAAGAGGTTCCAGAAAAAACATTCCAGAGATCATTAATGAACAAGGGGAGTATATATGTAAAGAGTTACAGAAGGCAGAATTATGCAGTCAGCAGTATGTAAAGGTAGCTGGACAAAAGGATAATATTCAGATGGAGGAGGTGACTAATACTGGCGAATTACTGAATTTTGTCTATGATAAAAAATATTTACAAAATGATTCAAAAGTTGAAAGCTGCAAAAGGCAGCTGGGATTGATGAGATTTCTGAATATATAAAGGCTATGGGTTTTGATATAGTGCCATGTCTGAAATACTTCTTTAATTACCCTTTGCATGAAGGATCAAAACTGAATGAATGGAGAGTTGCAATAGTAGCCCCACTGTACTACAAGGGAACGGGTGGCAAACATAAAGCGCCCAATTACAGTCCACTCAGTTTGACATGTGTTTTGCTGGGAAATCATTCTTTCTGATTATATCAGAAACTTTTGCGGAATTACTAATTGTTTTGATAGAGAGCCGTTTGGGTTTAGGAAAGGTCGTTCCAATGAAGTTGAACTTGTAGGACACCATCAAGATATAGCAGATACTTTATATTCAGGAGGTCAAATGAACTGTATCACTACTGACTTACTTAGTTAGCCTATTATCATAGTTTATTAGCCTATTATTAGGATAGTAAATGTTGAAATTTCCATCTGTGGTGCAGAATGAGCCATCTAGGAACTAAACGGGAACAAATACGGTGTGGTTGTTTTCTCACTATATATGTCCTATTCAAACTAGGAAACCTACCTGGCTGACTGGTTCGTAAAGATGTAGGCACTTTTTATTTCACGGAAACTTTAACAACGAAATATTTCATTCGATGTAAGATTGTATTTGCTACACATCTATGAACATAACACATCCATAACTCTAAGACTCTAACAACTGACTGTCTTGTGTCCGTACATGTCAAACGTAAAGTGATTTCACTCTGTTAGATTTCTAAAAGAGGACGGAACGTGGCATATGTTATACATTAAAATCAAAACGATTACCCTGAAAATGAAATGGTGTATGACTTTTAGAGCTGGGAGTGTCCGAGGACAAGTTCGGCTCGCCAGATGCAGGTATTTTGATTTTACGCCCATAGGCGACCTGGGCGTCGTGATGAGGATGAAAATGATTATGAAGGCGACGACACATACACCCAGCCCCCATGGCAGCGAAATTAACCAATTATGTTTTAGATTCCCGACCCTGTAGGGAACCGAACCCGAGAATCCTGTGACCAAAGGCCAGTATGCTACCCATTTAGCCATGGAGCCGGACTAACGATTACCCTAAAAAATATCAACTCTATGTTACTCCCTAAACCGAACTGGTACTTTCACTGAACTCACACTCCTAGTCTTCAAGACTGAAGGCCCCACAGCTGGAACGTTAGTTCTCAGGTTGAAATCATTATCTCCTTCCAGATGTGGTACATCCTCTGGTGAAGACATCCCCAAGGGAAGAATTCGTTGAATAGGTCTGATGATATCTCTTCCTGCAACACTAACTTTCACTACTCTCACGTGACTATCTTCTCCTGGGATTACCTCTACCACTCTAGCAACAGGCCATTCCAGTCTTATTTTATCATCAGAACCAACCAGAATAATATCACCAACATTCATAGGTTCCTTGTGTACCTTCCCAGTCTGCTGGTGCACCAAATCACTTAGATATTCCTTCCAAAGATGTTGGACGTACTTTGCTCTCTTCCTCATATCTATAGCGTCCTGGTGGTCAAGGTCTGCCACCCCAACTGAAAGATTTGCCTGCCGGAACATTGCAGGGGTCAGTGGTGCCAAGTCATCTGGGTCTTCGGAGAGGTAGGTCTGGGGTCTCGCGTTAGCCACACTCTCCACATCGCACACGATTGTAGACATCTCTTCATAGTTCAAGGAAGTCCTTCCAAGTGTCCTTAATAGTTTCTTTATTATCTTCATCACTCTCTCTCACCACGTGGCAGTGAGTTGGACGAATTTCTACTGGATTCTCTGAATGGTTGCAACCTCCTTTAAATTGCTCCAGTCTCGTGAGATCATCAAACTATTTGCTAGAGGTGACGTGGAATCATACGCAATAGCGCCCCAAACCATGATGCCGCGTTGTCTAGCGGTAGGGCGCTCCACAGTTACTGCCGGATTTGACCTTTCTCCACGCCGACGCCACACTCGTCTGCGGTGACTATCACTGACAGAACAGAAGCGTGACTCATCGGAGAACACGACGTTCCGCCATTCCCTCATCCAAGTCGCTCTAGCCCGGCACCATGCCAGGCGTGCACGTCTATGCTGTGGAGTCAATGGTAGTCTTCTGAGCGGACGCCGGGAGTGCAGGCCTCCTTCAACCAATCGACGGGAAATTGTTCTGGTCGATATTGGAACAGCCAGGGTGTCTTGCACATGCTGAAGAATGGCGGTTGACGTGGCGTGCAGGACTGCCACCGCTTGGCGGCGGATGCGCCGATCCTCGCGTGCTGACGTCACTCGGGCTGCGCCTGGACCCCTCGCACGTGCCACATGTCCCTGCGTCAACCATCTTCGCCACAGGCGCTGCACCGTGGACACATCCCTATGGGTATCGGCTGCGATTTGACGAAGCGACCAACCTGCCCTTCTCAGCCCGATCACCATACCCCTCGTAAAGTCGTCTGTCTGCTGGAAATGCCTCCGTTGACGGCAGCCTGGCATTCTTAGCTATACACGTGTCCTGTGGCACACGACAACACGTTCTACAATGACTGTCGGCTGAGAAATCACGGTACGAAGTGGGCCATTCGCCAACGCCGTGTCCCATTTATCGTTCGCTACGTGCGCAGCACAGCGGCGCATTTCACATCATGAGCATACCTCAGTGACGTCAGTCTACCCTGCAATTGGCATAAAGTTCTGACCACTCCTTCTTGGTGTTGCATTTGCTCTGTCAGTCAGTGTATAATATTCGTTTTCAACTCTAGAAGGGCATCCCGATCAACGAAAGTGCAAAGTTATTTCACACTGTCCCCTTCTCCCTTTCCAAGTGCTTCTGTCTGGACGAGCTTCAGAAGTCTTCTTTCAGCCTCTTCTATTTCATCGACGGTGAGGACATCGCTTTAACACCTCATCTGCCTCAGCGTTCTGGCAACAAAGCGTAGTATCCAGGCTACAAGTCTGACGATCTCAGTAAATTTGGAAAACCGTCGTATATACCATGCTATGTCTTAGTGCGAAGTAGTATTCAATTCTCTTGCTGAATTTCATTTTCATCTGCATTAACACATGATAGAGGCCAGTCCTTTTCTTCCAGCTTTAACCTATCTGGTCCCTTCCACCATCGGGAGTCAATCAGAGATCGTGCAGACGATCCCCGGGATGCAAGGTCGGCAGGGATCAGGTCACCGGCTATATGTCTCCAGATTTGTTGTCTCGTCAGTGTTCTGAACACTTTCACACGGTTACTGACAATTAACCCCATGAATCATTTATGTTGATACAGTCAAATGCTGTAGAAGAGCGAGTCCAGAATTACTCAGGGATGTTTTTACCTAAAGTCTTCCTCATATTGGCTGCTAAACGGCCCCCTATACAACAAGCCAGAAGCTCTAAACTGGGCATTGATAAAGTCTTCAGAGGCGTAACACCTGACTTCGCCATGGCAAGCTGCAGCAGAACAGATCCTTCCAGCCCACTTTTCAGGAGGATAACTGCGACATAGGCACTTTTTCTGGCATCACATAAGATGTGGAGGCTCCAAGTTTCTTCAGTTTCACAAGCACTTATGCGTCTTGGTACCCTCAACTCAGAAAGTTGCGGAATTTCTTGCTCCCACCTTTTGAATGTATTTTGCATCTCTTCAGGCAACGGATCAGCCCAGCCCATCTTGGGGTTTAAACTATTCTTTATAAGAAGTTCCGTGATCAAAGTAAACGGGCATGAATGTCCAATAAGGATCAAGAATCCTTTGGGTCATAGACAAGATCTTTCGTCTAGTGATAGTTCCAGCTTCAGTTATCATTCGAACGTCACAGAACAGTTCACCATTTTCTTTATCCCACAGCATGCCAAGAACGGGATTAACACTTTGCAGTCCTATACTCCTTTCCAAGCAGTTACTTTCCCAGCCTCAAAGTTCGAAATTTGCTTCTGCAAGAAGTCTTGTGGATTCATCAATGAATTGGATCTATTCTTCTTCAGTGTCAATGGACGTAACACACTTGTCAACATAAAAACACCTCCTTAGTATTTCAGATGTATTCCTTAATTTGAGTGGACTTTTCTCCAGATGAAGGTTAAGCACAGCACTCAACTAAAAGGGGCTACACTTAAGTCCAAACATTACTCATCTATGCCTAATAAACTTGAATTCCCTTGGGAAAAATCCTCCCACCACAGAAATCTGAGAAAGTCTCTATCAGGTGGAGCAACAGAAATTTGAAGAAAGGCCTTCCTGATGTCAGAAACTACGCCTATTCTCCCACGGCAAAATCTTGTCAGAATCGGCGGAATTTGCTACAGTAAGTTGGAACCATTTTCTAGGCACTTATTCAAAGATGGATATCCCTTACTCTTGCTTGAGGCATCGAATACTTGCCCGAAGGATGTAGTGGAATTGTCTTAAAACACTCCCCGGTGTGGTAAGTAGTGGCATTTTTTATGGAATTCTTCTAGTGGTGTTTCTTCGATCACTTCGTCTTGTTGCCATTCTTCAAGTACCTCGTCATAATCACCATACATTCCTTCAGAGACCAGTTTCACTGAATTAAACTTGCATCTCTTCTAAGTAATTTCTAGGTTTCCTTGCAGATCCCAGAACCTCTCATTCCAAGGTAAGCTGACCTCATAACGTCCCTCACTATTAATAGAAACAGTATTATTAAAATAGTCAGGTGTGTCAATTTCCATTTCTTCTCGGAACTTCTTTTCCACAGGACCTTTGTTTCCAAGAGTGTCTAATATCCACAGTTCAGTCACAATAGAATTCAATGTCAGCATGGATGTTACAAACATGTTAGCGCTACATGAAGAATGACGACCCGCCAAACTTCCCATAACAACCCATCCGAAACGGGTTTCTACAGCTACTGGTCCACAGTTTAAAGTTTTAATTCTCCCGGTCAGTAATGGCCCATACACGTCAGCTCACAGATGCAGTTCAGTTTCAGGTCTATTGGGACCACAATCAGAAACAATTTTTTTTCAGTTCTTTCACTGAGGGACCACTCTGGAGCCTAGGAATTTCACCACAATTCACAGGCTAACTAAGCACGGGGATCTCACAACAATATAGTCGAGCCACACTCCAGATCTTCAACTGGTAGGTCAAATGCAACTGGCTGTCAGTTTCAGCGCCTCCAAACAAGGAATGAGTTAAAGTTTCCATACCTGAGGATTGAAGTCGAACAGACGCAGCAGTTCTATCCAATAAATACGATCGCTGCGGTCAACAGTCGATCGAAGCCTTGACGATGCGTTCTTCTCTCCGGATAGGATCTTCACCATTAGGGTTTGAAGGAGAACCGCTTTACCATACCTTTGACTGCTCAACGTTGGACTGTGTTTGTCCATACTTGGCTCCTCCTTCTTCTCCCCCCCCCCGTTCGACTCCTTCAATGGCAAGTTTGGACACATAAGAACACGGTATCTCTTCACACATACTTGACACCGCACAGTCGCTTTACAAGCCTTAGCCGTATGACCTTGTTTCATACAATGGTAGTAGCAACCCGTTTTCATCAATATACTTTTCTTCTCGGACAGAGTCATATTCTGTGCCTTGAAACAATCTTTGGTACCATGGTTTCTCTTACAGAAGACACAACTGCTTCCTTTTGATAAACTTCTTGCTTCTCCAGCAAACAGATTATTAGCAGTAGGTATAGATACAGGTTCAGGTGAATTGCTCTTCTGCTTTCCCGGTTTCTGTGAGGAAATATGGAATCCCCCCTGGGCGAGAGAAATTCTCTGTTCTCCCTCCACTTCGTTCTTCAGGAAAAGTGTTAGCTGCGACAATTTATCACATTAAAGGCTCTCTGCTATTTAACTGATAGGCAAAGAAATGGCAGTTCTTAACCACACTCTTAGCAGGTATTATGGGAGTGATGATTCAACTAGAGGGAAAAAATTTGCACATTTAACACTGGTCATTCCCAACGATTCCAGCGACCTATGATGCGACTCTAATCGATCATGAAGTTGCAAAGGAGTGAGTTTCTGAGACGCTGTGAAATTCTAAATAACTAATCCTAATAGTTCACGAACATAAAACTCCACCAATAATTCGTATCTTCGGAACTTACTCTGTAAACACTGAATTGCTTTCTCGTAGTTATCAGCTGTAGGCGGAAAGCTATTTACGATGTCTCTCGCCCTAATGCCCTCTGTAGTAGCTTGAAGTAGGAACTGGAATTTATCTTTCCTTTATGTCCGGATCATCCTATATACGACGGAACTAGCTCCAGAAACCTAACCAGTCTTGAACTTCACTTTGGAATTTCCTCAGTTCGATATTAGGCAATTTAAGTTTCTTCTTACCGAAACCGGAATTGTCACTCAACACATCGACACCTCCACTTGTGAAAGTTGCTACATTCACTGCATAAGCGTTCTCGACCCTCTGACGTGCTTCGTCTAATTTATCGCGGTATTCATGCACTTTCTTGTACTCACGTTCATAATCCGCGTCATCGCCACTGTTGAGAAGCACGTCTAAAACTTTATTATCAGCTTCTTTCAGTTCAACAGCCAGTCTTTCTAACTCAGTTAAACATAATCTTAGCCTGTCGAGTTGTGTTTCCATCATCAATGAATGAAATGTCTTCGTAAATGCTGCCCGTATGGGTATTCTCAATTTTACGAGTCTCTTCATCTTGACTTACTTACAGCTTCCTCACGTCGAATCGAATCTGTCCAGTCGCGGTCGCCACTAATGTTCTATTCAAACCAGGAAACCTAGCTGGCAGACTTGTTGGTCAAAATGCAGTCACTTCTTATTTTACGGAAACAGTAACAACAAAATATTTCATTCAAGGTAATGTATTTGCGACACATCTATGAAAATAATATATCCATAACTGTAAGACTGTAACAATTGACTGTCTTGTATCCATACATGTAAAACATAAAGTTATTTCACTCTGTCAGATTTCTACAAGAGGACAGAACGTAACAATTTGATCGGAACGGTTGCACTTTTATTTTCTACAATCCCTTCATAACTCGAGGAGAACCATCGAAAGTCGCTGTAACCGAGGATCGCACCACTAAACGTTGTGGCTGGCTAAACTTATCTGGCTACGAGGAGGAGTTCAAAAACAGTAACTTTACCTGAAATGCAATACAAGCGAAGGTACAGCCCAGGCAGAGAGCTAGCACTGGTGACAGAAGCACGGATAGAAAGATGTAGCAACAGTTCCGGGTATTTCGGAAACAGCACGAACTTAGTCTCCAGGAACACTCAGGGCTGCGTACTCCTTCAGGTTCTCCGATGACATCGTCCCACTGTACCTAAAATAATACAGATTTATTTTATTGAAACTCCAAGGGAAGGTAAATACATTGCAATACACATAAAATATTACAAACGAAAGATGATAGTGGAATGTATTGGTATGCATATTAAACCTACTCAATAGACTTCGTATGTATCCTTTGGGCTACCACTACCTCTAAGTCAATGTTGGGTCCACATTGTGTCCTTGATAGTTGCAAGGAAATCCAGAAAATTGACGATCGGTAGGTTAATATTTCCTCATCCCTGGAAAGGTAGATTCAAAGTTCGATGCTTCCAGTGTCCAAATGATATCGAGACAAAGCTTATTTCCTATTTGTTTGTTGTTTATAGGGGCTTAATAGCTAGGTCAACAGCCCAACTTATTCCCTTGCCTCATTAAAAATAATTTTAAATTAAGGCAGCTGAAGAGATTATTCTGGCACAACACATTTCGGTTTTCCGACTACTTATAGATTACTCGTGACGTAGGATTTAGTTGCTAAAAAGAAGCTATCCTGTAAGACTAACTGACCACTGAAGTTTTACGAGGCTAAACATCCCAGGTTATCACATTTATCTTATAATATTGTTAATTGTTGATGCAGGCGTTTCATAACCAGGAAGAAGTAAAGTAAAGTGTAAATGACATCGTATTTATTCTCACAAGAGAATGAATAGCATATTCTCACGACAAATGATCGGAGCACAATCGGCCCTTAATTTCTAAAAAGTAGGTAGATTGGGAGTAAATGGTAGGTGAAGATTTAGGGTGGGCTATGCGATAATTTTTAACTACATGTAACAATTTTGGACTTTACAAATATAAAATGTTAAACTGTAGGAGTAGATCTACAACCAATCAAATTTTGCATTAGATAAGAATAGATATAAAAATGGTTATTTTTAGACACTGCTACACCATATATTTAAAAACATACGGATAAAGTTTAGAAACATTATCTTAAGACGTAGGGTAAGTAAATGGAAACATTTTGAGCTTATGAACAGTTATAAGCTCTAAATTTCTTTTTTGTTCCGTACTGAAGTGCAATTGTAAGAAAAAAATGACTTTTCAATACAAGATATCAAGTACATGATATTACATAAGTCTTGGGACTAGTTTCAGCCACTTAGTGGCCATCTTCAGCCAAATAAATTTCACAGATTATGCAATAACTAAAACGTATGTATAACATACAAAGACAATATTGCAGGAATAATTATAACATTAAATTACATATAATAACAAAATTTATGGTTATGATCTTCTTGTCATGATATGATGTCTTAAAGAACACTTAGGACCTCAAGCAAGGAAGTAAATCTGGAAATGATAGCCAGAATTAGGAATGAATAAACATAGAGGAAAGAAATTAAAAAGGAGGAAAATTATTTATGAGACACACCTCTAATGTCTGATGTAGAACAATCTGGAATAAGCAGGCAGACCATGTAAGAAAGGAGTGAGCATTGAACAAGCAATGACCTGCTGTAGGAAGCAGGCAATGTAAACAAAGGAGCAGGTTGGGGAGGAGGAGAGGGGTAGTAGGGGAATGTGGGAGGGGAAGAGGGAGGGGAGAAGGGGTGTCAAAAGTGGGACTGAAAGATGTGGACAAAATACTGCTGCTGAGAGGGTAATTTAAAGAGGTTATAAAAGAAAGAATTCTTTTTTATCTGAGACATGCTTGCTAAAGATAGGAATTAAAAGGTCAAATAAAATGTTTGATTTCTATGAAATTTCATTTATATTGAAGTTAGGATTAAAAAACTGTTCCAGATGGATAAAACAATTTTCCGTATTATTGATCATGGTGCCTTTTTGTACAACTTTGAGAATGTTCATGTCTTGGTTGATATTAGTGAACTTACGGTTAGTATCACCCATGTGCTGTCCCATGGCCGAAAATCTGTATATTTCAAGGCTTTAACATGCTCTAGGTATCTTGTATGGAAGCTCCTACTTATTTTACTGACATACGATGCGTTACAATTATTACAAATGAGTCTATAAACACCTGCCTTGGTGAACTTATTGCTATGATTAACAGAATTGGTGTTGTGTAAAATATCTGTGTTTCTGTTACAAGTTTTGAAGGCTATTTTGACGTCTTGATTTTTAAATATGTTCGTGATTTGGCAGACCTGTTTATTATTAACCGCAAAAAGAGATAAAAATTGTTGTGAGTTTTTATTTTGTTAAGGTGGTTGAAGGTTGGTGTTTATGTTTATTAATGATTTTCTCTATAAAGGAGCTGTTGTAGCCATTAAATTTAGCTATACTGCGAATGGTGTTGAATTCCCTTTTAAGTTCTTTTTTAGACAGCGGGATGCTAAAAGCACTGTGTACCATACTATGGTGTGCTGCACATTTATGGGCGTGTGGATGTATGTTATCTTGATGGATTGTGTTAGTGGTTTGTTTTGGTTTTCTAAAAATCGTATAGCTCAATGAACCAGGTAGTCTGATGATCGTTAGATCTAAATAATTGAGCTTTTTATCGTTCTCTGATTCTAGTGTAAACTTGATATGTGAGTCAATGTGATTAAGGTTGGATATAGTGGTGATGGCACCGGTTGCACTTTCGTTCATGATCACAAATTTGTCATCCACATACCTTGTCCAAAAAATAATATTACTAAAGATGTTGTTATTATGGATGATCTCTTCTACCCCTCACACACTTGCGTGTTCCGTAACCTTGCATTACATGTTTCATTTTTTCACCTCTCAGCATGTCTACTGTAACTTTAGTAACGATCTTGTTTGCTAATATGAACATGTAAGCGTAAGAGTTTTGCGAAGTTCAGTGACTGTCATTCCCTTCCCCTAGTGAATTGTAACATGTAGCCAGGTACTTTGCATAGCTGACCTTTCATCGTTATCTAACTTTTAGACCTCCATCTACCTCGTTTTTCAGAAATTAAGGGTCGGTTGTGCTCCAATGAGTAGAGTATCATGTTATCACCACACATGGTAATGCCTGCTCTTCTATAGTTAACTATATTGCGTGGTACCCTTCACGAACGGAGAGTAGAGCTCAGAGCCATACTCGTATTCCGAGCTTGCAAAACTCGTTGGTTTGTCAAGAATAAGAGTTTACGTATAACACTGCAGTTAATTTAACTGAGCTTGTCCACATTTTGTAAGGTATGTAAGCCTTGATTTTCTGATGTTGGAGCCCTCACAGAGGGTAGCAGAGGACTTGTTACACTTCGTTAAGACGGTTATACAACCATTGCAGTGGTGATATTGGCAGTTTCTATCTTCTGACGTACAGATTGGTTTACAAATACCTACCTTCAAAATGTTACCCATGCGGTTATTTTACCAACATGCCAAAAAGCTATCCTCCACAGCTCTCTCCCCTTACCATCTTGTCTTATCCATCTCAGTAGATTAAACTTTCGAGTGTGTTCTAAACCCACTTACAAGAGGAGGGGGAGATCATACGCTACTAAGTTTATGAGAAGGATGAGGTCATAAGCTGCTAACTCCATGAGGAAGAGGAGGTAATACGCTACTAATTCTATGAGGAGGAGTTCATATGCTGCTAAGTCTATGAGGAGGAGGCTGAGGAGGATGACAGAGCCCCTTCTAGTATCAGAATTAGCTGAAGCCTACAAGAATCGAATCCTTAAACGCAAGCTCAGAAAGCGCTAACCACTAAACTACTTCAGCCAGTGTCGAACTCGAGCATGTTAGGTTAAGGTTAAGCAAGAAGTTCTGTAGAACTCTAGTATGCGAGGTTAGCTAAGAAGTGACTGTAAGGCTAGTGTTAGCCAAGGAGTCGAACTCGAAGTAACAAGGTAGCTCTCCAAAGTTAGCCCAATGAGAATAGTGTGTAGCAGCCATCTTGGGTAATAGCCGTTGCATCAGCTCCCAAATGTTAGTCCGATAAGACAGATAGGTCCTATGCTACAAATTGTTAGCCGTTCAGGTAGCTCTCTAGAGTTAGCCCCATGAGAGTAATGTATTGCAGCTATCTCGCCCAGTAGCCATTGCACTAATTCCAGCAAGTTAGGCTGATAAATCTAATATGTCCTAACTTACAAGTTGTAAGTCCCTGCGGTAGCTCTCTAGTATTAGCCCCATAAGAATAGTGTATAGCAGCTATCGCGTGTTGTACGCTTACCAAACAAACTATCTTATAGAGCTCTGCCTGACACCGTCTTGTCTTAGCTTTCTCAGTTGCTTAAAGTTTAGAGTGTGTTCTAAACACACCATTTTACTCTCTGAGTAATGTAAACACAGCGGTAGGCTACTAAAACCTCTGAATTTCAAAGCTATAAGCTCGAAAGTTTAAAGTCAAGAAGTAAGTGTTCCAGTCAGCAAAAACAAAACATAAGGTTACGCGTAAAAGTGAACTCGGGGTTAGGCCCAGCAGGCCCCGTCATCACTGCAAGAGTTTGCTCTGAGCGTCAATAAACACGCCCAAACACAGTGTCTCTACCTCTGCCTCCGCTTTAAACTCAACCTCCGGCTTCGCCTCCTGCTCATCCACCTCCACCTCCTGCTCCTCCACCTCCACCTCAATCAACACCTCAGCCTCCACCTCCACCTCCACCTCCACCTCCACCTGAAATTCCAGTCCACCTCAACCTCCAACTTTGTCTCCAACTCCGCCTCAACCTTCAACTCCACATCCACCACCGCCTCCGCTTCCTTCGCCTGTACCTTCACCTCTATTTACATTCCCTGAATCACCTCTGACGGGCTTCTATTCTCAGTCGGGTTAGAGAGTTAAGAAGCCTTAATAGCCCTCTAAACAAGCTCTGCAGCGCTCAAATATAGTCCTATAGCCGCTCTAAATCCCAGCATTATGTTATAAGCATAAAATAAAAACCAGCGACTTGCACTATCTACCTCATCCCTACCCTACGAGTGCTCAAGAGAAGCTGTATAGCACTCAAAATCCTAAAAGTGCCCAAAAGAAGCCGCATAATATACAAAAGAAGTCGTATAGCCCTCACAAATTTCTCATCATTTTCAAAAGAGTTCCTATGATAACAAAAATGCCCTTAAATGTCTGAAAAATCGAATATGCCTAAAACAAGCCCTATAGCACTCAAAAGAAATCTGTTAAGATGCCCTATAATGCCCAAGTCCCAACGTGTCCAAAAAAGTACTGTTGTGCCCAAAAGAAGTTTAAGGCCCAGCATCAGCTCTAAGTGTATTCTTCCATAAAGGTAATGTATAGCAGCTATCTTGACTAGTAGTCCTTGTGCCAGAAGCTCAGGAATTGGTGTAGGGAAGGGTCCGTTTAGACGAAGCTGCTGAACTGTCACCATTGGTCCTATAAAGTCAATGTATAGAAGTCATCTTGCCCACTAAGACTTTTAAGACTGGAGTTGAATCCAAACCTGTTAGGTTAAGCTTACACTCTTCTGTGCATCGAACTTAGATTTGTAAGTTTGGCTCCCCTGTGAGGTTATGCATGGAGTCGAATCCAAGCCTGTGAGGTTAAGCTTGCGCTCTTTTGGGCATAGAAATTAGATTTGTAAGGTTAGTTCCCCTGACAGGTTCAGCCTGGAGTCGAATCCTAGGTTTTGAGGTTAAGCACTCACACATAGCCACTGTTAGGTTATGATAGCATGCATGCACTATTAGCCGGCACAACAAAATATACACGCACACTTTTCAAATCTCCCGCGCTGTGACGTCAAGCGCTCAACAGAAAATCAGCGCTTGGTCTCGTATCCTTCCAAGCAACATACTCCTATGGAAGAGAAGACTCGTGGCTAGTTCATCGTTTCAGCTTTTTACAGTACGTTATCTTGCCTTTGCTGTCGAAAATCCTAACTGAGCCATCCTTTACGCGGTGAATTTGGATTTCGAACTCTTTTCTTACAGGTACGAATCGTATCTACGATTTCTTGCACCTTAAATGAAATCGACTGAAGACAATCAACTTGTGCACAATTCCCAGGAATAGTGTAGCTTCTGCAATGGATAAAAACTAAAGTAACATGCCAGACACATAATGAGTGCCTTTACCGAAGTGATATAGGGCAAGAACAGCAAAACAACAAACAAGAACAAGTTATCTGAAGCAAGGACTATGCTGATGATGAAATAATGGTGAACATTCCTTTCTCTCATATTTTCTTACTTAGTTCGGTCAGAAATACTAAGGGTTATTTCAACATGTCACGCAAATTCCACGAGATTGCAATCAACAGAAACCTTGATAGAGAAGCCTCAAAAGCATTGATCGTTGAATCGATCGACGCCCGCGTCTCACATTCTTACACCATGCAGATGGTTTAACTTATTTCTACCATTATCGACGTCCGGCTCCGTGGCTAAATGGTAAGTGTGCTGGCCTTTATTCCAAGAGATCTCGGGTTCAACTCCCGCCCGGGTGGTAGATTTTAAGCTTCATTAGTTGATTTCGTTGACTGGGAGGTTTGGGTGAAAATTATGTCTTCATCATTAGAATTCATCATGGGTAGGGCCCCAAGCTCATAGACACTCAAGTCACCAGGCCTCTTCGGGAGCCACACGCCATTATTATTATTATTATTATTATTATTATTATTATTATTATTATTATTATTATTATTTACTTAATAAAATTTCTGAAATGATTTTATGGAGGGAAATACATTACCTTCGAAAGGGGTAGAGAGTATAGAGGGCACATGCACCTTAGCAGGGAAGTAGACGAATGTACTTCCATAAGGAACATAACTTGAATTAAGACAATGGATGCTTAGTGAAGCAAAATAAATCCAGACCAAACTATAGTATTACGTGACTTTAACTGCCTCTTCAACTCTTATCCTGAAATCATTAACTGTAGTGTACAAACAAAGAAATCATTTTGAATATAATTTATGTTTCTATTATTGTGAATGGCCGAGCCTGTGTAGCCAACTCTTCCCCATTCGCCTTATATGGGTTCACCATCGAGACCGGAATTATAAGATTTTAAGCAACAATTTAAAATTATATGAACGAAAATTTCTGACAAATACAAGAATTTAACCAATACAAGATTCTTTAGAAAGATTAGAAACTCAAGAGTATATTTCCAAAACGCACGATTTTATTCCGTTCCACTCGCTAAAATGTGGGAAAATTAACGAATACTCTACAAAACAGTCGTTGTCTTGCTTTTAAAGATCTATTACAATATGCCTATTGGGGTAACAAATATACGAAAAAATTAACGGGGATACAGGTCTTTATACCAGAGAACAAAGAACAACGAGAAAAATTTAAATTTGTTTTATCTGCATATAGTTTTAATTATCTACCCATTAACTGTATAGAAGTTTTAGAAGATCTAGACAACTATAATATTATACCTATAGTCCAAAAATGTTTCAGAAAATACAACGACATTATCGAGGTAGTGATACAGGTATTCAAATTTGATGTCCGAGAAGACTCTATCTAGTAATCTAGTAAGAACAGCTGACCTCGTGGGGAGCACGAAAGGCACGCGATTGTACTCATACAAGTTCCAATCCGTGGCAAAACTGTTAGATATTTCGATTCTTCAGCTGGAGGTATCTGGTTGTACGCCTGATTAAGATCAAGGATGGTAATGAACTTGGCTTTCCGAAACCATGAAAACAAGAGTGAAGATCAGGAAGGGGCACAGATTGCAACAACAACTTACGGCTTAAAGCCCTGTAATCAATCATAGGCCTGAAGCCACCTTGAGGTTTCGGTTGAAGAAAAATGGGCGATGAATACGCCGACTTAAAGGGCCGGTGCTACCACCTCCTGGTAAAGTAGCGCGTAAATTGCCCTCCGCGTAAAAGGATGTTTCCGATAGACCACTTCCAGATAGCGCTATCGGCAGCATAAATCGTCGTTACCCGGCGCGTAATTTATTGGCCACTTCGAGGGCCCGATAAGACTTTACCTGCCGGGCAAGGTTTGAGAGCTGAACATTATTAGCTGTATTTCTGGTGACTCAAATTAGCTAAGTACTACTACTACTACTAACAATGCTTTCATTCCCCACCCTGAAGGGGTGGGGCGGGCCACCTAGAGGGTAACGCCCTCTCTCTGGCCAAGAGATGCGGGCAGGTTGGGGAAATGTGATTGAAGAGGGAGGTGGGTAAAGGATGTGAAGAAGTAGGAGATGGGATAGGAATTATGTCTGTGCCTAGGGATTGAACAAACGCTTTATTTAATTCATAAGTACATAGTAAAGCACATAGATGATTTACGGAAGGGTTTGAGGGAAAAGGTGTTGTTCAAGGGGGAGAGATGGAGTTCGGAAGGAAGTGCCGGGGTAAAGGTGCAAGGTGAGGAGATGGAGGGTGGCTGTCATATGACTGAGGGAAGCGATGAGAAGACGAAGGAGTTCAAATGTTGGGAGGGGTGGAGGGATGAAACCAGTTGGAGGAAGTGGTGGACACACTGGTGGAGATAGGTAAACAGGAGGAGGAACTGGCCGGGGGCGAGGCGACGTTTGATCAGGGGGTTGGCGACCGGGTGAGTGTGGGGAATGAGAGTGTTCCACTCGATAATGTTGGCCGTGGACACTGGCATCGGTGGTGATGAGCTGGAGGACGGCCTCAGATGTAGACAGTTGGAGCCGAACCAGAAATGTTGGGCCATGGGCGTTCCGTATCCGGATAGCACGTCGGACCGGAATGCCCGCTGCACGAAGTTCTTGTAGAACGTCCCTGTCGGAAATTTCAGGTGGAATTCCACGTAGTACACAGCTATACACACCTGGAGGGGACTGTGAAGATGACTGGGTCGATGATGTCTGGACGGCGGCTGCTGCGGTGTTGGCTGGCAAAGATATCGATGGTGAAGCGTCGATAGTTGAGTCCAGCGTGCTAGCAGGGAGTTGCTGAAGGGCAGTGGACGAAGAAATTGGGAGAGATGACGACATAACAGGTGATGGGTGACAAGTGGTAACTGTTGTGACAGGAAGAGAACAAAGGATACTAGCGGACGTCGTGGTGGTGGTGGTAATGGTGGTGGTTGTTGGGAAGGAGTGTGTTGATGGCTGAAGCGTCGTCCAGGATGAGGGCTCGTGAACAACTGGGACTAGTGTTGGTGATTCAAATAGTTGGGCTTGAATGTCCGGAGGGGTTGGCACCACTGCATAGTTCTTACAATGCATCGTCGCGCCAGAAGCGAAGAGGCGGCGGAGGGCGTCCTCTCCGCTGAGATGCACTAGAATCTGCGTAGAGGGTGTAGAGGTGTGGCCAACCGTCAGTCTGTAGGCGTTATGTACCGGGAAGTCAGCGGCGAGTAGGTCATCGATGTTGTCTTCTTCAGAGATGTCTGGATCCACTCCGGGGATGATACAATAGGCCATGGTCGTGGGGAGATCAACAGCCAACGAGGCGTCAACCTATATGCAGATTAGGGTCGACTTGGTGGCAGGTAGAGATGAAGGCCGCCCGGACGAGCAAAAATTGGAAGTTGCGACGGCGGAGAGTATGTCCACTTTTGTGTATGTGGTGGCGTAGCTCAGTACTACTACTACTACTAAACATTTTCATTCCTCCCCTGAAGGGGGAGGCGGGCCTCTTAGACGGTGACGCCGTCTCTCACGCCGGGAGATTTGTTACGGTGAAGGAGATGTGCAGAGAAGGTGAGGGGGTTGGCGGCTGTGGCCTATACTACGAACTGTCCCGGCATTCGCCTCAGTGCAGGAGAATGAAAAACCACGGAAAACCATTCTCAGGACAGCCGACGGGTGGGACCAAGCGTGAAGTCCGGCACTGTGCCCCAGGGCCGTCTCCCGAATGCAGAGGCGTAGAGCCACGGTAGAGCCGTGGCCAACTTTCCTCTGCTCGGTTGGCCGGTCAGAGTACAGAGCATATGGGACAAGAACCCACTCTGCATCTATAGACTTGCGTAGCTCAGTACTGCTGCTGAAACGTGTTTCATTCCTCGCCCTTCGGGCGAGGTGGGCCCCTAGACAGTGTCACTGTCTCCCGGGCCGGAGATGTTGAAAGAGTTGGGGAAGGACCAATATTGTAAGGAGGAGAGTAAGTGGAATTAATGGTTGAGGAGGTGTGCACGGATGTTATTTAAATACCAGGGATGTGTGTAACGGGTGAAAATTCAGAGAAGAGTACTAGGGCTGCCATGAAAGGTTAGTAGGTGTAAGGTTGCGGAGATATTGTACAAGGAGGTGGTGAGAAGTCTGAGAAGGTCGGCTGTTAAGGGTGGTGAGAAGGAGAATTGAGTTGGTGGACGAACTTGTGGGGGAGTTCGATATGAGGGGGCTGGCCGGGGTCGAAGACGTGGGCTGTTGTAAGTTCGAGGAGGGGAGCGTGAAGGTTCCACTTGATGTTGACGACCGTAGATACGTGCGCCGCTGGTAAGAAGACGTTGGACTGCTTCTTCCTTAGGCAGGTGGAGACGGACGAGGTAGGTTGGTCCGGAGTTGTTCCAAATTCGGAAGGCACGACGGACAGGAATGCCTTCGAGATTAAGTTCTTGGATAACCTCTCGATCTGAGATGTCAGGATCCACGCCGCGTAAAACACAACTATGCATAGTGGTGTGATCTGGCGGTGGTGATGTTGAATGGCACACGGTGTCTGCTGGAGGTGAAGGCTGTGTGACTGGTGTCGTAGCAGAGGTTTCTTCAGCGATGGTCGAACGGTTGAAGTGGCGGGGAGGGATCGACAGGTAACTGGGCGGATTAGGGTATGGCGGCAGAGGAAGGGTCGTAGTCAGAATAGGGGAAGAATGGGAGTACGTAACCGTAGTGACAGGAAGGTAGGGAATGCTAAGTGCGCAGGTCGTGGTGGTTGTTGTTGTGGTGGGAGTGGTAGTGGTCGTCATGGTGAGGAGAAAAGTGTAGGTATAGGGGTGGCTAACTTCCAACAAGGCGTCAGCCAATTTGCTGTTTTGAAGTCGGCGAAGTAGCTGGAGTAGAGATGCTGAGCCACCCGGCCGACAAAAGAAATTAAGGAGTAAGGGGAGTAGCTGCGGTGATCGGAGCCGGTCTACTTGGAGAAATTCCTTTAGCTCAGTACACTGAAAAAGCATTATACTGTAACAGTGATCGATATTGCATTGCAGGATTTTGAACATTAATGCCTCCTTTTAGTTGCAACGGTCACACCAGCCTCTCGCATTGACAGCGTAGGGAACACATTTTATACGTCAAACTTTCGTAAAGGAACTCTAAAAGGATAATAAATCAAAACCTATTTGGAAATTATTTCAAATGGGATTTAATTATCTACTTTTTAAGTTTTCAGACACCAGGTATAAGTTAGTCCTATGTATCTCAAACACCCCACGCTTCCTCGTAGTGTAATGGTTAACGCGCTCAGTTCATAATACGAGGTTTGCAGCTTCGAGTCTTTATTATTACGAATATTTTTATTTCATTATTCATAGGGCTTAACTACTAGTGTTTATTTCAGGCAGTATTTAATTACCCCCTCCCCCCAGACAAATGTAAATTTTAGATCTTTTTGTTTGAATTTTGTTGTTATAACGAGAATGATAAACATTAGGACATTATTCCAATCAGCTGAGAAGTTTTGAGAGACTGTCGCTTTCTTACGAAAGGCCATATGAGGCGCGATTTGTCCCGATTTATTGCTTTATTAGTGGAACCTTCCTATATCAGGGCTGTTTTGACTGAAAACATGTATTGGTTTGTACACTGCTTAAGTGAATATTATTCTATTGGCCTCTTATCGGAAACACACCCTCTCCAAGAAGTGGTGTAAGCCCCAGCTACTTAGAGAAATGACAAAGGTGGAGAGCTTCAAGTAATTTATATTCTTTCCCGGGTTTCAGATGGACTTGTCAGAGTGAAACATGAATAATAGGTTGCAGGTCCGGATTGCCACTGCTGCGCTGTTTTATTGCTGAAGGTCTGGCAGTCACTTGAATTATTGTTGATGTTTTCATAAAAATATGTACAGTAAAAATCATTAATTTCAGTCATAAATTATATGCATTCTACATTTTCCTCATAGTGTTATAATGAAAGAATCCCCCCGGGCGATTTTAGTGGGGGGGAACCTTTGAGATAAAATCGTCGGTGGGGGAAATCCCTCCCTTCCCCCCCCCCCCCCCCGCGATTTCGCACCCTGTATAGGAATGTCGCCCAGGTAGCAGATTTGCTATCAGTTGTTTACATAGTCTTCTTGTAAATGATTTCGAAGAAATTGGAAACTATTCCATTCCCGAATTCCTCTTCCTATGATGGATATTTACCCCGATTAGTTCTTTAACAGTACCTTCCAACTAAAGTTAAACATTAGAATGAAATGCATTATCAATAAATGGAAGCATGTGGAACTAAACGAGGTCATAGAGCTGGTTGGAAATAGAGCATCGTGGGGATACTTAATCAATTCACAGAAGCCTGCAGATAGAATGCTCAAAGGCAATAAGTCCGTAAGGAAGATATGAGTGTATATACGTATATAGAAGCGCGTGAAAAGGAGTTAAGAACAACGGCAGGGAACGAAAATATTTTTTTAATGTAGGCTAAATTAGAAAGACGATGAAAACCTGCGTACCTTCTATTACGGAGCGAGCGACTTGACCAATCTACTACGAAAATACTTTCTAAAAACGCTGCATTACATGACAGGTTATAACTGGCGTAAGAAAATGTAATCTCAAGATTTTAATCCCAATTAGGTATTGATTTTGAAGCGCATAGATTAAAATAACGAAAACTTGACATAAATCGTTGTCCATAACTCTTAAGACTCCCCTTATTAGGCTTTTTGATGATAATCAACAGATGCAAGCACAGGAAAATAAGACAATCGAAATGAGCTTCATAGATCTGACGATAGATAGCACCACACTCGAAAGCGAGAAGTCGCTGAAAATTAGTCTAGCCAACTCCGTATATAGGTGTCTAGCTCCGGGTAGCTACCCAGCGCTTGCGCGGAGGTGGTTGCACGCAAGGCAAAGTACCGGTACAAGCTGATTTACACCCCCAGATAGTTTAACTCCCGGGCAGCTGCCAGCCACTTTACCAGCGGATGGTATAACTGGCCCTTAGAAGGTCGAATTATTCCATCCTTTTACATCTGATCGATTATTTCCTTAAGAGCCTTCATTTTAGGTGGAGATAGCCTATAAGGCGGAAACCTGACTGGAATCGAATCCGTAACCTCAATCTTATATTCGATAAGGTCAGTGACACCAAGAGAATCATGGATTCGCGTTCATTTTCAGAACACAAACGCAAATGTCCAAATAGGAGCGAAACCAATGTGATAACAGTCTTCCAGGGTGAATTTTTATCACAGTTGGAGAGCTTCACTGTGGTGTATGTCCTCCACGAGCATTTATCACAGCTTGGCACCTACGTGGCATGCTCCGTATAAGTCAACGGAGGTCACGTTGCGGTATCAGGTCCCATTCTTCAAATGAGAGCCTGTTCGAGGTCTTGGAGAGTCTGTGGTGGAACAGGACTCCCCCGAACACTTCTGTCAATCCTATCCCACACGTGCTTGATGGGATTAAGGTCGGGACTCAATGCTGGCCATTCCATCTCCTGAATGTCCAGTTCTCGCAAGACAGCTCTGGTGATGCGCGCTACATGAGCCCTGGCATTGTCGTCCATGATTACGAATTCAGAGTCAACACTGTTTGCAGCGACCAACACATGCTGTAGCAGTATCTGCTCGATGTACCCCGGAGCGGTAAGATTACCACGAACGACGACAAGATCCTTACGGTCATCAATACTGGTGCCACTCCACACCATCACAGAACCTTGTCCGAATCGGTCGCCTTCCTGGACAACATTTGGCATGTACTGATCACCACGGCATCTCCATACACGCTGACTTCCATCACCCTGTGTCAGGGGAAGTATGGACTCGTCTGTGAACAACACAGGTCTCCATTGGCGAAGTTGCCAGTTGACGTGGGTACGGGCAAACAGAAGGCGAGCTGCGCGATGTTGCTGCGTTAAACGGGGCACTCGAACAGGACGTCTGGGTCGTAACGACACTTCTCTTAACCTGTTCCTTACTGTCTAGTCAGACACCGTGACTCCAGTGACCCTCCTAAGGTCTTGTTGCAGTTCTCTGGCAGTTGCTGAACGACGCCACAACGCACAGATGGTCAGATATCGGTAATCCTGTGGGGTTGTCATGTGTCCACGACCTTGTCCATACCTCCTTGTGAACTGGCCTGTCTCATCGTAGCGATTCCAGAAACGTTGAATAACTGACGGAGGGACATTGAGATTCACAGCAACACGACGAAAATCCATCCTTCCTGGATCAAAGCGACGACCCTTGCGACTTGAACCTCGTTAAGATGTTTCATGGGATGTGCAGATTTACTTACAACGTGCTCAAATGACCGCAGTATTTTGTGTACCTTACAACGACACACGGACGCACCGCTATTCACTTTGTTTTGAGGGGTCACCTGACAGTTTAATGCATGGCTACGCCTACAGATGGAGTATAACTTCGATTTGACATACCCTGAGTAGCTAAGGTCTCAAGGTATGCTGTACGACCCTAATTTTTTTGAACTGTGTGTAATAACTATGGATGAAATCAATCCAACACTATGGAATGAAATTAATTGTTCGGCAGGTACTCATAAATTAAATGTCCGCTTCATAGTAATTATTGGAAACACTGATTGTTCAGAAACAAAACAAACTCAAATGTATCTTTTCACAAAAGTAACTTATTGTACAGTACATTCATAGTTTTGGCGCACATCTAACGATATTTGATAAGGAAGAAAGGTAAGTTTTCGAAGTATAATTTCTATTTCTAACAGGGAGGTTGAAAGAGAATAGAGCAATTTTATTTTCATTCGATAATATGATTTGTAGCTAACAAAGTCGATCATATGGTACAATAAGTGAATCCCTTATGTAGTGTACTTCTTCTTCTTCTTCTTCTTCTTCTTCTTCTTCTTTATTTGTTTACCCTCCAGGGTCGGTTTTCCCCCGGACTCAACGAGGGATCCCACCTCTACCGATGTAGTGTACATGTAAGCAAATTAATTCCTTACTCTATTCAGGGTGAATCACCTAAAGGTTGTCCACCTCGGTAGCGTTACGGTTAACATTATTAGCTGCCATCCTCGGTTGCCTGAGTTCGATTCCCGATACTGCCAGAGATGAAAGAATAGCAGAAGGAGCAGAAACGTAATTAAAAATTGTACATGCAGCTCACCTCCATTGGGGGTGCGTCTGTAAAGATCTGCCACCACCTGGGGGCGAGGACACGAATTTACTTACTTACCTAAAAGTTTCAACCCAAATATTTCCGAAATGAAAGGTTCTATTGAGGGGTTGTTTTCAGAGAAATTAATTGTAGAGAAGGGCTCATAATTGTGGCACATGCACAGATTTTAATAATTATCAGAACGTATAATGTTTTAGATATGACATTTTCTCTAATGGAACAATGCCTATTGATGTTAACAAAATAAAACTACAGTGAAAATCATTGAAGCTCTTTAGGCATTTTCTATCGTGAAATTTCCCACTGGGATTTTGTACCGAGCTCGATAGCTGCAGTCGCTTAATTGCGGCCAGTATCCAGTATTCGAGAGATAGTGGGTTCGAACCCCACTGTCGGCAGCCCTAAAGATGGTTTTCCGTGGTTTCCCATTTTTCACCAGGCAAATGCTAGGGCTGTGCCTAATTAAGGCCACGGCCGCTTCCTTCCCCCTCATAGCTCCTTGCTGTCCCATCGTCGCCATAAGACCAGTCTGTGTCGGTGCGACGTAAAGCAACTTGCAAAAAAGAAAAATGGGATTTTGTAAAAAAAACTATAGTTCTGTGGTGTAGTGGTTAGTATGATTAGATGCCACCCCCGGAGGTCCGGGTTCGATTCCCGTCTCTGCCACGAAATTTGAAATGTGGCACTGAACCCTTGGGCCATCATGAAGGATACCTACCTTCCTTACCTATCAGCAATTTTCATGAGATCTGTCTTTTGGGTCGTTTCGGGTTCTTCGTCACTTGCTGAGGTAAAAGGTAGGGTTCTGTAATCCTAATCTATCTACTTAAATGAAAGGTCTATTCATAAAATATCTGTATTTTATTTTGGAAATATTTAATGAAGAAAATAATAATTAATAACTCAATACAATTTGGACTCTATCTTGTCCACTCGACACCACAATAAATTAACACGAAGGAGCGGAATACTGGTTGAGCCTTTGATTTAACTGCCTGATGGGCATCCTTAATAGAAACCGTTGTCTCATATTTAATAAAGAAAAGAAAGTCTGGAGGTCCTTAAATTCGGCTTCCACGTGAGACTACATGTACCATCATAATGATTCTTTATAGTCCAGCCCTCGTAACACGAACTCTGGCCTCTGGGTATAATTAAGGCAGTCCAATCGGTGTGTGCCACACAGTGGTTGTGCGGCATGGACCCTTAATTGAATCGATGTGACCTGCGACTATGTCATGGACCGACATCTAAACTTCTAAGTAATTTTAAAAATCATTGTGGGTGATGACTGCAAGGAAAATGATTCTACAGTGGCATATGGCCCTAATCTAAGTCAGTGAGTTTGATGACCCCGTGACCATCCAAGTTTCTAAGCTGAAGGCTAAATACAATTAAGTTACATCGGTTGATGATCAAAGTTTCCACTTCACTAACCCCAGCACATTTAATGCTCAAAAATAAAAGTCAAACAATGCAACAACAACAACAACGCTCAGAATACTTTGTGGCAGTAAAATCCATTACCTTCGGATATGTCCCCTTAATCGTTACGTTAACATTTGAATATTCCCAGAAAAATAAACTAAGATTTCCAGAATGCATCTCCAAGTTATTCACTTGGTTTAAAGTTATTTCTCAAATACGGTTTCCACTGAATTTAATAATTAAATGATTTAATGAATCCTAATAAACAACAAATTCTATCTCCGCGGCGAATGGTTTCTTTCACAAGTCTCTACTCAAATTCTGACGTAATTAATTTTAATTCGTTTGATGTTTGTCATCTGTTGTTATCGTGCAGCTGGAAAAATTTTACATCATCTATTTCCAGTATTATATCTTGTTTCATGACACCACACTTCAATCTAATCTAATACTAACCATTATTAATACTTGGATAACCCTAATAATTAAGTACCGAACAAAAATCTGCATAAGTAACTCGACGTACAATGTAAGCCGATTACGATGTCATATCCATCATACCATTTCCATAACTTTTTGCACCCCTCACAAACAAAACAATCGTCATTACCATCACTCTATATTTTCGACAACCCTGAAATTGGCTAAACTCGCTCATTATACTTTAACCTCGTGGTTTCAACTATACATTACGAATCTCAATTAAACAAATTCACAGTATATAATAACCTACACGTTACTCCCGGATGAAAAGTTCAACTAGTTCACGCAATTAATGATCTCCGTTGCCAAGGAATGCAATCTCAATTCAACACGGAACATACTACACAACTCCCGTTATTCTAAACTGTCCCCTCTCGATCAGCTGGCGGCATGGAAACAAACGACCCCCCTGGCTGAAGCTTTGATATGAAACACATGTCATTCGCCACGCTTGACTGGCCTCTAAGAATGAAACCTTCGACTTCGCAAATAGAATTAAAATACGATATTCCTGACCAAAGAGATATGCACATAGATTTTAATTTTAAATGTCCTACAATATTTGTACACGTGGCAAGTTAATACCTGCGTGGATTCTCTCGCTCATTTCCATCCCAAACATTATACAAAATCTTCTTCGGGCTCACATGAAGTCCCGGGTTCACTACAGGCTTCCAATCACCTGATTCACAAATCCTACCTCAACTCATACAACAAATCTAACCTCTTGCCTCAAACTCGATGACTCTCACCGACAAAAGAACTGGAATAATAATACTTAGAATCCATGGCGCATAATTGCGCACAAATACTTTAATAATGAACAACTTCGCATAAAATGATCTCGTATTTTAAACCTGGATTTTCACAAAAAAACGACTGACAAACTTTACTGTTACTTATTGTCACAAAGTCACAGTTTAAACAGACATAGAATAGCATTACACTTCGTGACAACTTTCACCGATCTGCATTACTCAACCCGACAGCGCACTTCCACCCGATTGAAAATGGGTAACCACGGATCTTTCTTTGCCCCAATTCCATCAAAATTCAAACAGATAATTTTTACGTCGAATAAACGTCTTAATTTGACATCACAAAATATAGGTAATAAATTCACGGGAAATTACGATCTACTTTGGAAGTGATATCACTTCCAAACTCTCACTAATAACTTTTACAACATGTTACACGGCACTCGCAATACTTTAAAAATTTATCCAGGCAGAAAATAAAACAAATGACCCTTCGTCATATTTCTGACATTCACAAAAACCATATGGGTGACCAACTGCGTCATAAATACCTATCACAAGTACATATAAGTTTGACATCATGAAACAAGATATAGTAGTCGGTAAGATGGTATTTTACCTACCTTAATTGTACGTCAGCTTCCATCTTTGACTCACCAGTAACCCTTCTATATTTATTTCTTCATGGTTACACTTAGGGTTTCAGATTTTGTTTGATTCATTTTTCCTGAAAATAAAGCACAAAAAAGGGAAATGTCCTTCACTTGGTGTTTCGTTGATCGAACTCGACTGATTGTATCTGTTGCCCGCACACGAATTTCTTCTCTTTAAAACACAAGATTTAAAATTTTTATAAACTACTTCGGTACTTGACCGTCCTTTATCAGATTACTTCTGTTATGAACAAATATCTCCACATGGAGTCAAGACCCAGCCACATCGGCATAATCTAGGTTTGTAGTACTTAGTCTATTTTTTGACGTACGATTTACTGAACAGTTCAACCCTCTCTCTCATGCTTCAATGATACAAATGCAGGGGTTTCAATATGGCGTCCCTTCTTAGTTTATAGGCACTACCCCCTTTCTCCAGACATCTCTCCATTGCCGCCAAGAAATTTGCATAATTTTGCCGACTTAAATGAACTGTATTTAAGAGTTTTTGGCTGTAACCACGTATTTGCTACCTTGCTAGCGGCAGTATTCATAAACATTTAAAATTTATTCTTACCATATTTACTGGTTAAATGACCTCATTTGATAGGCACTATTTTCTGCCGACTTAGCGTGGGTAAAATAGACACGCGCGTCTCTTCTGAAATAATCCAAAGAAATGGCTTAGCAGTCTAAAATCCGTCTTACTAAAGACCAAATGCCTTATAGATAAATACAGGACCCTCATTATACTGCGTTCACTACTAATTCTTTTATTTAAATATATTTATTCAACATAAAACTTCTTCTGTATCCATCCACTGTCGACACGTGCGGATGACGTCACGTATCATAGCATAGGACGGAAGGTAGCCACCCCCCCCCCTTGGCACGTGTCGCCTCTGAGATATATAAAAATTCGAGCTTCCTATTACAATTAACATGGGGCCTCCTCTAATAATTTTAATACTTAAACTTCTTAGGGCACAAAGGTAATGGGTACAGTCAGTACCTACTAATACTACAGGCCTTACAACAGATGTGTCGTGAGGTATGTGACGTCACGGGGATCGGCAGACGTGGCCAGTCGACGACCCAGCGTTTAGATAACAGCAATGAGAGAGATTCCCTGGCAGTGAAAGGAGGAACTAATCATAGTAGAGGTGCCAATGTCTATGATTTCACCCCACATATGGAATATTAATTCCACGCTCAGCATCGTAAATAAATATGATTATGATGAACTACAAAGAACAGCGAAGTTCATTGATGAATACAAACGGTTAAATGTACTTCGAACCAAATTATTTTCCCTTCCCTGCCTCTTCACCTGGAGAAAAATTGAAGTTTCCATGTTGGCACCACTGCTATGAGTATCATCAAACATGGCTGCTATGTTGAGGAACATGTGACAAAATAATGCTGTGCTGAATCTGTTTAATACTGGCGTATGGTTGAAAAATGAGTGTAGTGTATTACAGTTCGTAGAAGAATGGTGTTTAAATGTTCCGTTCGCAAGATGTGGGTTAACGCAATCCGCTGAGACAAATTCCAGGCCACGCAGAATTCAAAGGTAAGCTCAGTACTGATATTTTGAAAATTCTGTTCGTTTTAGGTTGTGAGCTCTTATTTTTCACTTAAAGGTCTAGGACGCTTGTTATACCGTATTCATTATCTCTCAAACTGAACCAGGTGATAAACGTAAACATTTAAGATTTATAATATTTGCGACTAAGACCGCCCTAATTTGAACCACACATATCAAGTTATTGCCCTGTTGCACATTTTAACGGCCCACCTTGAGATGATTATCCGTAGTTAATTAATTACCTCACTGTTTTCTAATGTACTAGCATAACAAATCAGACTTTTCTTTTTCTTTTTAAGGTCTGTGAACTGCATTTCAGTGAGGACCAAATCCTGAGACATAGTGACTGCTATGACAGTAAGACTGGAAATAAGTATTGTATACCTCTTCAGAAACCTCATCTGAAACAGGAGCAGTGCCAACAATTATGCCCAACTGCACCTCTTATCTCTGTGTAGATATCAGTGAAGACCAACTTTTATCCATTTAGGAATATTTGCCTGTTATCACATATTTGTCAGGATATTGTGTAAGAGCAGTTCTTCAAAGGTTCAAGTGTGAAATTTGTAAAACATCACTCATTTTGGATAGAATATTATCATTAACAGATGATCAAGGTAATTATGAGCTTATAAAAAGTGTTGACAGGGGGGAAGGGTGTCTGTATTGTCCCTGTAAACTTGGCTATTATGTTGTCTTATTCCACTCTTTAGTCAGTGATAAACTGGTTCAGACATCTTCATACATGCAGTGTAGTGTAATTCAGTAAGTGTCATATTTTCAAAGTGTTCTTCAATTAATATAAAAGTGTTCATTGCTATCACAATGGCAACAGAACCAAAAGATGTATGTGTTCATGCAAAGGAAAAAAAATCCTAAAATTTTAAAGTACTGCCTTCGTGAAGAACTTACTAGTTCACTTCCGAGCTCTATGCCAAGGTTGAAATCAAAATTAAATCACATGATGTTTTTAATGAACCTAAATCTTTGCACAGTTTCATTAATGGGTTTCCTTAAAAAATATTAGTGCTTGCATACCCTTTTAAATGTGTCTTGTAATTTTAAGATAATATCTTGCAGAGACTATGGTTTGGATGCATGATTATTTCAACAATAAATATAGTGTGTTGGGAAGGAGATGAAGGCAAAAGAGTTGTAAGAATTTGCATAGAGTAGGTTATGAATTATGTGGAAATTTTAGAACAATACAAATTGGAGACTGGTGGTATCAATGGTGCAGCCTTCAGAAATGAAATACCTCACTTAATGATTGGCTTTCTTTCCATATTACCATGTATGCTGTTAATTATTTCTTTAAAAAATACTCCAAACATTTTTATATTTCTATTGCCAATGAAAAAATATTTTTCAAACATTCTTAAAATATTTTCAAATAGATACATTTAATTTTTGACATTTTGAGAGTACATAATTCAGTAACAGTACTTTCATGTAATCTGAATTTAATCAGGCATTTCTGGGCTCTAATTTTGTGATAATATTGAGGCCATGTACTCATATTCTGAGTGTACTGTAGTTGATTCACTGTTTTAAAGTTAGTCTATTGCCATAAAAGGCTTTTCATCCACCATCCTAATTGTATGCTAGTTTCTAAGTTAATTTGTCTTCAACAAAATATATTTAAAAAATTTCTTGTAATTTTAGCAAAATATGCACTTCTTTGAAATTTTAAATTTCTTATGCTAAGAATGTTTTTCCATATTATGGTAGTTTCTTAGTTAGCCTAATTTGTCTTCCACAAAAAACATATTTAACGACTTTCTTGCAATTTGAGCAAAATATGCACTTATTGGAATTTTTAGATTTCTTATGCTTAGAATTTTTCTTATGTTATGGCAGTTTTAAGTTAAATTGGCTTCCATAAGAACATATTTAACACTTTTCTTGCAATTTGAGCAAAATATGTTTAAACCAGTGTGTTTGAGAGAAAGAGAGCTTTTACAATAACAGAATGTGATTGACAGGATTTTACTTGAAAAGTCAAAAATTAAATTATTGCATCTTGCCAGTAATGGAGAAAAGAAATACTGAACATCTAGGACAAACGTCAGATTATTTCATTGGAAGACTTAAGGAAAATTTCAGTGGATTTTCAGTAATGTTTGTGGAATTATTATATTATTTATATGAAACCTTGAAAATTTTGAGGGTTTTATTTCATCTAAATGACAACAAATGAGTTTAAACAAGTTTCCATGAGAAAATTCTCTTGATTAAGAATTAACAGTTCAGAAATTTGTATTGATGTAATGTTTATACAGAAGAATTAAGTTATTTAACTAAAACTATGTTATTATTGTTAAATTGTTGTATTTGCTGTTATGAATTCCAGCATAATTTCATCATTCTCTGTGAATCATTCCCTCCTTTGTATTCTATTTTTCACTTGTAACTAATTATTTCCATTATGTATAATATCTGATTTGTTTCTAAGTCAACACTAAGACAGAAATATTTACCAAAATAGTACAAATAAAATGTTCTAAATAAGAAATAAAGGGAGGTTTCCAGCACGTTAAAGAGTCTTAAATCGGACGAAATTCCAGTTTACTTTGGCTTCTAATTAGTAGTATATACGAAGGACCTTAATTATTAATTCATATAATTATTTTATTTTCCAGTAAAATGTTAACTGATTCTTCATGAGTAAAATGTAGGTTAATTACTAATCACCAAGGGTCATAAAATTATTATTAACTAAAAAATAGTAACAATCAAATGAAAACCCCTTGTTGCTATTTACTATCAATCTGAACTTTTACCATATTTCCAGAAATCGGAGTGCGCCATCTCTCCGCCTTTCTTTTGCTTTAATTCGTCTCGGTACAACTGAAATAAATGTGTTACCAATATGCTTTAATACCCTGAAAGAGCATCTTCTCATCATCAAAGTAATTCGTTCAACTACCATTGAAGTGCCGTTGCGCGCTTCAGGAGTGACTGCCTATCCTTGTGACGTCATCAGCCGTGCTGTGAGGCCTGTAGTATTAGTAGGTACTGGTACAGTACGAGGGCTGGAACGGGGTTTACTCAGCCTCGGAAGGTCAACTGAGTAGAGGAGGGTTTGATTCCCACCTCAGCCATCCTGGAAGTGGTTTTCCGTGGTTTCCCACTTCTCCTCCAGGCAAATGCCGGGATGTTACCTAACTTAAGGCCACGGCAGCTTCCTCCCCTCTTCCTTGTCTATCCATTCCAATCTTCCCTTCCCCCGCAAAGCCCCTGTTGAGCATAGCAGGTGAGGCCCCATGGGCGATGTACTGGTCATTCTCCCCAGTTGTATCCCCGACCCAACGTCTCGCGCTCCATGACACTGCCCTTGAGGCGGTAGAGGTAAGGTCCCTCGCTTAGTCTGAGGGAAAAACCGACACTGGAGGGTAAACAGATAAATATGAAGAACGAGAAGAAGAAACTAGAGTAAATTAAAATGCCAATGGTGTATTTTTCAGGATTCTAGTACAAGTAGTTTACGAGCTATCGTAGTTTGAACATTGTAAATACGACAGTTGTGCGCTCCATTAATTTACTTTTGGTAATGGTTTAGCGTCGCATTAACACATTGAAGTTTTTAGGCGACGCAAGAATGGGAAAGGGTTGAAATGGAAAGGTAGTGGCCTTGGCCCCAGCATTCATCTCGTGTGAAAATGGGAGGTAACGGAAATCATCTTCAGGGCTTCCGACGGTGGGATTCGAACCCACCATCTTCCGAATGCAAGCTTAGAGGTACGCGACCTTAACTGCACGGCCAACTCGCTCTGCGCTTGTTTCCTTTACATTACACCGATCACATTGCGACTTCCTGGTCAGTTACTTTGTGCTAGTTCAAGAAATAGGACATGGTGGAATATGGTACCTACCAATGCAGAAAAAGCTGACATGTTAGTGGTGTATGGAGAATGTAATCAGAACGCTGTTCTTTCTTGTGTACTGTACGCTGAACGATATCCAAATAGACGTCACCCATCTCGACAATTATTTGTGAACCTCTTCAAGAAATTATATGAAACTGGTGGTGTAACATCTAGAAAACTTAGCAGAAACAAACGAGTGACTGGAGAAGAGGGTGAAATTGTGAAATTAATGTTCTGGCTGTTGTTGCTGTAGATCCACGCGTTAGTTTCCGTGCAATCGCACGAGGAAGTGCATGAGTCAGGCAAGTAAGCTACCCGTTTCCCACTGTCATATGTTCAATCCGTACGTGTCTTCCTGCATCACGAGTTGTATGAAAACGATTTTGAGCATCGTGTTCACTCTTGTACATGGGCATTAAGACAAGATACACCAGATTGATCAGGTATCTTGTGTCGTGATGAAATAACATTTACAAATCTTGGCCAAGTAAACCTCCGAAACATGCTGTATTGATCTGTAAACAATATCCATTGGCTTCGTTAGCTGGAACTTCGTCGTCCATGGAATTCAAATGTGTGGTATAGCATAGAGGACCATCGGCTCATAGGCCCTTTTTACATAGGAGGAAAACTAGATTCTCAAAAGTGTCTCAACCTCCTAACGGACAAACTTCCACAGATGTTAGAAGTCATTCTCCGCAAACTAGGAGGAACATGGTATCATTTTGTTAGCTGTCCGGCGCAGAGTCCACCATGTACTACAGACTGTCTCTACCAATTGTTTTCAAATCGTTGGATTGGACGTAGGGGACCTTGGCCGGGCCGTTCGCCATATTTGACCCATTTAGACATTTTTGTCTGGGGAAAGCTAAAATACACTGTTTACGAGGTCATACTGACTGCACCAGATGGTACGAAACGACATATTATTGCTTCCTGTGCTGACATTTCTGATGAAATGCTAAAACTTGTGTATCAATCATTACATGGCAGACTGGAAAATTGTATTAAAGCTGGTGGTCGTCGTTTTGAACACAACCTTTGAAGACCAATTTTCTATGCTCTTCAGAATCCAAAAAATTCCTTTAATCACGTTTTATCTTAAGTTAGTGCTGATGCATGGAGCAGATAACTGCCGGTATTTACTATGTGCCAACTACGAGAGCTCGTAAACTACTTATACTAGAAGCTTGAAGAAATACACCATTGGCATTCTAATTGAGGAGTGTCTGTTCAAAAGGTGCGATTTCCACTTCCAAAAAATAAATCAATATTTCGTCCGCATGCATTGCAATAGTTGAATATTATCGATTACCATAAGCAATCCAAACCAGAAGGATGTAATTCCTTAAACGTTGTACCTAACCAGATCATGGGCACGTTCCATGCGCCATTTATTTTACGTTTCTTGAGCATTTACAACAAATGTTTTCAAGGTGGAAATAGCACCTTTTGAACAGACACTCTTCAATTTACTCTAGTTGTATTTTGTTAATATCAAAGCATTGTTCCATTAAAAAAATTAACTTTCTAAAATAAATGCACATTCCAATAATGATTAAAATCTGTGCATGCACTCCATTTGTGAGCCCTTGGTTACTCTTCGTTTCTGTGAAAACAGCACATCAGTAGCTCCATTCATTTCAGACGTATTTGGGGTGCAAATTTAAAGTGATTCACTCTGCATAAATGCTGAGAGCCATGGTGTACAAACTGTTGAATTATTCGGAAGCTACGAGTATTAAATTTATGTTTACCTTTACTGTTTATAATTGTGATGATTCGTTCGAGACGCAGTACAGAGAACTCATAAAAGTACAATACGGTTAGTTGTGGAAAGGATGCGAGAGGAGTACAAGGGCAGCGTGACGTACATAAGAAAATGGAAGACTGGAAAATTACAAACAGCGTGGAGACAAATGTGACGGCAAGATGAGAGAGAGAGAGAGAGTGAGGAGCAATAGACGTTAGAAATAAAGATATAACAACAATGTGGAGAGCTTTGAGTTATGCGAAAATAGAATTCAAAATTAGATATGGGAATCAGTTGGAGGAGATAACAGATGCCTTCTATCACAGAATTTGCAACTCTTGCAGCACACGAAACACCAAAACTCTCTATACTAACAATATAAAAATATTTGCTCCTAATACTAGGAAACTGCGTCTTCTGTGAATTTCAGAACATTTTACGCGGAAAGGATAATGCTAACAGAGTGGTTCTTGAGAAGCCTGAAAACAATTAATGATATTCTCGAGAAGAAATGGAGACGAATTTCTGAAAGGTCAATTTTAGTATAATGGCACCGTAGTAATGTACACTAACCTATCTCTGCACCTCAGAGGTCAAGCAACGAACGTAAGTCCACTTTTAGTATTCTCAGGTGGTGTCGTAATAGTTGGTGGAAGGGAATCTGAAGGCATAGAGTAGTACCTGCCATCTTTATTCAGATCAATTATAGGTTGTGAAAAGGAAGCCGTTGGTAGGTAAAGAGTTGTATGTCATTTTAAAAATAAAAGCAATTACAATTATGGAAATTCTATGATAAAATGAATAACGTGAAGTAATGAAGGAAATAATTAGCAAAATGTAAAAACATTGCTAACTATGCGCCGGTAGTAAGAACACAGTGAAGTGTACAGGTAGTTTATCTCCTCTCCTAAATATTTTTTTGCTAGTTGCTTTACGTCGCACCGACACAGATAGGTCTTATGGCGACGATGGGACAGGAAAGGGCTAGGAGTGGGAAGGAAGCGGCCGTGGCCTTAATTAAGGTACAGCCCAAAAATTTGCCTGGTGTGAACATAGGAAACCACGGAAAACCATTTTCAGGGCTGCCGACAGTGGGGTTCGAACCTACTATCTCCCGAATACTGGATACTGGCCGCACTTCAGCGACTGCAGCTATCGAGCTCGGTTCCTCTCCTAAAAAGTATGAGAATTGTGAGTTATGACTCTTGATCACTGAGGTACATATTTATCCACAATGAACTGACTAATTGCTTCGGATAAATTATGTGTAAAATACTCTTTTCAGGGTTTCGCGTTTATCAGTAACAGTCAACACAATATTCTATGACGTCACACCCCCAACGTGCTCTCAGGTTCCGTAGCACCCGTGAAACTCAAGTAGAACAAGGAAAGAGTAAAGCATTGACCTCACAATGGAGGTCAATCAATCAATGAATCAATCAATCAATCAATCAATCACTTAATCAATCAATCAATCAAATCACTACTGATCTGCATTTAGGACATTCGCCCAGATGGCAGATTTCCTATCTGTTGTTTCCCTAGCCTTTTCTTAAATGATTGCAAAGAAAGTGGAAATTTATTGAACGTCATCCTTGGTAAGTTATTCCACTCCCTAACTCTCCTTCCTGTGAAGGAATATTTGCCCCAATTTGTCCTCTTGAATTCATATTGTGATATTTCCTACTTTTAAAGACACCACTCAAAATTATTCGTCTATTGATGTCATTCTACGCCATTTCTCCACTGACAACTCGGAATATACCACTTAGTCGAGCAGCTCGTCTCTTTTCTCCCAAGTCTTCCCAGCCCAAACTTAGAAATTGTTTTGTAATGCTACTCTTTTGTCGGAAATCTTTCAGAAGAAATCGAGCTGCTTTTCTTTGGAATTTCTCCCGTTCTTGAATTAAGTAATCCTGGTGAGGGTCCCATACACTAGAATCATACTCTAGTTTGGGTCTTACCAGAGACTTATATGCTCTCTCCTTTACATCTTTACTACAACTAAATACCCTCATAACCATGTGCAGAGATCTTTACCCTTTATTTACAATCATTTTTATGTGTTTTCCCCAATGAAGATCTTTCCTTATACTAATACCTAGGTACCTACAATGATCCCCAAAGGGAACCTTCACCCCATCAACGCAGTAATTAAAACTGAGAGGACTTTTCCTATTTGTGAAACTCACAACGTGAATTGTCTTCTTTTTCTTAGCATTAATCCCGACTTGCAGGGTCTGCTGCTTTGCTACATCTCCTCCATTTCTGTCTGTCGTTGACATCTTCTGGTGTAAAGGCAACACTGTGCATGTCTGCCCTGATGTTGTCAGTCCATCTCTTTGCCGGTCTTCCTCGTGGTCTTGTTCCCTCTGGGTTGATGTGGAACACTATTTTGGCCAGTCCCATAGATCGCTGCTGGCCGTACCACACTCTTATAAACTTTTGCCTTTAGATATTGAGGCATCTTTTTATCACAGAGGACTCCAGTGACCTGTCTCCACTTGAGCCAAGCTGCATTTACCCTCATCCGAGTATCAGGAGTGGTGTCACAGTTTGAGGTGACGACGGATCCCAAGTACTTAAATTGCATGGTCTTCTGCAGGTCTTCTTCACTGATACTTATGGTACCTCTGGTTTGGGGGCCACATTCCAGGTATTCTGTCTTCTGGATATTGAGGTGCAGTCAATTTTCAGCCAGTCTGTCCTTCCACGTTTGAACCTGATGCTGGCGTTCAGGACGGGTTTCTTGTGCAAGTACCACATCATCGGCATAATGAAGGGTCCAGGGATGTGAAGTCTGTATGTCAGCTGTTGCCGTATCCATGCAGAGGATGAATAGCAATGGTGAAAGGGCAGAACCCTGATGAACACCCACAGTGATATCGAAAGGCGAAGAGATTCCAGCAGGACTCCGGACGACACTAGTGGAATTGCGATACAGAAGTTGCACCCAGCTTACATACTCTTCAGGGACGCCATGACAGCGAAGAGCTCGCCAAATATGTTCGTGTGGGATACGGTCAAAAGCCTTTTCTAGGTCTAGAAATGCCATGTGTACACTCTTCTGTATCTCTCTGTGCTTTTCCATCAAGAGGCGTGTGGCATGGATAGCATCGATGGTACTGCATCCCTTAACAAATCCACACTGGTTTGGTGTTACAGAGACAATACATCTGAGTCTGCTGTCAAGTACACGTTCAAAGATCCTGAAAGTATGACAGAGGAGTCGTATAGGGCGATAGGTCGAGCAATCACTCACATCTCCTTTTCCCTTCCAGATTGGAACTGTTGTGCTAGTTGTTCATGAGTGTGGAAGCTGTTTCTCGGCGATGATTTGGTTGAAGAGTGAGACAAGGAACTCTGAAGCAGGCTTTCCAAGCATTTTCCAGATTTCCGCTGGTAAGTCATCTGGACCAGTTGCTTTTCCATTTTTCATTTTACTAATGGCAAACATTACTTCCTCGGATGTAATTGAGGGAACAGGGCCTACGATAGGATCAGGACTAGAAATTGGTGGACTTGTAACCTCGTTTATACCATACCATTGCCTACTGTCCATCTCACAACATTATCGAGGTCATTTTGTAGTTGCTCACAATCTTTTAACTTATTTATTACTCTGTACAGAATAAGATCATCTGCAGAAAGCCTTATCTCTGATTCCACTTCTTTACTCATGTCATTGATAACTTATATATAAGAAAACAGAAAGGTCCAATAGTACTGCCTTAAGGAATTCCCCTCTTAATAATTATAGGGTCAGATAAAGCTTCGCCTACTGTAATATTCTGAGATCTCTTTTCTAGAAATATAGCCACCCATTCAGTCACTCTTTTGTCAAGTCCAATTGCACTCATTTTTGCAGGTAGTCTCCCATGATCCACCCTATCAAATACCTTAGAGAGGTCATCACGATTAATCGGTTCGCCCTATCGACGCATTACAGATTCATTCAAATTACTGGAATGTTTGTAAATTTAACCCTTAATGTTTGATCAAACATTGTACATTTACGCTCAGCAATGTTGAAGTCCGACTCGTTGGCAGAATGGTCAGCGTACTGGCCTTCGGTTCAGGAGGTCCCGGGTTCGAATCCCGGGGATTTTAACCTTCATTGGTGAATTCCATTTGCCAGGGGGCTGGGTGTTTTTGCTGTCCCCAACATCCCTGCAACTCACACACCACACATAACACGACCCTCCACCAAAATAACACGCAGTTACCTGTACATGGCAGATGTCGCCCACCCTCATCGGAGGGTCTGCCTTATAAGGGCTGCACCCGGCTAGAAATAGCCACACGAAAATTAAATTAATTAGCAATGTTGAGGATTAAATTTTTATTCAGGGCAGTAAACAATTTTAAAGAAATAATACTAAGGAATCAGTTATCATTTAATCTACATTTAGGCTGTCGCCAGGCGGCAGACACGCCAAAAATTGTTTTTCTAGTATTTTCTTAAATGATTTTCAAAATGTTGGAAATTTTTGGGGCATCTCCCTTTGTAAATTATTCCAATCCCTACGAATATGATTTTCAATAAAATAGTATGATGAAATTAAAATTGTATATTATAGCATTTATTTTTAGATTTCCCTTTTCATCAAGTATGAGGTAATATTAACATCGTCTTGTTGTAGACATACAAGGCATGCAATTTGAGAGATTTATTACTATTCTATAAATACTGAAAGATGAAATCTTTCTTTACATAAAAGAGAGTGTCAGAAGTTGACGTTATTTGATTCTCACGTAGTTGTTCTACAAGTAATCGAACGCAAAATATCACACTTCTGTCTATGGATCAGTGCGCTGCAAGGAATTCTTCTTATAGCTCACAGTGGGTATAGTAACATTGTCTCGATCCCGGACAAACTTTCTCTGCCTTCTAGTTCTAATATATATATATATATACATACATACATATCTGTATTGCCCACCCTAGTATACACCATCGGCTTACAGACAATAAAGACAGAGCGAGACAAAAAAAAACAATAGCTACTACATCTCTCTTAAAACTACTTAACTACATTAACTACCTCTACATCTACTCAGCATCATTCCACACGTACGCGGATAGCCAGCACACATGTAGGACGCTACCGCACTACTAACTACCCTAAAACCAACCCCTACCTACCACGTAAAAAATGAGATTGGTCGCTGCGTCAGCCCTGGTATGGAACACACGCCCACCAACCCGTCGACAGCAGCCACCAGCCTCGCCACGTGAGAACTGATATCATATCTCACCGACACTCGCTGACACTGTGTTCCTTCCCCACTATGTGTGCCATGCCACCTTGGCTGAAACCAGACCCAACAGGTGGCCTGCCACACACTTCCGCTATGTACGTCACACATACTCTTGTCCATTGTCAGCGCACTACTTCCCTCTCCTACTTCTTCCTACCGAGCTCGATAGCTGCAGTCGCTTAAGTGCGGCCAGTATCCAGTAATCGGGAGATAGTGGGTTCGAGTCCCATTGTCGGCAACCTTGAAGATGGTTTTCCGTGGTTTCCCATTTTCACACCAGGCAAATGCCGGGGCTGTACCATAATTAAGGCCACGGCCGCTTCCTTCCAACTCCTAGGCCTTTCCTATCCCATCGTCGCCATAAGACCTATCTGTGTCAGTGCGACGTAAAGCAAATAGCAAAAAAAACCTATTTCTTCCCGTGCAGACATGCTCAAGCCTAACTTCTTTGGGGGGGGGGGGTCAAGTCCCCACCCCTCCCTTTTTCCTTGATACGTCACCCTCTCTTCACTCACACTACCCCCGCTCACTACATCTCACCTTATTAAACTTAAGACTTAAACATCAGCTAACAACCATTTTACATCCCACATCAACGCACCTGAAACAATTAACTTGTTTTTCACATCTCACTTACACACAGACAAACAGTTCCCATTCCAAGTCCATCAGTTCACTCAGTCTTCTCAATCTACAGCAGCACACTTATACACATCAAACCGTTAGACTTATCCCAGTTCTTTCACCTTATTAAACTTAAGAAACATCAACAATCCATCCTTTTACAGCCCTCATCAAGGCACCTAAAACAATGTTTTTTTATTTTTTAACTCTGACCTACTTTCATAGTTTCTATACTGCCAACATTTTCTCTTTAACTACAGTCCCACTTAATCTACCTTAATTACTGTTACATACACCTTCTTTATTCTCTCTCCTCACACAAAACACTTGTACAAACCAAATTTTTTCTCACACCTAATTTACACACAAACAGACAGTTATCCATTTCATGTCCATTAGTTCACTCAGAATTCTCATTATTATTATTATTATTATTATTATTATTATTATTATTATTATTATTATTATTATTATTATTATTATTATTATTATTATTATTATTATTATTATTTTACTAGCTTCCAACTAAGCGTCATTTCAACCATTATCGATAAAGTTAAACTATATACCAACCTCTTAAATTTACACTACCCTCAGAGCCTACTCAACCTCCCCTCTTCTCAACTCCTATGTAATTTTCTCAGGCTTTCCTTTGTTACCAACCCTTCTCATAAACACATCTACTCTCGTATTCCTCTAGTCTTAAATCTGCTACACCCTTCCATCCTACTACTCCTCGATCTACTTCACAACAATTTGCCCCGGGCGGATCACCTTTCCATAGGGCAAAGTGCTCTTCCCCTTTCCCTAACACTACAGGCCCCTCTTCTGATATCATGGTCACCATGATACCCTTCCCGCAATCTGCTCAGGGCGGAAATCCATTCCTCTGAGCAGAATTTCCTCCCCCTTAATCCCTCGGAATGAACCACATTATCTACACAACCCCTGTTATTCCCTAAGCTTCTTTATAAATCTAGCTCCATCCACATTTAAGAATTTCGCTATATTCGTTCTTTTCTCCCACACTCTACATTACCAAGATGTCATCTTATAGCTTTCTCCTACCTTATCTAGCTCCTTCTTACTTAGTAGTTTAATCTTTATCTCCTCCAAAGCTCGGCATTGATTGAAAATATGCAGGTCCTCCCTCCTCTCTCCACATAACACACATCTATCCTTATTCTCGCTACCTACCCATCCCCTGTTCCTCGGAGCTCTCAGTGCCCACCAATACAAACCTCTCTTATCCCTTCTACCCTCAAACTCAGTTTTAGGGTTTATTACTTCCACCAATTTATTTAATACTGATAAGGAGACTCTCTCTCTCTACATTCCCTTATTAAACTCTGTCTTTCAATATCAAGTAGTCTTCCCTTTATCCTTTCCCATACCCATTTATTCCTACCTCCCCCCCAAACATCTCCATATATCCCCAATCCAATCTGTTGCAACCATTTTTTGCACTTATTCACCCAGTAACCTTCATTCGTCATACCTTTCTGAAAACTACGCTTTTCTTATACTAATACCCCACCCTTCCCTTCCTCCAATCTAATCCAATACTTGAACACCCTCTTAGCTATTTCAACCTCCATCGATTCTTCACAAACTAATCTGGCACCGGCATTGGCTGTACAGTTCGGGAGGTCCATCATGATCTTATTAATTTCGCCACCACCTGGTTTAGTTCACCCCTGCCCTCCTCCGCTCCCCATACTTCCACCCCAAATAGTATTTTGCCCATTACCAGTGATTTAAATACCGTTTTCTGAATTTTGTAATTAACATCTGGAAAATTCTTTTTCTAATACCCCCTCTGCCGCAAGCGCACCTCTTCCTTTAAATTTGGCCATCCTACACTGTTCTTTCCCAGAACCATTCTTACTAATTATTACACCTAGATACTCAATTTTACCCCCTGGTCCAATTTCTTCCTGATCAAGCCTCCAGACTCCCTTATTCTTTCTCCCACCCCTTTTCCTACACACCATTATCTGAGTCTTTCTTACATTTACTCTGAGAGACAACTTCCTAGTATACTCAACTACCTTGCCCAACCCTTTTTGCAACCCACTTACCGTCAAAGCCAAAATCAATAGGTCATCCGCGAATAGCAACCCCGGAACCTCCTTTTCCCTATCCAAGGACATTGCCATGCCTCTCCTCCATGGCCCTCTAAAATATTATTTATAAATAATATAAACACTCTTGGGGATAGCTTACACCCCTGTCTCATCCCGCTCTTCGATTCAAAACACTTACTCATCCTTCCATCCTGCAATTTAATCATCACAAACACTTCCTCATATATTGTTTCTATTGCCAACCTCGTTTTCTTCGACATGCCAACCTCCCTTAATCTCAAAAATAGCGCCACCCTACTGACCGTTTTTTCTAAGTTTTCTAAGTTTTTTCTAAGTCGATCGCTGTTACATATAATTTGCGCCCTGCTATCCTCACATACTTTGTAATAAAAGTGTCCAGAATCCAAACATTATCAACTGTGTTTCTTCCTTTCCTAAATCCATTTTGAAACTCAGATATCCTACCATACTGTTCCGCCCAATTTGTTATCCTATTCGCCAAAAACCCCTGTGTACACCTTCGACAACGAGTCTAGGATTGTAATTCCTCTATAGTTGTTAGGATCGCTACTAGCCCCTTTATTTTTATAAATGGGGCATAATACCCCCTTCCTCCATTCCCTCGGAAATTTCTCCGTATCCAGCAACCTATTAAACAATTTCACAATCCCTCTCAACTTCGGTTCATTTGCCCCAACCTCCTTCCACACAATATTGGAAATACCGTTCACACCTCCTGCAGCCTTGTGACTAGCATTTTTAATACTCTCATTACCTCCTGCCCTATTATCTCCTCATCCAATATTGGAATAACAGCTTCCAATTCCCTTCTTACATATGACTTGTCTATTTCTCTACCCAATTTTCCCTCCCCTTCTAAAAGCCTTTTAAAATGCCTAAGCCACTCGTTTTCTCCTACCTTATTCCCCTTCCCCACCGGTTTCATTCTTCTAATCGTGTTTATTGATTCCAATATCCTCTCAAATTTCTTCTCTCTACAATATATATTTATTTTTTCAGCTTCCGCCTCCTTCCATCCTCTTTACTTCGCATTCAATACCTCCTTATATTCCCTTCTCAATTTACAATATTCCTTCCTTTTTTCTTGCTCCCCTCCTTCCTAAACTCCGCTAGGGCTCTCATTACAAACTCACGTTTTCTCCTGCAGTCTTCATTAACCCATTCATTCATTTTGTTCTTTTTCCCTCTACCCTTCTCACTTTCTTCCCCACCCTCCATACAGGGAGTTCTATTAATTTTAACACGCTGTCCATATCATTTCCTTCTGCCGCTCTTTCAATTCCTACCCTTAATATATCTCCCTCCTCTTTCAAATCTCGTCTCAATTTCTCTGTCGCATTATCATCCCATACATACTTCCATCCTCCATTCCTATATCTCTCCCTACTTTCCTCCATCTTTCGCTTCACATCAGCAACCAAGGTTCTCAATTTTATTTTGATTAGCATATGATCCGTTAACCCGCATTCTAAGACCTCAAAACTTATTATTCTCCTTAACGCTCTCTCTGACCTTATTCCTATATCCACTACACTCCCTCCATTTGTTGTAATAGCCTATACGTCAAATCTCCCGGACTATCCCACTTCATCCACCCATTTAAAATAAATAAATGTTCTATAGCACCTAACTCCAACAACCTTTCTCCATAACTGTTCACAACATTATCCTTACTCCTTCTTTGTAGCCCCCGCCTACTTTTACTTCTTTTCCGTACACTGGTACCCTATTGCTCACTCTCGCATTCCAATCCCCCAATAAAATCGTCCCATCTTCTACATACAGCCCTTTAATTATGTTTATTTCTTCAATCAGTTCATCAAAAATGTTTATTTGCATAAACTGAATCACTCGGATGATTATAAATCAGGGCCAGACAAATAGATTCCTCTGCCCCTTCCCTATTTTTTACTCTCAGCCACACTACCCCCTCTACCCTACGCTGTAACATTCAGCTATCTCATTTCTTATTAGAACTACTTGCCCCCTGGGTTTCGGCCCCTCTTTCCTATTTTTTTCTTAACACGTCCCATGTAATTTCAACCCCTTTCCCTAACCACGTCTCCACTAGAGCAATTATCTCAAAATCGTTCACTAAATCCATAATTTCCCTATTCCCTAAATTCCCCATCAACCCTTCAATATTCAACACCCCTATCACCATCTCTAGTTATTTATTTCTTCCCCCTCCCTCACTATACTTCTGCGTTTCACCACTTCCCCCTTACTTCTCGTAATTCTTCCTTGTGGTTCCTCCCCATCCCTTTCCCCTTCTCTCCCTTTCTTCTCCCCCCCCCCCCATCCTTCTCCTTTTCCGTGCCAGAGCCTTTTTTTTCCTCCCCATAGATCTTTTAAACTTAACGCTCTCCCCTTATTCAGCGCCTGATTTTTCTCCAAGTTTCTTTCTGCATTTCTCTTATTCGGAGAGGTTAAGTCACTACCGACTCATTTTCCCTCCCATCACCTCTTCACTACCTGTACTCACTTTACTTCGGTCTAGTGCCATGTTTGTTGATCCACTCATTCTTGGGTTGTTTTGACTCTCCAAGGTCTCTGCTATCCTCGCCACCTGACCGCTGACACCGCAGTCCCGTCTTCTCTCTTTCTTCTCCCCACTGATGTCTCCCTGCTCTCGATTTCTGCAACTCATTTCCTCCTCACATTTTTCCATCCTCAGCAGTTCCTCCTGTGACCACGATCGGGACCAATTTCTGCCTGAAGTCACCAGACACCTCCCCACTATCTTGCCTCGCAATCCCTGCGCTCTAGCCCGCCACATGTGCCGCTTAAGGATATCCAGCCGCATCTGTCTTCTTTCTCAGTCTCAGCCTTCAAAAAAATGTTCGATCCTTTCAAATTTCCAGCATTCCTCAGAATTATATCTGCCATCAGGGTTGAAATTAATCTTAACTTCACCGGCCTATGTCCCTTGTTTCTTCCTACTCTATATATATCATCTATATCCACTTCAGAAAAGTTTATCTTCATTTTGTTCAAAACTATGTCCACCACTTTCAATACTAACTCCACATAAGATTCTGTTCCTTCCTTTGATACACCATACACAAACACATTTTTTCTTGCTGATTCGTTCCTCGCTAGCCTTACTTCCCACTTCATTGCTGTCAACTCGTCTTCAAGTACCAACACCTCCTTTTTCAAGCTCCCTACCTCATCTTCTATCTCCGATAACTTGTCATTTATCCCTCCAATTTCTTCTTTTATAAAAATTGTTAAGTCCTTCATCTCCTTCATTTGGGTTGCCCGGTGTTTCTGCATCATCTCCTTTATTTCTTCTCCTTTGCTCGCTTCCTTCACCACTCTCTTGATCTCTTCAAGTTCCTCCCAACCGAACGGTCCCTGATTTGGACCCGGGTTCTTTTCTATACCTCCTACCACCAGCAACATCGCAATAACCGTCGCACACAACATAATATCCAGCAGTCCTTTATAACCACTATTTTCTCTTCCTCTCTCTGCTCCACCTTTCTTCCAACACCACCTTGCACCATGCCATCTTCCAATTCTTAGCTTGTATTGCTGTAATGTTACTCCCATCTTGCACTCCTCAGCTCACTCACACGTCTGCACTTCTCGATGTCTCGCTCGTGACTGTTAGTTCTAATAGCCAACCATCGAGCATGTCAAGAGGATCCAATATTTGATAATTATAGTCTACTGATGAAGTTATTAATAGTAACAAAGTAAATATTTCCTTCCTTGTAGACTATAGCATTTTCACCACCGATCGTTCTGAAGAAGCTTTCAACACAGTGTTGGTGGGTAACTTGTTTACAATAAAAACGACTTTTAATAATGTAAAATTGCCATTGTTCAGCCGCATTATGAGGAGGAGTCTGCAATGTACAGGAAAAGATAAAGGAGAATTCCTTAAAATAATTTATATCATAATGTTTGAATTGTTGCCTGAATGATACCCCAACTGCCCCTACCGAAAGTAAGTGTGATAAATGAGGTATTTATATATTAATTTGGCAGCAAGTTAAACCGTAAACTCGGTTCAAAAGAAAGTCAATGGTCAGAGAGGCTTCACAAGCATTAAATATCCATTGCTCTTAACTACGATATCCAAGGCCTGTTTCATTAACTACTAACACATTAAGTCATTTAACGCTGTTTAATACTTAATATTCCCAAATTAACTGGTTAATAATAATAATAATAATAATAATAATAATAATAATAATAATAATAATAATAATAATAATTTCGTACTGCTATTACCAGTCTGGTACAGCCCTTGAAAGTCAGACCCTCCGACGAGAGTGGTCGTCTTCTGCCGTGTATGGGAAACCGCGTTTTAGTATGGTGGATGACAGTGTTGTGTATGGCATGTGAGTTGTAGGAATGTTGGGAACAGCACAAATACCGAACCAAGGGAATTAATCATTTAAGATTAAAATCGCTTGGCCTCGCCCAAAATCGAACCCGAAGCCCCGAAGGTCGAAAGTCAAGACGCTGATCACTCGGCAATGGAGTCTGGACAAATGGTTAATGAAAACTACTTAGCGTGTTATCCCTTGAACAATATATCATAACATAAATATACGGCATATTTTTTTCCTCTGAAATATCTGCTTTGTGTATAGAGAATCGAAAGGCCGCTAGTATTAACAATTCCGGAAATAATTTTTATGGACTGAATTCGATACATGGCAGAACTAACATCCAGTATCATGAAAAGCAGTAAATACCATAAGTCTCATATTTCGAAGCATAATCAGCCTTTCGCGGGATAAAATATAGTTTACCTGTAAATGTCTGTTAAGGTTGCTAGGGTCCCGGTCCTCTAAATCCGTAGAATTACCGCCCATTACTGCTGATGGGCCACTCTTTAAGACGTGGGACCTGTAAGTACAGAAACACATGTTTGACTGTAAATGTCCTGGTTTAAGTGTCTTTACATTAAGGCCATTTACCCTACTGCAGATAGTGCACGGCCCTCGAAAAACGGTGGTGAGAATGATGAAAAATTAAAGACCATGGGAGGTGAATTATAGTAATTGAGGACATCCTTAGAGAGAAATAAGACAGGTTGAGAAGAAAAGGTGAAATAAGCATTCGTAACTCAAGTATACGGCAGCGGTCTCTAACAGTCTCATGATAACAACCAGTCTACCTTCAGGTGTGGAATGAAACGCAGACGTTTGGGAAACTGTTGGGCAGGTGAAGTCGACGATAACTGGGAAAGTCGATCCCTATTGTTGTAACTCAACAGTCGCGCTATTTCACTTCATTTTCTTTATTTCATGATCAGCGAATGTGGTCGTTTCTGCTACTGTATAATTATATACTACGTACTGAACAAGTACGTATGTTTTCCTATCGTTAAAGACTACTGAACTTGTGTTCTGTCGATATAATATTTCAACGTTCCATTATCTAAGTCTAGAAATCGAACCCACCTCTACTCAGTTGACCAGCCCGTTCCAGCCCTCGTACCACTTTTCAAATTTCGTGGCAGAGCCGGGAATCGAACCCGGGCCTCCGGGGGTGGCAGCTAACTACACTAACCGCTACAGCACAGAGGCGGACGTTATTTGGTGTTCATAAAACTAAATTATAAGGTTCTTTAGGTTATACGCGTTATTTGGGTTGCCTGTCTCCGAAAAATAAGGGGCTGGTGAACCACCCTGTATATAAAATAATTGACTGACTGTCAGATTCATCATCGCCGAGCTTAAACTACTCGATATAAACAAAAAAAAAATTTTGCGGACACATTTTTGTTTCAGTGTAGGTGCTCACAAAGGTAGGATTGTTGGACATTCCTTCTCTAAGAGGGTGAGAAGGGCCGTGATTTTTAATATGAGCATATCTGTATCTCAAAAACTGAACAGTTTGAAGTCGTGAAAATTGGTATTTGGAATATCCTTTAAAATTAAAGAAGCATGTACTTTGTGATCTTGAAAATTCACTTAAGATGGGTAAAAATAAGTGAAATGTGGGTTGATTCGTTTTTCTGAGGATACTTATATCTCAAAAACTGATAGTGTTACAGACGTGAAAAATGGTACTTGCAATCTCCTCAAAAAAACGCATATTTTTTCTTTTTGGAAAATCTAATTAAGGGGAGGAAGTGGGGGTGAAAAGAAATAAGAAAGAAGGTTGAATTTTTAAAATGAGTATATCTCATAAACATAACATTTTACAGACTTAGAAACTGGTATTTGGGATCTCTTTTAAAAATAAAGAATAACGCATTTGTTTGCTTTCGGAAAATCCGCTTAAAGGGGGTAAAAAGAAGTGAAATGGGATGAGTTTTTAAAATGAGTATACAGTAAGTTATCTCATAAACTTAGCATGCTACAGAAGTAAAAAATAGATTTGTAATCTCCTATAAAAATAAAGAAACACGTACTTTTTGTTTTCGGAAAATCCACTTAAGGGGTGTGGTGAAAAAATTGTGGAAGGAGTTGAATTCCATTTATGAGGATACTTATATCCCAAAAACGGAAAATGTTACAGACGTGAAAATTGGTACCTGGAAACTCCTTTAAAAGCAAAGAAACACTACTTTTGCTTTTCAGGAAGTCCACTTAATGGGGGAGGGATGAAAAGAAGTCAAGTAGTTGAATTGTTTTTAAGAGGATATATATCTCTCAAAAACTGAAGATGTTACAGTCGTGATAATTGGTATTTGATATCTCCTTTAAGCATAAAGAAACACGATATTTGTTTTTTGGAAAGTCCACTTAACGGGCTAGGGGTGAAAAGAAGTGAAGGAGTTGAATTCTTTTTATGAGGATACATATATCTCAAAAACTGAAGATGTTACAGACGTGAAAATTGGTATTTGGAATCTCCTTTTAAAATATAGTAACATGTATATTTTGTTTTCGGAAAATCCACTCTAAGGAGGTGAAAATAATTGAAAAGCGTGTGAATTTTAAAAATTATATCTACATTATATTGCATAAACTTAACATGTTACAGTCTTGAAAACTGGTATCTGGAATCTCCTTTAAAAATAAAGAAACACGTGTTTATTTCGGAAAGTCAACTTAATTTGGGAGTGGTTGAAGAGAAATGAAGGAGTTGAATTATTTATATGAGGATGCATATATTTTAAAAACTGAAGATATTAAAATTGGTATTTGGAATTTTCTTCCAAAATAAAGAAACGTGCTTTTTTTTTCAGAAAATCCACTTATGGGGGTAAAGTAATTGAATAAGCTGGCGATTTTTTTAAATTAGTATACCTACAGAATATCTCAAAAACTGAAGACGTGCAAACAGGTATTTCAAACCTCCTTTGAAATTAAAGGAACGCGTATTTTTTGTTTTTTGACTTGAGAGAGGACTCTTTTCTCATATGTAGAGTTCCATGTCGCATGTTCCAGAGTTAGCTCTGCCAGTAGCCTGGTCATCTTAGCCCAATACGCAATACCACAAACGTATACAAGATAAATTCTGGGGTTAATGAAACTCAATTTTTCGGTGAGTTTTTATACGTTAGAAACTTTCAGATAATGTCTTAGTGCAGTACTGAGGAACGATTACTTTCATCAAATTACGAAATCCACGCGAGCGAAGCCGCGGGTAACTGTTGGTTATTTATACTCTTACTTGCGATATTGATTCCAGAAAAACTGAGACGTCTTCAGATCGTCTCGAAAGAGGTATTCGGGTGTATCTCTATACCAATAACCGTGCCAAGAAAAAGGAGGTAACGACAATTTGTCCCTAAAATTGACGTAACCAGTCTCTAGATTTCATTTGATTTTTTTAAGCCAACTTCTCATTCTCTCTGAAACCGCTGAATCTAAGAACTAGCACTATTTTCATGTCTGCTCACAGCACTCTCTGGGGAAGCGAGTGACTGTGTCTCGAAGAGTTAATAAACAGGTTCAAGAGGTTCTCTGTCATAGTACGCTGACTTATACGTACATGTAACTGGTACCCAATGCCGGTAATTGTTCAGAAAGTTTTGATGCTTCTACGAAATGATCTGGCGTTTTCTGTCATATTACGCACTTGTTCCTGTGGTCATGACAATCAAGAACTTGCACTAGAGAATTACTGCAAAGTAACTGTTGAGTTATACGTATCTTTGTATAACAGGTACTCAATGCCAGTAACTGTTTACACAGTTGTGATACTTCTAGGCAGTGATCTGATGACATACGAACAAATATACTTCCCCGGAATACGTTTGCGACTCTGTGCTTTGGCCTATATCTCGTTAGCTTAATAATAATAATAATAATAATAATAATAATAATAATAATAATAATAATAATAATAATAATAATAATAATAATAATAATAATAATATATGGCCCAGTCGTACAATCTAGCATGACAATATTTTATGCATTGAAACACAATTATGAGTCAAAGAAATTATTAGGAACTATACATTTACGCAGTCTTTACCTTAGGAGCCGTTAACATACTACACAATCACATTTGTATTGATAGTATCTGAATGATTTAATTATTATATGCCAACATACAACCAATGTTACAAATAACTACTTTAAAAGACGTATGACACATAAACTACAACGTGGTTGACGTTGGATAGCTGCCAAAATTTCGTGTTTTTCCACCGCCTCTAATGTAAGTGCTTATCAGCCAACTGAGTGTTGTTGAAGTGAGTGGTTGTCTTTCAACGCAAACAGATTCAAGTGTGGTTTTCTTATAATGAGTTCTTTAAAGACGGTTATGTACAGTGAGTTTCTGTCACCGATTGGCCGGCAGACGCGCCCAGCTTATCTGCTTGCCATTAACTCACCACTTCCCGTTACACAGTGCAGCGACAGCACGGGAATGCCTGCACTTCGCAGTTCAAGTCCGTGCTTAGAACGTGGATTAAGTGTCGATATGTCGCTCGAGTTGTGAAGTATTACTTCGGGGTATAATTCTCATAATGCTTCCACAAGTGTACACGTATAGGAAATGGTATTTATGTACGATTATGTGAAAACAGAGTCTTCCAGGGAAGTCGTTAGGGGATTTGTAACAAAATTTCTATGTGTACGACCTCCGCACGGAGAGACCGTGAGGAAGCTCGGAAACAAATTGAGAGGAAGTGGTTCTTTACCCGATAAGAAGCGATGTGTTAAAAAGACGTGTACTTAACGAGGAAAACGTAAATGAAATCGCAGAAAGATTAGAACATACACCTACAAAATCCCTAAGACGACTTGGACAAGAACGGGGGCGGTGGATAATTAACAGCTCAAGAGGTTTAACCCCACCAGATTTTTGGACATAAGGGTGTGGAAATGTTATATTATTTATTTTTTAGATAATTAATTTAATGAGACCAAATTTATATCTGAGTACAACTGTCCTGAAGTAATTCATGATATGAGAAAACGAAAGTATGATTGTATTACATGTTTCGTACGTTTATCCTGACACGGGGGCTAATTCGATCTCAGTCCTCACAGTGAGTACTGGTAACTGTTTTGAAGGTTAGTGAATCTTTGAGGGAGTGAAAGTTTCAATGCATTTTAAAATGTCAAGCTAGGGGCTAGCTTCGACATGCCCGCAATAAAAATGAACATTATAGACGAAGCTGTAGCGGCGGGTGTTATGCCGATGTTATTACAAACTCAGCTGTATTCTTCTAAACTTATGTAACATATTCTTGTGACCATTCACAGAGTGAAGCTTTGGACACGTTTCAAATTTTTGTTTACAGTTTATCATTTGCGGAGTGGAGAGCATAAGTTCTGGATAGTTTTTGTTTAGGAGTGATTAGTATGTAGTGGTTATTTTTGCTAGTGGCTTTACGTCGCACCGACATTGATAGGTCTTTTGGCGACGATGGGAGAGGAAAGGGCTTGGAGTTGGAAGGAAGCGCCCGTGGCCTTAATTAAGGTACAGCCCAAGCATTTGCCTGGTGTGAAAATGGGATCCCACGGAAAACCATCTTCAGGGCTACCTACAGTGGGGTTCGAACCCAGTATCTTCCGGATGCAACCTCACAGCTGTGCGCTTCCGTTCTGATACACGTGGACATTCTGTACAACACACTACAGATATCATCAACCAGTGCCCTAAATACTCGTACAGCAATTCAGCATTTCGAAACTGCAATAAATGACATCGGAAGGTATTTACCTTAGTTGGCACGAAATTCTGAACTCCCAACAAGCTTGCGCGGAAAGAAGTGAACATAAGTGCGGATGTTAAAGGACTGTGTGACATAATTCTGAATCAGATGAAACGCCGTTTCGAAGAAGCGCAGCACACATAATGCTTTTCTTTAATTGATCCACAATATTTTGTAGAACCTAAAGTTCCTTTTCCTAGGGTACTTGTAACCAGTGCAGTAAAATATTACCACACGTTTAGAAAGTTAGAAAGTGTTAATAGGAATGATGAATTCGCGAGTGTAACGAGTGTACTTTCTCTTTGGGCCATAATGAAGGAAAGCAATCTGGAAAAAGCCTTATCAGAAGTACACAAATTGGCAGAAATGGTACTTACAACCTCAATTTCCGGAATCAGAACGTTATTTCACCGCTCTAAAACGAGTTAAAACTTATCTAAGGAACTCAACGGAACAAGAAGGTTTAAACACATTAGCTGTGCTTAGTAATCATAAGGACGTCTTTGCAGAGATTCCGGAAGTCAACCGAAAAGTGATTGATTTGTTTGCATCGCAGAAGAATCGACGAGCGCAGTTCCTTTATAAATGAAGTAACTTTTAAAGCATTTTTTCATTAGCATGAATGAGAATTAAGCATGCATAACTGTACTGACACTGCAAATAAAAATGTAATTACAACGTTTAATATGCGTGTATATACCATGGAAGAAGCAACAAAATCTACATTAATAATAATAATAATAATAATAATAATAATAATAATAATAATAATAATAATAATAATAATAATAATAATAATACCCACATTAGTCCCACCCGCCATTTGATCTACGAGCCGCTACAGGACAAGAAGCTGGGGTTTCGAAGAGCTCAGCATGGCAGGCTACGAAAACGTTAAAATTGAAACAGCGTCAATTACGGAAGACGAACTGATGCGTGTGAATCGGAGTTCCCTAAGCCGATGCTAGAAATGTGTGGATGTAGGAGGAGAACATTTCCAACATCTATCATAAGATGCGAGCTTATTTTCTTAATTCATAGTTAGTAATTTTCTTAATTCTTATTTTCTTAATTTGAATTGTAATCCCATGTCATGCACGGATAAACTGAGCTGTCTCGTTGCTATGCCGCGGAGCGGGGAGTGATGAGTCAACGGGAGGCAGATAAACGTGCGCGATTCAGAATAATTATATGTGACATATACATGAAAATAATCACTTGTAATATACATACATGGCTGCCAAAGATTTTCTATGTGCTTCTATGAAATATTTTCAAGTTTACCAAAAAGTATGTAATCCGTAAAATATATTTGATAGGGTTTTGTATGATAAAACCTGCAGGCCTCATGTATTGTATATGCTTATTTTTCTCTAGAAGGGCAACTAATCGTTTTTGGAAGAGTTAATAAAAAGGTTTTCTGTCACTGTGGTTATGACAATCAAGAACTTGTACTGGAGAATTACTGCAAATAATGTGCTGAGATACCTGCTGTCATTTCTTGATGGATACAGTACTTTTGCATCCGTCTCTTGGCACAGGCCAGAGCAAAGTGTAGCTTCCACTGAAGTCTCATCCATGGCTGTGACAATATGGAAGCTGCTGGGGCATGATTAATGACATTCAGAGCACAACCAGTGTGTCTGAGTGTAATGAAAGGTGTTGCTCATGTGGTTTAGTTGTGCTACAATAGCACTGTTTGGCCCAGTGAGGAAAGCAATAGCAAACTACCTCACTCCTCATATTGCCTAGTACGCCTCATTTTGGTACTGCCATTGGTTTTTGTGGTTTCCCTATAACTGCGTAGCCTTTGGTGATGCTATTTGAGGATCCAACCAGCCTCTGGGCTGATTACCTAACAGACAGACAATGTGCTGAGTTATACGTATCTTTCCATAACTGGTACCCAGTGCCAGTAACTGTTCACAAAGTTTTGATACATGGGCCATCTGTGGTTAAACATTTTTTCCTACCAATCGGAGAATTGTCTAAAGCTATCTAGGAGTCTAGACACAAAGAATTCAGACAATTTCGATCGGAGTATTAAATGACAAGTTAATGAGTACACTTTTAACAACAGTAATTGATGAGTGGCAACATTCCCAAGTGGACTGCGTAACTCTCGACTGGAGTAAGGCCTTTAATCAGGTACCTCATCAACGACTGTTGTTAAAACTTAACAAGTATGGGATTCAGGGCAAACTGTCGGCATGGTTTCGATCATTCCTGGTAGGTCGAACGCAGCAGGTTGTGTTCAGTGTGGCCAGGTCAGATCAAACTTCATTCACCTCGGGCGTGATTCAAGCTAGTGTGATAGGGCCGCTTCTGTACATGATTTTTACGCTGGATCTGCCAGGTTGTGTTTCGTCTACTATGGCAACAGTACGCTGATGACACCATTGTTGACAGAGCCATTTGCAATGAGAACGACGTAAATAGGTTACAGTCAGACCTTGATAATGTGGCTCTGTGGTACAAAATAAATAGAATGTCTATAAATGTACAGAAATGTAAATATATCCGCTTAACTAGAGCAAGATCACCGTTACAACACCAAATTTCACTGTGTGATATGAACCTGATGCCTTGCACCTCAGTAAAATTACTTGGCATGCATATTTGCAGTAATTTAAAATGGAACAAGCATGTTGAGAAAATAAGGTGCAAGGCATACAGATTATTGGGATTCATCCGCAGATCTCTCCTAGGAGCCAGAAAGAAAGCAGTTCAGACGGGCCTATTTGGCATTAGTACGGCCAATACTGTTGTACGGGCTTCCTTCCTGGCACTCCACGAGAGTGGAGAACATGACGAAAATAGAGGGAGTTCAACGCCGAGCAGAACGACTAATTCACCCACCCAGTTCTTTCGTCGACTGTGTGACCTAAGTCGCAAAGTCGCGAATTTTGTGGCCTATCAACAGATACCGCTTTTGAGAGCCCCATCTTAATAAGTTAATTCCCCTGCTTGCTTCAATTATGTATGGAGTATGGGTTCAATGCTGACGTGAGGTCATGGTTGGCCATTGTGTGGCCTGGCGCTATGCGTAGGCGCTGTGCCTCTTATGTTAGAGGCCATCGGCCTGGCAGTTACCTAGCTGGCTGACAAGCGGGTTGCCTACGTTAGGCAGCCGCTTGTAGGGCTTGCTAGCCATGAGCTTCCGTCTTTTGTCCAGAGTGACGATATGACATTCGTCATGAATGTCTGTATTTCTAGTGTACCAGTCAACGCCCGTAATAAGGCGAAGTGCCAGCTTTTGGGCGACTTGCACCGTATACAGGTTGTTGTTGGCAGCATTTCACCACATAGGTCAGGCATACTCGAGGTGCGGCCTAATCATAGTGTCAAACAGCAGGAGCTTGTTTTCTGTGCAGAGGCTATTATTAGCATTATGTAAAAGGAATAATTGCGATACCCTTCTGTGGGCAAAGGCCGAAGTTTGAGATATACGCTGGCGAAACGTCAGTCTTCGGTCTAGGGTTACCCCAACGTACCTCGAGGTTGGGGCCATATGATGACTTCGCCAGAGAGGTCCAGACAGCCCTCAATTCTCGAAGTCCGCTTGGTGAAGAGAAGTAGCGTGAATGTTAGTAACGTTGATTTTGATTCTCCACTTTTCAAACCAAGGTTCTAGAGTGGAGAGGCTGTCCTGAAGGTAGGTTTCTACTCTGGGGGCCTGCCATGGGACCGCTGAGATTGCCGTGTCGACAGCTTATAAGTAGATTTTAGCTTCGGAGGTTTAGCCATGTTGGAGATAAATAGCTTGAACAGGCAGGGGAAAATCGTGCTGCCTTGAGGCCAGTGTTGCCAAATGAGCGGATTTTCCGCTCAGTTTGGCGGAATTAGAAGACTGTCGGCGGAGAAATATATCATTTAGCAGACAACGGATTTTTTGGCGGAATTCTAGATTTATTATAGCGGAATTTAGTATTTTATCCATTTTACGTTTTTGTAAAATTTGTACTCCAGTCTGTCTCTGAGCTATTCCGTATTTTTTGTCAGGAGCTAGCAGTCACATGAGGAAAACCTGTTATTTGGATTTGATGTTATGAAATCATGGTATATCATAAATTTGTACTGCGTGGGTAATGGGTGCTTATCTCTTAGTTGACGAATGACGACAGATAATGAAACTGTGAGAGAGTAGCATTTGTGTTTATGCTATGAAGGAAGATCGTTTAATGAACTGGCCTGTTCTATGTGTGGCCCTTGAGGTAGGGGATTCACCTAGTTTGCACCCGGCACTAAAACGCCTACAAGTTTTAGCTCGCCGGCTCGCAGGCAGGGGTTAATCCCAGTGAAACTCACAGATCAGATGAGTGCGTATATTTACTTTCATTATTTATTATTATTATTATTAGTAGTAGTAGTAGTAGTAGTAGTAGTAGTAGTAGTAGTCATTTTTATTGCTCATTATTTGAGATTGGATTTCTTGGCGGAATTTTAGCGAATTTTTAGTAGTATTTAGCCGATCTTGAAAATATAACTTGGCAACACTGCTTGAGGCACGCCCGCCGTAATAGTATAGGCCGATGATATCGCCCTATTTCACCAAAATTTGGAAATAACTCAACACGGTCATTTAAATACAGCCAGGCCACTGTCCCCCATGTCCCCCTCTATGGCTAAATAGTTAGCGTGCTGGCCTTTGGTCACAGGAATCCCGGGTTCAATTCCCGGCGGGGAACCATGATTGGTTAATTTCGCTGTAACGGGGGCTGGGTGTATGTATCGTCTTCATCATCATTTCATCCTCATCACGACGCGCAGGTCGCCTAAGGGTGTCAAATCAAACGACCTGCATCTGGCGAGCCGAACATCGTTAATACCATACATGCAGAGAATATTAAAAAAAACACATAAACGACGAATAGCATAGGGACAGCACACATAGAATGAACTCACTAATCAGCAAAACACAATGAATGAACTCACTAGTCAGCCACAACTCAAGCACTGGAGGTAAGTCACCCCAGTGGCATTTGTCAGTTTCGTCCGGTTGGGTTCTCGCTAGGGGGTAATCCGTGGGTCCCGTTCGCAGTAAATTTGGACATTCCGACTTTCTCCAAATGGCTAACAGATGGCAGAGAGTAGCACTCGTATGGGGTGACAAAGTGTGACCAAGTTTCAATTGCAGCGACATCATTCGGAGGGTTTCAGAACTATGTCTGCCACCGAATGCAATTTTAAGATTGAATGCCTTACATCCTTAACTCATCCATTTGCTGTCTCTTTCTTTCAAGAGTGGAATAGATGGCGAGACTACACCAGCACCACACGTAGTCAAGCAAAGGAACCAATACAGTTGCGCGGAACTTTTGAACTTCTGAGAGATGAAATCGTTAATATTTGACTTGAAAAACCTAAAATCATACTTCAGACAGTTCTTTACGTTATCATAACGCTTGCAGTGAATGCCTTGCATTCAAGGAGAATACGCCACTGGGCGAGATGAATTCATATGGCACGTTTTTACGGCCGGGTGCCCTTCATGATGCTAACTTCAGGCAAGGAACTAATGAAGATGAAATTAATGATGGTGAATGAAATTACAGAAGGAGGTGGAAGAAACAGGCTGTGGCCTATGGAAAGGAACTGTCCCGGCATTTGCCTGGAGGTGAAAATGGGAAACCACAGAAAACCATTTTGAGGTTAGTTGACGGTGGGGTTCGAACCCACGCGTCTCCCGAATGCAGAGCTTTTGTTCCATAGCCGTAGCGCGGCCACTCTCGCTCAGTAACACACGGAACAGCATGTTTTGCAGAAATACTTTGATCACCAGCCCTCAATATTAAAAATTTCATACCTTTCAATCATGTTTATTTAAACGTTTTTCTTGCTGTTTGTAATGGCTGTTAAGTACTCCAAGGGTGTGTATTTTCGGTCAAATTTATCTTCCGTTTAAAAATACCAAAATCTCTGTCACGGAGGAGGAACGAATGCTTTCTGGAAATCTATGGATGATGGTAGATAGAATACCTTCCTGAGCTAGATCCATACACAGACGAATGACTGCGATATTATTTTGTCCGACACAACCATCTGAGAACAGTTGTAGATGTGTCAAATTTTTAGATAAAATCACTTTCTACATAACCCAAAAAGAAGGTAATAACCTCATCCAGACCTTTCCTTGCACTACCACCATGGTAAAAATAGCATGGAAGTAGGCTTGCTATGCAAGGAAATATGAACGAACGTTGAAATGAAAAATGTTCCTCGCTTATTCGGTGTTACGATTCATCGCTTGCCCCTACATCGCTGGAAATCATATAAAGAGACGCGTGACATTTTCTGTTTCACCGTCAAATGAAGGGTCATGGAATAAAATGTTAGAAACATCATTAAAACAAAATGGCCGAATTTGACGTATAGGCCTACTGTTTCAACATTCATCGATTCAATTCTCCATTGGAAAAAAGTATTACCTTTTTAATTCTACAGACCAAAGGTTATGTCATCGCAAAAGTTAAACAAATTGCGTTTTTTGTTTAATTTATTTTCATAAACTCCTATTCTCATATTATAGGATTATATCATACATTTAGACGACCCCGAAACCACGATTAGTGTGTTTGTTGCGTTTCATGTTTGTGAATCTCGCATGATAGTGTCTTTAGGGTTGTCTGATACACATGACGTTGCTGCGCAGTTGCTGTTCATTTGATCAATACACATCTATCGTGAATGTCAATCTTGTTTTGTTAAATTGCTGTTCTTGGAAGTTTTCGTGTAGAGTGTTGATGAAATTGAACGCTACTTCGAAGTCCTTGGGATGAAATATATTCAATATTGCGTACTTCTTGTGAAGTAGATAAACTTTCCATATTTCCCTGGCATTTTCTACGTATTATGTTATAGGAATGTATGTTAGAGTTTAAGTTACATAAGCACTCTGGCCTATACTGACGACTCGGCCCTAATGGCATATTGTACCGAAAGCTTGCAGTCTTGGAACTTGAAAATAGGTGCAATGGGTATGGTATGAAAATTAGAAAATTAGCCTTTCAAAGACTAAATTGATGTCAGTAGGTAAGAAGTTCAAGAGAAATGAATGTCAGATTGTTGGTAAAAGCTGGAACAGGTAGATAATTTCAAGTATTTAGGATGTGTGTTCTCCCAGGTTGGTAATATAGTAAGTAAGATTGGATCAAGGTGCATTAAAGCAAATTCAGTGAGCTCGCAGTTGCGATCAACAGTATTCTGCGATGCGAATGGAGGAGGATAGGCTACCTAGGAGAATAATGGACTCTGTTATGGAGGGTAAGAGAACTAGAGGGATACCAAGACGACGATGGTTGGACTCGCTTTTTAACGATTTAAAGATAACAGGTATAGAACTAAATGAGGCCACAGCACTAGTTACAAATCGAGGATTGTGGTGACATTTAGTTAAATAAGAGAAGCTTGCAGACTGAACGCTCAAAGACATAAGGGTCTATAATGATGATGTATGTATGTATGTATGTATGTATGTATGTATGTATGTATGTATGTATGTATGTATGTATGTATGTATGTATGTATGTATGTATGTATTTTGTTAATAAGTGAATTGTTTACATTGAAGTTTGAACAAAGGGAAATTCTTTAAGTTTCGCAGAGAATTCTGCACCTCGTCTTCAGAAGAAAATCTCGCCTGATCACGAGGAAGAATTATCTGCGAATCGTAAAGAATTTCACATTGTTTTATTGAGATGGAAAAAGCCCAAAAGCTTATTAACATGCCTACAATAAGCGTACTATTTTATTGGTTATCACTGTACTGTATCTAGTATCTGCTATCGCGGTGCGATGATTCCGAATTTGATTTCTATCTCTCGTCAAGATTTAAAATCTGTTGATGGACTAGAAAGACTCTCGATGGCAAATGAAATGCTGTTTGGTAGGATAACTGACGCATTCAGTTACATCCTGTTAGGGTGTTATAGGGAAACAAATCGTACAACTAAGTAGTATTGTAGTGTAGAAGTAGCCTATATTAATTACGGTAACTTATTGTCGTGTGATCTTTGTGAACTATCCTAGAAAATATTTATTTCCTTTCATTTATATTTTGCACAGCATAAGTTATCTTAATTTTCCTTTTCTTTTTATTATTCAGTAAAGAATGGTTAAGGAGTGCAAGTGTAGGAACTGTGAGTGTGGCCAAGCATTAAGGAGAATGCGGGAGGAGTTGGAGATTTTGAGGGAGTTACAGTAAACGGCAAGGCCTCTAAATGGAAATTAAACTTAGTGGTATCCAACAGGACAGTATTCTAGGGCCCTTACTTTTCTGTATTTATATCAATGACATACCATCTGTGACAGAAAATAACACACACCACCTCTATGCTGACGATCTTTAAATATATAGACACTGCAAGACAAGATATTAACAATGACCTTCGACGACTCAGTATATATGCACAACGAAATTATCTTATACTAAGCTCCACAAAATCTCAGGCAATCATAATTGGACCACGGAAATTACGGAGTTGTTCAAACAATGTCGCAATCCCGCCTATCTTACTGACTGGTAACATTATTCCCTACAGTAAAGCGGTTAAAAATCTCGGCCTATTTTTGAATGAAACACTTGGTTGGTCTGGTCACACGAAAGAAATACGTAAAAAGATTTTTGGTGTGCTTCACCCTCTTAAACGGCAGAGGGATGTACTTCCGTTTGAGCTAAAGGCCAAACTAATACAGATGCTGATTTTTCCTATTCCTGATTATTGTGACGTTGTTTTAGTTGACATGACGAGAGAAGAAACACTTAAACTTCAATGAGCACTGAATTCCTGCCTGCGATTTATTTACAATATCGAGTGCGATGTTCATATCACCCCATATTATCAGGCTGTCTCATGGGTGAAGCCTAATAAACGTCGGAAGCTACACACTTTAACGATGGCGTTTAGAGTGTTTGCTGAAAGTCAGCCACTGCATATTTCTTCTAAATTTACCTCTTTATCATCATTTCACAACTTAAATACACGTTGCAGATCCTTTCTTTCCATTCCACTGCACCGCACAAATAAAATTAATAGATCATTTGTGGTGACCGGCGCCAGATTATAGAATTCTCTGCCAGATCAGGTCAGGGACACAACCTCTTTATCGAGATTTAAGGTCACTTGCCAAGACTACCTGCTGAGGACAGCTGACCTGAATGGGTGAAGTATGAATGTGTGCGTGCCTGAGGATTAGTCATTTTTAAGAGTCTTTAATATTAATTTATTTTTAGTATTAATTTAATAAATTATTTAAATGCATTTTCAATTCTATTAAGTTATGTAGTTTTAACAATTTTAAGTATCTCAGTATTTTATTTAAGATTTAGACTAATATGTGGTTAAGTGAACGAGAGGACTTCGAGCCCTAACTTCGCCACTGTAAAAAGGCAGTAATAAATAAAAATAAATAAATAAATAAAAAATAAATAAATAAATAAATAAATAAATAAATATCAAATGTAAGGGGGTATGGGTATAGATATTTTGATAGTTGGTAAAGAAAAATACACGTCACAACATATGCTAGGTAGGGTTTACCTTGTCCTATTAGTTTCCTTCGCGGTTAGGTCCGCTCGACTGTGAGCTTGCATCCCGCAGATAGTGGATTCGAACCCCACTGTCGGCAGCCCTGAAAATGGTTTCTCTTGGTTGCCCATTTTCACATCAAGCAAATGCTGGGGCTGTACCTTAATTAAGGCCACGGCCTCTTCGTTCCCACCGTAGCTATAAGACCTATCTGTGTCGTTGCGACGTAAAGCAAATTGTTAATTAGTTTTCCTCGCAAGCCTGGGATGCAGAATATAGTAGTATAAAGTTACAGTTTTTTGACGCAAATATTGGTACGTATATTTTTATTAACGTGCCAGAAACCAATGACGTGGAACCGTTGCCATTTCAACACTGTTTTAAGGACCACCGACCCAAGCCGTGATTTGAGCCTGCGAACTCGGACTCAGAACGACAGCGACTCAACCAACTGAGCCACATGAAAAGGAGCCGTTTGTGATTATTATTATTATAAATAGATACAGTTAGTATTGTTACAACGTTTTTATGAGGAACATTTATTAAGGCGTACCTTTTCCAATTGTCCTAAATGCGCGACACCGGACGGAAGAACTAACTGGAAGCTAACGAGCCTTGCAGGGGTGTCGCTTCCTTCTCTGTTCACTTTTCCAAACCAAACTCCATAGCGTAACAGTCCCGAAGGGCCATCGCCTCCCAAGCGACCGCTGTTCAGCCCGAAAACCTGCAGATTACGAGATGTCGTGTGGTCAGCACAACGAATCCTCTCCGCCGTTATTCTTGGCTTTCTAGACCGGGGCACCATCTCACCGTCAGATAGCTCCTCAGTTATAAGCACGTGGGCTGAGTGTACCTCGAACCAGCCGTCACATCCAGGTAAAATCCCTGACCTGGCCGGGAATCGAACCCAGGTCCTCTGGTAAGAGGCAGGCATGCTACCCCTACACCGCGGGGCTGGCTGGTTACATTTAGGTCTCCTTATATTAGAATTTGACTGAAGGCATCCTGCATTCGATTCCCGGCACTGACAGAGTTAAGAAAGACATAGGATGGGGAAGATACAGCCTTGTTTGTGGGTGCAGTACAGTTGGCCTTGAGTCTCCCGCAATCGAAATAACTACGACCTGGAAGGCAGTCACCTTCACGGGGCGTAGTACCGAAGTGGTTCCTTTTTTCAAGAAGACAAATTAAATGAAGATTCTACTTCCTCACAAACGAAGAACGATATTATCAATTTTACGAACAATTTCAATAATGCAGCCAGTTTATGTTAAGAGTACAGACGCTATGATTGTATATGGTAACAATCAAAACCATCAGTATATACTGAAGATCCGTCACCGCACTCGGTAGGATCGGTTTTCTTTTCATATCCACCGGGCGAGTTGGCCTTGCAGTTAGGGGCGCACAGCTGTGCGCTTGCATCCGGGAGATAGTGGGTTCGAACCACACTGTCGGCAGCCCTAAAGTTCGTTTTCCGTGGTTTCCCATTTTCAAAACAGGCAAATGCTGGGGTTGTACCTTAATTAATGCCACGGCCACTTCCTTCCCACTCCTAGCCCTTTCTTCTCCTATCGTCGCCTCAATACCTACGGTGCGAATAAAGCAAATTCGAAATACAAAATCCTTTCACAACCCCCTCCAAGGAGAACTTGTATCCACGATACTGGCCTGGACTTATAACCCACTCACTGAAATTATTTTGTCGGTACGCCACTGCATTCACTCACCATTTAAGGTACAATGTAAGCCCGAAGAATGGTTGGATACTCAAAATACACCACCATAAATGATGCGGTTATGGCTCAAAAGTACATACTAAAGAAAGGTAAGGTAAGGGATCTAGTGTTTTAAGTTGAATCCGAATCAATAGAACGTGATTTCCCATTTTAAAAATGTTTCATGCATCGACTGCAATTCAAGCCTCGGCCGTCTTGATGAGAAGATAGAACCATTGGAACTGAGTTATCACGCCCGCTAATTACAAAATAGTTACCCGCACTTTTGATGGTGCCATTTGACGTTCCAATCAGTCCCCGGGCATTTGACAAAATATATAGGCCTACCTATACAACTAAGACACGCATCCGCAATCTGTCTTGCTACCGTCAGAATAAAGAAACCTTTTCATAACTTACCGAGGATGCACATAGTTTTGGCTTCTTAGTGACGAAATGGTCCATTTTCAAAAGAAGTTTCTTATATGGCACTAAATGAGTAACTATCGTGCAGCTCAAAATCCTGTCACAGTCTTCCAAACGCTGCAACTTAAATACAGCACATCTCTCAACCACGGTACAACCCGAGATCCCTAGGACATTGTTGTTTTCTGGAACCGATGAGCAAAAGCTAATCACTATGTTATAAGCTTGCAACTGTTTCTGGCCGTGGCCCCCGTTATCTCAGTGGTCACGTTCCGGCCCCCTACTGAGTAATCCCTTGCTAATTTCCCTTTCCTCATCTCTTGACATTTGTCTACACACGGTTACATTCCCAATTCTGAGTTTTCTACAGGGATGTATCCCCGCGCATCACAATCCTAAGTGTTTTCCTTTCATTCAAGCAGTACAAATATGGAAAAAAGTGTATGGCCCTATCGAACCCTGCTAGTGGATTCTTTGTCGCTACGTTAATTTAACATTTCGGCGGAAGATTTTAAGTTATTCGTACTGTACGTAAAACAACGGGCGATCCTCGCTCTACTTCCAGGAAACATTTTTGGGGAGGCCCCCCCCTGGGCCCCCCTTGGCTACGCCAGTGTGCGAAATTAATAACTGGTTTGATAGAAGGCAGTTTGAGTTTAGGAAAGGTTATTCCACAGAAACTCAACTTGTAGGATTCCAGCAAGATATAGCAGACATCCTGGATTCAGGAGGTTAAATGGACTGTATCGCGATTGACCTATCTAAAGCCGTATTATTGGACCTTTATGTTTCCTTTTATATATCAACTGGCAAGATACCCGTGCTTCGCTACGGTATTATACTGAAATTTATAATTGAATGCCTAACATCTTATATATAATCCGCCGAATTTCGCGATCTGACTCGTTTTCTGAGAGATTACAGCAAAATTCCTCCAATTTTTCAATTTTTCTTTCCAACAATCGATTTCGTACTTCCCGGGCTAGTTCCAGGTATTCCGCCCGGTCAGTTGGGTCCCTAAATCTTTGCCATCTTTTCCTTTAAGCATTTTTAATATGGATCAAATCCTTGTGGAGATCCGGCGTGGTGTCGTCTTGGGTGCGTTGGCGGTACTGGAGTCGCGGCCGGACTGCATTCGTATTCATTACCCGGCCAGGACCTGTTTCCAGCGCGGTCCGCACATTTTGACGACGGTCGAGAACATTATTATTATTATTATTATTATTATTATTATTATTATTATTATTATTATTATTATTATTATTATTATTGATGTTATGGACCCCGCAGCAAGATGCAAGACCGCTACTAGGCGGTAAATTACATCCTCTGCCATTGTCATTGCTAACAATGTGACCAGCACCATTTTCGCACGTAGGCAATTGCGCGGAATTTCTGGCGATGCGAATGATATACTTCCATGCATTATTGTCATTATTACAGAGATGAACAATTGCACGGCCAATTTCATTCCTATCGTTTATTTCAAATATGTTTAAATATTTATTTATATGCCAGAAGAATCTACTGTAATCTAAGAACGTTCTCCGAAGGAAAAGATGGCTGTTGAAAACGAACCCAGGAAAGATTAAAAATTATCGGTTTATGATCAGAATCAAGTATATTATGAACAGTAAAATCAATTGGTCTCAACTCCTTTTTCACCCCACTGCCGTTAAGTTGATTTACCCCCCCCCAAAAAAAAGAAGGCGTGTTTCTTTCTGATTAAAGGAAATTCCAAATACCAATGTTCACGTCCGTTACCTTCAGTTTTGAGATGTAAGTATCCCCATTATATTCATTCAGCCCCCTTTTCACCCTTTTTCACCCCTCCTAATGCGATTTTCCGAAAACAAAAATACGTGTTTCTTTAAATGAGATTCTAAATACCAATTTTTACATCTGTAAATTTTAACGTTTTGAGTTATAGATACACTCATTTTAAAAATTCACCCAACCGAGCTCGAAAGCTGCAGTCGCTTAAGTGCGGCCAGTATCCAGTATTCGGGAGATAGTAGGTTCGAACCCCACTGGCGGCAGCCCTGAAAATGTTTTTCCGTGGTTTCCCATTTTCACACCAGGCAAATGCTGGGGCTGTACCTTAATTAAGGCCACAGCCGCTTCCTTCCCACTCCTAGCCCTTCCCTGTCCCATCGTCGCCATAAGACCTATCTGTGTCGGTGCGACGTAAAGCAGCTAGCAAAAACAATTCACTCCCTTTTCGCCCCCTTAACGACGGGGTATCTAAAAATCCTCCCTTACCGAGCACCTACATTGCAATATAAATGTATCCTCAAAATTTCATTTCTTTATCTCTAGTAGTTTTGACTCGGCGATGATGAGTCAGTCAGTCAGTGAGGACATGTTCTTTTATGTATGTATATATATATATATATATATATATATAGATCATGCGTGTAGAGAAGTGAAATCAGAGATGAGGCTTCTTGCAGATGATCTTATTGTATACAGAATAATAAACAAGTTACAAGACTGTGAGCAACTGCAAAATTACCTCGATAATGTTGTGAGATAGACAGTAGGCAATGGTAGGATGATAAACGGGGTTAAAAGTCAGGTTGTGAGTTTCACAAATAGGAAAAATCCTCTCAGTTTTAATTACTGCGTTGATGGGGTGAAATATCCTTTTGGGGATCATTGTAAGTACCTCTACCTGTAGGTGTTAATATGAGGAAAGGTCTCCATTGGGGGTAATCACATAAATATGATTGTAAATAAAGGGTACAGATCTCTGCACATGGTTATGAGGGTATTTAAGGGTTGTAGTAAGGATGTAAAGGACCGGGCGTATAAGTCTCTGGTAAGACCCCAACTAGAGTATGGTTCCAGTGTATGGGACCCTCACCAGGATTACTTGATTCAAGAAATAGAAAAAATCCAAAGAAAAGCAGCTCGATTTGTTCTGGCTGGTTTCCGACAAAAGGGTAGCGTTACAAAAATGTTGAAAATTTTGGGCTGGGAAGACTTGGGAGAAAGGAGACGAACTGCTCGACTAAGTGTTATGGTTCGAGCTGTCAGTGTAGAGATGACGTGGAATGACATTAGTGGACGAATAACTTTAAGTGGTGACTTTAAAAGTAGGAAAGATCGCAATATGAAGATAAAGTTGGATTTCATGAGGACAAATTTGGGCAAATATTCGTTTATAGGAAGGAGAGTTAGGGATTGGAATAACTTATCAAGGGAGTTGTTCAATAAATTTCCAATTTCCTTGAAACAATTTAAGAACAGTCTAGGAAAGCAGCAGACAGGGAATCTGCCACCTGAGCGACTGCCCTAAATGCAGATCAGTAGTGATTGATTGATTGATTGATGGATTGATTGATTGATTGATTGATTGATTGATTGATTGATTGATTGATTGATTGATTGATTGATTGATTGATTGATTGATTGATTGATTGATTGATTGATTGATTGATTGATTGATTGATTGATTGATTGATTGATTGATTGATTGATTGATTGATTGATTGATTGATTGATTGATTGATTGATTGACAAAGTCGAAGATCACGACTGACAGTGCCTTGAGGTGTCAACTAAGGCTTTCTTTTGGTGATACTAGCAATAATACATTAGGATTATTCGTTTTGGGGCATAGGCCTACATCAGCGGCGTGAGAACTCTGTAGGCGCCACCGATTTTTATGTATGAACTGGGCCACCGCGCCTCAGCATGATTGTAACCAGTTCCTAACTACCCAACGAAGGAGAAAATTGTGTCAAAACGAATCCTGACTCCACAAAGATCCCATGCTATAGGTACGTAATAGTCTACTACTGATCTGCATTTAGGGCAGTCGCTCAGGTGGCAGATTTCCTGGGTACGCACAGTTATAAGTACATGAAATTCTATGGAGTGCTGTAGAGTACTCATAGATTAACATGGAAAAAAGTCGCTAATATCTCAGCATGGAGTCAGGCACACCATAAAAAAAATCGTGGTAGTTGTCTCGGTGATAAAAACGTCATGACGGACATTTTACTATGGTATGGAATCTGAAAGCGTTAACTTTATCAATGTCTTATTGACACTGTATTAGTTATCCGTGGCCTGATGTCGGGGTTCATTTGGTACGAATCATTGAAAAAGTTGGGGCGCACTATGTAATCACGCAAATTAGACTCATATATGTTGAGCATTCGGTAGGGATAAACAAAGAGTACACAGTAGAAAGATTACCTGCTATGGACTTTGACAACAGGATATGTAAGAATTCAGAGTTAAAATAGAACGAAATGAACCCCGACATCGGACCACGGATAACTAATACCACGTCGCCTGGTCCGAGCTCCAGATATTTCGTTGTGTAAAATGTATAGAAGCTGTGGAACCTGCTGATGTTTCACTCTTTTATTTAACAAGATTGTTAAATTTATTGCAGGTAGGTTGACAGTATCCTTGAACATTAATATTTTACCAGGAACCATGTAAGGCCTGGGGCATAATTTCATTTCATGGAAGTCAGCGCAACGGGACGACCCTAGCATGCGAAGTAGCTCGGGCATCCATACGGCAAGCAAGTTACGTCACGCAGGAGGGTGCTGCAAATATAAGGGAATGGAGGAGCGGAAAGGAACTGGCCACCCTACCGCGCGTAAACTCCGGCTCAGGCACACCTCTGAGGAGGTTCGGACCTGGCTTCGGGCAGAATACATCCTTACCTTCTTATGGAATTAAGAGTAATTCAGGTATAAAGAAAGTTGATTTTTCCACGAGGGGAGGAAGCTGGCCTCGACAGATTGGTATAAAAGAGCAGGGTTCTGCTAGGCCAAGTCAGTTCAATTCTCAACTCGTTGCGGTCGTGTAGTCATGCTGTCTCACGTGAACGGGTCCGCGAGATTCGAACTCAAGACATCACATCGTACGAACTCTACGGTAAAGTTTTCGACAAGACTAATAAAACAATAACTCGTGTTTGAACTTAGAAACTTTTCGAGTGATATGATACTAACTTAGTAATTTCAAAGTGTTGTCAAAGACTTATGATATTTAATCACTTTTTAGACTTTGTATTTCAACTGCAAATCGAACAAATTTAATTGATTACAAACTTGTATTCATATTCGAATGAACTGTCTTTAAACATTCATGAGAAATAAGCGTGTGAATATTAAAAAGATTTTCAAGTGAAATAATTGAACATTTAAACTGTCAAACTAATCTATTTCATAATATTACCTTAAATACGTGTGTAATAGCTATTGGTTGAAGTTTTAATGAGGCTAAGCCTTCATTACAAGTGAACAGTATTTGACACTGTATGACATTGCCGTCATAGGAACTTGTAAATATCCGTGAATTAAGTATTTCGTTATGGCGAATAAGACTTTGATTTTCGTGTGTAAATATGTTATAACTGTGCATCAACATGAACAGTAAATCCAATCTAATGAGCAATAACAATTTTCTACCAGTGATTGAACATTAGAGGAAATGCACCTTGTAAAATGCAGTGCCAATTTTACGATTTACAAGTACAGGACACTCACAGGTTAATCTCGTCAGTTGAACTTTTTCTTGTTTATAACGTTTATCAGTGACACGTTGAAACCCTGACCGAGTGCCTACTTTGTCGTATCAACTTGCTGTCATTTCGACTACGTGGGTGTTGGAACGTGGTGACTTCATGGAATTTAAACGTGGTTACTACGCGGGAATCAAAGGTGGTACCATGGGGATGGTATCATAACACCAGCTGCCAAGGAATTCATGTGCTGTTCGTTGAACCGCATTTCTCTGCATTTCCAATCCGGATATTCAGATAATTCAGGTGATATGAATGCCTCTCTAAACAAACTTGAGATTTAAACAGACTAACTTTATTACAAGTTGAACTTAAGAATCACTAATTTCATTCATAATTCAACGAACTGTTTCGCTCATAGGAATTCACATTATATTTTATAAGTGTTGAATGACAATTCTAAAATAGACTATAGCACAGAACTTTAGAAGAAGATAAAATTTACGACATTTTGAAGTGTTAAAATATTAAAACGACTCTAGAGAAATTCATTTTTCAAGTGAAATGATGTTATTTTGAATTTCATTTTTTGTCATTTAAACAAATACTCGAAGAACTTTATGAACTTTATCACGAAAGAACTCAATGATTTTCAACGAAAAGATAACCGTTTCATGTTAAAAGATAGACAATCATAAAAATTGATTTTATTTCAATTAGCCACGCGACATTAAATTGTTCAGAGACTATTTTAATGTGATTTAATGCTACGAGTCAGAAGTAACAGGGAACTTATTCATCAAATTCTCAACCTGAATAAATTACGTTTTAAAATCTGTCCATTATTTCGCTCTGCATCTACCTTTCTCTGTACCTCATCCATAAGGACCGTACACCCTTTTGCAAGATTCTCATGCCCATATCCTTATTTTTTCCTGGTACAATTTATAGCACAGCAATAATTTCCACTGTCTTCAATCTTCGCAAGATTCGCAAATTTGTTTCCATATATTTTTTCCAATGTGGTTACTGCAAACAAAATCTGATTCATATCAAAATTTTTGGAGTGTTTGTTAGAAAGTATAAATAATAATAATAATAATAATAATAATAATAATAATAATAATAATAATAATAATAATAATAATAATAATAACTCCTATTGGCGACCTGCGGGTACCTGAGGATGAGATGTGGTAATTTCCTCAATGTCTGCATTTTTCTAGAGACTAGAATCAAGTTTGTCTTTGGCAAAGCCATCTAACTGCTCCCTCACCGAAATAAAAAATCCCATTGTTTTTCTCTTTCCAGACCATGTTCTTCCAATCGTTTAATAACTGCAGTCAGGTACTTGTAACTATGGACATAATATAGTTCTGTCTGCAAATTATGCATTTTCTCCGGTAACAGAAGTTGCTGTGCCTTGGACATTGTACCTGCGTCGACTGGATCTAAAGAAAGCAAAAAGTCCCCAATTTTGTCAAAATTCTAGCACAACATAGCAGCTCACTCAATCTACGATCCCCAGCGAGAAATGACCGGGAAATTGGGAAGGGGAAGGCCAGTGGTTTCCCTGTAAGCAACAACACGACTCGGAGCTTTCAGTAGAATCTTCTTCAGGGCAGATATGAATTGATTTGCCATGTCGTATTCGTTTCTTATGGATTCACAAACCCTGTGAAGGGCATGAATCAAGCATGTCACATGCTTCATCTTAGGAAATAAAGGTTTCAATTGGTTAACAGCTGAAACAATGTATGGAGCTTGGTCCGTAACCAGAAGAAGTAGTTTTTTAAACTCTATACAAGTAGGCCAGAATTTTGGCAGAAGTCCATAATTGATTGCATTAATGTACTGGCATTGGATTTCTGCAGCTCATACGTAACAGCATGGGATTAACGTTCTCCCCTGCTAAGGGAAAAACTAAAATGTTCAAAACATATCGTTCCATTGAGTATATGGTTTCATCCACAATGATTCCCACATCGCAATCAGACACTTTCTCCTTGATTTTTGTATGGTTTCAATCAATCAATCAATCAATACTGATCTGCATTTAGGGCAGTCGCCCAGGTGGCAGATTCCCTATCTGTTGCTTTCCTAGCCTTTTCCGAAATGATTTCAAAGAAATTGGAAATTTATTGAACATCTCCCTTGGTAAGTTATTCCAATCCCTAACTCCCCTTCCTATAAATGAATATTTGCCCCAGTTTGTCCTCTTGAATTCCAACTTTATCTTCATATTGTGATCTTTCCTACTTTTATAGACGCCATTCAAACCTATTCGTCTACTAATGTCATTCCACGACATCTCTCCGCTGACAGCTCGGAACATACCACTTAGTCGAGCAGCTCTTCTTCTTTCTCTCAATTCTTCCCAACCCAAACATTGCAACATTTTTGTAACGCTACTCTTTTGTCGGAAATCACCCAGAACAAATCGAGCTGCTTTTCTTTGGATTTTTTCCAGTTCTTGAATCAGGTAATCCTGGTGAGGGTCCCATACACTGGAACCATACTCTAGTTGGGGTCTTACCAGAGACTTATATGCACTCTCCTTTACATCCTTACTACAACCCTTAAACACCCTCATAACCATGTGCAGAGATCGGTACCCTTTATTTACAATCCCATTTATGTGATTACCCCAGTGAAGATCTTTCCTTATATTAACACCTAGATACTTACAATGATCCCCAAAAGGAACGTTCACCCCATCAACGCAGTAATTAAAACTGAGAGGACTTTTCCTATTTGTAAAACTCACAACCTGACTTTTAGCCCCGTTTATCAACATACCATTGCCTGCTGTCCATCTCACAATATTTTCGAGGTCACGTTGCAGTTGCTCACAAACTTGTAACTTATTTATCACTCTATAGAGAATAACATCATCCGCAAAAAGCCTTACCTCCGATTCCACTCCTTTACTCATATCATTTATATATATAAGAAAACATAAAGGTCCGATAACACTGCCCTGAGGAACTCCCCTCTCAACTATTACAGGGTCAGACAAAGCTTCACCTACTCTAACTCTCTGAGATCTATTTTCTAGAAATATAGCAACCCATTCAGTCACTCTTTTGTCTAGTCCAATTGCACTCATTTTTGCCAGTAGTCTCCCATGATCCACCCTATCAAATGCTTTAGACATGTCAATCGCGATACAGTCCATTTGACCTCCAGAATCCAAGATATCTGCTATATATTGCTGGAATCCTACAAGTTGAGCTTCAGTGGAATAACCTTTCCTAAAACCGAATTGCCTTCTATCGAACCAGTTATTAATTTCACAAACATGTCTAATATAATCAGAAAGAATGCCTTCCCAAAGCTTACATACAATGCATGTCAAACTTACTGGCCTGTAATTTTCAGCTTTATGTCTATCACCCTTTCCTTTATACATAGGGGCTACTATAGCAACTCTCCATTCATCTGGTATAGCTCCTTCGGCCAAAGAATAATCAAATAAGTACTTCAGATATGGTACTATATCCCAACCCATTGTCTTTAGTATATCCCCAGAAATCTGATCAATTCCAGCCGTTTTTCTAGTTTTCAACTTTTGTATCTTATTGTAAATGTCATTGTTATCATACGTAAATTTTATTACTTCTTTGGCCTTAGTCTCTTCCTCTATCTCGACATTATCCTTGTAACCAACAATCTTTACATACTGCTGACTGAATACTTCTGCCTCTTGAAGATCCTCACATACACACTCCCCTTGTTCATTAATTATTCCTGGAATGTCCTTCTTGGAACCTGTTTCTGCCTTAAAATACCTGTACATACCCTTCCATTTTTCACTAAAATTTGTATGACTGCCAATTATGCTTCCCATCATGTTATCCTTAGCTGCCTTCTTTGCTAGATTCAATTTTCTAGTAAGTTCCTTCAATTTCTCCTTACTTCCACAGCCATTTCTAACTCTATTTCTTTCCAGTCTGCACCTCCTTCTTAGTCTCTTTATTTCTCTATTATAATAAGGTGGGTCTTTACCATTCCTTACCACCCTTAAAGGTACAAACCTGTTTTCGCATTCCTCAACAATTTCTTTAAACCCATCCCAGAGTCTGTTTACATTTTTATTTACCGTTTTCCACCGATCATAGTTACTTTTAGAAACTGCCTCATACCTGCTTTATCAGCCATATGGTACAGCCTAACAGTCCTACCTTTAAGACCTTCCTTTCTATCACATTTATTTTTAACTACCACAAAAACAGCTTCATGATCACTAATACCATCTATTACTTCAGTTTCCCTATAGAGCTCATCTGGTTTTATCAGCACCACATCCAAAATATTTTCCCTCTGGTTGGTTCCATCACTTTCTGAATCAGCTGTCCTTCCCATATTAACTTATTTGCCATTTGTTGGTCATGCTTCCTGTCGTTCGCATTTCCTTCCCAATTGACATCTGGCAAATTCAGATCTCCCGCTACAATCACATTTCTTTCCATGTCGTTTCCCACATAGCTGACTATCCTATCAAATAATTCCGAATCCGCATCAGTGCTACCCTTTCCCGATCTGTACACTCCAAATATATCAAGTTGCATATTATCTTCAGAAATGAGCCTTACACCTAGAATTTCATGTGTCTCATCTTTAACTTTTTCGTAGCTTACAAATTCTTCTTTCACCAGAATGAAAACTCCCCCTCCCACCTTTCCTATCCTATCTCTACGATACACACTCCAGTGCCGCGAGAAAATTTCTGCATCCATTATATCATTTCTCAGCCATGATTCAACTCCTATTACAATATCTGGTAAATATATATCTATTAAATTACTTAATTCTATTCCTTTCTTTACAATACTTCTACAGTTCAACACTAACAATTTTATGTCATCCCTACTTGGTTTCCAGTTCCCTGTTCCCTTATCACCGCTCCCTAGGCCATCCCGTTTCCCTAAATGTACCTCCCTATTACCCTTCCAAACAAATTTCCTAACTTATACGTACCACTGCGGTTTAAATGAAGGCCATCCGAGCGCAGATCCCTTTCTCCTACCCACCCATTAGGATCTAGAAATTTCACTCCCAGTTTCCCACATACCCACTCCATAGTCTCATTTAAATCCCCAATCACCCTCCAGTCAGTATCCCTCCTACACAGTATTCCACTAATAACAATCTCCGCTTTCTTAAACTCCACCCGTGCTGCATTTACCAGATCCCACACATCTCCAACTATGTTGGTACTTATATCAGCTTGCCTTACGTTGTTGGTACCAACGTGAAACACTACCACCTTCTCCTTCCCCTCCTCCCTCTCTTCTACTTTCCTCAACATCTGCCTCAACCTAATTCCTGGATAACATTCTACCCTGGTTCCCTTTCCTCCACACACTTTCCCCACGTGTCTAACGATGGAATCCCCCATGACCAGAGCCTCAACCCTACCCACCTCATTTGATCCCCTCCCCTCCTGGTCAGCCCTATCTTTCCTGATAGCTGCAGAAGCTACTTCCTCCTCCCTTTTCTCCTTCCCATGACCCCGTTCCACCTGTCTTTTCCTATCCTCTACTCTACATTTCCCTTTCCAACCTTTTCCTTTCCTCCTACTTCCACGCATCTCAGCAACAGTTCCCTGTCCCTCATCTTCCCTCTGTTGTTCTACCTGGAGTGACTCGTACCGATTTCGCACAGACACCTGTCCTGAATTCTGATCCTGAATAGAGCCCTTGGCCTGCAATCTCCTTCCCCTTAGAACATTAGACCACCTGTCTTCTACAACTCCTCCCTTTCCTTCCCCTCCCTCTTGTACACCTACTGTAACCTGTACATTGTTTGAGGGAGTCCTATCTTCCTTCCCGTCTTCTGTGAGAATCCTAATTATCTCCCTCAAACTTTCCAACTCCTCCCTCATACCCCTCAATGCCTCACCACACCCACAATAAGTACACTCGCGCTCCTTAGCCATTCTTTACGGGGGGAAAATTTTAAATTAAAAAAATAAAATAACTTATTTGCAAAAAAATAAATGAACGGAGGGATATATTGTCTGGGATAGTGCACAACAATAAGGTAATTAATATACGACTACACTACAATACTACTTAGTCGTGCTCTATTATTATTTTTTTAAATTCTTTTTATCCTACAACCCCTAACAGGATAAAAGCTGCTGTTAATTACTGAATATCGAAAGTAATACACAAGAACTACACAATTCCAAACTGCAATTAAGCCTATCCTAATTTCAACAATATTTTTGTAAGAGTTTCTACGGATACCTCTACCACACCAGTACTACACAAATATTTTACAATAATAAAATAAGCATACTAAATTCTAATAGGATATTACTCGTATACTACTGTACAGTACACTACAGTAATTTTTAAACTACTTTCAGACGTATCCTAATTACGATACCGGTACCGTACCGTATGTCACTACTAAGCACAACAGAAATGAAATTTGCAAGAACTACTGTACTCAAAGATTACCAACGAAGCTAAATGCTTAGACAAATTATTATTAGTATTACGGTCTAATAGATATACACGAAAGATAACACACGAATATAGCACGCAAGATACGGCACTATCTAAATGTACTGTATCTATACTACAATGTATCTACACTACACTACACTGCCTTTGGTTAAATGCTTAAGTATCAAAAGGATTGCCGTACACGAAGAAAAACACGAATATAACTGGCAAGATACTATCTAATATATTATACCTTATCTTCACTACAATTCTACTGAAATGTGGTTATGTGATTATTACAGCTGGTGGATTACTATTATTTTCCCTACTCCACGGGACGGAGAAAAAAAAAGTGTCCTTAATTAGGCCTACTGAAAAATACGAAGTTGTCTACAATAATTTCTCAAATATTTCTATCAAAACTACTACTACTACTACTACTTCAGGGACTTGAACTGCAATTACTGGGATATATGAACTTTATTATTATTAGCTAACCGCTCATAAATACTGGAAGATCGAGGGAGCGAAATATAAATTACGGATACTAACTACTTACTCAGAAGTACAAATGAATGGAATACAAGGTCAGCTGATTTTTATTTATATTTACTTGACTACACTACACCCTTTGTTCACGACTGTAGCCAACAATGCAATATTTGAATATGAGGAGCGACAATAATCAATAACAATACGACTGTTAACTATTACCGTGTAATCTCTTTAACTTCTTTTTAAATGGAAGTTTACAGGCGTAACGTGTTTTTTAATGTAGTAAATTATTACCTTCGCGATAGTTTGAACGTATATCTATACGAAATACCGGAGAAGTTGCTGCAGAAGTTACGGTACTATTCCTTATGATAATCTGCCTTTGTAAGTACAACCAACGAATCTACAGATATTTACAAATATTTTTAAAGTTAATATTGTTACCTAAAGTATTACCTAAACCTAAATTCGAAACAAGGTGCACCTAGCTAGCCTACTTAACCTAGAAAACGTAATTTACTGAAGACCAACTGAATTACTTGTTACAAAATTTAAATAATTATTACTACTCCCAATTCCTACCAACAAGCACTAAACACCACTATATAAACAGCACTAAATGAATCAGATATACACATTTCTTGGTAAACAGGCTCCATGTAGTTTTTTCCTGGGGTACCCTCATCGCGCATTGACATATTTGTGTATTTTTCAAGAAATTCCTTGAAGGAGTGGAATTCCTGATTGTGTAAGAGCTGCACACAAATCAACGTTTAATTCCTTCAAATTTTGGCTTTTTGAAGAACTCTGTTGAAACGCATTTCTTAATAGAGGTTGCCGCGATTTGTTTGCTCTAAGAGTCTTATTCATTTGATGATTAGAGCTAGATATGTGTTGTTGATGCGATCTCGTTGGCGTTTTTCATCTAATGAAATTCTTGAATCACAAATAGTACATCGCATAACAGTTCCATCAGTGTCTATCAAATTTTGTTTGAATTCCAGATCCAGAGCAATAAATCAGGCACTGGACACCTTTGGCATGGTAAAATTTAGTAGTAAACACTTTTAGTAATGTAACAAAGTGGTAACACCAGTTCACTTGCTAACTAAATGCGACTATCACACAACTCATTCTTGCGCTCACTCGCTCACTTGCTGTCCACACTCTCTAATAACACCGCGACAGTTAGTAGAATGTTCTCATTCACGCTGGAACTGCAGTGCCAGCGATTTCTAGTAGCTTCGAGTAGAACCCTGTCTCAATTCTCGGAACTACGCGGGTGCGGTTGCTGACATCTGTGCGTCACCAGCCTCTCCGCCTCCATGCGAACAGATGACATCTCTCACAGTAACAAACTCACATTCACGAACAGTAGGCTACTGATTTGTGTGGGATAAGATCACTCAATGTTAATTGCATTGTTACGGGCTACATTATAGGGGTAAAGCGAGAGAAAGAGGTTTTGTCGAACACACAATTATTTTCCATTGTTGCAGGTGTGCTTTCAACTCCCGCGCAGTGTTTACTGAAAGAGGTAGGCTTACTATTCGCACGTACACAGCAAGCTGAGGAGACGTTAATTGAAAGTTAAATATTTTATATTGATTAGAAATTTTATTGAATAAATTGGACTTAAATGAAGAAAGGGGGGAAAAGGGGATTATGGGCATGGTTGGAAGAAAAGGGATAAAGGTCCCAAAAAAGGGGAAAGGTGCGTGAAAATGCCTCTTTTTGCAACTAGAAACAAAATTTCACAGTGTGATATCTTTCCGACCAGCTTTAATTTACCCTAACACAAAAGGTGCGCACCTAAAAATCCTAACCCTGTTAATGAGTAACAGTCCCAGTTTTCTACTTGAAATACAGTATCTACTTACGTGCTACGTTTATTTATACCACCTCGAGGTTCATTAGGTTATAAGACCGTTGTTAAATATAATAAAAATATTCGTTCTAGTAATTTATTCGGCTTCTTCGCTGAATGATCAGCGAAGGGGTCTCGCTTTACCGCTATAATGTAGCCCGCAATTCACCAGGGTTCGACTCCTGGTCGAGTGGAGGATTTTAGCCACGTCTGGTTAATTCCTCAGGCTCGTATGTATACTCACCACACTACAAACCACCAGAGAAACATGTAATAATGAATAAATCCCTCAACATAGGTTTGACGTCAGGAAGGGCATCTGGCCATTAAAACTGGGCAGAATTAACATGTATTACCTTAATTGGGAAGAGGCCAGGAGGAAGAACAGCTTTCATTGTATTAATTTATTGTAAATAATTATGTAATATGTTGTAATCTACGTAAATAATTAATAAAATAATAATTCATAACCATAGAAATAGGATCAAAATAATCAAATATGAATAAAATACTTAATCGCCTCACGATTGGGCAACAATTGTCATTTAATTCAAAATATAAGAATAAATAACTGAATGAAATACTAAAGTGAAATACATTAATAAAAATAATTAATCGAAATATCCGTAGTATGAGCGCCAGATTTCGCCAGAATGGATTCCTCGAATATTGATAGAGCATGATAATTCTTTCTATTAGCTATTACATCTTCTACGAATTATTACTTTTCTCCTTTGTCCTAGATGTTATACAATGATATATTTTCTAGGACTAGCAAGTATCGTATCCTTCATTGATTAAGTTAGTGTTTGTTTTGTTTTCTCTAATTTTCTTTTACAGAAAAATATTGCAATTCACTCATTATTTAATAATTTTACAGTTTTATGGACTTTTTCTCTCTTACTATTTTTGTTTTATACCCACTACCCAGATATATAACCAAAGTGAATCAGTCTCCCTACATGCTCTCAATAGATGAACCTCTTGCATTGATTCTCCACAGAGGAAACAATGATTTTCATCATGTTTATCTCTTAAACCCTTATTCTTCTATATACCCATTAACCACCGTATCGCACCACCTACTTCTCCATTCGTAAGCTTTTATTTCTTTCTTTCTTTCTTTCTTTCTTTCTTTATAGACAAATTTTGGATAATTTCGCAGAATTCTAATAATGTTCATTTGGTCCTACGTTCTACCATGATCACCTGCTTCTTAATATCTTTCGCACTAATAGATAATTGTTTACCCATCTTCTTACCATCGCTCTAAATCTTTCTATCCCAACGGTCTCCTATTCCTGTTCTATCTTGCATACATTTTACATTGCTTCATCTGCTGTTGGTAAGCTAAATTCAATACTTTTCCCCATTTCCCCTTCTTAATCTTAACCATTAATTTATTATCTTTCTAGCTATATCTGCTTGTATACTTGTATACTTAGATATATTCTATTTCCACTATTACTTGTAAATCCTGGTAGACCCATTATTATTTTTCAAAACATTTTGCTTTCTTCAATGCCCATATTTCTAACCCATAAAATGTTCTGGAGTTTGCAAGTGAATTTAAAATATTTTTATGCAGCTTATATTACGTATTTGGCTTCTTCCTCTCCAAATATCTCCTGCTATATAAAGCTGCCATCTCTTTCCTTTTTGCTCGTCTAATTTGTTCTTTACACTTACTGTAAGATGATTGTATACACTGACTGACAGAGCAAATGCAACACCAAGAAGGAGTGGTCAGAACTTTATGCCAATTGCAGGGTAGACTGACGTCACTGAGGTATGCTCATGATGTGTCGACAGTCATTGTAGAACGTGTTGTCGTGTGCCATAGGACACGTGTATAGCTAAGAATGCCAGGCCGTCGTCAACGGAGGCATTTCCAGCAGACAGACGACTTTACGAGGGGTATGGTGATCTGGCTGAGAAGGGCAGGTTGGTCGCTTCGTCAAATCGCAGCCGATACCCATAGGGATGTGTCCACGGTGCAGCGCCTGTGGCGAAGATGATTGGCGCAGGGACATGTGGCACGTGCGAGGGGTCCAGGCGCAGCCCGAGTGACGTCAGCACGCGAGGATTGGCGCATCCGCCGCCAAGCGGTGGCAGCCCCGCACGCCACGTCAACCGCCATTCTTCAGCATGTGCAAGACACCCTGGCTGTTCCAATATCGACCAGAACAATTTCCCGTCGATTGGTTGAAGGAGGCCTGCACTCCCGGCGTCCGCTCAGAAGACTACCATTGACTCCACAGCATAGACGTGCACGCCTGGCATGGTGCCGGGCTAGAGCGACTTGGGTGAGGGAATGGCGGAACGTCGTGTTCTCCGATGAGTCACGCTTCTGTTCTGTCAGTGATAGTCACCGCAGACGAGTGTGGCGTCGGCGTGGAGAAATGTCAAATCAGGCAGTAACTGTGGAGCGCCCTACCGCTAGACAACGCGGCACCATGGTTTGGGGCGCTATTGCGTATGATTCCACGTCACCTCTAGTGCGTATTCAAGGCACGTTAAATGCCCACCGCTACGTGCAGCATGTGCTGCGGCCGGTGGCACTCCCGTACCTTCAGGGGCTGCCCAATGCTCTGTTTCAGCAGGATAATGCCCGCCCACACACTGCTCGAATCTCCCAACAGGCTCTACGAGGTGTACAGATGCTTCCGTGGCCAGCGTACTCTCCGGATCTCTCACCAATCGAACACGTGTGGGATCTCATTGGACGCCGTTTGCAAACTCTGCCCCAGCCTCGTACGGACGACCAACTGTGGCAAATGGTTGACAGAGAATGGAGAACCATCCCTCAGGACACCATCCGCACTCTTATTGACTCTGAACCTCGACGTGTTTCTGCGTGCATCGCCGCTCGCGGTGGTCCTACATCCTACTGAGTCGATGCCGTGCGCATTGTGTAACCTGCATATCGGTTTGAAATAAATATCAATTATTCGTCCGTGCCGTCTCTGTTTTTTCCCCAACTTTCATCCCTTTCGAACCACTCCTTCTTGGTGTTGCATTTGCTCTGTCAGTCAGTATATATGTGTGTGATATGTACTGTATTAATAAATTATATTTTAATTATTTACTGTGACATTTTGTTAATCGGAATATGTTTGGCATTTTCTAATACTAACAAAACTAACTCCATGTAATTGTTATGATTACAATAAAATAATATTCTCTCCCCAGCTGGCGGTCATCCGTGACAGGGAGAGAAGAGTATTGTATTTATTAATTCATACACACGGTACTACAATTCTTCTACATCTGCTCCATGAATTTCTACATCGAAGAAAGAACGCACACTGTGTGATCACAATGTGTGCACGTTCGGTTTTAAAACGAAGCCCGCCGTTTTCTTGGTACGGTCACCATTAATTTATTTATTTTTTCGCTAGTGGCTTTTACGTCGCACCGGCACGGATAGGTCTTACGGCGACGATGGGATAGGAAAGGCCTTGGAGTGGGAAGGAAGTGGTCGTGGCCTTAATTAAGGTACAGCCCCAGCATTTGCCTGGTGTGAAAATGGGAAACCACGGAAAACCACCTTCAGGGCTGCCGGCAGTGGGATTCGAACCAACTATCTCCCGGATACAAGCTCACAGCCGCACGCCCCTAACCGCACGGCCAACTTGCGTGGTACCATTAAGTATATGAGAGCAGGATTTAAAGTTTAGCTCTTTAAACACATGCTCTTTATGAAAATGACTTTATCTACAGACGCTGTTGTTATTTGTCCAATTTAGGGGCTGGAGCATTTTATTCAGGGTGGAAGGGGGACTGGCTATACCAGGTAGTAAAGGCGTGCTCAGTTCTCGTAGAAGAATGTGGGTTTGATTCCCCATCAGGGAAACAAAACTTCCCTTTTTTGGAGAGTCACATGTCCCTGAAATTCTCTGAGCCTACACCAGAAATGAGTACCATCTTAAGGGCCGGGCAATCGCAGAACTGAGTTTACCCTTGGCTCCTCCAGGGATCTTCATAGGCAGTACACTTTGCTTTGCTTTAATATTTTGGTCGTTCGTCACCGTGGTCTAAGGGTTAGCGTGTTAGCTTTCCACACGGTTTCTTCTTCTTCTTTATCTGTTTACCATCCAGGATCGTTTTTTTTCCTTCGGACTCAGCGAGGGATCCCACCTCTACCGCCTCAAGGGCAGTATCCTGCAGCTTCAGACTCTGGATCGGGGATACAACTGGGGAGAATGACCAGTACCTCGCCCAGGCGGCCTCACCTGCTCTGCTGAACAGGGGCCTTGTGGGTGGATGGGAAGATTGGGATATAAAAGGAAGAGGGAAGGAAGCGGCCGTGGCCTTAAGTTAGGTACCATCCCGACATTTGCCTGGAGGAGAAGTGGGAAACCACGGAAAACCACTTCCAAGATGGCTAAGGTGGGAATCGAACCCACCTCTACTCAGTTGACCCCCTGAGGTTGAGTGGACCCCGTTCCAGCCCTCGTACCACTTTTCAAATTTCGTGGCAGAGCCGGGAATCGAACCCGGGCCTCCGGGGGTGGCAGTTAATCACACTAACCACTACACCACAGAGGCGGACCCCACACGATTTACCTGGGTTTTATTCTCGAGTATGTCACACTCTTGGGACTAGTTGCTTTATTATTATTATTATTATTATTATTATTATTATTATTATTATTATTATTATTATTATTATTATTATTATTATTATTATTATTCTCCATGACTTTTCCCAATTACCTAGCGTCTACACATTGTAAGGATTTAGCCCAGTTTTACGGCGGGATGCCCTTTCTGACGCTAACGCTATATGGAGGGATGTGTTTATTACTGCGTGGTTCTTTATTGTGTTGGTTTATAGTGTGTTGTGTGTAAATTAAGATGTGTATTGACATGAACACAGACATCCAGCCCCCAAGCTAGAGGAATTAACTAGACTAGGTTAAAATTCTCGAGCCGGCTGGGAATCGAATCCAGGGCCCTCTGAACCAAAGGTTAGTAGGTTGACCATTCAGCCAAGGAGTTGGACGAACTTGGAACTAGTTTGAGAACTGAACTAAAATACAGCCAACCTCAGGAAGCGCAAGGTGCAGAGAAGTGACTTGAAATCTCGCTCTCTGCTATCCGAGTTGTGGTCTAGACTTTAGTAGCAAATTTCATCAGAACGTGCACATTCTGTACATCAAACAGCATGTGAAAGGTCAAGGACGTTGCAGTAACCTGGCGTGACGTAATGCTACAGTTCAGTGATTTTTAATCACGCACACTAAAAAAAGCAGAAATGAAAAAGGAAAGAGCAAGAATATGAAAGGTATGACCTTACAGAGTGACTGATATTGTCTTAAATAGTACCTTGCATGTGTCAATGAAACGGAGCAAGACGTTGACATTTGTGTTGTGTTGAGTCCTCAACAGCTTCACCATCAGCTGCCAGAGAAAGCCCAGGTATCACTGAAGAGACGCGCAAGGCGACGGGGAGTGGTGTGGTTTCCTATTGTTTGTTCTATTCTGCAGAGCAATTGTTAATACGTAACAGCTTGTCAATCCTACTTGTATATATATACACCAACCGCCTCCACAAGCCTACTTTCACGTATTCATTACAGAAATTGACTGCATAAGGGGAATCTGAATCGCTTTAATGTGAAATCAAATTAAAGATCAGACTGAAACATAGATGAATGTAACAAACTTCTACTAGCCCCATGCTGTAACACTATATCTCACTGAGAGTGAACCTGGACAAAGTCATAAGCCTCCAGGAAACACATATAAATTAGCCATCAGGGCGTTATCGGTAAACACAGGGGTAATCCATACCGTATTTTAGAACAGCAAGTATTATCTGCGCACATTTTATCAATAGATTTGTGTACGGGTTTGAGGAATAAGGAGGGAGCAATTCCGGTTCCGTAAGTACTGCCAACTGAATGGAAATGAAATCTGAATTGAATCGATAATATGATCGATCGATATTAATTTTGCTGAACCTTTGTTATCTTAAGCCAACAACTGTGTCACACACACATTATATAATATTATATAACATTTCACGATGCGAATTTTATTCCTAGAGTGAATTCTATAGTTTGGCTTTGCTGTGTAAATAACAACAGTACTAGTACGTAAAGTGTACGCCAGATGTCGCACAGCGATGCATAAGCGATTCATAGTTTGTGTTTCAAAGGTTGCCAGTACGAATCTCGAAGATTGCCGAGGTCGACCAATTCAGCACTAGGGCGTAAATCTATCCAGAAAAGGTGCGCAGATAATACTGTAAAGAGGACAAATAACATTGCCTTAATCATACAGATATATACAGTACTTATGAAATCAGTTGAAGTAGTTGTGTCTCCTTTAATTAGATTAATTATTATGGCGAAGTACCCATATGGAAGAAAGATTTCTGTTTGAATTCGTTCTGTAATATCCATATGCTACTTGTTCATACATTCTGGTGATAAACGAAAAATACCGAAAATGACCATTGTCCGCAAAAACATCCACATTGTGATGCGATTCTGTTGAAATAACTAACAGCCACCGACCAAAATCATTTGACACCGAGCGAGATGGCAACGCAGTACAAGTTATTGAAGAGATGACGGATTCGACTCTACCGTCGGATGCCATGAAGATGGTCTACCGTGGTTTCCCGTACTCCCAGCACATAACTGTCGAGGCTGTAACTCAACTGAGGCCACGGCCACTGCCTCCCTAGACCCAGCCATTACGTCGTCGCCAAAACATATATGAGTATGCGACGTTAAACACATAGAAAACCCTACAGCTCAGTTAGAGCCTTGGCCTGCCAAGACGACTGCTGCCCAGCCCAATGTCACGTTGTCAGCGTTAATAATATTCTTAGTCTTGTTTCTGGGATTTCTTTACCAGTGTTAAGCCAAAAGCAAACATTTCTTTGTCTGGTCCTGGTGACATGGACCTACCAAAGGATAATGCGTAAGTAAGTAATTTATTATAATGCAGGGGTACACGAAGAAGATTTTGTTTGCTATTGGCTTTACGTCGCACCGACACAGATAGGTGTTATGGCGACGATGGCACAGGAAAGGGCTAGGACTGGGAAGGAATCGGCCGCGGCCTTAATTAAGGTACAGCCCCAGCATTTGCCTGGTGTGAAAATGGGAAACCACGGAAAACCATCTTCAGGGCTGCCGACAATGGGGTTCGAACCCACTGTCTCCCGAATACTGGATACTGGCCGCACACGAAGAAGAGAGCGGTGGTAACATTTCTTGTGGCCTTAGAATGGTGTAATAACCTCTCTGACCTAAATGCATGCCGTGGTTCGATATGTACTGAGAAGTTCGTGTGTTGTGTTCTCTCTTATGCAGGTTCACCCAAAGCTGTTTTAAGTGATGCTCATGAATGGCCACAGCTGACGTCTCAACTGGCCCCACATGTTCTCTTACTGGAAGAGTCCAAAGAGCCTATAGACCAAGTGAGAGGCACCATTCTCTCTTGGGTAGTGTGCAAGTGGGCATTATTTTAATATCAATATTATTGGTTTTACTCCAATTAACTACACTTTTACGCTTTTCGGAGACACCGAGTTACCAGAACTTTGTTCCAACGGAGTTCTTTCATGTGTCAGTAAATCTACCGACATGAGGCTGACGTATTTGAACACAATCCAATATCAGGGGACTGAGCCGAAATCGAAACCGTTAACTTGCGCTCGGAAGGCTAGCGCTTCTACCGTCTCAGCCCCCAGCCTTACTGAAACACAGCCCATGGTTGTGGTTCACTGCGAGCAAGAATTTAGGATAGTGGCTCTCTAAGATTTTCAGTTCAAGGCCCCCCCTCCATTGGCGCTCTGAACCAAAATATACCTAATAATTGAAAGGTGATGATGTAATAAGCTAAGTTAGAGAACAATAACTGAAACACCTATAATTTAAAACTACGATAAGTGTAATAAACAAACAGTTAACAATTGTATCGTTCAACTAATCAAAATTTATGGGAGGAATGAGGCTGTACCGAGCGAGTTGGCTACACGGTTACAGTCACGTACAGTGAACGTGCTTTCGGAAGATAAGGGGATTCTAGCTCCACTGTCCGCAGACCTGAAGATGGTTTCTCACGGCTTTCCATTTTCACACCAAACAAATGCTGGGGCTGAATCTTAAATATGGCCAGGAAGGTATTTCCCAGTAAACCAGCTAGATCATGGCAGAAGGCGTCATCGAAGAGGGGACGCATGTAACTCACGAAAATATACAGAAATTAAAATGGAAAATGGAAGAGGCTGTGAAACTTGGTTGAAAGAGTGGACGAACGATAAGGGGGTAGATTTATATTTCATAATCTCCAAAGTCTTACGCATAAATAATAATAATAATAGTAATAATAATAATAATAATAATAATAATAATAATAATAATAATAATAATAATAATCCCCTGTAAACCATGATTTGAAGTCAGTGGGGAGGATCTTGCGTCCCAATGAAGCAGGTAGCCGAGTCGTAGGTGCAACCATATTTCCTGGATATCTTTTGAGAGACCAGACTAACGGATTGTTCAAAGAAAATGAGATATTAGCATTTTGGAAGTAGTAAGAATGGTGGTCTCGATGATTGACTGGTATAGCCATGTGATAATACACTGACTTAGCGAATGTCATGGGATAGTCACCTACTAGCGTGTGGGGCCTCCTCTGGCCCTGCGAACTGCAGTGAGACGCAGTGGAAGTGAGTCGACAAGTCCCTGGTAGTCCTCTGAACGCAGCTGACACCAGACAATAGCGCCCTGCATCACACCCTCGAGGCAGGCGGTATCCATCGCTTCATGTGGTCTGCGCCATACACGGTGCCTCCCATCGGCATGGTGCAGTTGAAATCGTGATTCGTCCGACCATATCACGTTACGCCATTGTTCCAGTGTCCATCCCTGGTGACTGGCGAAAAAATGTGCGTCGTTGTGCCCAATGACGTTGGGTTAACAGTGGCACCCGTGTGCGGCTCCCATACCCCATAGAACCCATGTTCCTACGGATTGTCCACAGGGAGACGTGTCTAGCACGGCCTGTGTTGAATTGAGTCGTGATTTGTTGCACGGTTGCCCGTCTGTCACTATTGACAATCCGTCTCAGATGTCGCCGGTCACGGTCATCGACGGTGGCTGGACGGCCGGCCGTTCGTCTGTTGTGGACGATGACACCCGCATTCAACCATTCACGATACACCCTGGACACGGTTGATCGTGTGAAGCCGAATTCCTGCACCACTTCCGAAATCGCACTTCCCATCCGTCGGGCACCGACCACCATACCCCGTTTGAACGGTGTCAGCTCACGACGACGTTCCATGTTACACCTGTCATATGCACAGCCACTGCTCACAAGGTCTCCTATACAACTGCCGCTGGCACGGGGGGCGTGTGGTGCGCAGACAACACACCTACGCATCAGTGCTCCGCTATCCCATGACATTTGCTCATTAAGTGTATTTAGCTGTGTTGATACTGCTAGACGGCTGAAAGCAAGGGGAACTACATCAGTTAATTAATCCCGGGAACATGCATCTCTCACTGTATGAATGAAATAATTATGTACTGATGATGGCTTACTCCCGGGTAAAATATTCTGGAGGTAAAACAGTCCTCAATATGTATTCCCCCGGATACAGACAGCACAAGAGAGGATCAGGAAGATGAATGCCAACATTCTGCGAACCGGAGCGAGGAACGTCAGAAATTTGAATCGTTGTGGTAAGTTAGAGAATCTGAAAAGGATGAAGGATCTGAATGGATAGACTTAAGACTGATGTAGGCCTACTTGGTATAAGTGATGTACGTTGGCAGGAAGAGGATGAATTTTGGTCTGGTAGCTACATAATTCTCAACGCAAAGTCACACATGGGAAATGCAGGAGTTGGTTTAGTAATGAATAAGACAATAAGCCAGCAGATACGCTATTATGACCAGCATAGTGAAAGGATTATTGTTGCCAAGACAGGCACCAAGCCAATGCCCACTATAATAGAGCAGGTCTATATGATTACTGGTTCAGTGCATGGTGTAGAAATTAAAAGAAGGTATGAAGAGATGAAAGGTTTAATACAGTATGTATAAGGAGATGAGAATCTACTTGTGATGGGTGACTGGAATGCAGTGGTAGGCCAAAGAAGAGAATGTAATATAGTAGGAGTTTACGGACTGGGACAAAGGAAACAAAGAGGAAGTCGGCTGGGAGAATTCAGCATCGATCAGAATTTAGTCCGTGCTAATACTTGGTTTAAACACCACAGACGACAACTGTATGAAGGACGAGACCTGGAGACACTAGAGGGTATCAAATAGACTTCATTATGATTAGGCAGAGATTCAGTTACCACGTGTTGGTTTGCAAGGCCTTCTGAGGAGCAGACGCGGACTCTGACCACAAATCGGTGGTGGTCATGAAATGCCGTATGAAGTACAAAGGGAGGAATGCAAGGAGATGGGAGCTAGACAAGTTGAAGTAAAGAGAGTGAGGTATTGTTTCAAGGAACATATTGTACAAAGACCACATGAAAAGGATAACGAAAACACAATAGACGAAGCGTGGACAGTCGTAAAGAATGAGATCATTAGTGCTGCTGAAGGAAGGCTAGGAAGATTCAGGCGATACTGGACTGTGAGAGAAAAGTGCAGGAATATTGAAGGGTTGTATGGCTGTAGGAAACGTAGATGTTGCATCAATGAATACTTTGGAAGAAGGAAAACTAGGCGTATGAGTATTAATTTTTTTTTTTGCTATTTGCTTTACGTCGCGCTGACACAGATAGGTCTTATGGCGACGATGGGATGGGAAAGGCCTAGGAGTTGGAAGGAAGCGGCCGTGGCCTTAATTATGGTACAGCCTCGGCATTTGCCTGGTGTGAAAATGGGAAACCACGGAAAACCATCTTCAAGGCTGCCGACAGTGGGACTCGAACCCACTATCTCCCGATTACTGGATACTGGCCGCACTTAAGCGACTGCAGCTATCGAGCTCGGTATGAGTATTAAGACCTCAGGTAGAAAGCCACTGATACGGAAAGAAGACAAAGCAAAACAATGGCAGGAACATGTTCAACAATTGTATCAAGGGAAAGATGTATGTGATAAGGGTCTGCAACAAGAAGGGAGTGAGGATATGCTGATGAAATATGAGACCCAATTTTGAGGTCAGAATTTGACAAAGGTTTGAGAGACCTGCAAAGTAAATAGGAACAAAGCACTTGGAGTTAATGACTTACATTCACAATTACCGACTGCTTTAGGAGAGGTTAACCGAGCTCGATAGCTGCAGTCACTTAAGTGCGGCCAGTATCCAGTAATCGGGAGATAGTGGGTTTCGAGTCCCACTGTCGGCAGCCTTGAAGATGGTTTTCCGTGGTTTCCCATTTTCACACCAGGCAAATGCCGGGGCTGTACCATAATTAAGGCCACGGCCACTTTCTTCCAACTCCTAGGCCTTTCCTATCCCATCGTCGCCATAAGATCTATCTGTGTCAGTGCGACGTAAAGCAAATAGCAAAAAAAAAAAAAAAAAAAAAAGGAAAGGTTAATCCATTTAATGTGTAAGATGTATGATACAGGAGAAGTGCCATCCGATTTGAAAACAAATTTTGTTATACTTCTTTCCAGGAAGTCAGGTGCAGACAAATGTGAACATAGTATCCCACGCTTGCAAACAATTTTACACGTATTATTTAAGGAAGAATGGAAAGACAAGTTGAAGCTGAGTTGGCAGAAGATCCGTTTTGCTTCAGAATTGTGAGAACACGTGAATCAATCCTGACTGGTAGGATAGAGTTAAGGACAAGCCCATCAACGTGGCATTCGTAGATCAGAAAAGGCATTCGAAATGTTAATTGGACAAAGCTATTTGAAATTCTGATGGTGGTCGGGATCAGATACCGATAAAGAAGGATTATCTGCAATCTGCACCAAAATCAGACTGTAGTGATAAGAATCGAGGGCTACAAAAATATAAATAAAGAGTGAGGTAAGGCTGCACTTTTCCCGTCTCTTTTTCAATATTTATATAGAACATGGGGTAAACGAAATCAAGGAGGAATTTGGAAATTGAATCAAAATCCAAGGTGAGGAAATCAAAACTCTGAGACTTACCTATAATATTGATATTTTAACTGAGTCTACAGAAGTTCTGAAGAAATTGCTGAATGGTATGAACAGAGTCTTGCAGAAGGAGTAGAAATCAAAAATATATGTAATGGAGTGCAGTCAAACAAAGTCAGATGATGCAGGAAATATTAGGTTAGGAAATTAAATCTTAAAGGAAGTAAATGGATGTTGTTACTTGGGTAGTAGAATAACTAGTGATGGCAGAACTAAGGAAGACATAAAAGGCAGAGTAGCTCAAGCAAAGCAGGCCTTTCTTAAGAAAGGAAATTTGCTCAGTTCGAACATTGACATTTTTCCTTTCTTAATCTGCTTACCCTCCAGGGTTGTTTCTTTCCCTCAGACTCCGCGAGGGACCCCACCTCTACCGCCTCAAGGCCAGTGTCCTGGAGCTTCAGACTTTGGGTCGGGGATACAACTGGGGAGGATGACCAGTACCTCGCCCAGGCGGCCTCACCTACTATGCTGAACAGGGGCCTTGGCGGGGATGGGAGGATTGGAAGGGATAGACAAGGAAGAGGGAAGGAAGCGGCCGTGGCCTTAAGTTAGGTACCATCCCAGCATTTGCCTGGAGGAGATGGCTGAGGTGGGAATCGAACCCACCTCTACTCAGTTGACCTCCCGAGGCTGAGTGAACCCAGTTCCAGCCCTCGTACCACTTTTCAAATTTCGTGGCAGAGCCGGGAATCGAACCCGGGTCTCCGGGGGTGGTAGCTAATCACACTAACCACTAGACCACAGAGGCGGACGAACATTGACATACAAATTAGAAAGATGTGTTTGAAGACTTTCATCTGGAGCTCAGCACTGCGTGGAAGTGTAACTCGGATCAGTAGCGGCGTTTGAGAATTAGAAGTGTGGAGAGGGGGGGGGTACAGATATTTATAGACAACAAAAAGCACCGAAGGGCTGGGGGATATAGTGGTGGATAGACAACAAAATTGAAAATATCTACAAAAAAGTTTTTGATGCTCTCTGAGCGAATTGCGACAGAGAAGTGAAGGTTGACAGTTTACCAACTTAACTTAACTCAGCGAGGGACCCCACCTCTACCGCCCCAAGGGCAGTGTCCTGGAGTGTGAGACGTTGGGTCGGGTATACAACTGGGGAGAATGACCAGCACCTTGCCCAGGTGGCCTCACCTGCTGCGCTGAACAGTGGTCTTGTGGGGGGATGGGAAGATTGGAAGGGATATACAAGGAAGAGGGAAGGAAGCGGCCGTGGCCTTAAGTTAGGTACCATCCCGGCATTTGCCTTGAGGAGAAGTGCGAAACCAGGGAAAACCACTTCCAGGGTGGCTGAGGTAGGAACCGAACCCCGTCTACTCATTTGACCTCCCGAGGCTGAGTTGACCCCGTTCCATCCCTCGTACCACTTTTTCAAATTTCCTGGCAGAGCCGAGAATCGAACCCGGGCCTCCGAGGGTGGCAGCTAATCACACTAACCACTACACCACAGAGGCGGACGTGAAGGCCTATAACACGTATAAATCTAAATTTTGAGATCTTACGTCAGGTAGTCAGACTCTTAATTTAACAAATACTATAGGCCTATATACAGTACACACAGCAAAGCAAAATAAATAACATCTTAAAACATCATCATCTGTTTACCCTCCAGGGTCGGCTTTTCCCTCGGACTCAGCGAGGGATCCCACCTCTACCGCCTTCAAGGGTAGTGTCCTGGAGCTTCAGACTCTTGGTCGGGGGATACAACTGGGGAGTATGACCAGTACCTCGCCCAGGCGGCCTCACCTGCTATGGTGAACAGGGGCCTTGTAGGGGGATGGGAAGATTGGAAGGGATAGGCAAGGATGAGGGAAGGAAGCGGCCGTGGCCTTAAGTTAGGTACCATGCCGGCATTCGCCTGGAGGTGAAGGGGAAACCACGGAAAACCACTGCGAGGATGGCTGAGGTGGGAATCGAACCCACCTCTACTCAGTTGACCTCCCGAGGCTGAGTGGACCCCGTTCCAGCCCTCGTACCACTTTTCAAATTTCGTGGCAGAGCCGGGAATCGAACCCGGACCTCCGGGGGTGGCAGCTAATCACGCTAACCACTACACCACAGAGGCGGACCTATTCTTTATTGAAACAATAATAATATCACTCTCCTACATCTATCAGCTGACTAAGTACTTGGCTAAAACATGGCGGCTGGACTGGACTTCGCCACACTGTTCATATAGAGTCACTATAGCCTCAACGGTCGCCCAACTGTGCACCTCTGTTCTAGATCATACGAACTTGACACGCCGGCGAAACACTAAATTGATATTGTGACCGCAGTAAACCGAATACATGCTATAAGCTACGCTGCGTGCTGTACGGAACCGTAGCCTACTTAGTAAAGGCACGGCGGAGAGTGCTTACGTGTGAGGTGTGAGGCTCGAGTCAGGAGCGAAAATTCTATATTTTAAAAAATATTTGTTTAATACGTACCGCACGTAATTTAACTGCATTACCCGTTTTCATGCAAATTTTGTTAATGAATGTGTTTGCAGGCCGGACACATACGGGCCGGAAATAATAGGAACACAACAGCCCTGACAAGGTTTTGTCGCAGCAAATGCCCGATATAACGACCGTTTTGGTTTATGCACATTCGGGCCTGGTGTAAAATAGATCGTCTTGTGCGCTGAAGCATCCCAGGTGTAATTGTTCGCCATGCGTCCCTGATTAATTGCCGGATACTGTCGGGATTTTCCGGTGCTTGAGTGTAAACGACGTTCCTCAAATGTCCCCACAAGAAGAAGTCTAACGGCGTTAAATCCGGTGTTCTGGCGGGCAAAGAAACAGGGCATCCTCGTACAATCCATTCACATGGCAGTTCCTCGTTCAGATGCTTACGAGCGGGTAAAGTTGAATGTGGCGGAGCTCCATCCTGTTGCAGCCACATCGTGAAACGATCGTGTAAGGGCACATCCTCCAGCAGCAGTGGGAGTTCCTGACGCAGAAAGTGCAGGTATCGTGGGCCCGTCCAATGGCCCTCAAAGAAATAAGGTCCAATCAAGCAATCCCCCAAGATTCCACGACAACACATTCACTTCCCTTCGTACTTGATGGGCCGCTTGTCGCATCCATTGAGGATTGTCCGGGCTCCAACAGTGCATGTTGTGGAGATTGACGTTCCCTTTATTCTGGAAGCGCGATTCGTCCGATAGCAAGATGTGCTATACGAATGCTGCATCATTGTTCAGCCTGCCTAATAGCCACTGACAGAACTCCACGAGCTTCGAAATCCCGTCCATGGAGCTCTTGGTGTAGCTCGAGATGGTATGGGTGAAATTTATGTTCATGCAGTATTCGCCAGACGGACGGCTGGTTGGAGTTCACCTGTTGTGCAATCACCCTTGTAGTGATGTGTGCGTTATTACGAGCAACATTTCACCCGATGTAACGGGTCTATCGCGGACTGGCGGCTGCTTGAAAATTACGCCTGTTTCCCTTCGGCGTCCTTCAAAACGGTGGAATGTCATAGCAGTCTGGTGTTGCCTGTCGGGATGCCGTTCCTGGTACAGACGTAGTGCCTCGCACGCGTTAATCTTGCTTCGCCATAAGTGAGGAGCATGTCAACGTATTCCTCTGTGGAAAACCTGCCGAATGACAGCAGATATTGCATTCAGGCCCTGACCAGCGGAGTATGCGCAGGGCACAAGATGAATAACAGCGTCATTCTACTGTTTGAATGTGGCAAACGTGGGCCTGTGTTTACTTATTCAAACAACATACCGATGCAAAAATATTTGAGTAATGCAGGATTCGAACAGCCAACAGCACATTCCGTCGATTGCTAGGCTAACGCTTAACCACATTTTGTAGGCTACACGGCTGGACACATGCTTGTAGTACGACGAGAGCAGAGTACATACGCCATCCGGTTCGGTATTTAAGACATTAATTACTGCACTGTTAGCTAGTTTTATGCATTGATTCCCCTCTTCGTTACACCCGGTCACGAGGCACGACACATTAACATAGTTATATGGTCAAAGGACGTCACTGCATGACTTCAAGAAGTCATGTTTTGCAAGCGGAGAGTATAACCAGTAGGTAGAGTTCAGAATCGATTGAAAAATGTGCTCGCTGGACATTAGTACCATACAATGCGCCTGAAGGGGAATAGCCTCCTTATAACCATGTCGCACGTTAGTTGGGTTGCATAAAACCACATTGGAAGGGGCAGCTGAATCACACGGTATAGTATCATATCTGAAGAAATTTGAAAACTGTTTGTATGAAAAAGCTACACAAAATGAATGGAGAGTTGCTATAGTAGCCCCTGTGTATAAAGGAAAGGGTGATAAACATAAAGCCGATAATTACAGGCCAGTCAGCTTGAGAAGTGTTGCATGTACGCTCTGGAAAAGCATTCTTTCTGATTCTATTATAAATGTCTGCAAAATTAGTAACTACTTTGACAGTCCGCAGTTCGGTTTTAAGAAGAGTTATTCCACTGAAACTCAACTTGTAGGTTTACTGCAAGGTATAGCAGATATTTTAGATTCAGGAGGTGTCAAGTGGACTGTATCGCGATCTGCATCTAATATTCTTGATAGGGTAGATCATCGGAGAGGAATAACATAATTGAATGCAGTCGGAGTAGATAGAAGAGTGACTGAATGGGTGGCTATAATTCTAGAAAGTAAATCTCAGAGAACGACTGTAGAGTAGGTAAGGCAATATGTGATCCTGTAATCATTTAGAGGGGAATTCCTCAATGCAGTATTGTTGGACCTTTATATTTTCTCATATACAGAATGAATCACCTGAAAGTTGCATCCCAAATATTTATTAAATGGAAGGTGCTATTGATGTGCTGTTTTCTCAGAAGTGATGTGTAAGCAGGGATCAGAATAGTAGCCCATATGCAGATTTTAATCATTATTAGAATGTGTATTTATTTTAGAAAGTTACATTTTTGAAATGGAACAACTCTTATTGGCATTAACGAAATAAAACTAGAGTAAATTAGATTGTCAATGGTGATCTTTTAGGATTCTAGTAATAGTAGTTTTAAGCTATCGATGTTTAAAAATTGTAAATACTGGCAGTTGTCTCCTCCATGTGCCAGCACTAACTTACGAAAAAAAGTGAATAAACAACTTCTTTTGATTCTGAAGGGGGTAGAGAATTGGCCTTCAAAGGTTATGCTCGAAATAATGACCACCATCTTCAATACAAGCTAACAGTCTGTCATGTGAAGACTGATGTACACGTTCTAGAATTTCATCATAAAATTCAGCGCAGGCAGCAGTAATACGTCGTTTCATGTGATATGGTTGGTATGTCCTTGTAAACAGTATCTTTTAGCTTTCCCCAGAGAAATATTTAAATGGGTCAAATCTGGTGAGCGTGCTGGTCAAGGTACAGGTCCCCTTCGTTCAATCCAACGATTTGAAAACAATCGTTGAAGACAAACTGTAGTACTTCGTGCTCTATGCGCTGGACAGCCATCATGCTGATACTATGTGTTCCTTCTAGTCTACAGAGGAACGTCTTCTAACATCTGTGGAATTTGGTGTGCTAGGAGGTAGTGATACTTTTGAGAATCTAGTGTTCCACCTATGGAAAAAGGGCCTATGAACTGACGGTTCAATATTCCACACCACACATTTGAACACCATGGACGCTGACGTTCCACCTGATGAAGCTAATGGATATTGATTACAAACCAATAGTGCTCGTTTCGGAAGTATATTAGCCATGATTTGTAAATGCTGCCTCATTACAAAACAATATAGACCTAAAATCTGGTGTATGTAGCCTTAATGCCCATGTACAAAAGTTAACACGATTGTCAAAATCGTTTCCATGCAGCTCTTGGTGAAGAAATACATTATACCGATGGAACATAGGAGAACGCGTAGTATGCTTGCCTGACTCATGCTACTTCCTCGTGCGATTGCACAGGATTTAACATGCAGATCTACAGCAACAGCAATCATTAATTTTACCCTCTTCTCCAGTCACTCGTATGTCTCTGTTACTTCTTCTAGGTGTTACACTTCTAGTTTCATGTAATTGGTAAAAGAGGTTCACAAACAATTGTCGAGATGTGTGACGTCTATTGGGATATCGTTTCGCGTACAGAGCACAAGACATAACACCATTCTCCCTACATTCTAATAATAATAATGTTATTGGCTTTACGTCCCACTAAGTACTTTCTTGGTTTCCGGAGACGCCGAGGTCCCGAAATTTAGTCCCGCAGGTGTTATTTTACGTGCCAGAAAATCTACCGACACGAGTCTGACGTATTTGAGCACCTTCAAATACCCCCGGACTGAGCAAGGATCGAACCTGCCATGTTGGGATCAGAAGGCCAATGACTCAACCGTCTGAGCCACTCAGCCCGGCCCCTATATTCTACATACACTATTAACATGTTGGATTTTTCAGCATTGATAGAGACCATAATCCACGACGTCCTACTTCTTGAACTATCACAAAGTAACTGACAAGGAAGTTCCCATGGAAAGGGTGTGCTGTAAAGGAAACCAACATAAGAACATCGTAGACTCATAACTAAGCAGTTGAATGGAGTAGACAACTGTCGTTATTTACAATTTTTTAAACTATGATAGCTCACAAAAGTCTTGTAGTAGAATCCTAAACAAAACCCCACCATTGGCATTCTTATTTACACTAGCTTTATTTTGTTAATATCAATAGGCATTGTTCCATTGGCAAAAATGTAACTTTCTAACATAAAGCACATTCTAACAACTGTTAACATCTGTGTAGTGTATGTGTTACGTTATGAGCCCCTTTGGTTATAATTCATTTTTGTGAAAACAACACATCAATAGCACCTTCCGTTTCAGAAATATTTGGGGTGCAAACGTTAGGTGATTCACCTTGTGTATGAATGATATGAGTAAAGAACTGGAATTACTTTTTGTGGATGATGTTATATTATACAGGGTTTTTCAAAAATAGGGGGCATAATTTCAGGTATGTATTTGTTACATGTAGACAATCAAAATAGTGCATTACAACATGTGTCCGGAAATGTTTCATTTCCGAGTTATGGAGTTCACAACAATGAATATTAATAGGCATTGTTCCATTGGCAAAAATGTAACTTTCTAATATAAATCACATTCTAACAACTGTTAACATCTGTGTACTGTATGTGTTACGTTATGAGCCCCTTTTTCTTCCGCAAGTCATTGTCATTACAGAAGAAGTTCAAAATGTCCACCTTCTGCTTGAATACAGACCTCACATCGATGTCTCATTGACCTGCGAACACGATCCCAAACTCCAGGAGTATTGCGTGTGTCCTCACACGATGCCACAATTCGATTCCGATAGGTTTACACAGTAGGCACCGGAGACGAATACACCGATTTAAATGGCCCCACAAGTAGAAAACGAGAGGGTTCAGATCAGGTGAGCCTGGAGACCAACCAATCGGGCCACCTCTACATATCCATCGATCAGGAAACATTCGATCCATGTCAATGAGACATCGATGTGAGGTCTGTATTCAAGCAGGAGGTGGTCATTTTGAACATCTTCTGTAATGACAATGACCTGCGGAAGAAAAACGTTCCGGTTAAGTTCAGTGTTGTGAAGACCATGGCTCGGAAACGAAGCATTTCCGGACACATGTTGTATTGAACTATTTTGATTGTCTACATATAACAAATACATACCAGAAATTATGCCCCCCCCCCCCAATTTTTGAAACATCCTGTATAGAGTAATAAATAAGATACAGGATTGTGAGTGACTGCAAATAGACCTCGACAATGTTGTGAGATGATCACCAAACAATGATTTAATGCTAAGCGAGATGGAATCTCAAGTTGGGAGTTTCACAAAGAGAAAAAGTCCTCTCAATTTTAATTACTGCATTGATGGGTTGAAAGTTCCACATGTAGCGGCAAAAGATATACAGTGGTCGACGCCACGAATAAATATCATTTTAAAAACTACCAGGTGTATGCATAAGTATTTTCTGGTTTCACTAAGAGATGGCGCCAGCGAACAGTACGCAGCGTATGAATTTGATATATACGTCAGTTTGTTCGTCTGACATTAATCTACCAACACACACCAAGTTGAGTCCGCCAAACACTAGCGTCTGTGTTGTATCGTTCAGTGATCGTGTCGCCGTTTGTGCCTGAAAAAGAACATTTGTGGCACTCATTGCTTTTCTTATTTAATCAAAAGAAAAAAGCTGTGGAAAGTCATCGTTTGCTGGTAGAAACATATGGTGAACACCCTCCATCAATTAGAACATGTGAGACATGTTTTCGACAATTTAAACGTGACAAGAAGACCATGCTTTATGTCTGGTAGGACCAGAGCTGTATTGTGTATTATGAACTCCTGAAGCTCGGCGAAACCGTTAATGCACAACGCTATCGCCAACAAATGATTAATTTAAATCACGCATTGATAGAAAGACGACCGGAACGGGCAGAAGACATAGCAAAGTGATTTTTTACACGATAATGCGCCGTCTCACATAGAAAAACCAGTGAAAGGCACCTTGAAATCGCTTGGATGAGACATCCTCCGCACCCGCCGTACTTTCCCGACCTGACGCCATCTGACTATCACCTCTTTGCATCAATGGGGCACGCGCTCGCAGAGCAGCACTTCAGCAATTTCGAGGAAATTGGAAAATGGCTCGACGAATGGTTTTCCGCAAAAGACAAGCAGTTTTAATGGCATGGTATCCATGACTTTCCTGAAAGATGGGCGAAGTGTGTATAAGCCTATGGCCAACATTTTGAATAAACAAAAGATGTTCCCTTGAAAAATTACGTTTTCTTTACCACAAAAACCGGAAAAAACGTATGCATACACCTGTTGGTACAGTAAATGGATAGCTTATCGAACTAATGTCACAGAGCAGCACTTGAAAACAATGGCCGCCTTCATACCAGTCCCTACTGCTTGCCGAGAACAGCTCACCGTACTCGTACAGTCGATTTAGTTCCACTGTTGCTGCGAAGAGATTACAATATCCCGGCGAATTCAAAAACTAGTGTACGTATTTAGGATTATAAAATATTGTAACGTGTAGGTGGGTAGGCAAATAAACACACCGCTGGTAGCTTTCCTTTAGGATTTATGAACTAACTAATGAATGCTTATACAACTAAAAAAGACACACAATTACGCAAGTTTGCGCTCTCTATTCTCTGTTTTCACTCTTCAGTCACAATAGTTATTCACTCAGATATTTACAAGCTAAAACACTTATACTTCTGCAACTGTCAGTTGGACACTTGGGCAGTTCATGATTAAACTCACTGTATAAGTATCGCAGCCACACAGTTCATGCTGAACGTGGTACACATTCTGTACATTCGCCGTGTCGATGCGAAGCTACACCTTCTCCTTCCTACCGTAGTTACCTCCTGTAGCAGTGAAGATGTCTTAGAACTCGTAGATTAGTTCCTTTAGCTCCCTGAGCTGCCCCTCCCCTTAGTGCTTCCGGGTGTCAGATATAATCTTACGGAGCTTCTCTGAACATCCGTCTGCTTTCGAGGCCTATGTGTCTTTGTTGTATACTATCTGGCACACGTGGCTGGCAAGCAGATTCGTGCCGGGACGAGAGTCGTGGTCTTTGTTCGGTGGTCGTTGGTCCGAACTCCACGAGCACGCTGTCTCGTGCATGCCCTCAAGCCGTGCCGTCACCAACATCCCACTGTTTGCGGGGACTACCTCTGCACAGGGAAGCGTTAGTCTTGCTACTCGGGGTTGCATTCCATGGCGTCAGAGCATTGTGTCTTGTCTACCTAGCCCGAGCACATGTCGTCCCACGTCGACAGTCGCCTCATACCGCCGTAGCACATCTAGGCCCAAGATGATCTCGTCGTTGATGGCAGCAACGAAGGCATAGACTCGTAGGCGTCGTTGTCCTAGCATCAGGTTGAGTAGCATCGGGGGTCTCCCGATGCTCTTCACAATACGAAAGGGAAGTTTGACTCCCTCTCCTAATGTTCCCCTGCGATATCTAGTCTGATGATTGTTAATGACGTCTCCTTGTCTATCGTGACTCAGTACGACCAGTCCCCGAGCCACCCGTCGTCGATCAAGTTGTCGTCACTCCGTCCAGTGTCCACTTTTCATGTGAAACGAGGGGATGGAAGTGGCGACGCCAACGAGCCTCTCTCCTTGTCTCCCCTTTCTCGTTTTCCTGATCAGGGGCCGACGCCGCACACTGTAGTTCCTCAGCCTATGGCCGCGTTCGCCAGCAGGTGATCTTGCGGGAGCCTTGGCAACTCATCTGTGGCATGCGTCACTTTCCTGTTACCGAGTGAGCCTCCTGTATCTCCTCGCTCTTCATGGCTCTCATCTTCGATGACATTACCGTGGTTACTTTCACTGGCTCCAAACTCAGGCCTATCGTCAGGGGCCCTGATGTTATGCTTCCCACTAAGCAGCTGTCTTTGACGGATCTCGGCATCGGGGAGCTCATCGACGAAAGTATAGACTGACTCGCGCTGGATGTGATCCTTAAGTAGCTCGTTCAGAGCCTCGTGGGCTAGCTGGTCGACCTGAGCCGCGAATTCCTGTACTGTCTAGTTGGCGCGCAGTGCCCTCCTCCTTAGTTGGAATCAGTAAGTGGCTGCTAGCTGGTGGTCACCGTAGTACCTGTCGAACGCTCTCACGATCTCCTCATAGGTGACACCCGGGTGAAGGCTGTGTAGTATCTCCGCTGCTCGTCCGCTGTCCAGCCGTTGTGTTTGCAGACAGCCTCGAACTTGGTCCGGAACGTCTTACAGGAAATGGTCCCTTGAGAGTGTTTGGTTTCACCTTCGCTCAACTGGAACCATCGCCACTGCTGGTGGGCTTAATACGAGTCTCTATGGCCGTCTCTCTTCCACGTAGTGCACCCCTCAGGTCTCGAACTCCGGATTCCACAACCTGGGGCATTACTAACTGCTTTTCAACTAATTTATTAGTGTCTTGCATAACGTCAGTCTTTAATTTTGTTCCGAGAGAACTCACTTCCTGTTCGAATGTGAATTGTCCACCCTTCAGTTCATTTAATTCCGTCACACTTAATTTCATCCTGCCATAATTTTAGTTCGCTATAGCGTTGGTCCTGGTTGGATGAAAGTTCAATTTTGTCTGGTACTGGCTAGATCTAAATTCACTCTTCAGTTCGCTTTTTAGTTGGTCTTTGTTACATTTGAGTTCACTCGTAGGTTCGCTTTTCAGTCGCTTGTGATCTCACCTTCAAGTTTGCAGCACTTTTTTTTTGCTATTTGTTTTACGTCGCACCGACACAGACAGGTCTTATGGCGACGATGGGATAGGAAAGGCCTAGGAATGGGAAAGAAGCGGCCGTGGCCTTAATTAAGATACAGCCCTAGCATTTGCCTGGTGTGAATATGGGAAACCACGGAAAACCATCTTCAGGGCTGCCGACAGTGGGGTTCGAACCCACTATCTCCCGAATACTGGATACTGGCCGCACTTAAGCGACCGCAGCTATCGAGCCCGGTGCAGCACTTTTTGAGAAGAGCCTGGAGGTTGTCTGCATCAGTTTTTTATTCACTAGATATGAGTTGTAACTTGTAGGCGGTTAGGCAAATAAAAACACAACTAGTAGCGTGTACTCTAGAAATTATCAACTAAATTATCGCTTTTACGACTAAAAGGGCACAAAATTACGCTAGCTCTCTCTCAATCTCTCCCTCTCTGCTCTCACTGTTCAGTCACACCAGTTTTTCACTCTGACACTTACAAGCTAAAACAATTACACTACACACGCTTCTGCTACTGTCACTTTGACCATAAGGCAGTTCGCGATTGAGCTCTATGTACAAATATCGCAGCAACACAATTCAAAGTTTGCGCGCGCGCAACACGTCCACTCAGACTCGACAGGTTATCTGAGTAGAGAGGTGTTCAATTCCCACCTCAGCCAACCTCGAAGTGGCTTTCCGTGTTTCCCACTTCTCTTCCAGGCAAATGCCGGGATGCTACCTAACTCAAGGCCACAGCCACTTCCTTCTTCTTCCGGGTCTATCCCTTCCAATCTTCCCATCCCCCAACAAGGCACCTATCCGGCATAGCAAGTGAGGCTGCCTGGGAGAGGTACTGGTCCTCCACTCCAGTTGTATCTCCAACCCAAAGTCTCACGCTGCAGGACACTGTCCTTGAGGTGTTAGAGGTGGGATCCCTCGCTGAGTCCAAGGGAGAAACGAACCCTGGACGGTAAACGGATTAAGAAAGAAAGAAAGAAAAGGATGTAAAGGAGAGGGCATATAAGTCTCTGGTAAGACCCTAAATAGAGTATGCTTCGCGTGTATGGGACCCTTACCAGGATTACTTGATTCAAGAACTGGTAAAAATCAAAAGAAAAGCAGCTCGATTTGTTCTGTGTGATTTTCGACAAAACAGTAGCGTTAAAAGAATGTTGTAAAGTTTGGACTGAGAAGACTTGAGAGAAAGGAAACGTGCAGCTCTACTAAGTGGTACGTTCCGAGCTGTCAGTGGAGAGATGGCGTGGAATGACATTAGCAGACGAATACGTTTGAGTGGTGTCTTTAAAAGTACGAAAGAACAGAATATGTAGATAAAGTTGGAATTTAAAAGTACAAATTGGGGCAAATATTAATTTGTAGGAAGGGGAGTTAGGGATTCGAATAACTTACCAAGGGAGATGTTCAATGAATTTCCAATTTCATTGCAATCATTTAAGGAAAGTCTAGGAGCAAAACAGATAGGGAATCTGCCACCTGGGCGACTTCACTAAATGCAGATCAGTAGTGATTTATTGATTGAAAAGAAAGACGAGAGAAATATTCCTATTCAGCATAGCAAGTGATGCTGCCTGGGAGAGGTACTGGTCCTCCACTCCAGTTGTAATTTCAGGAACTTCGAACAGTGTGGTTACTAAACTTGGTATTACTAATGAATTACGAGGCACATGGCCCACGGTAGAACTTAAAGAAACAATGTTCAGTGGAAGAGAGAAGGAGGCCTCCACGAAATTTCTGATTTTAAAGCCTATTTCTACAATTTACTTATCAACAGGGGAAATTATTACATTAGACATCGCACTACTAAATTTAACACGCAACATTTTACAAGTACACTACAGCGATTTGAGATAGGCGCTGTGCGACTATAAAGTGGTAAGATGGGGTCAAATAGTTTCAGCGTTGGGGGCCTTATGCGTGGTAGTGTTATTATACACGTGAGTGGTGTGTACCAACCTACAGCACATATTTGTATTCGATGAGATCTTCAGAGAGCCAGTAAATACAAAATTTGACCATGGTTACTCGTGAGGAGTAGTTTTACGTGACTGTTGATATCACGATCATATCTAAGGGACCTCCCATTTACGTGGAATATGAACCATAGGGACGTGAAAAATCCTACATTTATTGGACGGGATTTGAACCACGATCACCTTGGCGAGAAGCTATTTGACACTACTACTGGGTTATTAAGTCCCTGCCAGAAGTGGGAGAAAATGAAACTTTACCTATGACTCCATCGTGGTATAAACGCTACACTGGCGAGAGATACGTGAATTATTCGAGTTCCAATTATAGAACACATCTACCAGAGGGCAACAATTTGTAGATTCAAGGGATCTAATAAGTGTGTGATACAATGAGTATACTTAAAAAGAAAGGTCACTGCAAAGTTAATACAGTGACTCATATAATTATTCGGACACGTTAGTAATTATAGTCTTTGCTACACACTGGCCCTATATTTCAGAGAAAATATCGTACACGCAAACTAGTTTCTGATAGAACCCAGTTTGACATATTCAACACGACGTTCAAATGTGTACTTTTAGAAAACAGGAGAGAACCAGGGACCACGGAACCTCAGAACGCAGTTAACGTGCTTCAACAAAATTATTCGGACAAAAGTCAGTTGCCGTGCAGAGGTCGTATGTAAAAGAGCCACGGACAGTGCGAACGTAAACATTCAGTGTGTTAGAGTGCTGTGTACAACGTAAGGGATAATGGGCCGCAGAGGAAGAGTGAGCACAATCGAACAGCGGCAGCTAGTAATTTTTCACAATGCTAAAGGTAAAAGTCGTCGTAAAATTGCTGAAATGTTACAAATGAAGGAAAGTACAGTCTCTGATATTGTCACAAGATTCCGGGAGGGAGATAGGATTGACATCTACCGCATACGGGATGTCCAAGAACTTTTTTCTGTGAGGTAAGAGTGTTATATCATCAGAAAAATGAAAAAGGCACCCAAGTTAAGTGCTCCAAAACTCGCTACGGAGATTGCCACAGACACCGGATAGAAAGTGCATCCCGAAACAATACGGAGAGTGCTCAGAAGAGGTAATTTTCACGGCCATGTTGCAAGAAGAAAGCCCTTCATAAATCAAGTAAATCGAAGAAAGAGAATGCTGTTTGCCAAGGAGCACGTTAAAGAAGACTATGAGTGGTGGAATGACGTTATATTTTCTGACGAGAGTAAATTTAACATATTTAAATCTGATGGGAGGTTAACAGTTTGGCGGTGTCCTAATATTGAGCTTCAAGACAAAAATCTGAAAGCAATTGTGGAGCATGGTGGTGGACATGTAATGGTGTGGGGGTGCATGTCGGCGAATGGAGTTGGTGAATTGGTTTTTATTGAGGGTAAAATGGACCACTTCCAATACCTTAAAATACTGAGGGACAATATGAAAAAGAGTGCCGAAAATATGGGGATTGGTGAACATTTTAAGTTTTATCAAGATAACCACCCAAAGCATATGGCCTGGAATGTAAGGATGTGGTTATTGTTTAATTGCGCAAAGGTGCTTCATCCTCCCCCTCAATCACCAGACTTGAATGAGATTGAGAATCTTTGGGACAAACTGGATAAAGAAATAAGGAAAACAACAATCACATCTAGAGAATAATTGAAGGATGGACTTGAAGAAGAGTGGCAGAAGTATCTCCCGATTACATCCGGAAATTAGTGGAGAGCATGCCAAGTCGACTCACGGAAGTAATTATAATGAAAGGAAAGCCCACCAGATACTGAACCCTTAGGACCATAAGTAAAACGGCAAGTGTCCGAATAATTTTGTGCAATATTGGTTTTGATTTTGATTTTGTTTTTAATGATTATATTTTCATTGAACGTGTTCATTAGAAGAATGATGGATTTTTAGCTTTATTATTCCATACAGAAACTTGTATCTAATTTATATGAGTGCTTTATTATTACTGAAATCACTAATACAAAGGAAACTATAATAAATCATGTCTGTCCGAATAATTATGCGAGTCACTGTTCTAGCGACGTAGTGACCTTCAAAGGTGACACATCACAAAGGAAGTGAAAGTAGATGGACATTTCACACATGTCACACCATTACCCTGCGCGTGGGTCATGTGTAGATAAGTGGCTGATACACCTCATTGAAAACACTGGCTTTCCAGATTACTGTTAGCCAGCCAGTTCTCAGTGTGTGACGACATCCTCAGTCGTATCACTCGTCCCCCGAGCCACGAGCTTAGTAAACCCTGTTCCAGCCCTCAGTCCAGAATTGAAATCCTAGGACAGGCTGCAAGTCGAACCTGGGGCCTCCGGGTATGTGGCAGACATGCTATTCTTACACCACTGGACACGACGGAGGTGGGATGTTGGAACCTGCGTGTACATGAGGTATCTGAAAGCACAAACAGGTAACCCTTCGTGAGAACTGTTATATTAGGAGCGAAACAACATGTGAACCTATGACTGTAAGCGACTTGCCGACGTGGAATTTCTAGTGTAGCTGTAAGCCTTCATTTAGGAGATGATGGGGTCGAACCCCAACGTTGACAGCCCTGAAGATGGCTTTCTATGGTTTCCCATCTTCACACTAGGCAAATGCCGGGTTGTACCTTAAATAAGGCCACGGCCGCCACTTTCCTAGTCCCAGCACATTGCTATACTGGCATCGCCAGAAACTTGTTAGAGTTAGTATAATAGGAATCCATGGTATCTTCCTCTCGCTATGTTCTTTAATGTCCTTCACGCTCGTCCATCCCGCGATTGTTTCAGTAAATGTAAAATTGTGACCTGCTGTTCTAACGTGTAAAAATACCAACAACACTTCCGTAAAAGTAAAAGATCAAATTCCTCTTAATAAATGTGGAAACATAGTTAAGTAGTAGAATATAGCTGCCTACTCGATTCTTATTATATAATACGAAGGCTATGCAATAAGGAATGTAGCAAAATCTCTCATGGTATAAACTTTACGTAACTTCTAAACACATGATTGCCCCTCTCTGGCATACAAACAAACATGAAAATTGTCACTAAATTAGGAGAGCTGAAACAAGTCGTAATTTCTCATGTAAAATTCGGGATTATACTTCTTTGGCTGGATTCGAAACTTTGCCAGAGCGTAGGACTTACATAAATAGTAAAATCTAGACCTTAAATTCAGAACTGCAGATTCGCTAGTTTGTCTCGGGAGGTTTTACGTCTCACTAATTATTTTTACGGTTTTCGGAGACGCGAAGGTACCCGAAATTATGTCTCGCAGAAGTTCTTTCAAGTGTCGATATATCTATCGACACGAGGCAGGAGTATTTCAGAACCTTCAAATACTATCGGACCGACTCGTGATCGAACCCACCACGTTGAGATCAGAAAGACAAAATTCAACCGTCTGAGACACTTAGCCCAGCTTCAACGTTGCATCTCAGGCAACAATTACAAGGGAATTTCGAGTACTGGGGAATCACGGATCTTATATAAATGTTGCACATATGGCAACGATTTTTGCGCCTTTTTCTTTTAGTATTATTGGCAAGAGGAAGGAATCTGGAAGGCTGTGATGTAATCCGTCAGTTAGAGAAGACATATCTTCTTGACAGTTGCGAGGATGTGGTGGCGGTGATTATTGTTTTAAGAAGAGGCACAACTTGGTAACTATCCTCTCTTATCACTAATGCAAGAGGTCCTACTCTCTTGGAATGAGGGTACCGGCAAAGGAAAGGGCACAATGGGCGTGAAAATTAATAACGTTCTAGGCCTCATAACCCTACTACCGTTGGCCTCGGAAGTAAGTTCAAGGGAGTTCGGATAGAAAATATGAGAGTAAGAGGCGTGGTACAAGAAATTGGGAGCATTGTGAGGCCCAGATAGGAGCCCCATGGTCTCCAAACCACTCTCGAAAGATAAGAATCCCTCGGGTTTCACCTCTTAAGTCAGACAGGAGATATGGTGAATATATTATAACACACCAAATTACAGGAGGGGTATATGGAGGATAAAAATGTTATTTCATCTTCAGTTTAATCATTACATATTTACACAGCGCGCACTTTGCTACATTTTATTCAAACATCTCAATGGTATACGCCCATTAAGTGTCCTGGCCTGTCCGGATGATTGCTTCCCAGCAAGATGGCCTGTAAATACTGGAGTGTTACGTGGTCAGCGTAACAACTTCTTTAGTCGTATTGTTGGCTTTCTTGACTGATCCCACTGCCTCTCACATTAGACAGTCTCTTAGTTGAATTCACTGGGCTGAGTAAACCCAATTCTAGCCCTCCGCTCAGGATTAAATACCTTGGATGAGCAGGAAATCGAACCCAGATCCCTAACCCTATACCACACAGTTGGCGTACTGCAATTTATACTTACAATGTCTAAAAGAAAAGAAGAATATTTTACACTTATATGTTGATGATTAATTTCTTTACACGTCATATCCGTGATCAAGTTTGGATATTTTCCTGTCCGTGTTTCTAGCATGGAGCTTTGTCTTCGGCGTTGCATGTCACAATATCGTCGAAGCTTCAGAATGACCTTTCATGAATCTCTTATGGGACGAGTTGAAAATGCTATAAATTAAATATTGAGCCCGACGAACTGAGCGCTCTGAAAAGTCGGTCGACAACAAGCCTGTACTGTCTTACTCAATAATTTGTAAGAAGCAACCGACAAGCGGTGTAGTTCCCACTAGAGAATGATCGACTGCGTAGCACTCCCATGCTCACACTTGTAGGAACGAAACCTGGCAAAGTCGGTTAAAATTTAAAGGTGCTTAAATGCCAAAGACACTTGTATGTAGATATACTGTCACATTAAAGAAGCCCTTTTCGGAGCAAAGTTCGGCCACTTTGACGTTACTTAATATCTACAGTATTTGAAGGGATGTGAGACACCGGTCACTATTATCAATATCAGAGAAAATTACGGAAAGATGGGCAAAGAGTAATAAAAATGAATAACATTTTCAACATTGCTCTCCAGAATGTTGTCGTAGCATGTTTGCTATTGGTATATTTTATTCGCACAATGCCTTTGCTTTAGATGGTTTCCCTTAAAGAAGAATAATTTTAAAATAGAATTTCTTGGTATAATCTGGTTGGTGGATATGCCAAGGTAACACTCTAATAACATGTGTTTTGTAAAATTTTATTATTTTGAGGTAGGTGTGAAAGTAAATGGAGTCGTCATAAACAATATTAGACATGCAGATGACACATTAATTATATGTGACACAATTGAAGGTCTTCATGAGCTGCTTAGTAGAATTCATGTCAGTGGATTAAGATAGGATCTGAACATCAATACCACGAAAACCAAGTTCATGGTATGTAGGAGAATCAGCCATCAGCCTCCATTTCATTAATTAATAAAAAGAGAAACAGTAAGTCAATAAACATACCTTGGGAGTACCATAACAGAATACGTGGACCCTGAACAAAAGATCAGAAGCCCTATTGAGATTTCTAACTCCTCTTTCCAAAAGATGACGTCATCCTTTTGCTATGTTAATCAAAACAGTCAATCAAACAATCACTACCGATCTGCATTTAGGGCAGTCGCCCAGGTGGCAGATTCCCTATCTGTTGTTTTCCTAGCCTTTTCTGAAATGATAGCAGAGAAAATGGAAAATTATTGAACATTTCCCTTGGTAAGTTATTCCAATCCCTAACTACCCTTCCTATAAACGAATATTTGCCCCAATCTGTCCTCTTGAATTCCAACTTTAGCTTCATATTGTGATCTTTCCTACTTTTAAAGACACCACTCAAACTTATCCGTCTACTGATGTCCTCCCACGCCATCTCTCCGCTGACAGCTCGAAATATACCACTTATGCGAGCAGCTCGTCTCCTTTCTCCCAACTCTTCCCAGCCTAAATTTGGCAACATGTTTGTAACGCTACTCTTTTGTCGGAAATCACCCAGAACAAATCGAGCTGCTTTTCTTTGGATTTTTTCCAGTTCTTGAATCAAGTAATCCTGGTGAGGGTCCCATACACTGGAACCATACTCTAGTTGGGGTCTTACCAGAGACTTATATGCCCTCTCTTTACATCCTTACTACAACCCCTAAATACCCTCATAACCATGTGCAGAGATCTGTACCCTTTATTTACAATCATATTTATGTGATTACTCCTTTTCTTATATTGACACCTACGTACTTACAATGATCCCAAAAAGGAACTTTCACTCCCATCAACGCAGTAATTAAAACTGAGAGGACTTTTCCTATTTGTGAAACTCACAACCTGACATTTAACCCCGTTTATCATCATACCATTGCCCACCGTCCATCTCACAACACTATCGAGGTCACCCTGCAGTCGCTCACAATCTTGTAACTTATTTATTACTCTGTACAGAATAACATCATCTGCAAACAGCCTTATCTCTGATTCCACTTCTTTACACATATCATTGATATATAAGAATACATAAAGGTCCAATAATACTGCCTTGAGGAATTCCCCTCTTAATTATTACAGGGTCAGATAAAGCTTTGCCTACTCTAATTCTCTGAGTTCTATTTTCTAGAAATATAGCCACCCATTCAGTCACTCTTTTTTTCTAGTCCAATAGCACTCATTTTTGCCAGTAGTCTTCCATGATCTGCCCTATCAAATGCCTTAGATAGGTCGATCGCAATACAGTCCATTTGGCCTCCTGAATCCAGGATATCTGCTATATCTTGCTGAAATCCTACAAGCTGAGCTTCAGTGGAGTACCCTTTCCTAAACCCAAACTGCCTTCTGTCAAACCAGTTATTAATGCTTTCCCAAAGCTTACATACAATGCATGTTAAAGTGACTGGCCTGTAATTTTCAGCTTTATGTCTATCACCCTTTCCTTCATACACAGGGGCTACTATAGCAACTCTCCATTCATCTGGTACAGCTCCGCCGCCCAAACAATAATCAAATAAGTACTTCAGATATGGTACTATATCCCAACTAATTGCCTTATCAATTCCAGCCGCTTTCCTAGTTTTCAACTGTTGTATCTTATTATAAATGTCATTGTTATCGTATGTAAATTTTAATACTTCTTTAGCCTTAGTCTCCTCCTCTGTCTGGACATTATCCTTGTAACCAACAATCTTTACATACTGCTGACTGAATACTTCTGCCTTTTGAAGATCCTCACATACACACTCCCCTTGTTAATTAATTATTCCTGGAATGTCTTGGAACCTGTTTCTGGCTTAAAATACCTATACATACCCTTCCACTTTTCACTAAAATTTGTATGACCGCCAATTATGCTTGCCATCATGTTATCCTTAGCTGCCTTCTTTGCTAGATTCAATTCTCTAGTAAGTTCCTTCATTTTCTCCTTACTTCCACAGCCATTTCTATCTCCATTTCTTTCCAGTTTGCACCTCCTTCTTAGTCTCTTTATTTCTCTATTATAATAAGGTGGGTCTTTACCATTCCTTACCACCCTTAAGGGTACAAACCTGTTTTCGCATTCCTCAACAATTTCTTTAAACACATCCCAGAGTCTGTTTACATTTTTATTTACCGTTTTCCACCGATCATAGTTACTTTTTAGAAACTGCCTCATGCCTTCTTTATCAGCCATATGTTACTGCCTAATAGTCCTACTTTTAAGACCTTCCTTTCTATCACATTTATTTTTAACTACGACAGAAACAGCTTCGTGATCACTAATACAGTCTATTACTTCAGTTTCTCCATACAGCTCATATAGTTTTACCAGCACCACATCCATTATATTCTTCCCTCTAGTTGGTTCCATCACTTTCTCAATAAGCTGCCCTTCCCACATTAACTTATTTGCCATTTGTTGTTCATGCTTCCTGTCGTTCGCATTACATTCCCAATTGACATTTGGTATATTGAGATCACCTGCTACTAATCACATTCCTTTCCATATCATTTCCAACATAGCTGATTATCTTATCAAATAATTCTGAATCAGCGTCAGCACTACCCTTTCCCGGTCTGTGCACTCCAAATATATCAAGTTGCCTATTATCTTTAGAGATGATCCTTACATCCAGAATTTCATGTTTTTCATCATTAACTTTTTCGTAGCTTACAAATGCTTCTTTCACCAGAATGAATACTCCCTCTCCTACCATTCCTATCTCTACGATACACACTCCAGTTCCGTGAGGATATTTCTGCATACATTACATTATTTCTCAGCCATGATTCAACTCCTATTACAATATCTGGTAAGTATATATCTATTAAATTACTTAAATCCATTCCTTTGCTTTCAATACTTCTACAGTTGAGCACTAACCTTTTTATGTCATCTCTACTTGATTTCCAGCTCCCTGTTCCCTTGACACCGCTCCCTAGGCCACCCCGTTTCCCTGAATGTACCTCCCTATTACCCTTCTAAACAAATTCCTTAACTTGTATGTACCACTGCGGTTTAAGTGAAGGCCATCTGAGCGCAGATCCTTGTCTCCTACCCACCCATTAGGACCTAGAAATCTCACTCCCACTTCCCACATACCCACTCCATAGTCTCATTTAAATCCCTAATCACCTTCCAGTTGGTATCCCTCCTACACAGTATTCCATTGATAACAATCTCCGCTTCCTTAAACTTCACCCGTGTTTCATTTACCAGATCCCACACATCCCCAACTATGTTGGTACTTATACCTGCTTTATCTTACGTTGTTAGTACCAACGTGAAACACTACCACCTTCTCCTTTCCCTCTTCCTTCTCTTCTACTTTCCTCAACATCTGCCTCAACATAATTCCTGGATAACACTCTATGCTGGTTCCCTTTCCTCCACACACTTTCCCCACATGTCTAACGATGGAATCCCCCATGACCAGAGCCTCAACCCTACCCACCTCATTTGATCCCCTCCCCTCCTGATCAGCCCTATCTTCTCTCGCTGCTGCAGAAGCTACTTCCTCCTCCCTTTTCTCCCTCCCATGACCCTGTTCCACCCCAAAACATTATCGCAATCTTTTGAAATGTTACATGTGATTAACACTGCTCTATGGAGTAGATGCCCGATCTGTCAAAGCTTTCTTTTTGAGCAGATTAGAGGCCTTTAAAATGTGGTTAGGTTGAAGAATGCTCAGAACACCCTGGACAGATTTTTTAACAGATATTGAAGTGTCAAGAAGAGCTAGATCAGAGCGAGAGCAAGCAAACATCATCAAAGCCAGGAAAACAGCTTATTTAGGCCATGTTCTACGAGGTAGCAAGTACAGTACCTGATATTACAAAGCGAAGAGCTGGTAGACCAACCATGGCATTGCTCCAAAACATCAAAGACTGGACTGACTTCACTAACACCGAACAACTCTTCAGGTTAGCTAAAGAAAGGGGGACTTTGTCTGAGGTGATCGCCAATGTCTATGGGACTGGATATGGCACTTGAAGAAGAAGAATTTGGTTTATTTTCTCGACGAATATTCCTCTTGTTTATTAACTTAAATAATTCTTTGAAATATTTCATACTTTCTACTGGAACATAAATGTATAATCCTGTATGTATAATAATGGACATTACACAAATTACGAAATCAGATGCTGGTAAAAGTGTGTCTCAACTCTCTGAAAAACATTGGAGAACACAACAATACAAATTTATTATGGGATTCCGGATCACAGAGGCATGAGTTATTGAGAAAAGTTAAGAAACTTGGTGGTAATAGACCAGCATTAGACTCTCAGAAGATCTTGGAATACCGAATTCCTCCCTCAGAGAAGCATATTGTCCTAAGGACAAATACTATATAGGCTGGAAAACAACCACCGATATAAAACATGAATAAGTGTTCGGCAAAGGACCGAGTAAGAAAGAAGCTAGAATTGTGAAAGAAATCAGACGAGATCTATGGTACCTTTCCTCACTGCACATGTCCCTCTGAAGAAGCACTTAAACAAGATATCAATCTTCAAGTACAAAATAGACTCCCTTCGTGTGGAAAGGAAACCGAGACTGTGCATCATATAACTTCCTCCCGGGAGATCCTAGCCCGTAGTCATACGGACCTAAGGACTTCAATATAGACTCAAATGGTAGCGTGATATCAGAATACCAATATACTCTTCTTTCGTGTTTGTAACATTTGCGTCAATCCAAAATATTTGATAAATGTATTTACCTGAGCAGGGAATCCTGGGGTGTGTTTCTATCAATCACAGCTGGGAAAAGTTCTTGATAGTTTACCTAAGATGTATTACACCCGCTTGCAGAAGAAGAAATATACACATGTGAACGTGCTCTTTCTTTCTTAATTTCTTTTTTCCTTCCTTCCTTCCTTCCTTCCTTCCTTCCTTCCTTCCTTCCTTCCTTCATTCCTTCCTTTTTCTTATATATTTCTATGGTTTAAGTTCCTTAAGTATTGATAGAAGAGGGAAATTATATCGTACACTCTACTTCATACGCCCATGGGTGCTAAACAAAGAGGCTGGGTGATATGCTTAGCTCACATATAATACAATTATGGTGGAATCAGGCTCGGACACGCTTCTGATTTATATAATTACAAAAGGCTAATTTCGGGGAGAAAAATTCGTATTCCAACTGTCTAGCATAAAACCTTTGAGGTATATCAGACTGGATCCGTGATTTTGAATATAATGTATCGCCAAAAATATATGCACTAAATGAATCTGACATCATGCGGTTCACGCATAGGAGGAGCACATGATGCATCATCTTACTCCTTCGATCAATAAATTAGGCCTTTGTAGTAGGTGGTCCCAATATTACACAAGCGTTCAGTTGTGGTCCGGAGTACATTAGTGTGTGGAGGATTGCATGATCACTGTTCCCAAGAAGCGACTGTTCACAGTTCATGGAATATTTCTTTGTTTGAATTTCAGGTATGAGGGTACTACCTAAATCTAACGCCGTGCAGACAATACTGTGTATTTTGTACGTCAGTTTGGATCTCCTATACATCTTAGTACATTGTCAAAATTACTTATCATCACAGCTTAATAATTTAAATTTATTTAACTGTATTGTTATATTTAATAAAATGTTTACACCTTCATCTAATTTATAATGACCAGAGTTTCATCATTGTATATTCAGCAGGCACTAACCTGTCCAATTAAACGAGAATTCCGCACTGGTGGAAGTAGGTGTGGCTGAAGAGTTGCCCATACTACAGGCATTCCGAAGTATATTTCGCCAACTTTGAAGCTCCTCAATTCGCGTCGCGAAACGCTCCGAAATGCAGTGCTACGTATGTATTCGTTTCCACATATGAGCAATGAAATGACAACGCTTCCCCAGAGAGGCAGTTAATTACGTTGTGAGTGAAACCCAGTGTGCCTCTCCAGAAATGGATTTCATTTCCTCCAGTTTCAGACGAGGAAATGAACTTTTGTCTTTCCGAGTAAACTGGACAAGCCTGTACTGCATCGTCGAGGAGGTAGATGATGATACAAAAATAGTGGAGGTCCATGTTTGAGGCCACCGAGATCGTCCTATTTAACAAATTACAAGGGAATTTCGAGTACTGAAGAATCACGGATCTTGTATAAATTTTGCACATATGGCAACGATTTTTTCACCTTCTTCTTTTAGTATTGTTTGCAAGAGGAAGGAATCTGCAAGGCTGTGGTGTCATCCGACAGTTAGAAAAATGTTTGTAGAATCGAGTAATCACTTTCATTTCATCTATTGTTGTGACACAAGGAGTGGTGGACTGTTGGCTATTTCCAGATTCCCTCGAAATGGCTGCTTCGCGTAATTAGGATATCAAATTTATAAATTCAGTTGTTTCATTAGATTATGTTTACAATAGTGTTGTGCATACCTCATTAGATATGTTGTAAGCATGTGGAATAGTACCTGCGCACAATGCTGCATTAATGCTTGTTGATTCCTTAGCTTTACCACATGGCAACGCGTTTATATTCAATAAAATTGCTGCAGCTGTCAGATCATGTTACTTTATCGTAATTCATACATCTTATTTTCAGGAACGGATTTTCCCTTTCAAAATCACTGGATATATTACTGACTAAAGATCTCGATGGTGATATTTTTGTGGAACCCCCCTTCCCCCGATGGAAGTGTATTTACAGATGAGGACTCTGTTAAGACGATGGGGCTTATTGACAATCTCAGCTCTCGACAGTTATGTGTCGGTGCTGAAATAAAGCTTGTAAATAATGAAAGAATTGAGATTAGTTACGATGATGAAGGTGTGTTACCAGAGGACGAAGTGCCTTTCGTGACTACTAATGCAAGATCTCTTTTAATACCCGAAACTGCAAAAGAGCTAGTGCTACTAGATGAGATGCCAGAGTAGAAAAGGAATCTACAGTCAATTTATACGTGGACAATCTATTCAGTGGCGCAGCGTTGTTCTCGTATCTGAGCTTTCTTGGATATTCTGCTGTTGGGACTATCAGATAAAACAGAATTCCTAAGAAATGCCAAATGACAAGCAAAGCTCGTTTTCCAAAGAGAAAGGGATTCATTTGAGACAGCTATAGAAATTATTGATGGCCACCTCTACGTAAGGTGGGTGGATAATGCCATCGTCACAATGCTGTCTACATCATGTGGCACCCAAGAATTGGTTCCAGTGAAGAGATTTTCTAAGCATCTGAAATGAACGGTAAAGGTTGGAAGACGTAAACTGATTTCCAAATACAATCCTGTCATGGGCGTAACCGATACAGTGGACCAAAATGTTGGCTATTATCGGGTCGGTACTCGAGACAAAAAAATGGTACTGGTCCCTTTTTATGTGGATGTAGCTATGCAAAATAGCTGGCTACTGTATAAGAAACCTAAGAATCAGAACGTACCGCAATTAGAATTCAGGAGGGAAGTAGTCAGCGTGTACCTGAGAAGGTATAAAGTGTTGCCTAGTGGTCCTAGAAGGCCATATCGTTGTGTAGAATCTTCGTCACACTGCCGTGTATCAGGTGGACTAACGTATGATGGGACTGATCGTCTTGTCCAGCACACTCCAGAAAAGAAAAGAAAAAAAGATGTGTGCGAACCATTCTTGTTATTCTATTGTCAGAACAATGTGCTCCAAGTGTGATTTTGGGCTCTGTATTTACTGCTTCAATGCCATCCATAGAAGACAGTAAAAGACTGGCATTCCTTATCCCTGTGCTAACGCCCAGAAAATATTGACTACTGTAGTTATTCTATAGTGTGTAACTACATCTAAAGTTCTTTGGTTCTTCGTTTTCTTATGTTTGATTTTATTATATTCCAGTAAGTGTTTTGTTTTGACAGGCAACAAACGATACATATGTCTCTCTGTACGCAAATGCATATTTTGCTTTGTTCAGTAATTCCCCTTTTTTTGCTATTTGCTTTACGTCGCACCGACACAGATAGGTCTTTGGCGACGATGGGATAGGAAAGGTCTAGGAATGGGAAGGAAGCGGCCGTGGCCTTAATCAAGGTACAACCAGGTGTGAAAATGGGAAACCACGGAAAACCATCTTCAGGGCTGCCGACAGTGGGGTTCGAACTCACTATCTCCCGATTACTGGATACTGGCCGCACATAAGCGACTGTAGCTATCGATCTCGGTAATTCCCCTTTTTTGCTGTGATATGAATAAAAAGTGATATTTCATATTCTTACAACAAATAATACTAAGATTTTTCAACATTGTTACTGTACGACAAGGGCTGCCTGGCCAAGGCGGTAAAGGCGTGCTCGGCTCGCCCGGAAGGACGTGGGTTCGAATCCCCGTCAGGAAGTCATAAAATTTAAGAAACGAGATTTCCACTTCCGGAGGTGCACATGGCCCTGAGGTTCACTCAGCCTACACCAAAAATGAGTACCAGGTTAATTCCTGGGGTAAAGGCGGCCAGGCGCAGAGCTAACCACTCTACCCCTTCAAGTGCCGAGGTTACGGATAGTGGAAGACTTTACCTTCCATCCCTCCAAGGGCCTTAATAGCCTGTACGGAGGTGACTTTGCTTTGCTTTTTCTTTACTGTACGACAAACAAAAAACTATTTTGTAACCTAAATTATCCTTACAAACTCATTGTTAAAAAACAGGTAGTGCAAACACCGAGCGTTGCCATATGGTAACATCACATATCTTATGACCTAGCGGTCCCAAAATACTGAAACTTGTTTCATTAGTTTATTTTAGTCTCAAACATGCGATAAAACATAATAAATATAATAATCTCAGAAAAAGATTAATTCCGGCGCTAATGGATTGAGCCAAGTATAACACAACGGCCAACTCATGCGACCTACAGAAAGCGTTATTTAGCGTGCTTGGCTACGCACGACTGTGGCGCGTGCTGGGTTCACTCATCGAGAGCCTGCTCCACTGATATTCCCTTTTATTCCGTTAAAAGTTGCGTAGCACGTCGCGAAAATGATGTAGCGACAATAAGAGAAATAATTTAATTCTTTCTTTGATTGTGGGTCAGTAAAGGCAACAGAATAAAGCTGTTATGGTGAAAATAAATGTTCATCAGCACAATAAGGGACGTTATTCATGAAAGCATGTTATTGCTTGTAGTTTCTGCAACGATGATGCTCATGGTAGAAATTGTGAAAGCACAAAGTCATTCTACACCAACCACACTTACCGAAGCCAGGATAAGGGCAAGTGCGATATTTTAAGTTACCGCTGTCAAAACAATATTGCACAGGATGACCAATGGCTCACGGTGTTTTGGACGTGTACATGTGACGAAAATTAGGTGACGACATTCGGTGGCATGTCAAAGACTTTAATTTTCAAAATGGTGCTTCTCTGCGCCAAAACAATATCCAAATTGCCAGATAATTTACGTACAATGCCCTTCCATATTCTAAGCCCTTATACGTTTATTGGTTGACAGAAAGGTGGCACCAAGAAGATCATCATCAGCTGTACGTTATGACCAAAAATATGGCTTCCGATTGAGGTAGCTAAATAAAATTCAGGAAACTCAATCGTCAAAAATACCAGCGTTTCGCCCCAGTGCGCCATGGGCTCATCAGTAGGATAGCACACCTGTCCAAGACACTGGCCGGCTAGAGAGTCCACTGAAAGCTATCATGTGATAAGCACAAATGCAGTGACGACGTGTTAAGGGAAAATTACATCACCACTTGCAGTAACATATGGTGCAACTGTGTATGGCGGACACTACAGATAGATCTTTTTCCCTTTCTTCCCAATCTGATCACTGTTACACACGTTCTTGGGGCCGTAGGACTCTATAACATATTTAACTTCTTTTACGAATATTTCTGCTGTTGGCGTGGTTTCTATTTCTCTGTTGGTCTTCTTTTTCGTATTTACAGACGTTATTTTCAGCGACACAATACCATTGCGCTTCTTGTGCCCACGTGTCACATGTTTTCAACCCCACGGATTGCTCTTCATGAGTAACTTGTGTAGCCCACTGCTAGATGGTCACATTGTGAAATATTTAATTATCTTGATGGGCAAAATCATTTTTCTGATAGTACGTGCTCTTGCTCTCAATTCACGTCCCCCTGTTCTTTATTTGGTTTTCCTACAAATATAAATCGTTTTTGTTTTTGACACGATGGAAGTTTTCTTTCACCGACGAAAGCGAAAGCGGGTTCCGCTTACCACTTCTCCAATAATGAACAGCCTTCATTTTATAGTGAATATCAATAAGTTCATCGTTAGCGTTCATTCACTGCTTGGCTAATACCTTCTACCAAATATTCGTCATCGGAATAGTTTGCTTCTGAATCATGTGACATGTCATTTGAGGCGAAAGTGAGACAAGGCATGCTGTCCACGTAACCGTTATCATTTTCAAGGCAACTTCTGATGACATCTGTAAATATCAGTTCGTAAGAAGTTAAACTCAAGCTTTGAAACAGATGCAACCGACAAATCAACATACCGTCAATAGCGTCCAGCACATCATGTGCCTGAATGTTGAGAGGCTAAAGGTGGAAACAAACTATAGTAGGCGCACCTTTTAGTGATACATGGACACCCTAGTGCTGAATCGGTCGACCTCGGTTATCTTCGAGATTTGTATTGGCAACCTTTGAAACACAAACTATGAATCGCTTATGCATCGCTGTGCGACATCTGGCGTACACTTTACGTGCTAGTACTGTTGTTTCCACAGCAAAGCCAAACCGTAGAACTCATGCTAGGAATAAGATTCGCATCGAGAAATGTTATATAATGTGTGTGTGACACAGTTGTTGGCTTAAGACAATAGAGGTTTAGAAAATTCATATCGATCGATCATATTATCGATTCAATTCAGATTTCATTTCCATTCAGTTGGCAGTATTGCCGGAACCGGGAGAGCTCCCTCCTTACTCCTCACCCCTGTACAAAAATCAATCACTAAAAAGTGTGCGTATTAATACTGTCACTTCACGTAAGTTCGCGCTTACGCTGACGCAGTCGAACATGTCCAGAAAGATGTGACAGGCCTTTTCCACACTGTACGAAACGTAGAGCGATCACACTGCACTCACTTCACGGCTTTTGACGTCGGCTGATATCGTTATGACGTAGAATCTGGTGACAGCGCTTCTCTCGCGGAGCACATTTTTCTGCTCTAGCACATTTAATGAATCTTAACGACGTAACTGTTTCCTAACCTGAAAGTTGGTTTAGTAAGAGAACTTTTCGAGTGATCTATCACTTTTATTTAACTTCAGTGTTAGGAGTTTTCTTTAAACGCATAATGAATTAATGTTTTCCTGCATTTTTGTTTTGTTTTGTTCCTTCAGAAGGATGTAACGTAAGATCCCCTCGGATCAAGTGTTGTTGGTTCATTCTGAACAAGATCAGTCTAGAGAGGTCAAGACACGAATGTTACTTATCGAGCCGCCATATTGAGTCTTTAAGTGAGCGTAACCAAATGCAAGTGTATTCGAATTTAAAGGATTTAAGCACGAAACATTGAAATAAAAAGAAACGAACAACTATTTTTCATGTAGAATTTAACTGGACATCTATTGTCCATACATATAAATGTATTGCACGTACATGACATGAATACATTCACAGCTATCTGAGTAGGAAGATAATTAATAGAAACAAAATTTCATTTTTTGAGAAATAAGAATCATCAGAAGTGCTCAAGTATACTCTTTTACTTCTACACAACTTGGTCTTACTGCGGTTCTTATTAATATCATCTGTCAAAATATGTAACCTTATTGACAGAAACATAGAAATCTGTACGGTACCCTGGTTATATTATGAATACATGAAATATTGAACATAAAGTACTTAAAGACGTAGTAAATTACCATCGACATTTCCTTTGTTAAGAAAGTAGTTGCCGGTACTGCGTTTCTAAAAGGTTACTTCAGCATGTTGACAAACAATGAATGCCTCTTGAGTTAAGTACGTTAAATTATGTTTGCTAACTGTTGTTATTCATTCACTTGGTAAATTCGTTGGGTTCTGATACAAAACTACATTTTCATATATACAACAAGAGTGATGTTCTTAGCTACTCTAACTAGTTTATGTATAATCCATGCAGCTAAATAGTACAAAGGACTGGTGGTGGTTTGTTTTAAGAGGAAGTACAACTGGACAACCATCCGCTATTAACACTAGAGGGAAAAAAATAAAGGGATACGGCACTTCGAAAAGTGAAAGTATCGGTTAAAAAATACGGATGCCACGAATTTCGTAAAAATAAAAAACTCCCTAGGCTTCTACTGCTCTAATACCGTCAGGGTCAGAAAAGAACAAGAATTGACGAAGGGAGGTCGGATAGGATAGAAAAGTGAGGGGCCAGGCAAGTAATTGGAAGCAATGCCAGGACTCAACTAAGGGCCCCGTAGTCGCAAACCACGCTCCCAAGTTAAGAGTTCCTGGGCCCTTTCTTTTCTGCTAGTGGCTTTACGTCGCCCCGACACAGATAGGTCTTATGGCGAAGATGGGATAGGAAGTGACTTGGATGGAAGCGGCCCTGGCCTTAATTAAGGTACAGCCCCAGCATTTGCCTGGTGTGAAAATGGGAAACCACGGAAAACCATCTTCAGGGCTGCCGACAGTGGGGATCGAACCCACTATCTCCTGGATGCGAGCTCACAGCTGCGCGTTCCTAACCGCCCGGTAACGGGTAAGAAGGCGGGGGTTTGAAAAAGGATTTGAATTACTTTTGTGAGGATACTTATATCTCAAAAAATGAAGATGTTGCAGACGTGAACATTAGTATTTGGAATCTCCTTAAAAAAAAAGGAAACACGCATTTTTTTTTCGGAAAATCGACGTAAAGGGTGGGGGTTGAAAATAAGTATATAAGGAGTTGAAATATGTTTATGAGGATACTTTATCTTAAAAACTGAATCTGTAACAGACGTTATAAGTTGGTATTTTGAATTTCTTTTCAAAATAAAGAAACACGTATTTTTTTGTTTTTTGGAAGTCTACTTAAGGCGGAAGAGGGGTGAAAAGAAGTGAGGAAGTTGAATTATTTTTATGAGTATACATTTATCTCAAAAACTGAAGGTGTTACAGATGTACAGACATGAAAACTGGTATTTGTAATCTCCTTTAAAAATAATGAAACACGTATTTTCTTGTTTTCGGAAAATTCAGTAATGGTGCTGAAAAGAATTGGAAAAGCAGGTGAATTTTTAAAATAAGTACCGGTATATCTACATTATATGTCAAAAACTTAACATGTTAGAGACAAGAAACTTGGAATTTGGAAAGTCCTTTAAAAATACAGGAACATGTACCTTTTTGTTTTCGGAGGAGGCACTTAACCGGGGGTGAAAAGAAGTGAAAAAAGAGTTGAATTATTTTTATGAGGATACTTATATCTTAAAAACTGAAAATGTTACAGATGTGAAAATTGGTATTTGGAATCTCCTTTAAAAATAAAGGAGCATGTATTTTTGTTTTCAGAAAATACACTTAAATGGGGCTGCGGGTGGGGGAAGGACTGATCAAGGAGTTGAATGCTTTGTATGGGGATACTTATGTATATCTCAAAAACTGAAGATGTTACAGATGTGGGAATAGGTATTTGGAATCTCCTTTAAAAAAAGAAACATGTATTTATTTTTCCGACTTGAGAGAAGACGTTTCTCACATGCACAGTTCTATGTCGCATGGTCGTCTTAGATCAAAAAAAGTAATACCACAAACATGGTTTACAAAGAGTTTCTGGGGTAAATGAAACTCAATTTTTGGGTGAGCTTTTATACTTTAGGAATTTTCAGATAATGTCTTCGTACAATGCCGAGGCCGCCTCTGTGGTGTAGTGGTTAGTGTGATTAGCTGCCACCCCCGGAGGCCCGGGTTCGATTCCCGGCTCTGCCACGAAATTTGAAAAGTGGTATGAGGGCTGGAACGGGGTCCACTCAGCCTTGGGAGGTCAACTGAGTAGAGGTGGGTTCGATTCCCACCTCAGCCATCCTCGAAGTGGTTTTCCGTGGTTTCCCAGTTCTCCTCCAGGCGAATGCCGGGATGGTACCTAACATAAGGCCACGGCCGTTTCCTTCCCTCTTCCTTGCCTATCCCTTCCAATCTTCCCATCCCTCCACAAGGCCCCTGTTCAGCATAGCAGGTGAGGCCGCCTGGGCGAGGTACTGGTCATTCTCCCCAGTTGTATCCCCGACCAAGAGTCTGAAGCTCCAGGACACTGCCCTTGAGGCGGTAGAGGTGGGATCCCTCGCTGTGTCCGAGGGAAAAGCCGACCCTGGAGAGTAAACAGATGATGATGATGACAATGCCGAGGAACGATTACTTTGATCAAATTACGAAATCCACGCGAGCGAAGGCGCGGGTAATTGCTAGTATATATATGAAAAACCTACAACCTATTTTCCAGTCAATGACCGGGTCAGGGATGGGATGAATGAAGCCCCCAACTTGCAGCGAGGATATGAATTGTGCCGGCTGCCGAGGCCTGTCGCACTCCTCTGGACCAATGATTAATGACTGACAGATGAAATGAAATGATAGTGGAGAGTGTTGCTGGAATGAAAAATGACAGGGAAAACCGGAGTACCCGAAGAAAAACTTGTCCCGCTCCCGTTTTGTCTAGCACAAATCTCACATGGAGTGACCGGGATCTGAACCACGGTATCCAGCGGTGAGAGGCCGACGCGCTGCCGCCTGAGCCACGGAGGCCCCTATATATAAAATGAGAGAGAGAGACTTTATTTTTTTAATCTAATGCTTTGTAGGCAGAGAAATATACCGGCGAGGGCTGCCTGGTTTAGATTAAGAAAGTTTACGTTCTCAGTCCAAATAATAATAGTAAAGATGATAACTAGATAGTAATTAAAATGCAACAATGTATATGCGTCACTGTAGATAGAAATTCGAACTCTGTTTTCATTTAACAGAATCGCATCCTTACAAATAAGTGCAATCACGCATAGTGGGACATGATATACCCAATCCTATAGAAAACCAACTTCCTCTTAAAACTGAACGGAAGGAATATAATAAGTGGTAGAGTATTTAATTTAGGACATCTCTTACAAAATGTGAGTAGTACTTTTAACACGCAACCACTACTGTACATGAGGAGTGCAAACTGTCAATTACAAGAGAAAAGCCTTAAATAATGAATAAATATGTGAGATTCTAGCTCTTGTATACTCCATCAGTACAGTAGGAGAACAAGGGTGAACCTAGCGAGGTCTAGAATTGGTGATTTATGGTAAAGGTAAATAGATCTAATGCCCGACTCATATCGAGACACCGTGTTTGCAGCAGCCGTGAACCCACGAGAGAATCAAACAACCTTACGATCAAAGGGTAGGTAAGGGTTATTCTGCCCGAAGGCAGGTCCGAACCTCCGCAGAGGTGTTCCTGAGCCGGAGTTTACGTGCGATAGGGTGGCCAGTTCCTTTCCGCTCCTCCATTCCCTTACCCCCCACCAACAGTGCGTGGCAACCCATCCAACTCCTGACCACGCCCAATGTTGCTGAACTTCGGAGATCTCACGGGATCCGGTGTTTCAACATGGCTACGGCCGTTGGCGAACAAAGGGTATTTAATGCCAAATAGTGATTGGCACGCCTTATTTATATGGCAACTATCAGGAAATAATTAACGAAAGTCCAACAACACAATTCTATATTTTCCTAAGTGCACCAAATATTTGTTGATTTTTCAATAATGCTGTAGTATATCAATGGAAGGAGATAGGAGTGAACATACGAAATTATAACTTTGAAGTCTTAATAATATGTGGGTCAATATCATTTTGCACTTTACTCACAACCATGTGTAGTGTGGTAAAGTACGCAAGTACATTAATGGTTGTCTTGTACCGTACAACACCGACGCATCGCTCAATATTACAGTGAACTTGAATGTAAAAGAAGACGGACAGAGCCTGATATTCTTGACCATTGCATGTGTAAATAAAGTACGAGTATAAAATCATTTACTTGTATGCCGCATCTATAGAACCGTAACAGTTATACGGTTATGAATCTTTGAACAGTGTACAAAATCATTCCTGTGTGTTTTTCAGATCCACTATACACTGGCCTTATATTAATGGTACGTACCTGCAAATTCAACAAGTGTGGAGTGGCTGAAGGATGGATGTGTACTGACCACTGGATAGCTGCACGCCATTCTTCTATCGACCCGCGGTCGCATGGCAATAATCGTACTCGAATCTCTTTTGGCCTTAGCAGACGGAAGTAAGCCACGCTGAGAAACATATTGACTGAAACGATCGATACTAACGACTGTTTTTAAAAGGGCATTAACCCAACTCGACATAAACAGGACATTCAGCCTATTGGACTCATCACTCCTTTCGCATCAACATCATAACTGAAGGAGTGAGAAGAGGAAGTAGAGGAACATTTTAAGAAAATAATCCGTTGATTAACCAGATATTTGATTTTACAGATTTACAATTAAATCTTTTCCCACTTCTCTAATTAAGTATTCCTGGTTAAGGTCCCATATGCTGGAACCATATTGTAATTGAGATCTTACCAGAGACCTATATAGTGGCGGATAGGGGGATCCTAACCGGCTTGCCGGCGGACTTGAGAGAAATAAAATACCTCTCACGGACCAAACACACAACCCTGTGGGTGGGGAACGAAGATGAAGAATACACCCATGGTATCTCCTGCCTGTCGTAAGAGGCGACTAAGAGGGGCGACCAAAGGATGATCAAATTAGAACCATGATACTACTTGTAATTATTACCACCACGCAGGGAACACAATGGTTCGCTTTTACTTGCGCGTAGTACCACTATGTTAGGTACACAATAGGTTTAAGATCAGTAGTGACAGTGTGTGCTCAGGATGCATTTTACAGTTCCTGTGACTCGTACCCCTATATGAGCGACACCATGGGTGATCGACACCATGATTCTGCCTTGCCTATGATTAGTACCCACTATGTGAGGAACACCACGGGATAGTGCAAGTCCCTGTGGTAAGTCCACTTACGTGAAGAACACCATAGGTTTGAGTTGCCTGTAAATAGCGACACAATGTCCGAAACACCATAGGTCTGTGTTACATGTGCGCGTTACATTACCTGTGAGTAGAACCATCATGTGTGGAATACCGCGAGTCTACGCTACTTTTGGTTAGTACCGCAACATGACAAATAGCATGGTTCTACTTTCCTAGCGATAAGTACCATTATGAGGGGCCGATGACATGGATTTTGGACCCGTTTAGTCTACAAGCATCATTGAGTCAGTATTGTGCTTTAGAAGCAGTCCTTTGGTCAGTAAGACTATTGTTTAACGCTAGTTTCTGGAAATGTGGGGCATTGCGGATCGGATCCACTGATTGTTTTAACTTCATATCCATCCATTCATTCTTCGTCCTCACGTTTGGAATTCTGGTCAGTGGAGGATTACGGATTTTTAATTGTCCTTACATTTCGTCTTATTTCGTGCAATTAGGGGCCGATGACCTAGATGTTAGGAACCCTTTAAACAACAAGCATCATCATCATCATCGTCGTGAATTGTATCCATTGAGTGTTTTGTCCGGCTCCATGGCTAAATGGTTAGCGTGCTAGCCTTTGGTCACAGGAGTCCCGGGTTCGATTCCAGGCAGGGTCGGGAATTTTAACCGTCATTGGATAATTCCGCTGGCACGGGGGCTGGGTGTTGTGTCGACTTCATCATCATTTTATCCTCATCACGACGCTCAGGTCACCTACAGGGGTCAAATCAAAAGACCTGCACATGGCGAGCCGAAGTCGTCGGACACTCCCGGCACTAAAAGCCATACGCTATTTCATTTAATTTCACTGATTGTTTATGTTTCACGATCATTTTTCATTATCATTCGTTTTAAATTATAGTCTGTGGATATGTTCCGAAGTTTTAATTTTCATTTCGTTGCACGTCATGCCGTTAGGAGCCGATGACCTAGCTGTTAGGCCCCTTTAAACAACAAAAATCATCATCATAATCATGAGACCTTTATACCCTCTCCTTTACATCCTAACAACAACAACCCCTGTACCCTTATGACCGTATGAAGAGATCTGTAACTTTTATTTACAATCCCGTTTATGTGATTATCCCAAATCTAATAATAATAATAATAATAATAATAATAATAATAATAATAATAATAATAATAATAATAATGTTATTGTTTTTTACGCCCCACTAACTGCATTTTGACGGTTTTCGGAGACGCCGAGGTCCCGCAGTAGTTCTTTTACATGCCAGTAAATCTACCGACACGAAGCCGACGTATTTGAACCCCCTCAAATACCACTGGACTGAGCTAACATGGAACCTGCGTAGTTGAGGTCGGAAGGCCAGTGCTTCAACCGTCTGAGCCACTCAGCCCGGCTCCAGTGAAGATCTTTCCTTGTAAGTTAACACTAGGTACGTACAGTGATCCTCGTGAGGAACTTTTACTCCATCATTGAAGTAATTAAAAGTTAGAGGACTTTACCTCTTGGTGAAACTTACAACCTGACTATTCATCCCGTTTACCATCATACCATTATCCGCGGTCCATATCACAACACTGTCGAGGTCTTTTTGTAGTAGCTCACAATGTTGTAACTTATTTACTCTTCTATATAGTACAATATCATCCGAAAAAAAGCCTTATCTCTGATTCCAGTTCTTTACTCATATAATTTAAAACATAAAGGTTTTATTATTATTATTATTATTATTATTATTATTATTATTATTATTATTATTATTATTATTATTATTCCATACTTTCCTTAAGTATTATATATTTATAAATTTAAGTCTCAACTGAAGGATATCAACCCGCCAACGGTTATTCCGATAGTGGTCGGCCATTAAATATTGACAAGTCTTGGAGGTACCCTAGGTTAAGTTACAGAGATTTAAGGGACTTGGGTATACGGTAATGATTACTTATGCTTCCATAAGCCATTTTCATACTTGTACCGGATGATCGTAGGTTTGTTCCCGGCCAAAGTAGTCCTCACTTGTCGGTGAACGCGCGGAAGGAGTAAACTCAGCGTACACTTAAGACATTTGCTTTTACTATTATGTAACTGCAGAAACGAAACATTTACATAGCTTTACTTAGAATAGAGTTACTTCCAAAGATTTACACCCAGTATCTGAGGCTATACAATTATGATGATGATGATGATGATGATGATGATGAAGACGAGGACGACGAATATTATTATTATTATTATTATTATTATTATTATTATTATTATTATTATTATTATTATTATTATACCAAGCGAATTTGCCGTGCTGTGAGGGTAGCGTAACTGTGCGCTTCAATTCGCGAGATAGTGGGTTCGAATCCTACTGTCGACAGCCCCGAAGATGGTTTTCCGTAGTTTACACTATTCACACCAGGCAAATGCTGTTAATTAAGAACACGGTCGCTTTCTTTCCAGTCCTTGCCCTGTCCTATCCCATCGCAGCTATAAGACCGGTCTGATTCTGTGTGTCCTAAACCCACTATTATTATTATTATTATTATTATTATTATTATTACGGGGTTTCCGTGGTTCACAGAGGGATAGGAAGCGTCTGGGTTGAATGGATGGACAAGGAATTAACTAGAGCAGAACTTAACACAACAAATTTTGAAATGTTATTTCTTTCCTTTTATTTTTCCTTGTTTAAAATAGAAAAATAGATAGAAATCTGAATAAATAACAGACAAATATGACAGGTGATTTATGAGCTCGTCAGATCTAACAATAACAGGAGCTTAGAAGTTCGAAATTCAGGTACAAAACTTGAGATAATTATCAATGTGTTGATTTACATAGAAAAGAGCATTATTCCTCTTGACAGGTACAAAGGGTATTTAATAAGAGCAGGATTTTCTACACGAAGGTACATTAATTAGAAATCTGAACTCCCAAAAAAAGTCTAGCCTCGCAGGAGGCAATCAGTTTCCTTTGATAGATTAAAAATTACAGTAGGCCACATCGGTGACCTTACTTTAAAGTTTTCATCAGTTGATGTCTGTTCAGTCCGTCAGCGATGCCGATGGTGGGATCCTCGTCAGCTATGCCATCAGCTGTCATAGATGGCCTAAGCATCACTGAAGAAGCGTACTAGGGAAATGAGGAGTGAGGTTAGTTCCCGTTGCTTTCCTCACCGAGCCAGTGTTGCTATTACGTATCAGTCTGCCAAGCCCACTGAAATGCATACACCAACCGACCCTATAAGCAACATTTTGACACCATTCATAGCAGGGAGTGGCTGCATAAGGATTGGCATTCCTAGCATCGCTCATACCTCAGTCACTTTCATATTGTCAAAGCCAAGGATAAGACAGAGACAGATCTATGAAAGTAACAAAATTGCTCTAGCCTATACCAGAAGACATAGTGTGATGTTTGGGACATCACTGAATGTTTTTAATTATTGAACTATATATTTAATTGATAATATGTATATATTTAATCACTGATAGGTCATTTTAAATTAATATGTATATATATAGGGCTTTTATCATCCATTTCAATCATCATTTCATTTCTTTGTATCGCGGCTATAACGTATTCTGAACGAACAAATTATTGGGTAAAGTATTTCAACATCACGCATATTTATAACTTGCAGTAAATTTTCCAATAGCCGTTGTGAGGTGACCAGAGTCAGCAGGCTAATTTCAGCCCAGTTCCAGGAAAAGTACGTCATCGAGGTTACGAGAGATATTACCCTCTCCACCTCATGAAAAGACAGTTGATACATTATTTACACCCACTTTTCAAACTCTGCTTCGAGACGCTTTATTTCAGCGGGAAAGTTCAGCCTATGTGAATGAACGTAACGAAGCAACGTGATGGATCCACAGCAATACAAGGGAGAAGGGATGAGACCTCGGATCTTACTGGACCATGTGATATGGCTGATGGAAGGAGACTTTTGAACCAATATATACCACCGACAAGGGCTGGAGAGGACACTAACATTCTCAGTCAGATTCTCACATTCAGACTCACATTCAGAGATTCGGACATTCTGATTCTGATTCTCACGCTTGGAAGATACTCTTACTACGATTCTACGTCTACACATCGGAGAAGATTTTAACTTAGTTCTCTTCGCATCGGAGTATATTCTACTCAAAAGTTACTCTCATTGGGACTTGTTATCTCAATGACGAGAGGTAGTCAACGGGAGACCGGTTCTGACTGGTATAGGGCAGGAGAGCTTTTATTATGAGTTTAGCTACGCTACTGTTCCGTAATTCGGAAGAATACAAGTGTATTCTCTCCATGAACATAACCCATGGTGGTTTTGCACTTAAAATTAGGACTCATTACGACTTTATGTAAGGAGTACAATAGGAAGTGTTATAGACAGGAAATGTGGATGTAGGACTGGACTCCAACAACAGATGAGGCAGCCTGTACGAGAGATCCACCCATCTTCAGCTTCAAGACAACAGAGTCTACATTTGGTGAGCTTATGGCATAGGTTACTGCAAGTCTTCGCGCAACAGTTCATTTTCTTAAAGTTAATTTCATTCACTTTTTCTTTTGCTTCCGTAAGTTCAGATTTCGTTAATACGCCGTACGTCACGTTTTTCATCTTAATAAATAGCTGTTTTAATTTGTATTTTATGAAATGATTATTAATGATCCTTAAATTCCAAGTTAGTGTACTTAATGATTTGTGTTCCGTTCACCTCACCCCTGGGAGTTTTTTGAGTCTCATTACGTATTTTTTATTTATTATTATTATTATTAATTATCTACTTTTGTTTTCAAGCCATAAGCTTGAAGACTGGCGCCCTTGGGATACTGTTTCTGGAGAAACAATGACATATAATTTATTTATTTTAATATTAAAGTGACCCGCCACGTTATAAATTTGTCATACATCTGTGGGCAAAGTGGGTACGTCACAAATTGTCGCCACAACTGAGGGGCTCGTAAATCATTAAGTACTGGTATAGAAGGATAAAATCAGTAGTTTGGGGGTAACTGTTGTGTATCCACAGTATATTTTTCTAGTGTGTTTGATTTTGGGGGTAACATGGCCGAGCAAGAGGAGAAAGACATGACGCTGCGTAGTGGACACGTGCTGAAGGGTAGTACTTTAGGTAATTCTAAGGAAGAGTTAGATAAATGTGTGGAGGAAGAAACTGACATTAGGAGCGAAGATAGCGAAGGGAATAAGAGTAGGAATCACGAAGTTACGTTAGATTCAGACGATAGTACGATGGGGGGCGAGACGGAGGTTAGTCCTAACAGTGAGAGTAATAATAATCAGTTACTTGAAATGATGCAGTTAATGTTAAGTAAGATAGAGGATAGTAAATCTGAAATAAAAAATGAAATGGAACAAAATAAATCCGAAATAAAAAAGGAATTGAAACATATTAAAACAGATGTAGAACAAACTAAATCAGAGATAAAAAATGAAGTAGAACAAACTAAATCAGAAATTAAAAATGAAGTAAAACAAACTAAACGAGAATTAAGTAAGGCATTGAATGAACACAAGGTCGAAGCAAATAAAAGGATGGACGAACATAGCAAACAGTTAAAAGAATTATTTAAGCAAAATGAAAGATTTAACAAGCAGATAGAGGAACAGAAAGAGACAACTAAGCAAAACAAACAAGAGGTAGAAAAGAAATTTGTAGAGCAGAGGAGTGAGTTGTTGGGATTAATGGAAAAAGAAAGCAACAACACTAGACAGGAGTTAGAGACACAGGTGACAAGTATTAAAAATAAAGTTGAGATCCAAAAGGAAGAAATAAAAGAATTTAAAGATCAGGTACAAAACAAGATCGATACCGTTAAGTGTATAATAGAAGACAACACTAGGGAACAAAGAGAAAAGTTTGCGATAGTAGAAGGCAATACAGTGGAAATTAAGACATTGAAAGAAAAACAGAACACTGTAGTGAATGAAATTGAAAGAAGAGATAAAGATGTAGATAACCGCATAGCGATGGCAGAAGCACGCATACGACGAGAAGTAAGAGAAAGGCAAGGTAACACTAAGAGACAAAGTCATGGAGGGATTTACAGTAAGGAAATCGAATTACCGAAGTTCAATGGGAAACAAACTAACCCATTAGAATTTCTTAAAATAGTAGAAAAACGGTTTGGGAAACGGATTGAGGAAGGGTTTATATACTGGGAAGAGGCGATCGACATTATTGATCATGCTTTTGTGGGAGAGACGCGTTCCTGGTTTTCAGTCTATAAAAGTAACATGAAAAGTCTGGAGGAATTTAAGACGAAGTTCACAGACAAATACTGGAACGAAAACGTTCAAAGCCGTGAAAGATAAAGGGTAGTATTTGGGAAATTCAAACATAATGAATGTGTCTCTATGACTGAGTATTTTTTGTCACATATTATGATTTGCCAGAATTTAGACGGAATCACGGCTGATTCAGATGTAGTCAGATTACTGTTATGACATTTTCCAGACAGGGTACGCGAAGCAGCGTGTATGCAAAGTATTAAAACTATGCAGGAAATGGAGCAATTATTAGGGAGTTTCGATGCACTAGGAAATATTGGGCACAGAACAGGAAACGCACATAATTTTGTTCCTCATAGTGAACCAAGGGACAATAGGAGACAGCCAAACTACGAGAATCGTAATCAGTTTCAGCCAAGGCATAACGGTAGGGGTGGCGCACCTGAAAATAGAACGGGAAATGCCCAACAAGTCAGAGGACAAGTTACTAACGAGCCAAGTTTAGGTACACGATCGCAACCTTTAAACTAAATGCAGGCTGTAATGATGGGTCAGAATTCCAGCCTTACCAGGAAGTAGTTAGGAATTGTGTTATGAAACTATTGCCATATGACCTAGATGTTAAGGAAGACCTTATGTGTGAACCAGATAATAATTATTTAGATTCGGGTGATGAAGTGATTAATCCTGTGGTTCAATTAGAAGTTTGGGGGGCGTATGTTCACGCGTTAATTGATACTGGAAGTCAGAAATCATGTATTAGTTCAGAATGGTATGACTCTTTAGTTAAACAGGGTATTATGATGGAAGAGATGCCTGTTAAGTCTACATTCATTATTACAGCTGTTGGTAAGAAGTCGAAACAAATATGCAAGCAGGTTGCGGTGCCGATTTGTATAGAGGGTTTTATTTCAGTACAGGTATGTTTGGTTATTCCTCACCTTGTATTTGATCTCATCTTGGGATGTGACTGGCTGACTTTAAAATCGGCTCAGCTAGATTACGATGATGCAACGGTAAATCTGAAGTGGGATAATAAGTATGTCAAACTCGAACTGAAAAATGAAATTCAGAGGAAAACGAATGTTTGTTCTATGTGGAGTGTTATTGAGGTTTCTAGATATGAGGAGAAACCCAGTGAGGGGTTTAATTCATGCCAGTTGTGGTTGAAAGAGGATCAGAAGGATGCCTTATTTGAAGCTGCGAGTAACAGTAAATTAGAGGAAGTCCAGAGGGACGAATTGTTGGCAGTGTTATGTGAACACGCTGAGATTTTTTCTAAGAAACCTGGTAAAACACATGTTTATGAACATTCTTTTTCAGTGCTGGATGACAGTCCTTTCAGCGGGCCACGGTATGCTATCCCACACAAATATGCCAAGGCAGTTGACGATCAGATACAAGCTATGTTAGCTGATGGGATAATTGAAGTGTCTAATAGCCAGTATGTAAATTCTTTAATCGTTGTGCCTAAGAGTGATGGGAGCGTTAGAATTTGCATTGATGGGAGGGATATGAATAGACGTATTTGTACTGACCAGTTAAAATCACAGACTATTGAAGAGTTAATTCAGGGCTTTGAGGGTAAAAAATGGTTTTCATCTGTTGATTTAAGAAGTAGTTTTTGGCAGATTCCTTTGAGAGTAGAGGACAGGCCTCTGACAGCATTTAGTCATAAGTACAGCTTGTATCAGTTTCAGCGCGTTCCCTACGGGACGAAGACTAGTTCTGCAGCCTTAATTAGAGCATTAAATATTGCATTAGGTGATGATACAGGTGATTTCGTCACGATTTTTATTGATGATATGGCTGGAGTTTTATATCAAGGACCTTATCGTATACATAAGAAACTAGGACCTTGTGCTTATAAATTATCTGACGGTGATTGCATTTTAATGGGTACGTACAACATTAGAAGTTTACGTAAATATATTACGAGTCCGATGGATTTTCCATAGTGCTGGAATATAGGTCAGTGAGCCAGGCCACGCTTATCACTTATATAATATACACCTGTCGCAGCGTGGAGCGACTGCTCTCTGGTAGGTGGAGTTTCCCAAGTTTTGTTTTGCTTGCTACACGATGTGTGTGTATACGATTGACACGAGTTCATTACCAAGATTACGTCTGTTCTCTTTACGTAACGCCATGTATGGGTAATCTAGTATTTGATTTTATATAACGAGGATCATTAATATTGCAGTTTAAAATTTGTAAATTCCCCGTAGACTATATTATGTCTTCATAAAGACTTGCAATAATTTTACCCTAGGCTAAAACCACGTGAATGTGTTAGCGTGTGTGAAGTGATAGTCATACAGCAAGAACGTATAAACACTTGAAAGAGTAATACGATGCATTTTGTTTGTGTAAATTTTGTACAGATCTAAATTGAATTGTCAAGTGTTGCATACACTGGATTCATGAAATCAGCAAGAGATGACGAACATTTGAGAAAGTGAGACATCAGAAACTCGCTAAGTTGTAATATTGTGTTTTAATGGAAATTTTGAAGTGTTATACATTATCTGTTATTAAGTTGTAGGTGGAATCATCAAGTTGTAATTTTGTAAAATAGTGTTGTGTTGTATACAGTAATGAATGAATGTACAGTTGTTTTGGAAACAAGTGTAACGTAAGTGGCAATGTGTGGGTGTGAGCCCTCAACGAAGTACTACTTGTTTCAGGCTCAGAGGGGCGAATGTGATGTTTGGGACATCACTGAATGTTTTTAATTATTGAACTATATATTTAATTGATAATATGTATATATTTAATCACTGATAGGTCATTTTAAATTAATATGTATATATATAGGGCTTTTATCATCCATTTCAATCATCATTTCATTTCTTTGTATCGCGGCTATAACGTATTCTGAACGAACAAATTATTGGGTAAAGTATTTCAACATCACGCATATTTATAACTTGCAGTAAATATTCCAATAGCCGTTGTGAGGTGACCAGAGTCAGCAGGCTAATTTCAGCCCAGTTCCAGGAAAAGTACGTCATCGAGGTTACGAGAGATATTACCCTCTCCACCTCATGAAAAGACAGTTGATACATTATTTACACCCACTTTTCAAACTCTGCTTCGAGACGCTTTATTTCAGCGGGAAAGTTCAGCCTATGTGAATGAACGTAACGAAGCAACGTGATGGATCCACAGCAATACAAGGGAGAAGGGATGAGACCTCGGATCTTACTGGACCATGTGATATGGCTGATGGAAGGAGACTTTTGAACCAATATATACCACCGACAAGGGCTGGAGAGGACACTAACATTCTCAGTCAGATTCTCACATTCAGACTCACATTCAGAGATTCGGACATTCTGATTCTGATTCTCACGCTTGGAAGATACTCTTACTACGATTCTACGTCTACACATCGGAGAAGATTTTAACTTAGTTCTCTTCGCATCGGAGTATATTCTACTCAAAAGTTACTCTCATTGGGACTTGTTATCTCAATGACGAGAGGTAGTCAACGGGAGACCGGTTCTGACTGGTATAGGGCAGGAGAGCTTTTATTATGAGTTTAGCTACGCTACTGTTCCGTAATTCGGAAGAATACAAGTGTATTCTCTCCATGAACATAACCCATGGTGGTTTTGCACTTAAAATTAGGACTCATTACGACTTTATGTAAGGAGTACAATAGGAAGTGTTATAGACAGGAAATGTGGATGTAGGACTGGAATCCAACAACAGATGAGGCAGCCTGTACGAGAGATCCACCCATCTTCAGCTTCAAGACAACAGAGTCTACATTTGGTGAGCTTATGGCATAGGTTACTGCAAGTCTTCGCGCAACAGTTCATTTTCTTAAAGTTAATTTCATTCACTTTTTCTTTTGCTTCCGTAAGTTCAGATTTCGTTAATACGCCGTACGTCACGTTCTTCATCTTAATAAATAGCTGTTTTAATTTGTATTTTATGAAATGATTATTAATGATCCTTAAATTCCAAGTTAGTGTACTTAATGATTTGTGTTCCGTTCACCTCACCCCTGGGAGTTTTTTGAGTCTCATTACGTATTTTTTATTTATTATTATTATTAATTATCTACTTTTGTTTTCAAGCCATAAGCTTGAAGACTGGCGCCCTTGGGATACTGTTTCTGGAGAAACAATGACATATCATTTATTTATTTTAATATTAAAGTGACCCGCCACGTTATAAATTTGTCATACATCTGTGGGCAAAGTGGGTACGTCACAATAGTGCACTGTAAACACTAGGTCCTGCCAGCAAATGCAACATCAGTTGATCCACACAAGTATTGATCACTGTTCCAAAAGGGAACCAACATCGAAGGAACATTTACCCTAAGAATAATACAGGAGACACAGAGGCGTAATTGCCCATACTACATGGCCTTAATAGTAAAAAGGAGAGGTTGTGCATAACTAGCCATAAACAAAATGCAAGGAGGCGAAACACATGCACTCATAAAAATTGTTAAAACCCTAAGTGAGCTTACGGTCCGAAGATACAGAAGCTAATCCTATGCTACGCCGTGGTGACTAAAGAAGAAAGATTAATGCCAAGACCAGATTTTAAAAATGTAGAGGTTGAAAGCTTTAGTCACCAATGCAAGGTTGAATGGGAAACGACAGAGGGTCATCACTCTTTGTTCCCTTACATTACATATTTCCCAGCAGGGAATAGAACCAGAATCCTCAGACTTGCCGAAAATTCTACATTTAAAACCACCAGATTACAAAATTATATTAAAAGAAAAGAGGTTGAAAACTTCCCCTCAAACTATCCGCAGAACCTATAACATGTCTAAGTAAATTCTGACATTACCTTGTGTCGCTGGACCTTCCTCACGCAGGCGTCTCCCCTGTCTCCCTTCGGACACGTAGCACTCACAATCACTGGAACAATTCAGACCGGACGGTCCTAAAGTGCCCTGCGTGTATAGAACCATAAAGGGGAAGTTTCCAGAACTCTTCACTAATAGGTTGGATTCCTGTACACACCCCCGGTTTTAATTGGCTAGAGCAGATATTTTTAAGAATCTGATAGATTGATTGCAATCGAGGAGGAACCAGCTGAAGGGTTGACGACAACTTCGGTACATTAACAAAACTATCCTCAGACCCAGGTTTATAAAATTCAAAAAAAAAAAAAATTACTCTATCCAGTAGCCACTAAAACTATGGTAGAGGCATCTAACTGTAGAAGACGAAAGTTTCTGGGAGTTCACAAGTTCGAGTCTGTTGACATAGATGGCATTAAAGAAGGCACGCAGTTTAAATACCCGGGGAAGGTGTATCCCTATTATTATTATTATTATTATTATTATTATTATTATTATTATTATTAATGTATTTAGTTATTAAAAAAGCAAAGCGAAGTCATCTCCGTACAGGCCATTAAGGCCCGTGGATTGCTGGGAGGTAAAGGCTTCCACTATTCGTAACCTCGGCACGTGTTTGGGTAGAGTGGTTAGCTCTACGCCCGGCCACATTTGTCCCCAGAAATGAACCTGGTACTCAGTTTTGGTGTAGGCTGAATGAACCTCAGGGCCATCTGCACCCCCGGAAGTGGAAATCTCATTCCTTAAATTTTACGACTTCCTGACGGGGATTCGAACCCACGTCCTTCCGGGCGAACCGAGCACGCCTTTACCGCCTCGGCCAGGCAGCCCCTATTTTGTTATTAAAACTTGAAAAAATCATCCTTGTTCCTCGCTGTATATGATAAACGACGACATTTTATTGTCCCCTCTTTAGGAACTTCTTCGAATTCCATTACATACAAATTTTCTATCATAGAAGATTTTTTCTTTAGATCATCTAAGTTTTGATCATCTCAATATGCCGGTATTGCTTACGTTTAATGAGACATTTCATTTGAATCATATTATTTTTCAACTCGCGTAATCAACATTATTCGGCGGAACAACTGCTTACGGTCATCGAACTTAGATCTTTATATTATGTTAGTGCAATAATTTACAAATTGTAGAAACTAAAAAGTAGTGAACACCGATAACTTTCAAACCCTTGAACTATTGTGAGATGTATTGACGAATGTAAAGGGAAATGCTACGAGAGAAACAGACAGGTATGCGTATGATTCGTAGGTCTAGAGCAGGCATATGACAGACTACCAAGGTTTTGTTATGAGGGAGGCCATGCTTTTCAATGTCGATCCAGTTAATGTAACTTGAAAGCTTTTCAGTCTATAGAACACTAAATATAACACATATAAAGAATGTCTTTGTTTAAGAGTGTTTGTTTACAAGTACATTATAGGTATTATATTTAGTGTTTCTTCTTTTTCCATCACATTTTCCCACACCTGTGGGTTCACGGGTGCGAACTGTGTAGCACATGTGGATTTGGCCCTGTTTTACAGTCGGGTACACTTTCTGACGCCAACCCTACTTGGAGGGATTTAACCACTATTGCATATTTCTGTCGTGGTTGGTAGTGTGATGTGTTGAATGAATATGAAAAAGGAGAGTGTTGGACCGAGCACAAACAACCAGTCTTCGAGACACAAGAAGTAATCACTCTAGATTCAAATAGAACCCAGGACCCTCTGAACCGAAGGCCTCAACGCTGACCATTAAGCCAAGTGTTATTTGTGTTTGACAGACTGGCCAGTTTTAAAGTTGTAGAGTACCAAGGAAAAGATGTTGGCCATACTTAGTGATAATGGGATCAGAGGTAGGTTGTTAACGGCAATCAATGGAATTTATGTTAACAATCACGCCACAGTGAGAATTATTGTTGGTAGAATGAGTTCTTGGTTCGAACTCGTTACAGTAGTTTGGCAAGACAAAACACTTACTGAAATTGAAATTTTAATTAATTATAAAATATAAAATACCGAGCTCGATAGCTGCAGTCGCTTAAGTGCGGCCAGTATCCAGTAATCGGGAGATCGTGGGTTCGAGCCCCACTGTCGGCAGCCCTGAAGATGGTTTTCCGTGGTTTCCCATTTTCACACCAGGCAAATGCCGGGGCTGTACCTTAATTAAGGCCACGGCCGCTTCCTTCCAATTCCCAGGCCTTTCCTATCCCATCGTCGCCATAAGACATATCTATGTCGGTGCGACGTAAAGCAAATAGCAAAAAAAAAAAAAAAAAAATTATAAAATAGCAGAAAGGGATTCAGCTGGGTGGAAATGTAGGATGGTGCTTGGCTTACTTCGACGACTTGGCTAAATTGTTACATGTACTGAATACATGCAATCTAACATTTTCGAACATGAAAGGAGGTGCAGCGAGTTTAATATGAAATTCATATGAAGACTGTGCTGATGTCAGTTGGAAATAAATCTAGGAGAATTGAATGCCAGGTAAATAAATGCAAGCCTCAACAGGTGGATCATTTCAATTACTCAGGGCATGTGTTCTCTCAGGATATCAGAATGGTAAGTGAAATCGTATCATGATGTAAATATGCTAATGCAGTGAATTTACGCTAACGAGGTATTGATATTTACCAATGATAACAAAGACACTTAAAATAAGATACAAAAGTTCAAAACTAGAAAAGCAGCTAGAATCGATAAGATTTCTGGAGATGTACCAAAGACAATGTGTTGGAACGTAGTACCATATCTGATGTACTTATTTCATTACTGTTTGCATGAAGGGCCTAAACCAAATCAATGGATAGTACCTATAGTAGCCGCTGTCCATACAAGTTAGGGTGCCAGAAATAAAGCTGAAAATTACAGGCCAGTTAGTTTGACATGTGTTGCATGTAATCTTTGGGAAAGCATTTTTGTGATTATATTAGACATGTTTGCGAAATTAAGAATAGGTTCAGTAGAAGACAGTTCGGTTTTAGGAAAGGTTATTTCACTGAAGCTCAGCTCGTAGGAGTCCAGCAGGATAAAGCGCAGATATCTTGGATTAACTGCCACACTCATTAACTGTGAAACAAGACTATGCAACTGTAGGCCTAATTGTCTTACAGAAAAATACACAACAATTCAGCATTAAATAAACATCCAGCAGTGATGCCACACATAGTACCCTTCATACTCCGTAGAGATGAATTCCAATAGCTGTAATAAAATGACTTGCCTATCTTTTCCACTGTTTACTAATGACTTACCTCCCTCTACCACCGTAGGAGTAATTTTCAGTATGAAGTTTCTCACTCTCACTGACTAGTTTCTAGTCTCCCATTTGCTCTGCAATTTAGCCCAAACAAAATACTCCGCTATGCTATGTGGTTATATCCTTAACTAATTTTAACCCACCCACTGATCTACCTCCATTTTCCTCTGTAGTCTTCAATTCAATTAAATTCAACCATGACTGACCACACTCACTAACTGCTGGCTATTTAGAAGTGTCTGCTCTTTTCACACACCGGGTGGTGCGGCCTGTTACTATCTGAGAGAGCTGTAATCCTAATTAACTGGCCTTTCACTTACCCTCGCAACCAAGTGAGTCACACCGTATAGCAGCTGCGTGCAGACAGCTAGGTTTGAACACAGGGCTAGCGGCTACACAACACAAGAAGACTGCTCTTGGTTCGATTCGTGTAATTCACACAGTTACATATAGTGAACAACTAAACAGCAACAGTTCAACAGACAGCAGTGCTAAACAGCAGGATAGTACTTCTCATAAAACGACCATTAAAACGGTTCCAATTACACTAACGATAGCTGCTCTCATCGCTGACTCTACGTCGGTCCTCAGCCCACAGAAGCTCCTTCACACACACACACACATACACACACAATACTCTAAAGTAGTACAAAGTATTCCTTTCTCTACGCCGTCTTCCGTCCAACTACTTACTCGACACTCCACCGTAACAACAACTACTTTTCGTTCCCACTCCGATGAGCCACTAGCGACAGCCAACATCGCTGTCGCCCTCAGCCCGGCCACCGAACCCGAATAACCAAGTTCAACTCGACTCCAACACTGACTCCAGCTCTGAGTCCCACTCTGACTGACTGTTCGCGGCTAGCCACATTTCTATAGCTCGAGTGATGGGTACCGGAAAATTCGCGACGTGGTTAGAGACGGAACACTCTTTGCACCTCGCAGAAACCCACTGGTTAGCACCCGGGAGGTAGTGGATTCGAACCCCACTGTCGGCAGCCCTGAAGATGGTTTCCTGCGGTTTCCCATTTTCACACTAGGCAAATGCCAGGGCTGTGCCTTAAAGAAGGCCACGGCTGCTTCCTTTACACTCCTGTGCCTTTCCCACCCTATCATCACCATAAGAACTATCTGTGTCGGTGTGACGTAAAACAAATTGTAAACAAAAGAAACCTAGTGGGAAGACAACTGACGAGAGCATTACAGGGAAAAGCCGACCGAGATGCCCGGTAGTCTATCTGACTAGCCCCTTCCAGAAAGTACGCGAAAGGGGCTACCACAGGACTGCCACGTAACAATATAGCCTACATCTTCCTTATTGGCTGTTATGACTTTCAGTGTTCACTGCGAGCTTCTGTGAATTTATTTCGTGCCTACACAATCCTCAGTCTCCAGGAAGCTCCGTGGCCTCGTTTAATTGTGCATCTCTAACCTTTAAATGATTGAAAATCTGTCTAACTATAGTTGCCTTAGTTCCATTCTGCTCCTCTTATCCTCCGTAGTGAAGTCCATTATTCTCCTAGATAGTCGATCCCCGTCCATTCGTCTCTCATGGAACCACCTCTTAAGTGCGACTTACGTGTTCGTATAACTTCATCCATCGAATTTATAACTTAGCCTTTTATCTCTCATTCTGAATAACCTCTTGTCATGCGTTTCGACCTGTAGGCTATATATCAGCTGTCATTCTCGCTGTATTCATGTTCGTTACATCCCTAATAAGATATCCTGCTGAGTCTACCCAGCTTTCAGTCACCACTGACCTTATTTAGGGCAGTCACCAGGTAGCAGATTCCCTATCTGTTGTTTTCCCAGCCTTTTCTTAAATGATTTCAAAGAAATTGGAAATTTATTGAACATCTCCCTTCTTAAGTATTCCATTCCCTAATTCCCCTTCCGCAAACGAATATTTGCCTCAATTTGTCCTCTTGAATTCGAGCTTTATCTTCATATTGTGATCTTTCCTATTTTTAAAGACACCACTCAAACTTATTTGTCTACTGATGTCATTTTACTCCATGTCTCCACTGACAGCTCCACTTAGTCGAGCAGCTCTTCTCCATTCTCCCAAGTCTTCGCAGCCCAAAATTTGCAAAAGTTTTGTAACGCTACCCTTTTGTCGGAAATCACCCATAAGAAATCGAGCTGCTTTTCTTTGGATTTTTTCCAGTTCTCAACAACAAGATCAATTAAGTTGCTTTACGTCGCACCGACACCGATAAGTCTATGGCGACGATGGGACAGGAAAGGGCTAGGAACGGGAAGGAAGCGGCCGTGGCCTTAATTAAGGTACATCCCCAGCGTTTGCCTGGTGTGAAAATGGGAAACCACGGAAAACAATCTTCAGGGCTGCTGACAGTGGGATTCGAACCCACTATCTCCCGAATACTGGTTACTGGCCGTACTTAAGCGACTGTAGCTTTCGAGCTCGCTTTTTCCAATTCTTGAGTGAAGTAATCGTGGTGAGGGTCCCATACGCTGGAAACCATACCTAGGTGGGGTCTTACCAGAGACTTATATGCCCTCTCCTTTACATCCTTACTACAATCCCTAAATACCCTCATAACCATGTGCAGAGATCTGTACCATTTATTTACAATCAAATTTATGTGATTACCCCTTTCATTCCCTGACAGCAAAGTCAGTATGAAAACAGATGGATATAAATATAATTTCGTACGATAGCTTACTTCCTACAGAATACCATTGATATCAATCAATCAATCAATCAATCAATCAATCAATCAATCAATCAATCAATCAATCAATCAATCAATCAATCAATCAATCAATCAGTCACTACGGATCTGCACTTAGAGCAGTCGCCCAGATGGCAGATTCCCTATCTCTTGTCTTCCTAGTATTTTCTTAAATAATTGCAAATAATTTGGAAATGTACTGAACATCTCCTTTGGTAATTTATTCCAAGCTCTAACTACCCTTCCTATAAACGAATATTTGCCCCATTTTGCCCTCTTAAATTCTAACTTTATCTTCATAACATGATCATTCCTACTTTTTAAAATATCACTAAAACTTATTCATCTACTGTCATTCCACGCCATCTCTCCCCTGAAAGCTTGGAACATACCACTTATTAATCGAGCAACTCGTCACCTTTCTGCCAGGTCTTCCCAGCCAAAACTTCGCAACATTTTCGTAACGCTACTATAGTTTCGGTAATCGCCCAGACCAAATCGAGCTGCTTTTTTTCAGTTCTCGAATCAAGTATTCCTGGTAAGGGTTCGATACAATGGAACCATACTCTAGTTGGGGTCTTACCAGAAACTTGAATGCCCTCTCCTTTACATCCTTACTACAACCGCTGAATACCCTCATAATCATGTGCAGATATCTGTACCCATTATTTACAATCCCATTTATGTAATTATCCCAATGAAGATCTTTCCTTATATTAACACCTAGGTACTTACAGTGATCCCCAAAAGGAACTTTCACTGCATCAACGTAATACGTATAATTAAAACTGAGAGGATTTTTCCTATTCGTGAAGCTCACAACCTGACGTTTAACCCCGTTTATCATCTTACCAATGTCCGACTCGTTGGCTGAACGGTTAGCGTACTGGCCTTCGGTTCAGAGGGTCCCGGGTTCGCTTCCCGGCTGGGTCGTGGATTTTAACCTTCATCATCATCATCTGTTTACCCTCCAGGTTCGGTTTTTCCCTCGGACTTAGCGAGGGATCCCACCTCTACCGCCTCAAGGGCAGTGTCCTGGAGCTTCAGACTCTTGGTCGGGGATACAACTGGGGAGTATGACCAGTACCTCACCCAGGCGGCCTCACCTGCTATACTGAACAGGGGCCTAGTGGAGGGATGGGAAGATTGGAAGGGATAGGCAAGGAAGAGGGAAGGAAGCGGCCGTGGCCTTTAGTTAGGTACCATCCCGGCATTCGCCTGGAGGAGAAGTGGGAAACCACGGAAAACCACTTCCAGGATGGATGAGGTGGGAATCGAACCCACCTCTACTCAGTTGACCTCCCACTTTTCAAATTTCGTGGCAGAGCCGGGAATCGAACCCGGGCCTCCGGGGGTGGCAGCTAATCACGCTAACCACTACACCACAGAGGCGGACGGATTTTAACCTTAATTGGTTAATTCCAATGGGACGGGGGCTGGGTGTATGTGTTGTCTTCATCATCGTTTCATCCTCATCACGACGCGCAGGTCGTCTACGGGAGTCAAATAGAAAGACCTGCACCTGGAGAGCCGAACCCGTCCTGGGATATCCCGGCACTAAAAACCATACGACATTTCATCTTACCAATGCCTGGTGTCCATCTCACAACCTTATCGAGGTCATGTTGCAGTTGCTCACAATCTTATAACTTATTTATTAATCTATAGAGAATAATATCATCTGCAAAATGTCTGACCTCTTATTCCTGCTCTTTGCTCATATCATTTGTATATGACCGAGCTCGATAGCTGCAGTCGCTTAAGTGCGGCCAGTATCCAGTAATCGGGAGATAGTGGGTTCGAGCCCCACTGTCGGCAGCCCTGAAGATGGTTTTCCGTGGTTTCCCATTTTCACACCAGGCAAATGCCGGGGCTGTACCTTAATTAAGGCCACGACCGCTTCCTTCCACTTCCTAGGCCTTTTCTATCCCATCGTCGCCGTAAGATATATCTGTGTCGGTGCGACGTAAAGCAAATAGCGTCATTTGAATATGTGAAAATATAAAGGTCCAATAATACTGCCTTGAGGGATTCAGCTCTTAATGATTACAGGATCAGATAAAACTTCACCTACTCTAATTCTCTGAGTTCTTTTTTCTAGAAGTATACAGTAGCTACTCATTCAGTCTCTCTTTTGTCTAGTCCAATTGCACTCATTTTGCCATTTGTCTTCCATGATCTACCCTATCGAATGCCATATTTAGGTCAATCGTGATACAGTCCATTTGATCATCTTAAGTTAAAATGTGGATTCAAATACTTGTGCAGAACGCCGAGGTGATCAAGAATCGTGTGCATCTTGTCAACGTAGTATGTAGAGCAAAAATTTCGAAGAGATGAAGAAGATGCCATTCTTCCAGGGAAAATTTTCAGATACAAATTATGGGTTTCAAAATGGGAATTGTGCAAAAGGAATTGAAGTATATCAAAAGGCTTTCGGGTCTTTTATGGAATTTCTAAAAAGTGACGTGAAAATATCCAGAAATCGATATAAAATAATACACGAATAATAGCCATCGATATGCATGGCGAACATACTAACAGGCACAACAAATTATATGTAGGAATTGAAAGGCTAGTGAAATATCACATCTTGTGACTTAAGGGTTGTGAAAGCCATTGTAATAGAAAGAGAGCACATAAGTTGTACCTCCCTGAAGAATTAATTATGTCTAAAATGTATAACATGTGTAAAGAAACGAATCCTCAGAACTTGGTGTTCTGTAAAACATACTGAATAATATTTTCAATACACGGTTCAACATTGCCTTTGGGTAACCCAGAAGTGATTCGTGTAGTATCTGTGATGAATTTGTTGCAAATAAGGATTCACCTTTATCCCAGCTGAGTGCAGCAAATGAAGAGGAGAAACAACAATACTAGAGGGGAGGATCATGCATCTTGAAACTCAAAATAAAGTTCATAATCGTAGAGCTGAGACTTTTTACAATCGCAAGAGAGAAGCAATGGTGAAGAGTAGAAAGGATTCCCGTACTGAGTCAGTTTCCATTGCTTTCCAAAAAATCTCCCATGTCCAAATATTTCTTCAAATACAGCTTATTACATGAGACAATTGTGCTTCTTTTCCTTCAACGTCCACCAATAGTATGATAACAGGGTTATTTTTCTATGTTTACCATGAAACGCACGGCAGGAAAGGAGAATTTTTTTAATTAATGAATACATTACAAGCATTCTTAGCCAAGAATTCAAGCATTTAAATATCTTCTGTGACTCTGCGGCAGAGCGGAACAAATATTACACCCTTTTCTGATACTGACACTATATTGTTCATCAGCATAAACATCTACAGTCTGCTCTTGTCACAATCCCAGTAAAAGTGCATTCATACTTGGGATGTGACAAAGATATGGGGCTAATAAACACTTAAACTGTGACAGAAATTCCTCAAGACTGGGGTGAGGTGTTCCGAAGTGCAAGAGTTAAATCTGAAACCTTCACAGTTATATAAGTAGACGATGGAATGATCAGAGGTTGAAGTAGCTTCGTTGATAACTATTACTTTAATAATAATAGTGCTATTTGCTTTACGTCCCACTAACTACTCTTTTACGGTTTTCGGAGAAGCCGAGGTGCCGGAATTTAGTCCCTCGGGAGTTCTTTTACGTGCCAGTAAATCTACTGACACGAGGCTGACGTATTTGAGCACCTTCAAATACCACCGGACTGAGCCAGGATCGAACCTGCCAAGTTGGGGTCAGAAGGCCAGCGCCTCAACCGTCTGAGCTACTCAGCCCGGCCACTACTACTTTAAGAAGTGTCCCATTCCCACCTGACCAATAATGGGCTTGAAAATTGCTAGTTGCTTTTACGTCGCACCGACACAGATAGGTCTTATGGCGACGATGGGACAGGGAAGGGCTAGGAGTGGGAAGGAAGCGGCCGTGGCCTTAATTAAGGTACAGCCCCAGCATTTGCCTGGTGTGAAAATGGGAAACCACGGAAAACCATCTTCAGGGCTGCCGACAGTGGGGTTCGAACCTACTATCTCCCGAATACTGGATACTGGCCGCACTTAAGCGACTGCAGCTATCGAGCTCGGTGGCTTGAAAATTGATCAGACCATCCACGCCGAGTCTTCTATCGGAAACTATAAAATGCAGCGCGGACTTCCATTGTTGAGCGCAAGAAGAGATCAGAAAGAAGTCTTATATGTGATATGGAACCTAATGAATGTCGTTATCCTCCAAGAACATACCTGGGACATCTACTGATATCAGAAGTACAAAGGCCTCCAAGAAATGAAAGGTTTTTGCTCTAACGTCAGGTGGCCGCTGTTAGCGGTGAGAGACGGTTGTCTGCTCTGTAGTCTCCTGCTAGTCGCTCGTGTCACGACAAGTGTTGATACTTGTTAAGAAAACTGCGAGTTTGTTTCGAGTTCTACTTGTGTGAAATTCGTTTTATTATTTTCAGTGAAACAGTGAAAAGATAAGTAATATTATGTCAACAAAATTTGCAAGGAGGAATACTCTGAAATGCATATTTGAACGTGAGAATAAGCCTTCGGCGTGGGATGTACATAATTGGATCCAGTCGCTGCTGAAACTCTCATCAGACCAAATCGAAATGATTCAGCTGGACAATCTGGACACCGCAGCATATATTATGGTAATTTCAACAGTGATTTACGAACGTTTGATTTGTAACTATTCATGGATTCAGAAAATAATGTTAAGTGATGGTCGTATAGGAAAGGTTACTGTGATGCCAGCTGACAGGGTACAAAAGAATGTTTGAATACTGAATGTTCCCCCGGAAGTGCCTATAGAGTCCACTTCATTAGCGTTAGGTAAATGAGGGAAAGTGGTAGAACATAGGTGAGAAGGTACTAGCATTAGGGTCGAGGAAAATGAACATACCCAGAGGGGAAGCGAGGTGGACCGAGGTTAGGGAGTTTTCCATCCGTAAATTCATCTGGCATTTATTCTAAGGTAGCAAAATATTTACAATATCATAACTGAAGCATCCTTCCAATAATAAACCAATAAATCTCTATTGGCCTCGTACATTCATCACAAGAGAACAGAAAGTCTATTACCAAAAGGTAATATAAAAGCAATATAAAGGTAATATAAAATTAATTCCTTATAAGGAATATAAGGTAATATTCAAGTAATACAAATTACGAAAATGGAACGGCCTTTAACTGGCCCCTAGGCCCTGGGTTACGAGCCCGGCACATGCACACACAGAAGCACAACTCGTACCCAATTACACGCCCATTCGCTGCCACAAGCATTAACCTTTCACTCAATATACACGTACAACATACACTCACGACTTACACTCCGATGCTCACAACCCAGCAACGACAAATAATAATGAGACTCAACAGCTGGACACAACCAGCCACCAAGTCTACGCTTGAGAAGGGAAGGGGAAGGAACAGGAAGGCAATATTGAACCGTGTATTGAAAATTGTTCAGTATGTTTTACAGAACACTAAGTTCTCAGGATTAATTTCTTTACACATGTCATACATTTTAGACATGCTTATCAGTACTAACGGAACCGGAAGTGCTCCCCCCTTGTTACTCAAACCCGTACACAAATCTATCGCTAAAAAGTGCGCAGATAATAGAAGAAATGCACTTGCCAGGATTATGCTAGATGGTCATTTAAGTCTGGTCTGCAGTATAGCGTAGTGAAGACAAGTAATGTGAGAATGGCAATGCTCTGGTTTGTGTCTTTATTCATAGAATGCATATGGTCCTTTATTTACTGAAATAATGTTCGTACTGGCGAGGCTGCAAATAATATACTGGCATATTTCTATATCAAGGAGGTAATGGTCGTAAGCGTATCTTGTGGGGGGGGAAATTAAAATTTCCTGATAAGGAAAAGCTGCCAGAGTTGCCTGTTTAAGACTACAAGATAATGGGAAACTGCTATACTAAAACTATCATGGTACAACAATGAATACATTTTACCACACTCAAAAACATCACCAGTCTGTACGGCAATGTTGTGTTCTGATTACAATTGTTTCCATTAAAATTATTATAAGCTAGCCTTTCTCTCCTTTCTCCTTCGTATTCCCTTTGTTTTCTTTAAGACTGCAAATTGTTGTAGAAATACAAGCAATTGCAACCCATTTACCGACAGCCCTCTAGTCGAATCTGTTTCACTTAATTATTATTGACGTCACACTTCACTGCCTAGATAGAGGGTGTGGGGGCATTGGCGTATTCCGTTTGACTGAACCAACTTTGTGATTCTTCTTCCTGATTATTTGAGCTTATATCACCTATAACCAAATAAATCTAAATAAAATAGAGATTTTAAAATTCAAGACAGGCTAGGATTATAGTATATACATTCATTTTCATTGATTCGAAATAAAATACTATTGGCAGGACCCGGTGTTTACAGTGCACTATGTCTTCTGATATGGCCTAGAGTAATATTGTTACTTTCATTAATCTGTCACTATCTTATCCTTGGTTTTGAAATTATGATAGTGACTGAGGTATGAGCGATGCTAGTAATGCCATTCCTTCTGCAGCCAGTCCCTGCTATGAATGGTGTGAAAATGTTGCTCAGAGGGTCGGTTGGTGCATGCATTTCAGTGGTCTTGGCAGACTGATATGTAATAGCAACTTCTCGCTCGGTGAGGAAAGTAACGGGAAACTATCTAACTCCTCATCCTCCTAGTACGCCACTTCAGTGATGCCTAGGCCATCTGTGACAGCTGATGGTAGAGCTATTGAGGATCCAACCAGCCTTAGGGCTGAAGACTAAACATACAATATACATTGCAGAAAAATCAAAGGCTTGCAGAATGAAAAAGCGTAACTTGTAATGAAAAATTTACATTATTGTGAACTTTCTATAAAGGAAGGTGTATTTAAAAGGAGGATTTAAGTACATACAATGCACTTGGACTTCTTTCTTAAAACTGGCCAACAACAAACCCTCGTGTTCTCCTATATGTTCCAACAGGCAGCACCATAAACTCGAAAGTGCTAAAACATACTTGGCGCTCGACATCCACGTCATCAGATCATTCTCGATATAAATGTACTACATTCTAACACGCCTCCTTACATTTATATCGAGAGACTTATATTCCAAAAATAGCTTTCGCGGCCCCAAATCCTAAAATCACGGGAATAGAATCAGTTTTGTGTGGTTAGGCCGTGTTCGGAACGAGGCAGTTGGTCTGCCACTGCTAAGCAGAGTCTTGGAGGGGGGTGCCACACCAACTGATGAGCCCAAGTGGCACATCAGGGCGGAACTCTGCAAATGCATACGGCCTAACCACCTTAAAGCTGGTTATATTCCCGTGACTTTAAGATCTGCGGCCGTGAAAATCATTTTTGGCATTGTAACCCCATGGGGAGTACACATTTTTGAAAACGGAAATTTCACTTCTCCTTTAGCAGGTTAGCAATCCCTATTTGCTAACACGGCGACACCGCGCAGTTTGTCTTCCACTGCTAACCAGAGTCTTGGACGGGCGTACCAATCCAACTGATGAGCTCAAATGGCACGTTTGGGCGAAACTCTGCAAATTCAAATGGCCTAACCACCCAAAAGCTGGTCCTATTGCCGTGATATTAATTTACATTCAACATTTCTCTAAATTTTACAAATTTGGCTTCACATAATGACTTCGTAAATATATATCCGCAATGTTTCCATTTCAATCTACTTTAACAATGTCTATTACACCATTCATATAACACTCATTCATATAATGTTAGTATACTTCAACATTCTTTGATGTTTTTTTAAGTTACCATACTTAGTAATATTTACTGCTCCTAAGCTTTATTCATGCACTTGAACAGGTTCCTTGAGATTCACATTAAAAGTTTTCAGTAGGCCTACATCTAAGACTAACTTAAGTTCAGTAACAGCTTCCGATAATGCTACATACATATTCTGCAAAAGTGGAAGATTCGGTGACACTTCCTATTTTCTCAATTTCCAAAACATTGGGTTTCCCTATAATAATCCAATTACATACTTAGATGTAGACTTACGTTTTACACTATTACCTTGCCAATCTGCGTCTACATAGCAATCTAAAATCTGGACTTTCTCATTCTTAAAAAAATTAGTTTCATATATTTCCTTAAATACAAATACTTTTATACTCTTAACGCATACTGTACATGGGTTGCACTAAAACAATTCTGAAATCTGCCGAAATAGTTAACTCTGTAACTGATATCTGGTCTAGTTCCATGTGCATTTGCAGAGTTTCGCCCAGACGTGCCATTTGACCTCATCAGTTGGATATACTTCACTCACAGACTCTAACTTCAAATTCACCTCCATCGGTGCATTATACAATGTTGAGTTAACAATTTTATACTTTGAAGCTAAGGAATTGGTGTAATTTTCTTGACTCACACTTAATAATATTTTCTCTAAGATTGTACTCTATATTAATTCGAAGGTAAGATTTTACTTGACCTAAGCCTTTCATTTTGAATTGTTTTGACAACAGAATCTATTTTTTACTTTCTTCTTTGTACTACAACAAATTAATAGGTCGTCAACAAACATGATCAAATAAATTACATCATCTCCGTTCATCAAAATTATACACACACTAGTCAATCAAATTCATATACATTCATATCTTTTGACATCTAGATTTCGCTAAAATTCGTCAAAACAATCATACCATGCTAGAGGACTTTCTCGTAAACTATACAACGCTTTATTCTACTTACAAACTCATACCCTTTCGGCTGCTTTATGTCGACTTCGGACAAGACATTGCCATTAAGAAACGCAGTCTACATCCATTTGTTCTATAATTATACCTTTTGGCAACAGTAGGACACAGCAAACGTTTCAATGTCTACATCTTAGCGACTGGTGGACAAATATCATCTACAACTTCTTTTCGCTGAAAGTTCCTTGCAACTAATCTTGCTTTATAAGTGTTTTCTGATTTTTCGCATAAACCCACCTAACATCAAGAACATTGACATTCTGCTTTAATTACTAGTTTCCATGGCTTGTTTTTATATATACAATCAATTTACTTATCTATTCCTTGTTTCCAATATTTTGACTCGTTACAATTAATTACCTCCTCAAAATTTTCTGGAATATCAACACTGGAAAAGTTTACATAAATAAAATTACCACAAACATAATAATTGAATCTATCTGCCCCCTTGACCTTCTCAACTCGTGTTATTGATCATATTTTTATTGTTTAGAACCCCTATAACAAAACCTTCTTCCCTTTCCTCATTTACAAATTCACTTTCTTAGTCAGAATCTCTAGAACATTCACTCTCTGTATCACAGAGCATTAGACCAATACACCTAACATCACTTTCTAAAATATCGATATGCTTTGCAACCGTAATCTTATTGTTCACTATTGCTCTGTAACTTACTTTACTATAACCTAACAACATTTCCATATCAGCTTTACGACCCCACTTCACCCCTATAACTTTAGATGTTTAACATTTGGTTTTCTCCTAATAAGATTTCGTAGGAGTTTTCCTTTCAACAATATTAGCCAAGTTATATTTTTAAGATCCGCAGCCTCACAGGCTATTTCAGGCCAAAATCTGCTATCTATTATCGCTTCAGCTAGCAAGCACCGTGACATATCCATGATTGACCAGTTGTATCTCTCAGCTGTACCGTTTAATTCAGATACATAAGGAGGACAGGTATTTAAAACAATTTATTTTTCTTTTACATATCGATAAATATCTGAAAATACAATAAATACTCTTTTCCGTTATCACATCTCAGTTTCTTAATTTTACCTATCAGATTTTCAATTTCATTAACATACTCGACAAAACAATTATAAACTTGATTTTTAGATGTAATAGTACAAACACGAGGTACTCTTTACTATAACCGCCTATAAAATATAAAAGTATCTTTCCACATGCATACCAAGTGTTGAATGAGGCACATTTAAATCAGTGCGAATAATTTCTGTAATCTCTCTTGTTTTGCATCTATTATTTTCAAAAGGTAAATTCTGCATTTTATTTTCTATACAAACATTACATTTCATAAATTCTGACTCCAAAGTTTCAGATAATCCGTCTGCTAATTGATTTTTACACAAAGTATTTAGATAGATGTAATTTACATGACCCAGTATGCGATGCCATCTCTCTTTTCGCCACCATACTATCCTTGTTGCTCACAATCTTTACATCAACCTCACTCTTAAGAATTCTACTTGCCATTTTATACAGCCTACCTTCTTTCAACGCAATTGAAATTAGCCCGTTATCTTTATCAAAAACTCTTGTCATTTTTCCCATAGATGCAATTTTGTGTTCGTCACTTATTTTAGCACAACTAATCAAATTCCTACACGTGTCTTGAACACAAAATACGTTTTTCCTATTAATTGGAATCATTTTGTCATAAACTGGAAAACAACTAATTATATTTCCTACTTTAGTGGCTTTCTAAAATTTACCGTCCGCAATTTTGACATTTACAGATTGTTTTCAAGTTATGCGTTCGAAAAAATACTCTTCATTATTTACAACATGATCTGTACAACCACTATCGAATAATCAATTAATCTGTATTTGATCTTTATTACATGAGTGAGTTTCATTTTGCGCCACCAAGGACAAACCCTCCATCACAAAACTGCTCAAATGATATTCGCTCTTCTGGTAAGCTTCGCCACCTTAATACTGACCTCTTGATCCGTACTGCTTATCCCTACTCCACTGCCCGTTGTTATAACGTCCACGATGGAGGGAATTTCTTCTGCTACTTCGTTTATTCTGTCCACCACGTTTCCATAAGCCTCTAATATTCGTTCCACCCTGATGACAGTCTTTTGAAATGTTCTGGTTTTCCGCCTCCATCATATTACTGCTCCTTACGGCTCGTACCGGATCTTTTCTCAGCGTAAAAATGTTTTGGATTTTACACCTTCACTTCCATCTTTGTCTTTCAAGTCCATCAATTGAATTTTAGTTCTAACAAATTCGACAGTCTGGTCCTCTTTCAAAACGTCGACCAAATCACCGAAGTAGTTCAAGGAATTTGGCAAAGTTCTCTGTGTATAACTTAGCTTCTCCTTTACAGTCCTTTTCGCACACGCTGTTTTCAACTCGTTCACTGTCTTTTCAAAATCACTAAAAATGTCGCTGTATTACTATTGTCCTTTAATCTCAATATGTCCAATTTGCTTTTGCAAATCATTGTGGTGCCCTCGATTCCTTGGAATATAATTCGTCGTTCATTATCGCGAACGCTGTTTCCTTATCATTCACGAATTCCAGTTGTTAGTTCGTAATTGTACCATAGATGTAATTTATCGCCTTCAGATTTTCTACGTCCCGAGTTTCTGCCTTGTTCATTCTCGTTTTATTCTCTTGAAGCCACTGTACAGTATAACCTTTCTTCACCTTCAGATACATTATTATTAGTATTTTTTAGTTCACACAACCCTCGCCATGGAACACATGTCCAGTGATGTCCAACTTCATAAAATAAATCTTTACAATAAAAAACCAACGACACTCTAAATTCCTTTTGTTTAACCACGCTCTGCTACAATGTTAAACTAATAGTTTATTTAAGAAGAGGATATAAGTACATTCGGTGCTTACACTTGGACTTCTGTCTTAAAACTTCCCAACAACAAACTCTCATGCTCACACATATACACCAACAGGCGTCTCCACATTCTCGAAAGTTCTGGAAAATACTCGGTGCTCAACATTCACATTCTAACATAAAGTGTAAAAGCTGCAGAATGAATGTAGTACTAGCAAGAAAAGAATCAGCGCGAAATACTGACAATTAAAATGTGGAAGATGGGTTCACAAGTTCTCCGGATTATGTAGCTTTAGTTATTTCTCCCTGTCTCATTGTGAATTCAATACTTCTTATTTCTATTTTAGACCGACTCGTTGGCTGAATGGTCAGCGTACTGGCCTTCGGTTCAGAGGGTCCCGGGTTCGATTCCCGGCCGGGTCGAGGATTTTAACCTTCATTGGTTAATTCCAATGGCTCGAGGGCTGTCCCCAACATCCCTACAACTCACACACCACACATAAATATATCCTCCACCACCATAACACGCAATTACCTGCACATGGCAGATGCTGCCTACTCTCATCGGAGGCTCTGCCTTACAAGGGCTGCGCCCGGAATTAATTAACTTCTATTGTAATATACAAAACACTCTCTGTAGAACTGATCAAAAATTGCACTAAACTTCAAACGTTAACACTAAGTCACGTTCGAATAAGAGCAGATATATTTGTACCTCATAACAGGATTGGTATCGGCCTTCATTAGCTCGTATAATTTTTCTTCAAGTCGTTCAAATTCATGAGCTTGTTTCCGATTGTCTTCAAGTCCCTCTTCTTTCTAAGCCGGGTATTCAAATTGTACAGGTTTTTCATTTAATTGCATTTCCGTTATAAAGAGGCTAAACAGCTCGCACTTCACTCTAATGCTCGCAAATGCAAAGGCTTTCTTTTGTCTTCCATATGGCAATAATCGTTCACTGAAAATTACTGGATGATCTTTTGTCATGTCCACAAACGCTGGTAAAGTTTTGTCACTTTTTTCCAACGTCATTCATTTTGCACTTCACAATGATTAGCATTGATTGGTGAGACGAGTGGAACAGCTGCCTAAATGTAGGTGTATGGCATGCATGAGGGAAAATTGGAGAAAAATTGAGAGCCTGCTCAGGCCACGTGCAAGCAATCTCTGCTGTCCATTTCAGTTGTTATTAATAAGAAATGAACGGGCTTCTTCACAACTGTGACGTTGTTCTCTTCGCCCATGAGGAAGGTGAGTTGTGTTATTCATATTCTTATTCATATTCATATTCTTATTCATACCAAATATTGTCTGCTGGTCCACTAGCAACACATTAAAGCATTCGCCATGTCTCATGCTGTGTTGAAGAAGCAAAATAATCATGACTTTTACCTCTGAATAGCAATTTTTTTTTCTAAACACAAAAGTCAAGATCGAGATACGCATAACGATTGTTATAACATGATGCACGTGTAATTTGTCCCCAAATTCCCACTCGTTGACCTCTCAATTTCCCATGCTGCCGAGGCCTGATCATATAAGAAACTGGAAATCAACATTTTAGACTTACTGGAGCCTTGTTTCCTAGATAAGATACCACATTACGCTGATATAATTATAGCAATATTCATTCCATGCGCAATATCTTTTCATTTTGTTGTCTCATGAGGGCACTTCCATAAGAGGGTCACCAAATCATCAGACCCAACGTCAATTTTTCTACTCACAATGCTTTATTAAATCAAATATCATGATTAATTAATTGCATACGGTGATCAATGCTTGGTATGCATTCATTTCTTGGATGCATTCATTTCTTTGATAACAGAGTGGGGTCTCTGAGGCATAGTGTTCAACAAATTTACAGTTGGTTCTTATTTCCGGGTCGTGATGCCAGATATCGGTTGGTCGCTCCATTAAGGCTTGTTTGATAGTAATATTACTCTACTTCAGCTTCACTTTCTTTACAGACCACAGATTTTCATTGGGGTTAAGATTTGCGGAGTACCCTGGCCCGGGGAGTGCACTGTCCTCCTTCCCAGCCATGTGCTTCAATACCGACTTTACCGTTTAACAGGGAGCTCCAACCTGCATCATGACATATTCCCCATTCTGAAACAAGCCGTTTGCTTTCAGCAGAAGTGCTTCTTTCCGTCCGCTAATATACTGATACTGATTCATATTCCCCTCTACAATATAAACAATCTCCAGGGGGTACACTGGCATTATTCCCCAAACCTTCACTCTGATTGGGTGTTTAACATTTTGTTGAACGCAATCAATGTTGAATTTCTCGTTCGATTTCCTGCTGTTGTTTAGGGAGGATTCATGGTAAAGAGGGATGATGGAATCATATGCGAAGAACACCTGGAAGGAAAACACTGCCATTTGTATCTTTCAGCTTTTAATTAAGACCCGCTCGATATATTAATCCTTTTAAATGAATATTTGACGCCTGTTTATTGGTAAATGAGAGGAGTTGCCTTTTGTCAATCCAACGTTCTGCAATGTTTGAGGCCTCTATTCCACTTAAAACGATTAGCAGCCATTGAAGGAGTGATCTCGGCTTCGAAATCCTTCCCCAACGAGTATTCTTCGCACTGTTCTTGACGAAATATCCTCTCAGTATACGTGCACCTTGAGGGAAATATCCTTGTTAGTTGATTTCCTGTTCTGTAGGGCAAGATTTAATAGTTTTCTCACGCCACTGCCACCGAGTTTTTGTTCACGTTCACATTTCCCACTACGATTCGGTTGGTATTCTTGCCCTTTATCGCATTCAGTTTTGATTCTACTGACATATTTTTGGGATTAATTCTTTTTCTTTTTTACTATGGCCTACTGCGAGTGAAACGTTCCTTGTAAAAGAACATGTGGAAATGCTATTTTTCTAGGAAATAAAACGCCTGCCTTGCCCATAACCACACTTTTCATTCTTGACAGAAGATCGCACTATAATCTGAATATATGTTGTGGAGTAACAACACCGTGTTTATTACAAGCTAGTCTCCTTTTATTAACAATCCCCTAGACTCAGACTCTACATAAACACATACATAGACGTTACAATAACTGCAACTAGATAGCGTGCGGAATCCCCTTGAGTCCGTCACATCTCCTCCCCACCCTGGTCGATTTCCAGAGGAAAGACCAGCTGCACCGGTCGACTGATTCTGGAGCCGTCTGGCTGGCGTAGGATGATTGTTCGGATCTTTCCATCTCTCCCTGGGAGAAGCTCCTCTATTCTCGCTCGTTTCAATACGTGGCCTGGCCTAGATTTCTCCTGGAGGAGGGCAACGTCTCCGATCCTTGGTGAACCCTGTTGATTGTGTGGTATTTTCACCTCGTGGTAGCTTCGCAACTGGAGAAGATACTCTACTTTCTAACGTTTCCAAAAATCTTGAAGAACTCGCTGCCTCGTTTTAAATTCCGATGTCAAATTTCTCCCTATGGTGGGTTCTACTCCAAACGGGATGGCTGTTAACCTTTTTCCGACTAGAAAGTGAGATGGGGTCAGAACATCGCCAGTGTTTTTGTCCTCGGTGATCGGTCTGCTGTTAAGGGCGGCTTCTATGTTGACAAGTGTTGTGTACAAGCCTTCCTCATCCTGCTGTGAGCGTCCTGGAACCTTCCTCAGGCATCGTTTGGTAGATCCGACCATCCTCTCTCAGAATCCTCCCCACCAAGCCGCCCGTGGCACGATGAACTTCCATTGGATTCCTTAGTGAGCACAGTAGTGATGCATACTGGGGTCTACCAAGACGTCTTCGAGGGCCATGAGTTCCTTATTCGCTGCAGAGAAAGTGCGTGCGTTGTCCGAGTATATGGTGTGGGGTATACCCCGTCGGCTAATGAATCTTTGCAAAGCCGTCAGAAATTTTTCTGTTGACATATCGGTTGATAGTTCCAGGTGGAGTGCGCGAGTGGAGGCACAAGTGAACAGAACTATGTACGATTTCTTAACTTCTCTGCCCCATTTAACATACAGGAGGCCAGCGAAGTCCACACCTGTTACAGAAAATGGATCTGCAAGTAGTACACGATCAAGTGGTAGGGGGCCTCTATCTCGCTAAAGCGAGTGTTTCGAGCTATCTTGCATGGTAGGCATGAATGGAGTACTTTCTTAATTGTTCGTCTAGCTTGGAGAATCCAGTATTCTTGTCGTAGATCTCCTAATACGATGCGAACTCCTAAGTGGTGCAGTCGTATATGGGTGTGTCTAATTAGCAATTTTGTGAAGTGGTGTTCACCATGCAGTATAATTGGGTGTTTCTGCTCGTTGGTCAACTCCGCACATTGGAGTCTCCCACCTAGTCGAATTACACCTTGGTCCATGAAGGGTTGAAGCGTGCAAGCTTAGATGTATTGGGTAGCTGTATACCTCGCTGCAGTGCGCTAATCTCGGCAGGAAATTTTTCTCGCTGGACGTTTTCGATCCAGTATGTTCGGGCGGTTTACAATTCTGCGGCTGTCAATGTGTTAGAACGGATTGTTTTATCTTTAAGAGCTTGAATGAATCGAAATACCCACGCTGTGACATGTAGTAGTTTCCAGTAAGCGCTGAACCTTAGTACATCTAGGACGGGTTTAGTAGTGGTGATTACGAACACATTTGGCAGCTTTCTGTTCCCTGGAAGTGGCAGGTGTTCCATTGTAATGTCAGGTGGCCAAATGTTCCTGTGAGTAAGCCAGCAGGGACCACACCACCACATTTCTAAGGATAGTAGCTGGTCTGCGTCTATACCTCGCGTGAGATAATCTGCAGGGTTTTGGTCTCCAGGACAGTGTCGCCACTGGCTGGGAGTTGTGTGGCTAATTATCTCTGTTACACGATTGGCAACGAAGGTCTTCCATTTGTTTGGGTCGTTTTTTACCCATCCCAACGTCACTGTAGAATCGCTCAACAGAGTGGCCCTGTTGAGGTCGAAACCTGTTTCCTCACAAAAATAGCGCAGGAGACGAGTGCCTATAAGTGCGGCGAGCAACTCTAATCTTGGAAGCGTCATTTTCTTTACTGGTGTTAGTCTGTTTTTGCTGCAAACTATGCGAGCGGGTGTAGTATGGTCCGGTGTTGATGCCACATAAATAACTGCTCCGTATGCCCTCGCAGAGGCATCACAGAATACGTGCACATGTGATTCGTCATTTGTTTGCCCCATCCCGATCCATCTGGGGATGTTTATAGATGATAGGAAGTGAAGTTTGCTAATCCATGAATGCCATTCCTTAGCTATATCCGGAGGTAGTAACTCCTCCCAAGTTAAACCTCTAAGCCAGGTGTCCTGAAAGATTAATTTAGCAACAATTCCTACTGGTGCGAAAAGTCCAAGAGGGTCGTGAACTGGGCGGTGGCACGAAGAATGTCTCTCTTGGTTCCTGGTTTGTGCATAAGATCGCTAGCAATCTTCTCCTTGTTGGTGAAGAGATAATCTTCAACAGTATTCCAGTCTACTCCCAGAACGGACGTCACTCTTCTTTCCTCCAGCTTTTCCTTGCGCCATAACGTCTTTAACGGTTCCGAGTTAGTTGCCCACTTGGAGAATGGGAGTTTAATCTGCTGTAAGAGCGCGGTGAGTTCCTGATATATAGCGATTACCTTTGAGTCATCATTAACACTTGCAGTGAAGTCATCCATAAACATAAATTTGTCAACTAGCTCTGATGCAACTCTATATCTGTCCCGATTCAGTGTGGCAGTTTCCCTTATAGTGGCCGACAGGAGGAATGGACTAGATGTCAGTCGAAAAGGCAAGCGTTTAAAGCGATAGGATATCAGATCGTTTGATGTGTCACAGGTTCCGCCCTCCCTCCACTCAACACGATACCATAGAAATCTCGTAAGATCTCTATCATCCTCGTGAAGTGTTAATTGTAGGAATGCTTGTTGACCGTCGCATACAATTGCCTTGGAGTGTTTTGTAAATCTTAACAATGTACCTAGAATTTCCAGTAACAGGTTAGGGCCCATTTCCAGCTCGTCGTTCTGTGATGGAGAGTCTATTTCGTGGGAGGATGCGTCGAAGACGACTCTGCATTTTGTGCTACTCGCGTTGGATTTCTTCACAATGTGGTGGGGTAGGTAAAAACACATCCCCAGAACAGTTGTTGTGAGGAACAGCCCCTACTTGATCTCTCCGTATATAATCTAACATGTGTTTATGGTAAATGGACTTCAGTTCATCATTCCTTTGTAGTCTATTTCCAAATGATGAGAATCGCCTTTCTGCTGTGATGAAGTTGGAGGAAAAGAGAACGCCTTCTTTTCTAGGCAGCGAGACAACTTTCCTTCCAACTTCCTCACGGTAGGTGGTATGGAAATCTTGGAGAATGCCGTGATCCTTGGGTGACAGTGCTCGCCCTTGATGTTCCTTAATGCCGATGGTTTCCAACTCCCAAAACTGACGTACACTGTCATCGGAGATTTCATCTACAGCAAATGGAATACGATGGACCATTATCTGGTTGACTGTAACGCCGGATCTGTTTCCGCTTACGACGTATCCAAATATAGTAGGCAGTAGAACAAGAGAATGGGATACTCTCATTGGTTGTTTCATAGTCACAATCTTCCAGTAGTGTTCTGCGCCTATGAGAACTTCTATCGGAAGTTCTCTTTCGTCTTGTGGATCTGATAGTTTGAGTTTGTTGAGTGAAGGCAGGACCGTTATGTTATGCGGTGGCGTAGGTTGTGGTGTATAGGTGTTGTGACTTTCGAAAGCACCAACTGAAATACGAGCATTAGTCGAAAATCCCATCATTTCAAATGGGACGTTCCTTCTTGAAGTTAAAGTCCTAGAAAGTGATTCAAACGTGGTTAACTCTAATGTCTGGCTATGATTAACGTTGAGTTCCAATGAATCTATCAGAGAATGATGAATAAAGCTAGACTGACTACCAGTGTCCAGGACACAACGGGTAAGTTTCAGTTTTCCTGTCGGTCCTTTGATCCACGTACGAATAGTCTGAAGGTATGTGAAGTTAGAAGCATTGACTTCTATTTTGCTAACGGAAGAAGGCAGGGTGTCTGCTTTACTGCAGATAGATTCGTGATGGAGACACTTACACTGCTTGCAGGATGCCTTTCCTCGTTTGAAACACCTATCCTTATTGTGACCTTTCCTGAGACTCAGGAAACAACGTTTTGCCGTCTTAAGTTTATCAGTTCTGACCTTGGGGTCTTGAATTTGTTGACAGTCTTGGCCCCGGTGCCTTTCATTTTCACAATACACACAAAACGGTGCCGTTTCTCGCTTGTTCTCCTCGCAGCATTATTTGCTTTGTGTTCACCTGAAAAGCGGAGGCGGAAGGTATGTGAGGTGCTGCAGGAAAAAATATCCCCGTATTTTTTGTGCGTTGATAGCTCCTTAGATCTCTTCATTAAGGAATTCCATTAGTTTCGAGAGATTCCCTTCTTGCGTGTTGTGTCTTTTGGCGTGAATGTTGCCAACGGCGACAGATGTCTTCCGGAAAGGCACGCAGTAGCTTAGGAGCGAGTATCCTTCCGTATAAGTCCACGTCCTCTCCTAATGCTCGCAAGGCTTGAATTCGCCTGTGACATTCGTTGTACATTATTTAGTATTTCCGGGCTCTCTGAAGCTGCAACCTCAAGATTTTCTAAGAAATTTAGATGTGATTGGATAATTCTATTTTTATCCCCATAGCGTGATATCAGAATCTGCTTAGTTTGTTCGTATGTGTCACTTGTAACGGCTATCCCGTCAACTAGACGCTTTGGTTCCCCTTCCAAGTATCCGCGCAGATAGACGTGTTTATTTATGGCAGAGACTAATGGATTTCTGTCTATGGATGCCTCAAATTGTTCCCAAAACCGGGACCATTCCTCGATCTTTCCCGTGAAAGATTGTAATTTTATCGTTGGTAACCTGACTTCTGGGACAACGTTGTGAACCGTTGGATTTGTAGAAGATTGGGTGGCGACATTCGTGTTATTTGCAACTTGACTCTGCTCAAGAAGATGTTTTGCCCTTCTAATAGCTCGTTTGCTTTTGTCTGTGTACTCTTCACATGCTATCGTATCTGCATTGTATTCTGTGTCATCGAGCAGATCTTGAATGGAATCATCCTAGGCGAGTAAGTTGTCCAAAGCTTCGCGTATACGTTCACTGAAATGCTCTATTTCGTCAACAGGTGTGGAATGATCGAACGTATTTATTTGATTTATGAAGCGTGTGGCATTTGCTCGATGAGTTATCCTTTTACGTTTTAATTTTGAAAGATGCCCTGAAATTTCAGTCATGTTGATACTGGATTGTCGTTTGTACGTAATTTAGAGTAGAAATGACGAATCTTCGTATTAGGTTTAGTTCCTAGAAAAGTGACAGATGGCAGCACCAGGCAAGATGACCAGCGTGGATTTGTGGTATCAAGTCTGACATCCTGCAGAGAGGGTCTATCCCTCGGCTTATGAAACGGACGAAGATCATTGCTATCCTAAAACCAGGAAAATCTAACGATCAACCCAAAAATTACCGTCCAATTGCTCTTCTGAGCATAGTATACAAACTTCTGGAAAGGCTAATCTATAACAGAATTAGTTCCGTCATTTTTCAAAATTTGCCTGTTGAACATGCAGGGTTCCAACCAAACCGCAGCTGTACAGATCAGGTTTTGTCACTAACAACATTTATTGAGGCAGGCTTTCAAAAACAACTGAAAACCTCTGTGGCATTTATTGATTTGACTGCAGTTGATGACACTGTGTGGAAACAAGGACTTGTCTGCAAACTATTACGTGTTTTGCCATGTAAGAAGATTGCACGACTTATTGATAGCATGCTCACCAAGAGTAAGTTTCGTGTAATACTGGGAAATGGCACTAGCAGTGAGAAAACTCTAAACAATGGCCTTCCCCAAGGTTCTGTATTAGCTCCTCTGCTTTTCAACCTGTACATAGCTGATATACCTGAAACTAGCTCTAGGAAATTCGGATATGCTGATGATTGGGCTCTGGCAGTACAAGATAAATTCATGGAAAACACTGAAGAAACACTGACGGCTGATCTTACCACCTTGGGACAGTACTTTCGCAAATGAAGATTACAACTGAATCCAAATAAAAGTGAAGTTACATGTTTTCAACTTAGCAACAAAATGGCCAATAGTGAACTGAAGGTTCAGTTTGAGAACACTTGTCTTGCCCACAACAGATATCCACAATATCTAAGGATTACTCTTGACAGAACTCTGTCCTTCAAGAAACATCTTCAGAATACGGCTGCTAAGTTACGATCAAGAAACAACGTCTTACAGAAGCTGTGTGGAACCACCTGGGGATCATTAGCATCTACCCTACGGTCTTCAGCTCTTGGTCTTGTGTACTCTGCTGCAGAATACTGCTCATCAATATGGCTGAACAGCCGTCACACCAAACTAATTGACACTCAGCTGAATCACACTATGCGTATGATATCAGGGACAATTAGATCTACTCCCACTTTCTGGCTACCTGTTCTATCCCATATTCCACCACCTCACCTCCGCCGAGAATATGCTCTCCTACGAGATTATAAGAAAATAACTAACAACAGTCAGTTGCCAATCCATGGTGACATGAATGATGTTCTTATTAACAGGCTAAAATGAAGACGCCCACCTGTTAGAACAGCCAGAAACCTAGCAGACGCTAACTTTAATCTGCTTCAGGCCAGGAAGCAAGTATGGATATCCAGTGCTCCATCAGAATATCACTATATACCATGGCTGAAAAACAAACCAGAGGGTTTTGATCTTCCACGGAAGACCTGGACAACTATCAACAGGATTCGCATTGGCCATGACAGATGTGGCGACTCCCTCCATAAATGGGGAATACTTAATTCGGCAGCGTGCAGTTGTGGTGCTGTGAAGCAAACAGTTCGGCACATTGTGGAGCAGTGTCCTCTCACTGCCTACCAGGGAAACCTAAGGGACTTTTTTCTGCTCTCACCCTTGTGTGTTGAATAGGCCCTATGTAAATAATTTGAACCTGTAAATACTTCAAATTGTAAATATTCTTTATTATTATTGTATCTATAATGTAATGTGTTAGCCATACGCTAAATAAATAAATTCTCTGTCACAAAATGGCGCCTTCAAAATCAAATGATGGGTTCAAGCATTCATACAACTAAACGCGTACCGTACCTAAACCAATCACTACGGTACTAAAGGGAAAAACAACTATTGAGCCAAGCCCTATTTGAATGCCAGTAAGTATTATATTTGACTAAAAAAGAGGGTGAAGCTTGTACTTATCCGTCGTGTTGAGGCTAAACGTCATGACGTGAGGCTAGTGATTTATCCTTTTCAATAATCCTTAAGGAGTGAACTTAACATCACTGCCTTCTCACAGAAACGACCAAATATGTTTCGGAAGCCGATAGTATTCGTGGTTCGACTGAACTCTCAATATTCTCCCGGGTTTCGGCACCAAAATTGTGGAGTAACAACACCGTGTTTATTACAAGCTAGTCTCTTTTTATTAACAATCCCCTAGACTCCGACTCTACATAAACACATACATAGACGTTACAATAACTGCAACTAGATAGCGTGCGGTATCCCCTTGAGTCCGTCACATATGTCGATATAGCGTTTACTATATATAAAATACATTGAAAGAATAACTATGTAAACTAATACAAGCAGTTAACTTCCAAAAGCACACTCATTCCGTTAATATTTTCTATAAAACTCTTCAGGCTAAAGAGACATTAAGAATAATCAACAGCTCCATTGAAGTGCTTCCACAACAAAGAAATTAACAGAAAAATCCCTTCTAAGCATGCCGTATATATATTGTTAAGTGAATAATAATAGCATTACGAATGTTCAATGAAGAATATTTTGCTGAGGAATTTTACCTCTCCACTTTTTCATCTTGAGACTAAGAATTTGGCCATTGTCGGTATTTAATAGTTTAACTATATTTATGTAACATTTGAGTCATCAGAGGCTCATGATGCAGTCAGACTACGAACGGGAAGTTGAACTCTGGCTTGGAATGTTGGTAGAAACCTATAGCGGTTTCTGTGTTGTGTTTTTTGTTTTTTTAATCCTTAAGTAAATAAAAAAAAATGTTCAAATGTTGTGATATAACAAGGTTGTAGCCTCTTATAGGGTTACCGGGTGACGGTAGTAGGGTCAATTAATGTGTTAACGTTGCCTTTTCGGCTTAACAATGGCTCTTATTAGGCGTTTACAGCTAAATACTGGAACTGTGAAACAGGTATGCCTCTATTCCATTGTAGTAACTATTTGACAAGTTATAGCCTTAGAATAGATTTTTCATTTTATGTTTTGCTCTGTAATAAATATAATTACTTATCAGTTGATGGATTTGATTCCCGTTTTCAAGCGTGTTTTAGTAAAATTACTTACGTTCACCTCATAGTCATCGTGTTTTTTCGAGGTCAATGTGGGTAACTTTTATCGTGGATCGACTGATGTTTTGGCAATGTAAAGGAATTTGTGCACTAAGTAGAAACAGCAACTACAGGCTTTCGATCATATTTTCGCAACTTATTCCGTTTCACTATGACATTGATACGAAGCTATAACATTTCTATCCTCATAACGTTTTTTTTATTGTGGTTGGAATCCTGGTAAATGCACGTAGGATTTTCCTCTGAAGCTTATGCCGAAGTTACGTGCATATATCATGATGTTCCCTAGATGACAGTCTTCTTCCTCTGCTTCTGGTTTAAACCTTGTTAACTGAAAGTTTTGTACTGTAGCCTTAGGCTTATTTGTGTATTGTCGTCATTGTCTCTTGTACAGGATAAGTACAACTATAATTCTGACGTAAAGAGTACAGGATAGTTTAAATTCAATATAAAAACCCCATCAGAAAATAAGTATTTCCCTTTTTCATGATTGTATAACTCCGTGGCCTGAAATGTTGGTGGAAAACCTTGAAAGACAGTAGTGCAGTGGATTGGTCCATGGCAGTTTTTCAGATTGGCACTATGAAACGCCGGTTTACTGTGTCAGTTTAGCAAGTTACTAGCCAGAATTCATGTTAATTTTGGGACTGTTTTAGGATTTTTTTAAAATTTGTAAATTCTGAACTGACAATTTTTCAATACATTGTCACGTTTTTAATAGTTTTTGTCAGTCAAACATCCTTCCATGTCCAGATTTGCATGTAGCCTGCAGCTCTATATTAATACAGCATCAATTCAGTTCAAACTATTTAATTGGCATCAAAATAATTCTACACTGAGCGAGTTGGCTGTGCGGTCAGGTTTGAGTTGCTCTGAGCTTGCATTCGGGAGATATGGGTTCAAACCCCACTGTCGGCACCCTTGAGGAATGTATCCCATGATTTCACAGCAGGCAAGTGCTGGGGCTCTCTGTACCTTAAGGCCACATTCTCTTCCTTCCCACTCGTAGCCCTTTCCTATCCCATCGTCGCCATAAGACCTATCTATATCAGTGCGACGTTAGGCAAAATTATAAATAAATTAATAAGTAATTGTAGATTTAAGCATATTCTTCCAAGGAAAGCAAAGAAAACAGGGTTAAGAATTTTAAAGTAGCCTATTTTAAAAATTATGGTATATATTTTTTAATTTTTTTGTTTTTACAGTAGGCCCTAAGAATTATTTTAAACAGTGTTTATAATATGTTGCTGCACTTAGCTTCAGCATACCACTTGTATTTATCACGTGTGTGAATCTTCTTTAACAACTGTATGTAGGCGAGATCAATATTAATTATACGATACAACAAACTTTAAACACATGATTCGTGTTCTCCACTTTCTTCTTCTGATCACGCATTGTTCACCACTTAAAATATTATTTCATTCAGAGCAGAAGTACCATGAAGATGGAATATGTATTCTAGTAGATGAGAGAGATTAGACAAATTAATCATACAAATACTATTATTTCAAATATTATTATTATTACGCAGACCAAAAATGGGCAAGAATGTGTTTCATGGAGATCCAAATGGTGAAAATGGAAATTGTCCTCCCTTTCCTTCTCTAGTGAGTAGCACAGTTCTAAGAATCATCAGAATGTAGATACTGTGTGATATCACCTGTGTGAGAGTATATTTAGCTGTAGTTTCTTTGAATTGTTATCCTAGAACTTGTTTAAGCATTGTGCTGAAGTGAAATGGGAAAGCTTTCACTCCAGGCAAAATTAAGGCTGTACGTTAATTATGGCCATAGTCGCTTCCTTTCCCTCCTAGCCCTTTCCTATCCCATCATTGCCATGTGCAACGTGAAGCAAATTGTAAAAAGAAACAAACAAAACAGTTGGGATAACCACTATTATTACTGGGATAATTGAACATCCCAATGCAGTAAGCATATCCTAGCCTTAAAGTGCTAGGATACAAAGGTGATAGGGGTAGTCATAATTATTATCTTAAAGGAAAACATTTCTGTGTAACAATCCTCTTGTAATGCTGATCAGAAGAGAAAACAGGAAACTGATTAGTGATTAGCCCATTTGGCAATGGAGTGTGATTAGCCTAGCGGCATAGCTGCTGGCTTCTCACCCGGAAGACTGAGGTTCAAATCCTGGTCAATTCTGGATAGAGATTTTCACCTCGAAAATCGCGTAACTTTAGGAAGGGGATCCGGAATTAAACACCCAGCCCAAAACCAAAATGAGCCAAGGTGGCTCCACTGACCTCATAAATAGGCCTAACTGGGATAAGCTGAAGAAATGTATTATCATTTTTATTATTATTTTTATTATTATTATTATATCATAATATATTATTATATTATTAGTAGTAGTAATATGATTTATTATTATTATTATTATTATTATTATTATTATTATTATTATTATTATTATTATTATTATTAGTTCCTTCCATATGCACATAATTAATTGGTGTAGTAACTCATCAGGACGCCAGGATAGGTCCTTCAAACCTGAACTGTGCTGGTAAATGTGGAACATTTGGTCAGCCTATCTATCAGGGGTGTACATGAAACACATGTTTAATAAATGAGTGGGAGTCTCTGGGCCCATGTTGTGCAATTTTAGTATACCTTCTGATACAGTACTCATGTTTGTTCATTGAAAATCCACAGCCTGTTTCCAGTCATTCGACCAGGTCAGGAGTGTAATGAATGAAGCCCCCACCTAGCGGCGATGATAGGAATTGTGCCTGCTGCCGAAGCCTGTCGCAGTCCTGTGGGACAATGGTTAATGATTGAGAGATGAAATGATATGGGAGAGTGTTGCTAGGTTGAAAGATGACGGGGAAAACGGGAATACCCGGAGAAAAACTCGCCTCTGCACATACGGTGAGAAAATGCATGTGAATGTGTGGAAGAATGAACGAGGGAGTGAAAGATTGTATAAATAAGAAATATGTATATATTAGGATATACTTTGTTATTTTACCTGTAAATAGTATATATATGACTGTTTTAATTTAGGATTTAGGTAATTATTTCAAAGGTCAGGGGGCATTATGTGTAGGGGGGCTTGTCCTTTTCCCCTGGCCTTCCATAGATACTGTAAAGATTTATGGTAAATAAATAAATAATGAATGAATGAATGCGTTTGTTTATTTTTTGCTAGTGATTTAACACTAGAACGGTAGCTATTTTCAATTGCGTAGAACGATGGTAGTGGTCATTTTGACCATAGTGAGACAGAGTACAATACACGTAGTACAGAGCCCAAACATCATGTTTACGGTATTTATTAGGTTTCATCTAATTTTCAGTGTTATTTCAATACCTTTATTGCATTTTGCCAGTTGCATTTTACAACGTACACAACATTTTACAACCACACATTTTGTAAATACAAAAATAAAATACATGTGGTACAGAATCAAAATATCATGTTTCGAGTATTTATTAGGATTCATCATATTTTCAATGTTATTTCAGTTTCTGTATTAAATTTTACCAATTGCATTTTATAACATGCACAACATTTTAGAACACCTTTAACCCTTAACTATGGACTTAAATAACCGTGCAGCAGCGATAAGAAGCTGATGAGTTTCGTAGCGGCCTGGGTGACCGCACGTCCATGGTTTGAAGCAGTCTTCAGTTGATAGTGCTGTGTGTAGCAATGAGTCAGCGTGCAGGTACTTCGGCGAGTGTCCGAACATGTGATGCAAATTACGAAGGAACAATTACCGAGTGGTTTGAAGAAGACATGAGTGATGTGGACGATGGTGATAGTGAACAGAGAGTGATCACAATACCGATACTGAGACTGAAGGAGAGGGAGAAGAAGATGAAAGTTCCGCGCTACTGCCTGATGAATTACGTTCTAAGTGTTTTTATGGTAGAAATAGGTACAAATGGTCGTCTGCGGAACCTCCACAGAATGTGCGTACACCTCGTCACAATATCGTGATTCACCTTCCCGGTTTGCGCCCTTCAGCTCGAGTTGGAAACAGTGTGGATCCTGTTACGGCATGGACACTAATATTTAGTGAAGAAATGGTGAACTTACTAGTGTGATGGACAAATGTGAAACTCAGTGCAATGAGAAGTAATTACCGAAAGTCTACCCGACCAGAATTACAAAATGTTGACGCAGTTGAAATGAAAGCTTTTCTAGGCCTTCTTACTTATTCGGCGGTTTTCAAATCTAACAAAGAGGACATCGCTTCAGTCTTCGCAGCTGACGGTACGGGCCGTGAAATATTTCGTGTTGTGATGTCAGGTACAAGGTTATCCATTCTCCTGTGCAGCCTGCGTTTTGACAATCCTGAAGACAGAACGCAGCGGAGAGAGACAGATCCTATTGCACCCATATCTGAGCTTCTAAATATGTTGATTCAGAACTCTCAAAGGTGTTACTCCATTGGCACAAATGCAACAGTAGATGAGATGCTAATTGGTTTCAGAGGTCGGTGTAAGTTCAGAATGTATATTCCGTACAAGCCTGAGAAATATGGAGTGAAATTGATGTGCCTAACAGATTCGAAAAATAGTTATTTGTACAATGCATATATTTATGCAGGGAAGGACACTGATGGAATAGGTCTTTCAAGGGAAGACAGAAAATTTTCAAAGCCAACTCGGGCAGTTTTTCGTTTATCGGAACCAATACAGGGTACAAATAGAAATATAACAGCTGACAATTGGTTCACCTCAGTGGAGCTTGTTCAGGAACTGAGGAAAAGGGGACTCACTTATGTTGGGACAGTAAGAAAGAACAAGAAGGAAATTCCAACTAACTTCTTGCCTTCCAAGCAGAGAAAGGTCGGTTCCTCTGTGTATGGCTTCACGAAAGACATAACTCTTCTCTCACACGTTCCGAAAAGAAACAAAGCTGTTTTGTTAGTATCCTCTACAGTATGCACCATGGGAAAGCAACTGATGCGGACACGGGGAAGGAAGAGATGATTCAGTTTTATAATTCTACGAAGTCTGGAGTAGATACTTCGGATCAGATGTCAGCCAACTACCGCACAGGTAGAAGAACACGAAGGTGGCCGATGGCAGTCTTCTTCCGTATCCTCGATATTGCAGCTGTGAATGCGAATATCTTGCATCAGTCCTATCGCGAGAACCCCCAAATGACCAGGCAACATTTTCTGAAAGAACTTGCTGCTCAACTCACTAGGCCACACATGATAAGAAGATTATCAAATCCCAGGATCCCAAGAGATATTCGAGGTGCTATCTCTAGAATTTTGAGCATCCCTGCGGAGCGTATCAACATTTCCGAGGAGAAGCTTGAAAAACGGATAACTTGTCGTCTGTGCCCACCAGCAAGGAAGAGAAAAACATATTACAATTGCTACAGATGTGAAAAACCAGTATGCTTGGAGTGTACAAGGAAGATCTGCTTCGAATGTGTTGAGTGAGAGTAACATTGAGGGCCAAGTTCAGTGCTTGCAATTTCCACTCCAACAAGAGATCAGTCTAATGTGTCGTTAATTTTCAGTGCAGTGGTTATCAAACATCTTTAATACCCAAGTTAGGGTCAATTTTTGTTTATAGTGCAAAGGATATGTGTGTGTTTAAATGGAACAGTGTATTCTGAATAACGAAAATTGCTGCGACTGCAATCTGAAGGTATGAGGGTTATACAAATTAACAAATGGAAAATATTTTTGTGGTTTTGGGTTCAATAAAGTGTAATTATTCAAATAAAAGCAGCTAGCAATTTATCTCATTAACCGACCCTTCCGTAGTCAAATTAATTTTCATGCGGTCTCAGTGACCTCACGTCCATGTTGATGTCACTGAAAATGTACGTCAATAGTTAAGGGTTAATAACTATGTAGCACTCCTGGCCCTTTCCTATCCCTTTGTTGCCATAAGACCTATCCATGTCGGTGGGTTGAAATTTCAGTGGGTTGGGATTACCCATTTAAGAACAGTCGTATCTAGAAATAGCTTCGTGGTCAAAATGACCGTTCCCATCATTCTAGTGTTAACATCGCACTAAAACATACTAGAAGGTTTTCGGTGATGCAACGATGGGGAAACATAGCAGCCATCACCTAAATTAAGGTATACAGCCATATTACACTGCCTGACAGAAAAAGTTAAGCACCCAGAAGGAGTGATTTAATATTATCCCATTTTGGTATACATGCATAACATTGATGTGTGAGTAAATGATTAGATTTACAGGGATCTCTAATGTGTAAAACATCCACCAGAGTGCATTGTGATGGCACCGTCCTGTTGTTAAGTTGTTACCAGTCAACTGCTGTGAGTCAGACAGTTAAGCAAGACGTGCAAAGAGGACTATGTACAATACAAAGCACTCGCGATGCCTTGTGATGCATTAGACAGCCTGTCCACCAATTGACAGCATTTGACAGAGGCTGCATTGTGGGACTGCATGAGGCTGGTTGGTCGTATCTTGCAATTGCCAGGCATGTGGGCCATTCAGATGTCACACTGGCCCGATGTTGGACTCGATGGGTACATGAGGGCACCTAGTCACGTTGTGCATTATCGGGTCGACCAAGAAACACCATCCCGAGAGAGGACCATCGTATGGTGCACCAAGCATTGTGGGATCCATAACTTCGACACCCGCCATCCGCGAACATTTACTAGAGACTACAACATCCTGCGAGTTCCTGCACAGTGTCTCGACAACTCGCATCCACCGGATTGGGATCCTACCACCATTGCCATTGACACCAGAACACCAACACCTGCATTTGGAGTGGTGCCTTGCCCAGGTAGTATGGACAGAAGACTCCTGACGTCGCATCATGTTCAGCGATACGTCCCGCTTCTCCATAACCTCCGATAACCATCGTGTGCGGGTTTGGCGGCATTGAGGGCAGATCTTTCCTATATTGTGGAAAGACGCATTGGCATAATCCCTGGCATCATGGTGTGGGGAGCCATAGGGTATGCGTTTAGATCACCTCTAATAGTGCTTCGCCAGACTTTGACGGCACAGCGATACTTCACGGATATTCTGCGTCTGCACGTTGAACAATGCACCAATGGGAAGTTAATCAACAAGAAAGATGTAATATTCCAAATTTTTATCCGATGAGCACTAATGAATGAATCAACAATATGTTTCCAACATACATGCTTCAACCTTAAAACATAACCATGCTTCTTTCTAAAGGAATACTCAAACTGATTCAAACCCTAACATGAACGACTTTAACCAAGATTCCGGTTTTGTAACAGTTCTTACGATTCAGGCGACCATAACAGTTGAAGAAACCCCAACTCACGCTGTGATAAATCTCTAGTCAATACAATTTGAGAAACCCCAATTCACGCTGTGATCAATCCAATCTACAATTTGGATGTCTAGTCATTATAAAATAAATGAATTCATTGTTCATAAATTCTGGCAAAGTTAATGTACATAGTGTAAACTATGTTAAAAGCTTAAGACCATTGTATTTAGTATTAAGTTAGTTTACTATTAAGTTCCGATGTTTATAGTTTTAATTCTTGACCTTAAAATTAGTCCCTGGTGTTTTTAATTCATGTAGAATTTAATCACTAAAAAATATATTTGTATTGAAAAGGTGGACACAATAATTTTAATCTTGAAAGAGTTTTACTTATATGACATTTATCGAGGAATTACACTGTTGTCACAAGTAGCCAAAATATTGGAGAGATTAATAGAAAGGAGGAAGGGTGGAAAGAAATTGTATCAGTGAAACATGGCTGTCAGACACAATTAAAGGCTCAGAAGCGCTACAATATTTCTTTCCCCTGTTCCATAAGATCCAGCTCCTAATCTCGGGGAGTGCAGGAATTATTATTGCTGCAAAAGCAGAGTTTTGTCCAAGAAGACATCCAAAGATGGAGATGAGCACTGAAGCCGTGTAGGTAGAAGTTACGTCTGGTAGCTTTAAATACCTCATTGGTTCAGTGTATCATGCTCAGAAGTCCTTGCAGGTGATGAATAATGCCTTGTTCTCCTGTCTGGATGTTGTGCTACAAATGCAACAACATCAAGCTCGATAGCTGGAGTCGCTTAAGTGCGGCCAGTATCCAGTAATCGGGAGATAGTGGGTTCAAACCCCACTGTCAGCAGCCCTGAAGATGGTCTTCCGTGGTTTCCCATTTTCACACCAGGCAAATGCTGGGTCTGTACCTTAATTAAGGCCACGGCCGTTTCCTTCTCATTCCTAGGCCTTTCCTATCCCATCGTCGCCATAAGACATATCTGTGCCAGTGCGACGTGAAGCAAATAGCAAAAAAACAAATGCAACACAATTATGACGCAGTTTATATTGCCAGTGACTTCAATCTCAACATTACGTTGTCCAGAAATGCTGTTCCACTGACAAATAATCCACTTGCCAATAGGTTTATCTTCAGTTTCTATGTCATTTTCCTCCATCAGTAAGTGTTTGAAGACACTCACATTATTCCAAATTCCTGTTCTACAGTAGACTTGTTCCTTACTAACTCCTCCTCATTTATCTGGTCCCATTTTCACGCCAGGCAAATGCTGGGGCTGTACCTTAATTAAGGCCACGGCCGCTTCCTTCCCACTCCTAGGCCTTTCCTATCCCATTGTCGCCATGAGACCTATCTGTGTCGGTGCGACGTAAAGCCCCTAGCAAAAAAAATTTATCTGGTGCCTAATTCCTGAATTTTGTGATCGCTGAGTTATATTTACAACTTTGACGTGCAAAAAACTTTCCACTCCACTTCAGAAGAGTATGTAATTTTTCCCACATTAACTGGAATGATTTTTCCTCACTTCTGTACAAAGATATTCTTGTTCCCCACGCATCCTCTATCGGCAGTATAAATATAAGGAGATCTGGTAAAATTGGAGAGAAGTGCTCTTTGAATGTGTTGATCAGACTGCTCTGAAAGTTTCCATCTCTTACTAGTGAAAAATGCCATAGATCCCCATAGACAGCATCTGGAATTTTGAGGAGAAATAATTTATACAGGAAATGAAAAAACTCCAGTGACTGTAGGTGAGAAGACTACACTCTGGCCAAGAACAAAACACAATCATTAATCCGTGATGCCTAAAGCTCATATAATATCCACAGCCTTAGTTCTAAACGTAAAGAGCTATGGACTTTCATCGAAAACAAAAGTGGCGACAGTACTTCATTTGTCTTCAAGTACAACAGACTTTCGGATTCCACTCACCAAGACTACACATTTAACAGTCAGTTTTAAAATAACCTCACTACAGCTGACAAGGACAAAGACATGTTCACCATAAGGACACTCCATCCTCTCCTTCCCCCAACTATTCTCTACTTCACTGTTTACGAGTTTGCGGCAAGTCTTCGAAGAACCAGATCTCGTGCAGTGAACGGCCCAGATGACTTGCCGGCAAGAATTCTTCAGCACTGGGCAGCTGTATTGAAACCTTCTCTTTGTGGGGATATTTAACATTTCAGTGAACAGTGGGATGTGCCTGATGAGTGGAAGAAAACAAACATTGGTCCTGTGTTCACAGAGGGCAAAAGAGAAAGTGCAGGCAACTACCGCCCAATCTGTATAACATTTGGAATCTGTAAATGTATGGAGCACCTAATTGGTAAACATGTGCTGGATTTTCTTGATGAGAGAAACGTGTTGAATGACACCCAACATGGGTTCCTCCCTGGAAAATCCTGTTCTAAACTTTTAATAGAAGTAATTAATGAAAAGGTAATGCCCATCTCCCATAATCTTGGAAACCACATATTAGGGGAGGGTTATGTTTATTGTAATCCTTTCTATTGTTTTGATATGTGCAGTTCACAAAAATTTTATATCAAATGACATGGTTGAAGAATATGCAGTAGAAGCACAATTAAAGAAGAAAGTGCCAGGTAAATATTATTGTAAGAAATGAAACTTCTCAGACATGCTATAGAGGTCTGTAATATACCCCAGGAACATGACCCCTCCCCAAAATGAAGATCACCACAATAGCCACCCTCGGACCATTCAGACCACCTCTGACACCTAAAATGAATATTAATATTGACAGACAAAAAACATGACATTAAATTAATTACATGCTATAACTGTAGTCTGTTTATGTAATTGCTCTGGACTTTAACAATGTTATATTGTGTAGTTTGCCTTAGGCACAATTCTGATACCAGAATGTATCAAATTTTTCGCCCATCAGTTTACTTCTCCACATTCCCTTAATAGATACACACTGTACATACTAGTGATGGGCAGTCTGAGATGAGGTCTTGATATTTCTCGAGACTAGCGCAAGCACTATTTATTGCGAGAAATTTCGAGAGATCTCGAGAGCGATGTCCCCGCATTGTGTGGCGAGCAGTGAGTCATAGGCCTACAGGTAGTCGGAGCTGAATGCTATTTGTGCAGACTATGCGAATAGCAAACCACGCGCCTTCTTCATTCCGTAAATGTGTGTCAACAAGCGACTAGGGCGTTCATTTCTACCAAGGTCTATTTTGATGCAATATAACATAATTATAAAGGATATGCATTGTGGCATTGTATGCACTGGTAGGTAGACGAATAAATAGGCTAAGTACAGAAACTGACAGCTACTGTAGGTATTATACGCACACTTTTTAGTGATAGATTTTTGTTCTGGATTGAAGAGTAAGGAGGGAGCACTGCCGGTTCCAGTAATACTGCCAACTGCATGGAAATTAAATCTGAATTGAATCGATAATATGATCGATCGATATGAATTTTCTACATCTTTATTATCTTAAGCCAACAAATATATCGGACACACATTATATAGTGTAACATTTCTCGATGCGAATCTTGTTCCTAGCATGAATTAAATAGTTCGGCTTTGCTGTGTAAACAACAACAGTACGAGTACGTAAAGTGTACGCCAGATGTCGCACAGCGATGCATAAGCGATTCTTAGTTTGTGTTTCGAAGGTTGCCAGTACGAATCTCGAAGATAACCAAGGTCGACTGATTCAGCACTTCCCAAATTCTTCCACAATCCTAAATGACTCGACCAGGGGCATGCCACTCTTTTCCAACACAGTGATTGCTCCCGGTAGCTTGTTGACGTTTGAAGATGATCCTGTTTATGCAGGGGAATATTCGTTCCCACCATTGCAGTGCGTAGATCTGAAGTAAATTGTTGTTGGTCGCTGTTCACAGTGAACTGGTATCAAGGCTGCATTGATACATCTTTCTGTGCTCATGTCAGATGCATCGCATTATTTCCACGTGGATCTACAGTATATGGTAATTTTTTCACATTTGATCTGAAAAATAGTAAAATTGATTTAAGTAACAATGTTCCTATATCTTAAATTTCTACAGTTGAGCTAATTGGTAATAATGCTTAGTATATATCATGCATTTGTTTAGTAAAAAAAGACTATTAGAAATGAAGTTTCCAGAAGTATAAAACTTTAAAGTAGGAACGAGGGAATTCGTAATTTACATGGAAATATGTCCTCAAAGATTTTCCCGTTATAATTTGGGAGTATTGTGTCGAGTTCACCAGGTGAAAAGAATAATAAAAATGATACCTGAGTAGTGTAGAGGAGAGATACTTTATGCTTTCTAGGGACCCACCAAGCTGCCCCTAGCATTATTCTTAAATAGAAGAATTAAAACTGAGGCCCTATAAATCTCAGATTTGTGAACATTTTATTCGCTGCTATTGGCTGGCTTTGTTCAGCCGGGTCAGCTGTCATGAAGACTATTTTCTATTACCTGCAATAGATCGTGCATCATGTTTGCTCACAAGGCTGCCACACTCATTGAGAATTAGAAAACCGCGTAATTTGAAATTGTCATGGTATGCGCCCAAAACCTTACATTTTGTCGCAATTTAGCAAGACTCTAAGGGATGCTAGAGACTTGTTGGCAGCTTCGCTGTCCTAACCCGGGAGTTTACGCCCCCTCAGACTCTCTTTGCTTGCCCACCAGCACAGCGGTTACTAACCGGACCTCACCACTCCAGACCAGCGGCCTTTTCACTGGCCTGGTCTTGGAAAGATAGTCTTGGCAGTCTTCTAATACACACTGTGATATCGTCCGAGCCGTACCACATTAGATCTGCAACCTACTGTATGTTTCGCGAAGGCTTAGCGGAAACGTAATAGAGTTCACTAGAGCCTACGCATAATGCTGGTGAAAGTTATTCACAATTTAAAAAAAAAATGCATTTCAGTTGTAAATCTCTATTTTCACAGGAAATAAATCACAGTTCAAAATACCAAATTTTAATTTTCATCCACTTTGTGACTAGAGACCACTGGTGTTCTAACTCTTCGTTCAGTAATTAAATAATTATTTACATTTTAGCAATATAAATTATTGAATGTTCACGACTAATATAGCATTGCAACAAAACAACTTTCCACAATACATAAATTAATAGGACTATAATTGCTACAATGAAATGCGATCGTAGTTCTCAATCACGAAAAAGATAAAAGGAACAAACGAACTTACCTCCTTACAGCAAGCTTGGTGGAAGACTATCCTTTCATCCATCGTGAAATTGGGATCCCCTGTGATCCATTGCTTTAACCAGTAGGACTTTCGATTTTTTCCTTGGGCATTACCGCAGACACGTTTCTTTTTCTTCACAATAAATCACAACACGTTCTGAAGATAAAGCGTACGCGTACAACAGTTCACATCGTGGTGGAGGTGTAGGGGATATGGGTTGTGCTACATAGTGTGATGTTGATTGGTTCTCGCATATGTCGTACGAGTATTGCAAGCTGTCCAGCACAACGGTTACTAACCGGACCTCAACAAATAGGACCAGCGGCCTTTTCTCTTCGTTTAATAATTTGTTTATGTCTTGACGAGGTTGGAAGGGCTGAAGGCTTCCAGCTCACATTGTTCTGGTTTCTCCTGATGGAAATTTCCCAAGAACTATTTCTGGTGACTTCCGAGAATTCCCATTTTTGTTCGTGGGGTAAACAGATATTGAGAAATGAGAAGATAATTCTGTCGAGCACATCAGCTACAATATAATGCATTGGAAGAAAACTGGGTTCTTTAAAATACAGTCAAAAGGCATCAAATAGGCAATTATACATCTTTTTATACTCAGAAAAATGAGACCCCTGAAGCAGGCATTTATAGGCACAATAAAACCAACAAAATCTAGCTAAAAATACCACAAAACAGATTTATATCTCAAAAGCCTACATTTCTGAACACAGGAATAAATTAGGTAAATAGACAAATTCCCGTCTCTAGTAATCACCTTTAGCTTCTCAACTAGCTTGGTCCAATCAATGTAATCAAATGGCTTTTCTAGATCTATGAATGTCATGTACGTGGGCATCTAATTTCTTAATTCGATCCTCCAAGATCAGACATAAAGTCAGGATTGCTTCATGTGTTCCTGCATTTCTTAAAAGACAGATTGATCTTTTCCCAGCTCGGCTTCAACGTGTCTTGCCATTCTTCTGTAAATAACACTGTACGAGTTAAAATTTTGCAAGCATGAGATAGTAAACAAATCGTTTCACATTTGCCAGCACCTGCTTTCTTGGGAATAGGTATAACAACATTCTGTCTAAAATCGGATGGCAATTTTACTGTATCCTACGTCTTGCACACTAAATGGAATAACCTTGCCATGCTGGATTCTCCTAAGGCAGTCAGTAATTCTGAGGGTATGTCATCAATTCCAGGTGTCTTGTTTCTATTTAGGTCTCTCAAGGCTCTGTTGAATTCTGACCTCAAAATTGGGTGTCTCATTTTATCATAATCAGTTTCTTCTTGTTCCAGAGCCTTATCTATTTCTTTCCCTTGAAACAATTGTAAAATATTTTCCTGCCATCTTTCTGCCTTGTCTTCCTTTCCTGAAAGTGGTCTTCCATCTGATCTCTTAATATTCATAACCTAGTTTTTCTTTCTCCAAGGACCGGGCAAGTTGGCCGTACGGTTAGGGGCACGCGGCTGTGAGCTTGCATCCGGGAGATAGCGGGTTCGAATCCCACTGTCGGCAGCCCTAAGATGGTTTTCCGTGGTTTCCAATTTTCACCAGGCAAATGCTGGGGCTGTACCCTAAGGCCATGGCCGCTTCCTTCCAACTCCTAGGCCTTTCCTATCCCATCGTCGCCATGAGACCTATCTGTGTCAGTGCAACGTAAAGCCACTAGCAAAAAAAAAAAAAAAAAGGCTTTCTCCAAAGGTTTCCTTGATTTTCCTGTATGCAGCACTCCCTGTGGTTGTGGGGCTCAGATGAAGAATACACCCACGGTATTCCCTACCTGTCGTAAGAGGTGAATAAAAGGGGCGACCAGGGGATGCTGAAATTTGGACCATGAGACTACTTGTGATTAGTACCATTACATGAGGAACACCATGGGTAGACGTTACTTGCAATTAGTACCACCAAGTCAGTAACACATGGATCTACGTTACCTAAGAGTAGTACCCTTACGTGAGCAACATCACGGGTCTGGGGGTTGCCTGTAGTTAGTACAATTGTGTATATCCTACCGAGGCGGGCACTCGGCTGTGCGGGCTAATGTCCATGTGAGAAAAGGTGTCATACACTGTGCAGGAATGTGTCTGTTCCCCTGTGTTCAGAATGGGTCTGCGTTATCTATGAGTAGTACCACTATGTGAGGAACACCATTGGTCTGTGTTGCGTTAGAGTAGTACCATTATATGAGGAACACTATGGGTCTTTGTTGCCTATGGGTGTAACAGCAATGTGTGATGCGCCGTGGGTTTGCGTTGCCTATGATTAGTACCACCAGGTGAGTGGCACCAAGAGTATACGTGGCCCGTGGTTACTTCCACTATGTGAGGAACACCACGGGAATATGGGCCCTGTAATTAGTCCTGCTGTGTGAGAAACACTATGGATCTGTGTTGCTGGCGAGTGGTGCCATTGCGTCAGCTACACCATGGGTCTGCAAGTTGTGCCATTATGTGTGACATACCCTGGGTCTGCATTGCCTGTGATTAATTCCACCCTGTGAAGAACACCATGAGTCTATGTTACCTGTGATTAGTACCACTATAGGAGGAAAGCCACGGTTCCGCTTTGCCAGTGATTAGTACTATTATGAGGAGCTGGTGACCTGGATTTTGGACCCCGTTTTTAAACAAGCATAATCTCAGAAAAGAAGGCATTGTGAATTAGAGGATTTTCTGCCCTGAACTAAATTAGTTCTCATTTTGAATTGTAAACTTGAACTGGTAGCTCAGAAACTGTAAAACTAGGAGCTTGAAGCCCAAAATTGTTAAAAGTTCTGAATCTTGGATTTTTCCAAATCTTGTTTCAGGATTGCTAATTGTACCTGTCATGTTGTTATTTGTTAATTCTTGAAATTCTAAAGAAATATAACCTTTGTTAATTCAATTCTTTATGTTGTAGTTAGACCCATTCAAGCCCGCACCTTCTTTCACCTCTCTGCGTTCCACAATACCCCGGAACAAGTGGTAGCAGAGTGTGGGTTGAATGGGTCTATATTAAGCCCCTTTTGACGGCTAAAAATAGGATCCGCGCCGAATTCTAAGAATTTTCTCGGTCGCTGGGAAATTTTTGTAAATTTGTAAGTTTTCTTTCATCATGTCTGGCCTTTGCGAAGTCCTTCATCCCGGGTACTTGCGCAAGGAGGAATTGATTTATGAGTTACTCATTAGAAATGTTCAATCTTGAGGCACGGTTGCAGCAGATACTGCCAAACTTAGTCATTAGAAATGCCCTATTTGTGTCCCAATTTTGGGGGAGAGGGAAATTGATGAGGCTCTATCCACTATCACTGACAATACCACCAAATTAGCGTCTGTAGTTAGTTTTTTTGAAGTAAGTGATCCATCTGCTAACCAACTTAAAAGAGTACAGGCTAGATTGTTCCATTTTTATAATAGGGCCAGGGACCTATTGTCTCTAAAATTGAAAGATCATGCTAAGGAGGCTTGTAATTTAGTTGACCATCTATCAGGAATGTCAAATAGAGTTAATCAATTGTTGACTGGGGCAGCTGTTCCCAAAATCGACCAAGCCCCTGTAATAAACATAGTACGTGAGGAAGGAGGATTCTTCTAAAATGGTAGAAAGTAGAAAATCTGGGGCATCTCAACGAACTCCAGCCCAGTGGAAACCGAGTCTGGTCATCCGAAACAAATTCCACCTTTCTTCTTGAACAATGCTGTGTTTGAAGCCTGCCAATCCTCTAGGCCGTCACCAATTATTGCACCCTGTTTCAGTAGTTTGCCCCATCCATTGGCTATGTTGCTTAGGGGAATTTCGAAATTTTCAGTAAACTCCACTAATGATGTCATTTCATTTCTCAGGTTCCTTGTTGAATTTCAAGATCACGCTCTAGTGTTTTCTCTCTCTCATTCCCAAATTATTCAAATTATGTATCCATATTCCGTAGGCGCCCTTTCGGACAAAATAGTTAAGGCCATTGCTGATCGCTCATCCATAGAAGACTTCCATGCTCACCCTTTGGCAAATTTCATTCCGGCTAGAGCAATGTCATCTTTAGTACAGAAGTTCTATTTTAGGGTACAACATCTGGACGAAAATCTTCCAGACTTCATCCAAGATATCAAATTTTATACCAGAGTGCTCGCTCTGCATTTTTCCAAGGACCAAATAGTGCAAACTATTGTTGAAGGTGTCTCTCCACCTTATAGATCTTACTTATGTTTTGAGTCTCGTCCCCAAACATTTGCCGAGTTAGAGGCTATGGCGGTGTCAGCAGAAGGAGTGAGGTTTGCTGACACCTTAAGAGTTGCGAAGGAGCCCCCTCCGTCATCTAGTAGTTTTCGGCCTCCACCTCACCAAACTTTCACCACCCGCAAGTGCTATGCTTGTGGGTCTACGGAACATCTGCGTAACAAGTGCCCATTGATCAAATCGAGTGGGACAAAGAATGGAGCCGGGTCATCTCAAGGTTGTTTCAAATGTGGCTCGTTTACTCACCTAGCCAAGAATTGCCCTAATGCCAATAGCACCCTGTCCTGCTCAACTTCTGGTGCAACCTCGGCGAACTCCAATAATATAAAGTGACTAGTGTCATCGGCTGAGTCGGCATGTTCATCTTCACAAGGCTCAGCCCCAGTTAAATCCACCGAAAGCTCTGGTGAGGATAAAAGTTCTTCTAATCCATCCAGTGTTCTCCCCAGAAATTTTCGTCAGCTGGGTGGCAGGAATGAGTAGCCAGGCGGAGAATACTACGTAAAAAATGAACATGCTAAAATTTAAGTTTATTCCTCCCAGGTATTGACAATAATATCAGACAGGTATACATTAACTGCAAAACACAACTATTTTAGTGTTATAATCACGAACAAGATATAAGAGTATTTCGAACTTCTAGCGTTCTACTGCTCGCTCTTTTTATATTTGATTTATAAGTTGCTTTACATCACACCGACTCAGATACGTCTTATGGCGACGATGGGATAGTAAGGAGCTAGGAGTGGGAAGGAAGTGACTGTGGCCTTAATTAAAGTACAGCCCCAACATTTGCCTGGTGTGAAAAAGGGAAACCACGGAAAACCATTTTCAGGGCCGCCGAAAGTGGGGGTTCGACTACTGCTCGTTCATAATCTATAGGCCTAACACCGGGGCTTGGTTGCTGTGGAGTGCCATACTGGTTTTGTGAAGTCATGCGGAATCGAATGTACGCATGCGATTCCACGTTAATCCAGGCAACTGCTCGAGTACTACACTACATGACAATCAAGCTAAACATTTAACCTCCGATGTAATTGAAGCAATGATGCGGATAAAAGTGATATATCGTGTAAATAAACAGTTTTACAGAATGTACAATTTAATTTTGACTGATACGGCCTTGTAATAATACTCAACATGGCTTAGCTGTGTTGATACTGCTACACGGCTGAAAGCAACGGAAAACTACAGCCGTAACTAACTCCCAAGGACATGCAGCTCTCTCTGTATGAATGATGTACTGATGATGGCTTCCTCCCGGGTAAAATATTCCGGAGGTAAACTAGTCCCCCATTCGGATCTCCGGGTGAGGACTACACGGGAGGGGGCGATCATCAGGAAGATGGATACTGACATTCTGCGAGTCGGAGCGTGGAATGTTAGAAGTTTGAATCGTTGTGGTAGGTTAGAGAATCTGAAAAGGGAGATGGATAGGCTAAAGTTAGATGTAGTTGGTATAAGTGAAGTACGTTGGCAGGAAGAACAGGATTTTTGGTCAGGCGACTACTGAATTATCAACACAAAATCAAACAGGGGAAATGCAGGAGTTGGTTTAATAATGAATAAGAAAATAGGGCAGCGGGTAAGCTACGACGACCAGCATAGTGAAAGAATTATTGTCGTCAAGATAGACACCAAACCAATGCCCACCACAATCGTGCAGGTCTATATGCCTACTAGTTCAGCGGATGATGAAGAAATCGAAAGAATATATGAGGAGATAGAAGATTTAATACAATATGTAAAAGGTGACGAGAATCTAATTGTGATGGGAGAGTGGAATGCAGTGGTAGGCCAAGGAAGAGAAGGTAGTACAGTAGGAGAATTTGGATTGGGACAAAGGAACGAAAGATGAAGTCGGCTGGTTGAATTCTGCACTGATCATAATTTAGTCCTTGCCAATACTTGGTTCAAACACCACAAACGACGGCTGTATACGTAGACAAGACCTGGAGACACTGGAAGGTATCAAATAGACTTCATTATGATTAGGCAGAGATTCAGAAACCAGGTGTTGGATTGCAAAACTTTCCCAGGAGCAAGCGTGGACTCTGACCACAACTTATTGATCATGAAATGCCATCTGAAGCTGAAGAAATTGAAGAAAGGAAAGAATGCCAAAGGATTGGATCTAGACAAGTTGAAAGAAAAGAGTGTGAGGGATTGTTTCAAGGAACATGTTGCACAAGGACTAAATGAAAAGGCTGAAGGAAACACAATAGAGGAAGAGTGGATAGTCATGAAAAATGAAGTCAGTAGGGCTGCTGAAGAAATGTTAGGAAGGAACAAAAGATTAACCAAGAATCAGTGGATAACTCAGGAAATACTAGACCTGATTGATGAACGACGAAAATACAAGAATGCTAGAAATGAATAGGGCAGAAAAGAATACAGGCGATTAAAGAATCAAGTGGATAGAAAGTGCAGGGTAGCTAAGGAAGAATGGCTGAAGGAGAAGTGCAAGGATGTCGAAGTCTGTATGGTCCTGGGATAGGTAGATGCTGCATACAGGAAAATCAAGGAAACCTTTGGAGAAAGGAAATCTAGGTGTATGAATATTAAGAGCTCAGATGGAAAGCCACTTCTAGGGAAAGAAGACAAAGCAGAAAGATGACAGGAGCATATCCAACAGTTGTATGAAGGTAAAGATGTAGATAATTTGGTTCTGGAACATGAAGAAGCTGTTGATGCTGATGAAATGGGAGACCCAATTTTGGGGTCAGAGTTTGACAGAGCTGTGAGTGACCTAAATAGGAACAAGGCACCTGGAATTGATGACATTCCTTCTGAATTACTGACTGCCTTAGGAGAAACCAGCATGGCAAGGTTATTTCATTTAGTGTGCAAGATGTATGAGACAGGAGAAATCCCATCCGATTTTCGGAAGAATGTTGTTATACCTATTCCCAAAAAGGCCGGTGCTGACAGGTGTGAAAACTACCGCACCATTAGTTTAGTATCTCATGCCTGCAAAATTTTAACACGTATTATTTACAGAAGAATGGAAAAACAAGTTGAAGCTGAGTTGGGAGAAGATCAAGTTGGCTTCAGAAGAAATGTAGGAACACGTGAAGCAATCCTGACTTTACGTCTGATCTTAGAGGATCGAATCAAGAAGGACAAGCCCACGTACATGGCATTCGTAGATCTAGAAAAGACATTCAATAATGTTGATTGGACCAAGCTATTTATGATTCTGAAGATGATAGGGATCAGATACCGAGAACGAAGAATTATCTACAATCTGTATAAAAATCAGTCTGCAGTGATAAGAATCGAGGGCTTTGAAAAAGAAGCAGCAATCCAGAAAGGAGTGAGGCAAGGCTGCAGTTTGTCCCCTCACCTTTTCAATGTTTACATAGAACAGGCAGTAAAAGAAATCAAAGAGAAATTTGGAAAGGGAATCACAGTCCAAGGAGAGGAAATCAAAACCTTGAGATTTGCCGATGGTATTGTTATTTTATCTGAGACTGCAGAACATCTTGAAGTTGCTGAATGGTATGGATGAAATCTTGGGTAAGGAGTACAAGATGAAAATAAATAACTCCAAAACAAAAGTAATGGAGTGCAGTCGAACGAAGGCAGGTGATGCAGGAAATATTAGGTTAGGAAATTAAGTCTTAAAGGAAGTAGATGAATATTGTTACTTGGGTAGTAAAATAACTAACAATGGCAGAAGTAAGGACGACATAAAATGCAGACTAGCACAAGCAAGGAAGAGCTTTCTTAAGAAAAGAAATTTGCTCACTTCAAACATTGATATCGGAATTAGAAAGATGTTTTCGTAGACTTTCGTGTGGAGCGTGGCATTGTATGGAAGTGAAAGATGGACGATACCTAGCTCAGAAAGAAAGAATAGAACCTTTTGAAGTGTGGTGTTACAGAAGAATGCTGAAGGTGAGATGGATAGATCGAATCACGAATGAAGAGATACTGAATCGAATTGGTGAGAGATCGATTTGGTTAAATTTGACGAGAAGAAGAGATAGAATGATAGGACACATCTTAAGACACCCAGGACTTGTTCACTTGGTTTTTGAAGGAAGTGTAGGTGGTAAGAACGGTAGGGGTAGACCAAGGTATGAATATGACAAGCAGATTAGAGCAGACGTAAGATGCAATAGTTACGTAGAAATGAAAAGGTTAGCACAGGATAGGGTAGTATGGAGAGCTGCATCAAACCAGTCTATGGACTGATGACTCAAACAACAACACAATTTAATTTGGAACAACCAGTGATTCAAATATGTATAAATATTATGTAATTAGCAATTACCTAGGTTATGTTAGGCGGGCGGCCTGTAAAAACGGCAGGGCGGTGCGCCCATCAAAAGGGTCCTAGGGAGAACACTGCCATCATTTGAAGCCCCTAAAGGATGCCTCATAATTGCGGCAGAGACCCCCGCACTTGTACCATTTCTTAAAATTGAATTGAATAGTGAACCTATCACAGCTCTATTAGACTCTGGAAGCGTGTGTTCTATGATTTCGGCTGAATGGTATTCCAAATTAAAAACCATTTGTAAGTTTCCTGACCCTTTTTCGTCTCCTGCCAAATGCGTTTCGGCCAACTCTTCTCCTTTCGAAATTTTGGGCTTCATCTTTGCTAAAATTCGTATTTCTAATTTCACATGGAAAATAAAATTATTTGTGGCTAAACACTTGTCTTGCCCTGTAATATGGGAGGCTGATTTCATGTCTTCTACTGGTCTGGTGCTCAACATTCAGAGCAAGTCGTGCGCCTTCAAATTTGCTAAGAATTGTAAAATTCCTTTGCTCAAATGTAACTCTGTGTCGTGTTCATCTATTTCGCCTACCCAAGATGAGATGTTGTTAGACCTTAGACATCTACCTGAGGAGCAGGCTGAAAGTATTCGTAAATTGTGTCTGTCGTTTCCTGATATATTTTCCAATACTCTTGGTGTTACTGACCTTATCGAATACAAGATTGAGGTTACGGATTCGATCCCAGTTAGGTTTCCACCTTATAGGCTGTCTCCACCTAAAATGAAGGCTCTTAAAGAGATCATCGACCAAATGCTAAAAGATGGTATTATTCGACCTCCTAAGTCGGCGTATTCATCGCCCATTTTTCCTGGTTCCGAAACCCCAAGGTGGATTCAGGCCTGTAATTGACTATAGGGCTTTAAATCGTAAGGTGGTGTTACAATCTGTGCCTCTCCCTGACCTTCATTCTTGTTTTTCATGGTTTCGAAAAGCCAAGTTCTTTACCATCTTAGACCTTAATCAGGCGTACAAACGGATCCCTCTAGCTGAAGAATCGAAACATCTAACTGCTTTTGCCACGGGCTGGAACTCTTACGAGGACAACCGCGTGCCTTTCGGGCTCCCCACGGGGGCAGCTGTTCTCACTAGACTGCTAGATAGGGTATTCTCCGACATCAAATTTGAATACATGTATCACTATCTTGATGATGTCGTCATATTTTCTGAGACCTTTGAAGAACACCTTGATTATCTAAAGGAAGTACTCGAGCGCCTTCACAAGGCCGGATTGACTGTCAAGTTATCTAAGGTAGCTTTTGCTAAACATTCTGTGGCATTCCTAGGGCATATTGTATCACCTGATGGTGTTTCTATTGATCATTCCAGATCACAGGCCATCCGTGATTTCAAACCCCCTAAGGACATCAAAGGTATTGCCAGGTTCATTGGCATGGTGAATTTCTTCAGGAAATTTATTCCTAACTTCGCTAACAGAGCGGCGCCCTTGAACTTACTCCGTAGGAAAGGCGTCAAATTCGAATGGGGACAGTCTCAACAAGCTGCTTTTCAAGATCTGAAAGCTCTCTGTAATGCCCCTGTTTTAGCTATGCCTGATTTCTCAAAGAAACTCATTGTCCCAAACAGACGCCTCATCATCAGCGGTGGCTGCTGTCCTTCTTCAGGAAACTGAACTTGGAAGGCGACCCATAGCTTATGGTTCTAGGACGTTATTGGCTCAAGAGGCTAAATATTCCATCTACGAACTTGAGGGGTTGGCAGTTTTATTTGCACTAGAGAAGTTCCGACTCTATCTGGAACATGTCAAGTTCGACCTAGAAACTGATAACCAAGCCTTAAGTTGGGTATTAGCTAGGCCACGTCGTACTGGTCATATAGCCCGTTGGGCCATCAAGATTTCTGCTTTCCAGTTTGATATATTAGGGGATCTGAAAATGTTGTTGCGGATGGACTATGCCGCATGTTTTCTCACGACGTGGAGACGACCGAACAGGAAGATTGTTCTTCTCTTCCCACACCCATACCTTCGTGCGTGAATGCCTTTCTAACTGATGCCCCCATTTTGTTTCGGGATATTGAAAAATATTAACGTGAAGATCCTGTGCTGGCCCCTATTATTGAAACCCTTTCTTCTGGGGAACATGTCGTCCCTTATGTATTGAGAAATGGGGTTGTGTGTTGCCCATTGAGGCACGACCAAAAGATGAAAGTAGTGTTTCTAGTTGTTCTTGTGCCTATGATCAAGTACTATCATGAGACCCCATTAGGGGGGCATTTAGGCATCTTCAAAACTCAGGAAAAGATCTGAAAGATGTTCATTTGGAAAGGTATGGACGGCGAAATTCGAGAATTAGTAAATGCTTGTAAATCTTGCTTGCTTAGTAAGCCCATCTTGTCCACTAAGCTAGGTCTATTATCATCTCATCAAGCGTCGCACCCCATGGAACGCCTATATATAGACTACTTCGGATCCTTCCCCCAATCAAAGGGGAATACCAGTAAATTCATTCTAGGGTGTGTAGATAGTTTCACTAGATTTTCTTGGTATTTCCGACTAAGCTGGCAACCGCTCAGTCCGCTATTTCTTGTTTGAATTCTATTTTTGCTTCTTTTGGCCCTTGTCCGTATATAGTATCTGATAATGCTAAAGCATTCACATCCAACTTATTCCGTAAATTCTGTTTTGATCTCTCTGCATCTCATGTAACTACTTCGACTTATTATCCTCAACCATCTCTGGTTAATCGTAATCTTAGATCTGCTCTAATCGCATTTCATCATGAAGATCATTCCAGGTGGGATACGTCACTGCATTGGTTGGCCTTTGCTTCAAATTCGGTGGTTCATGAGTCCCATAAGTTTATTCCAGCTTCTCTTATGTTTAAATTTGCTCCTAACATGCCTCTCTCTAACCTTTGGTCACTTAATTATATATTACCAGAGACAATAGATCCCAATAATATTAAAGATCTATGGAAGAAGGCTAAAGCCAATCTTAAAGCTTCCCATTAAAAGGTTAGGGAAAGATATGATCGTGGACGGAGGCCCACCAATTTAAAAGTTGGCGATCAGGTCATGGAAAAAAAAAAATTTTCTGCGGGCAAGCTTGCCCCCATATTCCATGGACCGTGCGCCATTCTTGATTTCTTAACACCGGTTACATTATTGGTAAGTAATCCAGCCATGGAGAGGATCTTTAGGGTTCACCTCTCTCAGGTGAAACCTGTGTAATTTAATCGTTTACTTTAGCCATTACAATTTGGCAGGAGTCAAAGGTTTATGTTTCTTTAATTCGAGGCCTTCTGCCCCAATTATTTTATTAAATTTTGTGTATGACCTGTTGTGTACGATCTTTCCCTCTATTTTTCCTGCAGTCAATTCCCTGGTGGCCATTACCAAGCCCCCGTCTCCTGCATCCACGCATTATTCACACACACATCACCACTAACGCCGCCCGCTCCTCTGCCTCTCAAATAAAGATCATACTCTCCAGTCTCAAGCAACGACACTTCTGTCCCTTAGATCTTACTGTTTCAGTACCCCCCTCAGCCGTTCACTGCCATACTGCAACATCTGGGGAGAGAAACAGGAGTGGGGTAAGGGCCCACTCCACTCTAGTGAAGACTCCTGGTGGACGGCACGCTGAAGCTCCATCCCTCCGGAAAAGGCTGAGGTGTGGTAACCCTACCGCCAACCCATCTGGGGACTGATCATATACATCCAATCTGCTGCAACCATCACCACAACTACCCCTCTCATAGTAGCGGGAGAGGTGTATCTGAGGGTACTTGGGGGGTCCGGACGACCTCACCTGGGTATCGGCAGTGGCGGCAGGTCTGGCCGTCAAAACTATCAGCATGTATTTAACTTTCTATGACCACAAGGACACTTGAAATCTTGATTTACGTAGTTTCCTACAAATCTGTTTTCGAAAAAAGACTTATAAAAATTTCTTCAACTGGAAATTTTTTCTCAAAATTCTTCTGTGTCACCCCGAGGAAGGACTTTTTGGGGGGGGGGAGGGAGGTCTCTACCGGGAGGTACACCTCAACTCCGCTCATTCAAATAAGTGCCTTAGTAAACTCCTCTGTCGATCAAAAGGTGAACTGATACTACATGAACTTAGAACTTTAATCAGAAGATGTCACTACTGAAATATTAAGTAATTGTGTTATGGTGAAGTTTCCTAAACTGATTGAATTTCTCCTTGTTTTGTTTTGCTATACATCAAGAAGTTTGGACATTTTTCCACAGATGTCACTACCAAAAAACTCTGATCATGCACTCTGGTGCAAGGTGGAAGAACTTATAACTTATAGAAGTTTCGTATTCCTAGGTTTTCCATAGCTGAATCTATGTTCATTTTTTTTTCCGTTGGCAACACTTCTCTTTCTTTCCGCCAGTTTTGAATCTGGCTTATCAGGAACTTATGTAATTAAGTTTCAACCAATCCCGCATGTCTTGTTCACTTTGAATTAACCAATAAAACTTGAGAGGGTGTGTCTGGATTAATCCTGATTTCTCTCGAACCTTCCCAGAGGGTATATAAACTGCGGCTTTTCTGGGTACCTTGTCAGTTGATCGTCGTCTTTCTAAGTGTGTGTGTTAAGGTAGGAGGCAGAACATCTACCAGGTAATGGCCACATAAATTCTCTTTTCTGTTGCTACCTCCGCAGCTTTATCCGAGGGGAGGGTCTGAATTCTTAACTATGTAACGATACTTTTCTAAAATGTAAATTTTCTTTCGGCTAATGTAAAACTCCATAAAGTCTTTAACTGTAAATCGGGGATAGAGAGTGAGTTACCCTCTCGAGCTCCCCTTCATCTTGGTTTGAGGTGACTGCGTTTTCGTAACTGTTTTCTTCCTGTAGTGTGTTAAAGTGAGCCACCTCAGTAGTTTGGGAATTGCCCCTGTTTCATCGGCCAAGAGCCATGTCGGATTTTGTAGTTCATCATCTGGAGCGCAGTGTTCGCCTCCGTTCAGTTTGTGTTCGGGCCGTTTATTTAACCTGTCCTTTTTCGCAAAGGCTCAGTGGTTTGGGTACTTGATACCCCAGTGTAAAATATTTCAATTTGTAAATAGTGCCTTGAAAGGCCAGAGATTGTCACATTTTCATGTAATGTTGCCTTGAGTAGGCTGGAAAAAACTGAGAGCCTGTAAGCTCTTTTCAAAGTTTTGTAATAGTGAAGGATGCCTCTGGAAGGCTAAGACATTGTAATTTAGGGAGCAAATGCTCTTGAATTTGGGGATTTTCTGCCCTAAACTAAATTAGTTCTCATTTTGAATTGTAAACTTGAACTGGTAGCTCAGAAACTGTAAAACTAGGGGCTTGGAGCCCAAAATTGATTTAAAGTTCTGAATCTTGGATTTTTCCAAGTCTTGTTTCAAGATTGCTAATTGTACCTGTCATGTTGTTATTTGTTAATTCTTGAAATTCTAAAGAAATATAACCTCTGTTAAAGTTAATTCAATTCTTTATGTTGTAGTTAGACCCATTCAAGCCTGCACCTTCTTTCGCCTCTCTGCGTTCCACAGTACCCCGGAACAATTATAATGGCAGACACACTCTCCCCCTGCCTTTTTACATCCTCAGAAAGACTGTCTTAGTGGTTTTCCCAACTGAAATGAACATAGGTCATTGCAATGGCGTCAGAAGGAATGGCACGATTAAAAGCAATGCTTTCATATTAAATACTCGATCAAATGAAAAACCACATATTTTCTCACTTGTAACGAACAGTACTACACTGCCGATCTAATAGTCCAAAGTTGCAGAGCTGGAATGACCAAGCTGTAGACAGCCATGATCCATGAACACACTGTCCTTTTTCGGCAGGGGGTCGAATAGTGCAGAGTCCCAGGGCAAAAACTATGCTTCCTAGGAGTATCCAATGAGTCGCAAAATCTCAGTTCACTACACTGGCGGCGGAAGAATCTATCTGACTTGGAATCAAATTTTTCTTCCAAGCCAGAGGAGAAAGCCCCTCTTTACTGCTAATTTGGAATAAAATGAATGTCGAATATATTAAAATTGAAGAGGAAGAAGCTTTTCTTAAGAAACGGTTCTTTTCAGGGTTGAATTTTGAGTAATTTAGTGAATTGGGGTGGTATAATTTGGAATAGGCCTAACTTGTAATTCTAGACCAGGTCATAATACTGCTTACTACTAAGTGAGCCTCTGCCTTAAGTTTGCACACTGCTCATTCAAAACAGCGCATCAGAGTAGGGATCAAATAGCTGGATTGCTATGATGAACCACTGTGTTATGTACCAGCAGTAGGCTATCAGAAAATGTATGAACTGGAGGAATGGCATGCTAAAGAAGAAAGTTTCCTAACTCGCCAGCTATTTCCCGCCAATATTCAGTCAGACTGTTTTTCTTGGTAGATAACAGTAATCCGATCTATCGGAGTTGAGTGGCAGCATAAGAGACAAAGAACATCACAACAAACAATGGTCAATGTAATGTTATTGTTTATTAATGTTATGCGCTTTTGATATTATAGGCCTGCACATTTAGTTTTCTTCCAACTCTGAAATACCACTCTTATCATAGTCGGTATGGTAAAACTACATAAAATATAAATGATCGGAAATTATTTTTTCTATAACTTTAATGTAGTACTTTTCGACAGGACCAATAGGTATATAAAAATTAAATTTTAGGTGCCTACCACTAAACTACCATTTCAATTAGCATGAATAAAATTATTTATAGCCTAGATTGTAGTGACTCATCCCCCGACTTTACTTACCGATTTTCATTAAATTCTCTTCAGCAGTTTGCTTGTGATGCGTGTACATACATACATACAGAAATTACGGAAATGTACAAAGTGCATTTCCTTGTTACTGTAGACATGACCAATACAGAAATACCATTATTTTCAAATTCTGAGCAATGTACAGACAAAACCCTTATTTTATATACGGTATATAGATGAGGTAAACATGTTTTCTTAGGTATTTTTATTAGTAAAAAATGGAACACCATTTTGTTTTACAGTTAAGCGCACTGCTAAGCCTTTAAAATTCTTGGTTTCGAACATTGCCTCTTGTACAAGATACGAAGGCCATTAACTGTAAAATCACTATCAACATGGCTGCCACCATACGATTATAAGGGTACTCTGTGCCAGGCCACAGTTTAGCTAATAGGAAGCCAAAAACTATCACATGTGACCATCAGACGTTCAGAGGAAGGAGTGAATAGTTTGCACATTTTGCAGGTATTTGAGCTTTCCAATGGAAGAAAATATACAGACTTATGTTTCATATGGAGATATAAGTGCTACTGAATCTGCAGAAAAGGAAGTAACTTTTTGGTATTTAATGGGGATGTAAGCATATTTCACATTTTAATTTATTCCTCTTTGGTCTGTTGTGTATTCTGTTATCCAGGTTTATTGGTTAGGAATACTGTTGTATTATCTTCTAAGTTTTATTATGAGGCACACAGTGATACATTAATAATTACAAGTTAACACGTAGATTGTACTGCTGTTGAACTATAGGTACAACCTGTTTGAAGGCAATTCAAGAGAGTTACTCTTCTAAGGAATCTGTAGAAAGTGATTCTCAAGAAGGTGGCAGGAAAGGGAAATTTTCTTCTTCTTCTTTTTAAAAAATTTTTTAAAATACAATTTACTTTACATCGTATGACACGCGTCTTATGGTGATGATGGGATAGGAAAGCCCTAGGAGTGGGAAGGAAGCGGTCATGGCCTTAATTAAGATACAGCCCTAGCGTTTGCCTGGTGTGAAAATGGGAAACCACAGAAAACCATCTTCAGGGCTGCTGACAGTGGGGTTCAAACCCACTATCTCCCGGATGTTAGCTCACCGCTGTGCACCCCTAACTGCACAGCAAACTCGCCCGGTGGAAAAACAATAGGCGAACTCCTCAGAACTGGAAGCGAAACATAAGAAAAGAAAGGAGAAATAGTTTTGAAGAGTATGTATTCACATCAGGGAAAAACAGTTTCCAGCCAAGAATATATGGAACTGAGCTGCAAGGACATGTTTTCTGAAAGTTTCCAATTGGGAGGTAGTGTTTGAGAAATTAAAAAATCTGAGATCATAATATGATAAGCAAAATTTGTATCCTTCTGGTCTTATGATATCAAATAGTAGCAGAAAATTTCAGAAGCTGAAAGGATGCATCCAAGTACTGGGTTCAGGTATTGTGTTAGAGAAAATGGCGTACTGAATGTGTTTTGAAGCCTTTAAAACATAGTTTCAGATAAGCAGGAAGCGTCTGTTGAAGATTCCAAAAAGTGTAGAAGCTGATGACCCAAATAGTCTGATGGATAAATGAGGAAGCATGTGAAAAGAGCTATATCTCATGAAAAGATGATGAAGTGCGTAATCACATTAAGATGTTTCCTACATTGCAAAGTCACTATTTAGAAATGACAATCCACATAGAGCTTGCGTATCCCCTACTCTTAACTTGAATGTATAAACTATATGAGAATGAGGTGGAAAACCCTGTGAAGGCCTAGATGTACAAGGATATTTTCTTTCATGACTTTAATCTATGTTTCAGGCCACCTTGCACTGACTTATGCACTATGTGTGACAAGTTGACAGCTCAGTTATTTGATCCGAATTTAAATACAGAGATCGAAACCATTGACACAAAAGGAAGGTTATGCAGGGTATGCACATTTGTGTGCAGATAAAAAGAAATCCAGAGTTCAGAGATTTCTCTTGAAGTTTTCACATTTGATATGAAACAACAAACAAAACCCAAAAATTATTGATGCCTGGCCTGGGTAATGAGACAAAGTCTCTCATAATGCATTGGCACTGCCGGTGGCTCCAAGTAGCCTATGCAGTGGCCTCCACAGTATGCACTAGCCATGAGTCTTGGTGGGTGTGCTTTTAACCAACTGATGAGCCCAACTTAGCACACTGGGGTGACGCTGGCAACTAAGAATAAGTTAGCTGGAAAATGTACAATGTCCAATAACAGACCTTTTATATTGGCATTATAAATTTACTCATTCGGGACAAATATTTTGGGTTCCCTATCGGAATCAACATTTATATCATCAAGATACTACTCAATCATATGCAGTACTCACATTAGGTACATGCTATTTACAAACCATTTATAAGAATTATTCTAACTCATTTATTATTATTATTATTATTATTATTATTATTATTATTATTATTATTATTACAAGGAAGTTAATAATTTTGAGAGAATCACATATCAAATTGGAGATCCTCTGAAATGAAATTTTCCATTTACCCTTGTCTAGTCGCACGAAAATTATTACGTTACTAGTCGCGCACAGAGGTAACCTCTGGGGTTAAATATGCGTGTCATTTTCGTCCTTTGAGATGTTGTTTTGGCATGTTCATTTGCAATATTCTTCGGTATAATTAACAGAAACCCTTTTAAGTACTTGTAGGTTATTTTTTCACAGTTTGTTTGATCTAAAAAGCAGAATACTGCAGACCTTAACTATGTCGAATGATCTTATGACATTAAATTTCTGAGACTCGCAATTACCTACAATGATCACATCATATGAAATATGTACTAATATTTTTCTAAAATAAGTTTAGAAGAACAAAACAACAAGGTCATCGAACTCCAAAAAAAAATGCATTAAAATTCGCTCACGGAGAAGACGTCAAGGCGATGTCACTCGTCAAAACAATGATCCCACAGTCGCACACAGGATGCACGATCGCACCGAAATGCTGACAGGGCGAGTCCAAATGAACAAGGAGAAAGGTATAGGGATGGGGAGTCCCACAGTTCAACTGGGAAGTTCAGTACCATGCAAAATGTAATTGGCCCAGATGAAATCTCTGTGAGCGACTAATTAAGGGTTAACGAAAATATATAATTAGTCTGTGACTGAAAAAAAAGGGGTCTCTCATTTATGGTCTTATTCAGTCATGATGCTTGAAAGAATAACAACAAAGCGAAATCAGATCAACTTGAATAAATCATTGATATGGACTGAATAATTGCAACAGAATTCTTGTTTCAAGATGGGCAGGCATTGTTACTATAGCATCCTAGCTTAGTTGAGTGTGTAGTATACTACATAATTTAAGTATCATGATGCTCCAAATTAATTAACAGTACGATCCTGGCTCAATCCGGTGTTATTTGAAGGTGCTCAAATACGTCAGCTTCATGGGGGTAGATTTTCTGGCATGTAAAAGAACTCCTCTAGGTGTAAATTCTGGGACTTCTGCGTCTCCAAAAACCGTAAACGTAGTTAGTGGGATGTAAAGCCAATAACATTTTTATTACTAATTAACAGTACTTTCTAATTGGTACTCTGAAATATTTCCACATCTCTAATATAACAGGTTCAATGACCCAACTGTATTGTCCAACAGAACAACGTAGAGCAAGGTATGAGCACACCTTACTATGGTATAAATTATTAGTTAAGCATGATTATCATCATAATTAAGGATGATGCTAGATTTATTCAATTATTATTATTATTATTATTATTATTATTATTATTATTATTATCATCCATCCTAGTGGCCTGCCATGCTCAAATATTAAAGGAAATGTAAGTTAATTAACTGCGCTTGACATTGGGTAACGTGTCTGTCTTGATGACGTTGCTCAAAATCGTTATTAATTATTCAAATTAGAAATATCACTCAAAATCTCCTTTAATTACATTAGTTTAATGTTTGGGTTCATGATTATTAAAACTTGAGTAATCTAATTTCACAACATTGTAGTAGTAATCACTATTGACTACATAAGTCATGCAGAATAAGAAATATGGCTCCCAATTCTACAGCAAGTAACTACTTCAGAAATGTGAAATAAAGAGAATATATGACCAACCCAAAGCTATAAAGATTACAGTACTGTACAGGAAACTAAAGAGATTGCTACATGGACAAAGTGGAAAGTCCAAATATCCCAAATTCAATTAAATTGTACTCCTGTTAGATATGTGTTGATCAGCATCATGGTGTCAACACTCGTCCCGGGAGCTTTATCGTTGAGGTCCGGGCATTGCATCCATTTGCACTTAGTCTTTCACAATCATGAGAATGCAATGCAAGTATGAAGAATGAGATTTCCACCTAATCAATACTTTATTACAAAATGTTTAAAGTTATCACATTGAAACAGTACCGGTTTCGACCTGTAAAAAGGTCATCATCAGCTGTTGGTGAACCTGCTTAATAGCAATAGTATGTAAACATTACTAAAACTAATCTAACAAGAATGCCTTATTCTAATATAATATTACTATTAAGATATATACATATGGTACAATATGGGGCTTGGACTCGTTGGAGTTCCATTGAAAAATTTGTGCTGTTGCCAACATTATGTCAAACAATATACATATATACATATGGTGCAATAAACGGGTTTGGCTTGCTGGAGTCCCTTGAATGCCACACACTCCAAAAAATAGTATAACAGAGGTTGAAAATACAGTTCCTATAGAATGGAGGATCACTGAGGTTTCGGTGTCAAGTTGAGACGTCTATGCAGCATGTTGGCACTGAGACCAACCGTTGTGAATACACAATCAAGGTGCTTTGTTGGGCCGCAATTTTGCAAGGAGCGTAATCGACTGAGGTTCTGTAGCTTGTTCATTCTTAGTGTATGATGTTGCTGATAAATACTAATTTCCAGGTTCCTTGTTGAGGCATGTCATGCTATGGATGAAGTTTGAAATTAAAGATAGGTTGATAGAGTTCCCCTCTTCACACTTGCATTTGTGCTCAGGTGAATTCAAAATGTGTGGGCTGGATGTGTCTTCAAGTGTAGTCGGGAGTGTGCTGCACCTTGTTGCGTGTGCGTAGTAATATTATATTAGAATAAGGCATTCTTGTTAAATTAGTTTTAGTAATGTTTACGTACTATCGCTATTAAGCAGGTTCACCAACAGCTGATGATGACCTTTTTACAGGTCGAAACCGGTACTGTTTCAATGTGATAACTTTAAACATTTTGTAATAAAGTATTGATTAGGTGGAAATCTCATTCTTCGTACTTGCATTCTTAATTCATCAATACGGACAATGAAGCTGATAGATTATAGTATGAGAATGCAATGTAGGAAGATCATGCTTGTGGCTGATAGGATGATAAATCCACTAAGTCTTTTTTTTTTTTCCAAATCTCAAAACGAAGGAAAGTACTAAGTAATATGTTCCAGCGCACATGGAATCTCAGTATTGAATCAATCGTGAAGACTGCTCAGCTTGGTGAAAAATCAGAAGTAAGTGAGGGGTGATTATCATTTCGCAGTTGCTTATAAACACTAACCACTTTAATGACGTTTAAGCGGAAACAAATTCTTACTGGATATAAATGACATTTGTATCTAATTAGCAGACTAATATAACAACTGGTCTCCTCTTCGCTTTAGCTTCATGAGAGGCTTTGTGTAGAATTTGACACCTTTTTCAAGTTGTGCACAAATATCATAAATCCATAGCTTAAAATGCTTCCACAGCAGTAGTTTTTGGCAGGGAAATGTTCTGGATCTAGACTTAAATAAGTACAGTACTCGCACTTTTTCCTCTTCTTTATACACAGCCAACAAATCTGAACACACCGAGCTCAATAGCTGTAGTCGCTTAAGTGCGGCCAAGTATCCAGTATTTGGGAGATAGTAGGTTCGAACCACTGTCAGCAGCCCTGAAAATGGTTTTCCGTGGTTTCCCATTTTCACACCAGGCAAATGTTGGGGCTGTACCTTAATTGAGGCCACGGCCGCTTCCTTCCCACTCCTAGCCCTTTCCTGTCCCATCGTCGCCATAAGACTTATCTGTGCCGGTGCGATGTAAAGCAACTAGCAAATCTGAACACAACACAAATATTTAATGTTTTCCATAATTTCTGTTAGTTTAGCATTATCTTCCAGTGATGGTGATTTTATGTTTTCCTCTAGCTCTTCTTAAGATAAACAAATGTGTATGTATCTCAGCTGTCTCACAGTTTTACCTTGTAGTTGACAGTCGTATTTGATGGTTCCAGAAAGCTTTTGATAATCACTATAAAGGAGATCCTACATTGTTTTCACAGTAAGATCGACACTCAAATATTGGGTAATATGGAGCTGTAACAAGATTTATCAAACATGCTCATGAATAGTAAGAATGACATAATTACAGTTTGTATCATGCAGATATTCAGGTGACTTGCTTACTTTCTTTCTTTCTTTCTTTCTTTCTTTCTTTCTTATGGTACACATAACTGAGAAGGGCTCTTTACATACTGGACTTCTATATCATTAATTTTGTTACAAAGAAGTTAAAAGTAGTCTCATTGTTTTATTGTTACATTTTTAATACATCCTCTCACTACTTATGAATATTGTATTCATCCCAAAATATATTTATTTTCCTCAGTTTTACTGTAAATAGTTCATCAAGAGTACTGATTCCTGTTAGTTAGTAAAATTCTGAGTCCTAATGGTTGTATATGAATATTCTGCTTCAGTTTAGCTGTTTGACCTGTGGGCCGATGACCTTCGATGTTAGGCCCCTTTAAACAACAAGCATCATCATCATCATGTTTGACCTGTTGTGATAACTTCAACTTATTAGTTTGCCACAGCACAAGATTCGTATTCTTGTACTGTCTCCACTCTGTAAACACATGACCCTGTCTTTGGTTCCCGTGTGTTTGACATTGCAGCACCAGTGGTTAGCTGTATGGACATGATTGTGAAAACCTATGGTAATCAGTCACCCTGATCTGCATTTAGGGCTGTTGCCCAGTTGTTTACAAAGTCTTTTCTTAAATGATTTCAAAGAAGTTTGAAATTGATCAAACATCTCCCTATGGTAACTCAGTGGGATGACTGAATCATATCTCCCTCATACTCTCCTAGCATGATTTATCATAACAGTATGATGTGACAGGTACACCTTGATAGTGCTAAGAAACTCAGGATGTCTCCCTTCTATTAATCCTGTAACTATGCCGCACCAGTCAGGTTGTGACAGATACCTTGGCGTCATAATCTACTAATGTTAGCCTCAGTGCACAGACAATGTGCTTTCTGTCCTTCATATTTGTGGAGGGGGCAGGTATGAGTGGTGAGTGGTGTCATCATTGGTTTCTGACCAAGGAAGCCGCAGTTTGAATCACAGACATTGCATTTGGTATCTTTAAAATGAGAAGTTGCATCCCTGTGATTCGGATTCTTTGTTAAACTAGATCACTGTCAGCAGCTGCATAAAAACCAAGCTACTTGCCTATTTCTAGAGGTCAACGTGTCAAAACTCCCCTTTTCCTCTTTCTTGGCTTTTCAGCTTTTGTTTCAAATTCACCACTAGACATATGACTTACGTTGGTAAACAGTGATCATATATCACCACCAGTAATACTGAAAGAAGTATTGTGATTACCAAATGACAAAACTGGTGGAAAATTGCTGCAATTTGACAGTTTTCATAATCAGACATAAGAAGGGAATAAATCCAAGAAACATTTCCTTCTCCTAACTATTGGCATAGCCAATGTAAATTGCAACGTCGCTTTGCCTACATCATAGGTTCTGTTGCGCGCCTGGCCAGAGCAAGAAAGAGCTTGTATTTTCTTTAATATTCTTCTTTTATTTAATTGTTTTTTTTTTTTTTTTAAAGAAGTTTAGGGAGCGGACTGGGATGTGTGGATATAAAGGACAGAGTGCATATAAATGCCAGAAACAGAAGTTGAAATAAGTTAGGTTAATAATACAGCAAACATGAATATAAAAGTAAACAGATAACAAAATTATGGAGAGCAAATGCTCACATCAAACCAGTGTTAACAATTTACAGTTTTTATTTGCTTTGGAACTAGTCAAATAATCTGTTTTCATTTTAGAGTAGTTCTTCAGAAGAATATTTGATGCAATTTAAATAATCATTCTCACAGTGTCTGTATTTCTGCTACCACAGATACAAGTATCTTCAACAGTGTGATTTATAGTCATGTCAGAAGATACTATCTGCCCACTAAGTAAGCACAAAGCATCTCTTTGTCGCTCACTGACAATAATATATTTTCTTACTTCTCAGATATTAGTGACTGCATAATTGCAATTACACTGCTAGTTACTTGAATAACTAGTATGTTGGAACAGAATTTGACCGAGCTCGATAGCTGCAGTCGCTTAAGTGCGGCCAGTATCCAGTAATCGGGAGATAGTGGGTTCGAGCCCCACTGTCGGCAGCAATGACGATGGTTTTCCGTGGTTTCCCATTTTCACACCAGGCAAATGCCGGGGCTGTACCGTAATTAAGGCCACAGCCACTTCCTTCCATTTCCTAGGCCTTTCCTACCCCATCGTCGCAGTAAGACCTATCTGTATCGGTGCGATGTAAAGCAAATAGAAAAAAAAAATGTAGGAACAGAATTTATTATCTGGAAATATCACCACATTCTTGTACCTGACTATTTCCTGCTAGGCTTACATAGTCGAGACAGTTGACGTTTTTACTGATTTGAAATGAAATATAACTGCAATAATATAACAGTCTTGATTTTTCAGTTGCAGTCAATTGTAAGAAATCCTCTGTTGACATTTTCTTTCTTTCTTTCTTTCTTTCTTTCTTTCTTTCTTTCTTTCTTTCAAAGTATAGTCTCACAGCCCTCTCATACACTTAACCACTTTCATTAATAACATTTAAAAATGTAAACATACAAGATATAGGCCTAGTAATTTGACTAAAAGCTAAATACTGTTGATACAACATAAATACAATTAAAATGAAATGCTCAATACTGTACATATAATCTTAACTAAATATCTGCACCTTACAGTCCAGTGAAATGAATTTATAATAATATTCTTATAATAGATAGCATGAAATGTAAACTACTAAATTACAGTTGTGTGTTTTACATATTAATTACAAAACAGCATGATGACAGTACAAACAATTAAGATCAGTTAACAAATTTGTAAGGCAACAAGAGTCATTCACTAGTAATAAGAATAAAAGTAGTAGTACAATTGTAATTATGATGAAGTATAAATTATAAAACATGTCTTCTAGTAGAATTCTCACGATCTTCTGCAACATGTTTCAGATCATAAACATTGATACACATTGTAATATTGCCATATCTAGCTGAAAGCAACACTAAGATACTTTTTGATTGTATATTCTGTTCAGCTATGTGACACTTACATTGAAGTTTCCAATTGCCGATTGCCAGTAACAGCCAAAACTTGATACTACATTATCGGTCTATAACTTTAGGGAATACCTGCATGTTGCACATTTAAACAATTCAATGAATATGTTATTACTTCCACGATAACCTTACTCCAGTGACATTAGGCACATGAGGTGTCCTTAGTCCAAAAGATTTTCATTTACCTCATTCCAGGTTTTTAGCCAAACAAGAAACTTTTCTAAAAATATAAATCTCTCATCTTCTGTGCTTTTAAATGGTGCTGACAAACTGCCCCTCTTCAGAGCACAAGTAAAAGGGGTCTCTTTATATTCACAATTTTCCACCATTTCAGTATAAGATTTATGAATTAGGCAGTGCCTAATTGTAATATTATTGGTTTTATGTCCCACTTACTACTTTTATGGTTTTTGGGGCTGCCAGGTGCCAGAATTTTGTTCCACAGGAGTTCTTTTACGTGCCTGTAAATCTATCGACACGAGGCTGATATTTGAGCACATTCAAATACCACCAGACTAAGTCAGGATCAAACCTACCAAGTTGGGCTCAGAAGGCCAGCACTCTACCGTCTGAGCTACTCGACCCAGCAAGCAGTACCTGATTCAGTACCTAGTGAGACCGGCATAGCAGCTGCAGTTGCCTCATTGAAGATATTTGGTACTTATGAAACTTTCTCAATTTCAAAAGTTGAAGGGTAGATGGTTATATCAGATAGCTTTGGGGCAGATTTAATCAACATACTGTATTCTTTCTTGTACAAATTAACTTAATCAGAAAACTTTGCTTCTAGTACCACATCAGGGTATTCCATGATAGGGATAAAAGAAGTCTTGTCAACATTCTTGACATTTAGCCAATTATTATGGGTATTTTTTAAAACATGCACTATATCATAAGTAACAAATATCTTTGCTGTACAGTTTGGAATATGGAAGAAAGTATTAGGATTCCCTCTCTTGAATTAGATCAAACAATACTCTATTTACCATATTGTCAGTAATTATCGTCAATATTTTAAAATTACAATTTTGCAAAGAAATTTGAACAATTTTTTATACTCTGCCAATTCCGACCCCATCAACTGTTTCACACAACTTTTCTTTTTTTGTGTGTATCTAAAAGAACAATTTACCATAAAGGCCACAACTGTCTTTACTACAGCACTTACATTATGTGCTTGACCTACTTACTCCCACTGTTTCAATTAACTTTTCTCTCCATTTCACATCTTTAAAAATGCGCCTTTAAAATGTTCGCATTGACAGTCATAGACTGGGTTAGTGCCTAGTGATGATAATTTCTGTGTGGTAGGGTAAGTATATAGTTTATTCAAAGGGCAGTGTGTAACACTTCATCAACTGCACAACTGCATGTGCATCAGAAACTCATTCAGAATTGTAGGCATGGGTTTTTTTTTTTTCTTTTTCAACAGAAAGTAGCTGTTCTGTTAAGGATTGTGATTTTCACATACTTCCCTCAGAAAAAAATTCATCTTGTTCTAAGTTGACTTTTAATATTGTTAAGGTATGTGTCATTTGTAAGATAAACTCTTCCTTGCTTTCTGTATTTTGGGAGGTATATCTGTCACAAAAATCAGTAAGGCTCTTTAACTGACTCCAGTGCACTACTTTATCGCTGTGTACAACTCTATTGTGGACATGCATTCATACTAATAGGTTTATATCAGTCTGCATACAAAGTTGTACTGTTGGCACATTAGTTTCATATAAGCTAGATGATTCGAAACCAGTATCCTCAGATAAATGAATTAAACAATCAACAACTTGCAGTTTTACCTTACAATTGCCTGTTAACACCTTCAAGCCTGTTATTTGAACCTAATTTTCTTCCACCTAGTGCATGATTCGCACAGCTTCTTTTCTCTCTTCTGCATCTCATCTTTTTTCCTCTGGGTTTTTAAGTTTATATGTGGATGCTGTAGGTCTACTTAATTAACAAGGTACATTAGGAAACATTGTTGGTACCTTTTTTTTAAAGCAAAATTGGTTTCCTTCATACAAATACCTTTCAATTTCCATCCTTGTCTACAAATACCTCCATGAGCTATAAATCGACCTGATGAAAAAACTGCCATTTCGGACAGTGCCTAGTTTTCTCTGGGAGCTGCTTGAGGACACAATTTCCATAGTTGCTAGTTTTTTGGGAATAGAAAACATTGCACGCATCTTTTCACTCTTTGTGCTATTGTAATTGGATTTACACCCTGGAGCTGCACCTATCCAGCATCTAAAACATAACATGTAATAGTTATGTTTTGAAATCAAATTCATTTTTTGGATACTCTAAATAAGTTGTGATGAAACATGCATTCATATTTTAAAATGGGTCTGAAGTTTAAAAATGTCAATGAAAGAAGCTGAGGTATAGTTTAAACACTGTGGCAGGGCAGCTGGTTGAGAGGAACAGTAGAGATTTTCTTCTGAAGACGCAGAGCAGATCTCTGCAAAATGTAAAGAGTTTCACCTTGTTTTCTTGACACGGCATAAGCCCAAAAGCACGTATTATGTCTACAAGTATGAGTCGTGAAAGCATCTATATTAACATTAGAAGCCTCTATGGCAAGGATATTTTTAGGAGGGCTTCTAAACTCAGGAAATCACGGAGAAGGAAATACATTCTTCTTCTTCATGTTTTCTTCTGAGATACCGGGACCATAACATCATTCCTAACTGTGTGAAGCTGAAGCACACGTTAAATACTCCTAAGGCCAGGAGAATATATCAGCACGCCTAGCAAAGCTCTTGTTATCGAGAAAGTGCATCACAATCGTAAGGAACTGGACTCAGTCTCCCGAGAGTTGTTTCACTTACACCTGTTTTTAAGCAACACACTCTCGCAGGAATTGTGGTTGTTTTTGGATCACATTACTGCTATACAGGATGAATGAAAATTCAACCAGGTGTCATTCAGACAGAAATCAAAGTTCCTCCGATTGGCTCAAAAACAGGCAGTCTCGTGCACAAATCCGGATGCTAGCAAAATTGTTGTCAGTCTTTCCAAGAAATCTTTGGACAAGAACCAAACGGCAGTTGTAGTTAAGGGATTTAATTTTGCTGTTGCTCCCTCTAAAGTTCCAACTGAAGAGGTAATTACTTCCATTGAGGCAGCCATCCACAAACTACCTACGGATGAGGCTGAGGAAGTACGACAAAAATGTGTGAGAGTTATAAGGTCTGCTGCTGTACCCGCACCTAATTTAACTAGAGGCGAGAGGAGAGCTCCGAAGGAACTTAAAGATGACCCTGAACTGACCATTCTCTCAGCTGATAAGGGTAATGTGTCGGTGGTAATGGACACTGATGAGTATAAAAACAAAATCTCGGATATATTGTCAGAACCTGTTAACAGACTGAACTCATGTGACCCTACCACTCGAGTGTCCAACACCACTGCGAAGCTCTTATGACAATTCTCAATTTCAAAAGAGGAGGCTAAATATCTGACTCTGGGGGACGCAGTGCCACCTAGATTATGTGGACTTCCTAAAATCCATAAAGAAGACGTTCCCCTTAGACCAATTGTTAGTGCGATATGTTCTCCTACGTATGCTTTGGCTAAATGCCTAAGCAAGTTGCTTCAGCCACGTATAGGAAATGCTGAATCGTGTGCTAGGGACTCTCTGTATTTCGTCAATAAGTTGTCAACCATAACCCTTCAACCCAATGCACTTCTGGTGAGTATCAGTGTGGAGTCCTTGTTCACTAAAGTGCTGATTGACTCGGTCATATCTCTCATTGCGCATCTGTTCCCTGAGGACATTACTAAGCTATTTCACCACTGCATGACTTTGAGCTATTTCCTGTGGGGTGGGCAGTTCTACGAACAGACGGACGGGATGGGTATGGGAAGTCCACTCTTGCCAGTAGTGGCTAATTTTTTTTTTTTTTTTTTTTTTTTTTTTGCTAGTTGCTTTACGTCGCACCGACACAGATAGGTCTTATGGCGACGATAGGACAGGGAAGGCCTAGGAGTTGGAAGGAAGCGGCCGTGGCCTTAATTAAGGTACAGCCCCAGCATTTGCCTGGTGTGAAAATGGGAAACCACGGAAAACCATTTTCAGGGCTGCCGATAGTGGGATTCGAACCTACTATCTCCCGGATGCAAGCTCACAGCCGCGCGCCTCTACGCGCACGGCCAACTCGCCCGGTGCTAAATTCTTTATGGAGCATTTTGAGAGGAAGGATAGGACAGTCCTGAAATAGTGTTTGGTGACAACGGACTTAGCATCAGCAGTCTAAATAAGTACGTAAGTCTTCCATGATATTAATACTTGTATATTTATTTTATTTTTGTCATTACTGGTCCATGTTTTCACTAAACTCTCTATCATTGACAAGTTTACACAACGTAAACAATACTGCACATATATAAGCATGTTTTAAGTGATTTGATAGAATCTGAGGATGTTCTTGTAGAACGACACATGTCATTCTTTGTATATTAGTGTGTATTTTACAGGTATGTTTATAGTGTTATAATTTATATTTTAATTGCTGTGTGTTTGACAGACTGGAAAGTGTTTATTGCATTTAACTAAGTCGACACTGGAAAATACGGCTTTATTCTTAACAAAATATCCCTATAGAGCAATAAAGGAATAACTGCCCCCTTTATTCCTGGTCGGCAAAGCTGGAGAGCGAAAGTCCCAGTCATGGACAGTTCGCTGTCGGGCCTTGCTTATTTTAAAGGGCAGGTAAGATACAAGGACTGATGACAATAAAAAATAAAAACATTTAAAACAACAGGTTTGACATTTATTAAAACTAGCACTCAAACAAACACAAATTTAACAAATAAATCTTGATGGATTTTGTTCAAAATTCTTCCCCACAAGTTGTTTGATATGTTACACCTTTGTTCTCCACTTATATCGAAGCTTGAATTTAACTGAAATATACAATAAATATCCATTAGCCCACATCTGGCTTGAATTAAGAAATAAAATTATGCTGGGAGAACCTCCTCTTAATAATAGTTGGATTATTAACAAATTACAAGAAAATTAAATAGCAATAAACTTCCCATGGCTCGTAAATTATCCTATGCCATCCTAGGTTATCCTAGACTGTCCTAAGCTATCGAATACTATCGTATGCTATCGTGATATCGTCTACATTCACACTAAGAAAGTTTACATTTTATGAAGAACTTAATTAATTGTGACGTCATTAACTTTCACAAATATTATCAGAAATATTATAACATTGTCGTCCTTCTCGTGGATAAATTCCATTAACATTATTACGTTTATCTAGCTTGAGTTCCACTGAACTTTACAGATTTTCGGTACGTTGCCCATACGATTGAAATATTACGCACTTACCGTATTCATTCTTGGCTGGTACCTTAACGTTACTTTTACGTAAATTTAAAATATTCTTTTGCTAGTTTCACGTCGCACCGACACAGATAGGTCTTATGGCAACGGTGGGACAGGAAAGGGCTAGGAGTGGGAAGGAAGCGGCCGTGGCCTTAATTAAGGTACAACCCCAGCATTTGCCTGGTGTGAAAATGGGAAAACAAGGAAAACCATTTTCAGGGCTGCCGACAGTGGGGTAAGAACCTACTATCTCCCGAATACTGGATACTGGCCGCACTTAAACGACTGCAGCTATCAAGCTCGGTAAATTTTAAATAAAACTTACTAAAGATTTAAACCATCTCAAAATAAATCATTGCAAACAATGCTGGAAATAACCTGGACCCAACATGGTGAACACGTTGTCAGGTCAGAACCACATTTCAATAAATCACACGTTTAACACGTGCTCCAAAATTTGCAGAAGACATGGTTCACTAGACATACTTCTCAAATAAAATACAGGTATATAATTAATCCCACAGGATTCTGCCATATTCGAGGCTCATATTCCACTAATAGAGCACACATCAAACATTACACAATAAGAACGAGTAACATTTATAACTCATGACCATAAACTTTTAGTTTAACCCGAGCCAAAAATTTATTGTTAGTGCTGGATATCAATTTCACAAAAATCTGAATTCGACACTGAATCTGATGACACTAACTCGCGTAAAATCCAATGAAATACATGAGATGAAATTTACTCTGAAATTCAACATGTTAAATGTGACGTAATTTTGTCCCACACAAGTTCATACATTTGAAAATACTCAAAAACAATCATCTTTTATCGGTGAGGTCCATGATTTTTAAATAGCACTCTAAGCTGTCGGAGGGACACTCGGAATCATATTAGAAGACACACACAGTCTAACTACACTAATAGTCCAACAAATCATACACTCACAACATAACAGTACCATTACCCGTAGGAAAGAATAATTGAAATATTGTCAGAATTTCTAATCTAATAGAAATACTACCATTAATGAATAAATAAGTATTATTTCTACAAAGATGAAGAGAAAAATCATTATAAAATGGTACTTAAATTTCTGATAAAAGTGGATCTCTCCGTCAGTGACTGAATCTGCTCACATGGTGATCTGCTTACATGGCAATCTGCTTCCAGTCGCTATCTCCTCCATGTTAGATAATGCTTACATCTTAGTTCTCAATGTTGACAGCAAAGTTGATATCCATAATCCTGTAGATTGCCCCTTCGGACAATGGTTGAAACATCTTGGCGAAGATTATCGAACACGTAGAGGTCCTCTTCTCTCTTGACTGGATAAGAGCTGAAACTGACACAAAAACGTTAGACTGTGTTCTCACACACAACCGCGTGGAATTTATCGAAGAACAGTACCTAACTTAGTTCTTGAAAATCTGCTTCACTCGACGACTACTAGAAGATAAGAGAGTGTTTATTCCTAAAACACAGGTATTTAAGCATTTACACTGGATGGGTGTGTTTCTGTGTCGTCTTTTAATTGGACATCACCTGATACGTTCTTATAATTCTAGATATTACTCTCTCTAGAATATTCCAGACCTGCTGCTAATTAGAGCGACCTTGAAAGTTTCCCAGTAGGTCACATGACTCAGCTGGCCTGTCGACTGAAAAATCAATACTGTGCTCCCTGCCTATCCAAACCAGTTCTCTATAAGTATAAGAAGACACGACTGTGTTGGAATAAACTTGTAATATATCACCCTTAATGAAAGAATGATAACATCCCATTTCCACATACAATAAAATGTTCGATGTAGCCCAAATTTGAAGGGGACATCATCTCCCTTGGTTGAAAATGATTTAGTTGGCAGATTAAATCATAAGCACTGGAATGTTCCTTGAAAAGTTTGCATTCACAGACATGGATTGACAGTATTCCTCTCCTGTATCAGACGAGCGTGTTCCCTCACATAGCCTGGTATTGTCAACTTCAATAGCAGCACATAGTAAACAGAGTTTTCCGACTAAGGTGGCTTGTAGATCTCGCCATTCCTTGCATGTTTCCTCTGACATATCCACACTTGTATTGCTACCTGATGGTGAGTTTGATCCTCATTTTCTTCCCCCGATGAATCTTCTTCTTCGGAGATGACATTAACTTGAACAGCTGTTGCCTGTCTTGGAAGATAATAACTTCTCAAATTAGCGTAGTTATGAATGTCTTCATAAGTTTTATCCAAAGTTTGAATTTTGTATGCATTATTTCCAAAGACTTTGATAATTTCATATGGCCCAATGAAAAGTGGTGCAAATTTTGCGTAGAACTTGCTGGTAGGTTCAGATACAGCCTGTTTCTTAAGTAAGACGTACTCGTGTAATCTCTATGGTCGATGAAATTTCTTATCCTTTACTCTTCTTTGCTGTCTCTCAGCATGCTCCTGGAGTGACTTAGCCTGCATGATGTTCTCACTCAAGGTAGGTTTAAGTGTACCTGGACATTGAATAATATTGTCCCATGGTCTCACAGAGTATCCGTCAAAGTTAAAGACAGAAGGAATTTGAGACGTGGCTTCATGAATGGTATTATTTAGGGTTTCCATCATAATAGGCAGTACATTTATTCACATCCAGTGTCTCTCGCCACAAAATATATGACAAAATTTAGCCAACTCTTGCATGACTCTCTCAGCTGGGTTACTGGACGGGTGTCGTACAGAATTGAGGACATGTTTGATCTCTAACTGAACCATGGCATGCTGAAATTCGAGAGAAGTAAACTGAGATCCATGGTCTGTTAACAAGGCCTTAGGCTTACCCATATGAGGAATAATATTACGAGTAATCCTCCGGAGTACCGATTTAGAATTCGCTTTTTGGATGGGGTAAATGGTGACGTGTTTTGAGAACACGTCAATCGTAACAATGACGTGATGGTTACCCCTTTTAAACATTGGAATTGGGCCGCATAAATCCATAGCATATAATTGTTTTGGGCCTGAAGGTATTATTGGAATGGGGTTCTGTTGTAACAGATGAGAGCTAGGTTTTACTCTCTGGCAGATTTCACATGTTCTAACTACATTTCTGACCAGAATTGTAAGTCCTTCCCACGTGAATTTTTCTTGAATAGTGGCTATGGTTTTGTCCATACCGCCATGACCTGTAATTCTGTGGGCATGCCAAATAAGTGGTTCCTGTAATTTTATTGGAGCTACAGCTCTTAATTTAGATTTGGCGGAATCAACAAATTTAAACAGAATATTATCTAAATACTCGTACTTCTGAGCTTGTCTTTTAATTTTCTGGTATCCAGGTTCTCCAGGTTTGAGTTTACCTTCAAGAAAGTTTATTTATTATAGGTCTCAACTTTGGATCTCGCCTCTGAGCTTGCCTGATATAAGTGAGCTTATGCAGAAATTCATGACGATCTTGAATTAATTCAATTTGGTTAACCTCCAGAGTCGGCGTTGGGATTGCAGCTTAAACAATCGGCTAAGAAGTTGTTTCTCCCGGAACAGTGTTCTAATTGAAGATTAAACTGCTGTACAGAGTCCATCGGAATACACATTGTGAAGCCGTAGTAGTCTTTATCATAAATGTCAGAGCTCGATGGTCAGTCCTAACAATTACAGGAAATCCATAAATTAGTTTCTGCCAATACTTCAATGCATATACAATGGATAACATCTCCAGTTCAGTGACAGAGTAGTGCCTTTCATGTTTACAGAGTTTACGACTGACAAATGCCAAATAAGTTTTCTTCTCACGGTTCTCAGCCTCCTCTTGAAATAAGACAGCTCCGATGCCAATGCCAGATGCATCCGTTTGAAGAATAAACGGCTTCTCGAAATCAGGATACCCTAGTTTAATGTTATTAAGGAGCATTTCTTTGGTTTTTAAAAATGCCTGGTCACACTAGGCATTCCAGTGCCAACGATTTCCTTTCTTCAATAATTCCTGAAGTGGCACGACTGTTTGGGTGTATTGTGGACAATGATTCGAAAAGAACTGACTCATACCTAGAAATTGCCCTTCCTGTTTTACACGAATAGGTTTTGGAAACTTGTTGATGGCTTCAATTTTGAGTAGGTTAGGCTTTATTCCAGTACCGTTGATGACATGTCCCAGAAATAAAATTTCAGGTTCACAGAAGTGAGATTTCGCCAAGTTAACATGAAATCTGGCTCATGAAAGATTATCAAGTAATTTCTCGAGCTTAATCAGGTGTTCATCCAGGGTTTCCATTGCAAGTAACAGTTCATCAAAATACCTAGTAGTGAAGCTCTTTACCGCTTCTATCAGGCATCTCTTGAGTGCACGAATAAGCGCTGCACCAGCATTACGCAAACCGAATGGTAATCAGCAGAAAATATAAGTCTGCTGGTTGTACATAAATCCTGTATGATATAGATGTTGATTCCCATAGGGAACATGAAATATTTGTCCTCGATGAGTAAATTTATAATACCAATATAATGGTCTGTTATTGGACATTATAAATTTTCCAGCTAACTCATTCTTGGTTGCCTGCGTTTTGCCCTCATGTGCTAAGTTGGGCTCATCAGTTGGTCCATAGCACACCTACCAAGACGCAAGGCTAGTGCATACCGTGGGGGCCACTGCATAGACTACTTGAAGCCACCAGCAGTGCCAATGCACTATGAGGGACTACGTCTCGCTTCCAAAAATTGATGCCTCCCTGGCCATCAGATGATATAGATGTTGATTCCCATAGGGAACATGAAATATTTGTCCTGAATGAGTAAATTTATAATACCAATATAATGGTCCGTTATTGGACATTACAAATTTTCCAGCTAACACATTCTTGGTTGCCTGCGTTTCGCCCTCATGTGCTAAGTTGGGCTCATCAGTTGGCCTCCACGGTATGCACTAGCCTTGCGTCTTGGTAGGTGTGCTATGGACCAACTGATGAGCCCAACTTAGCACATGAGGGAAAAACGCAGGCAACCACGAATGAGTTAGCTGGAAAATGTATGTCCAATAATGGACCATTATATTGGTATCATAAATCCTGTAAGCAGTCTGGATTTCTCTTCAAGCAGTATGTGATAGTAGGAAGATGTGAAATCTACCGATGAAAAGAATTTCATCCCTCTAAGCTTCCTAATTATGTCCTTTATAGTTGGAGCCTGGTAACTCTCTGGAATAAGCTTTTCATTGACGGCATGTACGTCCAAACATACCCGTAGGGAACCATCGGGCTTGGTTACCACGACCAATGAATTAATGAATGGAGTACTGGCTTTCATGATAATGCCATCCCGTTCCATCTCTTCAAAAACTTCCCCAACTCTGGAATGAAATTTTTCTGGGATAGGTATGGCTTCTTGAAAGGTAGCCAGTCTGTTACCAACAGTGAGTATTTAAAGTCAGGAATCTGCCTGGTTTAGCATCAAAAAATTCTTATATTTTAACAGTAAATTTTGGAATTGGTTCTGCTCTTGTTCTGACCCTAAAGCTTGTTTGACCTTGGTGTGAATGAGGTCAAATGGATGTGCATTTGTTTTGCCCTCTCTAATATATTATCCTTGCCCTGCTGAATCTCTTCTATGGCTTCCTGGTCTTCGGGTTCCCACGGTGATAAGGCGTCTTCCATATGGAAAGAGCATGGGTCAGTTGCACCTGAAGGGTTAAATAATGCTACTTCAGATAGGTCAGCCTTTTTAAACTGAATTTGATTGGAATTCATGTCAATGGTCGCTTGGTATGATGACACGAAATAAGCCCCAAGGACTACATTGAATTTTATATGTGACATGGTTAGAAATACATGGGAAAATTGAGTATTTCCGATCTCTACGTCAAACATCTGCTGTTTACATGAGACAGTCTTATCTGGAATGATTCCCTTAATCTTTACATGTGACACAGGAATTATGGGCATGTCATGTCTGACCTTAAGGTCATTTAAGAATGAGGTAGGGATCACACTGATAGTTGACCCTGTGTCTATTAAACATTTAACATTCACATTACAGATCCGGGCCAAAATTATAGGTAATGTGTTAAGAGATTTTTTATTTAAATTTTTATTTTCTTCCAAAAGGTCTTAGACTTAGTCATCCACGAGTCTATTTGTACTATTATCCACTCTTGATTTTCATGGCTGGTAAAAATTCCAGAATTCCGGCTATCTCTTATTGATTCATGCATCTTTAGTCTTCCCTATTTCTTGGGTGAGAGTGGTCTTTACAGTCTTGAGGTCTTCCTGGTTAGCCTCTAATGCCTCATAGAAATAGTCTAGTCGCTCAGTGTTAGTAGCTTGAGCTATTCTAATTTCTGCGATAACTCCCTTTTCTACCCGTTTTACTGTCTCATAAATCCCAGTGAGTTTCCTTGCCCATGTGGATTTCGTAGCCGCGAGGTCTGCAATATTATCATCTACTTTCTCTTCGATGCTTTGGAAATTCTTCTCGACCTCGTCCTTGTACTTCTTGAGACATTTCAAAATGTCTTGCTGTCATGTGCCAATCTCTCGCTAAATTCATTTGGCATGGCCAACATCGATTTAGTAATGCTTCCCTGTATTTTGCCTTTTAGATCGGAAAACTTTTGTTTAACACTAGTTCACTCTGAACAGAAGCGAGTTTTCTGTTAAACAGTTCAACATCAGCAAGGAGCTTCCCTATGCTTTCATCAGTTCATGTTTGCACTTCTTCTGATGTATTTTTAAGTTCTTGTTTCATACTAACCTAATTGTCACTTTTTTTTCTAAACTAGCCTGATTTTCACTAGGGTCCTGCTTCAAACTGACTTGTAGGCTCGCCATAGCCTCCTGATTCCTGCGGTCCATATCTGCTAAGAAACGCTGCAGCTCTTCCACATTCAACTATTTATCACTTAAGCGGTGGTTCTAACAATAAGGGAGGTAACGAGCGGAATGCAGATTTTCGGAGATCCTGTTCATCAGAAAAGTATGGGCAAAGTTCTCAACCTTAGGAGAAGATTAGATTTAATGCAATGATCAGTTGTCTATCTAAATTAAATTTAAGTGCAATATATCACCTACATGTGAAAATTCCCTACTCCTCATCAAGATTTTATTTCTAATCAATAACAACACAACCCTACTCTAACCTTAACACATGTGCTATATTAGCAACAAAAATTTGGGCTAATAAATGTCATGAAATCAACCTTTACAAATTAAATTGTCGCCGCATCTCGTTCATGTCAAAACACTGGACACTACAAAATCGAGTCCTTGTTTGACATGCTGAATTAACAGCTAGCAATTAGCCCTTAATTCGAGCTGTCGAGCTCCACAAATGGGAAATCAAGTCAAGCCCCACGAATTGGGAAAGCCATTCTTACTCTGCCCCCGTTATTCCCAGTTGGCTTAGCCGGAGGGCAAAAGTCCCAGCTGTGGACAGTTCGCTGTCGGGACTTGCTTGTTTTAAAGGGCAGGTAAGATAAAAGGACTGACGACAATCCAAAAAAAAACATTTAAAGCAAAAGGTTTGACATTTATTAAAACTAGCACTCAAAAAAACACAAAATTAACACAAAAATCTTGATGGATTTTGTTCAAAATTCTTCTCCACAAGTTGTCTGATATGTTACACCTTCATTCTCCACTCATATTGAAGCTTGAATTCAACTGAAATATACAATAAATATCCATTAGCCCACATCTGGCTTGAATTAAGAAATAAAATTATGCTGGGAGAACCTCCTCTTAATAATGGTTGGATTATTAACAAATTACAAGAAAATTAAATAGCAATAAGCTTCTCATGGCTCGTAAATTATCCTATGCCATCCTAGGTTATCCTAGATTTTCCTAAGCTATCGAATACTATCGTATGCTATCGTGATAGCGTCTACATTCACACTAAGAAAGTTTACATTTTATGAAGAAATTAATTAATTGTGACATCATTAACTTTCACAAATACTATCAGAAATATTATAACATTATTATCCTTCTTGTAAATAAATTCCATTAACATTATTACGTTTATCTAGCATGAGTTCCACTGAACTATGCTTTTGAAATATTTTATTATATAAATTTACTGAAGCATCTCTATTCAAGACTTTATCACCATTAAAATACATTCACAAGAAATGACATTAATTAATTCACGTTATCACACACCTCAAAAATGAAATTAACAATCTTTACAAATTTTGAGTACCTTGCCCATACAATTGAAATATTACGCACTTATTCATTTTTGGCTGGTATCTTAACGTTACTTTTACGTAAATTTTAAATAAAACTTACTGAAGATTTAAACCATCTCAAAATAAATCATCACAAACAACACTGGAAATAACCTGGACCTAACATGGTGAACACGTGGCCAGATCAGAACCACATTTCAATAAATAACATTAAAATGATATTAACTACTATACTCACCCCTCAAATCGCACAAATGATACATGATTATTATTTACATATATTACAATCAGGTTCTGGAATTTTACTATAAGTTCTGATTTTTATTCTCTTATTCATGGAATTCTAAGATGGCTGTATCGAGTAAATATCATTCATGACCCTCACAGAAATGTGATTCAATGTGGGCAATCACTTATTCAGAAATAAGAGTTCTCACAACATTGATCATCAAGAACATCAGCGGTTCAATATTCAGAAGAATTGTCGACAACTAACCCCCACATAATATAGGTGAAACATTAACACCATCGAACCTGTGGTTCATGAGTCATGATAAAATTATTACTACTTTAAAATGTTACATCATTTAATACGTGCTCCAAAATTTGCAGAAGACATGGTTCACTAGACACATACTTCTCAAATAAACTATATAATTAATCCCTCAGGATTCTGCTGTATTCCAGACTCATATTCCCTTAATAGAGCACACACCAAACATTACACAATTAGAACAAGTAACATTTATAACTCATGCATATGTCCATCCCATACTAACCTATGGAATCATTTACTGGGGGAATTCACGATATAGCAAAGTCATCTTTAAGTTACAAAAGAAAATAATTAGAGGAATGGCCGGTGTCGGCAGGAGGACAAGCTGCAAGAAATACTTTAAACTTTATTTTATTTTACCATTGCCTAGCCTTTATATCTTTCATACACTTGTATATATGAAGGAGAATGTAAACAGCTACACCATAAATTCTGATGTACATAGGTATAATACTAGAAATAAACACAGTCTGCACATAGAACCACACAAAACTAAGCTATATGAATCAAGTTTGAGTTATGCAGGAGTACATTTATTTAATAAATTACCAGACTGCATTAAGCAGATAAAACCATGTTCAAAATTTAAGAAAGAATTATTCAAATTTGTTTCTAACCATTGTTTTTATTCTATTGAAGAATACTTAGCTCTTGAAAATTAACTTATGTATCACTTTTTTTTTATTTTTTTAATCTGTGCCTCTTTACCACATTGTATATTTCTCTTTATTTATCATGGCATGTATGTTACTGTTTTATCCTTTGTTACTGTAAATATGATTATTGACGTGTCCCATATCACTGTATGATCAGTTGGACGAAATAAAATACAATACAATACAATACAATACAATACAACAACTTTTAGTTTAACCCGATCCAAAAAATTGTTATTATTATTATTATTAGTGCTGGATATCAATTTCACAAAAATCTGAATTCGACACTGAATCTGATGACACTAACTTGCATAAAATCCAATGAAATATGTGAGATGAAATTTACTCTGAAATTCAACATGTTAAATGTGATGAAATTTTGTCCCACACGAGTTCATACATTTGAAAATACTCAAAAACAATCATCTTTTATCGGTGAAGTCCATGATTTTTAAATAGTACTCTAAGCTGTCGGAGGGACACTTGGAATCATATTAGAAGACACAGACAGTCTAACTACACTAATAGAGTCCAACAAATCATACACTCATAACATAACAACACTACCATTACCCGTAGGAAAGAAGAATGGAAATAGTCAAAATTTTCTAATCCAATAGAAATACTACCATTAATGAATAAGTATTATTTCTACAAAGATGAACAGGAAAATCATTATCAAATGGTACTTAAATTTCTGATAAAAGTGGATCACTCCGTCAGTGACTGAATCTGCTCACATTGTTATCTGCTTACATGGCAGTCTGCTTCCAGTCGCTATCTCCCCCATGTTAGATAATGCTTACATCTTAGTTCTCCATGTTGACAGCAAAGTCGATATCCATAATCCTGTAGATTGCCCCTTCAGACGATGGTTGAAGCATCTTGGCGAAGATTATCGAACACGTAGAGTATGGTGTCCCTTATTTTTCAAAGTTTTAATTTTGCAATGCGTAGGTTATTGTTTTATTCATTTGGGCCTAAAACACCCGAAAACAATTGTTTTCCTTATTTGGAACACTGCAACCCGTGTCGACTCGCACGCAAACATGTCCATACAAGTTGCGTCACCAGAGTGGCGCGCTCTCATTGTTATTGTCACTTAGTTTTCGCTTATCGGGTAGCTATCACAGATTGTTTTATATTTCAAAGATGTCAGTGGAACTAAGGAGCAATAAAAAAAGCATTTTCTTGGTTGGTGAATAAATCACCAAATAACAGGCGCAAAATTACCATCTAATCATCAAGTTCTCGCAGTTCTATTTTTCAACATGCGTGAGGTTAAGTTGACTGTGAGTGAAAGCGCAAATCTTGTCATTCGGGAGTGCAATATATTCTGGGAAAAGGCTAGAATACCTACCAGAGCTGTGCCTAATTGTGTTAAGAAGTTAGTGGATCTTTATCTGGTCTGGTGAGAACTGCAAAAAAATAGCAAGAAGATTCAGGATTTACATAGGTGCCGCGAAGAGAACTTTCAACTTGAATTAGATCATTTATTCGATATCGCACATGCTGATGCTCTTGAAAGAATAAAAATCGAAGAAAATAAAATGTTTTTGCAAAAATTAGAAAGAGAGTTGTTATGTGTTTGAATCAAAGATCCAACAAATCACTAGCAGTCCTGATATTTCGCTGTTCAAAAAGTTTAGAGACAACTGGAAGAATATTAATCCTAGTGCCATCGAACCATGCAATGATTTTGTCCAACAACATCTCTGTGAGGCAAATATTATTGAATTTGTGATGTTTTTTAACAATGAGCTGGCAAAATCGACTGTACGAGATGATTATCACAAGCTCAATGAGCTCGCTATTGTTTTTCTGGGTGGAGACATTAAAAATAGAATAAAAATCTGACCTCCTGGTGCAATGCATCAAGCACGATGGATGGCAAAAGCTATTTACTCCTTAAAAATGTGTTCACTGAAGTCCCAGTTTAAAATGAGCGCTAAGGACAAACAAGCTTTACAAGATGTTTGTATATTCATTGTGGCAGTTTACGTGAAGCCCTGGCTAGGATGTAGTTTGGTGATAAAAGCGCCAAATCAAGATTTTTGTTTCTTAGAAGACCTTAAAAGATTACGAGAAAGTTGACAAGTTGATTTCCAATGCGGCTTTAAGCAAGTTCAGTCAACACTTGTGGTAGTTATCAGAGGAAATAGCCATCCTTTCAATTTTTGATAATGAAGTTGATGAGCAGACTAAAGGAAACATTGTAGAAAACTTACAAAAATAAAGCTTTGGTGATTTCAGAAAGAGATATGTTCCATCGAAAGAAGAGATGTCTGGCTCTCTATGTGGTACGTAGTAGATTAGTAGTGTTTAATCTGGTATTTAATTTAGAACTTATTTGTTTTATTTATAGGCACTACAAGTATTTTTTATCTTGTTTCAGGGAAATCTTTGAGTGATTTTGTTTCTGTCATGAGTAAAATTTTATTTTCACGACTGAAACTTAACAGTGGTTTCCTTCAAGAGATTGTATGTTCATGGAAAGACAACTTGGCATTTGTGGAAGCTAATAAGAAGGTTTCTACCTTAAAAGCAGTTAATGACACAGCTGAAAGAGCTGTTGAACTAATGACAGACTTTCATGGTTTGATTACTGCAGATGAACCGAAGCAGTTCTTATTACATTGTGTGCAAGAACATAGAAAAATTTACCCAGAGTGTAAAAATGAGACTTTGAGGAGGAAATATCCAAATAAATAACTATAAAAATTGTATCTTTTTTCATAGTTACTAGAAGAGCATTATGTCAGTTTCTGTTTTCATTTTTATTTCTCTAAAATAATTGTTTTGAGTGACCATCTACAACTACATTTAAGAGACCCTTTAAGCAGCTATTTTCTAAAACTTTTAGGCCCCGTTGGCATGGGTTAAAATTAATGTAGGAAGTTGAAATTCTGTATTTGGGTAACTAATAGACTAATAAACACAATAACAGGGTATGCGTTTCAAGAAATGAAAAAAAAAAATTTTTGCCCTTTTAAGGGACACCCTAACGTAGAGGTCCTCTTCTCTCTTGCCTGGATAAGAGCTGAAACTGACACAAAAACTTTGGACTGTGTTCTCACACACAACCACGTGGAATTTATCAAAGAACAGTACCTAACTTAGTTCTTGAAAATCTACTTCACTTGACGACTACCAGAAGATAAGAGAGCATTTATTCCTAAAACACAGGTATTTAAGCATTTACACCGAGTGGGTGTGTCTCTATGTTGTCTCATAATTGGACATCGTACTTTCACCTGATAGGTTCTCATAATTCTAGATATTACTGTCTCTAGAATTTTCCAGACGTGCTGCTAATTAGAGCGACCTTGAAAGTTTCCCAGTAGGTCACATGACTCAGCTGGTCGGTCAATTGAAAAATCAATACTGTGCTCCCTGCCTGTCCAAACCAAGTTCCCTATAGGAAGACACGACTGTGTTGGAATAAACTTGTAATATATCGCCCTTAATGAAAGAATGATAACATCCCATTTCCACATACAATAAAATGTTCAATGTAGGCCAAATTGGCAGGGGATAATACCACAGAACAAACTGACAGACAAAAAGACAACTTTCAAGAAAGCATGTAAAACTGCCTCAACCAGCAAAACAAATGAGAATAATAAAAATAATGAATACACAGGGCTACTATGGAACGTTGAAGGAATTAAGGGGGCAATGGCCTTAGTACCAGAAAATATCATAACCAAGTGAAGATGAAAACCTACAACATGTTTTCCAGTCATTGACCGGGTCAAGGATTTTATGAATGAATCATATATAGGCTATTAGTACGATGGGGTCACCACTCCCAAAGTGACTTAGTAATGACTGATGGATGCTATGAAATGAGAATGGAGAGTGTTGCTGGAATGAAAGATGACAGGGAAAACCAGAGTACCTGGAGTAAAACCTGTCCCGCCTCGGCTTTGTCCAACACAAATCTCACATGGAGTGACAGGGATTTGAACCACGGTGCCCAGCGGTGAGAGGCCAACGCGCTGCCGTCTGAGCCACAGAGGCCCTGTAAGCAAGTACGACATAGTAATATGCACAGAAACTTTCCTCTTGGAAAACTGGCAACATCCACACTTCTATTGTACACATCTTACGGCAAAAAAGGGGGGGGGAGTGGCTAAGAAGACCTTCAGGAAGAATATCCATTCTTGTGAAACAACTCTTAACACCGATTACCTTCACAACTCAAACCAACAATGCATTACTTGTGGAAACAAAGCACCTCACCATCATAGCCGCTTACTTCCAACCATATTACAAAGCCTTAGACATAATAGATGAGCTTAGTGATCTAATACAAATCAGTAAAGCCAACTGTATTAGGAGATCTGAATGGCAGAATGAATAGCCACTGACAACTACAAGGCAAAGCTTATCATTGAAAAGGTAGGAGAACAGGGTTTCCTACTTACAAACAACAACAAAACTCTGACATATATATCCGTTAGTACAATTTACCAACTTCATTGTGTAGATCCTTATTGATACAGTTAAAACTAAGAAACAATGTTAGGTTTTGGTCCACCCAATCAATACACGTCACTTTACAAGTGAACTATTTAATTAAAAACATATTAAACATATTTAGGGACATGTTTCATCTCTATTTGAGACATCATCAGCAATAAAATCACGTGGTAGATAACAAAACTCAAATCAGAAACTGAAAAAAATGCTTAAAAAAGGGAAGAACCCAACGTCTTTTTAAGGACTATTTGGGAAATGCAAAAGATATAAATATATATACATTACTAGCAATTACCCACTGCTTTGCTCGCGTGGATTTCTTAATTTGATCAAAGAAATCGTTCCTCGGCATTGTACTGAGATATTATCGGTATCTGAAAATTCCTAAAGTATAAAATCTCACCCAAAAATTGAGTTTCATTTACCCCAGAAATTCTTTGTAAACCTTTTGGCGCTAAGACGACTATGCAACATAGAACTGTACATGCGAGAAACATTATTCTCTCAAGTCGAAAAAATAAATACATGTTTCCTTATGTTTAAAGGAGATTCCAAATACCTATTCCCACATCTGTAACATCTTCAGTTTTTGAGATATACAATAAGTTAATTCACCCCCTTGATCAGTCCTTTCCCCACTCCCATCTAAGTGTATTTTCCAAAAACAAAAATACATGTTTCTTTATTTTTAAAGAAGATTCCAAAGACCAATTTTCACGTCTGTAACATCTTCAGTTTTTAAGATATAAGTATCCTTATAAAAAATGATTCAACTATTTTTCACTTCTTTTCACCCCCTGGTTAAGTGCCTTCTCCGAAAACAAAAAGGTACATGTTCCTGTATTTTTAAAGGACTTTCCAAATGTTAAGTTTTTGACATATAATGTAGATATACCGGTATTCACTTTAGAAATTCACCCGCTTTTCCAAATCTTTCCAGCCCCTTAACTGGATTTTCCAAAAACAAAAAAAATACATGTTTCATTGTTTTTAAGGAGATTCCACTACCAGTTTTCATGTCTGTACGTCTGTAACACCTTCAATTTTTGAGATAAAAGTATATTCATAAAAATGATTCAACTTCTTCACATCTTTCCACCCCACTCCCGCCTGATGTGGACTTTCCAAAAACAAAAAATACGTGCTTATTTTGAAAGGAAATTCAAAATACCAACTTTCACATCTGCAACAGCTTCAGTTTTTAAGATAAAGTATTCTCATAAATATATTTCAACTCATTTACTCCACACCCCTTACGTCTATTTTCCGAAATAAAAACAAATGCGTGTTTCTTTATTTTTAAAGGAGATTCCAGATACTAATTTTTACGTCTGTAACATTTTCAGTTTTGAGATATAAGTATCCTCATGAAAGTAATTCAACTCCTTTTTCACCCTCCCCCTTCCTATCCGTTAAGTTGATTCCCCCTTCCCAAAAGTGCGTGTTTATTTTTGAAGGAGATTCCAAAAACCAATTTTCACGTCTTTAACGTCTTTAGTTTTCGAGATATAAGTATCCTCATACAAAGAATTCAAACAATTTTTTTAATTCATTCACCCTGCTTAAGTGGATTTTCTGAAGACAAAGGAACACGTGTTTCTTTACTTTAAAAGAAGATTCCAAATACAAATGTTCATGCCTCTACCATCTTCAGTTTTTGAGATATAAGTATCCTCATAAAAGGAATTCAACTCCTTTTTCACCCCAACCCGTAAAGTTGATTCCCGCACCCCTCCCCAAAATGCATTTCTTTATTTTTAAGGGAGATTCCAAATACAAATTTTCACATGTATAGCCTTAAGTTTTTGAGATAGGAGTTTCTCCATAAAAAGAATTAAATTTTTTCACTTCCTTTCACCGCCCCCCTTAAGTGAATTTTCCAAAAACCAAGGAGCTTCCAAATGCCAATTATCACAACTGTATCATATTCAGTTTTAAGATATATGTATCCTCATAAAAAGGAATTAAACTCCTTTTTCACTGCCCCCCGCCCCAAGTTGATTTCCCCCCAAAAATGCGTGTTTCTTTATTTTTAAAGGAGATTCCGAACACCAATTTTCACGTCTGTGACATCTTTAGTTTTTGAGATATAAGTATCCTCATGAAAAGAATTAAACTCCTTTTTCACTTCACCCTCGCCCGTTAAGTTGTTTTCTCCCTACCCAAAAACTGCATGTTTCTTTATTTTTAAAGGAGATTCCAAATACCAGTTTCCACGTCTGCAACCTTCAGTTTTGAGATATAAGTTTCTCCAGAAAAGGATTTTTTTTTTACTTCCTTTCACACTCCCCACTCAAGTGAATTTTCCAAAAACTAACAGTACCCGTTCCTTTAAAAGAGCTTCCAAATACCAGTTATCACGACTGTAACTTCTTTAGTTTTTGAGATATGTGTATCCTCGTAAAAGTAATTTCTTCTCAGTTTTCACCCTCCCCCCTCTCCTACCAAGTTGATTCCCTCCCAAAATGCGTGTTTCTTTATTTTTAAAGGAGATTCCAAATACCAGTTTTTACGTTTGTAACATCTTTAGTTTTTTTGGATATATATATTTCTCATACAAATAATTCAACTAATTTTTCAATTTTTCTACCCCCTCCCCCCCGGTAAAGGTTTTTTTTCCAAAAACCAAAGAATACGTGTTTCCTTAATTTTAAAGGAGATTCCAAATACCAGTGTTCACGTCTGCAACATGTTACGTTTTTGAGATATACTGTAGATATGCTGATTTTGAAAATTCACCCCCTTTTTTCAGTTCCTCTTAAGTGGATTTTTCGAAGAAAATATTTGTTTCTTTACTTTTACAAGAAATTCCAAATACCAGTTGTAAAATCTGTAATATGTTATGTATCTGAGATAATTTGCAGATATAGTCTTTTTTAAATTCACCCCATTTGTCACTCCTATCCAAAAACACAAAAATACGTGTTTATTTTCAAAGGAGATTCCAAATACCAATTTTCAAGGCCGTAACATCTTAACTTTTTATGATACAAGTCTCCTCATAAAAGATTATCAACCCCTTTTCCCCCTTTTTCACCCCCCTTAATGGGATTTTCTGAAGACAAAAGAATACGTGTTTCCTTAGTTTTAAAGGAGATTCCAAATACCAATTTTTACATCTGTAAACTTTCAAGTTTTTGAGATATAGATATCCTCATTTTAAAAATTCAACCCCCTTTTCACCCCCTTAGCGACGGAATATCCAAAAATTCTCCCTTAGTAAGCACCTACACCCTAATATATATGTATCCCCAAAATTTCATTTCTTTATGTCCAGAAGTTTTGGCTCGGCGATGATGAATCAGTCAGTCAGGACATGTTATTTTATATATATAGATTTACACAAATTGACCTCACTTCTTGGAAAAACTTTTGTCTTCAGTGTTAAAAAATGAAATTAACTTGAAATTGACAAGCCTGCCATAACGTCTCGTACGGAATCAATGTCAATTGTTGCTGTCCGTATTTGAAACGGAAGTTCCTTTCTAAACTATTGAGAAAACATAGGAGAACAAATATACATATATTTAAAGAGGTAGCTTAGAACTTCTTGCAAACAGTCTTTCAGCCAAGTTAAATATGAACGAACTTACTTGAAAAACGTTGCAAGCATTGTTAGCATTTTTAGCACATTTTTTAAGTAAGGTCGTTCATATTTAACTTGGCTGAAAGACTGTTTGCAAGATGTTTTAAGCTACCTCTTTAAATATATGTTTATTGGTTCTCCTATGTTTTCTCAATAGTTTAAAAAAGAACTTCCGTTTCAAATACGGACAGCAACAATGGACATTGATTCCGTATGGGACGTTTTGGCAGGCTTGTCAATTTCAAGTTAATTTCATTTTTTAACATTGAAGACAAAAACTTTTGCAAGAAGTGAGGTCAATTTGTGTAAATAATGTATATATATTTGTATCTTTTTCATTTCCCAAATAGTCCTTGAAAAGACATTGGGTTCTTCCATTTTTTTTTTTACATTTTTTCAGTTTCTGATTTGAGTTTTGTAATCTACATCGTGATTTTATGGCTGATGAAGTCTCAAATAGAGACAAAACATGTCCCTAAATATGTTTAATATGTTCTTAATTAAATAGTGCACTTGTAAAGTGATGTGTATTGATTGGGTGGACCAAAACCTAACATTGTTTCTTAGTCTTAATATATATCCATTAACGACAAGAGCGCAGTAGATCTATTATTTGTAAAAGACCAAACAAAAAGGAAAATAAGTCCAATCTGGATGGACTCATTGACTCCCATGCGGAAACATCTCCAATTGAATTCACCATTTCTCTTCCAAGGGACAAAAATCAAGATAACAACACACTGAAGATATCTAGAAAACTAAACATAGATATACGGAAAGAAAACTCTTAGAAAATCAAAAGCATTGAAACACTAATAGAGAACGACGAACTGTCAGAACTAAGGTTAAGTTATAAGTAGGTTCCCACCTTCCAATACTTATCAATTTCTATATAATAGGCATATTAATTACATAATATAAACCATACCATATAATCTCTAGTACATGTTTCGTTCCGATTATGGAACATCTTCAGCTAAAATTTGATTAAATGGCAAGACAATTAAAATACATTGATGTTATGATGATACAAAAGCTAAAAGATATGATAAAATGGCTCGAAGATTAAAACATATAATAATGATGATGAAATAAAGTTCATTCATGTTGGTTAAAAATTCAACAAGTCAGTGTTCAAATGACGAATTAAAAACGGAGATAAGATTCTTCTTCATGTTGGAGACGTGTACATTTTGTTAATCTTGAAGATAAATTGAAGAAATCTTGTATTGACTCCCATGCGGAAACATCTCCAATTGAATTCACCATTTCTCTTCCAAGGGACAAAAATCAAGATAACAACACACTGAAGATATCTAGAAAACTAAACATAGATATACGGAAAGAAAACTCTTAGAAAATCAAAAGCATTGAAACACTAATAGAGAACGACGAACTGTCAGAACTAAGGCTAAAATTTGATTAAATGGCAAGACAATTAAAATACATTGATGTTATGATGATACAAAAGCTAAAAGATATGATAAAATGGCTCGAGGATTAAAACATATAATAATGATGATGAAATAAAGTTCACCCCCCGACTAAGAATCTAACTGACGTTGTTTTCGAGGACAAAGAGTTGCAGATTATCAACAAAGGACCCAAACATAATTGGTCTAATCCATACAACCATAAGCAATACATAACAACCATTGCTGAAGTAGAACAAGTCATAGCTCAGCTTCCTTCAATTTATCTTCAAGATTAACAAAATGTACACGTCTCCAACATGAAGAAGAATCTTATCGCCGTTTTTAATTCGTCATTTGAACACTGACTTGTTGAATTTTTAACCAACATGAATGAACTTTATTTCATCATTATTATATGTTTTAATCTTCGAGCCATTTTATCATATCTTTTAGCTTTTGTATCATCATAACATCAATGTATTTTAATTGTCTTGCCATTTAATCAAATTTTAGCTGAAGATGTTCCATAATCGGAACGAAACATGTACTAGAGATTATATGGTATGGTTTATATTATGTAATTAATATGCCTATTATATAGAAATTGATAAGTATTGGAAGGTGGGAACCTACTCATAACTTAACCTTAGTTGTACTGAGCCAATACGGAATAAATATGAGATTTATAAGCTGTAATTTAGCCAACCAGGCAAAAAAACAATCAAATGCCTATTTGAACTTAAAGATTAAATTGTCAAAAATTGGCAAAGACATAAATTTTCTAAAACAATGTTTACATCAAAAACTCGTTCCTAAATTTCTAAATGCAGTACAGAGAAAACCTTGTACAACAAAATGGCACAAAGCTACTCAGGAAAAAACTAACGACTTATGGCTCAAAAATGAAATTAAATTTCTATACAGAAAAAAGTCTTTTTTAAACTCTAAGTTATATAATGCTCACCTAGAAGCTTCCTCCCTTATGGCCCCTATTGAATGGGATTCCTTTTTGAAATATGGTAATACTAAAATTCAAAATATTTTAGATAAGAAACTAGAAATCTTGAACAAAAAACTTCACGGTCTTACTCTAAATCAAAAAAACATAAATCAGTCAAAAGAATCCTCCATTAACATCGAACCCAATTCAACCTTTCACCCCCCGACTAAGAATCTAACTGACGTTGTTTTCGAGGACAAAGAGTTGCAGATTATCAACAAAGGACCCAAACATAATTGGTCTAATCCATACAACCATAAGCAATACATAACAACCATTGCTGAAGTAGAACAAGTCATAGCTCAGCTTCCAATAGATCGACAACTTGAAACTAAATTCGAAGTCAAAAAGAAACTTGTAGAATTATTTAAAGATCAGAAAGTTAACACACCCCATTTACCTTCTACAGATATAAAAGGCCTAAGACAAAAAATAAAAGATAATGACCTTATAATCACAAAGGCGGATAAAGGCAATGTGTCAGTTATTATGCATAAAAAAGAATATATAGAAAAAACCGAAGCATTTTTTTCAGATAATACTTTCACAAAAATTAAAAAAGACCCGACTAACTCTGTCCAAAGAAAACTAAAACAAATACTTAAAAACATTAATTTCATCCTTAATGAGAACGAAATATCAAACCTAATTAATATGAATCCAAGACTACCAACAGCAAGAGCTTTGCCTAAGATACATAAACCTGACACACCCATTAGACCAATTATTAACTTTAGAAATAGCCCCACCTACAAAACCTCTAAATTTATCAATAGCTTCCTAAAAAAGTACTATACTTTCCAAAGCAGAACCACAATCAATAATTCAATAGAATTTTGTAAAATTATCAAGAACACAAAATTAAAACCATCTTTCACCTTGAACTCTTTCGACGTCACTAATATGTATTCTACGATCCCCACGAAAGAAACTCTAAATATAATTAAGAACAACTTAAAGACACACAGAAAACTTAGTAACCATGAAATAGAAGAATTTTTGTTACTCCTAGAATTTACACTTAACAATAATTACTTTTCCTTCAATAACACAGTATATCAACAAAGTGGTCTTCCTATGGGATCTCCAGCGTCAGGTATCCTTGCTGAAATATACATGGATCACTTAGAAAAACATAAAATTTTAAATGATGAAAGAGGTATCATTATCTGGCTAAGGTTTGTCGATGACATCTTCGCAATTATAGATGAACAAATCAATAGTAGCACTAATTTATTAGACCAGATCAACAGTTTAGACCCTTTCATAAAATTTACGTTAGAAACCGAGAACAATAAAAAACTAAATTTCCTTGACTTAACAATCGAAAGGAAAGAAGAAAAGTTGGCCTTTACAATCTTTAGAAAACCGACTCAAACTATAAACACCATACGAAAAGATTCGCACCATCCTGAGGCACATAAAAGGAGTTCCTTTTTAAGCATGTTAAATAGAGCCTTTAACATTCCCTTGTCCAAAAACGACCTCCAAAAAGAAATTAATCTCATTTACAAAATAGCGATAAGCAACGGATACACAAAACACTACATAGATAGATTAATGAATAAAATGAAGAATAAACCTCAAACGCAGCTGGTAAAAGAACATAAAAAGAAAAACTTCGCCACCTTTACTTATAATAACGGGAATATTTACCAGATTACTAACATTTTTAAGAAATTCAATTTCAAAATTGCTTTTCGCACCAATAACAACAATCAACGTTTAATTTTCAATCATCAAAGCATTGCAAGTAATAACAAATATTTAAATTCTGGGATATATAGGCTTAAATGCTCAAGTTGTGCCAATTCTTATATCGGACAAACAGGCCGTAATTTCTCAGTAAGATATCAAGAACATATTAATGCCGAAAAACACAGGAAGTACTCGGCCATGAGTCTTCACATGACCGAATATAAACACAGTTTCACATCGATAGAAAGGGACTTAACCATTCTACGAACGCTAAACAAAGGCAAATTAATGAATATTCTTGAAAATATCTATATTGAAATTGATCAGAAGCGAAATCCCAACCAGAATGTTAACGAAATTACGGAAAATATAAATATATTATTAGAAGAGGCTACCAAATTAGATTCATCTAGAAAAACCATCAAAAAGAATCCCAACAAACAACCAACACACCTCCTTCCGATTAGCTCCACCCCACATAATTGTCCCCCTACCTTTCCTTCTGTTTCCCCTAGCCTATCACAACGCCACTCCTCAGTCAGCTCCACCCTACACAACATTTCACCCGCTCTCCTCACGTCACTTACCTCTCCTTCCAATACTCCCCGCCCACCGCAAGTACCTTACACACGTAAACAGGACTCAGTCAGTTAACAACACGGCATAAGGGAGGACGTTAAATACGACAAGACTGACTATAAGGTAATCAACTCCATTATCCTTCATTCTCGCGAACATACATTTTTAACAAGGTTTTCTCCTTAAAATACTTTCTATTTTACTCATTCTTTTCTCGTTTCAGACTCATTTCAATAATCCTACCACAACTCAACTTCAACTACGGTTATTTTATCGAGAGTTCCCCGATAAATACATATAAGAAAATCTTGTACTTCTTCAATTTATCTTCAAGATTAACAAAATGTACACGTCTCCAACATGAAGAAGAATCTTATCGCCGTTTTTAATTCGTCATTTGAACACTGACTTGTTGAATTTTTAACCAACATGAATGAACTTTATTTCATCATCATTATTATATGTTTTAATCTTCGAGCCATTTTATCATATCTTTTAGCTTTTGTATCATCATAACATCAATGTATTTTAATTGTCTTGCCATTTAATCAAATTTTAGCTGAAGATGTTCCATAATCGGAACGAAACATATACTAGAGATTATATGGTATGGTTTATATTATGTAATTAATATGCCTATTATATAGAAATTGATAAGTATTGGAAGGTGGGAACCTACTCATAACTTAACCTTAGTTGTACTGAGCCAATACGGAATAAATATGAGATTTATAAGCTGGAACTGTCAGAAGCCACAAATCGAATAGATGATCTGATATTAAACTTTACAGAACCAATCAACATGAATGCTAAAGTGGGGAAAAAGTGGTTTGACAAAGAATGTTTCATCAAAATAATGAAAGTGCTAGACAAGTTACACCAAGTGAATTTTAACATCCAAGACCCTGTCCTTCTAGAAATGTATGCGACTGAAAGAAAACAATACAAAACACTGGTAAAGGAAAGGAAAATAGCATACAATGAAGAAAAAGCTCATCAATTGGCTAAAGAAGCAAAATAGGATCCATACATTGCACTTCGTCAACATCCACCAATACAGTACATAAACATGACAGTTTGGGAAGACCATTTCATTAGCATATTGAACAAAAAGGAAGACATAGATTTACGTAACCACAGAACGGAAGAAGGGATCAGAACAAACTTGGAAACCCTTTACAGCAGAAGAAGTCCGGAAGACAATAAATAGAACAAAGAACAAGAAAACTGCAGCTCCAAACAACATCTGTAATGAGCATATAAAATCATCCATGGAATCATTGTTCCCTGTATGGACCAAACTATTTAATAAAAGCATAGAGACTGAGACAATACAACAGTGGAGGAACTCCATAATTAAAGTTATATTCAAAGGAAAGGGAGACCCGGAAGATCCCAACAAATATAGGGGCTTTGCACTAGAAAATGCCTCCTTTAAAATACTCACAACATTAATAACAGAACGAATAAAGGGACCTATTTATGAGATTCTCCCTGAAACTCAATTTGGATTCAGAAACAATAGATAGGCACTAATGGCAGTAGAACTATTATTAGGCAACATAAAAGAAGCACTTAAAAAGAAAAAAAAGTTCTATTCTGTCTTTACAGACTTCACAAAAGCTTTCGACCAATTGGAGAGGGGACTAATCATATCCAAACTTGAAAATGTATTAGGTAGAGAAAACTTACGGACAAGAGTAATCAAAGAAATATTACAATACAACACGATAAGGATATCGGACGGCCTTTCCATTTCGCATGCAGTTACGCAAACAAATGGTGTGTTTCAGGGAGATCCCATTGAGTCCACTAATGTTCATTCCCGCAACCAAGGAAATATTAAGACATTGACATTTTTGCACATGCAAATGACATAGTAGTTAGTTCCACTAATCTGCACGAATTACAGAGTGCCATGGATACCCTTGTAAAATGGTGCCAAAGCAATAACTTACATTAATGAGACAGAAACAGAAATGACGGTCTTTAGAAATGGGGGTAAAATACCAAACAGAACAGAAATTGCCATCTCCAACAGCAAACTCAAAATAGTCAATGATTTCAAATCCTTATGGATCACGCTACAACCTAGCGACAAATGCTTTACAAAACACATAACAGAAAGAGCTGCGCAAGCTATCCTAGCAGTAAATAATATCAAGCATGTACAAGCACTCAGCTTGAAAACAGCAATAAAATTATTTGAGGCAAAGGTTATTCCTATCCTAACCTATGGGATTTAAATTATATGGCCTGATCTCACCAGGAAAAACCTAGCTACCTTGGAGTTAAAGCATGCTTCCTAGAAAAAGCCTTGGGTATATCCAAATGAACAAGATCTCGCCTAACATATGTATTAGCTAGAGAGACTTTTCTGCTGGAGGACTTGAAAACAACCTTCGTGCTCCCATCTACCATAGCAGCAGAACAAGAATTACAAAGTTTGAATAACCACCACCTAGAAATCTGGCCAGAGTTCTACAGCACGGGTGCGATGATCGACAGGACCTGGACGTCAGCAAACTTTGAGATGAGACATGTTCTAACGAGACTGTCTATGCATGGCTTCCATCACCACCTCTGCAAAAACAACATATACCACGATCCGTTGAAGACTTGCATATGTCAGCTGTGTAAAAAAAAACTGTGATCATTATCACATCAAACTGTGTACAAAGCGAACAAAAACCATAAGTGAATATGCAAAACTAAATGTTAGTAGAAATAATATTTAAATAATTTTTGTTATACTCTGCACATTTGTGCACATTTCCAATAATAATAATAATAATAATGTCATGTGATTGCAGAATTGTGTTGGTTTTTTCACATTCATGATTTCTGTATAGAGTAAGCATGCTTAAATAAAATGTGTTGGGGTGTTCTATATTCCAATTGTATTTCATGTTTTTCTTTCTCATTTTAGTTCAGTGGAATCCTTCAACAAAGAGAAGTGCACCTTCCATCTTTCGTGTATGACAAGGCCTATGTGGATGGCAAATGGGTAGCAGCAACAAGTGGAATGACATTTAAGGTTCTAAATCCTTACGATGGTAAATCGCTCGGTGTTGTACCAAACATGGGTGAAGAGGATTGCAAAGCAGCAATTGAAGCTGCCCATGCAGCATTCCAGGAATGGCAAAACACAACTGCTAAGGTAAGAGTAATTCTCGGGGTTTGTTGAAACTGTGGTAATGAAGTGATTTTCTCTCTCTCTCTCTCTCATATGGACTAATGACAGTATTCACTACTTGCTTTGGTTTTTCTGTATTGTATACATAAATCATGAATGTGTCATTACTGATTGCTCAGCATAGACGAGGCTGCATTTCAGGTAGCTAACTAGTCTGGATATTTGGTTTTATCTCACAGGCATACTCACTCATCAAAGTACATGTATTTACCTTCTAATTATTTAAAATAGTCTCCTTGTAACATACAGTATCGATTGAGGCAAGTTACTTGGGCCCTAGGAAATTTTCTCCTGCCCATTCTATATTTTTATGCTTCAATTCAGAGTCGTAGATGAAGCCCCATATCTTGTTTGTCATTACTTATCCAGAAAATTGTTAACCCTGCTGATCATATCCAAAAATATTCTCAAGAAACTACATGCTGCTCACGTTGATCACATATCAAAGGATGGGGAACAAATACCATGCAAAAGTTTCTCTTCTCTCAATTTGAAAATTTTGCTCTATGGCTGTTTTTGGTATGTGCAGCTGTTCACTGATCATGTGGTTCAATAACACTAACTTCCATCAGGAAGATGACAACCCACTATATTATAACAGAGAAATAAATGGGTAAGAAGGAGGTGAAAGTTAGAAAGAAATTGAGTTAAGAATGGTTGTGGAAGTAAGGAGAGATTGAAGGAGCTTGCCAAGAAATTGAATTTTTTAAAAAAAAGTCAGCTTAGGTTAACATGATGAGTGATTACCAACATAATTGGCAGTCATATGAATTTTAGGTAAAATGGGAGGATAGTTATAGGTACTTTAAGGCAGAAACAGGTTCGAGGAAGGACATTCCAGTGATCATTAATGAGCAAAGGGAGTGTATATGCCCAGACTTACAGAAGGTAGAGGTGGATCCACGGAGGGGCTAAGGGGGTCTTCAGCCCCACCAGCCCCAAGTTACATTAGTGGCCCGGCACCCAAGTATTTAACATTTGATTCCCTCAGGGGGACAACCCCCTGGGAACAAGCCCAGGTACCTGATCTATTCCTATGGTAAAAAATATGGCTGATGATATGCCTAGGTATCATATTTATTTGACTAAAGTTTCCAGCTCAGTGGTTCATGTATGTGCGAGAAGACATGTGATATGGTGGTACATTAATAGTCTAACCACTGTACTCGCCACGATTTTGAATGCAAGCATGCATGATTGTGTCATACAGGTGCCATATGTCATTTTGCTGGATGGAGTTCCATGCCTTTTGCACTTGGTCAGTCAAATCAGCAATGGTTAGTGCTGGATTTGTCGTCCCATAATGTTCCATATGTGCTTAAGGGGTGAAAGGTATGGTGATCTCACAGGCCAAGACAACTGGTTGACACACTTTAGAGCACATTGGATGACAGCAGCAGTATGAGTACAAGCATTATCTTGTTGGAAAACACCCTCTTGAATACTTTGAATGAATGACAGTACAGCCGGTTCATTTACCAGTCTGATGTACAAATCCGCTGTCAAGGTTCTTGGGATAATGGCGAGAGTGCTCTTGCAGTCAAAGGAAATCACTCCCTAGAGCATAACTCCTGGTGTAAGTCCAGTGTGATGACGCCACAGACAGCTTGGTTCCAAGCACACATTTGGGCTCCTGGGCACAGCCATCACTGGCACCAAGACAGAAATGGCTCTCGTCTGAGAACACTACCAATCTCCACTCCGCTTTCCAATAAGCTCTCCTATCTGTGTCGGTGCGATGTAAAGCCCCTAACAAAAAAAAAAATCTCTAACTTGACACTGCTGAAGTTGCAGATGGCAGTGATTCGGAGTTAGTGGCATGGTATGTCTAGCTCGGAGCTATCCCTCAAGTAATCTATTTGTTAGCATTTGCTGTGTCACTCTGGTGCCAACGGAAGCCTTATTGGCTGCTGCAGATGCTGTACAATCCACCACAGCCATGGGGCGAATACGGTGGTCTTCCCTTTCTGTAGTGGTCCACATACGGCCAGATTCCAGGTCTTCTTGAGACTGTGCCTTCCCGTGACCATTGTTGCCAACACTGATGTTCTATGGATACATCCGTGCCTAGTCTTTCTGCAGTATCACAGAAGGAACATGCACCTTCTCGTAGTCCTATTACACAGCCTCATTTAAACTCAGTAAACTGCTGATAATGGTTTCCTTAAAGACATGTTTGACTCGCACCTGCCTCACATCAACACCGGATGATTAATGCTCACGAAGTGTACTGCTTGTGTGTAAAGCAAGCTTGCTTTGCAAGGTCATATTTGCACTACTAGCACCACTCATTGTTGAGTAGTGTGCAAATGTGAATAAGTATCATCTTCCAGATATGCAGACATGCCACCCCAAATTTGTTTATCTAGTACAGCTCCTCCTTGCTGGTAGGATTTCATTTTCTGCCAGTGTGTGATCAAGTTGCTCAATAAATGTGCTACAGTTCCTTTCTTTTTAATTTTTCAGGAAAGATCTATGTTGCTTCGTAATTGGTACAACCTCTTAGTCAAGAACGAAAATGAACTTGCAAAGATAATTACTCTTGAAGCTGGAAAGCCGGTTAAAGAGTCTGTGGGAGAGGTGCAGTATGGGCATTCTTTTGTTGAATGGTTTTCAGAGGAAGCAAGAAGAATCAACGTAAGTTTTTTTCTTGTTTATTATATTGTATAATATTAGTTTTCTTACGATATTTGCTACATGGTAAGTAGATACAGACAGCAGCACTCCTTTGGGAGTGACAACCTCATCATTATAACAGCCTATTTTGTTCATTTCCAATACTGATTATGATAGGCTTTAATGAAGACTACAAATATGGTGCCTTGGAATATTCTAGGACAGCGCCTGGCTATTGCAGGAGGTGTGAAAAGTAGGTGGCCAGTATCAAACCTCACCTAGATGTATACCATTAAATTTAGACTTTGAAATATATTATGAAAGAACTTGTAAAATTAATTAGAATAATAACAGTAAGTTATTTATTAAATTGGCCACCTAATCAATACAATAAGTCATTGTCTTGGATGATTTACATTGATCTGGCACATGTTTCGCCTAGTATGAAGGCATCATCAGTCATTGTCTTAACCTCGGAATAAAAATAAGCACTTGAATAACATATAATAAGATGAAATTAATTTTAAAATGTCTTGAAGAGACTTAAACTAAAATTAACATTAAAAATAACAATGTTGGTTTTAAACATTTTTTTACATTGTGAAGAATTACAAAGGTGAAAGTATTAAAATTATTGATATTAAAAAGTTGCTATTACAAGTAAAATAGACAAAGCAACAGACTGTGATGAACAAGTATTGATTAGGTGGTCAATTTAACCCTTTATAGGGCAGGATTTTTTTCTTTGGTTATGAGTATATTTTTATGTTTCTCTTAATCCTGAGTTGCAAACGAATAGGTTAGAACAGTTTTTAAGACAATTTGCTCCTAAATATGTTACATACAAATAAAAATAGGGTGGCTAAATATTTAGCCACCATCCATTCTGACCCACAACTTTCTGTATGTGGATGGTGGCTACTTATTTAGCCACCATCATTATATGAAGCCACAATTTTCTTTCATTTTTAGGAACTTTTAAACAATACTGTAGGACAAATACAAATAGTCTTTACAAATTTGGATGAACCTTGATGAGAGACTAGGAAAATTTTCAGGATCATCTTGTATGTCAATGTCATCAGTATCCATGGGGATCAGCTGATTCAATCTCTGACACATTATCATACAATACAGAATCATTGTTGCTTTTAGAATGAGTCATCTGAGTTCTGTGTGCAACAGAATCTTCAGCATCACTATCCCCACGTTTCTCAGGGTCGTATGCTTGATCTGCTGAAACAGCATCTAGTAAGTCAAATAGCTCATCTGCCGACATCTTTATTTATGTCCACGTACATCTCCATGACATATCTTGAAACACAGATAAGAAAATACGGTTAGACAGATGTTTTATAGCAGCTGAACGCTGTTATAATTATTATTTATAGCATAAACATAGGCCTAGGCCTATGGTTAAAAGTGAGGTTATGTTTTGTCACTTGCCAACTCGGATAAAGGTGATAATATTATCCGAGCGGGTAATTTCCCATACTAAAGTTGCATATTGGTTGCATACATGTTTATTTCTACATGCATTTTTACCTCACATTAGTGTACAACTATAAGTGTTTCCTTTATAATGTAAAATAATTAGTTGGCAAGCGTAGTATTGTTTGGCGCAACGTCAACAAAACAATTTCATAAAACAATGTACTTGTGAAGAGATCTGCTTACTTTTGGCAGAATAGACTGCCTGAATATAAACTGAAGACACTAATATAGCCACAACTAGCAATTCAGATTTTGTTTTTTAGAAAAACAACATTGAATTTACTCCAATACAGCATAACCACATTTTTCCATGGAGCCTCAACGGATGGTGGCAACATTCTTAGCCACTTCGATGGTATTTCAATCCCAGTTGCTTCCATAGCCTTCAAAATATTCTTTGTGGCTTACTATTTAGCCACTATCCGTTCAGGCATGTGGTTTATGGCTATAAAGACCAAATTCATTACACTTTTTTTAACAATATGGACCTTTATGTGGTGTGGCTAAATATTTAGCCACCAACCTATAAAGGGTTAATAAATAACTTACTGTTATTAAAGTATGAAGGCTTTCACGGCCGGTGTCAATATAATAAAAATCTTCCGGGCTATTATGCCGTGGTCCACTCCTCTCGCTTCTCCCAGACGTTTCGACTACTGCTGCGGTAGTCATCTTCTGTGGCGTCGTGTAGATACGCTCTCCTGTATCCCGCATACTGTTATTATTCTAATCAAATATTATCAATACGGATCAAAATGATATTTATTACTTGTCAAATTAATGAAGCAGAAGGACATTGTCTCCTAGTGCTAAGCAAGATGAAGGGGGAAAAAAGAAGACAAGAAAGGAGACTGAAAAATGGTTGCAAGCTATTTTATAGCAGAAGACTACATGGACTGAGAAGCTCAGGCGGTAGAGCGCTGACCTGAGCTCACGTTAGCAGGTTCAATCCCAGCTCAGTCCGGTGGTATTTGAAGGTGCTCAGATATGTAAGCCTTGTGTCGCTAGATTTACTTGCATGTTAAAGAACTCTTGTGGGACAAAATTATGACACTTTAGTGTCTCCGGAAAACTTAAAAGTAATTAGTGGTACTTAAAACCAGTATTATTATTATTATTATTATTATTATTATTATTATTATTATTATTATCATCATCATCATCATCATCATCCTCATCAGAGGACTACGGGTAAAAATAATGGGACCGCTGTGATGTGACCGAAGAGTGTACTTATAAGAGAGAAGGTATTCTACAGACAATTAATTTTAAGGATGTACATAAGAAGGAATTTGTACAAGTGTTGTACAGTATATTCCCCTAAAGCAGGGTGTAAAGGCTTGAGCAGTCTCTAGCCAAGTGGACAAATGCTTTCTAGATAATTAACCCATTCGCCTCACATTTAAATACCATAGGAGTTCACTAAGAAATCACATTTAAATACCGCTCTACGGCCGTCGTCATCACACTATTATTTAGAAAATCATACAAAACCAACCAGTAAATATTCCTTTCTGAAAATTTGAATGCATGATAAAGAAGTAATAAACTTACAAATGCCGCTAGTTCAGTATGTCTGCTGGGTGTGGTACACCTCAAAACATTCTTCTAAGTGAAGAGCTACGCCATACTTTTTGCACTGCCAGCAACTTTCGCTTCTTTTACCCCGGCTGTAGCACACAACACACCTTCTTGTGACTTTTGATTTCTTCTCTGTAGGGAGAATATGCATGGGAAAGTGGGCCCATGATTTAGCTTGTAATCTGGTTGGGGAGGTGCTCGCTGAAGGTCGACCTCAAACCGAGTACTCCGGCAACTGAACAGTCTCTAGTAGCTGCTGCGCAGTGCTAGTTCGGAAGTCTGTGTAGCTCGTCTTTCTGTTAGCAGCGATCTTGTGATACACAGTAAAGGATTTGAAAATACACATATCTAGGAGGTAAAAGAATATTTTCCTATATCCTTTCACTGTGTGTCGCATGACGGGGAATAGAGCTGTAACCTGATCCTGAAGGTCAACGCCACCCATCCCCTTCTGGTATTCAAGGCCACACTTGGGCTTTATCACTTCTTCCCTCGGGGTTTGTCCTCTCGTCTGAGTTTGCCTGTCCCTGTCATGACAGCTGATTTGTGTTTAGTGGTGAGAAAGCAAACATCCTTGTTATCTTTCCACTTCACACACAACATACTGTTGGCAGCCCACGTCTCATACTCTCCACCTTTTAGTTTCTTCTTACTGATAACGCGAGGCATGCCTTTTCGGTTCTGTCTAACAGTTCCAATTACATTCATCTGCTTGTCATGTAGCCTTTTGTCGCTTAAGTGCGGCCAGTATCCAACAACACGCCGGAACCCAGCGCACATCGGCACAAATATGGCGTACCACTATGGCTCCTCTTCGCAGTCAGAATGAGAAGATGCCTCACCCCAGCTTTAAAGCTCTGACTCTGCAGTTGCCGTATACATTCTAATCTCTCCACAGCAGTTCACAACACAAGCAACTCTATTCTATCTCACCAGATCAGAAAAGAACAATAACTTCATCCCGAAGTCCGCCATACTTTATTCCACGGAACAATATCAATTTGTCTCACCGGCATTTCACACCGATGTCTTCACATCACATTCGATGCTACAGAAGTCAACTAAAAGAATAAGCAAAAGTTTCAACCCGCAACATTTTCCTAATTAGCAATTACCCATATAACTAGCAATTACCCACTAATAACTGTCACCATTGTTGCCTTTCAAACGCACGGAATACCCATGAATCTCCATCCACACTGACCAGTCTCCGTACCGATCTCGGCACTGCAACTGAAAAACTTCCAGCTTGATGCCTATAAAACCTCATTTGCCTATGAAATATTTCCCTACCCCCGGTGATTTTAACTAAAATAAACTGCTCTACATATTTCTGAAATGTCAATACTAATTCCTTCTTCCAACCTCTAAAACATCAGGACGCACTTGGTACTAAAAAAAAAAAAACAATTAAAAAAAAAATTATCCTTGCACACCAGCTGCTCTTGTGTAATTATGTATATATATTTGTAAATTCTCAACTATTCAATTAGATAATGTAATTACTATATAGTTACCAACTATTGACATTAGTTTTTATTACAAACATTTACGCTGAATGTTATAATGTAATTATTTTTAAAACTTTATCTCAACTGTTCAATTGAACAATGTAAATACTGTATAGTTACCAACCTTTGACATTAATTTTTGGTTACAAACATTGACGCCGAACACTACACCTTTTCTCTCTTAATTGTTTTAATGTAAATATTTTTTAACTTTTTATTTTCCTATGATTGCGTCAACTGTTTCTCCAGAGCACCACTGCCGAACTCTACTATGTTAATTTTAGGCATTGGTGCCGACTTTTCATCTGTAAACCTATATGTTCAACCATCACTTTTGTACAACTATTTCCCATACTTAATTTTTGTAATTGTATTAATAATATGTATTAATTTGTACATGTCAACTACTAACCAGTTACCTGATTTTTTACCTTGAGGTGATATTTTGACTGATGATGCCCTCAATGAAGGGCGAAACATGTCTCAAGTGGAATCAATAATAAATTCCTAATTTATAAAATTTATATGTATTGAATAGGTGGAAAAAACTAACCTTTTAGCATCCTACATTCAGTATCCAGTATTCGGGAGATAGTAGGTTCGAACCCCACTGTCGGCAGCCCTGAAAATGGTTTTCCGTGGTTTCCCATTTTCACACCAGGCAAATGCTGGGGCTGTACCTTAATTAAGGCCACGGCCGCTTCCTTCCCACTCCTAGCCCTTTCCTGTCCCATCGTCGCCATAAGACCTATCTGTGTCGGTGCGACGTAAAGCAACTAGCAAAAAAAATAAAATAAAATAAAATAAAAATGTAGCCTTTTGAATAAATCTGGGGAAGAATACCAGTTATCTAAAAACCATGTATGTCCTCGGCCTAACAAGGGTTCACATATGTTGAGCACAACGTTTGTACTTGCTGGCAGACTTGGATCTGTTACATCATCACCTACATAAATTTTGAAAGACAGACAGTAGCCAGAACTTGATTCACAAATTTTGTAAACTTTTATTCCAAACCTAGAACGTTTAGACCTATTACACTGGACATATGAAAGGCGGCCTCTGAATTTCATTAGACTTTCATCTAGAGCAATGTCTTGTGAAAGTAAATATAATTCTGAAAATTTGGAGCAGAAATGTTGTATTATAGGCCTAATCCTTCTTAGTTTGTCACTACTATCGACTTGTTCATCGTCAACAAAATGTAAAAATCGTGAAATTATAATAAATTTTCCCCTGCTCATGGTTTCATGAAAAATAGGAGTGTTTATACACCTGTTTTTACTCCAGTATAACTGTATTCTTGATTTCGCACTTGTGACATTAGTATAACTAACGCAAAATATGCCCTAATTTCGTCGGGTGTAGTCTCAAACCATTTGTCATCGTCTTTCAACTTTTTTCTGTCAGGATTGCTCAACTGTTTTGCTACATGTGAATTTGTCTCGACAGATATTTTGTCAAACAAAGGGTTCAGGTATTCACAAAAAACTAAGAGTTCAGATAGTGACTTTTTCAATAAATTTTCACTAACCCCACTGTATTCACTAAACTTATGTACAACAGGTTTATTGTAACTTTTTGTCCAGTTCCAGTCAGTCAAGTTAGTCTGTGCTGAGGTACGAGCTTGTTTTGAAAGACTCGGCACACCGTCGTTATTTGCTTCACTTTCCGTGTCATCAGAACTATTATACGCATCGCTAGTACTCGAACTAAGGACTTCAGGGTCTATTTCGTCATCACAAACATCACTGCCTTCAATATCACTCTCTAAAACACTATCTATTAGCTTCCGTATTCCTTCTTCATCAACACCAGCATATCTGCTTGACGCCATGATGGCAACTGACAAGAGCGAAATTATGTGAAAAAAAATTCTCTTATCTCTTGTTCCGGAAGTGTGCGAGAACCTGGTGAAAGGGAAAAAACCGAAGCCACATGTGTAAACTTCAGCTCAGAATGCATACAAGTGGCATCTGTGGGTTACTGACTGAACTATATGGATTGATGTACAGCTGTGCATCGCCGCGAGCAGAGCTCGTCATTTGATTCATGTGCCACAAATAACTATGACGAGCTAGGGTCGTCAAATGATGCGATGTATGTGGTTTACTGGCCAAAAGATTAATGAACAGAAAGATGAACAGAAAAAGTATCAAACGTCGCAACTCACACTTGGCGGGAGTATCGATCATGATCGATGAAGAAAGGATGTAGCGCTGCTGAAATCCATCGCAGAATGAGTGTAGTGTATGGTGAAAACTGTGTGAGTGATGGTAGTGTACGGGAATGGTGTCCGAAATTTAAAGAAGGCGAACAGAAATCTATGACAAAGGTGGGCTAGGTAGCAAGTCTGTTGCTACCGTACCCATGGTTGAGAGTGTTGATGAGTTTGTCCGCAACAAACGGAGGTTTATGTTCAGTGAACTTTCCACAGCAATCCCAGACATTTCAAGGTCTTCTCTGTACACAATTGTTACTCAACACTTAGGATACATACCGGAAATTTTGTTTGCGTTGGGTGCCAAGAATGATGACTAACGATAACAAAACTCAGCGAATGGCATCAGCTGTAATGTTTCTCACACGTTACCATAATGAGGGGGGAAGAGTTTTTAAAGTCTATCATCACTGGCAATGAAACTTGGGTCGTATATGACACTCCAAATACCAAAGAACAGTCTAAGCAGTGGATGCATCCTTCTCCTAACAAGCCAAAAAAGTTTAAACTGACACTGAACAACAGGCAAACAATGGCTACTGTTTTTTGGGACCATAAAGGTGTCTTGTTGGTGGACTTTGAGCAGAGGACAACAATAACAAAGGAAGTTTATTGTGAAACTTTACGTTGCCTCCTCAGAGCAACTCAAAAAACAAATACAGAAGCATGCTCTCTATCAGCGTGGTTTTGATCCATGACAATGCTCGACTGCACTGTGCCAAAATGACGAACGACCTTCTCAAACAATTCAAGTGGGAAGTTTTCGACTATTGACCGTATAGTCCAGACCTCTCACCTAGTGATTTTTCACCTCTTTCGAGAGTTGAAGGCATGGTTGGGCGGACAATGCTTCACCACCAACTAAGAACTTCGGGAGGCTGTCCAGACACACCTTACCTCACTGGCAGCAGATATCTTTGCAGAGGGCATGGGAAAGCTGGTGTCACGATACGAGAAATCCTGAAATTGTTTTAGTGATTATGTAGAAAAATAAGTATGAAACTACTAAATTTTATTAATAAAATCATTTTGTTATGTCAATGTGTCTTTTTGTAATAACCCATCCGAGGTTGAAAGAAAATCAGCCCTCATACCTGCAAAGTATTTGCTTTCGGTACTTCCCCTTTGCGAGTAGCAAGAATTTTCGAGTTATAGTTTACAAATCATTCTTGAGATGGCAGGAAAGGACATGATACCTTCTAGAGCATCTTCCTTGAAACTCAACAGAGCACATTTCATGATTTATCCCTAATCGATATAAGTCAGAAACAACAACTTTTATTGTTTAATTTTGTATTAATTCTAATTATGAAACAAAAGATGGCAGGAAAGTACACAGCTTCTTGATTCATAAGGTGAAAAAAGATCCCGGAAAACAGCAGTGATGCCTATAATAGGCATTCTAACTTCCACCAGCCTGAGGGGTTAAGTAGGGTGAAAAGGGGTGAATTTTTTAAATGTGTGTGGTCATTGTGATTGGCTTGGTTAACTTTTTTGCTATGTAAATTTCAATACCTTCTTTAACATTCAATGATTTGCTTTTATTATCAATGTGTGAAATTTTTAGATATGTGTTGATATTCTGTGAAATGGTGCTAGTTGTCATATATGTGTTCGCCGTATGCAAAGTGTCAGTTGTATCTAATTGTGTTTTTGTGTTCTTTGTACCTGGTGTGGAAATTACATTTTGTCCGGTTGATGTGGCATTGCAATTGAATTCTTAGCATTTGAGTTCATAAATTCCTGATTTAAATGTTCGTTTTTTAAATTCAGATTCCATTTATCAGTTCATTTCTGTAATGTGTTGTTTGTTTTGAATGCTACTTGTAATCCTTCCTTTTTGAACATGTTAGCTACTTTATATGTACGTATTTTATATTCATGAAATTAAGTACCCCTTATTTATCTTTTTCAGGTACCGTAGGGCTTGGTTTGTTTGTTTATGTTTTTCAGTTTGGTTTTTTTATTATTTTTAAATAACTGTTTTTACTCATTGTTATCTATTTATCATCACTGTAGTCCTGCTAACTTGTGTGAGGTTGGGTGATTAAGTTTAGATAAACTATCTTACAAGACATACAGGAAACCAACTCAAACATCACACAAACTAGACAGCGATTCTTATCACCCAGCCTCACACAAGTTAGCAGGACTGAGTGTGATGTTGTTCTTCTTTTCTTCATGGGGCCTCTAAATATTAGTTCCTAATTAGCATCGACGTCTAAGATCTTTTACTACCGTGTATTTCCTTCATTCCCACCTAGATATACCTGCTCCCCTCACAAAGCTGCAGGTTGTTCTTATTGGGTCTTCTTGGATTTTTTCTCTCTCTTCACCTGGTAGTCCTAGAGTGGAGAGTCTGATTCTACCCAGCGCCTCACATTCGAAAAATATGTGTTCAGCTGATTCCTCTGCTTCATTGCATTTCCTACTTATCTCTTATTACTAATTCTCTGTAGGTGTTTTTTCAGATGGCAGTGTCCTGTCAACAGTCCTACTACCCATCTTATATTTTCTCTGCTGAGTTTCAACAGTCCTTTAGTATGCTTCTTGTTTGGTCCTTTTATCAGTTCCTTTGCAAGCCTGCATCCTGGAGTATTTTTCCAGTTTTCCATTTGTTTCTTTTGTACCCATTTTCCTATGTAGTGTCGGGCTTGTCCATAAGAAATCCCGCATACAGGTTCTGGGCCTACAAAATGTGTTTCTGCCCCTTTCCTGGCCAGTTTATCTGCCTTTTCATTTCCTTCTATACCTGCATGCCCTGGTACCCATATTATTTTGACAATGTTGTACTTTGAGAGCTTGAGGAAAAGTGAGTGGCAATACCAGACAATTCTGGATACTATCCGGACTGCCTCTAGTGCCTTAATGGCCGCTTGGCTGTCCTTAAAAATGAAAATGTTCTTATTCCTATAGTTCATTTTCAGATTTTCTTCAAGACATGTTGTGATTGCTATCATTTTCGCTTGAAAGACTGTAGTGTGTCTGCCCAGGCTCATCTGGATTGATCTCTCAGGCCTTCCCACGTTGATCCCTCCTGTGCCATCCACAGTCTTTGAGCCATCAGTCCACCACACTATATCTTCTTTTTCAGTATTCCATTTGTTGATATCCCAGTCTTCTTTTTTTATTATCTGTGTCTCAAACGATTTTTCAAAGTTGTACTTTGGTATCATATGATCAGAAGGCATGTGTAGAACTTCGTCTGTTATTACTCTGTTAATTTTGCAGTGTACTAGATTGGGTCTTTGTGCATTCCAGCACTCTGATTGTGCCAATCTATATGAACTCAGAATGTGATGATAAACAGAACAATAAATATACCAATGAGCAAAACCAATTTTAACAACAAAATACAAATAGTAAAACAAATTGCAGTAGAAAACAACCATCTTCCCAACACAGTAGACCAGCTATTAAAAACACAATGGAGAAATCTAAACAAGTTCCTATCCAAAAACAATAAATACGTGATTCTTAATTTTGTGAATAAAAATACATACAAAATAGCAAATGTGCTCTAAAAGGAAGGATTTAAAAATAACATTCAGAACAAACGACACATTACAGAAACAAATTGGTGCATGCATACATGCTAACTTGCCCGATTTAAGCAAGAGACTCCCTATTTTGGTCTCCCTCTTTACTGTTCGCAGAGATGTATCTCCCCGATTTTGAGAACAGATTTTTTATTCCTGTATTTTTTGATAATCCGTGGTTGTTCCTCCTCCTCTAAGTAGCTGGAGAGAATTAATGTTCAGTGGGCACTGGCAAGACCGATGCAGTCAACTGGTGGTGTTAAATATGACAGAATATCTAACATAATGCTTTTTATTTTATCATTTCCACATAGCATTGCCAACTGTGAGACTATTTTTGGCATATTTACTAGGACAAAAACTCAATTTAGACCAAAGCTTCCCTAAAAAGAATTGTGGAAAAAAATTGGCCAGTGCTTCGAGCATAAATCTAGTTCAGAAATTTATGAATAGGCCTAAGACTGTTAAATGAAGAGTCATGTTTTCTAAAGCTCAAATACTTGCAATATTTCAGTATTTATAAATGAATAAGTAAGAGAAATTACATAATAGCATAATTACATAGTAATATTTGATGTTAAATATTCTTCAAAGTCACGTCATCAGTGATGTGTCGTAATGTGTTGGGATATGCTGCAAAAAAACTCCTGATATTTTACTTTTGATAGTCTAAATGGAATCTGACTTAGGGTCATTTTTCTAAATCAGGAATTTATGAACTCAAACACTAAGAACCAAATTGTAATGCCACGTACTTTAGCCAGACAAAATGTAATTTCCACACCAGGTACAGAGAACACAAGAACGCAATTAGATACAACAGACACTTGGCATTTGGCGAACACATACATGAGTCGTATAGTTCCAAAACCTGTCTGTTCCAGAAAAATTGAAATCAAGTTAACTGCACCAGCGCATTCTAAATCATAATGCCCTTATGACCCATTAGTGACTATGTTCCAAAACGAGTCCAGTCCTGTTGAAATTGAGGGATGAAATCAAAGATCATTTCCAGAAATTGCCTATTTAGACCATGTGCTAGTTCCAAAACTTGTCTGCTCCACTGCACTCCAGTCTGTTTCAAAAGCTGCCATTATTGTTCAGTCCTATCAATGCAGGTTTTATATTTTTATTCCAAAAGCTGTTTTCATTAGAAAGTGTGTCGCTGTGTAAAGAGTGTTTGATGATGAATGTGGTGAGTTAGAGTTGTCTAAATGTGGCATGCTTTTCTTGGTGATGCCTGGAAAATATGACAACATGTTTTTGTTCTTTGATGTGTGTATATTGTGCCATTTGTGTGATTTTTATTGGTGCATGGTTCCGACCCACAGTTGTTTTTTTGTGTTCATGAGTATATTCATTATTGAGGTGTACATATTAGTAGGATGTTTTACCACTCAGCATAGTTTTATTGTGTACAGTTAAATTAGTTATTTTCACCCCAAAATGCATTAAAACACATCTTTTTTTTTTTAAAGGTCAGGGACCCCCACTGCAATGTAAAGTGTGTAGGAAAGGGGAAATACTCATCTAAAGTGGAAAGGGTTAACAAACCAGCCAGAAGCGTGGTGCGAGCTCGCAGGCCACAGTGTTAAAGTGCTAAAACTTAGGAATTTTTCTTGCTGAATATCACGTATGTGTGTCGGCATACACTTATTAAAATGTAATATATTTTTGATCCTCAAGATGAACTCTCTAAGCAGTGAGAAAAATCTGAGTCATGTATTTTTTTTATCACATTTGATTATTTTTTCTATATATTTCCATATTTTCTTGTTTATTTTAATAAATATGTTTTCCTCTACACTGACGTCATGCGTCGCCTTATATCATTTATAGCTATTAGATGACCTCGTCTTGTCCACATTAGATATACAGGGTGTTTCTAAATTCCCATTACAGACTTTGAGGGCTTGCAGTGGGGACCAAGACGGTTACGTTTATCATAGGAACTTGTGTCCAGAAACATACCGTCTTCCCGCTACCCGCAAAAAAACCACCACAGCACACTTCCACAGCTCCTGCATTTTTGGCGCTCTGTCCGACTTCTGCTGTTTGTTGTCTGGCGGGGCTCGATGTGACGACCACCGATATCAATACAAACACGGACGGTACCTAGTATCATGTTCTCGTACACACAATCATCAATACCTGGTCCTCCAACATCCGCCGCAACCATAACCCGCACCAGATCTTCCTCAGATTCCACAGGGGTCTCATAAATCAAGTTTTCATACGACCCCACAGGTAGTAGTCTAGCGGTGTCAGGTCGGTTGAATGTGCAAGCCAAGCAATCGGACCACTGCAGGTTACTGCTGTATACACCGTAAAGAATTACTGCTGTACTGTAGTATGAACAAAAATCACAAGTATAACAGCAGGTACAACATGTCTCCGTGCGGATCACACACTCAACTAAATGGGATGGAATGTCAACAAACCTGTAGGTGTTTGGGGCATCACGTGATCGTTCAATGATGTACATACTCTAGTCAGTGGCGCTGAAAATGCAGGAGATTTGAACGTGTGCTGTGGTGGTTTTTTATGGGTAGCGGGAAGACGGTACGTTTCTGGGCATAAGTTCCTATACTAAACTTAACCGTCTTGGTCCCCACTGCAGGCCCTCAAAGTCTCTAATGGGAATATAGAAACACCCTGTATGTTCCCCATCAAATCCAGGGTGTAATTTTAAAGTTATTTTTCATTGTTCGAACTGAGCACGCCTGGGATCAGCTAACTAGTCTGGGGCAGATTACCTTGATGGTAGTAAACAGGGACAGTACTGTGGCCTTTCCTGAAGCCAAACTGCAAAGGGTCTAATAGGAATGATTTGTTAGATTCATTTACATTGATGACCCCGACCCGCTCATCTTTACAGCCCTGTAAATAGCAGACCAATTAATATTGGAATTAAGAACTCCTCTCTCGTTCATTTCAACCTGAGAATATGTGTGGACTCGTAGCTGCTCCTAGCTGTTTGTTGTGCTGCTGTTGATACCAGAATCAGGAACCAATCTAGAGATAATGCTTGTATATGGAAGGTTATTTTAAATCTTCATGGTGAGTACCAGCAACTTGTTTTCTAGAGAAGAGCACTGGTTTAGACTAAATTTTATTACTTTGTCTCTCAGCATTTCAATCAACTCTCATGTTCGGTAATTAAAACAGTGTGGTGTTTGGGTTATAAACTAGCCATAATAAGTATGAAAGTAAATCGATTTAGCTAGTATTAGCTACAGGGAACAATGACAGTGTATTTGTCATGAAGGTATAAAGACCAGGTTAGTCTAAGACATTTGGTGAAACAATGTATATGAATCAGTGTATATGGTCCATGAAGTGCATGTAGATGAGGCAAGATTATTTAGGAGATTAATGGAGTAGATTACAGAGTGTAGGAGAATTAGGAGGAGACCTAGAAAATGACAAATCATGGATTTCATGATAAGGAATTGTGAATTGTGGAAATATTTATTTAATCTTAAAAGTTATTAACACTTGGAATAAAAACGGGCATTTGTAGTAGTGAGATTTGTCATCCTGAATGCACAACACTTAGTTCTGCCCTAAGGAAAACAAACGATAATCTGAATGTCAGTAGACCCACTAGACCTGTAGCACTGTGGTGGTTGAAAATGTGCATAGTTCAACATGATTGTTGTTCAATTAACACAACGGGTTGTCTATATTTACTGTTTTCACTAAAACATAGTTAATCTACTAATCGTACATGTTTTGAGAAATTTATACCATTCTCCTAATCTGTGATATCAAAAAACCCTGCAAAACATCCTCACTTTCTAGGATCCAAGACCAAAATTACAATTAGTAAATGTTTGGCTATAAAACATTTTTTTGAGAAAGTAAGGATGTTTAGCATGTTTTTCTATTTTTTACATCGCTGATGAAGAAATTTCTCGAAACATGTACAATTAAGGGATTAATTATGTTTTAGTGAAAACAATAAATATTGTCAGGTCCTATCCACTAATAACCCATTGTGTTATTTGATTGTCACAGTCAATATGGACGAATATAGGACCAAAAATGGCCAAATTTATTAACTATGATTGTTGATATCGTGATGCTACGTGCGGGAATCTGAACCATAGGGATGTTACTTCATTTCAAAAATCCCACATACACACATTGACTGGGATTTGAACTACAGCTGCATTGATAGGAAGCTGGTGACAGTATCAAAATATAATGAAATGAAATGTAATCCAGTGCAAAGCAATGTTTGTATGTATGAATGATTCTGTTGTCCGACTCGTTGGCTGAACGGTCAGCGTACTGGCCTTCGGTTCAGAGGGTCCCGGGTTCGATTCCCGGCCGGGTCGGGGATTTTAACCTTAATTGGTTAATTCCTACGGCACGGGGTCTGGGTGTATGTGTTGTCTTCATCATCATTTCATCCTCATTACGACGCGCAGGTCGCCTACGGGCGCCAAATAGAAAGACCTGCACCTGGCAAGCCGAACCCGTCCTGGGATATCCCGGCACTAAAAGCCATACGACATTGCATTTCAATGATTCTGTTCATTATTCAGCCTGATTGTAGCAAAATTTGGGGTTAAGAAATTGAAGTCAGTGCTTGATCCATTATGAAATTTTTCTTTTGATTCATTATAATGGGACATCTTGTTATGTTCACAGCGTTTACTCATTTATGTAATTTTGAATATTTATGTTAGAATGTTCACCATTTATACTGTGCCTGCTGTACTTGATTGGTCTTAAAGGTATGTGGATTACCTCTTATTACAGGGTGAAGTTTTGTGCAGTCCTGTCAAGAGCAAAGAAATGATACTAATAAAACAGCCAATTGGAGTAACTGGATTAATAACTCCGGTGAGTTACTCATCATTTCCTGACATTTCACACCTTTCGCTGCAATTATGTTTTATGTTTAACCCTAGGACTCCCAAGAGTCAAAAATTTTGCTGTTCCATATTGACTCAGATGTCATGCAATAACCTCAAAAGGTAGGTAATGATTCTGGTTCTTCCTTATTGAATACCAATCAATTTCTTAAAATATTTTGATTATTATTAGCATTATTAATATTGACATATAACACATTTTTTTTGTACATGTTCATTCATGTGGTCAATATTTGGACAGTTTAGTCTAAGAAGATGATTACGGGGCGAGTTGGCCATGTGCTTAGGGGCGCGCAGCTGAGAGCTTGCATCCGGGAGATAGTGGGTTCGAATCCCACTGTCGGCAGCCCTCAAGATGGTTTTCCGTGGTTTCCCATTTTCACACCAGGCAAATGCTGGGGCTGTGCCTTAATTAAGGCCACGGTTGCTTCCTTCAAACTCCTAGGCCTTTCCTATCCCATTGTCGCCATAAGACCTATCTGTGTTGGTGCGACGTAAAGCCACTAGCAAAAAAAAGAAACCATTACGATGATTTTCTAAGAACATTTGTTTCTAACGTAATGAACAAATAATATGGAAAAAAATTTATGTACAATGTCCAATGTTGTTAAAAAAACTTTCCTTAACCGCAAATCCATACGATTGTTTATCAAGTGTAATGTCTGAAGAATCATGAGGAGGTTGACAGATTGCCTTTGAAGATTGGCAAATATATATTGTAACATGTTGGCTGGGTAAATAAATGTGTACAGAACCTGGTAGCGTCCTATTTCTAAGATTTATTAACTAAGCACTACAATTACAGATTTACACACACACAAGATAGCCGAGCTTACAACTTACACAAGTACACGGTTACACACTTACACGGTTCGCACCCTCTCTCTTAGTTTCTCATGTTCAATCTACAATGACACACACAGAGTCATCGATTTTTTACACTACAATCTCTCAGCCACTCAGTCACACTCGTTAGTGCTGTCACGGTCCACAGCCTACATGTCATTCTCGCAGGTCGGGATAGTATCCGCTGTTCATTCAATCAATCGAACTCCGTTCACAGTCTGCACATGTCGGCACCCAGTGTTCCCTTCACGCTGCTTCGAACTCCCAAGGTTCTTCTCCAGCAGTCGGCCTCAAGGGACTCGCACACACGACATCAGGGAAACAGGAACGAGTCCTCTGCTCCAACAGGCAGATACTCCATCAGGCTGCACTCTCCCAGGCCATCACTGACTGCGTTCCAGCGAACTCAATCTCACTCTCACTCACTAACCCAGTCTAATTCTCACTGACTGTCTGCAGGCAAGTAACTGCTCTTATATACCTACGCCAGCCCTTCTAGAACAGTCCGGATGCTCGATGAATCCAGGAACCTCGCGAAATGGAAGACTCCAGATTAAAAGTCGAGTAATTTTCGTCGTCCCATGCGGCACGACCACGGACAGAAGAGAGAAGGGCCCACCCAGCACGTAATCACTGCTTGTGATTGGCGCGGTCGAGCGTAGGGGGGGGGGGGCGATACGGCCGATAGCAAGTTGGCATGGCGGACGTTATAACCATTTCAGTATTTAAAAGAGTAGAGGAGTTTAAATTCCTTGGTGTATTAATCTATGAGCAAAACCAAAGGCAACAAGAACACCAAGCTAGAATAAAGAATGCAAATAAGGCATTTTACTCTATGAGCCCTATATTAGGCTCCCAAGTTTTTAACAAGGAGTGCAAAAATGATCATCTACAATACAATCATTCAACCAGTACTCCTGTATGGTTCCGAGACATGGAGTATAACAAAGAAAGAGCAGCAGCAATTGCAAGTCTTTGAGAATAAAGTTTATGGAAAAATATTCGGCCCATGGTTCGATCCTATCTCTCAAAGCTGGCAGAGAAAATCTAATTATGAGATTTACACCCTCTCTCAACAACACACAATAATGGTTGTGATAGAATCCAACAGACTGTGCTGGACTGGACACGTACTGAGGATGCAGGATAAAAGAGCACCAGTAGATCTATACAAGGGATCTCTTAATGGGTTAAGACCTTCAGGAAGACCACAAAGCACCTGGAAGACAGAGATCAACAAGGTATGCCGGACCCTCCAAATTGATAACTGGGAAGAGCAGGCTCAAGATCGAAAAGGATGGAAGAGGATTGTGAGATCAGCATGGGAACTTCACGTCCCTCAGAAGCTTACGGAGTGAGTTAGTAATGTCTGAAGAAGTCCTATAAACAAGGTTGAAACATGTACCAAAAAATGTGGAATTTGTAATTGTCAATAATAATAATAATAATAATAATAATAATAATAATAGTAATAATAATTCATTGATTTTAGGTATCTGATTGATTGGTATTGAATAGGGTGGAACCAGAATAATTTCCTTTCAAAGTTATTGTATGGTATCTTCCATTTCTATACTGCCAGGATCCAAAAAAAATTGTCTTCTGACAAAATCATTATTTTAAAAAAGTGAAGTGCTTTATTGTGTACTCAAGATTGTGATATTGGTGATAGTACACTCATGTTCATAAAAACCAGAACACCTTGAAAGACTAGAGATAAGAAGTTCATATACACATGGCATGTGCATTAGTATGTTCTGAAGAAATGATTAGCATTTCAACCATATTGGCCCTCAGGTTCAGTGTCAACATCGATATTTTGGCGCACCACTACAGACTGGTAAAATGTGCCTGCGGCTCTCGTTGTTACTATAAACCGAAGGTAATGGATCGGTGTGTCTTAGCAAACGTGCAGGATGCCTCACAGATGTATTCGCGAGAACCGTACCTTCAAATGAGTGAGTTTGAAAGAGGACGCATTATTGGCATGAGAGAACGTGATGCATCCATCTGAGGAATTGCTGCTCATGTGGGACGAACTGTGTCGGCAGTGCAACGGGTGTGTACAGAATGGTTCACAGGTGGCCATAGAACACGACGAGATGGGTCTGGTCACACCACCCAGACCCCCCCCGAGAAGATCGACACCTCATCTAAATGGCATTGCAGGACAGATCTGCATCCTCCTCGGCTCTGGCACAACAGTGGAACAATGTAACAATTGTACATTATCAGAAGTGACAGTCCGTCTCCGTTTATTACGGTCTGGGTTACCTGCACGTCGTCCACTTCTTTGTCTGCCTACCTTTGACTAATGTGCATAAACATGCTAGACTGCAATGGTGTATGGAACGATGTCACTGGGGACAGGAATTGCAGCAGATAGTGTTTTCGGACTAATCCAGGTTCTGTTTGTTTGAAAATGATGGCCGCATTTTTGTTCGCCGCAGACAGGTAGATAGATAGATAGATAGATAGGTAAAAGCCTTCATTTTCTATGACGAAGTTAGGGCTCTTGGCCCTTTCTTACACTTAACCACACACGTATTATTATTTTTTAATACAATGACACTGATTAACTTAAAATACTAAGAACTACAAATAACACTAATGTTTAAGACAAAAATATTAATATATACACGAAAATTATATAGATGTTGATTCCCATAGGGAACTTAAAATATTTGTCCTGAATGAGTAAATTTATAATACCAATATAATGGTCCGTTATTGGACATTATAAATTTTCCAGCTAAATCATTCTTGGTTGCCTGCGTTGCGCCCTCGTGTGCTATGAAGCCTCATAACTCTCATAGTGCATTGGCACTGCTGGTGGCTTCAAGTAGCCTACTGTATGTGGTGGCCTCCACAGGTATGCACTAGACTTGCGTCTTGGGAGGGGTGCTAAGTCCCAACTGACGAGCCCAACTTAGCACACGAGGGCGAAGCGCAGGCAACCAAGAATGATTAGCTGGAAAATTTATAATGTCCAATAACGGACCATTATATTGGTATTATACACGAAAAGAATAAAGAAAGAAAAAGGAACTGCCTACATAATACAGATTTGAAAAAATTCTCATTTCAATATACAACGAAAGAAATACGAACGTAAAAATACTAGTAAACTTAATAAAAATATTAAATGAAATTTAACTAATCGTATCCTTGCAATGCTAGATCTAAGTTAAATACTGTAGTTACTACTAGCTATGTTTAGGCTACTTCTACTTTGTAAATACAGTACGGATGTTTTTAATTTAATTTAAATGTTTATATTAACCCAATTTTTTTTTTTTTTTTTTTTTTACAATAATCTCATATCATTTTCACACACAATCACTCATTCCACTCATACAGGTACCTTGCTGGAATCACTTATCGAGGAACTGCTGGTAAGAGGTTTTAAATATACTTTTTGATGCAGCATCCTTGATGTCTTTGGGAAGAGCATTCGACCCTCCTGAAGCGGTGATAGTAAATAATCGATGGTATGTGGTTGTTCGGAGGACCGGTATTTCTAGGAGGGACACTGAGCGAGTATCATGGAGATTTGGAGACAGGGGGAGAGGCATCACATTAAGTGCATTCACACAACATATACAGTGCCAACTCAAGGCCTTATGGTGTGGGGTGCTATTGGGTACAACTGCAAATCACAGTTGGTGCGTGTCCCGGGCACTGTGACCAGTTTGACCTACGTGAAAGACATCCTGCGACTCGTAGCCATACCCTTTCTGCTCAACACCCCAGAGGCCATATTTCAGCAGGGCAATGCGCAACCACATGTTGCTGCACGAACACGTGCCTTCTTGTTGTCACAGGATATCAGACTATTGCCCTGGCCTGCCCAATCACCAGACATGTCAACAATCGATAATGTGTGGGATATGGGTGAAACGACTGGTGCGGCGCTGTGACCCAATGCCAACCACCAAAGGTGAACTTTGGAACTAGGTGAATGCAGCATGGACGGATATACCCCATGACACCATTCGCGCCTTATACGCGTCATTGTCATCATGCATGGTTAATTTATCAGTACCCATGGAGGACCCAGTGCCTACTAGGCGACAGAACACATGCTGAACATAGGCAACTGAAATGCTAATCGTTTCTGCAGAACATACTAATGAACATGTCCTGTGAATATGAGCTTCCTATCTCTAGTCTTTCAAGGTGTTCTGTTTTTCATGAACATGAGTGTAGTTATACAGTGAACTTGTTAGAGGAGGAGACAGTAATGTGCAAAAGTTGACAATGAACAGACCTGGGATGTTATTGAACTTATTCGAGTAGGAAACATTAATGTGCAAAAGTTGACAGTAAATAGTGACAATAAAGAGAACTGGGGTGCAAACAGTGACCAGATTTCAGATTTTGATTTGCCACTGCAAACACAGATTGATATGAGAAACTTAGATAGCCCAAATAATGTGCAGGCCAAGGGGAGGAACTAAGAAGTGGAAGGGAGCCATCTTAACAGGAATAAATGGAAGAAGAAGCTGAGCAAACTGGTTTTTTATTACAAGTTGCTTTACAGTTTAAAAATTATTACTAAAATTTTATTAGGATCAACCTATTCTTACAATTGAGTTCCTAAAGTTAGGATTTACATCTTATTATATTAAAATTTCATGGGACATGTTTCACCCGTTATAAGGGCATCATCAGCCTTTTTACACTCAAACCTAAAAGACAAAAATCAGGATCCTGATTGTTTTGGTCAAAATATAACATTGAGAATGAGTATTACACAATGTGAAATTGTTATAAGTTCTTAATTGATAATTTACAGTTAAAGCTTATTTGAAATGTTTGCGAAGATATGAATAATGTTGGTGTGATATTGCACTGGTGATTTAAATTATTTTATAAAATAGACAACTAGTCCATATCCACATAATAATAAGAAGGTCTATGGCTAAAGTTGAACCTTGAGTTGCAGTATCAATGTACGAATGAAATTTGATTAAAGGCAACCCGATTTAAATTTGAAGAAAAGGTTGAAATGGACCTTTAGTACCTTAATTAAGGTGACATAGAAACTTTCTTATTGAAAACTTGTGATATTAAACTATAGTATGGTACTGAGTAGGTGATGAAGTTGTTGGATCCATTAATCTTGTTGTTTACAAAGTGGGTCCACGGTCTTCATATCTTTGTCGGAGAAGTAATAAAAAGTTCACAACCGAAAGTTGCCGTCATTAGTCAATCTATATTTATATATATTTATATCTATATTTATATCTATATTTAATGCTACAGCCAACAACAAGCAAGAATGTTCCCATTTAACTATCAGTATAAGAGAAAATAATCACTCCAGCTAGTAAAGACCTACATGGCAACTTTCAGTTGTGAAATTTTTATTAATTGTTCCACTTCAATATGGAACAAAAATGAAATTCATAGCTTATAAAGGGCTGGAGTGTGAAGGAAGCGGCCGTGGTCTTAATTAAGGTACAGCCCCAGCATTTGCCTGGTGTGAAAATGGGAAACCACGGAAAACCATCTTCAGGGCTGCCGAAAGTGGAGTTCGAACCCACTATCTTCCGAATTCTGGATACTGGCTGCACTTACGCGACTGCAGCTATCGAGTTCGGTTGGACAAACTGTGGTGGTGAAAGATCAATTTGTTTGCGTGATGAAAAAAAACACCATTTCTCTAATTTTCAATGTATTGTCTTCAAAATCAGTACACTGAAAGTCAGTATAATGGTCATTATTTTGTACAACTCAGAATTTTTGTTTTGGTACTTAACTTTTATTTAGTAATCAACATCCAATTTTGAAATGTGTAAAAATAATTTTTAACTTTCTATATATCTTATGTTTTTGATAGTTTAGTATTTTAAATAATCTAATGGAAAATAATGGTAATTTACAGCCTGACTGTATAGTTTGCAATGATATAAAAAATACTCCCCTACCAATGTTATAATGATTTAAGTTTATACTGAACTTCACCTTGGCAGCACAGAAATTATTATGTGGCAGTCGTGGGGTTAAATATTGTGTTACATTCTCTGTTTTTATAAGGTTGAAAAGTGCTGGACTGATTTGTAGAATACATTCAGAAATTACTTCACATAAAGAAAGAAAGTACGGAAATACCTGTCACTTAAGATAGAATTAACACAGCAAGTTCATGGACCCACAAAAGTGCAACTTTCTTGCAAAGAGTACTTCCATTGTTACACTGGTGTATAATGTATTGGTTGCCACCGCAGAAATGGAAGGGAAACTGAAGTACAAAATGAGTGAGATAAAGAACTTTGTATTATGTTTGTGTTATAAGTTCAGACTCCAATGACCATTGGAACAAAACTTTTAAGGGATAAGATTTTCATCAGCTATACCATCTTGTAATGACTGTTTGATTGAAATCACAAGGCATATGAACTCTGCTTGTTAAAGTTTATTAACCCCTTTGCTTACTATATAAACATGTGCTCTGAACCTTCGATTTACCATTTAAATTCTGATGCAAATGAGTTTCATATATTGCTGTATTTAAATATTAATATCCCTGCAACTATTTGCTCAAATAATGTGAAACCAGTACATAAATACTCAGAATTAATCAGACCCCTACTGCGGTTCCGGTCTAGAATTCTACAGTCTCGTTAAGGCAACCTGGGTTCGATTCGTGGCACAAACAATAGTTTAGAAATACAAGGAATCTTGAAATGGCATTAACCATGTGTCATGAAGACAATTAGGGAGCTGCTGTGAGTAGTAGCACGTAACAAAGAACCAAAACTGCAGTCGCTGTCCTCCTGTCATCTTCAGGTCACGAGCCAGACAGCAGCTGCCTTGTTCTCCAAAGGCCAACGCAGTACAAATAACTATTTCAATGAAATTTGCTACATTACAGTGAAAAAATATACTGTTCAGCTGCTCTACGACAGGCGTTATTTTGCCTAAACAATCGGTGTTATCCATCTCTTTGTTATTTACGAAGTGCAGATAATGACAAAGTATTACAAACCTTTTGTGTGGCATAACAGTTCTAAATAAAGGTGTTTCAGTTGATTTCTGTGTGCTCCAGTAAGACTGAAGATTGTCTTTCCTAACCTGCAATTGTAGAATGCATTGTGAAATATATGCCTTTATTTCACCAGTAGTTGCATCATACCACTTCGAATCCTGGTTGTTACTTGTCAGTGTTGATAGAACTGTTCCCATATCTGTTTGTCTCATCACACACGCTTTGCCAAAAGTCATCACCAAGAAATTGATCTAGAATGTTTTTAGCCATAACTTCAATGTTTTGAAAAATAGGACTTACCCCAGGAATTACCGTAAATTGCACTTTTGTAGGAATATATTGTAATTGACACATAGATTTCCACTTCCATTCTTGTACTTTCTGTTTTTTGTTGCAGTGCATGGTAACATTTACAGTCGCAACATTTACTTCTGCTTCATCACTCGTATCATTATCAAACTTCACTATATTCACTAGAAGAACTTTAAGATATATCATAATCTTCATCACATTCAATATCTAGTAAAATATCCACAACTTCCCGCTCGGTTATAGCTTCGCACGCACTCATCTTTACAGACTGAATAATCACGACAACCACCTTTAAGCTGTCTTCAAATACAGCGGTTATTCACTGAAAGAGAATGTTTTTTACCTCGCTCCAACACAGATAGGTCTTATGGTGACAATGGGACAGGAAAGAGGCTAGGAGTGGGAAGGAAGCGGCCGTGGCCTTAATAAAGGTACAGCCCCAGCATTTGCCTGGTGTGAAAATGGGCAACCACGAAAAACTATCTTCAGGGCTACCGACAGTGTGGTTTGAACCCACTATCTCCCAAATACTGGATACTGGCCGCACTTACGCGACTGCAGCTATCGAGCTTGGTGAAAGATTATGTAAATACAGTGATAAGAGACTTCCTTGTAATATAAAAAAGCATTTTAATGCCATCTGTTGAATTAATAATCAACTACTTCACTGTTTTGTTGATATCAGAGGGCACTGCATTGCCCCATCGGTTTGGCGGCTACGTAAGTCGAGTCCAAGGTAGCACACCCCGTTGATTTGGCGGTTAGGTAAGCCAAGGGGTTAATTGTTTATTTTAATGTACTGTTTTTAATCCTCGATATTGTATCATAAAAACCTAGTAGCGACAAAAAATTGACAGAAAATTTGAGAGTAAGAAAGTGATACACAACTGTTAATCCTGATTAACAGTGCCAGATCAATGTTTATAAATGTCTGATACTCGAGTGGCACTGTCACTGGCAGGGACGTCCGAAAATCCAACTTGACGATTTTACTTTGGCCACAATACGATGAAACATATGCAATTTTTACATGAATAAGGGATTCCCCACAATTAAAAGCTCTGCCTGTAATTGTTCTAATATGAGGATTTTACTGATATGTGAATTTCTACGCTTTTGAAACTCTGGAAACAGTGTAAAATTGCACACTAAAAAAATGGAAGGCTACCACAGGAGAAAGATGGACTGTCTGAAAATGTCCCTCATTTTGAGCCATCATAATCAACATTAATGGCAGCAGTTCCGATCGGAACTTAGTGATTTTTCAGAGGAAGAATATCAACAGAGTTAAATATTGTAAAGATATGTAAATAACCCTTGTAAAAATTGTACAGTGTGACATTCTAAATTAGGAAGCTGACCATTTGTAAACCTGTAATTGAACGCTCAAAGTTCTTATGAGAAAAGGTGATGGGAAGTAGAATTCGTACGAGAAAATTAAATAAAATGTTGAAAGTAAACAAAAGGCTGTGTTCGTTGCGTGCTGTGTTTACTACTGAATGCGGCAACGCTGTACCCGATTTCGCCATCCCTCCCGCTGTTAATCACACGGTCCAGCGCAAACACAACTTCCCATCAATAAAACTCGTCTTAAAATTCAATATCACACTGTACGGTTACAATGGTTGTAGTTCCTGATAAGCATGATTGATTGCTTCAAAACAAGCCCATATTTCCTGTCGTACGTTTATCCTGGGCTGAGAAAATGTTGCTGTAGAAAAATGATAAAAACTTTCTTCGGGGTGGTTGAAAAGGAGTGTAACTTAAGTATTACATTACGAATACATGTAGCCAAAACTTATACAAGGTGTACAACTTTGCTTACGCCGTTTGCCGATGGATGGCGACAACAGTGCGTAGCGGTCGAACGAAACAGATCGCAGACGTCAGGCAGTTAGTTTGAACCTCAGTCAACATAACCCCATTCAAACTTAGTCGATGTGTGTCTGCATCATAAAGTTGTTCTCGATTGAGCATGGCAGTGTACGAGCCAAATTCTCAGCATTTGCAGGAGGTGTTACCGTTTTGTTTTAATATAAAGAAAACAGCGGCTGAGTCTCATCGAATGCTCTCACGTACGTATGGTGAGGACGCTGTTAGTGTAAGAACATGTCATGAGTGGTTTCAACGCTTCAAGAACGGTGATTTTAACGTCGAAGACCGGCATAGTGGTGGAAGAGAGAAAGTTTTCGAAGATGCAGAAATGGAGACATTGCTGAGTGAAGACTCGCGTCAAACTCAAGACGAATTGGCACAATCAGTGGAAGTGACACAGCAAGCCATTTCAAAACATCTCAAGACCATGTGCATGATTCAGAAAGAAGGAACTTGGGTCCCGTATGAGTTGAAACCAAGAGACGTTGAACAGTGACTTAAAATGGGTTCATTACGATAGCCCTAAACGCAAAAAATCATGGGGATATCCCGGCCATGCTTCAACGTCGACGGCAAAACCAAATATTCAAGGCTCCAAGATCATGCTCTGCATTTGGTGGGACCAGCTCGGCGTCGTGTACTATGAGGTGTTAAAACCCGGTGAAACAATCATAGTTGATAGTTATCGAACGCAATTAATGCGTTTGAGCAGAGCATTGAAAGACAAATGGCCGCAATACAGCGAGAGGCACGATAAAGTGATTTTGCAACACAATAATGCTCGACCCCACGTTGCAAAAGAGGTCAAAACATACCTGGGAATATTAAAATGGGACGTCCTACCCCACCCGCTGTATTCTCCAGACATTGCTCCCTCTGATTATCACCTGTTTCGATCAATGGTGCATGGCCTGGCTGACCGACACTTCCGATCTCATGAAAAAGTCACAAATTGGATCGATTCGTGGATCGCTTCAAAAGATGAACAATTTTTTTCGACACGCGATTCGAACACTGCCCGTAAGATGGGAGAAAGTCGTGGCCAGCAATGGACACTACTTTGAATGATACATGTGTAAGTAATCTGTTTTATTAAAGCCTCCAATGTTTGGGACAAAACGGCGGAAGCAAAGTTGTACACCTTGTAACAATGTCATTACCATCAGATGAGTAGTTTTCCGTGTATATATTTTTAAGTGAGCAGTTCCTAGAGAAGCAGCCAAAAACCTGGACAATATTTACTACAACCACTAATTGAAAAAATTTACAAACTTCAAAAAAATGTGTCTTGTATGTTCTAATGCAAAATTAAACCAGGAAAATATTGGTGTAACTTATTTTGCAATAGGCCTATTGGTTCATTAGTAATTAAAGCCTAAACTTGAGTGTCCATAATTTTAAAAAATCCGACAGTACTTTCCGTCTTCACCGATCGGTTCCAAATCATTGGATTGGACGAAGTGGACCTGTACCTTGGCTGACCCATTCACCATATTCAGCCTCTTTAGATTTTTTCTCTGGGGAAAGTTAAGATACTATTTACAAGGACATACTTACACACCAGATGATATGAAATGACATTACTGCTGCCTGTGCTGAAATTTCTTATGAAATGCTAGAACGTATGCATCAGGCTTTACATGGCAGCCTGGAAGCTTATATTGGAGCTCGTGGTTATGATTTTGAACACAACCTTTGAAGGGTAGTTCTCCTTCAGAATCTGAAGAAATTTATTCATTTTTTCTGAAGTTATTGCTGACACATGGACTGGTCAACTGCCGGTATTGACAATTTTCAGACTGCAATAAATACCATTGACATTCTAATTTACTCTAGTTGTTAGTGTCAATAGATATTGTTCCATTTGAAAAACATAACTTTCTAAAATAAATTCCCATTATAATAATCATTAAAATCTCTATATGGGCTACAATTATGAGCCCTTGGTCATACTTCATTTCTGAGAAAACAGCACATCAGTGGCACATTCCATTTCAGAACTATTCGGGGTGCAAGTTTTAGGCGATACACTCAGTGTAGTGCGTATTTCACCAGGGAATGGTAATTCAGGGAGACAAATGTAATCAACAGGCAACACGACCAACTAGAAGTTGCAGAATCAACGATTGGTCACCTCCATCTATATCTGATATTAGAATGTATTTTTTTGTGGAATGACTTTTATGCCGTTTGTGCTAATGTGCTGCTGCAAAAAATTTCAATAATTTCCTATGCTCCACTGTGACGGAAAACATCCAGTATTCAAGGGGAATCATTTATATTATGTACATATGCATGTTTATAGCTAGTGTTAGCTATGTTTGGATGATTTTTAATTTGCTATGTTATCTCCCAAATACTGGATACTTGGCCGCACTTAAGCGACTACAGCTATTGAGCTCGGTGTGTTCAGATTTGTTGGCTGTGTATAAAGAAGAGGAAAAAGTGCGAGTACTGTACTTATTTAAGTCTAGATCCAGAACATTTCCCTGCCAAAAACTACTGCTGTGGAAGCATTTTAAGCTATGGATTTATGATATTTGTGCACAACTTGAAAAAGGTGTCAAATTCTACACAAAGCCTCTCATGAAGCTAAAGCGAAGAGGAGACCAGTTGTTATATTAGTCTGCTAATTAGATACAAATGTCATTTATATCCAGTAAGAATTTGTTTCCGCTTCAACGTCCTCGTAAAGACAACAGAGCTTCAGCTTGCAAAGGGCAGTGATGGGAAAAGTATAAAATAAAGGTAACTGGTTTGAATTAATGTTACCTGATAAATATTGTACTCAATTGCTTTTTTTCAACAAGTAATCAGTAAAATTACACTTACCAGTCTTTACAGAACATCAGTCTTGAAGAAATCAACATTTTTTTACATGGGGCTGGAATGATACCAGAACTTTCGAAATGATTGCTCCCAAGCAAAGTTTGCATTTTACACCCATGTTCTCATTGTTTTGAGGGCCAACTAGTTCAAAATACTATTTGACATATGGGAATGTAATTTCCCTGATCACTTCAGTCACGTGTTTATTCCTATTCCATTATTGACAGCATGCAAACTCATAAAGTCGTAGTTATCTAAATCTCAACGAGTAACCACAACAAGGAGCGAGTAAATGAACGAATGTGCATTGTACATGTGGCTTTATACCCTTGACATGATGCATTGCAAGTGCTGGGGCTCCAGAGTTACTCTCAGTCCAGTGTACTGTATATCAGTATCTAGAATGTTAAGATATATATATATATATAGAGAGAGAGAGAGAGAGAGAGAGAGAGATATGGGGGGGGGGGAAGGATCACATAATAAGATGAACACAATGGCAGGTCAGTGTGGGAAGAAGGAGCAACAGAAATAGGAGATGAGGACAAACATGAGAACATAAAACAACAAGGACAATCTCCAATTCTTCATACACTGCCATCTTCAAATAGATAGGCTCTCGCCTCATCACTCCCAGTTCTTTTACATCCATGAGTGTTGATGCCCACCCTCCTGATGAAGCTGGAAAGTGAAAACAAGCTCGTCGGAGGCTGAGAAGAAATGGAGATTGTCCTTGTTCTGTTATGTTTCCATGTTTGTCCTCGTCTCCTATTTCTGTTGCTCTCTCTTCTCACACTGACCTGCCATTGTGTTTGTCCTATTATGTGTTCCTGTCCTGTTCCTCTCTCTCTCTATACATGACTTGATTTGATACTTGTTCCTTTCCTACACTTACAGTTACTAGAATGTAATGATTACAAGTAAAAGTTATTTAAAAAATTCAACTAATTCAATTGCTTTTGCCTGATTACTTTCCAACTTTGGCAAAGGTTAATGTCATACAAAGTAAAACTGCTCTCTCGTTTAACAATTCATGACCTAGATGTTAGGCTTCTTTACACAGCAATAAATAAATAAATAAATAAATAATAAACATCAGTCAGTATGCGCCAAACAATTTCTCTTGCTTTCTGGTACTAGTCCTCTTGTTCATCTGTTAATCCTTTTAGGATTGAGCATGTTTAAGCAAAGTGCACCAAAAAAGACCAGCTGTTGACCAGATGATGTGTAGAAGACTAAGGTATATTTTGAAGTTCTCCTTTCATCAGTCCATGACGCAGTTTGTAACAAAGATACCAATATGATTTTCTTCCAAACTGTTGGGAAGAGTATACATTTAATTGCAGGGGAAAAAAAAAGGGCAGATGGTCTCTTTAGCTGGTGCAGCCATTTGCGATATCATCAGTCTTCCTCTCTCCCACCCCTCAAATGTGTACTTTAATGATAGATCCATCAGTTGTTCCTACAAGGTCTAAATAATAAGATTATTCACTTCAGTTCATCACCTTACCTTACCTGAACTGTATTTTTAGTGGAATTTCCCAATGGCTATGATAACAAGGAAGGCTGGCGCTGCTCTTGCTGCGGGATGTACTTGTGTGGTGAAACCAGCAGAAGATACTCCATTGACTGCATTAGCTCTAGCAGCTCTAGCTGAGGAAGCTGGATTTCCAAAAGGTGTATTCAACATTGTAACATGTGATCGAGATAATGCTCCAGCTATAGGAAAGATGCTTTGCGAGAGTCCATTAGTAGCCGGAATCTCCTTTACAGGTTTGTTGCAAAAATATTCATTAAAGCTATACTCAAAATAGTTCATGAAGAATCTGCATTATGAACCCATAGCAAGATACCTACATTTTATTTTAATATGTCCTATTTTTTCCCCCTCTCTACACTAATTACATATAACATTGCCTACATTTCATGATTATAGGAGTGAGTTGCACTGACACCATTATATAAAATACAGGGTGCCTGGATTTCTGTTTACAGGTTCTACAGAGGTAGGCAAGCTGCTGTATAAACAATGTTCTCAAGGAGTGAAACGCATTGGCCTAGAACTGGGAGGTAATGCGCCATTCATTGTGTTTAACACTGCAGACGTGGATAAAGCTGTTGTGGGAGCTATGGCATCTAAATTTCGCAACTGTGGTCAGGTAAATGAACGTTGAATTCTTCATGTGTTAACTTATCATGTGACCAATTGTTTCAGAGGATTTTGTCTTATATAGGGATTTTCATTTGTGTTTTGAAGAATCGCTGTCATATGAAAGTATTAGATATTAAAATCTCTTGAATAATTAAGAGAATCCTTATATTCTCTGAAAGAGATGAAATGTGTACTTGGTCAATAATTTCTTTTTTTTTTTTTTTTTTCTTTTTTTTTTTTTTTTTTTCTGTAATAGACTGGAATATGTATACTTTCCATAATGGCTGGTTTTATGGTCAGTCCTTGGACCGGTCTGATGCAGTTCTTTTCTTTCTTTTCGTTTCGGCTGTCAGAGCACTCTATATCGTCTCTCGCGCATGCATGTTGGTCATCCCCCTCCATGCATGCGCACTAGCTATTCCCTCCTACCTCCGACATCCGCTCCCCCACGAGCAATCTATAAAACTCGACAACAAGGTGTGCTCTTTGCCAGTTTCTGCATGGAAGTTGGCGCTGCATGGCTTCTTGCCTCTTCAAAAGAAGCCAGCAAAATTTTTGGTTGGAGGCCGGGAGGTGGCCCCCAGGGGTGGGACGAGAGGACCCTCTCCACCCCTAGGGATGACTAGGGGTCAATGACCTTGCCTGCACGAAAAATTTTGACTCGGCAAAAATTGAAATTTCCCGCCAAAAGCATGGGAAAATGCTGACATAGCACCCATTGTTTCAGAACATACTTAGCCCCCCTACTATTGTTGATTATTAGCACTTAAACAGACTGGTAACGTTAAAAGGGGCACTCCATGTTCATTAGAGAGAAATATAATTGAGAAAACTGACTAGACATTAAATGTTATCCTACAAAAAGGAAAATTTTACATAATCCATGTATTAACACATTGAAGACCCTGTCTTAAAGTGGCATATGGGCAGGCAGACTGCCATATTTTGAAGGTTTTAAAAAACTGTAGAAAATAATGGGTAAGTTGCAATTGTAACACATTTATATCATCAAAAAATTTAAAGTGTCTATTTTGCAGATTAAAAAGTTGCATTAAGATCTATTGAATACTTTTCACATTACACATTTTCCAATGGCATGCCTTTTACAACAACAACAACAACAAAAAGTCTGACAACAAAGTATTACACCTAATGAGCTTGAGTGTGGAATATTTTGAAGCATTCAGGGACACAAAGTGCTACAGAACACATTGAATACCACCAGCATGTCTCTTTTCTCATTACTTTCCCATTTTCCGCTTTTCTTTTATCTGCACAGATTTTGCAAGTGCGCGTTGGTTGTGCTTTCTTTTCTGTTGGAGGAATCCTCTCAACAAAATGCCATCCCAGCAATCTGTTGGAGGCTGTACTTGATCCTGGTTGCTGGTGGACATCTATTCCAGATTTTGCTAAAAGAGCTTCACCTAACTCAACCATGAACTGTTGGAGGTGGAAGTGTTTTCTGTTACACACATCCCGGGTTTCCCAGTACAATACAAATGCATTTGTGATTGCCATATCAAACAAGTGGAAGAACAACCTTTTCCACTATTTCAGTTGCTTTCTTAAAAAGGGATAATATGCTGTTATCTGATCACTCTTGTCTACCCCTGTTTTATACACATTGTAATCAAGGATAGCATCGGATTTAGATTGGAGCCCTCTCTTGTGCGAACAACATCAGACGAGGCTGCTTTGTGACAAGTTGACAAAAGCAAGACGTCCCTTGTGTCCTTCCACTTCAAACAAAACAGATGATTTCTGCGCATAAATACTAATTTGCCTCTCTGTATCTTCTTCTGAACAATGTTATTTGGAGGCAACACTTTTCTGTTGGGCATACAAGTTCCTACAGCTTTAGTCTTCCACCTGTCCATGTAAAACAGTATGGCCTTTGTCCAAGTAATTTGCTAACAGTCTAGTAAGAAGTGGAATAATACCAGTGTCTGCAGCACCTTTACCAGAATAGACTTCAATTTTCAAAACATACCCTGAAAAAGCATCGCAAACAACAAATAACTTTATACCTTATTTTTCGGGCTTGCTTTTCATATTCACTTTGAATTAAATTCGACCACGAAAACCACACATTCCTTCATCAGCTAATAGTTTAGAGTTTGGAACGTAAAAAGAGCAAAATGTATGAACAAGACTGTCAAAGAAAGGACGGATTTTATGTAATGGATCATGGTTTGGCTGCCCACGTGGAATGTATGTTATGTTGTCATTAAAATGAAACCTTGAAAGAATCGCCTTGAAACGGTTTCTGCTCATAATAGATGATGGAAATGGAGTCAAAAGAAATGCACTTCTTGACCAATAGTCACTCAGTTTTAGTTTCTTTACAAGGCACATATGAATGACAACTGCGAGAAATGCGTAAATCTCACATAACTTGACTGGCCGCCACAAGCTTTAGAAATTTTTCGGTTTCAGTTTCATTGTTTGTCTTAGTTTTTCAGTGACAGAGGCAGCATACCTGGTAGTTTCGAACTTGAAGAGTTTCACCCTTGTTTTGGGAACAAAAAATTGAAAAACAGTCTAGCACAGTCGATGTGTCATCCAGTGGAGTGGACACGCCCGATTGTTCTTGAAAAGTAGGCTCTTGAGGCGGAGAATCAGTGAAAGTCCAACCTAATTCAGTCGGCTTCCTACAAGTTTTAGTACCATAAGCACAACGTTTACGCCTTTTTGGAGCTGGTGCAATGTCAGAAACCGCATCCAAATCACCAGAAGTAACCGGTGAATGTGAATCATTCCCTGCCTTCAAATTATCATCGCTTGCATCACTTCGTTCTAAAATAAGGAAAACTGCATTACTAATTTATTTCTGAATGAATGTCCAGTCATATGAAGATCATGAAACATTAGCTAAATAAACTACAAAGTGCAAAATCAAACCTGGATAGAATATGATAGAATAGGTTATAAATACCTTCATCACAAATATGAAGTTTGAAATCAGGGTCTAGATCTGAATCATTTACCTCTTCTTCTGAACCACTGTCATCAAGAATCTCTTCTAACATCTCTACAATTCCACTTCCATTCAAGGATCCACTCATGATAGCAGAAACAAATAATACTCTAAACACTTTGCGCTATGTAAACAAAACTCTGAAAGCGCACGCCTTGAGCAGCTGGAAGCATGGAGTGTAGAAGCGAATATGTGCAAAAATAAGCTGCTGTAAGTTCAAGAAAATGACAGGGGACATGAGCGCATGGTATAGCTGTTATAAAAGTTCTACAAAGTGGTATAAATAGTTTCCGCCCGATTCTTGTTCCGGCTGTGTTGACAATGTAATAAATATGCAGGCCCGAGTTAGCCTTGGGCACGGTCAGTCTGCGCTGTTACCCCACGCTGATACACACTCGGGATCAGTCTCCACTGTGTTAACAGGATGGTAAGTAATTACACCCATAATGTTATAATCATGATGATTATATTAAAGTGAGCCAAAATTCAATTTGAGAAAAAATTGTTCAGATATTTCCATAATATCTCATTTTGAATAAGGTGCAGCTGTAATGTGAGGACATACTACAAATATAACAATTGATTAATGTGACAAAATCTAACTTCCGTGTAATGTTCAGGTTAGAAAATTGAATGAATTTATCAAAGGTTTACTTAGTAGACTTAAAGTCCAACAGTATGATATTTAGGAATCAGGTACTAGACTGTCAAACATTCCCAGGAGCATATGTAGGTTCAGATCATAATTAGCTGGGCATAATGTTGAAGACAATAAAAAAGACAAGAAATGGGAGATGGATATATTGAAAAATACAGAAGTAGGAGAAAGTTTTGAAGAGAGTTGAAGGCAAGAACTTTCTCAGAACGATGAAAGAAGCAACATAGATGAAAGGTGGGTGGTGGTAAACCATGTGATAAGTTGGGCTGCGGCTGGAAAGGTAGTGAGCAAATGCTGAGACCGCTGCACCATTAACCTTGTTTCTCATGTGTGTAAAATTTAATGAGATTTACGGAATGATTGAAAGACAAATTGACAATGAATTACAGGAAGATCAGTTTGATTTTCGAAAAAATGTAGGAACCCTTGAGGCAATTCTAATCTTATGGTTAATATTACAGTAGATCAAATCAAATAAGAACAAGCCCCTGTTTGTGGCATTTATTGATTTATTAAAAGGCTTATGGCAACATAGATTGGAATGCCACAAACGAAGAGTAATTTATAATCTGTATGGAAAAACTGCAGTGATTAGAGTAGAGGAATGTGAAAGAGAAGCAGCAATGGACCCCGAAGTGAGGCAGCGATGTAGTTTGTCTCCCGTCCTTTTTAATTCACTCTATATGTAGGCAAACTAGTACAAGCAAGGAAGGCCTTACTAAAGAAAATAAATTCACTCACTTCAAACATTGATATACTTCTTCCTGAACTTTTCGCATTTACAGTAGAAGTCCACCCCGTTATATCCGATTTTTTTTGTGAAAGTTGGGAAAACCCCCGTACACATTAAAATCGGTATGAAATGGCAATCAGTTTGTTCAAAACTTGCGTTTTCGCGGCCGATAGCCACACTACGGCTTACTTGTTTCTTATTTTTCAAAATCTGATTCTACGTGAAAGTGTATGTTTAATTTCATCCAAGATGACCCTGAATGCAATACGAACCCCACTTTTTCCTTCAAAAAATTTTAATCGGGCCTAAGAAGTACTTTGTAAAATCATATGAATACCTTTCTTGTACAGTACGCATTTTTAGACTATCTTTGTCTTCACGCCAATGCCGAACATTGGCTTTAGTAATGCCATATTTTCTTGCAGCTGTACAATTATTCTTTATTTCCGTAGGTTTAATAACCATTAACTTAAAATTAGCATCATAATATAACGATAGCCCGTTGAAAACTTGGCGGCAAAATCTATTCCACGCGTCTCTACAATATGACAATCCATCAGTTAAATATTCTTGCAGTGTATAAAACTGTTACTTTCACTCAGCATCAGCTACAACCAGCTGCTACACCCACGTCTCGCTTGCCAGGTTCGGTCAACTTCAGCGGCTAGCGATGTATAGGCCTAATCGCGGACATTGAACGTCAACAAACGAGTTTACTGCGCCGTAGTATGGTCATTCCCCTTGCAGTGTTCGTGCACATACCTCACGATGTCATTTTTGACTTCTTTAAAGCGTCCTTGTTGCCGGCCACTGAGTGCATTTTTTGTATAGTACACATTTCTTAGCTATCTTTGTCTTCACGCTAATGCCGAATATTGGCTTTAGCCTATGATGTATTTTCTTGCGGCTGCACAATTATTCTACATTTCCGAGTGTTTAATACCCATTAACTGAAAATTGGCATCATAATATTGACGCAAACCCATTGAATATTTGCCGGCAATACCTCTTCCACGTATCTTTACAATACAACGATCCATCACGAAAATATTCCTGCTGCCTATAAAACTTAATTTTACTAATTGTCAGGTACAATAGATGCAGTATAACTCTGCCACTGAGCCGTGGCCTTTCTAAGAATTTGAAGGCTCGCATGTTTCGATGCTACTATGCAGATTTGAGAAACGTTTTTGTAGAGGCTAGTAGAACATCATTCTCTCTTCACTATTTCCCAAGATCCAGTGACGTTACACAGAGGCACTGTACAACCAGTTGCCATGGCTTGCGATGTATAATAAAGAGGCGTTCGTTTATTGTCAACGAGTTATGTGTGCGCGCACTATACGCATGATGAAAACATACTTCAAGCGCTAGTAGAGAAATGATAACCTTCTCACTATAAATTTAAATTATAATAGCCGTACCGTAATTTAACTAGACACAAAAAAATATAAAGTAACCTCTGAAATCAATGATACACTCTGCCATATCTTGAGGTGTATCCCATTCTTAATTAATTGCAGTATTTAGCATTGAAGTTAAGAGATAGTTTATTCAGCCTTTATTTTAACGAGGTAACAACTATTATCGGACACGTTATTTACGCATTTATTACGAAAACATGTTGTCTTTCATTTCAAATTTTCTTTACGGAACAGCAGTCGACAGGGATTACTAATCGATTCCGACATCACTTTTGAATGTCTACGAGAGAGCTCGCTAGAGGACATAGCGAAGAAACGATACCGAAGGGGATCGATCACATGCAACATAATCGCTAGGGTGCATAAATATCGGTAATGGAAAAAATCGCGCACGCTTAATCGCTCGTAATAACGGATGCGTTAATGATAGGGCTCTCGCTGTAACCGAAAGATAACACGCAGTTTAATATAGGAATTTTAAAAGGACAGACAAAAATTGTTATAACGGGGTTCTCGTTATATGCCATACTTGCTATAGCGGACTTCTACTGTACTTGGGTTGGGCACTTTGTTTTGGATTTATGGTCCTATGCCTTTCCTGATGCTAGCCCTATGTGGAGGGATGTATTCACTATTGTATGTTTCTGTGGTGGTTTGCAGTGTGATATGTTGTATGTAAATAAAAGATGGGTACTAATAAACATAAACTTCCAGCTCCCGAGCTAGAGGAATTATCAGATGCTGTTAAAAACCCCGGCCCAGCCAGGAATCAAACCCAGGGCCCCCTCTGAACCAAATGCAACTATGCTGATCATTCAGACAAGATGGCATACTTACTTCAAACATTGATATATAAGTTAGAAAAATTTTCTTTAAAGACTTCTGTCTGGAGCCTGTCATTGTCTGGAAGTAAAATATGGAAAATAACTAGCTCAGAAAGAAAGAGATTGGAAACTTTTGAAATCCAGTGTTACAGAAGAATGTTGATGGTGAGGTTCGTAGAATGAATCGCAAAGAAAAGGTTCTGAATTGAATTGATGAGAGGTGAACAATTTGGTGAAGTGTAACCAGAAGAAGAGCCATAATGACAAGACACATCTTGAGACACCCAGGACTTGTTCAGTTAGTTTCTGAGGGAATTGTAGGCAGTATGAATAGTAAGGATGGACCAGACCATGATAATCTATCTGGGATCCAATGTCTTTCATGTCCTTCCATGTATTCAGACAGCATGTGTGTTTCTTAAACCAAGTGTTTGCAAAGATTAGATTATGATGACTGAAAAATCTTGCAAGGCTCATTCCTCTATCATTTCTTATCCCCAGTCCAAATACAATATTTTCTTCCCATACCTCTCCTGTAATTTCATTCCAGTCTCCCATTACAAAGTTCTCTCTCCTTTCAAATATTGCATGAACTCTTCCATCTCATGTAACAAGCTTTAACAGCTTCAGTTTAGATAAAAACCTGCATTGACTATAAAATGAAGTAGCGAACAAATATTTAAGGGGTCCACGTATTCAATACATACATAATTTATTACATCTAGTATATGTTTTGTCCCCTAAGGGATATCATCAGCTAGAATAAATTACAATAATATATCAGAATACGAAAATTACATTATTAAAAATAAAACTTATCACTTGTAACAGTTCATAGAGTACAGTGTTTGAAAAGCACTTGTAAAAAGGAGTCATGTCTTTATCTTGATTTGAAGAGATTATAAATCTTGTAGAGTTCCTTGGAAGAATAATATTAATATTCATGTTATTGGTTTTTACGTCCCACTAACTACTTTTACGGCTTTTGGTGACGCCAAGGTGCCAGAATTTAGTCCTGCAGGAGTTCTTTAACGTTCCAGAAAATCTACCGACATGAGGATGACATATTTTTGCATCTTCAGATACCATCGGACTGAGCCAGTATCAAACCTGCCAAGTTGGGGTCAGAAGGCCAGCGCCTCAACAGGCTGTTGATGTCCAAATATCAGATGAAACCTGTTCTGCAAATAAAAGGATAATGAAATAATAATCAATGGATTATTTTGTGTACTGTACAGGTGGACCCTCAACTTGTACTTGCTCATACTTAGTAATTTTCAGTATGGATCATAACAATGAAATTTATTACTTGTAACATACCACTTACTCGAGCAGCTCGTCTCCGTACTCCTAAAACTTTTCAGCCCAATGTTTGCAATACTTTCATAACGCTACCCCTTTATTGGAATTCACCTAGAACAAATAGATCTGCTTTTCTTTCAATCTTTTCCGGTTCTTGTATCCTGGTGTGGGTCCCATGCGCTGGAACCATACTCTAATTGGGGTCTTACTAGAGACTTATATTCCCTCTCCTTTACATTCTTACTACTATCCCTAATACCCCCATAACCATGTGAAGAGATCTGTAACCTTTCTTCACAACCATGTTAAGGGGATTACCCCAATGAAGATCATTCCGTATGTTAACACCTAGGTTCATACGCTGGTATACATGAGATACTATAACCCCTTCAACATGGTAATGAAAATTGAGAGGACTTTTCCTCTTGGTCAAACTTAAACCTGCCTTTTCATCCCGTTTATCATATTACCATTGTCTGCTGTCCATCTCACAACAGTGTCTTGGTCTTCTTGTAGTCACTCACAATCTTATAACTTACTGTATTTACTACTCTATAGAGTATATCATCATCCACAAATAGCCTAATCTGTGATTCCAGTTCTTTACTCATATAATTTATATATAAAAGAAAACATAAAGGTCCATTAAAAGGTCCATTAATGCTTCCCTGCAGGATCCTCTCTTAACCATCACAGAATCAGATAATACTTCACCTACTCTGATTTCAGTTTTATAGAAATTTAGCCACCCGTTCAACCACTCCTGTGTCTAGTCCAACAGCCCTCATTTTCATCAGTAATGTCCCATCATCTACCCTATTAAAAGTCGTGGATAGGTCAATAGCAATACAGTCCATTTGATCTGATGAATCTAAAATATTAAAATATTGCTGGAGTCCTACAAGTTAAGCCTCAGTGGAATAAACTTTTTTTTTTTTTAGTTGCTTTACGTCGCAGGTCTTATGGCGACGATGGGACAGGAAAGGGCTAGGAGTGGGAAGGAAGCGGCCGTGGCCTTAATTAAGGTACAGCCCCAGCATTTGCCTGGTGTGAAAATGGGAAACCACGGAAAACCATTTTCAGGGCTGCCGACAGTGGGATTCGAACCTACTATCTCCCGAATACTGGAATAAACTTTTTGGAACCCACACTGGCTTCTATCAAACCAGGTAGTAATTTTACAAATGTGCCATCTACAATCAGAAAGAATGATTTCCCAGGCTTTACATACAACACATGTCAAGCTGACTGGGCTGTAACTATCCGCTTTATGTTTGTCACCTTTTTCCATGTACACTAGGGCTACTATTGCAGCTCTCCATTCGTTTGGTATCAATGCTTCATGCAAACAGTAATCAAATAAGTATTTCAGATATGGCACTATATCCCAACCCATTGTCTTCAATATATCACCAAAAAGTTATCAATCCCAGCTGCTTTTCTAGCTTTCAACTTTTGTATCTTACTTTGAATGTCTTTATTATGATTAAAATTTCCTTAATTTGCCAGTATTAGTCACCTTCTCTAGATGGACATTATCCTTATATCCAACTACCTTTACATATTAGTGACCGAATACTTCTGCCTTCTGTAAGTACTCATATATACAATAGCCTTGTTCATTACTGATCCTTGGATTTCCTTCCTGGAACCTGTTCCTGTCTGAAAGTATCTACAGTATACATATCCTTCCATTGTTCCCTAAAATTTATATTGCTGCTAATTGCGTTACCATCATGTTATCCTTGACTGTCTTTTTGTTAAATTCAGTTTCCTCAAATTGTACTTGCTTATATATAAGTAGTATGTTCTGAGCTGTCAGGGGAGACAAGACATCGAATGACATAAGTTGAATATCAGTAAATCAATCAGTTATCAATGATCTACACATAGCGGCTCAGGTGGGAGATTTCCTATCAGTTGTTTTCCTAGCTTTTTCTTAAATATTTTCAAAGAACTTTGAAATTGTCCCAATCCCTTACTCCTTGTCTTATAAATTAATACTTGCCCCAATTTGTCCTTTTGAATTCCAACTTTATCTTCATATTATGATCTTTCCCACGTTTAAGAGCTCTGCCCAAGTTTATTTGTCTACTTATGTCATTCCATGCCAACTCTCCACTGACAGCTCGAAACATACATTTTTTTAAATGTGTAAAATTTTATAGCCGGCCCCGTGGTGTAGGGATAGCGTGCCTGCCTCTTACCCAGAACCCCCGGGTTCGATTCCTGGCCAGGTCAGGGATTTTTACCTCGTCCTGAGGTCTGGTTCAAGGTCCACTCAGCCTATGTGATTAGAATCGAGGAGCGGTCTAGAAAGCCAAGAATGACGGCCGAGAGGATTCATCGTGCTGACCACATGACACCTCGTAATCTGCATGCCTTCGGGCTGAGCAGCGGTTGCTTAGTAGGCCAAGGCCCTTCAAGGGCTGTAGTGCCATGGGGTGGGGGTAAAATTTTATAGTGTGTTATTATCCACCTATTCAATACAATCAGCCATAAGATTAATGTTCTTTCCTCATTAAACTATAAACATGGGACATGTTTTGCCCCTTTTAAAGGGCATCATCAGCCTTATCATCACCTCAAAACCAAAAAGAGGTACCTGTTTAGCTATGATATAATCTAAAAATTCTTACAAATTAAACACATTAACATGATGTATAGTCGTTATTAAAGGGACTTGATTAGACATGAGAATAATTAATATGCTAAAGGTCTAATGCCTTAGTCAAAAGTAAAAAATTATTAACATACAGTTTGGTACAATAGACATTGGTAAAATTGAAATGAGTTAAAACATTTTGTAAACAAGATTTAAAAAGGAAATACTTTCCAACACGTAAAGTTTGACATATTATTTTACTATATGCTCAGATCTAGTGATTAGTTATTATTCAAAGGTTGATAAAATTCGGTTTTGCAACTTTCAAAGGTAGAAGTTATTTTATTGTTGTATTCTTGATTGAAGGCTTATTATTGAGTACTATATATGGTGGTGCATTAAAATTGTAATAGTGTCATTAACTATCCTCTTTTGTATACACTAATATTGTGGTGTTGGCGTGGTGCATCGATGTTGTGGCATTCTAATATTAGCTTGTTTGATCAAGAAGAGAACAGGCTGTGGGACAGTTGTGATGTCACGATGTCGGGTGTATATAAGCTCTGTAAAGGAAGAAGTTAGAATTACCAGATTTAAAAATGTAAGAAACAAAATGGGAGAGAGTTACCAGAAAAATTATAAGTATTGCTGTGTTGACGCTTACCTTTTGCCCACTTCAGTGTTACTTTGATGTGTGAGTACTGCTGGTCACCGATGTTCTGCTATGTGTGTCGTCTTGGTGGAGGGGAGTGGCCTTGCGAAGGCGGGGCCATTGGCTCGCGGGTTGCGCATGAGGGGGAGTTGCTTGCGTCTGGTGGGGAAGAGGGGCGTGATGTGTTTATTGGCCTGATGGGAGTGTTTATTGTTTTTGTTTTTAAAACCTTACGTAAAATATTATCTTGAATATTTAACTGATGAAACACGATTGGTAATTGTTCATAAGGAGGACTTTTAATGTCTATTGGATCGTTTAAGTTTTGATTTACGTTGTATTTCGGATCTAAAAAATATATAAAGTTTTTCAAATTCGGTCATGAGTCTACTTTTATCTATTCTTTTTAAAATCTGGAGATCACATTCAGTTGTAGTAAAACTATGGCTTGAGTCCCTCATGTGATTACTCATAACTGAGAATTTATTATGTTTTTGAGCGTTGAAATGCTCAGCGTATCTAGTTAAAAAGCTTCTCCCAGTTTGCCCTACATAAGAAAAATTTCACTCCGTACATTTAAAGCCCGAACCAGAATGATTGTTGTTTATAGAATTGTGTTATGATTGAAAAACAAATTTCGATTTGAGTTCTGAGTCTTGAAAGCAATTCTGATTTCTTGCTTTTTTTATGGGGTTGGTTACTTGATGTATGATTGGGTCAGTATAAGTGAAGGTCGCATATTTTGTTTTTGACATGCAGGGATTTTACTGATAGATCATTGGGAAAGTTGACAGGAATGCTGCTATATATGCTATGGACTTAGACCACAATATCACAAATAATTTACTACGAAATTTTGATTGAATTTGGACCAGCCTAACTTACTTACTTGACAGGATAATAGTACATATTGGAAGCCAGTGGTTAACTTCTAGACATCTAGTATAGATCATCCTAAGTGGTGTTTTCCTTCCACTATTCAGCAATAAAGCAGGAAAACAAGAAATATCAACCTATGTAGCATTGTTTAGAGTACCTGGATTGTAAACTCGATTGTAGAGGATATAAACTTTTTAAACAGTTATAGTATAAGTTAGAATGAGATTTGTAAATCAACCCATAGATATTTTTACATACTCTGGAGAAATATTTGAAAAATTAAGGTTTTATATTTATATATAACTAGAAACGTGTAAACATATATTATATTCAAAAGGGATGGAGACAATAATTATGATAATAAAACAATATTTTGGGACATACTGCACATACCAGTGGTTTGTTAAGTGCATGTCTGTCATAAATATTACAGTATGTAAGTTATCTGAAGTTCCCTGTCTCCTGTTTGGGAGATGTGCTTCAGCTCCAAATTCTCATTAATAGTAACTGTAGTTTTCTTATTAATTTTCACAATTATTTTATTACCCTTCTACCTCTTTCATTCAGTTTACTTTTACTTATACTATTTTTAGCTGATGGTTACCTTTACACGTACACATAGCTTTACATAACATTAAGTTGATATGTGTTCTGTGAAATAGCCATAGAACACTGTTCTTCACTCTAGAGAACAATAACTTACTAGGTAAAGCTAGCTTTAAAATGCTGTAACTAGGCACCGGAGATAATGTTAAGTCGCATGCATCAGTGGGCGGCTCTTTCCCTGCTCGCTCTCAGTCAGATGACCAAGGCAGGTTGAATTCTCTCTGCTTACCCTTGTCTTTGGCGAGAACAAAAAACTGTTTGATACACTGATTTGCTGCACGTGCGTTTGGTAGTAAGTAGTAATTCAAGTAAGGTATTTGCTTTTATTTCATCTGAACATTTATGGAAAAGCTCAACTTACCTTGTCTACTATCAGCCTTTCCTATACTGGGTGAATCCATGATTGTTAACATGCAACACCCTGATCTGATTACAGGTACCTATTTTTAAACTTTAATGTTTTAAAACATCATTTCTCTTTCATATATTATACATAAATACTGTCATTGCTGAAATTACTGTATTAAAGAGACTTCAGTGGATCATCAGTTAAGACATTTGTTATTTGTTGCTATGTACAGTCTGTAAAAATTCATCATTCTGAAACTATTCGTGCGCCATGTTTCATTCTTCATAAATGAAGACTTCATATGTTGCTGCACATAGATATGACTATGGGGAAAATAACTGTATATGTATGTTTGGGACTTTGATGGGATAGCCAAACCTCTTGAATGCCATCTATCACCATCTCAGAATAATAAACTTTGATTGAGAAAAGAAATTAAAAGATGTTATTTTATCATTCAGGCATCTGTCAGTTCTCAGAATAATAGACAACATTCATTAAGAAAGGAAATTTAAAAGGTTTTATTTTTGTTTCAGGCTTGTGTCAGTGCAAACAGATTTCTTATCCAGGAAGAAGTCTTTGACAAGTTTGTTGCCAAACTTACGGAGAAAATGCAGCAAGAATTAGTTTTGGGATCTGGCATCACTTCTACATCTACCTTAGGACCTCTAATTAATATTACCCAAACCATGAAAGTAAGTTTCTCAGAAATCTCTTTCTTTATTTGTGTGTTTGGAGAATTTTGTTTTAGTATTACATGAAGAGTTGAGCCTACATAAGAAATAATATATGATGCTCAAGTGGATTTTGTGAAGTTACTGCAGAAAAAAGTATTATCATTTTTTTACTTTTATTTATTTACAATAATACTGGCGGAGATATGTATATCCTAGTGATAAAAATGTCAGAAAATTAAGAGTAAACTTGAAAACCCAGTTTGTTTGTATTTTGTGCAAGAAATTAGCAAAAGTAATTTGCAATACTACATAAATAGTTAAAAAGCTTGACCAAAGTGACACGCGCGCACGCGTGCACACACACACACACACACACACATTTTCCCCGATCCATTTAGTGCTATAATCAGGGAAATAAAGAACAACTGGTGGCAACACGGATTAAAGGGATTCAGTATGAACTACTGTAATTCATTCTTCTGTAGGAACACTGAAATTAGCCTACAATGTTGCCACTTTTACCGATAGCAAGGGCATCTTGGTCCACTGGAAACATTAACCATTCTCCACTCTTTTAAATCACAGCTCTACCACAGCTCAGGACTTCCTCCGAGATGTGCCGCAGGAGCCCTGTCAGCAGGGATGACAATGCCACCATCATACCTGAAATACTGTGAGGCTCTTAACAAAGTGAAACACAGAAAGGCACCTGTGCCAGACAATATTCCAATGGAGTTGATTCAAGGGGTAGGCTTATACTTAGATACAAGGCTCTTCACGCTAACCTTTTTAATCCGGGAAACTCGACAAGTACCTGGTGACCTGAAGAATGCTACTATCATCATATTCAAGACAGGTGATCGCAGTATATGTGGAGACTGTTGCAGTATGTCCCTGATGTCCATAGCTGGCAAACTTCTTGCAAGTATTCTACTTACCGTATTTCCCGGCATAATTGTTGCACTTTTTATACCAAAATTTTCGAAAAAATAGTAGAGTGCGACCATTATACGAAGAATTTTTAATACCAGTATTTGTATTACTCAAGAATTTTATTTATAACTAAATTGTATTTGATACAAATTTAAGATGCACGTAATACTCGCGTTTATACATCAAAATAATTAAAATAGTCTAAAACAAAATTCATAATTATTCGCAACAATTCGGCGAACGTTTCTCCAACCTGAAAATAAAAATGAACGTATTAAGTTAATTGTCATTAATTTTAGTATTAAAGTTAAAATAATACACTTGCAAAAGTTATCGCCTTGTTGTGAAATACGGACTTACCGGTACACAATTTATTCCAAATCTTCTGTGTCACTATCGCAGGTTTTGGTATCTGATGCGCCGTCCTCGCCGCTGTTAATACCAGTATCAGATTCTTCATCTCTCTGCCACACTGCGTCATCTTCGGATCCATCTAGTGCATTCGAAATCCCAGTCCTTTTGAAGCTCTTGGAGACTAGTTCAGGTGGTATAAGATCCCAACTCTTCATCACCCACGAGCATAATAAATCCAAGGGTGGACGCCTGATATTTCCAGCGGATGTCAATTGCTGATCGCTGCTCATCATCCACTCATTGTAAAATCGACGTAAGTGGTCATTAAAGGGTTTATTAATACATACGTCTAGTGGCTGCAAAGCAGATGTTAGGCCACCAGGAATGACTATCTGTCGTGTCTTATTTTTACTGAGAAGCTGCTTCACTTCGTTCACGAGGTGACCTCGGAAACTATCTAAAACAAGCAGAGCTGGTTGTTTTAGTAGTGCACCGGGTCTTCTATCCCACACAGCTTTAACCCAATCCAGCACGAGTTCTACGTCCATCCAACCCTTTGGTTGCACTCGTACATGAATTCCACGGGGAAACTGTATATTCTTAGGCATCATTTTCCTCTTAAAAATGATGTAAGGCGGCAACTTTCTTCCGTCAGCTGTAATGGCTAGCATTGCCGTGCATAGCAACTTCTCACTACCGCTGGTTTTCATTAATGCAGTCCATGATCCTTTTAGCACAATAGTGCTGTTGTGAGGCATATCAAAAAAAAATTGGGAGTCTGATCGGCATTACCAATTTGAGAAAGCAAGTACGAAATTTCCTTGCGCAAACGTATGGCAAATCGGTGAAAATTTACAATCTTGTCCGTTAAATCAGCAGGCAACTTTTGGCTTAGTGTTGTTCTCCTTCGCACTGACAGGTTGTGTCGTCGCATGAACTCCTTAATCCATCCACGACTCGCCTTAAACTGAGTTATGTTGTGTTGGCGCGCTACATCCCGTCCCTTAATTTGTAACATTTCATATGATACACTGCAGCCATTGCTACGTATTTCATTGACATACATAAACACTTCTTCGTCAATTATAGGAAACTTCCCTGTTTTAGTACCTCTAAACGCACGTCTAGAAAGGTTTGTGCTTTTTAGCTTGTTTTTTAATTTCTGCCAGTCACGCACCAACTTTTCACTCCCTGAAAATTTTCTTTCTGCAGCTCTGTTCCCGTGCTGTTCAGCGAAGGCAATTATGCTTAGCTTGAAGCCCGCAGAATAGTTTCTATATTTACCCATAATCGCTTATAAATGCTTCACACATTAATGTTTTGCAATATAAATGACTTTCCATAATTGTTCACTATTAAAACAAATTATTTCTACAAACACCCCAAACACAAATTAAAAACTTAAATTCTCATGCACACATGTCTACAGTAATCACGTCAGTCACAAACAAGTAAATGCATCTGTCATCTGTCCATTCCAGAGCAGCCAATACTGTTAGGCAGCAAGGAAGCATGCAGCAATGTGTTATCAGTTGAGCTTGTTGGTTGCGAAACACTAGTGCGCTTGCGCAAAGCTCACAAACCGGAGCACGGGCGTCTTCATATATCGCTCTAGCTAGCGCAGTGTCGATCTACTGTAGTTGACCGTGTTCCGAGACGTCAGTAACAAACATTCATTTTTTCAATTTCTTTTAAACATACGGTAATTAGGTTAATATTTCTTCCCAGTTATTGATGATTTTACATTACATTACTGACGAGTTTATAAAATAAAACTTTAATACCGTTGGATAATAATTATCTTGACTGCTTGGGTAAAAGTTTTCATCCCATGCCCGGACACTTATGACGTAGTAGTAAGATAAGTGTCTAGCGATGACAACAAATAATTCGGCTGACCGTTGTCGTCTTGGATTTCACTTCGTACGCAATAACACAGGAGCCGGCCCCATGGTGTAGGGGTAGCGTGCCTTCCTCTTACACGGAGGCCCCGGGTTCAATTCACGGCCGGGTCAGGGAATTTTACCTGTATCTGAGGGCTGGTCCGAGGTCCACTCAACCTACGTGATTACAATTGAGGAGCTGTCTGACGGTGAGATGGCGGCCCCGGTCTAGAGAGCCAAGAATATCGGCCGTGAGGATTCGTCGTGCTGACCACATGACACCTCGTAACCTGCAGGCCTTTGGGCTGAGCAGCAGTCGCTTACTAGGCCAAGGTCCTTCGCGACTGTTGCGCCGGGGGGTGGGTGGTTGTAATAACGCAGAATTCTATCAGACCTCTTGTCTACTAGAAGACAATTGTGCGTTGGTACTGGTATTTCCTGGCGACGTTGCCGATAAGTGATAACTTACAGCCTTATGTATTTCAAATGAGAACTCATAATATGTAGGTGGTGAATAAATTGTACACTGTCTCGCAACCACGTTGTCAAACTGCCGATAGCCTACCGGTAAGCCATGCGTCGCACATATACCGGTATTATTTATTTATACGTTGTGCAACATCTCGCAGATGTGACTGTGTTGCCAAATTGCCCATAAACCATACACGTATTTAAATTGCGCATTCATGTGCAACTTACATTGCAGTTCCATTTACCTTTTAACCAGATTGGTGAACAAAATTTGGACGTGCGACGATTATGCGATTAAATGTTTAATTGCAAGTAATCAGCTTCATTTTCCATATCAAAATTTAATCACTAAATTTTACACTATTGAGAATCTTCCACCGTTTTGATACTTTATTTTGCCTTTTGGCAAATTTTTTATTTATATGTTAACAGTACATGTTTCGTTCCTTGTTTAGGAACATCCTCAGCTGTTATAGTGGCTTAGGTGAATGGTTAAGATTTTAAAATACATAGATTTACAAATACATTGATTCACTTAAAAACTAAATACGAATTAAGATAGATGATATTAAAAACAGTGTGGGGTTAGTGTGTTACTGGTATGAGAGCAGATGATTACATGGTTGATTGACTTAAAACTATGTCTATTCATTAGAATAGTTGTTCAAAAAATTTTTCACTTTGTTACATAAAAAGTCTGTATGCAATTAAAATTCTTTAAAAAATGTTTGACTTCATAACATTGTTCGAATTGTTGAAAGTTTTTCTTCCTTTCCTTCCAGGTAAGTTGTTGTATGTTGTGTGCTTGCTTGTAGTGCTTTTGACTGAGTCTAATGTGGAAACTTTTGGAGCTGATTGCTGATCTATTAATGTGAAGGGAGCCTCGTTTCAAATTTCTTGTTATAGCTGAATTCCGATTCTACTGTGACCCTGGAGGGACGTTTGATGCTGCTGTTTAAAGTCTGATTTTTGTATTGAAACTAAAGGATGTGACGATTACACGGTGGCGACGATTATACCGTGAAATACGGTAGTCGTCTCCAGGTTGTCTCTGAAAAGACCCTCCCAGAATCTCAGTATAGTTTCCGTGCCCCATGAGGCACAATTAACATAATTTTTCTGTGCATGGGAACTCAAAAAAAATTCAGAGAACAACAGCAACCTCTCTACTTCGTGTTTAATGATCTGGAAAAGGCTTTTGACTATTTTCTGAGGTCTGCTATGTAGGCAGTGTTCAGATGCTTTGGATGCCCCAAACGCTTTCTTGGCCTGGTTCGAGCCCTCCATGATGATATGTCTAGTCAGGATCTCCATGAGAAAACATCTATGATGATTTTCCTGTCACACATGGATTAAAGCAAGGGTGTGCTCTGTACGTGGCTGCTATGCTTTGTATCATTTTAGTCTCTTTAACTTGACAAGACTTCGTTCACGTTGCTTAACTTGTGACAAAAATAACTGAACTGCAGTATACTGATGATAATGCCTCACTTGGTCTTAATTCTGAGGAGCTGCAGCAGTCGGTGAATAGTTTCAAGAGCACATAATTGTTTTGGCCTCACCATCAATCCACAAAGAACAAAGATTCTTACCCAACCTTCTCCAGGGACTAGCCTTACAGGATTCAATGTCTCAGACATCATTCTGGAAGAGCTAGAACACTTCTCATACTTCGGGAACATCTTGTCTAAACGATGCGCCTCACAAGAGGATGTGGAAAACAGACTCCATGCTGATCATTGGCATTTGGTTGGCTATCCAATGGGTCTTTTGGAATAAAGACCTAACAGTAAACTCATTGGAGATGGCCATATTTGAATGAGGTACCCTCCAGAAATTGCAGGATTTTTAATGGTGTTTGAAATTTTTTCATTGCTAGAGAAAGCCATGATTATAACAACTTTTCGAATATTTAGAAAGATCACATTTTATTGTACATAAAAATGAGTTTTAATCATCATAATAGCAGAGCAATTTTTAAATTTATCCTGTTTTGCTTCAGTTGTTCGCGACCATTCTGCCATGGAAATGTGACTTTATATCTTCCTTCTAAATCTCTTTTCACAGTGCTCTTGAAGTGATTTATTACAGCAAGCAGTTCATTATTTGATTGGCTTTCACAGGGATTTGATATTCCCGAAACATCTAGTTTCCTTAGGTCAGGCAGGTGATTGATGGGGTCAACAGAGTGATCAGCATGGTGGAGTGACTATTTGTATTGGAACTTTTTCCTATTTTTCCTGTCACAGTCCATCCTAATTGAGTCTTTATTGCTGTGAGCCTACACTGTATTTCCTTAACAACAGCAGTGTAAAGCATTAACAACACCAGAGTAAAGCTTGCACCAAACAATATTTCAATTGGCGATTGTCCAGCTCCAATATCTAAAAGTTGAATACGATCTCTTCTTAGCTCCTCCACAAAGGCACCTGGTTTGAGCTGTGAAATAGGTCCACATATCATTGGCTGATCCAGCACCAAAATCCCACAGGAAAAACATCTACCGGACTGGCTAAGTGAATGTCGTTACATTGATGCTTTATCTTCTTAGTCGAACCCTCTGAATAAAGCAACTTCTGTTCTTAATGGTTAATAACCCATCTCTTTAACTGTTCTTTTTAAAATGTATAATCGTTGTGAGTCAGCATCAAATATTGCTCTTACTGTACATTTCTTCCTGCTTATTTCCGAATTAACAAGGAGAGTTTGAAGCAGTATTTCCCAACAGCACTGGTTTGACAACGAAGCATTTTGATTTTCTTCGGGATTTTCTTCATCAGCTTAGTTCTCTTGTTTCGCTTCTATTTGTGTACATATAATGGTATAGTGCCTCTTTGAACAAATTATGCAACTCACTTTTTGCTTACAGTCCTTCACTCGATGACCTTGCTTGTCTTGTTTCTTTACAGAAGAAGATTTCTCTATGTGAAAGTAAGCCTTGCTTTCGTGAAATTATTCACAGAACAAGCACTTGTACCTCTTCCGTTCGCCGGAAAGCAAGTCTGTAGCCGTCAGCACTGATTCTTCTTGTTGTATTACCTTTTCCTCTTTTCGAAGAATCTCGTTATTAAGTTTGAATCCCGCCTTCGCCAATGAAATCCATTCTTCAGCTTCAACCTCTCTTCTAAGAAACTGCATCAGTTTTTTCAGTCTATCTCCATATATTTCATTTTCATTGTCGTGATTAACCGGCTCTGAGTTCCTCAGCCATACTCTGAGCAAATCCTGAGGCACGCAGGTTCCCACCAACGGAAACAGCATGGGTGCATATTTATCATACGTCACCTTGATTGATTCTGAAGCATGCAAATGCAATTCTAAACTGTCATATAGACGGGCAATCTCATGTCTTCCTCTGTTTATAGTCGCCTTCTTTATCACCAAGGAAAGAAGCTCTCTGACATAATATTCAGTTCACAGCTCCTCTCTTCCAAATCTGTTCTTCAAGCTGTCTATTGCCTTGCCGTAATTCTCGGCAGTAGGTGGGAAGCTTCCTACAATTTCTCTGGCTCTGGAGTCTTCAACATTAGATTGAATAAGATACTGGGAGTTATCTTCTTCCTCTAAGTCTTCATCGTGAATCTGCCTAACCCATTCAAGTCACAATAAATGGCCACATTGTTGACTTGTATCAGATTTAATTTGCCAGCCGGTAGTTTGAGCATACCTGTCACACAAAAACATACATAAAATGCCAACTAATGAAGATAATTCACTCAAATTTTGCATTCGTGCCATTGAAAGTTATGACTTACCGATACTTCATTCCTTGAATGATTGCTGGCTGATGTACACATCTTTTTAAAATAATTTCAAAACAGCAGATCCGTGTACTCTAAAAACATTGCATGTTTGGGCTATGGGCAGTGGCTAAATTTCTTGTAAGTATTCCTGAAATACCGAGCTCGATAGCTGCAGTTGCTTAATTGCGGCCAGTATCCAGTATTCGGGAGATAGTAGGTTCGAACCCCACTATCGGGAGCCCTGAAAATGGTTTTCCGTGGTTTCCCATTTTCACACCAGGCAAATGTTGGGGCTGTACCTTAATTAAGGCCATGGCCGATTCCTTCCCACTCCTAGCCCTATCCTGTCCTATTGTCGCGATAAGACCTATCTGAGTCGGTGCGACGTAAAGCAACTAACAAAAAAAAAAAAAATTCCTGAAACACCACTCTATCCACGAAATGGATATACATGGGTTGATTTTTTAACAGTGGCAACTATGCTGCAACAATGCTGTGAAACATAGTGGGGCAATATAATGTATACTTGAGGTAACTTAGATACCCATCCTCCCTCAGCATAAATGAAATCGCCCTCCATGCGCCATGCACGGCGGCAGCGACTACAAGAACGCAGGTTGGAACGCGCGCTCGTGGAGTACAGATGTAATGATTTCAAAGCAAGATCGGAGGAGCTGGTGGAAAGTGGAATGCGCTAGAGGTCGCAATGCAAGTCAATGTTACAAAGGATTGCAAGATGCTTGCGGTGAAAGTGCATTACTTTACTGTACTGTAGCACGATGGGTAAAGGTCTTAAAAGACAGACAACAAAATGTGGCAGATATGGCACTGCCTGATCATCCTGCAATAAGTTATGGCAATGTGCAGAATATGTACGCGTTAGTGTGGTGGATCGGAACACCACAATTTGTGAATTGGCCAACTATACAGGGCTGGTGCCTTGGACTTTGCTGCAAATCCTGAAGAAGCAGTTGGGAACGCGGGAAATTGCCTCCAATTGGGTTCCACATGATTTGACCGCACATCAAAAATGGCTGGGGTATGATGCAGCTCATATGCGCTTGGAGTGCTATGAATAAAAAGGTGAGGCCTTCTTACGGTGGATAATCACTATTGACAAGACGTGGACCAGAGCTTACGAACTGCAGCTGAAACGCCAATCAAATGAGTGGCGCCATCACAGGTCACTGCAAAAAGTAACGGTTTAGCTGACCGGAACGAATGTGAAGGCCATGCTGATCGTTGCCGACGAATGGGATGGTGTTATTCATAAAGCACATCATTGCCAGAGGATGTGCCATTAATGCGGAGTATTACTGTGCATTTTTGCAAACAAACCTGGTAGCAGCTCTAAGAACAAAACAAGGACACTTCCTGAATAACCCACCCATAATTCTGCATGACAATGCAAGGCTGCATGCAGCAGGAGCTGTGACTAAGTTGTTCAATCTCTGGGGCTGGAAAGTGCTTTACCACCCCCCCACCCCCCTTATTCTCAAGATCTCAGCCCCTGCGATTACGATTTCATCCCTGAAATGAGAACCATTTCGAGGGGTCTACTTCCGCACAGTGGATGACATTCTCCAGGCCACCAACTGCTCCGTCTGCAATCTCCAGAAATCAGGCGCTCCCAACGGCATCCAACAGCTTCCATATCGCTGGGAATGAGTGCTACACAACGGTGGTGATTACTTTGAAGGCCTGTAAAATGCCTAACGTTGTAGGTATACTATGTATCTAAATAAAAAATAGTTGCCACTGTTAAAAAATCAACCCATGTACCTGTATATCAAGATTACTGTCTTTATACTCCAATTTCCAATCACTATGGTTTTTTGTGTCACAGGCTGTAGGCGTTTGGAAGGACCTGGTGCAGCACTGTCACTCTTACGTTCATCAGTGCTCTTCGCACTCGAGTAACTTTCACTGTTGCTGTGACTACCCTCGAACTCGTCATTACTGCAATGCCGGTTCTACTGCGTAATGAATACTGAATACCAATGAAAATTAACTGTTGTTCAACAATCCCAGTGTCACACAGAAATACCAACACTATTGTTTACCAAGAGTGCATGCCTCTAGTTCCATACAGTGTGTAATGTGAGAACTTATATTGCACAGGGAATGTACTATACGAAGATAAGCGAGACACTGCATCATTTCGAGCTGAGCTCATAAATTGGATCATGTGCCAAAACACCGTGCACGACCACAGCTTGTCAAATGATGCGAATGTGTTAAACTGACTCCAGAAATTAAGAAAATCATTTACTTCTCCACTAAATTTCTTGAACTCAATTTTTGGAAGCTTTTAACTTCTTTTTATGGCTAACAGAGGATGTTACTTAACTCTTATAGTGCCGGGCGGCCGATCTATCGGCCATGTGAGCTGCTGCTAAAATTGCCGGGGGCCGACCTGTCAGCCATGTTTTTCTTTCACCTGTATCTTTAATTTCCGCTGCAGGATGGCAGCATAGGTAATACCGACAGAAAGACTGAAACCCTTACTCTCTGAAAATATTGCGATATCAGTGAAGTTTTATAAAAGCTTTCTTCAACACATCGCAAGTTTTGTGCGTGGTAGCGTTGCACTCTGCTGCTTCATGTCACTTGCTTGTTATCACGCTTGTTTATACGTTTGTTTTTTTACCTCCAGTAGTGTAAAGATGGATAAGTATATGAAAGTTGATTAAAATATGCAATGTTTTAATATTAAGTTATTCATTAGAGAATAATTTTTCGACTGACAAGTGTGCGAAGTAAAGAAGAGGTTATTGTGTATTTAACCTGTGTGTGCATAATTTTGTAAAAATTCGTAATTCTCAAAAAGTACTATCAAGAATTGCATAAAACTTTGCGTTTTATTCAAAATTCTCACAAAGGTATTATACCCATGATAAAAATACACTATAAAAGTAAAAATTAGGTCAAATTTTGAATTTGAATTTTTCAAAAAATAATGAAAAATGTGTATGCTTTTAAAGGAAGAAAATGTGTCGTATCCTAGGGAATGCACAGGCTGGGCACTAGGGTTTAAATATGATTGACCTTGATAGAAAACACTTGCTGACACCATTAAATACTTACTCTAATTTATTTTAAACAGATTGTCAAGTATACTCTTTTCATTAACACTACAGCACACCTGTAATTATTCTTCTCTCAACATTAATTTTAAATCATCAGTTTATCAGTCTCTGACTTCTTTAGAAACACACACACTTCTACATTTCACTATACAACACTTTTAAATTCCTTTCAGTCTTTAAAGTCTCTTAACTAGTTGATACTTATCTCGGGTTTTGAAGCTTCTTACTTCTTTCTTGAATCCTCGCTGTAGGGTTCCTCAGAGTCTTCCCTGATGGTTTGAGGACTCGAACACAGAACTCTTTCTAAGGTGAATGCGAACTGAAGCTACAGTCTCCTTCAAACACTCAGTGAGTTCTCTCCGTACTGTCTCTGTGCCTTACCCTGTGGGACACAGCTAACCAGTTCTAGTGATCGATAAGCTCAGCTGCTGCCTGATGTGACTAGATCCATATACTGCAATCTTCACTGACTTTATTCTACAGAGTCTATTCTCTGCCAAGTAACCTAGTGACTGTCCCTTCCCGAGAGACCGCTCCTTTCCAAGTTATCAGAATGACTGACCGACCAGAATGCCCAATCAGAATGACCACCAGAATGACTGCCAGAATGACCAAGATTCTGCTTTGTCACTCCCTTTTATCACTTCTCTGAGCTTCTAAAACAAGTCATCCCCTACTACAATGTTCCCTCACATCACTGATCTGTTAGCTTCCTATTGGTTACAAGTGTGGTCCTACCTGTCTCCTGCACCTACATGTGACTGGTGACCTTCCATAGAATGCTTCTAGAAGGAATGATTGCACCACTATGTGCGTTCTTATTTTACGGGGCACCTTCCTACGTGACCAACAAGAGGCTTGCTTTACCTGGTCCACCCAATTTGAGCCTCTAACTATGACCTTCTGGTCTGTATACTTCCTTCTCTGACAAATATTCTTACTGCACAAGTTTGCTTCACTCTCTGGCTCACTGAATGTTCCAAGTTGAGACTAGCTTTAAGAAATGCTTTTAATTATAATTGTAATTCTGCACTTATTCATTGCACTGATATTTGATTTACACTTAATCACTCACTTCCGCAGTCTCTTCTTTATCTACTCTTTATATGTTACACCTTAACTACAAATGATTATTAGGGATTCTGACGTGGAGGTCACGATCGAACCTCGTTCGATGCGATTGCTCATAATTTCCCACAGGAGGACGTGTTGCGAATCGGCGCTCGCAACAAATGAATCTCTATTGCAATTATAGTCACGCTCACATGTTCTCTATTGACCTGTGAGCTATGGAAATAGAACAGGGATTTGCCTCCAAAAAGATAAATAGGAGAATGTTTTTTCTTAGTGTGTGCATATTCATTAAAATTGTCTTGGCATTCTTAGCACACGCAGTACATTGCAGCCCGGCATCAAAAGGGTTAACTGGGGCCGATGACCTTTGATGTTAGGCCCCTTTAAACAACAAGCATCATCATCATCAAAAGGGTTAACTAGTAATTGTTAACGTTATCTGTCCGTATATTTACTTCAAAAAGTTGTGTAACCTTCACATGCACGTGATCCATCTTTTCTCTATACATCTCTACTGTTTCGTATTCTTTAACATAGTCATCTGCCAATCCTTTGTCGTCTTGTAGTGTTAAAGGACCCAATTGGTACAAGCGTTGTATTGTTGACAGTTTGGTTCTCACTTTTTCTTCTTTTGGATTTTCAGTGCACAGCTCATGCATTAACACTTAATAATTACTAGTGAATGAAGATCTGACTGGTATACGTTTTTTATAACTGCATATAACTAACTTATAGAAAACGACCAGAGTGAGGCTTCCCAGTTATCTGCGTTGTCTAATTACGTCGGGGTCACCAGTATATCAGGAACCTAAGTATAACTACCCGTTTTACTCTTTCCACTGAATATTTCATTCTGATTTATAAACCTGAAGCATACTTTAATTTTATTTCTTCATAGTAAATTGTCAAAATACACTTACATTAACAATGATTTTCCTGCAGTCCCATATTGCCATAGTGTAAACACTTCCAGAAAGATAAAAACCCATGAATAAACATTCCTGTAGAATCTAACAAGAGGGGGAATGAAGTGTATGATAGATGGAGACAGAGATAATACACAAGTTTCTTGTTCATTTCACACAGATAATGGCCGAAGGAAAATTCAAACCGAGAGGGTGGGAAAGTACTAGGTCTTCAGGAGCCTATTTAAATGAGACGATGGAGTAGGTTTTGGGGAAATTGGGTGCAAGACGTGTAGATCCCAATGGGTGGGTAGTAGATAGGGATGTACGTCCAGATGGCCTCCACCTGACCTGCAATGGTATGCATAAGTTAGGAAGTTTGTTTCGAAGAGTTACGGGGAGATACATTCAGGGAGACGGGGTGGACTAGGGAGTGGTGATGAGAGTAGAGGGATGTGGAAGATCAGTAAGGATGATAAAAATTTGTTGGTGTTAAACTGTAGAAGTATTGTAAATAAAATTAAGTAATATATATATTACCAGATATTGTAGTAGGAGTTGTATCATGGATATTACGGATACAGAAATTTGCTCATGGAACTGGACTGTTTATCATAGAAATAGGATAGGAAAACTTGGAGGGGGAGTAATCATACTAGTGAAAGAGGAATTTGTAGGCTACGAAAAAGTTCAGGATGAGAAACATGAATTTCTAGGTGTAAACCTCATCTCTAAAGATAATCGACTACTTGATGTTTAAGTGGTGGCGCTGCGACTTATGCAGAAGTATTTAATAAGGTAATCAGTTATGTGGGAATGACACCAAAAAGGAACATGAATTTACCAAATGGTAACTGGGGAGGTACTGCAAATGACAGAAAGCATGAGCAAGGAATAGTAATAAATTTAATCTGAGAAGGACAGCTGACTCAGAAAGTGATGGGACCAGTTAGAGGGGAAAATTTTCTAGACGTGATGCTGATAAAACCAGATGAGCTCTGGAGAGAAACTGAAGTGATGATGATATAAGTGGTCATATAGCTTTTTTTGTTGTAGTTAAAAATAAATGCAGTAGAAAGGAAGGTTTAGAACTAGAACTGTCAGACAAAAATATGTGGTTAATAAGAGAGGCATGAGGGAGTTTCTAAAATAGTAATTACGATCAGTGGAAACTATTAAATAGAAATGTGAACAGCGTATGGGGTGGGTTCAGAGCATTTGTTACAGAGTGTAAAAATACCGGGCTTGATTCATAAGTCATGGCAACTATTTTATGTCTCCTGAAAATTTTCCATAACCAAAGATCTGATACATACGTTAGAAAGTGTGTAAAATATATTTTGTGATGTTGCCACCAGATGAGGCATGAATGGACCTGTCTGGAGGTGATTACATTCTCGATATTAGTGATTTGGTGATAGTTGTGCAATATGGAAGTAACCTTAGTTGAACATTGTTTACGGCTTTAAGAATGGAAGGTCTTACCACACCCTCCTTATTTCCCTGATCATAGTCTGCATGACTTTGGTCCTATTCCTAAAGTGAAGAACTCCCCATGTGGCAAATGACTGCTAACACACATGACATTGTAACCAGAAGATTGGCGTGATATAGCACACATTAACGAATCTCATGTTGTCAGTGGTATTCTTCGTCTTCCTTGTCGATGACAACAAACCATCGATTCAATCATCACTACTGATCTGCATTTAGGGCAGTCGCCCAGGTGTCTGATTCCTTATCTGTTGTTTTCCGAGATTTTTCTGAAATGATTGCAAAGAAATTGGAAATTTATTGAACATCTCCCTTAGTAAGTTAATCCAATCCCGAAACCCCCTTCCTATACACAAATATTTGTCCCAATTTGTCCTCTTGAGTTCCAACTTTATCTTATATTGTGATCCTTCCTACTTTTAAAGACACCACTCAAACTTATTTGTCTACTAATGTCATTCCGAATCTCTCCACTGACATTGCGGAACATACCACTTACTTATAAGATTACTAATTAATTTATTATTTAACCACCTATTCAATACATGATAATTATCACTTGCATCATACCACTTAGTCGAGCAGCTCGTCTCCTTTCTTCCAAGTCTTCCCAGCCCAAACTTTGCAACAATTTTGTAACGCTTCACTTTTGTCGGGAAACACACTCTAGTCGGAGTCTTACCAGAGACTTATATGCCCTCTCCTTTACAGCCTTACTACAACCCCTAAATACCCGTATAACAATGTGCAAAGATCTGTACCCTTTATTTCAATCCCATTTATGTGATTATCCCAATGAAGATCTTTCCTTATCTCAGATGCTACTTTGAAGTAGTTTAAAACCGGGCAAGTTAGCCGTGCGGTTAGGGGCGTGCAGCTGTGAGCTTGCATCCGGGAGATAGTGGGTTCGAATCCTACGTCAGCAGCCCTGAAGATGGTTTTCCGTGGTTTCTCATTTTCACACCAGCCAAATGCTGGGGCTGTACCTTAATTAAGGCCACGGCCACTTCCATCCCATTCCTAGGCTTTCCTATCCCATCGTCGCCATACGACCTGTCTGTGTCAGTGCAACATAAAGCAAATAGGAAAAAAAAGTAGTAGTAGTAGTTTAAACAGATTTACATGTACAAAATGATGATTTTAAATGCCATGTTTTTTCTGTCCATCATTCGGAAGATTATTGTATGCATACTCCGTCTTGTGGCACCATTACAAAATATGTATCGTGCACTTTCAAATTTTATGATTTCCAATGTGGACACATTTTCAGGAGATAAAAAATAGTTACCTTGACTTATGTGTCAGCCCCTGTAGGTATGTAGCTCTAAAGTTGGTGAGGATTGGGAAAGATACACTGTATTATAACAGAGAAATAGAGAAGAAGAAGAAGGAGATGCAGGTTAGAAAAAAATCGAGTTAGGAATGGTTGTGGAAGTAAGGAGACATTGAAGGCACATGCTAGGAAATTTAATTTGGCAAAAAAAAAAAAAACAGCTAAGAATAACATGATGACAAACATAATTGGCAGTCATAGGTACTTTAAGGATCATTAATGCACAAAGGGAGTGTATATGTAACGACTTACGGAGGGCGGAAGTATTCAGTCAGCAGTATGTAAAGATAGTTCGATATGAGGAAAATATCCAGGTAGAAGAGGTTACAAATAGTGGCAAATCACTGAAATTTACCTATGATGATGTAGATATTTACAGAAAGATACAAAAATTGAAAGCTATAAAAGCAGCTGGAATTGATAAGATTTCTGCAGATATGCTAAATGCAATGGGTTGAGCTATAGTGCTGTATCTAAAATATGAGGGAGGATCAAATATAAACTGGATTTTATTTTTTAAATTTAAATTCATTTATTCGAAAACACAAGACAATAGGAAACATGCGTGATCCAGGGTTTTAATTTAAAATGTGCTAATCTGATTCAGAATTTCACACAGAATTCAAAAATGTGATCATAATGTAGAAATAATAACTCTAAGTATGATATAAATACAAATTCAAGTACGAAAATGTCGCGTGAAGCAAGTACGCGATCTCATTGGTCTGACGTCATCGTACAGCTTGGCCATATTAGCAGACGAAATAACACAGTGTGTGCTGTGAGAAACAGGATACACTTCACGTATTTCTACTTTATTTCAGTGTCTGATGCCTATACATTGTATAGTAATCTGAGTGTTATAATTTGGACTTCAAACGAATCCTGAGCAGACAGCGAGGCAGAAAAGTTATAAATGGTGTATAGTTCGGACGTGCACTAATACATGGCATACGACGGCGAAAATATTTATTAATTTGGCAAAGGGCTGTAAAAGTCAGGAGAAATGCCGATGATATATCGGAAAAGTTTACAGTTTAATGCTGTGAAGATCATTTTAATGTAAGATGAATTTGTATGAACTTTTAATCACTTTTCCATGAGTGCTATTCCAATGGTAAAAACTTTAAAATTAAATCTATGATGCTTTAATTAAATGCATCAATTACATCTTAGAATCTGAAAGTAATAAACAGTGCATAAGTTAATGCTGATTATTAAAGTATTCTCCAAACCTAACCCAAGTTTTGGGTGATCCATGTCAAAGTAATAAATAAAAGGGTTTTTGAACCAAATTAACAGCATGCGACAGTTATTTCTTTATTGAAGAGCTTACATTTGTATACAAATTTAGGCTACAGCTAAATACTCTATAATACAACAAAAAGTAGGTGTGTAGGCCTACATCATGAAAGAAAACAACGTGAATTTAACAAATGTATATCTCTACAAAACCAATTCTTGTCGGCTGGGGTGGTCTCAGTTTTATAAATTAACTATGCTCAGTTATAATAATTATAATATTAATTAAATAACATAATTTCACATTGGTGTAAAAATACATTAATGGTACTGCAAATAATAGTGATGTTGGTGTACGGTATAAAATATTGTCCAAACTGAGCCTAAGTTTTAGGTTATACATGTCAAATCAATAAACCAAAGGGTAAAAAACACAACATCCAAAGTCCGATTTGTTACTTTAGTAACGGTGAAAGCCCGAAAATGTAATGTTATTCTCTAATACGGGAATCAATGTAGAAGCAAATGGCAATGGTGATTTAAGTGATTTCTATCCATGCTCATTGTTATCCTAATACTATGAGTGAGTAAAATGTCACCAAGACACTGTGCTTGCTTGATATGCTCAGCTTGTGGAAAGCTAAATGTAATTAATGTTATTGGCTTTACGTCCCACTAACTACTTTTACCATTTTCGGAGATAGCGAGGTGATAGAATGTAGTCCCGCATGACTATTGACAGGGGAGGTTGATGTATTTGAGCACCTTCAAATACCACCGGACTGAGCCAGGATCGAATTTGCCAAGTTGGGGTCAGAAGGCCAGCGCCTAAACCGTTGAGCCACTCAACCCAGCTTGTGAAAATCTGGATGAAGTTATGTTAATCTTTATCGTATTTAACTTTTTTCTCCAAAGAATCTACTCATTCGAAAACGACTTTAAAAGTATTTAGGCCTAGATGTAGTGTTGGCTAAGTTTATTTACTCACCAAAAGATGCAGCACAGTCATGACATTCTACATTCAATGCAGCACTGTTCCTCATCCACAAATAGTGTGACTGTATTTTTTATTTTTACGTTTTTTTTTTGTTTTGACCTTGTGCTCAGGACATATTTTGCATTTTACAATGCATTTCCCACTTCATCGCTTCACTTGAACGTAGCCTAGAGCACTGTCACCATAATTTTATCTGCCAGCACTCTAACATGAATATAGGCTTGTGTATTGTTCATTATATATGTAGAAAAATGAAGTAGACATTTAATGTTTCTTTTTTCATGGGTCTCGAAAGTGGGAGGTCAACGCTGGCCATTTTTATGTTAGTGCTGAAGTCCGATTTGTTACTTTAGTAATGGTGAAAGCCCGAAAATGTAATGTCATTCTCTAATATGGGAATCAATGTAGAAGCAAATGGCAATGGTGATTTAAGTGATTTCTATCCATGCTCATTGTTATCCTAATACTATGAGTTACAGTACATTGCACGTATATAAAAGATGCCACTTACCTATTTGCTTTTGATCCGCGTATTTCTGCAGCCACAAAAGTCACTATTTTTCAAGAATGATGGCATCTACACATGGTAGATTGTCTGAATATGCTTTTTTGAACGCTTCTTATGTCATTTTGAAGTTATTCGCGATTACGAATAATAAACATTCGGCTTTTAATAACAGTGGATGCACAATGGCTAGTAGAACTGGATCGTGACGTCACAGCCAGCCGCGTACGTCAGAGGACGTTTTACTCTCCTTGCGGAAAGAGACTTTTAAATATTTTTTTACTGGTAGAAAACAAGGCAACTTACCACAATGTAATATGTTTACATACTATTTCATTGGTGTACATTTCAAAAACAAATATTTTGAAAATTACGCATGTTCCCTATTACAGTTTATTTTTCCACGTAGTTTCCTGCTTTGGAAATGCATTTGTCCCAGCGTATGGGCAGCTTTTTGATTCCCTCATCATGAAAAGAACAAGGTCATGTCACCAGCCAGTTGTGCACGAAGTCTTCCACACACTCGTCATCTTCAAATCATTGCCCTCCTAGAGCTTCTTTAAGCAGTCCGAACAAATAGAAATCGCAAGGCGATAAGTCCTGGCTGTAAGAAGGATGATCAAGTGTAGTCCAGTGCATTTCCTGTAGCTTGGAGACAGTTAGAGCTGCAGTATGGGGCCGCACATTGTCGAGGAGGAGGATGACCTGTCGAATCGGTTGATCTTGTCTTATACGGTGATATGCAACCCTCACCTTGTTCAACAGCTCGCCGTAGTAAGCAGCATGGATTGTGCGTCACTCATGCCCGTCAATCGTCGTCAGTAATGTCTTTAACCGCACTAATGTTTTCGTCTGTAATGCTGGTCCGAGGACACCGATCGTGTTGGTGATTTTCCACACATTCTCCTCCTTCCTTGAACTTTTTATGCCAGGCAAACACATGCATCCTTGACAATGTTTCATCACCAAACTGTGCAGTCAATCTCTGGCATATCTCCACCGCGGTAACTCCTTCACAAGCAAGAAATTTTATAATTATGCGTTGCGCAGTGGAGATGTGCACCTCTTGCTCCGACATCGTGAGTGTTACTGACGAAACTGCGGGAAATAACTAACAGCACGCTCTCCCCACTTCTGACGGTCCCGCCTAAGCATAGCAGAAGCGCGGGCCCAGTCCTAGCAACTGTTGATGTTCAGGAACAAAAATCCTGTTTATATTTGATCGACCTTCGTATTATTTACTTACTGTTTGCCTGAAGAAGTTGTTCCAAATGAATAGATAGTTGCTATAGTAGCCCAAGTGTACCAGGGAATGGGATTTAAACATAAAACTGATAATTACATGTGTTGCATGTAAGCTTTGGGAAAGCATTCTTTCTGATTATAGTAGACACATTTTCAAAATTACTAACTGGTTTGATAGAAGGCAGTTCAGGTTTTGGAAAGGTTATTCCTCTTTTTTGCTTTACGTTGCACCGACACAGTTATGTCCTACGGCGACGATGGGATAGGAAAGGCCTAGGAATTGGAAGGAAGCGGCCGTGGCCTTAAGTAAGGTACAGCCCCGGCATTTGCCTGGCGTGAAAATGGGAAACCATGGAAAACCATCTTCAGGGCTGCCGACAGTGGGGCTCGAACCCACTATCTCCCGATTACTGGATACTGGCCGTACTTAAGCGACTACAGCTATCGAGCTCGGTAAGGTTATTCCAGTGAGACTCAACTTGTTTGACTCCAGCAAGGTATAGTAGATTTTTTTTTTTTTTTAGATTCGGAGGTCAAGTGAACTGTATCACTATTGACCTGTGCAAGACTTTTGGTTGTGTAGAACATATGAGGCTGCTGACAAAAATGAGGGCTACTGGACTAGGCAAAAGTGTGGTGGAATTGGTGGCAAAATTTCTAGAAAATAGACCTCAGAGAATTAGGGTAGGTGAAGTATTATCTGATCCTGTGACAGTTAAGAGGGGGTGTTCTTTCATGGCAGTATTATTGGGCCTTTATATTCTTTTATGTATATATATGATTTGAGTAAAGAACTGGAATCACAGATAAGGCTTTTTGCAGATGCTGTTATACTGTATAGAGTAGTAAATAAATTAGAGGATGGTGAGTGACTGCAAAAAAAAAAAAAAAACCTTGAAAATGTTGTGAGGTGAACAGCAGATGGGATGAAATGTCAGGTTGTTTCACCAAGAGGAAAAGTCCTCTCGGTTTTAATTGCTGTGCTGATGGGGTGAAAGTACCTCACAGAAATCACTATAAGTAGTTGGGCGTTAATATAAGGAAAGATCATCAATGGGATAATCACAGAAAACAAGGTTGTAAATAAAGGTTACAGATCTGTTCATATGGTTATGAGGGTATTTACTGTAGGGTTTGTAGTAAGGATATGAAGGAGAGGGCCTGTTAGTCTCTGGTAAGACCCCACTTAGAGTATGGTTCCAGTGGATGGGACCCACGTCAGGATTTCTTGATACAAGAACCGAAAAAGATCCAAAGGAGAGTAGCCCAATTTGTTCTGGGTTATTTCCAACAAACAAACAAAAAAAACCCTGCAAAATTTGGTCTGGGAAGACTTACGAGTAAGGAGACGAGCTGATCGACTATGCAGGATGTTTTAAACTCTCAGTGGAAAATGTCATGTAATGACATTGGTAGACAAATAAGCTTGAGTAGAGCTTTTAAAGGTAGGCTAGATTCATAATGAGAAGATAAAGTTGGAATTCAAGAGGGCAATTTGCAACAACATTCATTTATAGGAAGAGGAATTAGGGATTGGAATACTTTATCAAGGGAAATGTTCAATAAATTTCAAAGTTCTTCGAAATTGTTTAAGAAAACGCTAGGTAAATTATTGATAGGGAATCTGCCACTGGATGACAGTCCTAAATGCAGATAACTGGAGATAGATTGATTGATTGAATCTTTTTGGCTCTTCTTTCAATCGGTCAATCACTACTGATCTGCATTTAGGGCAGTCATCCAGGTGGTAGATTCCCTATCTGTTGTTTCCCTAGCCTTTTGTTAAATGATTGCAAAGAAATTGGAAATTTATTGAACATCCCCCTTAGTAAGTTATTCCAGTCCCTAACTCCCCTTCGTATAAATGAATATTTGTCCCAATTTCTCCTCTTGAATTCCAACTTTATCTTCATATTGTGATCTTTCGTACTTTTCAAGACACCACTCAAGCTTATTCGTCTACTGATGTCATTCCACACCATCTCTCCACTGACAACTCGGAACATACCACTTAATACCAATATAAATGGTCCGTTATTGGACATTGTAGTCGAACAGCTCGTCTTCTTTTTCCCAACCCTTCCCAGTCCAAACTTTGAAACATTTTTGTAACGCTACTCTTTTGTCGGAAATCACCCAGAACAAATCGAGCTGCTTTTCTTTGGATATTTTCCAGTTCTTGAATCAAGTAATCCTGGTGAGGGTCCCATACACTGGAACCATACTCTAGTTGGGGTCCTACCAGAGACTTATATGCCCTCTCTTTTACATCCTTACTACAACCCCTAAATACCATCATATCCATGTGCAGAGATAGGTACTCTTTATTTACAATCATATTTATGTGATTACCCCAATGAAGATCTATCCTTATATTAACACCTAGGTAGTACTTACAATGATCCCCAAAGGGAACATTCACCCCATCAATGCAGTAATATTAAAACTGAGAGGACTTTTCCTATTTGTGAAACTGGCAACCTGACTTTTAACCCCATTTATCATCATACCATTGCCTACTATCCCTATCACAACATTATAGAGGTTCTTATCATTTGTAATTTCATAGTTTAGGCTGTCTCTTTTCATTCATCTATTCAGTAAGCCCAAACTATCCCTTTCCATTTTTTTTTTTTTTTTCCTTAAATTTTTAAGCTGCTACTGTTGTGTGTATAGAATATCAACACCAATAGTGAAGTATTTCCTCCTTGGTATTTGGGTGATTCTGTAATGTCAAAGCATGGGCCTGGGAAGCCAAAGTATATTGAAACCTTTTCAGCATCATGTTTTTAGTCATCTTATACACACTAACAAGAATTTGTTATTCTTATGTGTTTTGAAAACATTCTTAGTTGTTGTGGTGTAAAAGCTGTACTCCGTGTATAATGCCTCTGTCTGTCTATCCCTAGGTGAACAAAATTGTGGAGGATGCTGTACAGAAGGGAGCCAAGGTACTTCTTGGAGGTAAACAGGCCGTTAATGTAGGGGAAAGATTCTATGAACCAACCTTATTGACCAACGTTAATGATAGCATGACATGCTACAAAGAAGAGATTTTTGGGCCTGTTGCCGTATGTATTAAGTAAGTTGAATTCTGCATATCAGCATATATTACAGAAATCTTTGGCATTTAAGTGAAAAATCCTGGTATGGATAGCCCTTGTTAAGGATTATTAGTCAGTATAGCCTATCAAAGAAAGACAAAGATATAAATTTTAAGAATTATAAGGAATGATTTTAAAAATTCATATAGTTATTACATTAAATGCCGGCCCCACGTGCCTGCCTCTTACCCGGAGGCCCCGGGTTCGATTCCTGGCCAGGTCAGGGATTTTTACCTGGACCTGAGGGCTGGTTCGAGGTCCACTCAGCTACGTGATTAGAATTGAGGAGCTATCTGATGGTGAGATAGCAGCCCCGGTCTAGAAAGCCAAGAATAATAGCCGAGAGGATTCGTCGTGCTGACCACACGACACCTCGTAATCTGCAGGCCTTCGGGATGAGCAGTGGTCGCTTGGTAGGCCAAGGCCCTTCAAGGGTTGTAGTGCCATACGGTTTTATTACATTAAATATTTTTTTTAAATTCTTCTGAAGGTGAAAATATTATGTACAGTGAAACCTCGATCCTCCGTTTTTGGAGGGAACTCTGAAAAAAAAGTATGATACGGGAAAACGGAAAATCCGGGAACGAATTAAAACCGTCAACAGTTTGACTGTACTTCAGAGTAATTAAATATATATCATTTTATTTGTACAAAAACGCCTGCATTAAATACATCAGTTAAAAAACTTTATATTTTAAATTCAGTTTTACCAAGAAACTTCGTCACTTTCCCGTGAAAACGTCTGTGAGGCCAGCAACTTTCATCAGTCAAGCTCATCGAAAAATATTCTACTAAATAAGTTATCAGAATTATATTGATATCTAAGAAATTTAAAACCACATCTGAGACTCCAGTTTCACTATTGCTGCAAGGAGAGTATATCGGAGTAATTATGCCGATTATTATTATTATTATTATTATTATTATTATTATTATTATTATTATTATTATTATTATTATTATTATTATTATTATTATTGTTATTATTATTATTATTATTGTTATTATTATTGGTGTTGCTGTTTTATTAAAATTGTTTTGTAAAATATGCAGGGGTTCTTAACAAGCATTTAATTGTTTGCCTATTATACCAGTAATTATCTTTTGTCATTTTCTGCTTACATCAACACTTTTGGGACTGTACTTGCAGATATGTTGTTGTTATTATTATTATTATTATTATTATTATTATTATTATTATTATTATTATTATTATTATTGTTGTTGTTGTTGTTGTTGTTGTTGTTGTTGTTGTTGTAATTGTTTTTCTTTTTTATGTCGTGTGGTAATTGGCCTACATATATGGTTTTGCAGTTTGTTAATTCACATTTGAGTTTATTCAAATTACGCTACCATTGTATGTTATTATTATTATCATCATCATCATCATCATTATCATAATGTAAATTGTTTTTGAAAACTATTTAGACATTGTCTAATGAGCTTTTAATGGGTGGCTAGTTTACTTTTAATTTTCCTTTATGTAATTGTTGCTTACGTGAACACCTTTTGTGGAATTATACTCATAGTTTTATTTGTGTTATTGTTGTTGTGAATTTGGGATTAAATTTGCAACAGATAGGAATATCCTAACCTGCATTCCAGACCTTTAAGTCAGAGTAAGCTCCCATGGGATTCATTAAGAGCTAACGCGTAAAGTTAGTTTCTTTAGTCTGCCAAAACTAATCTTGAGTGATAAATTTCTAAACTACCTTAAAAAGGAAACACATGATAACAGTATTATACTTGAAAAAGAAACAACTTAATTAAAATAGAAAGACAGATTCTATTAAAGCACACTTAAATATACAGTATAGAAAAGTATAAACATTTATGTTTATTTCTGTTTAAATACTTATGAACTTGAATTGTGGAACTTATCTTAATGAAGCCCTGTTTTCACCACTCTAGCGTAGTATGCGAGGTGTTGGGGAGAAAAGTTGCTGTTTCCTGGCGTTTTTCTCTAATTTTTACCAACACTTCTATGGGTGTGTTGGTGTACATGTTGGTTATGCCAAAAGATATCATACCAGGCAAGTTGGCCATGCGATTAAGGGCGCGCAGCTGTGAGCTTGCACCCGGGAGATAGTGGGTTCGAACCCCACTGTCGGCAGCCCTGAAAATGGTTTTCCGTGGTTTCCCATTTTCACACCAGGCAAATGCTGGGGCTGTACCTTAATTAAGGCCATGGCTGCTTCCTTCCCACTCCTAGACCCTTCCTATCCCATTGTTGCCATAAGACCTATCTGTGTCGGTGCAACGTAAAGGAACTAGCAAAAAAAATCATTGTACATATTTGTCTTTTCTCATTTTGACCGTTGTGTTGCCAGTATCTGCTTTTGTGACTATTAGATTATCACATTTTATTTTCCTTTCACTTCTACTGATTGTGATGTCCAGAAAGTTTATCTTCCCATTTGTTTCTGGTTGCGTTGTGAACTTGATTGCATTGTGTAAGAGTTTAGTGTGTCTAGTAAATATTCTGCATTTGTTTCATCATCACACACGCATATTAAGTCATCCACGTATCTGCTCCAATGCATTACTCCTTGGCGCGTTGGTCGGTTCATAAGCAACATTTTGTTTTTATCCCTGTACTCTTTATTTCTTATTTTCCACAAACAGAATAGAATGGTAGAACTGGATGAATTTCATTAAAAATGCATGAGGTTCCGTGGTTTCCCGTTTTCACACGAGACAAATGCTGGGGCTGTACCTTAACATCTCTCCAATGATCAGTCGGTATGGGGCCCTTTAAGCATCTAAGGTCACCATTTTCCTATAGTAGTCTGACATTGTCCTATGAGCAAAGTGCACACAGTAAGAGCTACTGGTTCAAACTGATGCTAAAGACTAAAGACCACACACGCGTTTCAACTTGCTCGCCAACGTACCTGTACATGCACAGAGGTTGGAAATTTATCAAATATCACCCTTGGTAAATTATTCTAATCTCTAACTGCTCTTCCTATAAATGAATATATATGCATCGCCATAAGACCCATCAATGTTGGTGTGATGTGAAGCAACTTGTAAAAATATATATAAAAGAATATTTGACATAATCTGTCCTCTTGAATTCCAGCTTTAACATATTTTGATCTTTTCTACTTCAGTGTTATTTGTCTACCAATGTCATTCCACACCATCTCCCCAGTGATAGCTTGGAACATACTGCTTTGTCAAGCTTGTCTAATTATTTCTACTCTTTTACTCCTTACAGGTGCAAAAAATTCCTACAAATATTTTTGTCTCCATTTTCCTATAGTAGAATGGGCCCCTTTAGGTGTCCTAATCTTACAGATCAGCTTTGCTACTAGTACAAGGAAACCTGTATACATATCCTGTTTAGCTTTTTTTTTTTTATAAAACTATTGAAAGCACCTTAGTATAACTCTATAGTCATCTTCTGAGAGCCTTTAGAGACACCTGTGTCAGCAGCTAAAAACAAACAAAAATTAACAAAATATTACCATATCTTCCCCTGTAACAGTATTTCAGTTACATGGCTCCATGGCTAAATGGTTAGTGTGCTGGCCTTTGGTCACAGGGGTCCCGGGTTCGATTCCGGCAGGGTCGGGAATTTTAACCTTAATTGGTTAATTTCGCTGGGGCTGGGTGTATGTGTCGTCTTCATCATCATTTCATCCTCATCACGACGCGCAGGTCGCCTACGGGAGTCAAGTCAAAAGACCTGCATCTGGCGAGCCGAACTTGTCCTCGGACACTCCCGGCACTAGAAGCCATACGCCATTTCATTTCAGTTACAGAATGTTGACAGTGCCTCACGTGGTCTTCATAGACTAATAAAAAAAAGCATTAAAATAACCTGCATTCCTGACCACTGATGTATTCTCCAACAAGTTCCCCTAATGGTTAATGTATCCTTTATGCTTGCTATTTTGATTATTATTTTCTGGGTTAATTAGTCCTTCCTTTTCTGTAAACCACACTCAGGTGAAAGCTTGTTAATCAATGTCATTTTATAAAGAAGACATCTATACAGTGGAGGCAACAAATCTGAAATATAATAAGTAGTTGCAAAAGTAGGAGTCATGAATATTAATTCTCCTTTGCCACGAACATACTATGCTGGCGTAGCAGGGGGAGAGGTGATACTCTCACGTGGCACGTCCCAGGTGGCGGATAGGGAGGTCCTAACCGGTTTGTCAGCGGACTTTAGGAAAATAAAATACCTCTCACGGATCAAACACACAACCCCCTGTGGGTGGGGGACGCAGACAAAGAATACACCCACAGTATCCCCTGCCTGTCGTAAGAGGCGACTAGAGGGGCGACCAAGGGATGATTATATTAGAACCATGAAACTCCTTGTGATTAGTACCACCACGCAGGGACTACCATGGGTCGCTTTTCCTTGCGCGTAGTACCACTATGTTAGGTGCCAAATAGGTTTATGATTAGTAGCAAACGAGAGCGCGACGGCTTTTACAGTACCTGTGATTAGTAGCACTATATGAGCGACACCGTGGGATGACGGAATCCATGGTTCTGCCTTGCTTATGATTAGTACCCACTATATCAGGAACACCATGGGATAGTACGAGTCCCTGTGGTTAGTACACTTAGGTGATGAACACCATAGGTTTGCATTGCCTGTCAATGGTGCTGCAATGTGCAAAACACAGTAGATCTGTAATACATGTGCGAATTTCATTACCTGTGAGTAGTACCATAATGTGTGGATTACCAAGAGTCTACGCTACTCTTGATTAGTACCGCAACATGACAAATACCATGGTTCTACTTTTCTAGCGATAAGTACCATTATGAGGGGCCAATGACTTGGATTTTGGATTCTTTTCGACTACAAGCATCATCGATTCAGTATCGTGCTATAGAAGCAGTCCCTTAGTCAGTAATACTATTGTTTTTCTTTGTCCTCATGTTTTGCATTGTGGTCAGTGGAGGATTTTGGGTTTTTTATTTGTCATTTCATTTCGTCTCATTTCGTACCATTAGGGGCCAATGACCTAGATGTTAGGCCTCTTTTCAATCAATTCTCCTTTGAAGTGGCTTTATTCCAGAAAAAAGACCTTTTAGAAATAATCCCCTAAAATAAAGTCTGAATCACACACAGTAAAAGTTTGGAATAGTGTCCTTTCCTTGCAGAAAATTTATCTAAGTGAGTAAAATACAGTGTTGATAACTGATTTGGCAACATTATCAGCATGAAAAGGCTTTTAGACATGACTGAATCAAGTAATTTGCATACTATGTTTCATTTTACAGTGAACAATTCACACTAATTCACACCTGGTCACTTTCTCTACTATACTGTTATGGATATAACACTGTTTTATTGAACTCATTGAACTGAGGATGACCCAAACATACACAACATTATACTTGACAGTGAATGTCAACACTTCACTAATTACTGGTTACTTACTAAAGTCTCTTGTCTTTGCAAGTTGGTCTTTGGCTGGCAGTCTTAACCTGTAATGGGCAATCCTTTGTGATCTTGACTGGCAGTTCTCGCATTTCACTTTGCATGCACTGGTCACTTCACACAGCAGCTTCATGCTGTTGGGTTCGAACACATAGCTGTTGGCTATCACAACACATGACAACTTCACACACTGAACTGTCAGCTCACAACTTGTAACTTGACTACTTGACACACAACACTTAACAACAGCAACAACACAACACTCTGTTCGAGGCGAGCCAGCTTTTATACATACCTGGTGATGAAGTTCTAATATTGTCAGGGTGTGGCCAGAATACAAGTGTTCTAGTTTTGCCTTCCACGAAATTCATGGAGACACCAGACGAAAGGTAAAATAGAAGCAGAGGCTGTTATATGCCTGCAGGCCAACCAGAGCTCTTCACACTGACTAACTCATCACTTTCAGGAACTACCAAAGGGGGGCCTCAAGATAGCTCAGTCATCAATGATCTGCAGTTAGGGCTGTTGCCCAGGTGACGGCTGCATTACCACATAACAATACAGTATACATAAGGTTACATGAATTGTGACATCACCATATCAGGGTAAAATTATATAACTTCTTGATTTACAGGCTGAATTGAATCACATGATATTATACTCTATGTCTACAATACTGACCTGTCATGATTTTTATCGTATTGTGTGTTTCTGTTCGATGTCCCTATCTTTCTACATATGACTTTGACTTTGTTCTTGTCTGTGCCTTTCCATTACCTATGATCAAATGCTTTGTTTCTTGTTTTAGATTCAAATCTGAAGAGGAGGCAGTATCCATAGCAAATGACACAAAGCGTGGTTTAGCTGGCTACTTTTACAGCAACGATATTACTCAGATTTTTCGTGTAGCAAAGAAGCTTTCAGTTGGAATGGTAGGCATCAATGAAGGGATGATTTCATCAGCTGAAGCTGCATTTGGAGGTGTTAAAGAATCAGGAATTGGTCGAGAGGGTTCTCATCATGGAATTGATGAATATGTGTATATAAAATATTTATGTTTTGGTAATCTTTGAATGTTATCTGTTATATGAGATTTTCATTACTCATATCACAGCATAATACTGCATTCCAGTCACAGCTCTGTCAGCTGAATATTTTAAATAGACCAGGTGTTAATACACGTTGCATATGTTATATATTGCCGTTTATTCAGATACAACTTATACACCTATTTTTGTTGCCTATTTTAATGTTACAGATAGCGAGTTCTAACTGAAACTGAAAATGTATTTATAAAATATGTGATATCCAAGTCTTCCATTTCCATTTTATGGAAAAATGTATTAATGTCTTCCATTTGTAGCTGTGAAACAAGAGTTCAAGATATTCTAAATAGCATAATAATGCACCAAACATGCATACTAACTAGTATGCAAAAGCTTTTTTTTAGAAGCTCACATATATAGACCTACAGTACATTACCTGTGACAATAATATTAGTTTGCTAACTGTGACCATCTTTATGAAATATTATGTACTGGCTAATATTCAATCATTCATTAACTTCATGTATATTTATTTTAATTTAGCTTCAAGAGATCATTTATATTTTACTTCCATCATGATGGCATGTAGTTTAGTTAGTTTAGAAACCGCCATATTTGGTCAGTTGGCCATTTAAGAAATTCACATGTGTGAATTTGATTTTACCAAAGATTGTGTTTTTTGAAAGTGCCATGTAACTAAGTAAGTTAAGATGTTGTCTTAATGTTTCATTCATTTTCTATGAATTTGATTTACCAAAGAATTTTTGTAGAGATATAACAGTGTTATTTTCATAAGAGTCATATTTGCTATTCAGGGCTTTAATATTTAGACCAGGGATTCTTAAACTGTTTTGGTTTGCAGCACACTTTTTGCCTGGGTAAATATTGCAGCATATCTGGCCTGCTTTAAAAGGATTTCTAACGCTAGGGAGCAATCCTAATTGATCACAAACCCTAGTGTAAAGTGTATAAATCACTGGAATGTTCGAGAAAGTGTCAATCACTCATACCTGTGTATACTATTTAATTTTCCAACTACATACCTATGAAAATAGCTGGCCCTGCGGTTTAGGGGTAGTGTGCCTGCCTCTTACCCGGAGGTCGCGGGTTCGATTCCTGGCCAGGTCAGGGATTTTTACCTGGATCTGAGGGCTGGTTCGAGGTCCACTCAGCTTACGTGATTACAGTTGAGGAGCTATCTCATGGCGAGATAGCGGCTCCGGTCTAGAGAGCCAAGAATAAGGGCCCTGAGAATTTGTCGTGCTGACCACACAACACCTCGTAATCTGCAGGCCTTCAGGCTGAGCAGCGGTCGCTTGGTAGGCCATTTCTTTTTTTGTAGATAGAAAAGTACAGGTGTGTTCACCTGCGATTTTTCCCTGTGTTGAACAGCTGTGCAAAAGCAAACCATCCCATATTTCCACTAGGTAACAACATGAATGTAATTATTGACAGAATATTTTCAATTTCTTTTACATCTTTGTAGTTCTCTAAGGTCAATAAATATCATTACTAAAATATCTAATACACATGCCTGTTTTTGTATTTTCCTATTTTCCCAACATATTATTTGTATGGTGGCACAGCCTAGCAGTTTCAAGGTGCGTCCTTTGAGAACCATTGATTTAGACGAATAATTCCGGGAATAACTTTCTGTAGTGATTTTGATCTGGGTTTGCGATAAGTACATTCACCCGATGAAAAAGGTAATCAAGACATTCCTCTGAATCGGATCCCAAAAACAAATGTAAGTATTTTTCTTGAAGGAAGAAATCATGTTTACAGAAACGCTTCTGCATTGTACTAGTTACCTTCCTTTGAATATCCTAATTAATAGTTAATGTTCATCGGTATGGAAAATTGTAATACCAATATAAATGGTCCGTTATTGGACATTATAAATGTTCCAGCTAACTCATTCCTGGTTGCCAGCGTTTCGCCCCCGTGTGCTAGGCTGGGCTCATCAGTTGGTACCTAGCACACCTACCAAGACACATGGCTAGTGCATACCGTGGAGGCCACTGCGTAGGCTAATTGTAGCCACCGGCAGTGCCAATGCACTATGACAGACTTTGTCTCATTACCAAAGATTGATGCCTGCTTGGCCATCAGATGATATAGATGTTGATTCCCATAGGGAACCTGAAACATTTGTTCTGAATGAGTAAATTTATAATACCAATATAAATGGTCCGTTATTGGACATTATAAATGTTCCAGCTAACTCATTCCTGGCTGCCAGCGTTTCTCCCCCGTGTGCTAGGCTGGGCTCATCAGTGGTACCTAGCACACCTACCAAGACGCATGGCTAGTGCATACCGTGGAGGCCACTGCGTAGGCTAATTGTAGCCACCGGCAGTGCCAATGCACTATGACAGACAGCCTAGCACACGGGGGCGAAACGCTGGCAACCAGGAATGAGTTAGCTGGAACATTTATAATGTCCAATAACGGACCATTTATATTGGTATTATAAATTTACTCATTCAGAAAAAATGTTTCAGGTTCCCTATGGGAATCAACATCTATATCATCTGATGGCCAAGCAGGCATCAATCTTTGGTAATGAGACAAAGTCTGTCATAGTGCATTGGCACTGCCGGTGGCTACAATTAGCCTACGCAGTGGCCTCTACGGTATGCACTAGCCATGCATCTTGGTAGGTGTGCTAGGTACCAACTGATGAGCCCAGCCTAGCACACGGGGGCGAAACGCTGGCAACCAGGAATGAGTTAGCTGGAACATTTATAATGTCCAAGAACGGACCATTTATATTGGTATTATAAATTTACTCATTCAGAACAAATGTTACAGGTTCCCTATGGGAATCAACATCTATATCATATGGAAAATTGTTGATAGGAGTACATAGACGTTCCCGTTATTGGATGCAAATATGTTTATATGTGAAAAGATTATCTAATGTCTTTCCATAATGCTGTATTATTTGTTTCCCAAGAAGTAACAGAATTGCATTCCTACCTGGCTATTTGTGATATTGTTTGGAAGAGAGGTCTGAAAATGCAATAAATCATAATTCGCTTTGTGAAGTTTTGGATGAGGTAACATTATGAAGACCCTTTACCCACAAATGCAAGGCTTCATTTATTATTAAATATCCAAAGCAGATCCATTTATTGACATTTTTTGATGGAAATTCTTTGTACAATTCTTGTTAAATGATCATTTACCATGTGGCAAACATTCCAAATTCAGTACGATAAGTATTTCGCATGAAAACCATTCCAATTTGATATGTAAAAGAAGAGAGGAGGCGTTTGGGGCTTTGTACAATAATAATAATAATAATAATAATAATAATAATAATAATAATAATAATAATAATAATAATAATAATAATCAGTCCCTTAAATGTAGGGTAGATTTTCATGTTTTAGTCACCCCATTAGTGGAAGACAAAATAAATGGCTAGTATTGCAGCATAATTTATGGTGTTACAAATTAGTTTGATGCATTCATGCTTGACAAGCGTGGGCCATTGTTCTTGCCTGTGAATCTTTGGTAGTGACAGCAAGGAATGACACTTTGTCGCAATAGGGAGCTCATATGTTGGAGCAAAAATATTTTAAATAGGGCGTGGTGATACATTTTTGGTATATGAAATTAAAATTAATTTTTAAGAAACTCCAGTAGATCATAATAACATCAACATTTTATTTCACTTTCTACCACTTATATGCAATATGCACATAATTCCATCTACTGCTAAGTGCTTTCCTTGCTGATTTTCAAATTTCGAAACCCAAGATATTCGATATTACCTTGAAGGAAGGAAGCATATTTACGGAAATGCTTATGCATTATACTGGTTACCTTCTTTCAAATATGCTAATAAACTAGTGATGTTTTAAAACTTGTGCCACCGGGCGAGTTTGCCATGCGCGTAGAGGCGCGCGGCTGTGAGCTTGCATCCGGGAGATAGTAGGTTCGAATCCCACTATCGGCAGCCCTGAAGATGGTTTTCCGTGGTTTCCCTTTTTTGCTTTACGTCGCACCGACACAGATAGGTCTTCGACGTAAAGCCCCTAGCAAAAAAAAAAAACTTGTGCCATTTATATTCACGACTTCTAGGTACTGGCAAAATATCAAATGGAAGTGTTAACGTTTGACTGTCTTAACAAAGATTGTATATTTTGCATTACTATAATTTCAGAGGGCTCATTTTCAATGTTAACTTTAAATGAAAGAATGTTGGTCAAGATATCAAGACAATATGTTGAGAAATTACTTCCTCATATTTCTTGGTAATATTTTTAAATATGCTCCCAGTCAATGCACGTGGGATTTTGGAAATCAAGTCTTGTCCCAGTGGTTCCTATTCCACTTATAACTGAATGTCCTGTCTTTATTACCACAAAATCAACAATTGCATAAATCTACAAGCTTTTTTTTTAATTGCTGTTCTTTCTCACAAAGCGGCCAGAATATCAGTCAAAAGCTTGTATTCTATGTCAAATTTCAAAAGAACGTGGGAGAAAGTAGGACTGAGACAAGTTTAATAATTCACTCCACTTTCTACTAATATGCAATGTACAGTGTTATCTTCCCAATGGCATCATTTTTAAGACGCATCTCAGTTATCATTTATACTAACATTATTATACAATACCCATGATTGTATTTTATTTTGATATATTTTTTGTTACGGGTTTATGGAACAGTATGTGAATGTAATATCCTAAATATGTTAGAATAGGGAATGTTGTAGGAGATTATTCATGGAGAAAAACGAAAGAATATGCACCCTATTACATGTGATCTATAATATGCTATTCTCTCAGTCAGTATGTGGATTGTTTGCGCAGGGCAGTCTTCTTTTCTTGATATTTTTCCCAAACTTATTGGGATTGGCACTTGCTGTAGATTTGACCTATATTTACAGCCAGATGCCCTTCCTGATGCTAACCCTATGTGGAGGGATATACCGTACTATTGCATGTTTCTGTGATGGTTGTTAGTGTGGTGTGTGCCCAGCAGTCATCATTATTTTAAATATGCTTCTTCCTCCAATAATTATCTGTTGTATCCTACTTATACAATATTTAAGTAGGGTGATGAGAAGGTATATGATAATCATCAAGGAATCACACTTATATGAGAAGCAGTAAAAATATTTGAAAGGAGAATGAAAAGAATGGTGGAAGGACATTTAGAAGAATTGCAGTTTGGCTTTAGCCCTTTCATTCATGATTTATTTCTGCTGATCGGAAAAAGCTGTTCTTTTCACAACAGTTAGGTAATGAGGAAAGAACACTATATGGCAATTTTCATTAATTTATTTTACATGGTTTTGGAAATACAGCATGGCCTCATTTGAGGACATAAGTACTCAACGGTTGTATCAGATGCAAATTCTAGAAGCAGAATGAAAGATCGTACTTATCCGTTCCAAAACACATAATATTAAAGAGTTTAGTTCTACATTAAGCATGACCTATTCATTTCACTGTATGAGAAGTTGTCAAACAGATCTAAGTCATCAGCTTCAAATACCTGATGTTGCCAGGAATCAAATCTGGGGTCTCGTACTTTGGCAGCCAACATTCTGATGATGAACATTTTTTTCCATGAACAGGATTGAACTAGCTAACCACGCTGTCAGACCATAGAGACTTGACGCCTTAATGATTTTGGCCACGAGGTGGACTTGATGGTGGAAGTCAAATTATTAAGGATATTGACTGAAAATAACAAATGAAATTACTGTAAATTTGTACAGATGAGACACTTTTTTTTTTTAAATTCCTGTTCTTTCTCACAAAGGGGCCAGAATATCAGTCAAAAGCTTATATTCTAAGTAGTGTGTATTTGTAATTGAGATTTTGGATTAGGAAGGAAGCAGTGCAGCATGTTTTAGTACCACTGTGACATTCACTAGAATTGAAATAGTATGACAGACAGTTTCAGTCCACTTCTCTTCTCAATTATGTTACCTGAGACAGAGCTTACCCTGTTCTAGACCTTCAAACCAATGTTAACTGTATGATAGTGTCACATATCTCACCCAAGCCATGCAGGTTAGGAACTACAGTGCTATCCATTGGACTAAGATGAGGGACTGCAGATACACTTCTTTACAAAGCCCTCTTTATATGGGAAGTGCCACGGCTAAGTGTTACGCTATGTCTGTTGTCTTGATTTACTGTTAAAAAAATGTCATTTTGTATGATTCATTTTCATATCTCGGTATGAATGTTCAAACACTTTGGAAATAAATTCTAATCTTGAAATACAGCACTCTTTTTAAATGTTAAATTTGCGTCCATTTGCAAAATGTTAAAGTGAACTGTTCATCTGTTTGATTGCACATACTTGCTTGACATCAATACTTGGAAAGTAAACAATTTCCACTCCTTTTTTCCAGAAGGTAGTCATATTCAATGTATTCAATGTATGAATTACATTTTGAAATAGTACAAACTAAATATATTCACAACAGATCTCCAGAATATGATATTAACCATAGAACTTGCAATGTTAAATCTTGTGGTGGCAGCCATATTAGGCAGCAGTTACATGTCTGAATAAAATACAAAATATCCACGATGTGTGTTTTATATATCTATATAAAGCTAATATTTTGAGGATTGTCATGTTGACACAAAATTGTGTAAATGTTATGACTAGAAAAATGTACAGTCTGTTCAAAAAGTGTAATTCCTAAATTTAAAACTGTTACCGTGTTTTTGTGGTAGTTATGCGTGAAAGAAGGTGCGGGGTGGTGAACGGGTCTCAAGCTACTAAAGTAAAATTAATTAAAATTTAACCAGGTTATATTTTCTTTTCAAAAACAAAGAAATAACAAGCATGGCAGGTACAAAGTAGCAAGTCAAAGGGTAGTTACAATATTTACAGGATTTGGGCTTCGAGCCCTGAAAACACAATGCTTGGGCAATCAGCGCAGTTTTACCTCCAAACACAAGTTTCAACAGAGGGGCAGAAAACCCCATTCATGCCTAGGAGCCCTAGCTCCAAATTACACTGAAAAGCCTCCACGAGGCATACAACACTCAATTTTCAAAAGAGCCACTCGCTCTCAAATTTAAGCCTCTCCCAGGCCACACCAAACTCCACCTTCAAGTTGTCCTCAACGGACATAAACACAGGGGTAAAATACCCAATCTACTGAGGTCTATTAAATGCAAAGGAGGTTAATTAAATGACCTCTAAAATAACAATTTGAGAGGAGGCGAACTTGCACTCCTAATACACTTTGATTAAGACCTACTTGGCACTAGGCCGTTAATACAAGGGCTAATCCCATACTAAAGAGGTGACTTAAGAAGAGAACAATTTGTTTTACGTTAACGAAGAATAGGTTGAGAAAAATAAGTTCACCTCAAAACAATATGAGTAGGAGCTCGAGAGGGTTAGCACTCTCTATCCCAGTATGTAGCTTTAAAAGAGAATATATGAAAAGAGTAGTTACATTTAGGAAAAGGTTACATGGTGGAACGCTTCGAACCCGCCCCGAGAGTTAAACTGCTGAGCTAGCAAAGAAAGAAGTTATTAATCGGCCATTACCTTGTTGTTGACCGCTGCCGAGGAAAGAGGCGCTTCCCGCCTCCTGCTATGTACCTTATACACTGAAAGATGAAACAGAAGTGGCCCGGAGACCCTAAAATCAGCAGTTTATATACTCTCGCGGAAGTTTCTAGGCGTTAGGGGAATGAGAACACCCTCCCACGAGGATTTTATTGGTTCATCCATAAACCCCCTACACAATACTAAGAAGAAACACATAATTGGTGGAAAATTAATTTAAGAAATTCGGGATAGGCTAGATTTAAAACAAGGGGAAAGAAGGGGTTAATATTGCCAACTTAACCAATGACTGAAAGAAATTTAGCAAAGAACGAACATTTGAAATAAAAATTTCTCCAACAAAATAGTTCTTTGACTCCGCACTAGGGTGCACTATTGTTGATCTTCAGTAGTGTCCTCTAGAAGAGAAAGTTCACACTTCTTACTTCAAGCAAAACAAAAACACATCAAAAATGACACAGTTCAAAAACTCAAAATTTTCCACGTGGTGACATCTTCTGAGAAGGTAGCGAATTAATAGCGTATATAAAGTTCAGACTTCCTCCAGCAGAGGAGTTTCAACTGGCGCAAATTTTAAATTAGCGGCGTGGAGGTGTACCGCCCGGTACAAAAACAATAATAAAATTAAAATAGTAATAAAACTTTTGATCATACGTACACAAAACTGAAACATGTCACAAATAGAGACATACGCATTGTCAATAATGTACCTGCAATACACTACAAAAGTTTCATCACTCTGAGAAGTATATTCTTCAAAACATTAGGGAAAATGTATTGGCATTTCCTGCTTATGAAGGGTGATCTTAGACCACATTGTTACAGTTGGTTGCGGTGTGGGAGGCTCATAATCACCTTCACATTCCGATATTTGATGTGAAGAAATAGCTAATACACGTTCGAATCTGATTTAGAATCTGTTGGTTTATTCTCGTTATCTTCAAAGTCAGATCCATCAATTTCATCTTCTAACAAATTTTGCCATACTTCATCACTAATTTGGGTCGATGACCTTAGATGTTAGGCCCCTCTGAACAACAACCATTGTCATCACTAATTTTCCATAATGAAGATGCCGTATTTAGACACACACTGTACTAAAAGTGTATATAATCAATCAAATAACTAGATATATACAGAAGTAAATAACTCGCATCGAACAGAAAGCTACAAAATTAAATTAAATAGAATAGCAAAGTAAAGCCCGTGAAGGTTTCTTTACAAACACTACAACAATAGTGCTCAAACAAATGGTCGGAAAACTGCACTCATTTATTTTCGTGAAATTGCGTCCAAAGTGGTTGTAAATATGAATGAAACTGAACTCACGGCTGTTGTGGACATCGTGAATGAAAAATAAAGTAGACCGGCATGACATCTGTTGAAGAATTGAGGGAATTATGTAATGAAATACGAACATGTCGAACATTTGACCGTGCCACTACAGCAGGGATCAAACTGTTGAATATTCAACAGTTGCCATTTCTAGGGTTAAAGCTTTGCCTAGCTAATGATATTTTGTTTGCTTAAAAATTAATTTAGTCTTTTTTAGTAACAACTTGTCATTGCTAATTGTAAACTGCCTTCAATAGAAGCCAAACATCACAATATTAATTTGAAGTCTGCTACTTATTTAAAAAATATAATTGTCAAGTACATACATCTGTTGCGAATATTAATATTCTGAATTTTTGTAAGCTTAGTAAAAGTGCACTTTCCCAGAATATATAACTTTGTGTACATATTATGTAAGAAATATGACCCAGTTTTAAGTTTTACTTAATATTAATTTTGCTGAAATTTGTGTTGCTAGTGTGTCAACTTTGGTTTGTACAGATCATCTTACAAGGCAGTTATTTGCAAAAATGTTTGGACATTGGTAATAACATCAGAGTTAATGTTTGTTGGGTTATTTGCAGAAAACATGTTAAAGAATGTGTGTTATTTATGATGTTACTCCCCAAGAATTTCTCTGTAGCACATTCCATCATGGCAGTTTTTATTTATTATTATTATTATTTTGTTGTGGAATTTACATTGACTCTTTACATCCCCAGCCAACACTTCTGCTGTACCGGATGAGTTGGCCGTGCGGTTAGGGTCGTGCAGCTGTGCGCTTGCATCTGGGAGATAGTGAGTTTGAACCCTACTGTCAACAGCCCTGAAGAAGGCTTTCTGTGGTTTCCCATTTTCACACCAGGGGCAGTACCTTAATTAAGGCCACGACCACTTTCCACTCCTAGCCCCTTCCTATTCCATCACCCCCTGTGGGTGGGGGACGCAGACGAAGAATACACCCACAGTATCCCCGGCCTGTCATATTAGGCAACTAAAAGAGGCAACCAAGGATGATTGTATTAGAACCATGAAACTACTTGTGATTAGTACCATCACGCAGGGAACACCATGGGTCTCCTTTACTTGCAAGCAGTACCACTATGTCAGGTACATAACAGGTTTGTGATTAGTAGCAACAGAAGGGAAGTCTGTATGGGTTTTCCAGTACCCGTGATTAGTACCATTGTCATGGCAAGGGTCTGGGCGTTGCCTGTGATTAGTATCACTATATCAGCGACACCGTGGGTGTGCATTGCCTGTGATTAGTACCCACTATGTGAGGAACACCACGGGAATACCGGCGCCTACGATTAGTACACCTAGGTGAGGAACACCATGGGTTTGCTTTGCCTATGAGTGGCGCCATTATGTGAGAAACACCATAGGTTTCCGTTACCTGTGCGAAGTACAATACTTGTGAGTAGTACTATAATGTGTGGAACACACTGAGTCTACGTTACTTTTGATTAGTATCACAGTATGACAAATACCATGGTTCTGCTTTACTAAGCGATAAGTACCATTATGAGGGGCCGTTGACCTGGATTTTGGACCCCCTTAGACAACAAGCATCCTCGATTCAATTTTGTGCTTTAGAAGCAGCCCCTCGGTCTGGAATACTATTGTTTATGATAGTTTCTTGGTCGGATCCACTGACTATTTTAAATTCATATACATCCATTCATTCTTCATCATCGCATTTTTTATTCTGGTCAGTGGATGATTTTGAACTTTTGAATTGTCATTACATTTCATCTCATTCCATACCATTAGGAGCTGATGACCTAGATGTTAGGCCCCTTTAAACAACAAGCATCGTCATCATCATCATCATCACCACCTATTCCATCGTCGCCATAAAACGTATGTGTGTCAGTGCGGCGTAAGACAAATTGTGTTACTTCTGCTATAAGTTTGAAAGAGTTGAAGTGTCTTGAATCTTCATGCTTATACAGTGGAACTTCAATATTTCGAATCACCTCAGGAGCTAAGTTTTATTTCGAGTTATCAAAATTTCGAGATATAGAGAATACAGTTTTTGAGCAAGTATAGCACATAATTGAATCATATGTATCAATGGGCTTATACTGATTACATTATTTTAACAGTATTTAAAAATATACAAACAAACTCTATTTTACGGCATCACTTTAATTATAACCCTTATTATAGTAATCTTTTAGAAGCCAGGATAGAGTACATACAGTAGTGAAACAAGAAACATACCTTGGTTAAAACCTCTGGAAAAGAATCATTAGTCTCTACTGTTTGTTACTGTTAACCTTTGCTCCCTTGACGTTGAAACTTCACGTTGAAACTTCTCATCAATACCACACAGCCGAGATTCGTAAATGGAGCTTGTCATCTGCAACATCGGGGGTTGCTTTGGTACGTGACCGGTAATTAATTCACACCCAAGAAACAGAGAGGCTTCACCAATTTTCCAATCACTAGAAGTTTTAGTTTTTCGGTTTCAGTCATATTAGCTCGCAGCATCACTGTTCCTCAAAAATCACAAATGCTGTATTGCACAGTTAACGTTGCACAAAATTCGAGTTACAGAGTATTTTTTGCTTCAAGGGAGGAAATGTTTGCTTCAAGAAATTTGTGTAACCGAATTTCAAGTAATAGAGAAATAAATACATGTGAAGAATAGAACAAACGGCCGGGAAATTTAAATTACTTTGAGATACTGAAAATTCGAGATATCGAGGTTCGGCTGTATTAAAAATTTTAAGAATATGAGTAAAATTATGTGGTCATCAGAAGTGCACATTCATAGACCTCAGTGTGATCAATTTTGGGACAAGCACTTTAAATATCTTCAGATTGTGAAATGTGGCAGCTGATTTTCTTTGTATATACTTTACTTGCCGACTGTCAGTTTAGTTAGTGGTACTGTATGTATATTATATGTGTAATACACAGTTCAAAAAAATAAGGGAACATGTTTTTGAACGTATGCCATGCTCCACAAAACAATATCTCACACCAAGGTATGTTACCAACTAAACCTTTATTCCTCACCATTGAAGTATACAAAAGAACATGGATGAATTCGCGTTCATTTTCAGAACACAAATGGAAATGTCCAAATAGGGGAGAAAAGAAAGTGATAACAGTCCTCCAATGTGGATTTTTATCACAGTTGGAGAGCTTCAGTATGGTGTATGTCCTCCACGAGCATTTATTACAGCTTGGCACCTATGTGGCATGCTTCGTATAAGTCGACGGAGGTCACGTTGCGGTATCAGGTCTCACTCTTCAATGAGAGCCTGTTCGAGGTCTCGGAGAGACTGTGGTGGAACAGGACGCTCACAAACACTTCTGTCAATCCTATCCCACACATGCTCGATGGAATTACGGTCGGGACTCACTGCTGGCTATTCCATCTCTTGAATGTCCAGTTCTCGCAAGACAGCTCTGGTGGTGCACACTACATGAGCCCTGGCATTGTCGTGCACGAGTATGAATTCAGGGCCAACACCGTATGCAGCAACGAACACATGCTGTAGCAATATCTGTTCGATGTTCCCCGCACCGGTGAGATTACCACGGACGACGACAAGATCTTTTTTTTTACGTCGCACCGACACAGATAGGTCTTATGGCGACGATGGGACAGGAAAGGGCTAGGAGTGGGAAGGAAGCAGCTGTGGCCTTAATTAAGGTACAGCCCCAGCATTTGCCTGGTGTGAAAATGGGAAACCACGGAAAACCATTTTCAGGGCTGCTGACAGTGGGGTTGGAACCTACTATCTCCCGAATACTGGGTACTGGCCGCACTTAAGCGACTGCAGCTATCGAGCTCGGTGACGACAAGATCTGTAAGGCCATCAATATTGATGCCACCCCACACATCGCAGAGCCTTGTCCGAATCAGTTGCCTTCCTGGACAACATTTGGCATATACAGCTCACCACGGCGTCTCCATACACGTTGACGTCCGTCACACTGTGTCAGGAGATATCTGGACTCGTCTTTGAACAACACAGGTCTCCATTGGCGAAGTTGTCAGTTGACGTGGGTACGGGCAAGCAGAAGGCGAACTGCGCAATGTTGCGCTAAACGAGGCACTCGAACAGGGCGTCTGGGCCATAAGGACACTTCTCTTAACCTGTTCCTTACTGTCTGGTCAGACACCATAATTGCAGTGACCCTCCTGAGGTCTTGTTGCAGTTCTCTGGCAGTTGCTGAACGACGCCGCAACACACAGATTGTCCGATATTAGTCATCCTGTGGGGTTGTCATGCGTCCACGAACTTGTCCATCCCTCCATGTGTGAACTGGCCTGTCCCATTGTAGCGATTCCAAAAGCGTTGAATAACTGACGGAGAGACATTGAGATCCACAGCAACACGACAAAAAAGTCCATCCTTCCTGGATCAAAGTGACGGCCCTTGCGACTTGAACCTCCTGAAGATGTCTCATGGGATGTGCTAGTTTACGTACAACGTGCTCAAATGACCACAGTAGTCTGTATACCTCACGACGACACACAGACACACCGCTGTTCACTTTGTTTTGAGGGATCATCTGACAGTTTAATGCATGGCTACACCTACAGATGGAGTAAAACTTCGAGCTAGCTAAGGTCTCAAGGTATGTTGTACGACCATTGGAACCCCATCTACCAAATTAACGTTCACATACCAGACGTTACAAAACATGTTCCCCTAATTTTTTTGAACGGTGTATTATTTATCTTAGTTTGTATATTTTCGTTCAATAAATAGGTTGCTGTGCAAATATCTTCACTTATTTTTTAATAGGATGCTGTTTCTGTTGCAAATATTTGACCAAACCATGTGCATCATTAATTTGGTTGGTTAATGAATATTTTGTGTTTTGAATTTGTTGGTGTCCTTCTGTATGAGAAAATCAATTATGCCAAAGCTGATGATTGTAAAAAGCAAAATTTAAAAAAAGAACAGATTTATCAGCAGTTCTACTAGACCTTAAAAGTAATGATATACACTCGTGTCTAAACTTAAGCATAATCTGTAAAACAGAGAACTGAAGGTATTTAACAAGTTTGTGACTTACGTGCTAACCGTAGCCATACTGAAAGCTTCATTGTGCCTTACAAGTAGTCCTCTGGTTTAACAAGGTACACTGACCCAGGTCACGGACATTTCAATTAAGGTACTAGTTGGTTGTTTTTTGTATCATTAGCTTAAAACCAATCTGTATGGTTAACCAGGGTGATCATAGAACAGTGAATGGCACCAGACTTGGAAGAACTCTGACCTTGTATTCTCGTAGTGAATGGACATGTATTGTTCTCACAGTATAAAATACCATGCATGCACTGTCTCTAGAATATCCCATGTTGGAAGCATCATCCCTAGGTTTGGGCAACATATCCAAAGAATAGGACATGCTGGCCAAAACCCAGTAGGAGGTCAACCCAGAATCACATTTCGTCAGTAGTACTATTCCTGTTGCTAATTACAAGATGGAACCAGATGATGTCTACCAGTCTGATTAAATATTAAATGCGAGGAACAACTGTTAAATAAATGTCTTCAATAGGAAGATTTCCAGCACATAGAGCTGACTGATAAACTTGCAGGTATGAATCCTGTAGAACAAGAAACCAATCCCCACCAAAACACTTTCAGAGCTCTATATTAGGGATGGGAAATCTTCTTGTACTTTCTGTGCACATGTGTGTGAATTGCAACACGTAAACTTTTCCATCTTGAAGCTGGAACTCAAGCTGTTTTAGAGGGTCACATTTTCAGTTTAATCTGTCATAATTTAGCATAAGAAATTTCATCTTTTATGTTGTCTGTATTGAACCGAGATCACAAATACTTATAAAGTTTTTAGAGGTTCCACCTATTCAATACAAAACAATGTTGCATGAATGTATTACAACATATTAACTTTATTTAGCAGTACTAGTTTTGGCGTTTCTTTAATGCCATCGTCAGCTGCAAGAAAGTCATGAAAAACTGGCAATTAATATAAAATATACATCAACATTTTTGTACAACTAACTCCCATAGACCTTATATTAAAATATATATTTAGATAAAATACACATTTATTGTCTTATATTTCTATAAGTTCACAAACTTGTGGGTCAAATGTCACAATTAAAAACAATCTGAAGAAAAAGATATAAGATTTGTGTGCGTTCAAAGTTTTTCATCTTGGGGTACTGTGTTCGATCTTGTTTCTTGTTTACTTGGTATTGCATAAATTATTCCTTTTATTTCTAACACCTTGTGTGTCGGTTCAGTAGCACTGGCCTTCAAGGTTGAATATACTGACAGAGTTAAAATTGTGTACATTCAAATTTGTTGGGTGTTAAAACACAAAGTTTTTTGGTTCGAACTTATATTACACTAATAAAACTAAATTACACCAAAACCTCATTGTGCTTGCGTTCGTTTATAATTTTATGTACTAAAATGTGCCATCCCCTAAAAATTTTATTCCTGTAGCAGAATGTTTACTATGCTTGGCTGTGCTGTTGCGTGTAACCTGATATGGTGGATGGCACATTTTAGTACATAAAATTATAAACAAACAGAAACACAATGGGGTTTTGGTGTAATTTAGTTTTATTAGTGTAATGTAAGTTCGAACCGAACAATTTAGTGTTTTAACACCAATAAATTTGAATATATATAGTTTTAACTCGGTCAGTATATTTGACCTTGAAGGCCAGTGCTATTGAACTAACACACAAGATGTTAAAAATGAAAGGAATTCTAAGCAATACCAAGTAAACAAGAAACAAGATCAAATGCAGCACCCCAAGATGAAAAACTTTGAACGCACACAAACCTTATTTCTTTTTCTTCAGGTTGTATTTAATTGTGACATTTGACCCACAAGTTTGTGAACTTGTAGAAATATGAGACAATAAGTTTGTATTTTATCTAAATATATATTTTAATATAAGGTCTATAGGAGTTAGTTGTACAAAAATGTTGATGTATATTTTACACTGACTGACAGAGCAAATGCAACACCAAGAAGGAGTGGTCAGAACTTTATGCCAATTGCAGGGTAGACTGACGTCACTGAGGTATGCTCATGATGTGAAATGCGCCGCTGTGCTGCGCACGTAGCGAACAATAAATGGGACACGGCGTTGGCGAATGGCCCACTTCGTACCGTGATTTCTCAGCCGACAGTCATTGTAGAACGTGTTGTCATGTGCCACAGGACACGTGTATAGCTAAGAATGCCAGGCCGCCGTCAACGGAGGCATTTCCAGCAGACAGACGACTTTACGAGGGGTATGGTGATCGGGCTGAGAAGGGCAGGTTGGTCGCTTCGTCAAATCGCAGCCGATACCCATAGGGATGTGTCCACGGTGCAGCGCCTGTGGCGAAGATGGTTGGCGCAGGGACATGTGGCACGTGCGAGGGGTCCAGGCGCAGCCCGAGTGACGTCAGCACGCGAGGATCGGCGCATCCGCCGCCAAGCGGTGGCAGCCCCGCACACCACGTCAACCGCCATTCTTCAGCATGTGCAAGACACCCTGGCTGTTCCAATATCGACCAGAACAATTTCCCGTCGATTGGTTGAAGGAGGCCTGCACTCCCGGCGTCCGCTCAGAAGACTACCATTGACTCTACAGCATAGACGTGCACGCCTGGCATGGTGCCGGGCTAGAGCGACTTGGATGAGGGAATGGCAGAACGTCGTGTTCTCCGATGAGTCACGCTTCTGTTCTGTCAGTGATAGTCACCGCAGACGAGTGTGGCGTCGGCGTGGAGTAAGGTCAAATCTGGCAGTAACTGTGGAGCGCCCTACCGCTAGACAACGCGGCATCATGGTTTGGGGCGCTATTGCGTATAATTCCACGTCACCTCTAGTGCGTATTCAAGGCACGTTAAATGCCCACCGCTACGTGCAGCATGTGCTGCGGCCGGTGGCACTCCCGTACCTTCAGGGGCTGCCCAATGCTCTGTTTCAGCAGGATAATGCCCGCCCACACACTGCTCGCATCTCCCAACAGGCTCTACGAGGTGTACAGATGCTTCCGTGGCCAGCGTACTCTCCGGATCTCTCACCAATCGAACACGTGTGGGATCTCATTGGACGCCGTTTGCAAACTCTGCCCCAGCCTCGTACGGACTACCAACTGTGGCAAATGGTTGACAGAGAATGGAGAACCATCCCTCAGGACACCTTTCGCCTCTTATTGACTCTGTACCTCGACGTGTTTCTGCGTGCATCGCCGCTCGCGGTGGTCCTACATCCTACTGAGTCGATGCCGTGCGCATTGTGTAACCTGCATATCAGTTTGAAATAAACATCAATTATTCGTCCGTGCCGTCTCTGTTTTTTCCCCAACTTTCATCCCTTTCGAACCACTCCTTCTTGGTGTTGCATTTGCTCTGTCAGTCAGTGTATATTAATTGCCAGTTTTTCATGACTTCTTGCAGGTCATGATGGTGCTAAAGAAACACCGAAACTAGTACTGCTAAATAAAGTTAATACGTTGTAATACAGTCAGGCAATATTGTTTTGTATTGAATAGGTGGAACCTCTAAAAACTTGCTAAGTATTTGTAATCTGTAGTAACACATGCACAACATCTTTTTAAAATTTTTTGCTTTCAGAGTACCATATATTGGATCTTCTTTGTTAATATTAACATAACTGCTTATTTCCAAAAAGAAATTAAATAGATCAAAACCCAGTTTAGGAGCTCTTTGAAAAAGCAGAAAAAATATTGGCAATTAAATATAATTGATTGTTGTTTTTCCTCTGAATTATGCTTTCTATTGTTTTTATAAAAACAATGTATTTAAATGTAAAATTATAACTTCTTAAAATGTAAGAAGAAAACAAGAATAGTCCAACTCCTTGGATGAATGGTCAGCATATTGGTCTTCAGTTTGAAGGGCCCAGGTTTGATTGCAGTCAGGTGGGGATTTTTACCTGCAAATAGTTCATTCATCTGGCTCTGGGACTGGGTGTTTGCACTGGTCTTTTTGCACTACATACAACACACCACACTACCAACACCTAAGAAACACGCAATAGTCAATATATCCCTCCACATAGACTTGGTGTCTGGAAGAGCATCCTGCTTTAAACTTGACCCAAATCCACGTTGAGTGCTGACTCCAATGAATTGGGGAAAAACCTAGAAAGATTGCACGTTATTTTCCAGGACTTTGTTTTGGTAGCCATAAATCTGTAGTAGAAGTTTTACATTCAATAAATTATGAACAGAAGAATTTTTCCCATTCACCGTAAATCAAAGGCTTGAATGAAATGACAGATTCTGCTATCTGTCTTGTCGGTTGACTGAGGTTAATCAAATGTACGAGGGTAGCCGAGAACTAATGCACCATATACTTTTTCTTCAACAATAATTTATTGAACACAATGAAACTTATACACAAAGAATGATGTTTATATTACACTCCCTATTTTTCCATGTAATCTCCTCCCTGGGCGCAAGAAGTGTGTGTGCCTTGGTGGTACCACTACTTGTTCTGTTCACGAAGCCATTTCTTCACTGTCTGAATCACCTCTTAGACATCCTCAAAATGTCTCCAACGAATCGCATTCTTCAATGGTACAAACAAGTGAAAGTCTGAGGGAGCTACGTCAAGACTATAGGACGGATGGGGTAACACTATCCAACCCTCTTTTGTGATGTGTTCCAATCTCCTCAAACTTGTGCGAGAGCGTGCATTGTCATGTTGGAGGAAACAATCACCTGGGTTGTTATGGCGTCCAAGTCACTGGAAGCACTTCTTGAGTATGGTTAATGTGTTCACATATGTCTCAGAATTAATGGTGGTGCCTCTCGGCATTACATCAATGAGTATGACACCATCACAGTCCCAAAACACAATGATCATGACCTTACCAGCTGAAGCAATTGCTTTGAATTTTTTCTTCTGTGGAGAATCAGGATGGCGCCATTCCATCGATTGCTGTTTTGTTTCAGGCTCAAAATGGTGAACCCACGTTTCATCACTTGTCACAATCCGGGACAAGAAGGCTTCCCCCTCAGCTTCAAAACGCTGCAGCAATTCAGAAGAAATGTTTTTTCTGAGAGTTTTGTGTTCCTCCGTAAGACATCGTGGAACCCATTGTGAACACTTTTTGGCATAATCAAGAGCACTGATGATCAAGAGCACCCACACTTCTTCCCGTGCCAACTGCCGAGTCATTCTGCGTTGGTCCTCGCGAATGAGCACATTAGCACACTGCATTTTGTCAGGTGTGACAGCCGTGGGTGGCATCCCCGACTGCTGCAAATCTTGGAGCTCTGCTGAACCACTTTCAGATGGCCTCATCCCCTGTGCTCAGCAACTAATCATACTTATGTCAACTGCTGATGCTCCATAAACTGCACATAAACGTTTGGGAATGTTTCCAACCATTTCTTTTTCTGCAGTGAGAAATTCAATGACGACGCTGCTTATAATGTACATCACTTACAGACGCCATGTTTTACCATTGCTGTAAGTACGCTATCTGTCTGAAGAAATGGAAACTTTGCGTGTGCACTCTGAAAACTTCAAAGAATTCATATTTAAAGTATTGCATTCTTACCATTGTTGGGGGCTGAGAAAAAAATTGTGGTGCATTAGTTTCTGGGCCAGCCTCGTACCATTTCTCTTCCCGTTTGCACCTGCAGTACATCTGCTATTCGCTGTTAATAGAAGACCAAACTGCCTCCTGACTCGTATGTTTGACCAAGACATCACAGAAAGTTATCACTCTCAGTATACCGTCTGGTTTAACAAGCGTGCTCTCTCTCTTCTCGAGACATGCGCTCTCATGTCCAATTAAGCTGACGAGATTAAAATCCCTTACCCAGCCAGGAATCGAACCAGCAACTCTCTGAATCAAATGACAGTGCGTTGATCATTCAGCTAAGGAAACTCCTGAATTATCATATTGGTGCAAGGGTTAAGTAGTAGCTGTTCAGTGGTCACCATATCCCATCTTGATCATCCTGAGTCACTTGTGTTTATTTCATGTTTCAACCATGAACTTTCAAGCAAGCTTGTAGTTGTACGCGACTGCTGATATCGTGATCATAGCCATGGGACCTCCAATTTTACGTGATATCCAAACCATAGGGACGCAAGTTTTAATTTCTGAAATCCCACTTGCATTGGCCAGGACGTGAACTACAGTCACCTAAGTGAAAAACCAGTGAAGATTTCACTCGACTATCACGCTCTTACAATGAACTTCCAATTTTTCTCATTTCTGTACTTGTATCCTTACAGCAAGGAAAGATCCATGCATGATGTGATTTCTCTGATGTACAAGATATTGTTTGTAATATTACACAAATCTATCTGAATTTTAACTTTGATAGTCAACATGAGAATTGATTGAATTCTTAAGTTTTAATCACAGTACACACATCTATAAAATTAAATATATTATAATTTAATTGGAAAGCCTATAAATTTGGGCAATGACTTGAAATAATCACTTGCACTGTTGTAGAAGTATTTTTTTACGAGTGAGCTGCTTAAGTGACCATTATAACAGTTATGTAATACATTCAAGTAACTTTTGTTTCATTGAAAATTTCATGATATTTAACATGGAAGTGTACTTGTAGATGAATTTTATTTAAGTATCTCCATATTTATTGCTCACCAACAAACAAGTGAACAACAATTTTGTTCAGTAATAGAGTATTGATTTCTCAGTTTGCATCATGCACTCTAATCTCACCTTTGACACTTATTAACGCATAGCCTTGAATGATGTATCCTTGTATCCTCTGCAATGACTCATCACAGATAACAATCATTAGCTGCTGTTGTAGCTCACAGATGCTTTGTGTGGAGCTATCCTTTGGCACAGTTTGTATTGATGTAATGATTCCTGAACTACAGTATATCACTTTGATCCACTTGTGAAAGTCTGGCAAATTCCCTTGTAGATATATCTCACGTAAAGTGACTCTGCAGAAGCACACTTCACCATTGGCCTTCTAACCACGGTGTGGCAAGATGATAGCGCTTCCGTATAAATCCAACCTCCGTTGATATACACTGGCGGAAAAAAATATCAAAACACCATGAAATAAGGAATATAGATTATGGAAATTTTGGCAATATATAGGTAACGTACCTAATTGATTAAAGGTACAAGACTACCAGTTAATATCCGCACGAGAAAAGCCATCGCAAATGTGCCATGCTAGTCCATTAATAACAGATATAATCATCTGACTGTTGAATGCAGACATGCAAATCTGCATGCGTTGTGTCATACAGGTGCCGGATGTCAGCTATTGCACTTGGTCGGGACGGTTAATACCAGTTGAGGATGACGGAGTTGTCGTCCAATGATATCCCAAATATCCTCGATTGGGGTCAGATTGGGGGATCGAGCAGACCAAGGCAACATGTCGACACTCTGTAGAGCATGTTGGGTTACAACAGTGACATAGGGGCGTGCATTATCCTGTTAGAAAAAAACCCCGGGAATGCTGTTCATGAATGGTAGCGTAACAGGTCAAATCACGAGACAGACGTACACATTTGCAGTCAGGGTGCGTGGGATAACCACAAGAGTGCTCTTGCTGTCACAGGAAATTGCTCCCCAGACCAGAACTCCCGGTATAGGTCCAGTGTGCCGATGCCACAGACAGATGGAATGCAGGCGCTCACCTGACCTCCTAACCAACACACAGAAATGTAGTAAGCAGTCTGGCATATTCTGACGACTTGGTCTTAATGGCAGATTGTGCCAAAAGCCTGCAGTCTAATATCTTGCAACTTGAAGGTAGGTGCAATGAATATGGTATGAAAATTAGCGTTTCAAAGACTAAATTGATGTCAGTAGGTAAGAAATTCAACAGAATTGATTGCCATATTGGTGATACAAAGCTGGAACACGTATATGATTTTAAGTATTTGGATTGTGTGTTCTCCCAGGATGGTAATATAGTGAGATTGAATCAAGCTGTAGTAAAGCAAATGGAATGAGCTTGTATTTGCGATCAACAGTATTCTGTAAGAAGGAAGTCAGCTCCCGGATGAAACTATCTTTACATCGGTCTGTTTTCAGACCAACTTTAATTTATGGCAGCGAAAGCTGGGTGGACTCAGGATATCTTATTAATAAGTTAGAAGTAACAGACAACAATACAATACAACAATACAATCAATACTGATCTGCATTTAGGGCAGTCGCCCAGGTGGCAGATTCCCTATCTGTTGCTTTCCTAGCCTTTTCCTAAATGATTTCAAAGAAATTGGAAATTTATTGAACATTTCACACAATTTATACAATACAATATATATAATCAAGAAAGTAGTGAGAATGATTGCTGGTACAAACAGGTGGGAACAACGGCAGGAGGGTATTCGGAATGAGAAGATAAAGGCTAAGTTAGGAATGAACTCAATGGATGAATCTGTACGCATAAATTGGCTTCGGTGGTGGGGTCATGCGAGGCAAATGTAGGAGGATAGGTTATCTAGGAGAATAATGGACTCTGTTATGGATGGTAAGGGAAATAGGAGGAGACCAAGATGACTATGGTTAGACTCAGTTTCTAACAATTTAAAGATAAGAGATATAGAACTAAGTGAGGCCAGAGCACTAGTTGCAAATAGAGGATTGTGGCGATGTTTAGTAAATTCATAGAGGCTTGCAGACTGAACACTGAAAGGCATAATGGTCTATAATAATTATGTATGTACGAGGTGTTTTCAAAAAAAGACCGAACTGTGGCTAGAAAAACTTTATTATGTAGCTTACATCATTTCACAGACTGTCCCCTTCAAAATAGTCCCCTGCACTATCAACAGCGTGTTGCCAACGTTTCTTCCACTTTTGGAATGCTTCCTGGAATGCACTTTCTTTGATGGCGCGAAGTTGCCTCGTCGCATTCTCCTTGATCTCTTCAATGTCTTGGAAACAATGTCCTTTCAAGGTGGTTTTCAATTTGGGGAATAAGAAAAAGTCTGCTGGAGACAAGTCGGGAGAATAGGGCGGATGGGGCACAACAGGAATTTGGTGTTTTGCCAGATAACTGCGGACCGAGAGAGAGGCATGTGCTGGCGCATTGTCATGGTGCAACATCCTGGATTTGTTCACCCATAGTTCAGGCCTCTTCCTGCGCACAGCATCTCTCAAATGTCGTGATGGACAATGCCTTTCCAATCAAAAAACACAATCAGCATCACCTTGATGTTTGAACGACTCATTCGTGCTTTTTTCGGTCGAGGAGAACCTTTCCCCACCCACTGTGATGATTGCCTTTTGGTTTCGACATCGTAACCGTACACCCACGTCTCATCTCCAGTGTTTCCACAAACGTTTTCCCAACTTTGAAGCAGAACTTCACGCACATGCGTTGTTCCTCAAGCTGTTTCATTATAGAATTCGACGAACATGTGACACACGCAATCACTTCAGATGCTCTAACTCAACTGATAATGCAGGCAATGGAATGCGGAAAGCAGCGGTCTGTTGTCAGAAGTTGCCGCTAGGCGCCGCCACAGTCACAACTCGCTCAATGTTGCGGTTTGCACGCAATTTACAAAGTTCGGTCTTTTTTTGAACACCCCTCGTATAGATTTATTTACCAAAATATTACAAATTACAGATTGTATGTTACATCTTTAAAAAGAAACTACTGAATTTCAGTACTGATATTCTTGTCTTTTCTACACTCTTTACATTTTACTGGTTGTTGATTTACATTCAAATGTAAAAAATAGCTAGGAAGTGATATAAAATATTTTCAGAGAGTATTCTAGACAAGACCATAATAGTACTGTGTTTTGTCTGTGCACGAGACATTCGAGTCTGTAAAGTGTCCTAAATATCCTGTTGGACTTTCTTCTTCTCCTGTACTGAAAAGCCTTAGATATTACAAAGAACTTAAATAATATCGGTATACTTCATTGGTTTGGAGAGCAGCCAGTTTTACATCTTGTTCCCTTCAGGTATGCGCTGTCAAGTTCCTTGTCCAGCTGCCTAATCAATATTCACTATAAAATAGTGTGTCCAGTTATTCAGAATGTAGAATTGTCTCTTGACATTGAGGTACTCTGGTCTTATAAATAGATGCTGTCAATTAATTGTGAAGTTGATCTGTTGAAGAAATGTTTTTGTTTGCATATACACTGGTCCAACTCTCAGACAAAATGTCAGTCTGTGTAGTAATGAGTTGCCTTGAGCACAACATGAGCAAGAGTCCAAATGTCATTCCTAATCAATATAGCTACTCCTTTGTTGGTAAAATGTCATTGACCACCAAATACCATATAGATCACACTTTAGCTGGTGAATTAGGAGCATTAATGTTTTATGTTTTTCCGGAGTTGTTGAAGTCATTGTTTGGAGGGGCTTGTTGAAATTAATGCACATGCAGTGAAAGGGATAGATGGAATAAATCAGCATAAACCCGATATGTGTCCTGGTACTAAGTTTCCACCAGCTAGCTCCATTCTTGCAGATATATGCAAGGATACTTCAGGGCTTGCAGGATATTTTGAAGACCAGGTGGATTATGCACAAATCAGTCACAGTAGACAATGTTTCAACCAAGCAGTTGAAAAGCTCCATCATTTCATTTGTATTTTTCATCCATGACACAAAAAAAGAGCTTGAGATTTAAATATGATGCTTACCAAACAAAGACCACCAGCATTTGGCTGAAGATGCAGGGTAGTTATTGGTACTCAGCAGATTTTCCCATATTTGATAGAATTAGTGATGGGACATTCGATTCATTTTACTGAATCGATTCATTTGATTCCGTTCACGTTACTGAATCGATACAGTGATCCGATTCACGGCTCATTGGTCACCGCTCCTACTGCATCTGTGTAGTATGTGCTGGTAAGAGAGCAGCAACAGCATTCAGTGCTCGCAGCTGCCATCTGGTCTTCATATTGTGAACTCCTTTCTTAGAAAATTGCTAGTTACTCTAATACATCGAAGGTTTCCGGCGACGCAGGGTGGGAAAGGTTAGGATTAGGAAGGTAGCAGCCATGGCCTGAATTAAGGTACAGTCCCAGCATTTCCTGGTGTGAAAATGGGAAAACTACGGAAAACCATCTTAACGGCTGCCGACGGTGGGATTCGAACCCACCATCCCCCGAATGCAAGCGCATAGCCACGCGATATTAACCGCACGACAACTCGCTCAGTCATTTTTGAAAATATGTATTTTTCAATCAGCTGAGGATTTTTTTTAATCGTCATATTTTGTATAGGCTACCCGAGATGTACAGTAGCCCGCTGGTTTTCTGATTCAACATACTGTTATTGCGTCTGTCCACATATGATTGAAGTCTTGTGCAACGATGTGACATATGAACTGAGAGAATACTGAACCGTTCTTCCCAATATAAAACAGGTACTTTTGAGTGGTCATGAGCATGAATCATAGTCATAGGGCAGGCTAGAGTCGAGTTTAATTGTCAAATGTCAACTAAGTTATAATACTAAGATTCATTGAACTAATAAATAGTATAACCTCATAGCCTACCTACTTACTACCTACTTCAGAATTATGTTGTGACTACCTTTTTAACACTGCAAATAAATCCATCTATTATTTAAACCTCCCTATAAGAAGAGGACAGTGAATGCAAATGAGTATTATTTCCAAATGAGCTGAGCTCGAGAGTCCATTATAGCATACGATTCTTTCAGTGTAGCATGGCTCACTGTATGTCTCGCTGCAGTGAGCCGATAAGGAGCCGTGTATATCTTGTGTCTCACTGAGCCGCGCTCGTTCACGATTCTTTCGATGCGCCATGATTCACTGTCTCGCTGCAGCGGAAGCTCGGCTCCCCGTCAACGTCCAGTGAGTGCGCCACTCAGCACTGTCCACTGGGAGTAAGCTGAATCGTGTGCCGTGAGCTCGCCGTTCCTGTGAATCGATTCACTCGGACACTTGAATGAATCGATACACTGCTTCGAATCATGCATTCAGTAGCCAACACTAGATAGAATAGACAACCCAGGTACTGCACTGAACTGTGTGAGAGTATTTTGCATGTGGTGTACCTCATGGACCCGTATTAATATCAAACTGACGTCCTCTGCATAAATACGAGCTTTGTACTCCCTTGTGTTATTCCTCCTAATCCCTCAATGATGGTATTCACAAAGTTGTTTCCTCTGTAGGACAGTGTATGTTTTTTCCTCTGTAGGAAAGTGTTCAGGATGCAAATGAAATCTCCAGTGATTGGCCAGCAGACAGAGTAAAATTCCTGAGGTAGTCCATCAATCCCGGGTGTGTATGAGTACTTCCCTTGATGCATTGCTGTTAAAACCACCTCTTTAGTTGTGGGTCCTTCAAGGCATGCGTTGTCCTTTTCTCTGAGAGGTTTACAGTCGCTGACTTTTTTTTTTTTTTCATTTTCTTGGGGTGGCTCGGCATCAAATAAAAATTAATTGAATCTGTAAAATAAATTGAAAGCCTTACTAATAGTCCATTGTGTCGTTTACTAGTGTCCTTTTGGATCTTGGACTTCTAATATGAGAGCTGATCTGTGGCATTTATAGTCTCATTAAATGATAATGATTGATGGGTTCATTGACCCGGCTGCATATCGAAGTCCCTGCATTCGGTCAATGATTTACAGAATGTATCAAAACTCAGTAGCAAAATTTCAGGAATGAATTCCTCATATAGAGAAAAGAAAAGAAGCGTATGACAACGTTGGTCCGGAAATAATGCATAATTGCAGAGCTGTCAAAGCGTGTATTTACTGAGGGCATGCCGGCACTGTCTCGACTGCCGGAATAAAATGTGATACACCAGTTACAAGTGTTACACAAGTAATCATGTTGCAAATAAATTTATGTGGGCCTGACCTACATGATATTCTGTCCTCTCTAGTTCTTGGTGATTCCTCATTGGGACCCTGCGTTTTACTCGGCAGAAGTACACAGATTTCATACATACTACATTGCCTGATTACTTAGAAGACGTACCTCTAGCATCCCGTCGACAGCTGTACTTCATGCATGATGGTGCTCTCGCACATTTCAGTATTTTTGCCCGCAGCACCTTCATGCCTATTATCTTGGGCACTGGATAGGTAGAGGTGAACCAATAACTTGGCCACTATGCTGTCCTGGAACTTTTACCTTTTGGGACACAAAGTCTGTCATGTACTAGACTGCTGCTGGTAATGTACCAAATAAAAGGTCAGATAACCCTTCACTTATGCTTTTTTTGGACACATGTTGTCATAACCTTCTTTTCTTTTCTCGATATGAGGAATCCATTCCTGTATAATTTTGCCATCAAGTTTTGATACACTCTGTATAGCAAGTACTTTTGCTTTAAAGCAGCTAATTTTACCTCTTCTCTGGTAGTTTTCTTGTATGTCATAAATAAGCCTAAAATAGAAGTTTAGAAGATGTTCTTCATCTTGATAATGTTTGTAAGATTTTTGCTTAATGTAAGATTTAATTTGTGGCTTCACATACTGATCCCACCAGTCAGCACAATCTTGATATATAGCCTCTGTTTTATGTATTTCTGCCCATAATTATTCTGAAGGTACAGTATTTGATTTTGCTTAGGATGACAACTGCATGTTCAGAAAATGGGCCTGGTACTGCTTCTACATAATTTATTTCATTAGTTAAATTCTGTGTAACATAAAAATGATCTAGTCTTGCTGCCAAAGTTGAAGAAAAGAAAGTACATCCTGGCATATTTTGTTTCAGTACCCAAGAATCACACATTTGTAGATTTGTAACTAGTGTTTGTAGGCTCCTACTTGGCTCAAAAGGACCTGTGCAGTCTATTGCATGCAGAACACAGTCATTCATGCTCCATCACATAATGTTCAGGCAAGCAGTAAAATATACATGTTAATTCTGACTTAAGGAATTCATTCCTTTCCTGGTGGTTGCAGCTTCCAGATGGCACATGAACGTTGTAAATCAGGTATTTCTTAAATCTGCCACTCAATCCACAACCAGAGGGAAGCTTCTCTACTGACTTCAGTTCAGTACCTGACTTTGTAAGAATAACAGTACCCAGGTTATCACTTCCAGTGTTTACATAAGTATTGGTAAGTCTATACCAAGGAAAAATCACTTACAGAGACCTCTTGTAGTACTATTATAACATCTATACCATATCTGTAAAAACTTCAGTAGAGCCTGCATTTTAGTTAGTGAAGGATTGTTATTGAAGTTGATTGTCCCCACAGTTATTGCAACACATAGAAAAATAGAATTCGGACCATATACTGATACTGTCAGACTATTTCTTTGTAGTTATAGATGGGGGAGGTAATCCTTGCTTAATCACCCCTGCCTTGTACATTTCGGTGCATTGTTACTTGCTGACTTGCTAATTTTTTCCTGACCTGGGCGATGTTTTATTATTTTAAGCGATACTTTCCTCCTGAATTCTTCCTCTTCTAGTTCTGTCCAACTGTTCCATGATTCTAGATTTGGAGGATCCCGTTCATTATTCACAGACTTATCCAGATCAAAGAAGAATTATTTTCCTGGCATTGCTGGCGTGCAGCTTCTGGCCTTGTCAATTAGTTGGAGACAAATGGACAATATATCATTTTGTTGGTGATCACATTATTTTCTTCTACATTACCTTAATCTGATACTTGTATGTCCCTGGTATCTAGTGTGTCTTCTGCAGAAATGGTATCCGAGCATGGGCTGTCATTCAACTCTAATGTGAGTTGGTCCCCTCCGAGTGCATTGACTGTATGCTGTGAACTGTCATTACTAACGATGGTGTTTCTACTATGTCCATGTGTTCTAACTTCTTATCATGATTTTTGCCTGTTGTAAGATTGATGTCCTCTATGCTCCTGTCTACTGCACCGTTCTCTACGCGGTTCCATAGGTGATAGTTTGTTTAAATTCATGAGAGCTGGTTCTGTATGTGACCGTGGGCTGTCAAAGGAGAGAGGTTTAAATAGATCGCTCATTGTCAGGCGTTTTCTGGATGCCATTGTTGTTTTGGTATTACCGAGTCTCGTGGGACAGTTTGCCTGAATATGGAGGAAACTTTTACATAAAAAACAATGTTGCTCCTGTCCAGGAATGGATATATATGCCTCATAACTCGCTACATATAGAGGTGAAGGAATAGGTTTTTCAATTGACATCTGACCTTATTCCTGTATCGACTTGATAATTTTATCTATTCGACTTCTTGTTTTCCATCAGTTGTATTTTTCCATCATTCTAGAGTACATACTTCACCCACTTGTTCAATACATCTGGCACTATATTCATTAAGTATACAGTAGCAAGTTCTGTTTCACCAGCGGCGATGGTTACTGACTCACCCTTCATTGATGTAAGAGAAGTTGTACCTCTATAAATGAAGTTTTGTACTTTTGATAGCTTCTTTCATTATTCAATTTATGGTAGGGTCTATTCAGTTTTCATACTAGATGGATGGTTTGTAGTTAATCATCACATACCATCAGAGCTACTTCTATCCACTGGTGAATTTCAGTGGCTAATGGTCTCTGTTACTCCTGACCGAATACCTCCTTTAGCTTTTTTTTTTTTTTTTTTTTTTGCCTAGCTGGTCTCTCTCAAGTAGGTACTTAAACCACAAGTAAACATTCACTTATACTACTGCCCTCGACAAGTAAGGAGCGGACCTGCCAGATAACCTGTTTGGCTGGCTGTTCAAGCAAGACTCCATGAGGGACTGCTGATGATGACACTACATCCATCCCATCCCATCCCATCCCATCCCATCCCATCCCATCCCATCCCATCCCATCCCATCCCATCCATCTTTAATGACTGTTATACCTTTCAACATTCAGTCCCCAAGTCTCTGAATTTACTAACCGCCACAATAATCCTCTGTTTGTAACTAGTTCTGAGGCCTCGTTTAGTATTATACCTCTTATCTTCAAATTGTTAGAAACAGAATCTAACCATTGTCATCATGGTCTCCTCCTACATCTCTTACCCTCCATAATGGAGTCCATTATTCTTCTATGTAACCTATCCTCCTCAATTCATCTCACATGACCCCACCACCAAAGCCAGATTATGCGTACAGCTTCATACATTGAGTTCATTCCTAACTTATCAATTTATCTCCTCATTCCAAGTACCCTCCTCCCATTGTTTGTATCATCCGGGAGTTGACTTCCTTCTAACAGAATACTGTTGAGCACAACTGTGAGCTCACTGCATTAGCTTTACTGCACCTTGATTTAATCTCACTTAGAATACCACCATCCTGGGAGAACACACATCCTAAATACTTGACATTATCTACCTGTTCCAGGTTTGTATCCCCAATCTCATCTTCAATTCTCTCTGATTTCTTATGTACTCTGACTTATATTTAGTCTTCAAAAGGCTAATTTTCATACAATACTCATTGCACCAGTTTTCAGGTTCCAGGATATTAGACTGCAAGCTTTCAGTACGATCTGCCATTAAGACCAAGTCATCAGGATAGGCCAAACTGCTTACTACATTTTCACCTAACTGAATCCCTCCCTGCCACTTAATACCATTCAGCAGATGATCCACGTAAACTATGAAAGAAAAAAGCGAAAGAATAGCCTTGTCCCATAGTCCCCCAGTATGGCGAACATCTTTTCCCTTGGTACTCTGTCATACGCCTTCTCTAGATCTACGAAACATAAATATAACTGTCTATTCCTCTAGTAGCATTTTTCAATTACCTGGTGCATACTGAAAATCTGAACCTGACACCCCTCTGTGGTCTAAAACCACACTAATTTTCATCAAACATTCTCTTAACCACTGAACGCACCCTCCCACCGTGGACCAGATCTCTAATGTAGTGGAACAAAATTACAAAAAACAACATTTTCTTGTCTCCATTTCTTTCTTCCCAAACTGTAAGCAAATAACCAGGGATAAGAAATTTCAACACTGGTGGCAACATAATAAACAGATATGGCTAGAAATAACACTCCTTATCTCCCTTTTCTGGAAGAGGCTGTTTGGCTTACTGCTAGTTGTGTTTTAGTAGTAAACTTAGCCGGTCGCTAATGTAGTATCAGTGGATAATAAAGTATGGAAAAGAAGGTTACAAGTAGGCAAATTCATATTAATTTAATTGAAAAACTACTTTTTATTTGCTATTTGTTTTACGTCGCACCGACACAGATATGTCTTATGGCGACGATGGAACAGGAAAGGCCTAGGAATGGGAAGGAAGCGTCTGTCGCCTTAGTTAAGGTACAGCCCCAGGATTCGCCTGATATGAAAATGGGAAACCACGGAAAACCATCTTCAGGGCTGCCGACAGTGGGGTTCAAACCCACTATCTCCCGAATACTGGATACTGGCCGCAGTTAAGCGACTGCAGCTATCGAGCTCGGTAACAACTATTTTCATCACTGGTTCACGGCAAAGACTTATATTATGTAATGTGAATAGCACATGAAATTCTAACTTTACAACATTTATATAGAGTTATAAGAATGTATCCAAACATTCCTGTCTGTATTATGGTACCATAATCTAGAGAAATTCATGTACATTAAAGCTTATGTCTGAGTACTTGCACTTTCTTACACTCTTATTAGAAAAGTAACTCTATTGGCAATGGCGTATGCTCCACAATGACCCATAACAACACACTGTGAGCTGTGAAAATGTTGCGGGACAAGAAACAACGTGCAAACAAGCTAGAGGATTATGTTGTATCTAAGATGGACATTCAGGACTGCTCTTCAGATGTCTTACAGTACCTTAAACTGATAGTGTTTTCAAATACATATTTCAAGAGGGATGGAAAGAAAATTATAAGATGAAAGACAGGTTTCTAAGAAGAAAATCAAATTTGCTAGCAAAGGATTTACATATTTCTGAAGAAGTGCACAAAGCTGCGCTATCTAATATTCAAATGAATAGTATGGTTCCATCCATCTTCAGAGTTGGAAGGCCTAGAAAACTCTTCGAAGATAGCGGATTGAGAAGTAAACAGAGTAGGTTAGATACCTTAATAGATAATAATTTAATTATGGTCAAGGTAGGCGGCAAAATATGTTATGCTTTGACAGCCGTTTCTTCTCAGATTTGTAACATGCACTGGGAGGAAAAAATATCCAAACACCAAGAAGGGGTGCTAGATTATCGAACGTTGGTAGGCGTGTTTATACATCTGAAAGATAATGCTGATTCGTATTTCCCGCAAATTGCATTAGCGTGGCGCTAGTAGTGGCCCCATGATGTTGCACATCCGGATTGCTTTAAATACGGGCTGTATTATGCAAGAGCGTTAATTACCTGTGAGATTGGATGGTGTAACTGTGAGTGGGTCAAGAATGTCTTTATGACCACGAAGAGGCCAGTATCAAAAGCTCACTGTGGTTGAACAAGACCGCATAATAGGGCTACGTGAAGGTGGATTTACCTTTCGCGCTATTGCAGAGCAACTTGGCAGAAATGTCTCCACTGTGCATGCGTGCTAGCAGCAATGGTCACGAGAAGGTACGCTCACAAGAAAACAAGGCTCCGAACGTCCCCATGGCACCACCAAGAGGGAGGACCGCCATATTCGGCGTATGGCTGTTGTGCAGCAGACTGCACCTCCAGCATTTGGCACCACATTGATGCAACGAACTGTTCAAAATCGGTTATTTGAAGGACAGCTCCGAGCCACATGGCCTGCGGTGTGCATTCCACTTACCCCAAAACACCGCAGTCTGCAATTTCAGTGGTGTCAAGCGAGAGCTCATTGGAGGATAGAGTGGAGGTCCGTTGTATTTTACGATGAAAGCCGGTTCTGCCTTGGTGCCAGTGATGGCCATGTATTGGTTAGGAGGAAGTCAGGTGAGCACCTGCATTACACAAGTCTGCGGCGTTGACACGCTGAACAACACCGGGACTTCTGGTCTGGGGAGCAATTTCTTATGACAGGAGGAGCACTTTCATAGTTATCCCACGCACCCTGACTGCAGATGTGTACATCCATCTGGTGATTCGCCCTGTTGTGCTGACATTCATGAACAGCATTCCCAGGTGTGTTTTCCAACAGGATAATGCACGTCCCCATGCTGCTGTTGTAACCCAACGTGCTCTGCAGAGTGTTGACATGTTGCCCTTGCCTGCTCCATCACCCGATATGTCCCAAATCAAGCACGTATGGGACATCATTGAACAACAACTCCAGTGTCATCCACAACAGGCGTTAACCGTCTCTGTTTGATCGACCAAGTGCTACCCCATCCCACAAGCTGACATCCGGCACCTGTACGACAAATTGCATGCACATTTGCATGCCTGCATTCAACTGTCAGGCGATTACACCGGTTATTAAAGGACCAGCATGGCACATATGCGATGGCATTTCTTGCACGGATATTAACCTGTAGTCTTGTACCTTTAACCAATTAAATATGTTACCTCGACCAATATATTGCCAAAATTTCCATATTCCACATTCCTTATTTCATGGTGTTGGTGCAAATGAAGACTGGTGTAACTTGAAAACCATATTCTTTAACCCGTGGGTAAATAATGCCAATATCAAGCTCAAATGATGATGATGATGATGATGATGATTATTATTATTATTATTATTATTATTATTATTATTATTATTATTATTATTATTATTATTATTATTATTATTATTATTACTTGTGAAGTGTGGTTATGAAGTGTTTACATCCATTTATTATTACCATTTACATAGTTAGGTATGGACGATCATAATATTTGTTAGGTTATGTCATGAAACATATGCTGTATATATATTAAAATGAGTTTAGTTAATGTAAGAATCTGTAATTAATAGTATATAATTTATTATAACCTGTATATATGATGTGTAATACATTAGAATATTGTGCAACACGCCGTAATATACAGAATCTATGAAGAAAACTATATAGAACCTTCCCTACATTGTAACTATGCTATTCGACACTCTAGAATTCACGAGGAGATATGTTGTGTCATATTCTTCTAGAAGCCTCTCCAGGCAACGTACATAAAGAGACAGTCTTGTGAGTCAGAGTTGTCTTGTCTTGTCTAGGTTATTTGATGGGCTTCGCTTGGGAGTGGTATACCCAGCCACGTATCTTAAAAACAAAGCCAAAAGATAGAGAATGTGGAAACTTGAATGCTAAAGGTACGTTGAGTAGAGAAAGAACCTACAAATCCTACACCCAGGAAAAAAACACAGGGACACAAGGTACTAGGCTTCACGCCAGAGCGACCAATACTTGGTGACTTCTACAAGTACAGAACCGGGTCAACACATAAGGAGTAGGGGAAGGGACAACAACTGCAGGAATATTTTGTTGTCAAAAAGGAAATTGCATAGAGCAGCTACCGAAGATGGAGTGGGATCAAATATCCAACACGTCAATTTCGTGGGTAACGCGAAGTGTTTTCGAAAACAAGGTTGTAGGCATAAACGCCTGCTAACTTCTAATAACGGACACTGAAATAAAATATGACTAATCATAGCCACCGACGTACGACAAATTCATGCAAAATAAGTAATCCGGAGTACACATATGCCTTGCCTTGTCTTGTCTTGTCTTGTCTTGGTTATTTGATGGGCTTCGCTTGGGAGCGGTATACCCAGCCACGTATCTTAAAAACAAAGCCAAAAGATAGAGAATGTCGAAACTGGAATGCTAAAGTTACGTTGAGTAGAGAAGGAACCTACAAATCCTACACACAGGATAAAAACACAGGGACACAAGGTACTAGCAAATGCAGTAGAGTCAATACGCGACACTTACGGATTTCGCCTTGCTAAAATGGGAGACAATTCGACGGTGGCGCTCCTAGTGACTTGACCTGAACAAATCGCGCTAAATTCAAATATCAGTGGAAATGTATATACGGAAATGGATAAATAAATTACGTCTAGAAAGAAAGTGGTATTGAGATATTAACTTCGAAGTTGCTAAATCAATTCTGGATAAAGGAATGAAGAATTATTTAAAATGTTATTATTCAAAGACTGAAATTAGACACATAAACAAGATATGAAATGGGCTGCTGTGAAATGGCATGATCTTTTATTTATGCATTACTTTTTTAGCTTTAGCATTCCTGCCTGAACTTTTACGGTTGGATTTGTCTTTTCTCATTTAAAAAACATTGTATGATCACATTAAGACACTTGTCAATAAAAATATCGGCACATTCCTTACACACATGATGCAATGTACACTGACTGACAGAGCAAATGCAACACCAAGAAGGAGTGGTTCGAAAGGGATGAAAGTTGGGGAAAAAACAGAGACGGCACAGACGAATAATTGATGTTTATTTCAAACCGATATGCAGGTTACACAATGCGCACGGCATCGACTCAGTAGGATGTAGGACCACCGCGAGCGGCGATGCACGCAGAAACACGTCGAGGTACAGAGTCAATAAGAGTGCGGATGGTGTCCTGAGGGATGGTTCTCCATTCTCTGTCAACCATTTGCCACAGTTGGTCGTCCGTACGAGGCTGGGGCAGAGTTTGCAAACGGCGTCCAATGAGATCCCACACGTGTTCGATTGGTGAGAGATCCGGAGAGTACGCTGGCCACGTAAGCATCTGTACACCTCGTAGAGCCTGTTGGGAGATGCAAGCAGTGTGTGGGCGGGCATTATCCTGCTGAAACAGAGCATTGGGCAGCCCCTGAAGGTACGGGAGTGCCACCGGCCGCAGCACATGCTGCACGTAGCGGTGGGCATTTAACGTGCCTTGAATACGCACTAGAGGTGACGTGGAATCATACGCAATAGCGCCCCAAACCATGATGCCGCGTTGTCTAGCGGTAGGGCGCTCCACAGTTACTGCCGGATTTGACCTTTCTCCACGCCGACGCCACACTCGTCTGCGGTGACTATCACTGACAGAACAGAAGCGTGACTCATCGGAGAACACGACGTTCCGCCATTCCCTCATCCAAGTCGCTCTAGCCCGGCACCATGCCAGGCGTGCACGTCTATGCTGTGGAGTCAATGGTAGTCTTCTGAGCGGACGCCGGGAGTGCAGGCCTCCTTCAACCAATCGACGGGAAATTGTTCTGGTCGATATTGGAACAGCCAGGGTGTCTTGCACATGCTGAAGAATGGCGGTTGACGTGACGTGGCGTGCGGGGCTGCCACCGCTTGGCGGCGGATACGCCGATCCTCGCGTGCTGACGTCACTCGGGCTGCGCCTGGACCCCTCGCACGTGCCACATGTCCCTGCGCCAACCATCTTCGCCACAGGCGCTGCACCGTGGACACATCCCTATGGGTATCGGCTGCGATTTGACGAAGCGACCAACCTGCCCTTCTCAGCCCGATCACCATACCCCTCGTAAAGTCGTCTGTCTGCTGGAAATGCCTCCGTTGACGGCGGCCTGGCATTCTTAGCTATACACGTGTCCTGTGGCACACGACAACACGTTCTACAATGACTGTCGGCTGAGAAATCACGGTACGAAGTGGGCCATTCGCCAACGCCGTGTCCCATTTATCGTTCGCTACGTGCGCAGCACAGCGGCGCATTTCACATCATGAGCATACCTCAGTGACGTCAGTCTACCCTGCAATTGGCATAAAGTTCTGACCACTCCTTCTTGGTGTTGCATTTGCTCTGTCAGTCAGTGTATTAACATTTAAAAGCTGGACAATTTACCTCTTAACATGAAGCCTACTAACAGAAAGAAAATCTATAAAATTCCGGTTTTAATCTGAGAAGAGGGATTAAAGAAAGAAAAGAAAAGTATGAAAACGTTGTCGATAGTGATGCTTTGAGGAATATTTACGTACAATTAGAGTAAAAATGTAACATACCCTTGGCTGTATAGTAGAGTATTTTTAAAGTCGCTGGCCTGGAAATGATCTGAACAGATCTTATAATTCTTATATAAGCGTAACGTCCGTTATTTCTTGTACACCTTACCCAAATCACTTCTGTGACATTCCAAAACCCACAGATCACACCTACAACAACACATCGGTATTGAAGGTTAACTGCTGCACTATACAATAAAATACGCGTACCGGTATTACATTTTATGCCAGTTAAAATATGGGTCGAGCAGATCAGAAGAATATGAAGTACTATAAAAATCTCTGTCACTGGAAGAATATATATGCAAACACATTATTACTTACATGTTCTTGTCACGAGGGAACCTGAAGAACGGCCGCGCATTTTTCTCTACTTCATAATTACTGCAGCCAAACACAGCACATACCCTTCCCCTCATGTTGAGAGGAGATATCAAGGAATGACACACACTACCATTTAATTATGTCAACTCACTGAAAACGCATAAATAACACCAAAAACTTCACACAAAAATACACGTGCTCTTATGAGAGAATCAGTACTATTCAGGTCTATCCGCTAGAGTGAGCTCCAATAGCTGTCCCTCGATATCTTGCTCAGTGTCGCGTATTGTCTCTACTGTATTTGGTACTAGGCTTCACGCCAGAGCGACTGCTACTTGGCGACTTCTACATATCACGTACAGAACCGGGTCAACACATAAGGAGTAGGGGAAGGGACAAAAACTACAGGAATATTTTGTTGTCAAATAGGAAATTGGATAGAGCAGCTACCGAAGATGGAGTAGGATCTAATATCCAACACGTCAATTTCGTGGGTAACGCGAAGTGTTTTCGAAAACAAGGTTGTAGCCATAAACGCCTGCTAACTTCTAATAACGGACATTGAAATAAAATATGAATGATCGTAGCCACCGACGTACGACAATTGCAAAGGTTAGACTCGACCAATTTCATGCGGAATAAGTAATCCGGAGTACACATGTGGTTAAGGCGCATACAAATAATAGTAGTAATCTGACGTCTAGTATAGAGGTGTTTCAGAAACCACGGAGAGCGCGGGACAGTCGGAAGTATCGAATACAAGTGGCGACCTGTACGACACGCGGGATCACTCCATTCCGTCTGCCAAAGCAGGCGTATGTGGGAGAGACAGCTACTCCAAAATTCCATGAACGGCAACATCAAATGATACACCACTCCCTGACCTTGCGCGGCTGCCTGAGCTAAGCGGTCCGCCAAGTCATTACCCGCTATGTTTGAATGACCCGGAATCCAGATTAAGGTAACTCTTTTGTCTCGTAGGTGAAGATCGAAACATATTTTACGAATATTTTGAACGTACCAATGTGATCGGGACCGGGGATTATGTATGGCGCGTAGCACACTCAATGAGTCAGAAGCAATAATTGCTGTAGTGAGTTGGGAATATTTAAAGTACAGTAGAGCTTGACGGATAGCGAACGCTTCCGCCATAAATATAGAAGACCCTTGGGGAATGACAAATTGCTTAGAAATGTTTAAATCCGGTGAGCAGAAAGCCGCCCCCACTCCAGGGGGGGTGGGAAATTTTGGATCCATCAGTATAGAAGATTGGAGCGAATGAGTGAACGTCTGGAGACAGACTAAGATGTAGGTATTTTCTAGCACTTTGTGTCCGGGCCGGGCCAACAATTGGGTCACTACCAGACGTAGGCAATATCATATCGGGAACGTGATAGTTAGCCTGGAACCGGATAATGGAATGCACTGAGGACGGGCTACGCAAAATAGAAGTACGAAGAGAACTACATTGATGATAAGCCCATGCTAACGCTGGGTAACGGTGTAGCGGAGTACCTTTCTCTTGAAAGTAGCGAACTAGTAAATCTAATTTAGGTAGCAGAGGATGGGAGTTTAAGGAGAACTTCCGTAGCAGAAACTTGGTGGTTATAACTTTTCTCCTCAAAGTTAATGGAAATGGGAAAATGAAGTATTTTTGTTTTATGTATTTCGTTTTAATTTTCTTCATGTAGTTAATCTAAGATAAGAATATTTGGCAACTAAATGTTAAACCTAATATGATGTGTACACTAATATTTTACAATATATGAATTTACTTACAATTTTTTTGTCTCGAGGAAAGCGGAATAAAATTTCTATAGCTGAACAAGTTCAAAGTTATTGCAGCCTAAAACAGCACAAACCTTATCGAACATAGTTCAGTGCTTGTATGACTGTAATTCCAAAAACTTTTTTCACCGGTTGAATTACAGTTTCACGGAAATCTTCTTAACGCAAATCCAAGATCAAAAATCACACTGCATAAGCCGATCGATATTATTACTACACTCAATTTTAAGATCGTTCCGCTAGGTGCGCTGGCAATCAATATCTTGCGATATCTCGCGAAGTGTTACATATTAGAGCACGACAAGTTGAAGTATGACGCTGGAATGTGAGCAATGTAAGCGCTAGTTTCGTCAGTTGGAGCGTTGGCGGGAGGACGGTGGGTATGAGAGAGAAGAGTGTGGACGCGCTGTTGCCGTAGCGAAGCACAACATCCGTAGTCAGCTTTTTAACACGACGACGAGAACAACTTACTGTACAAATACACTTATAAGAAAATAAAAAAAGCAAAGTCATCTTCGTACAGGCCATGAAGGCCCTTGGAGTGGTGGAAGGTAAAGGCTACCGCTATTCGTAACCTCGGCACTTGATGGGGTAGCGTGGTTAGCTCTACGCCCGGCCGCTTTTTCCTCCAGGAGTTAACCTGGTACTCATTTTTTATGTAGGCTGAGTGAACCTCAGGGTCATGTGCACCGCCGGAAGTGGAAATCTCGTTTCTTAAATCCTACGACTTCCTGACGGGGATTCGAACCCACGTCCTTCCGGGCGAACCGAGCATAAAATAAAAATATAAAATAAAATAAATTTATTTTAACTTACCATACTAATTAAGGAATATGTAGTTCTATGTTGTTTACAGTTCAGTGTTGAGGAGCCTGCAGAGTACCACGTAGGTTTATATTCTTAACTTAATTCCTCTATTCCTGATATTCCACTGTGAACATCAGTGCACTTTTTTTTTACCTGGAGTGGATAATTTCGTCTCATTACGCTCTGCCGCTATCACCTCCATTCTGATTTTCTTCATAAATGTCCCGGATTTTCCTGTTGCCGCTGAAGCTCGTTTAGTTGCTTGGCATAAAGGCAAACTAAAGCATTGTGTATCATTGTCATTGCCACTTACATGTATTATTAGTTATTCAATGTCTTCGATCAATCCATCCCTCCTCCAGTACTCAGCTCGTAACTTGTCAACGTGCCCACACTCTTTCTTCCACTCATCACTCGTAACAGTCGCAAAGGCGTCTCTTGTGGTGCGCTCTATGTCCTTGGGTAACTGCTTCATGTTTTTGTCAGCAATTTGATGTTTGACAACACTCCATATTAATTCTATTGGGTTCAGGTCACAATGATAAGGAGGTAATCTTAGAACTGAGTGACCCAAAGATTGCAAGTATTCGTCCACGGCGTATACTGGGGCTGGTTTATGTAATTTCACCAAGTTAAGTAATTCACACTTGCATAGATCTTTATCAAAATGTATGTTGTTTGTCGTTAGCCATGTCTCTAATTCGTATTTTCTGCTGGATGATGAAGGTAATTTATTAATCTGATGGGTGTGGTACGACGCATTGTTCATCACTATGATACAGTTCTCTGGTATGTTCGGTATCAGTTGTGTTTTAAGCCAAGTGATGAAGTTCTTGCCGTTCATTTCGTCATGGTAATCTCCAGATTTAGATTTTGACTTGAACATACACAACCCGCCTGGAACAAACCCCTTTTCGCTACCTGCATGAACTATGATCCACCTCTGACCTGCACTGTCCGAAGTCAGAACGCCTTCAGTTGAATCGTCCTGCCAATACTCATCATCATTCCGTGTCCGGTCAGCATTTCCAAAATGTAGCAACTCCGATGGCCTTGTTGTTCACCTCGATCAGGTCATGTGTAGTGCAGGAATGTTCTAGTAAGGGACAGATGAACAGGTGATTCGGATCTTGTGTTACACCACACTCGCAGGATGCATCTCCATCAGCTGGAAGTATGGCCCATTTTGCATGTTGGTCTTGCAAAGAGGTACGCCCACCCTAAGACGATTAAGTGATCTCCAAATAGGGTAGGGCAGGTCATTTCTTGGAGTTAGCTCTTTCTTTGCAGGAGTATCAGGCGGCAACATGCTCTTCCACCTGGTGATGCGGTTAGACTCAGATGTTCCTACCAGGGGTTGAGTCCTGGTGATGAAGCTCTTTCTGGACTTCAGTAGACAGACTACAGCCTGGTGATAATGCAGTGGGTGGCGAGAATCATTAGTCTGCTTTGTCCTCTCTGCATCAGCACCAACAGCTCTTCTGATAGTGGGAGGAGCTATTCCAACAATCGAGTAGAGTTTGTAAACTGGAGTTGGCTTCAGAAATCCCGACAAGATTCGTACGGTCTCGTTGATTTCAATGTCAACCTGCTTGGTGTGAGTGGATGCACTCCACACATGTGAAGCGTATTCTGCAACGGACACACACACACACACACACACACACACACACACACACACACACACACACACACACAAGAGCAGAGGTTCTCAGGACGTGAGGGCTTGCTCCCCAGGTGGTGGCTGTGAGCTTTCTCAAAATATTGTTCCGTGAACTAACTTTCAGCCTGGTGTTGTGGCGATGTTTCTTGAAGGATAGTGTTCGGTCAAGAGTAACACCTAGATACACAGGTGTTGGACAATGTTCTAGTCGTTTGCCTTGCCATATAATGTCCAGTTTCCGCCGAGCTTCTCTATTCCTTAAGTGAAATGCGCACACCTGAGTCTTGTTGGGATTTGGCTTTAGATGATTGCCTTTATAGTAAGAGCCAAGAGTATCTAGTGCAGAAGTCAACTTTACCTCCACCTCTTCAAATGTCTTTCCTTGGGCAGCCACTGCAGTATCGTCGGCATAGATGAAAAGCCTGGTATATTCCATTATGGGCTGATCATTAGTGTAAATGTTAAAGAGCACAGGGGCTAGCACACTGCCTTGAGGTAAACCGTTCTTTTGTACGCGCCATCTGCTCTTCTTACCATGGAGAGAGACTTGGAATCTTCTATTCTGCAGGAGAATGCCAATAAGAGATGTTAGTTGATAATCATTAGTGAGCTGGTAAATTTTCCTTAGTAACTTCCTGTGGTTGATGGTGTCGTAGGCAGCTGTTAAGTCAACAAAGGTAACTCCAGTTACCTTACGCTGTTCAAAACCATCCTCGATGTGTTGAGTAAGGTTCAAGGTTTGACTGCAGCATGACTGCCAACACTTCTTCACAGTATATGATGGATGGATAAATGTTTCATCCAAAAATATGACTGGTCTCTTCTTGTCTCCCAGCTTGTCATTCTCTCGTAAAGTTCTCAGGTACACCGGCCTCTTAAACACAATATCGTTCCTTTCTTTCAGTATTTTCCTTTTATTTTGACATTTCTTGAATTTAAACACTATTGAATGCAAAACTTGCCTCAGATGTTCGCGACTCCCCTTGTATTCCATGTCATTACGGAGCGTAGATCATAATTTCCTTATTGTTGGCATTTCCTTCTTCATTTCATAATACTCTTGAACCTTCCGCCTGATAATACACTTATCCATATCATCCAATATGATTTTCTTATCTACTTTTCTGTTTTTACCTGGAGTGGATAATTTCGTGTCATTACGCTCTGCCGCTATCACTTCCCTTCTGATTTTCTTCATTATGTGTCGGATTTTCCTGTTGCCGCTGAAACTCCTTTAGTTGCTTGACATAAAGGCAAACTAAAGCATTGTGTAGACTTTTCTAAATCACAGAAAGCAATTACATTGTGTACTATCTCCCCTCCTTCGCTATGAACAACTTTGTTTTTAGTACTTGCCATAGTTTAACACACGGATATAATAACTTATTTTTACTTCCGATAAGGTAAATATCACATTCTAAGAAAGACGTCATGGAAAAATCTCTCACTAAGTACAGTGCAACACTCAGCGTACGAAACCCAGCAGCACTGCCTGTTTAGGCCTGGTTTACGCTCGGTGTTCCCAAGCCGTGCGCAGTTTTTAAAGCACGGAGCTAGAGCACTTCAATGCTGACTTAACGGAAACGTCTGCATTGAGAGCTAGGCGAATACTGAATTGCTGTTGCTAATCGGCAACATTGGGCGATCTTCACTTATATTGGCTCGTGAGGAGACACACCCTTGTACACTATTGGTCGTGCATGACTAGGGACGGAAGGGAAGGAGGGAGTTATTCCAAGTTCGCTTTCCTTGCAGGGTCTCAGTTGGAGTTGCCGAGCTCTATCGTTAATGTATTTATTATTATTATTCATACACTTCTCCACAGGAAATATGGGTAGTAATGGGGCACGGGATGCACCAAGTGCCTTACATAATTAAAGTATTTACACATTATAATACAAACGTTTATGTACAGGTATATACAAAACTGTAGATTACGGGATCGTCATTCTTGCGAGAGGAACGATCGCACAATGTTGCATGTTGACAGGAGGACAGAATGTTGCATAATTTTGTAGATGTTCGGTGGAAGACCCACTTCTCGCAGACTCTTGTGAAGTGTGTGTGGAATGAGGCCGTTGACTGACAGAATCACAGGAACTATTCGTACCAGTTTCATCTTTCAGATCCTCTTTATCTCTTCTGCAAGTTCTTTGTACTTGGAGATTTTTTCACTGTACTTCCTGTCAATGTTGGTGTCATTGGGGATAGCGATGTCAATAATGAAAGTCGTCCCAGTTTTCTTGTTTACCAGTATGATGTCTGGCCTGTTATGGTTGACTGTTTTTTCTGTCACTACAGCAGTGTCCCAATAAAGCTTAATCGACTCATTCTCCAGGAATGGTGTTGGATGGTACTTGTAATAAGGGATACGCTCCTGAATTAATTGGTTTTCCTGAGTAAGTGCCTGGTGTATGATTCCCGAGACATGATTGTGCCGTCTCGTGTATTCTACGGGGGCAAGTACTGGGCAGCCCGCAGTGATATGGTCGATGGTCTCGAGATGAACGGAGCATCGTCTGAATTTGTCGGAGAGTACGCTGGTGTCTTTGATGATGTACTTTTTGTAATTGTTTGTAGCTATTACTTGGTCTTGTATAGCAACTGCAAATCCCTCTGTCTCCCCAAATAAACGCCCACTTTGTAACCACATACACGACGCATTCTTGTCTAAGCTCTGTTGGTTTAGATTGCTGTAGTATTTTCCGTGGAGGGTCTTCTCTCGCCATGTCCTTTCTTGCTCCTGCAGGGATACTTGGTGATTTGTATGCGGGTCAGAGGCATTGTATGGATACAGAACAGTGTACATGTCAGCAAGTACTACAGCTTTATGGAGAAGGCTGTTTTCTTGCTTTTTATAGAGGTATCTCCGTAGGTTCTTTATCTGATTCAGGAGCATGACTTGAAGATCCAGTACTCCTCGGCCTCCCGATTTTCGTGGGAGAGTGACCCTTTCCATGCATGAATTGGGATTATGTAATCTATAGGTGGTGAGCAAAGTTCTCGTTTTTCTTTGTATGCTGTCTATTTCTGTAGCAGACCATTTCAGAATTCCGAATGAATAAACAAGTGTTGGCATAGCGTACGTGTTTATTGCTTTAATTTTGTTCTTGGCATTTATGTAGTTGCGCAAAATCTGATGCAACCTCGATGTATATTTATCAGTGAGTTCCTGTTTGATTTTCTTGTGCTCCAGAGTTGTATTCTGAGCAAATCCAAGGTACTTGTATGTCTCTGTTTGTGTCATTCCCTCAATTAAAGATCCGGTATGGAGCTCATATGGTTGGGAGTTTGTGTACCGACCACGTTCAATTGTTAGCAGCCTACATTTCTTTACTCCCTACATCATTCCCACATCAGATGAGTAAGAGTCTATTATATTCAGTAGGGCGTTCATTTGTGTTTCGTTGTGGGCATACACTTTCAGATCATCCATACAAAACAAATGAGATATTCTGTGTTTCCCATTGTTATATTTAATATCAAATCCAAAACCAGTAGCTTTTAGAAGATTGGATAGGGGATTCATTGCAAGGCAAAACCACAGAGGACTTAATGAATCTCCTTGAAATATACCACGTTCAATTTTAATTGTGTCGGACATGATACATTTATTTTCTGTCTTAGTGCAGAGCATTATCTTCCAGTTGTTCATAGTAACTTCAAGAAAATGAATTATGGCAGGACTGATCTTGTACAAATGAAGTACTTCTTTTAACCATGAGTGGGGAACTGAGTCAAATGCTTTCTGATACCTAATCTATATACGCTGTGTACAGGTTCCTTTGTGAGTGTATTGCCTGTTGTGTTACAACGGAGTCTATGATTGTCTGTTCTTTGCACCATAGTGATGACTTTTTGCATCCTTTCTGCTCCTCAGTCAGAATGTTATGGTTGCTGATATGTTTATACATTTCTTCTCTGAGTATGGATGTAAAAAGTTTGTAGGTCGTTTGTAGACAAGTTATTGGTCTGTAAGCTGATGGATCTTTAGCATTTCCAACTTCCTTAGGTAGGAGGTATGTAATTCCTGATGTAAGGAATTCAGGACACTCTTCAGGATGATGCATGAGATAAATGAATTGTTGGGCTATTTTCTTGTGGACGCAAGTGAAATGTTTATACCAAAAATTTTGTATTTTGTCTGTACCTGGTGCTTTCCAACTTTGAGTTCTCCTGACAGCATTACTCACATGGCTTTCTTCTATGGTATCAAAACTCATTTCTGCATAACCATTGTTGCTTTCTCTTCCTTAATCCATGTTTTGTTTGTATTGTGGACTGTGTTGGTACACCAAATACGTTTCCAAAAGTCTTCCGTGTCCTGCATACTTGGAGGTTCTTCTGCCTTAGTTTGCCGATTTTGCTTGAGCGTTCTGTAGAATTGGCCCTCATTCTTGGAGAAAAGGTTGTTTTGCATTTTCCTAGCTCGAGACTCTTTGTACCTCCTGAGCCTTGCTGCTGTTGCACACAACTTTTGTTTTTGGGTGTCAATATATTCTTTGACATTTTCTTTCTGCTCGGGTTCATTTGTGTGGGTGTTGATTTTCCTGAACACATTTCTCAAGTTTCTGTTAGTTTTCGTTTTAGTTTTGTTACAGAGGTACCGGTATGCGGAAAGTTGACGAATGGTTTTTCTTAGCTCTTGGATATCACCTTGTAATCGACGTTGCCATGGTGGAATGTATTCTGAATCTGAGTTCTTACAAGAGCTTCTGGAGATGGGTATTAGATTTTGGTTGTTCATCCTAACCAAAGTTACTGCTGCGCAATAAACGAGGGTGTTTGTTTCCTCTCTGTTACTGGATTCTTCTATATACTGCTGTAGGATGTTATTTACAGTACTTATAAGGTTTTTGCTCATTGGTGTTCCTCGAATTTTGGGCAGTTTTGGTCTATAGTTCACTTTGAGACCCACGAACTCCGCCATCGCCTCTTTAAACATGTCTTCAGCACGACGTGCTTCATCAGCATCTGAGAAATCACCAGTTTCTCTTTTTCCCACAGATTTGTCTTCCTGTGGTTCCTTTCTACCAGGATCATCCTGACGAATTTGAGGCATTGAGATGGAGTTGCCTTCACTGCTCGGCCTCGTAGCTAGAATTTTAGCAGCTTCTTCCTTAAGGTTTTGAATTATTGTGGCAGGAAGTCTGTTGTTGGTTACTATTGCACGTCTTTGGTCTGTAACTCTTTGTTCTTTGACAAAGGAGTACTGGGGGAATTTGTCCACAAACAACCTGTGCATATCTTTCCTGTACGTTGTAAGGTCTTTCTCTAAGTTCGTAGTTATAAAGTAGGAGCGCATTATGAATTTATTCATATCATCTGTCCATTTCAAGCGCTGCCACGGTGTACCTGCCTTGGTGGTCAGCTGAACTTCTGAAACATCTTCGGCAGGAGGAGTAGGTAGCTGTTGAGTTCTCCTAGCTGAATTGTCGGCTGTAGAATTTTCGGGTGACCCGACATGTGCCCGCCTGATCAGCATCATGTCACTGGTGGCTTGCCTGCTGTCACGCTCAGCACCAGCTCCAAGCGTGCCCCGACGACCCTCGGGTAGCGTCCTTTTCCGAGGCTCATTTCTATTATTCATTTCCTCTATCAATGATGGGTTGCATTTTATACCTACTGCCAGGATTTTAATGAGGCCCCTAACATGGGGTACAGACGCCTTTCACAGCCGCCTCTAACATGAGGTACAGACGCTGCTAGATGGTTTGTGTTCGGTAAGTTCATCCGCCCTCTCCGCCATTGGGATATATCCTCTTCTGCCGTCGAGGCCGTTGACCATATTCGCATTCCCTCAGTTGATCATCGGGTGCTTATTTGGCTAGGCCTTATTCACACCTGTCCTGCATATCTGCAGGAACTTTCCCTATCAGCCATTGGGACGCGCCGTGTCGGGGTTGATGGCCCCCGCCCCAGTGTCTCGCGTATAGTTATGCCTAACCCCTACTCAATTCAGGGCTAGGCCCCTACGCAAGCTGACAGGGTTATTATTATTATTATTATTATTATTATTATTATTATTATTATTATTATTATTATTATTATTATTATTATTATTATTATTATTATTATTATTATTATTATTATTATTCAATTCCTGACCCGGTCGAATGGCTGGAAACAGTCTGTGGATTTCCGTTATTATTTAGGGTCTATTGGCTCATTTAGGTTTTAGGTGTGATCTGGAGGGAATTTGGACTTCAAGTGTTGGATGCACTGAGACTATATAACAATTGAAACTATACAACAAGTTTTGGAAACTGAACTTCAGTTGTGTTCGAGCTCTCATTGAGTGCGGTTGTTCACAGCGAAGACAAGTGTTATTCATCTTAGCGTGTGCAAGTTGCTGCCTTGGTAGCATAGTGACTTAGTATTAACTATCGTGTGTTATATTCTGAGTGCCATTGTGTTTTTCATGTAATTTATTCACTATGGCATTTGACAGTGGGGGAGGAGGAACTAACCGTAGTCCGAACCTTCTAGAGGGTGGCAATTTATTGGTCGATGGTCCAGTTGATATGACTGACTCAATTATTCTTAATTCAGATAATGGGGAAGATGACTCCATGGATTCACTTGAGGATAGACCGCCTAACGCAATACAAAACAAACACCTAACGTCGCCATTCAACAGTCTGACACCCCTACAATTGGGGATGAACAGAATACTAATTCACATACGATTCCCAGAAGTAAAATTCCACCAGCGACAAGAGACCCTGGCAATCATATGGGCCCCTATTTTGTGTTTGTTGAAGCAAATGATAACAAAAATGTGGGCAACTTACACCCAATGGCATTGGGTAGGCTCTTTTATGAGCGAAAATTCCGAGTATTAAAGCTATTCATAGAAAAGTAAAAAATCGGATCCAATTAACTTGTTTCACAGCTAATCATTTTATGCAACACCCCATTCACAGTGAGAAAAACCTGAAAGCTTATATACCTTCCTCAAATGTCTACAGGGTCGGTTTAGTAAGGGGAGTGGATTTGTCGTTAACTGAAGATGAAATTAAGCAATTTATAGATTCACCTGTGCCGTTTATAGGTGTCCAGCGCCTTAAACGAAGGAAATCTAACGCTGATTCATTCGAGTATGTTCCGACAGGAACAGTGAAGATCACTTTGAAACTCACGTTCTCCCTCAGCAGATTTCTATTTTTAGCGTCATTTTGGGTGTTCAGGTTTTCATCTTTAATCCTATTATTTGCAAGCATTGTCAACGTTACGTACATACAGCTCCCAATTGCAGGGCAAAAACTCCTCGTTGTGGCCGATGCAGCAATAACCATGTTACGAAAGACTGTCAACAAACGCTTGTCAAATGCCTCCACTCTGATCAGAATCACCAGGTAGGATCCTCTAGATGTGCCGTGCACCAACAACAGACGGCTATTAAGAAGCATATGTGTACTGAAAACGTTTCCTTTGAAAAAGCCAAAAATAGGCTGCAGCCCGTTACCTATAATCCTACCATACTACCCCATCATTTTCCGTCCTTAGCTGAAACTCAGGGAACCAGACCTGGTAATTTCAACCCGCGTAAACGCAAAATCACTACCTATGTACACAGGGAACCACGTCCGGGTTATGATAGGGAGACCTCTCTCAATATAATACGAACCCCCCCAACGGAACAATCACCAGCTACCCAAACTCCGACCACCCATAGCATTACACCGGCGGTCCCAACTAATCTTGCTAGCAAACAAGATCAAGGAATAACCCCTTCCACATCACAAGTAACCCCTGTTAAAGATATACGTAAAGAGATCCAAGACGACTTTGTTAATCTGATGCAACTAATGGGTCCAAATGTCCAATGGAGACACTTATTAAAGTTGATACTTGATAAAATCCTCCCCATTTTAGATACTAAGCATGCAGATACTGCAATGGAACTGTAGGAGTGTGGTAAACAAGCGACATGAGTTAATATTACTCATTAACGAATTCCAACCAGATATTACTTTCTTACAAGAAACATGGTTTTCAAATTGTATAAACATTCGCATCAAGGGATATACTATCGAACGATTAGATGGTCCTGGATATGGTGGAATTGCAATTTTAATTAAGAATTGCATACCCTATCATCTTCTCCAAACGGAACAGGCTATAGCAGGCACTTACTTTCAGCGCATACAAATAAACGATTTTATTTTTTCAAACTTTTTCTGTCCTCCCGACATACACGGTTCCTACCATAATTGATCCTTTTTTTTAAACAAATTTACCGGTGCGAAGCAAAATATTATATTTGGAGACTTCAATGCTCATCACATAACCTGGGGAAGCAAGAGCAATAGCGTCTAAGGAACTCATATCTTAACCTCTTCTCTTGAAGTCAATCTTTCCATAATTAATGATGGATCACCCACCCGGCTAACAGCCCCTACAAATGCTCCGAGCGCGGTGGATCTCACTATATGTACCACGGATAGAGCGCATAAATTATCTTGGCAAACTATTAAAGATCTTCATGGTAGTGATCATTTACCCATTCTCGTTACATGGTCTAATCACAAGCCCTTTTCACATCACACGCTTCCTCGAATACCTATACGCAATCTGAATAATATGGATTACGATCTCTTTTCGCAATTTATTCAGGATTATTTCAGTCATACCTTTAAAACGATATCCGCGGAATATGATTCACTTTTACACTGTATAAAAACGTATCTCGACATCTATCATCCAATCATTTACAAAACCTCAACCAACCATAATCCGACGCTCAACATCCGTTGGTGGGATCAAGAATGTGAGGTCTGGATTAGACGACGGAGAAACCTGCTGAAAAATTTACGAAAACATTTTACTTTTACTAATTATATACAATATAAACGAATCTGTGCAAAAATTAGATGTTTATTTAACAATAAACGTCGAACTACATGGAAAACCTTTGTAGAGAGTATTAACAGTACTACACCCAGCAAGATCATCTGGGCCAAAATTCGCTCTCTTAGTAACTCTAGGCTCACACCCCAACCTATCTCTTTATCTCCGCCCCAATTATATCAATTCTACTGCAATCTAACACCCGATTTTGTTCAGCCTGAATATCTCTTAAGTTGTTCATACACATCTAATAAATATCAAACTTTGATGAATCCTATTACATATCAGGAATTAGAAGTCGCCCTACATAAAAAACTACATCCCCAGGACCAGGTTTTATAACCTACAAGATGCTCAGCTCCCTACCAATTAAGGCTAAATCCATTATTCTTAACCGGTATAATAAAATTTTAACAGATGCCTTAATACCATCAGACTGGAATAATTTTGACATCATTCCAATACATAAACCAGGTACTGATCCCTTACAACCTCAAAATTCACGAGGTATAATCTTAGGGTCCTGTCTACGTAAAACATTTCAACGCATCCTACTCTGCAGATTAATATGGCAATTAGAGTATCATAATGATTTACCGAAATGTCAATTTGCTTTCATAAAAGGACGAAGTACCACAGACGTCTTAAATATTTTTCTAACGGACCTTTTATTAGCACGCTGCCGAAAACAAGATACTATAGCGGTTTTTCTCCATGTCAAAGGAGCTTACGATAATGTTGATCTTCACATTTAGTTTCAAAAATTACACGAGTTAAACTTTCCACTACCCCTTATTCATATATTTTAAAACCTTTTACTAACTCGAACATTATATTTGAAAAATTATAGACTTAACGCTTGTGCACGAAAGGCCAATGTCGGAATTCCGCAGGGGAATATATTAAGTGGTATACTTTTTACTTTATATACAAGTGATTTGGAACGAGTAGTAACGTCTCATGCACGTATATTGCAATTTGCAGAAGACATACTGATCTATACCACACAAGATAAAGTCGAACAATGTCGTCACTCCATCTCCCAAGCCCTCTCCCATATACATAAGTGGATGGAACACCACAGTTTAGAAATCACTCACACCAAAAGTGCCGCGGTTATATTTACCCCAAAACGAACATATAACAAATCTGCACTACCACATACCAACCACCATATTGCTATTCGATCCTATACCAAATATTTAGGGAATTTCATAGACAATAAGTTAAATTGGAAGACACATTTTGCCCGACTTAAGTCCAAAATTGAATATACAATTCCACTCCTTAAGTCCTTAACTCGTAGAAACTGAGGATCGGATCCGGCCACGTTACTACTTTTATATAAAAAAATCAATCCGGGCAAGGATAGATTATGGCTGCCATTTCTTCGATACAGCGTCACCGATCACCCTAAAAAAATTAGACGCGTTACAATTCACCTCTTTACGAATCATATTAGGGGCATTACGCACAACACCCATCAATGCCTTACTGGTTGAAGCAGCAGAACTACCATTGGCTATGGGACGAGAATATCTAGCGTCTAAATATTTACTTAAAAAGATAGCTCTGAATCGTCATCCCATATTACCTAAACTGCAACTTTTAAATGAGTACCAAATCTGTCAAAAATTGAAAGCCAGCAACATACCGGCACTTCTACTGGCATATGAAGTACTTTTTCCCTTAAGGAATAATGTTTTGCAGACAAGATCATTACCGGCATACTCTCACGAATACAACTTATCTACATACCACCCTTCCATCATTACTACTACTTTCGAACACCTTCCGGGTAATCTGAAGAATAATCCCACTCTAGTTAATAAAACTTTACAAACATTTCTCAGTCCGCATAAACAATACACAAACTGCTTTACAGACGGATCTAAGACTTCAGAGGGAACTGGAGCAGCCTATTACATCCCCCAGCTTAACATCCAGCAACTATTTACGTTACCAACCAACGCTTCCATATACACTGCTGAAACTTTTGCTGTTCGACAAACTCTTTTATGTTTACGGCAATATAATATTCCCAATGCCATCATCTGTACCGATTCATTAAGTGTCCTCCAAAGTATCAAAACCCCGCAGGAACCTACTAGTTGGTATATATGGAACATCCGTAAATTGTTATACAACCTTTCCTTAAATCAGCATGATATAATATTAATTTGGATACCAAGTCATTGCAGCATACCCGGTAATGTTCAGGTTGATAGTTTAGCTAAAGCAGCAGCTGAAATTCAAGGTCTTCCCTATCACATCGCTATTCCACACACGGATTATGCCCCTACTATCAAACAGAACGTACTTCAAAAATGGTCTTCTCTCTGGAAAAATTTCGCAAAAACGAAGGGTAAAGCAACTACAACCGGAACTGCAAAGAACCCCTGGTTCACTATGGGCACTTATTCTAGGAGACATATAACTACCTTAATCCGCTTAAGATTCAATCATGCGCTCACACCTGCATATAAGTATAGATTTCATATCAGTGACACAGATACCTGCGCCTGTCAGCAAGCATGTGGCACGATTCATCATATAGTATTCCAATGTTGCAACTATTCTAACCATCGAAAAACGTTTTTCCAAGTACTAATAAATCATAAAGTTCCTCTACCAACAAGTGCCGCTTGTCTCATTCATACTCCTACGGAGCCATTAGTTAATATGCTCCTTGATGAATGTAAAATCGCGTTATAGGCCACTCATTTATTCTACCACACGGGTCACTAACATTCTCACACTTACAATACATAACCTGGCTATCCCTTTACACTGCGCATGATAAACAACTGTTAAAAACCTCAGATCACCGATAATAGAAGAACGTCCATATCTATCATTGATATCACATATAGGTGAAACTAATCTTGTTTACTACAACCTCATATAAGGTTAAATTAATATTTTAATCATCCATTACCATCACAAGCTTCATCCTCTGATCCAACCTTATTCTTCTTCTTCTTCTTGGTATTTTCTTTGGCGCTGCTAAAAAGCCATTAGCCAGTCGCAACACTTATTTTATCACAAATCTTCAAGAGAAACAGACTGAGTTTTACTTATGACGGATAGAGTTGATCAACACTTGTAGAAACACTCAAGAAACGCTAGGGTTACAGGTCGAGAACGTGACGTCTTCATAGGTTACAGCAAAGAGATTGAGTTACAGTTATGTAGAGGAGGATGCGAGTTAAGAAGCTCATAAGACTCACTAGTCAAAAGAAGTTAGAGTTTAATGTTACAATTAACCAAAAATTCTTGAATAGCAAGAACAAGTGAAGGTGTAGGCTGTTGGACGAGGCGAGTGACTGTTGTAGGTACTTGTATGTTTTGCGAGCGTAAAGTGTGGAAAAAACGTTTTCTATGTAGGGCGAAATGGGAACATTGAAATAATATGTGATTAATGTCGGCCATACTATTATTACATGAACACATGGGTGAATCCACTAACTTTAATTTGAATTTATAAGCCGGAGTCAGAGCGTGATTAAAGCGTAATCTGATAAGTGTTGTAATATGTCTGCGTGAATATCTTGTTGTTGAAAACCATGGGTGACTAGCAATACTGGTTGCAGCTGATAGTAATATTTTCCTTTGAGTTTCGCCGATTGTGTCCAATTGTGCTGCCATTTTTGTTGAACAGCAAGTTTAATAGTTAGCGTGAAATCTGTGTAGGGAAGGGCTATGGAAGCATTGATTCCGGTTCCGTATGCAGCGTGTTTTGCCACTTTATCAGCCTGATCATTACCTTCGTTCTTCGAATGACCTTTTATCCATGTTAGAGTTATGTCAGCACCATTTTCATCGAATTCAAATAAAAGGAGTCGAATATTGCAAATATATCAATTTGTATACGACTTGTGTGGCATTAAACCTTGAAGTACACTTAAGGAGTCGGTAAAAATGATCGCTTTGGAGATATGATTATTTTTTATGTATATCAAAGCTTGTCGTATAGCGAAAGCCTCAGCAGTAAAAATTGAGGCATAGTTTGGAAGTGTGTATTGCTCACGGACGTGTAACTGCGGAATGTAATATGCGGCTCCCGTGCCTACATTTTGTTTGGATCCGTCTGTATATATTATGAGAGTAGGATTTAGATCGTTTATTGCCATTTTAAGTGTTAGTTGAGGTATTTCAGAAAGTTGCATTGTGCTGTTATTAAAGGAAATGTGCTGATACACTACAATATTTGGTTTGTAGTGCATAATATTGTATGGCATTGTATTGCATGGAAGCGAAATATTTTGTTGAATGTCAGTATGATATTGTCGCGTCAAGTTGAATGCGTCTAACAAAGCTGGAGTTCGTGATTGCTATTGAGAACGTTGACGATATTTTTCCATTAATTGTAGTTTGGGTAGAATAGGATGTCTAGATAGCGCCATTCGGGCTAATAAAAATTTAGAAGCTAAATACAAACGGCGATGTCACATGTTCCAACAAGTAACGCATTAGTTGGGGTAGAGGGTAAAGCGCCTATACATAACCGGAGTGCTCGATGTTGAATTACGTTGATCTTGTGAATAAGAGTGGAGGATGCGATATCAAAATAAAAGGATCCATAATCTAAATGCGAGCGTATTGTATGCCGATAAAGTAATAAAGCCGTTACGGGATCAGCACCGCAGTTTCGTCGAATTGTTAATTTCAATATATTGGTACATTTTGAGTCTTTTTCGAAAGGTATTCAAAATGGGGTTTCCAGGACAGTTTATTATCTAAAAATATACGAAGATACTTGTGCATCCGGACGATCGGAATTGTAATATTTGCAATTCTGAAAGAGTCTGTATTGTACTTGCGTTTATGCGTGAAAATCATGGCCACATTTTTAGTAGAGGATAGTTCCAAACCATGCTCGTTTAACCATGCTTTAGCAGCAGTTAATGCTCGAGTGATATGAGTTCTGCAGACTTCCAGACTTTCATGAGAAGAATAAATGGCTATATCATCCGCATGAAGTAATATTCTTGCATCGCGAAGTACGACACCTTCTAAATCCTTTAAGTATAGAGCAAATAATAGGCCACTTAAATTGTCGCCCTGAGGCAACCCATTAGGCGCGTATCGTACATTAGACGTAGAGGTTTGGCATGTGATTTCCATTCGCCGAAAATATAAAAGATGTTAGAGTATTTTAATAAAAATAGCAGGGAGGTGTAAGTTATGAAGTTTCGACAGTAACATGTGTATGGGCACGTTGTCATAGGCAGCTTTGATATCAAGGAAAGCAGCAATTGTTCCATGTTTGCGTTGTTTTGCTAGTAGCAAATCCGTTAATAATATATTAATGGGATCTGTTGTGCTTCTCCCTTTTATAAAGGCATATTGATAGACCGGTAGCAAATTGTGATAAGCTAGACACCATAACAGCCTTTCCAAAAGAATACTGAGGAAGACCTTCCTTAAACATGATCCTAAAACGATTCCTCTATATTCGATGAGATTGGTAGTCGAGAGTTTTGGTTTCGGAGTGGGCACAAGCGTAAATGTATTCCATGCAGAAGGAGGAGCATCTAAGTTTAGTATTTTATTGTAATACGCTACGATTATTGCATGTGCATGATAAGGAAGATGGGAGAGCATTTTATAGGTAATATAGTCGGGTCCAGGAGCAGAAGTAGGTTTCTTTTGGAGTATGTTAAACAATTCTGGGTAAGATATAGGTTGGGACTGTGTGAGAAATTTATCTGAAAGAGGCATTGTAGTATACTGTTGAAATTCTTGAACAACGAAATCCGGAGTTAATGTGTCGTAAAATTGGGAGATGCTTTCGAAGTGTGGTTGGTCGAGTTTATTGCATCCCGTATGAGCTAGTTTTTTTGTAGCAGCCCAAATATCCTTAATACAGGTGTTTCTATGGAGGGAGTTAATAAAACATTTCCAAGATTCCCTTCTTCTTTCGTTGAATACTTTTCTCAGGTGGGCAGTATACTTTTTATATTGCAAATAATTAGCTGGTATGAAATTTTGATTTAAACTTCTAAGCAGGCTGCGTCTGCGTTTCACCATAGCAGCGCATTGCTTATTCCACCAGTGAATATTAAGTCGTCTAGTAGTATTGTTATATTTACGATAATGAAAAAGGTGATATATACACTGACTGACAGAGCAAATGCAACACCAAGAAGGAGTGGTCAGAACTTTATGCCAATTGCAGGGTAGACTGACGTCACTGAGGTATGCTCATGATGTGAAATGCGCCGCTGTGCTGCGCACGTAGCGAACGATAAATGGGACACGGCGTTGGCGAATGGCCCACTTCGTACCGTGATTTCTCAGCCGACAGTCATTGTAGAACGTGTTGTCGTGTGCCACAGGACACGTGTATAGCTAAGAATGCCAGGCCGCCGTCAACGGAGGCATTTCCAGCAGACAGACGACTTTACGAGGGGTATGGTGATCGGGCTGAGAAGGGCAGGTTGGTCGCTTCGTCAAATCGCAGCCGATACCCATAGGGATGTGTCCACGGTGCAGCGCCTGTGGCGAAGATGGTTGGCGCAGGGACATGTGGCACGTGCGAGGGGTCCAGGCGCAGCCCGAGTGACGTCAGCACGCGAGGATCGGCGCATCCGCCGCCAAGCGGTGGCAGCCCCGCACGCCACGTCACGTCAACCGCCATTCTTCAGCATGTGCAAGACACCCTGGCTTTTCCAATATCGACCAGAACAATTTCCCGTCGATTGGTTGAAGGAGGCCTGCACTCCCGGCGTCCGCTCAGAAGACTACCATTGACTCCACAGCATAGACGTGCACGCCTGGCATGGTGCCGGGCTAGAGCGACTTGGATGAGGGAATGGCGGAACGTCGTGTTCTCCGATGAGTCACGCTTCTGTTCTGTCAGTGATAGTCACCGCAGACGAGTGTGGCGTCGGCGTGGAGAAAGGTCAAATCCGGCAGTAACTGTGGAGCGCCCTACCGCTAGACAACGCGACATCATGGTTTGGGGCGCTATTGCGTATGATTCCACGTCACCTCTAGTGCGTATTCAAGGCACGTTAAATGCCCACCGCTACGTGCAGCATGTGCTGCGGCCGGTGGCACTCCCGTACCTTCAGGGGCTGCCCAATGCTCTGTTTCAGCAGGATAATGCCCGCCCACACACTGCTCGCATCTCCCAACAGGCTCTACGAGGTGTACAGATGCTTCCGTGGCCAGCGTTCTCTCCGGATCTCTCACCAATCGAACACGTGTGGGATCTCATTGGACGCCGTTTGCAAACTCTGCCCCCGCCTCGTACGGACGACCAACTGTGGCAAATGGTTGACAGAGAATGGAGAACCATCCCTCAGGACACCATCCGCACTCTTATTGACTCTGTACCTCGACGTGTTTCTGCGTGCATCGCCGCTCGCGGTGGTCCTACATCCTACTGAGTCGATGCCGTGCGCATTGTGTAACCTGCATATCGGTTTGAAATAAACATCAATTATTCCTCCGTGCCGTCTCTGTTTTTTCTCCAACTTTCATCCCTTTCGAACCACTCCTCCTTGGTGTTGCATTGTCACTGTCAGTCAGTGTATCTAGGTAGTTTTGAATATGCTGATATAAGGAAGTATAGGCAGAAGCTGTTTGTGAGGCAAATTTAATGCGATTTGAAATATAATCCAACCTTATTCACGAAAACCAAATTGCAAGATTTGCACTTCCCAAGTGTACCAACCAACGGATATTAACTCAACGCAAACAAATGCATTACCAAACGGTGTAGTTATTGGGTACGGAGTTAAAACTAAGCCCAACAGCATACAGGGAGAAGAATAAGAAACTGAACTGGGTAAAGTGCAACTCAAAGCCCAACAACTCACGAGGGGTTAGAAGAAGAATAATGCAAGATCTTTACAATAGCGCTGTTAACGGAGCGGTTGTTTACGGAGCGGAGGCTCCGGGCGCTTTCAATCGGTGCCTCCGGAGAACAAATACAGTAGAGACAATACACTACACTTACGGATTTCGCCTTGCTAAAATGGGAGACAATTCGACGGTGGCGCTCCTAGTGACTTGACCTGAACAAATCGCGCTAAATTCAAATATCAATGGAAATGTATATACGGAAATGGATAAATAAATTACGTCTAGAAAGAAAGTGGTATTGAGATATTAACTTCGAAGTTGCTAAAGCAATTCTGGGTAAATGAATGAAGAATTATTTAAAAGGTTATTATTCAAAGACTGATATTAGACATATAAACAAGGTGTGAAATGGACTGCTGTGAAATGGCTTGATCTTTCATTTATGCATTACTTTTTTTGCTTTAGCATTCCTGCCTGAACGTTTACGGTTAGATTTGTCTTTTTTCTCATTTAAAAACGGATCATCACATTAAGACACTTATCAATAAAAATATCGGCACATTCCTTACACACATGATGCAATGAATTAACATTTAAAAGCTGGACCTCTTAACATGAAGCCTACTAACAGAAAGAAAATCTATAAAATCCCGGCTTTAATCTGAGAAGAGGGATAAAAGAAAGAAAAGTTTGAAAATGTTGTCGATAGTGATGCTTTGAGGAATATTTACGTACAATTAAAGTAAAAATGTAACATACCCTTGGCTGTATAGTCGAGGATTTTTAAAGTCGCTGGCCTGAAAATGATCTGAACAGATCTTATAATTCTTATACAAGCGTAACGTCCCTTCTTTCTTGTACACTTTATCCAAATCGCTTCTGTGACATTTCAAAACCCACAGATCACACCTACAACAACACATCGGTATTGAAGGTTAACTGCTGCACTATACAATAAAATATGCGTATTATATTTTAAGCCCGTTAAAACATGGATCGAGCAGGTCAGGAGATTATGAAGTACTATAAAAATCTCTGTCACTGGAAGAATATATATGCAAACATATTACTTACATGTTGTCACGAGGGAACCTGAAGAACGACCGCGCATTTTTCTCTACTCCGTAATTACTGCAGCCAAACACAGCACATACCTTTCCCCTCATGTTGAGAGGAGATATCAAGGAATGATTCACGCTACTATTTAATTATGTCAACTCACTGAAAACGCATAAATAACACCAAAAACTTCACACAAAAATACACGTGCTCTTATGACAGAATCAGTACCGTTCAGGTCTATCCGCTAGAGTGTGCTCCAGTAGCTGTGTCTCGATATCTCGCTCAGTGTCGCGTATTGTCTCTACTGTATTTGCGGAGAACCTCCGATTGAATTACAAGCGCGCAGTTTAAACTTGGTACGGGAGAAGTGAAGGAGCATTTGTACAGGAATTTATAACTTGTCGCTAGTAATGTGAGAAACTACGCCGCTCTGTTAATACTGTACTTTAGTTATTTGGCGGTATTACAGATAGCATTCTTACGTACAAACATAATAATTATGTAACAGAATCTCCGATTGAATTACAAGCGCGTAGTGTGAACTTGGTACGGGAGAAATGAACTAGCATTTTCTCAGGAACATATAACTTGTCGCTACTATTGTGCGAAACTAGGCCCCTCAGTTAATACCTTATTTATTTGGCGATATTACAGATAGCATTCTTACGTACAAACGTAATTATGTATCAGAACCTCCGATTGAATATCAAGCGTGTAGTGTGAACTTGGTACGGGAGAAATGAACGAGCATTTTCACAGGAATGTATAACTTGCCACTATTATCGTGAGAAACTAGGCTCCTCAGTTTATACCCTTATTATTGGACGATATTACAGATAGCATTCTTACGTACAAACATTGAATGACAAGTGCGTAGTGTGAACTTCATACGGGAGGAATGAACGAGCATTTTCACAGGAATTTATAACTTGTCGCTATTATTGCGCGAAACTGCACTCCTTCTTTAACTATTTTTAAAATGCTATTTGTTCGGGGCGTCGACGTATGAAGATCCTTTGTCCCTACTTGCACCATATATGAGGAAACCTGCGTGTATTATGTAAATGGCGGTAGTTTAAAGTGTTGAATGTGAGGAAGGGAACGTTAAGGATGACACAAACACCCAGTCCCCAGGCCAGGGATATTAATAATTTACAATAAAAAACCCTGACCCGGCCGGGAGTCGAACCCGGGGCCGCCGGATGACAGGCGGTCGTGTTGCCACCTACAGCGCGGTGCGGGATTTTACGAGTCATTTGTGCCATGTTTTACAGCGCAGCACCAACAGACTTGAACCGCTTGAATTCCTCCGTCCGCTCGTAAACAATCACCCCATACTTCTGCACGTCTTTCGCGTTTTTTTTTTTTTTTTTTTTTTTTTTTTTTGTACATATTCCAGAAATTAAAAGCGAATTCGAATTTAACTTGAAACTACTGTATTCTTGTATTCTAGCGCCAATGTAATGGAAATATTTCCATAATAATAATAATAATAATAATAATAATAATAATAATAATAATAATAATGAACGAAGTGTACTGTGTAAGTTCTGCACAGGTAGGGCCTGCACTTTTCTGAGAAACAACTGAACCTACTTAGATATATTGTTTGTTGTATCTATAGGGTTTATACCTACAGGTATATGGGATATGTATTATATGTCGTTATAATTACATTTTCTTGATAACAAATGAGAGGATGCATTAATTATTCTGAATGACTATACGTTCTTTGTTAAGGGGTATTGTATGGAATATCGGTGATTTAGATCAATTTTTGTGTATGTAGGTAACGATTTTTATAGGGCGCCTACATTCATGCACGTAAGTTTGAAATTACAGCCCACTACGTCCTTACACTCGGAGCTACTGTTGCGAATAGGAGGCGGCCCTCCGGTTAACCTCCGGAGCTCCGTAACTGCTTTGCCTCCGTCGGTAGTACCGGAGATCACCGGAGGAACGCTGTAATCGTATTATCCGATTCAATCAACAGGAGGTCCGTGGGAAAGAATATATTGAGTCCCAAATAAATATCCGCAAGACAAGACAAGACAAGTCAAGAACAGCGCTACTTTACAATTGTTGGCAATATGCGAAGACAAGTGAGCGTGTGTTCTTATTTGACATGACAGGATCGAATTTCTGTTATGGATTTTTGTTTTGCTTATCTTACGAATACGAGGAAGTGTCAGGAATCAAAATATGAAGATGTTGACGACTAAATTTTTTTAGATCTCAGTACGTGTTACAAGATTTTGTGGTGTTAATGTTGGTGCGAACATTTTATCTACAATGAAGGAAGTTACTTGACGTATTAGTCCTGTTGGGGATAACTCTGACAAAGGTATGTAAAAGAATGATCCAGTTTGTACATTCCTGCATTGCCATCTACGAAACGCCTATAATTATTGTGTTAATCTGAATGGTCTTTCTACTCTGACTTGTGAATTTGACGATTTGAGTTTTTTTTTTTTAGTCAAGTCACAGCACCTTTTTCTTGTAGTAGGGTAATTTGGTGTAATACGATGTCAGAATGTAGCTTAGTGCTGTTTACTCTTCAGTACTCGGGTCCCAGAACGTTGCGTAAGTACTCCAGTGGTGTGCCACACATAATTAGTATTATCTTCATGAAAATAGTTTATTTTATGTTTATACTTGTTTAGGCACATACTACACTACAATGGGCACATTTTATGAGGATAAAACATTTTTCCTTGCATGTTACATAGTGAAAAATAAATAAATTTCATTACATAGAAAAAACTTATAGCCTAAATAAAGAAAGCTCTTTCGTATTTCTTCATATCGAAGGTAATATCAGCAACATAACACACAATAAAAGAAAATATAAGACATTATGAATGTAACACATCGTCGTTACATAAACTATTCATTGTCACTTCGAATAGGTCTATCAGATAGTAGCAGCCTTAATCTCACTCACCTTCAATAGCACATTTTCTACAAACTGGGATGAGATGTTCCAAACAAATAATTCTGTTGCACTTTTCACATTCAGTCTTGGACTTCCTCTCCCTAGAGCGTGGACATAAATGGCATCCTCCTTGTTTAGCCCGTTTTGGTGGAGGTAGAGTCCTGCTGGTTGGCTGTCCGCAGACATTTTTCAAGTTTTTCTTTCAGACCCCTTGATATATGTATGGCCTTTGCTCTTTCTTCCATGAAGGGTCTGACAAGTTCTAGCCCAAGATTTTGAAGATATTTTCGCCTCTTCATGTTGTCTTTGGAATTAATTTCATAAATTATCTTTGAGTTAATTCCGCATACGTTCATCAGGGTAAAGAACACTGTAAGTGACCATCGTCCACTCTTTCTCCTGGTATCATATTTGGAACATAGGAAGTCTACAACATCCACTGCCCACTTGGTGAGGTTGTAAACTGCCTTAATTTGTGTTATCTTTGATTCTCCTGTGCTGGTATCAATTGATGCATCAGTCGGAACGTCAGCCTCATTACCACCACTGAGAGCTGCTTCTGGATCGTCTTTTAATTCCTGGATCATTCGCCGGATTCACTCTTGTTCAGCATCATATATCTGACGTAGGCTAAAAGAATTGAAAAATAAAATGTGTTTGCTGTATATAATTGCTAAACTTAACAGACATAAAACGAAACATAAGATTGATATAATAATACAGACTGTCTCCAACTTAAAATCTATATAAATGATGCTGTATAACGTACCTCTTAAATATTTATTTAGTTACGAGATGACTCGGGTGGGGTGTGATACACCCCGGACAGAGTGCGACACGCTTCACAGGAATGCTGCCAGGCGACTGGCTGACGGTTACAGTCTAACCAGCTTCCTCCTAACTCAACTTAAAGGTACAGGGCTGCACGAATGTAACGCCTCAACAGTATAATGGCAGCAACTAAAAATAAAACCCTTGGGGTGTGACACCCCACCTGAGTCATGAAGGTTTAAAGGAGAGATAAGTAAAGATGTTTTTACTCTCGTCCATAACTGCCAGTTTACTGTATTTATCCCTTTCTATATGGGACACCTATCATGTGGTTTTGTACTATATACGTACATAGAACTACCGGTTGGTAGCTTGGGAATTTCTCTAATAACTGTCTGCACACCTCCTTGTAGGCCAATAACCGTGTTATGGAACGATAATCATGCATAAAATTTTGTTTCACAGTGTTAAAACGTTCATGTGTTATGATAAAATTTGTTTCCCTAAGACACTGTATATAACATTTGCTCACCAGTAGACGCTGAATGTAAGTAAGAGCATAAAGATTTTGGGAATTAGAGTAACCTCAAGAGAAATAATGCTAGTTCTCGTAACAGCAAACTATGATTTGGTCCCCACATATTACCACGAGCAAGGGAAATTTATGATGTTGTGACAGATGACTGGGAAGCCATAGGCCAGTACAGGCTGTGCTCAGTTGTCAAACATAACTCCCTGTATATGAATTTGAAATGGAACAAACAAGTGTAAATCATCATAATTTGCAAGTTATTATATTGGATTGGAACACACACAAGGATAAAAATGACAGGCTGGTGTGGGTAGATGGAAATCTGTCGAGGACTCCTTCCTGCTTTTATGGTTCAGTGGGAGGGGATCTTTAAACAGGGCCATTCTTGAGAATTCTACCTTCTTGATTTGCATAGTGTAAGATGACCATATATATGGACCTGAGACCAAATACACTGACTGACAGTGACAATGCAACACCCAGGAGGAGTGGTTCTAAAGGGATGAAAGTTGGGGAAAAAACAGAGACGGCACGGACGAATAATTGATGTTTATTTCAAACCGATATGCAGGTTACACAATGCGCATGGTATCGACTCAGTAGGACGTAGGACCACCGCGAGCGGCGATGCACGCAGAAACACGTCGAGGTACAGAGTCAATAAGAGTGCGGATGGTGTCCTGAGGGATGGTTCTCCATTCTCTGTCAACCATTTGCCACAGTTGATAGTCCGTACGAGGCTGGGGCAGAGTTTGCAAACGGCGTCCAATGAGATCCCACACGTGTTCGATTGGTGAGAGATCCGGAGAGAACGCTGGCCACGGAAGCATCTGTACACCTCGTAGAGCCTGTTGGGAGATGCGAGCAGTGTGTGGGCGGGCATTATCCTGCTGAAACAGAGCATTGGGCAGCCCCTGAAGGTACGGGAGTGCCACCGGCCGCAGCACATGCTGCACGTAGCGGTGGGCATTTAACGTGCCTTGAATACGTACTAGAGGTGACGTGGAATCATACGCAATAGCGCCCCAAACTATGATGCCGCGTTGTCTAGCGGTAGGGCGCTCGACAGTTACTGCCGGATTTGACCTTTCTCCACGCCGACGCCACACTCGTCTGCGGTGACTATCACTGACAGAACAGAAGCGTGACTCATCGGAGAACACGACGTTCCGCCATTCCCTCATCCAAGTCGCTCTAGCCCGGCACCATGCCAGGCGTGCACGTCTATGCTGTGGAGTCAATGGTAGTCTTCTGAGCGGACGCCGGGAGTGCAGGCCTCCTTCAACCAATCGACGGGAAATTGTTCTGGTCGATATTGGAACAGCCAGGGTGTCTTGCACATGCTGAAGAATGGCGGTTGACGTGGCGTGCGGGGCTGCCACCGCTTGGCGGCGGATGCGCTGATCCTCGCGCGCTGACGTCACTCGGGCTGCGCCTGGACCCCTCGCACGTGCCACATGTCCCTGCGCCAACCATCTTCGCCACAGGCGCTGCACCGTGGACACATCCCTATGGGTATCGGCTGCGATTTGACGAAGCGACCAACCTGCCCTTCTCAGCCCGATCACCATACCCCTCGTAAAGTCGTCTGTCTGCTGGAAATGCCTCCGTTGACGGCGGCCTGGCATTCTTAGCTATACACGTGTCCTGTGGCACACGACAACACGTTCTACAATGACTGTCGGCTGAGAAATCACGGTACGAAGTGGGCCATTCGCCAACGCCGTGTCCCATTTATCGTTCGCTACGTGCGCAGCACAGCGGCGCATTTCACATCATGAGCATACCTCAGTGACGTCAGTCTACCCTGCAATTGGCATAAAGTTCTGACCACTCCTTCTTGGTGTTGCATTTGCTCTGTCAGTCAGTGTATAAACCTACTCATAGTTACAAACTGTAACAAATGTAAATTTAGTTTTAGTTTTTGCTTTATTGTTAGAATTGTAACTGATCAGTAAACTGGGCATCAATGCAACGTTGTTAAATCAGTCTTGCCTCTTCTGTTTTACAAAACCAACAGATTCCTCGGCTGATTTTGTAGTTATCTACTGCAAAGTGGCCCATTCTTGCTGAATGTCATTTGTGCTAACTGGATTAACTGTCAGCTGAAAATTGATCATATTCTGAAATTCTGTGCCAAAGGATTCATCCTGAAGTTTAAACATGTTAAACTTTCTTCTGGTTAAGATTTGGAGATGCCTGGATCTATGGAGATCCTGATGAAGTGAACATAAACCTGTTATAAAGATGTATTCTGACCAAAAAAATTTTCAAAAATCCTTTCTTATCTACAGGACACAATATGGCAGTATTCCAGTCACTTGGTATAGTCTCACTGTCCCTAATAACTTTGATGAAATCATACACATTTCTATAGTGTTCTACCACCATATTTAATCACTTCTGCACTGAATGAATCCTCTCCAGGGCCCTGTCATTCTTCCTTTCCATGAGCAATTTCTGACTGATTTGTTCAAAAGGTAGACTGAATGTACGTTTGCAAACAGCTGGAGGGAAATAAATTATGTTGTCGACAGCCAACACCAAAAAGATAAATTCTGCAAGGGTCCAAAATTCTTGGTACAACCTTTGATTGTTTGACTCCCCATGCTATTGGATTCCTAAAAGCTAATGGGGAGGGAAACAGAAAGGCTACTGGTAACAGGAAAGAAGCTATCAGATGGCGAGGCCAGCTCCCTCCCTGGATTTGAGCACTAGCAAATATCCAACCCTGAAGTCCCTCAGAGGAGAGAGGTATTATCCGTGAAACTTTTAGAGATACTTCGGCTCCCTGGTGCTGAATCGGTAAACCCTGGTTATCTTCGAGATACATATTGGCAACCTTTGACACACAAACTATGAATCGCCGTGAGACATCTGGCGTACACGTTACGTACTACTACTGTTGTTGTTTACACAGCAAGCCAAAATATAGAATCCATACTAGGAACAAGATTCACATCGAGAAATGTTATATATGTTATATAATGTGTGTGAGACACAGTTGTTGACTTAAGATGATAAAGGTTTAGCAAAATTCATACTACTGATTCAATTTCTATTTCATTTCCATTCAGTTGGCAGTATTACCGGAACCGGGGTAGCTCCCTCCTTACCCCAGTAAAACCAAGTATCACTAAAAGTTTCGTGGATAATAAATGTTTCAGGAGTCAGGCAAAGAAAAAGTGATTTGTTTAACCTGGGTGTGAGTAGGCATTAGATGTTCAGTGTGAGAAAATTTGTTGGTACTATTAGTAAGCATGGTCAGAGTTCTTCTCTAAGATAATAATAATAATATAATATATATATATATAGCCAGCTCCGGACGTGATGTTGCAGCATGGAAAGCATCTTCTGAAGTGCAGTTGTGCCATCTTCGGATGTCCTTCAGCCATGAACTCCTCCTCCTGCCAACAGATCTTTTCCCCTGTATTTTACCTTCAATGATGAGTTGTAATAGCTGGTACTTCTTGCCTCTCATAATGTGCCCTAGATATTGTTTTTTTTTTTTTTTTTTTTTTGCAGTAAGTAGTAGTTCTTGTTGTTTCTTCATGCGATGAAGGACTTCGTCATTTGAAATTTTCAGCACCCAAGGTATTCGGAGTAGGCAGCGATATAGATACATTTCAAAAGCATCAACTCTTTTTTCTAGATTTTAGTCAAGGGTCCAACTTTCACATCCAAAGAGAAAAATGGTTTTAGGTGAGCAAATTTTTCTTCATAGAAAAAGCCGTGCTTGCTTGGGCTAGTCTACATTTATGTCATTCTTCTGTCAACATTGGTTATTCTGCTACCCAAAGTAACAGTGTTCATCAGCTTCCCTTTATTTATCATTTTCTAGACTGATATTTCCTGTATCACCAGACTTCATTCCACTAGGTTTGTTTCAGACTTATTTTCATTTGTACTCCTGGTAGACTGTGTCCATCTAGCCATTTTCTCCAGATCCTCTGCAGACTCTGATAAAATAATACCTTCTTCATATCATTGAATTTTGATTTCCTCTGCTTGAATTGTGATACCTTTTTCCAGATTCCTTTTGATTTTCTTTATTGCTTGTTCAGTTTAAGCAGTAGAAAGTGATCAGGACAAGCTGCCACATTCTTCCACTCCTTTCTGGATTGTTACTTCTCGGTCATATTCCTTGATTCTTAGCACTGCAGTTTGAATTTTTGTCCCGATTATAGATAATTCCTTTTCTGTATTTGATCCCTGTCGCTTTTGGAATATCGGAGAACAAGGATCAGTTGGCCACCTTGTACACTTCTTCTAGTGATATCTGTGTTGACTTGCTTGGATAATACACATATTCATTTATTGTAGACTTAGGGCTTGAGCAAGATGGTTTTGCTTTGTATAAAGATTAAATACACAGTTCAAGAAAATTTGGGAACATGTTTTTGAACGTATGCCATGCTCCACAAAACAATACCTCACACCCAACTATATTACCAACTAAACATTTATTCTTTACCATTGAAGTATACAAAAGAACATCAATGGATTTGCGTTCATTTTCAGAATACAAACGGAAATGTCCAAATAGAGGCGAAAACAAAGTGATAACAGTCCTCCAAGGTGGATTTTTATCACAGTTGGAGAGCTTCAGTATGTTGTATGTCCTCCACGAGCATTTATCACAGCTTGGCACCTACGTGGCATGCTCCGTCACATTGCAGTATCAGGTCCCATTCTTCAATGAGAGCCTGTTCGAGGTCTTGGAGAGTCTGTGGTGGAACAGGATGCTCACAAACACTTCTGTCAAGCCTATCCCACATATGCTCTATGGGATTAAGGTTGGGACACGCTGCTGGCCATTCCATCCCTTGAATGTCCATTTCTCACAAGACAGCTCTGGTGATGCGCGCTTCACGAGCCCTGGCATTGTCGTGCATGAGTACGAATTCAGGGCCAACACCGTATGCAGCAACCAACACATGCTGTAGCAGTATCTGCTCGATGTACCCCACAGCGGTAAGATTACCATGGACGACGGCAAGATCCGTACGGCCATCAACAATGATGCTACCCCACACCATCACAGAGCCTTGTCCGAATCGGTCACCTTCCTGGACAGCATTTGGCACGTACTGCTCACCACGGCATCTTCATGCACATTGACATCCATGATGCTGTGTCAGGGGAAATCTGGACTCGTCTGTGAACAACACAGGTCTCCGTTGGCAAAGTTGCCAGTTGACATGGGTATGGGGAAACGGAAAGTGAGCTGCACGATGTTGCTGCGTTAAACGGGGCACTCAAGCAGGACGTCTGGGTCATAAGAACACTTCTCATAACCTGTTCCTTACTGTATGGTCACACGCCATGACTCCAGTGACCCTCCTGAGGTCTTGTTGCAGTTCTCTGGCAGTTGCTGAACGATGCCGCAATGCACAGACGGTCAGATATCGGTCATCCATCTGTAGGCGTAGCCATGCATTAAACTGTCAGGTGACCCCTCAAAACAAAGTGAACAGCGGTGCGTCTGTGTGTCGTTGTGAGGTACACACTCCACTGCGGTCATTTGAGCACATTGTACGTTAACCAGCACATCCACGACCTTGTCCAAACCTCCATGTGAACTGGCCTGTCTCGTAGCAATTCCACAAGCTGTGAATAACTGACGGAGACACGTTGAGATTCACAGCAACATGATGAAAAGTCCATCCTTCCTGGACCAAAGTGATGGTCCTTACGACTTGAACCTCGTTAAGATGTATCGTGGGATGTGCTGGTTAACGTACGTGGTAAATGACCGCAGTGGAGTGTGTACCTCACAACACCACACGGACGCACCGCTGTTCACTTTTTTTTTTGAGAGGTCACCTGACAGTTTATTGCATGTCTACGCCTACAGATGGAGTATAACCAAATAGCTTAATATGATAATAGTGGAAACTCTCCTCACTTAGCACGCAGAGCAGCGGCGACAGCACGTAGTGCTGCCGTCTAGCGGCTCGCAGGGAACACTAACATAACGCGCTATTCAAACACTACACATTTCGACTTCCAACCCAACGAAATACAGATTTTTAGACGTTTGCGTCGTTCTTGTAACATAATATAGGGAAGGAGAAAGGTGGATGTTGATCTGAATGAACCAGTGATAAGAATAAAACAAATGTAATATCCAATTAAAACATTAGATCGTCGTGTTATGACTAGGGCCTACAGTCTTCAAGAGCAAATCACACATGCAATATCTTTTTAAACTTGGCATTTTTACAGGCAATATTTTTCACTGTTGAGTCATTGGTTCTATTTACATATGACTTTATAAGGACTTTGAAATACTTGTTTGTCAGTCAGTAATTTTACACAGCTGTTACATAAGCCTACACTACATTCATTCAGGGACAAAAACTTGTCATTTAATTTTCTTCTAATTCCATCTTTGCTTTCTAACAAAAACTTTTAAAAAACCTATCTTCAAATGTTCTTGATATTTTACCATCTAACTTTCCCCCACAAATATTCGGAAACATAATTTTAGAATTGTCATACTTTTTCATTTCTATGTGCAAGTTTCCCATGCTATAATCATTATCATAAAATGACAATACATCCCTACACTCAGCATGGAGAAATTTGCTACATGCCCAGCCCATGACATAATTGTCTGCATTTTCCGGTATTATATCATGTCATAATCGGTTACCTGATCACTTAACTCGCACTGTTGAGAGACATTAGCATCAAAATTGCACTTCATCACATCATTATGAGTCAGTAGAAAGTCTGCAACATCAGATTCACAATTGCTGTCACCAGAAGCACAGACAATTGATTTATCATAATACTCCTTATGGCACTGCGAAATTTTGTTACATCTGGAGTTACATTGTTACCTCCTCTTGCTCTGATGATGGAAGAAATGTTTTCAATGCAGTCCTATGTGAGCCTCCTTGTTAGCAAATAATGAAAACCATAATCACTATATAATTCAGACCAGAAATATTGTATATCCAACCCTGAATATAGAGAGGGTTGCCTTTGCGGTTATTCAAAACTTTGAGTTGTTTTAGACAATCACAAATTTCATCCAGCTTTTTCATATGCCCTGAGTCATTGCTTAAAGGTCTCCTGTACTCTTTGGGGCTACTGAGACTTGAAGAATTAAAAATATCAGATAAAGTATCACACATTTCTATAAACTCTGCAGTGTTTGCAGCACTTGATTGCAAAGAATTGAATGACACATGAACTAGCATTCCAGAAGCTACAGAATGGCTGAGGACTCTGGTGGCTAAACATACCCTCATACCTTTCATCAAAATCTGCCCTTCTGCTCTTCACCCACTGAGTACACCTAAAAATCAATTAAATGCATAGGTTTAATCATAACAATATTTTAAATAAAGTATGTTCTCATGGACAGAAAAAAATACTGGCACGTAAACATTAACAGGTAGGCCTATACTCACAGCACTTTGTTGTTAGGAAATCTGTAAAATGGCTTGCGATCACTTTGTCTTCCATAATGAAAACACCCATGCATAGCACAAATAACTCCTCTTCCTCCCATTTCCAAAATCGTGATACATAACAAGCACAAAACTATCTGAAGTACAAATAAGACACTTCTGGCATACACAGCTGACAGCCGTAGCAAGAGTAGTTAGCCTCTCGAGCCGCTAGATGGCACGCAGAAGCGGTGTCGCCAGTTTCTCTCAGGAGTTTCCACTATTATCATATTAAGCTATTTGGTATAACTTCGATTTGACATACCCTGAGTAGCTAAGGTCTCAAGGTATGCTGTACGACCATTGGAACCCCATCTACCAAATTAACGTTCACATACCAGACGTTACAAAACATTTTCCCCTAATTTTTTTGAACTGTGTATTTACTGGTGCAGTCATTGAATGTATATGTACCCCTTGTCCCGGTTCTTGATATGGGTTTGGGGATGAGTTGAGATGAAATTATATGACATGTTTTTTTACAGCCAGATGCCCTTTCTGTTGCCAACCATGTTTGAGGAGCTAATGAAGGTGCAATTAATAATGGTGAATGAAATTGGGTAAATGGGAGGTAGGAATTTGCTGTGGCATATGAATAGGAACTGTCATGGCATTTGCCTGGAAGTGAAAATGAGAAACCACAGAAAACCATTCTCAGAAGGGAACTATTGTTAGGATCAAATCAAAACCGGCAATGCTATTTCTCTGAGAGGACGGAAGAGACCATTAAATAGCAATGTACAAAAATTTAGCACTGGAAGGTGTCGAAATCTTGATTCAAAAACCGTTACAAGTTATTAAAATCATTCCGTATTGATGGTTTTCACTTTACAAAGGAAAAAGTTTTGTAATGTCCTCCTAAATGAATGAGTGCATTTTCAGTACGCTGTTTCTCTGATAAACATACAACTGAAAGTATTCACAAGACAACAATGTCTGTTAAACTGTGATGCAAAGCCTTCCATTGCCAGAAGAAAAGCTTATCCAAGGGCTATATTTTCCCTGTAGTGGTGTGGGAAATCTAGAATTTCTGTGTTGTTGCTTGGAGGAATATCTTCAAGACAGCTTTTACCACCATAAGTACTAACAGTAGTGATTACTTGTCTTCGGCAGACAGGAAGAAGGCTTCATTTAACCAATATATCAATTCCTTTTCTTCCCATTTTCCCTGATTTTGTGGCTGTTACAATCATATTTTCGTCGTGAAACACTTCTTTGGAAACTCCCGGACTGAAACTTTCTGTCGCCTCTTGTAGTACAATGAATCATTTCAGAAGATTACCGGCCATACTAACTGTAGGCATAATTGTGTACGAATGGGTGAGCGCACTAACTTGTTGAACAACTGTTTCTGTATGTTCTCACCAACAAATAATACGAGTCCTCTCTGCTATCATATTGCGCACGAAACCATTCTGATCTGTATTGTATATTGAAGGAGGGGTGTAGTCTAAAAATCGCTCTGTAGCTGCTCCCACAAATATCTTCAGAACTTTGTCCTTTTCCTCTTCTCCTTGCAGATACTTATGGGAAGCAAATTTGATGATTTTTCTGCTTTTGATTTTGTACTTTTTCTGGAAGCGACTCAGCCAACCAGTAGATGCGCTGAAATAATTCTTCTTCTTCTTCTTCTTCTTCTATGGCTCTACAATTCATTGTGAACCTTGGCCTCTTCAACAATCTTCCGCCATTTATCTCGATCCAACGCTAAAACTTTCCAATTCCTATGGCCCATTTCCCGCAGATCTTCAGTAACTCCATCCATCCATCTGGTTCTCGGTCAACCTCGTCCTCCCTGTCCCCTTGGATTTCCATTTAATATCTTTTTAGGTACTTCCGTATCACTCATCTGTGCTACATGCTCGGCCCACCTTAATTTGACTGATTTCACTATTCTCCTAATAGGTGGGTCTTTATAAATGTTATACAATTCATGATTGTACCTCCTCCTCCATGTTCCTCTTTCACAGACTGGGCTGATGATTCTTCGAAGTATCTTTCTTTCAAAAGCATCCAGCATTCCAGTATCTTTTGCTGTAAATGGCCAAGTTTCCGAGGCATATGTAAGCACAGGTCTTATAAGTGTTTTATAGATGGTTAATTTAGTGGTACGGGTCAAGAGCCTTGAGGAAAGAAGCCTTGTTAGAGCAAAATAGGCTCTGTTGGCTGCTATTAATCTCTGTTTAATTTCATGAGAGGTATCATTTGAGTAGGTGACTGTCGATCCCAGATATTTAAACTGCTCAACTCACTCAAAGGTGTAATTGCCCACGGTTATTGAGGTTGGCATGTTCTCCTTACGTGCTTTCCCAGCAGCCATATATTTAGTTTTCTGCTGGTTGATGTTTAGTCCCATTTTCCTACTGGCCTGTTCAAGGGCGATTAATGTCTCTTCCATTGCCTTTCGAGTGCTGAAATTACTTTATCCAATTAAAATCTCTCTTGAAAGTTCCAAAACCACCGAGCGAGTTGGCCGTGTGGTTAGGGGTGCGCAGCTACGAGCTTTCTTCTGGGAGATCATGGGTTCAAATTCCACTGTCGGCAGCCCTGAAGATGGTTTCCCGTGGTTTTCCATTTTCACACCAGGCGAATGCTGGGGCTGTACCTTAATTAAGCCCACGGCCGTTTCCTTCCAACTCCTAGGCCTTTCCTATATCATCGTCGCCATAAGACCTATCTGTGTCGGTGCGATGTAAAACCACTAGCAAAAATGAAAGCCCACATTTGCAGGTCTTCATCGCAAATATTGAATTAGTTCGAGTCCGTGTCGACCCAACTCCCTTTCTTCCAAAGTTACTTCATGGGAAGAAGGGAAACCTTTTTCACGAAATTAATGTAATACATATTCTAGAACATTAGCCAGATTAATGACTACTCCCTCAAGAAACATGTGTTAACTGCCTCGCACATAAATCTCAAGGTTAACATGCTGGCTTCAACTGGTCACCAGGGCTGTCCACCTCTAGCTATATGCTAACACGTGCAGTCTTATTATATATTTTTGTATCGATTTCACAACATAACACCTCAAAATTGCAGCTAATTTTTGTACATTGCTTTCTTATTGTCCCCTCATCCTCTCTGCAAAATTTCATTGTCAGCTTCGATATGATCATATCGATAGTTCCCTTGTCAGGACAGCCGTCAGTTGGGTTTGAAACCACTCGTCTCCTGAATGCAAAGCTTGGCTCCATAGCTGTAGCACATTAACACGTGTAGCCACTCTACTCAGTAGACAGTCATTATTACAAATTAATTATTGGTAACCAATAGCCTGTTATTTATTTTCATTTGTACTCCTCATAGCAATGGGTTTGCCAATAGAGTTCCTGTTTGTCTGCCGTATGTTGGAGTAAAATGGAACAGTTCAACAACAATAAAGGTGTTTTAATTTGTTCCACCTATTCAATACTTTTATTTTCACTTATAGTGGTTACATAAATAGACTCTTAGTTAAATGGGACATGTTTTGCTCTCAATTAAGGGCATCTTCAACCTAAAAACAATCATCAAGAATACAACTAATATTAAAAGTGAAAGCTAAAAGTTTAGCCAGTTATTAAAATTCAGAACATAAAAATGTGAAAAATGATACAATATATAAAGATGCTAATGGAAAACTGTCTATGATTAAACTATAATCTTGTCGGAGATTAAAACTTCTTCCATTAAAATTCTAATTAAAAACAGTTCATTTAAAATATTAGTGGAAAACCCAAGTGGTAATAATATAAATCAACGACATGAGGGCGTGAACACAAGCATAAGCATGATTGTCATAAATACGTAGTGAATATGTTCCAGAATATTCTGACAGATAAAACTGTTAATATCATTCATGATAATATTTGTAAACACAGTAATCTTAGTAAAATGGAAGTAGAAGAATTCACTAGATTGTTAAATTTTGTATTAGACAATAATTACTTCTCTTTTAACAATAATATTTATAAACAGAATGGATTAGCAATGGGTGACCCAATATCGGGCATCCTTGCCGACATATTTATGGATTCAATCGAACACAATGAAATAATAGCAAAAATTAAAGGAATTGATTTATGGTTGAGATATGTAGATGATACATTTGTAATCATAAACAAAGATGTCACTAATAGTCAAGAAATCTTAAATAAATTAAATGAAATCAAACCTAATTTGAAATTCACGAAAGAGTCGATAACTCATTGAATTTTCTAGATATAACAGTTACATGTAAGGTTAACACTTTTGATTTCCAAATATTTAGAAAACCGATACAATCATCTACAACTATAAACAATTTTTCTTTACACCCGAATTCACATAAACAAGCATCTTTTCACAGTCTGATGTATAGAGCACTTAGAATTCCTCTATCTCCCAAGAATTTGAAGAAAGAATTAAATTATTTTAGGTACCTCGCTAAACAAAATGGTTTCAAAATAGAAATGATTAACAAAGTGATCAATAAAATTAAGAACAAGTTATCTACAAATCTGATACCAGACAAAACCAAAAAACTGAGTATGCTACATTCACTTTTAACAATCCAGCTATACACCAGATTACTAACGTTTTCAAGAAACATAATTTTAATATAGCTTTTAAAACTACTAATACTAACCAGTCCATATTCTTTAATCATAAAAAAGTTCATTATGATAAAAATCGTTATTTGGGATCGGGAGTATACAGACTCAAATGTACTCAGTGTAATTTTTCATATGTTGGACAGACTGGGAGAAGTTTTATGACAAGATACATGGAACATGTTAACGCGGAAAAACATAGGAAGTATTCAGCGATGAGTTTGCATATGAGGGAGACTGGTCACAGATTTGAATCCATAGAGAAAGACTTAGCGATAGTTAGAAACATACAAAAAGGGAGAATGTTGAATGAATTAGAAAGTTTATACATCTATTTAGACCAGACGTACAATAAGCAACAGAATCTTAATGAAACCACGGACAATAAAAGTATGTTACATGAATTAATGCCGAAATTATTAAAGTCAGTTAGTTTGAATAAATTTAGGATACCTAATATATTTAATTCTTCAAACTCTAATACTCCTCCCATACCTACAGATATTAAGCCTACTTCCAGCAATATGGCTGACTCCGCCCCTTTGTCAGCCTTGTCACAATTGACTCCACCCATCCTCTCCTCCCTTCCACACTCCCCTATTCCTTCCCCTCCGAGTTCACTGCCGCCTCTGCAGCACAGTTACAACACCAGACTCAGAGCCAACAGACGGGCAGCAACCAACACAACAGTAGATAACAAATAACAACTTCCACTAACAGGTAAGTCTTCATCTGTTTCAATTTATGTAATCCGAATTCTCTTCTTACGTTCAACTTCTTATTTCTTCTTTTCCTTCTCTTATAGAAAACATTATTTCTGCATCTACTGACATTTCCTGGCAAGGTTCTAGCCAATTGTATTACCTACCGGTGCTAAGGGCCACTTACAATTTTTCAACGGATGCTTCTGTCTCACTTTATGCTGACGAATTTCATCAGTGGCCTTGGAAAGATTGTATTTATGACAATCATGCTTATGCTTGTGTTCACGCACTCATGTCGTTAGCTTTATATTATTACTACTTTGGTTTTCCACTAATATTTTAAATGAACTGTTTTTAATTAGAATTTTAATGGAAGAAGTTTTAGTCTCCGACAAGATTATAGTTTAATCGTAGACAGTTTTCCATTGGCATCTTTATATATTGTATCATTTTTCACATTTTTATGTTCTGAATTTTAATAACTGGCTAAACTTTTAGCTTTCACTTTTAATATTACTTGTATTCTTGATGATTGTTTTTAGGCTGAAGATGCCCTTAATTGAGGGCGAAACATGTCCCATTTAACTAAGAGTCTATTTATGTAACCACTATAAGTGAAAATAAAAGTATTGAATAGGTGGAACAAATTAAAACACCTTTATTGTTGTTGAACTGTAAATTTTCAATATGGACCTAAAATGAGGTTTATAACATGTAATAGTGAAATGGAACACAGAACTGTGTGTTTCATGTCAAATACCAATCTGAAAAATGTATCTATCCATAATTTGTGTATGCACCACATCAAATACAGGTGATGCAATGGTTGATATGAATGGAGGGTTATTGATTTTCACTTTAGTAACTGTCTTAAAGAATGATTTCTCCCAGTCATTATTAATCATGCTTCTCACAAATTCAGTATTAAATTTTCCACTTAAATGGAGACATATTCATTGAACATTTGTCAGCCACAGCTATAGTGGTGGAGTTATAATATTTTTTTGCCCTCTTTGCTAACATGGGTAGTAAAAACCTGGAAGAGGTAGTCAGATTTTTGATGGTGCACAAAATTCAGTCCTCCATGCTGTACAATGTTGATATCTGAAAGATATCTGGTGATACATTCTTGTGTTGCCCTCGGGAAAAATGATGAAAAAATCAGCAATAGGTTGGCCATTAGAGTTCCAGTTTGTCTGCCATACTGGTATGTTGAAGTAAAATGGAACATAAACATGGCATACAGGCAGACTAAGTGGTGTCACATCAAAATGCTTGCACTCAGTAGTTGTCGTCATATTATTATACCAAGTATTTACCAAATAATAAACTCATTTGTACAGCTTTAGGTTGTAAGATCTGGAGGAGAATTCCTGCATTTCCTTTCAAGCACCTATTCAGCATTTTGCATTGAAGGTTTTTGTGAGTATCTTCTCTATAATTTTCTCTAGCTTTCACGTTTCGATTGTTTCTTTTAGGGTCCATCCAAACTGCTGCACTTGGTGTTCCGTTGTACTTGAGATAGATGGACTACTGCCCTGAATGTTATACCAGGTATTTTTAATTTCCTCCAGTAACTCAGTGCCATCATCACTGGTTTCTTAAGAAGGTGGCCATAGTTCGAATTTCATCCATTGCATGAGGAGTTCTGAAATTAAAAGTCATGCCTATTTGGTTCCAATCCCACTTAAAACTAGACATCCCAGGTTATGTTCATGATATCAACAGTTGCATGAAACTTAATGCTTGCTTTGATTTCCTAAGCAGATCGAAGTTATATGAATCATTTGCAATGAAATGTGGTGACAGATTTATGAAGAGGACAGACAGCCTTATTGATATTAACTGTCATCGCTGGGTTAAGTGGCTTAGACAGTAGAGCGCTGGCCTTTGCAAAAGTAGTTAGTTGGACATAAAACCAATAAAATTAGTAATATTTTAATTTATAGCTGCTGTTAGAAACCATCTGGAAAGTATATTCTGTTACAGACTTTTATATTCAGAAATAAAAAATCTACCTAATTATTCACAAATGGCAGAGACTTTCGTAGACATTATCCATCACTGAGTGAAAAGAGCGTCCTTCGAGATGATATAATGATTTTCCCAATAAAACATAAAATTTAAGGAATGACCTTTGAAATATTTGAGATTAAGCTTGATAATTTTTTATTTCTGTTTCAGGAATGAAGGAAAGCAAGTTGCTGTTCATCTGATTAAATAAGATGACTTCGTTTTTACGAAGTGTTGTGTCTGTGAGAGGTCGGGAGGTAGTAATAAAGGAATCATTAACTTCTCAGTTGTCATCAAGTGTAAAAGAAATCCAGCTTCAACAGTCACAGTTGGATGAGAAGGAAGCAGAACAATTGGCCAATAATGATGCTACACAGTCTTTGTGTACAGTTCTTGAAGCAATATTTATTCATGGCTTGAAGGATACTTTTCTAAATACAGTATCCCAGGCAATTGGTGGAGATCCTGATCAGCCCCCTGAGCCCAACTTTTGGGGGCCCTTGCTTATTTTTTCACATAGAGAGATAATTGATCAGGTAATGACAATGTATTTTACCCTCATTGTGTAAGTACAGTATACAGGCTGTAACAAAAATGTACAGCACAAATTGCAGGACACATTCCTCACACGTAGTCGAAGAAATTATGTTATATGAACATGGGTCCAAGCAGACCCGGCCAACAGCTGTAAACTGATGATGATGATGATGAACATAGGTCCGGAAATGCTTTGTTTCCATGTTACACCTCATTTTCTCCAACTCATTAATCATGGGAGACGTGCACTCTTTGTTGCGTCTGGTAACGGTGTCGGTATCGTAGGTGCACTGCCAGTGTTGTGTTTTGTTGTACATGTCCCTGTTGCCATGCGACTTAGATCATTGCTTGTTTACAGGTAACATCAACTGTTCCAGTGATCAGTACGACCTTGGCAAACATGTATCAAAGGTCACGGTATGCTGGTACGTTCTGTTCTTGTGTGTTTCCCATGATTAATGAGTTGGAGACAATGAGGTGTAACATGGAAATAAAGCGTTTCTGGGCCCCTGTTCATATAACATAATTTCTTCATCTGTGTATAAGGAATGTGTCCTGCAATTTGTGCCTTACCGAGCTCGATAGCTGCAGTCGCTTAAGTGCGGCCAGTATCCAGTATTCGGGAGATAGTGGGTTCGAATCCCATTGTTGGGTGCCCTGAAGGTGGTTTTCTATTGTTTCCCATTTTCACACCAGGCAAATGCTGGGGCTGTACCTTACTTAAGGCCACGGTCGCTTCCATCCCACTCCTAGACCTTTCCTGTTCCGTCGTCGCCATAAGACCTATATGTGTCAGTGCGACGTTAAACAACTTGCAAACAAAAAATTTGTGACATATATTTGTGTTGCAGCCTGTATAAGTGATCCTGGGAAATGAGAAAAATATCTTGTGAAATCGAAGGTTAAAGTTTGAGTATTCATAACTGTCAGTACGTAAATTACACTTTTGTCTGTCTACTTCAAATTTGTGCCTCATACTTAATTTTTAAGAGACTCCGTGGCTCAGGCGGCAGTGCGTCGGCCTCTCACCGCGGGGTTCTGTGGTTCAGATCCCGGTCACTCCATTTGAGATTTGTGCTGGACAAAGCGGAGGCGGGACAGGTTTTTCTCTGGGTACTCCGGTTTTCCCTGTCATCTTTCATTCTAGCAACACACTCCAATATCATTTCATCTGTCAGTCATTAATCATTGCCCCACAGGAGTGCGACAGGCCTTTGCAGCCGGCACAATTCCTATCCTCGCTGCAAGATGGGGGCTTCATTCATTCCACCCCTGACCCGGTCACTGACTGGAAAACAGGTTGTAGGTTTTCATTAATTTACTTCATGTTTATCTGAGATTAGGTATGCAGTAGTTGAAAGTGGATTCAGTGCAGTTTTTTGTGTCTCCCTGTCTGCATGTTTGTGTAAAAAATATCACAGGAAAATGCAATGGTATAATTTCTTGAAAATTAGTTCAAAGATATCTGGAGAATTCAGTAGCAGAGCTTCATATACAGTGGCGGTAGCACTATCAAGGCGACCAAAACAGGAAGTACTAAATTTTTCCATTAATATTTGCTGCTTTGAAAAACTTTACAAACCGAGCTCGATAACTGCAGTCGCTTAAGTGCGGCCAGTATCCAGTATTCGGGAGATAGTGGGTTCGAGCCCCACTGTCGGCAGCCCTGAAGATGGTTTTCCGTGGTTTCCCATTTTCACACAAGGCAAATGCTGTTGTACCTTAATTAAGTCTACGGCCGCTTCCTTCCTACTCCTAGCCCTTTCCTGTCCCATCGTCGCAGTAAGACCTGTCTGTGTTGGTGCGACGTAAAGCAAGTTTAAAAAAAAACTTTACAATATAAAAGTTATCCAAATATAATTTTTGATCTTTTATGTTTCACCCTATTTCTTCTTTTTTTTTTTTTTTTTTTAACCAAGCTTGTTACATTTAGGTTACCCACAATGGCTAACTTGTGGTCATTAGCTGTTCGAAAGTGACATCAAAGTGAGAACTGTTCTCTGCAAGTTGTCCACTTCTGATCACAGGAGAGCTTCTCACTGGGGTTCAGGGATTGTGATATGTGTTAACCAAACAATTATTAGCTCGTATGTTTCCTATACCTGCTCAATTATGGAAATAGTGGATAACGAACACAATAAGATAAAATACAATACTGCTAATCGTGTCATAGGACCGTGGTATAATTTCGTGTGGCTATTTCTAGCCGGGTGCAGCCCTTGTAATGCAGACCCTCCGATGAGGGTGGGCGGCATCTGCCATGTGTAGGTAACTGCGTGTTAGTGTGGCGGAGGATAGTGTTATGTAGTGAGTGAGTGCAGGGATGTTGGGGACAGCACAAACACCCAGTCCCCGAGCCATTGGAATTAACCAAGGAAGGTTAAAATCCCCGACTCAGCCGGGAATCGAACCCGGGACCCTCTGAACCGAGGGCCAGTATGCTGACCATTCGGCCAATGAGTCAGACAGACCGTGGTTATTGCTAATAGAATTTTAGTGGACACTACTATTGAAACCCAATAAGGCATTCTGAGTAAAACAACTGAGTGTTAACTATTACCAATGAACAAGCCAAGTGAACAAAGGAACAAACAAACAATCAATGCTATTATGATAAAAGACATTTTACCTTAACTGGTAAGTTTCTTTATCTTCTTGGCTTTATCATCTGTAATGTAGACACGTTTGCTTCTACTTTTTCGTCATGTTTGTTTAAAAAGTGGCTCAGACGGTTGAGGCACTGGCCTTCTGACCCCAAATTGGCAGGTTCGATCCTGGCTCAGACCGGTGGTATTTGAAGGTGCTCAGATACGTCAGCCTCATGTCGTTCGGTTTACCGGCACGTAAAAGTACACCTGCGAGACAAAATTCCGGCACCTCAGCCTCTCAAAAACCGAAAAAGTAGTTAGTGGGACGTAAAGCCAACAACATTATTATTTTATTATTATTAAAAATGTTATATGATCATACGTCCTCATTTTCACAAACGTGGCTACCAGATCACTTCTTAAATTAGAATCACTTGCAGATATTGTATTACTCCCGACCCACTTCAGACTGTAAGTGTGTTATAAGAACAGAAAAGGTACTTCATATCTTCTACAGTTTGTGACCACTGAGGTGTCGGCTCATTTAGACCACCGTATGACAAACTTTGAACCCAGCACCCCAAAGAATATGTACTGTGATCTGTTATTCCTATGTCTCTTTGGACACCTAAGTGTGGATGCGTGTTTTTTGGTAATCCAACGTGCAGTGTAATTCAAACCTTTGTTTTTCAGGAGATAGTAGGTTGGAATCCCACTGTTGGCAGCCCTGAAGGTAGTTTTCTGTGGTTTCCCATTTCCTCACCAGGCAGATGCTGGAGCTATACCTTAATTAATGCCATGGCCGCTACCTTCCAAGCCCTTTTGCATCCTTCAGTCGCCGAAATCCTTTGATATGTTGTATGTATTAGTTCAACATTAAACGAGTAGCAAGCAGCAAACATTCGACTTCCATTTCATTGTCAGTTTCACCGGCAAATGATGTAACAATATCATACGTGCCCTCTTCAAAATAGCTTTCAACGGATGAATGCTCGAACTCATGACACATTACTCCACAGTTCCATAGCATTTGTAATGAGAGATGCTTATAACTAGTTTCTGTTAGTGTGTTCTTGTGTTTTTCTCTCTTACTGGTATTATTTGCGAGAATAATCACCAAAGACGAGAAAGAGCGTTTAGCGAGGTAGGGCGGTCATATAATATACCTCCCATAAACCTACTACGCTTGCGTAGCAGGGGGAGAGGTGATACTCCCACGTGGTGCGTCCCAGGTGGCGGATAGGGAGGTCCTAACCGGCTTGCCTGCGGGCTTGAGGGAAATAAAATACCTCTCGCGGACCAAACACACAACCCCCTGTGGGTGGGGGACGCAGACGAAGAATACACCCACGGTATCCCCTGCCTGTCGTAAGGGGCAACCAAGGGATGATCAACTTAGAACCATGAGACTACTTGTGCTTAGTACCACCACGTCGGGAACACCATGGGTCGCTTTTACTTGCACGTAGTACCACTCTGTTAGGTACCACATATGTTTGTGATTATTAACAGTAGAGTACGTTGGCGGCTTCTACAGTACCTGTGATTCGTACCCTTATATGCGCAACACCATGGGATGAGCGACACCATGGTTCTGCCTTGCCTATGCTTAGTATCCACTATGTGAGGAACACCCTGGGATAGCATGGGCCCCTGTGGTTAGTTCACTTGTGTGAGGAACGTCATAGGTTAACGTTACCTTTATAGGTTTGTGTTGCCAGTAAATAGCGCCGCAGTGTGCGAAACACCATAGGTCTGTATTCGCTGTGCGAATTTCATTATCTGTGAGTAGTACCATACTGTGTGGAATGCCGCGAGTCTAAGCTACTTTTGATTAGTACCGCAACATGATAAATACCATGGCTCTACTTTCCTAACGATAAGTAACATTATGAGAGGCCGATGACTTGGATTTTGGACCCCTTTGGCCTAAAAATGTTATTGATGCACTATTATGCTATAGACGCAGTCCCTTGGTCAGTAATACTATTGTGTCACGTCAGTTTCTGTGAATGCGAGACATTGCGGGTCGGATCCACCGAATGTTTTAAATTCAGAACCATCCATTCATTCTTGGTCCTCAAGTTTTGAATTCAGGTCAGTGAAGGATTTTGGACTTTTAATTTGTCATTCCATTTCGACTCATTTCGTACCATTAGGGGGTGATGACCTCGATGTTAGGCCCCTTTAAACAACAAGCATCCATCATCATCATCATCTAATATACCTCGAGAATGGAACTGGGAAAATAAATACTAGAATGAATCTTGGTCCAGTCGTTTTGTTAAAATATACTTCATTCCTAGATTTTTAACTTGTGAGATCAGATATTTTGAGGAGGAGATAGTCACAAGGATAACTTTTTGGAATACTTAACTCCTTTCCCCCTTGCAGGTTATATTGTTAATAAGGCTACACATTTTCCATCCTATTGTTTTAACTAAAGAGACATTTTTGCTTGGGACTTTAGAAATGGCCAGATTGTAAGAATGCATGTGATTGTACAAATTATTAACGGTTTCAGTGAATTCACTCGTGCTTTCAGCAACAGTTATATCATCTCCTGATTTGAAATGACGCAATGCTGTTGTTACACGGTGTGACATTTATTCTGCACCTTTTTTTAGTTCATTCTCTTAGTGCCCCTTCAGTTTATATGACAAATCAATTTTGTGGCTGTCATTCTTAACCGGAGCTTCCAGAGGTTCTTTTGAGACGTGACCATAAGAAAATTTGAAGCCGGTGTCAAGAAAGTAATTCCTAATTAGTTTCAAGAGGTGAGGGGTGTTTGCAAAGAAGTATACTTTTTCTGACGTTCGTGGGTTCAAGAAACATATTTTTGGTTCATCAATTCTGTATGTTCAAACAAGCCTTGATTTGCTTTACACTCTATGGGTGGGGGGCAGAGACAAAGAATACACTTACAGTATCCCCTGCATGTCTTAAGCGGTGACCAAAAGAGGTGACCTTGGTGTGGAAATGGATTGTGCCTCGGTATCATGTGTTGTACCCCCTGTATATGGGAGTAGCTACAGTCATAAGAAGCGACTAAAAGGGTCATGTGGCTGTTGGTCCCCTGTTTATTTTTTATTTCCTCTTGAGGGTTAGTTGTAAACTGAATCAAAATTTGATGCGCGTGCTGCTCGGGGAGTGGTCTTGTGTGCGATTACACTCGAAAGCCCACACAGCATCCCCTGTCCAGTCGGGTGGGAGCGCCATGTACTCAGCAGTAGTATTGCCTGACAGTACAGGTCCCTGCACAACTGAATGCCAGAAGGACGTACAGTGAAACCTCGGAATGCGAGTAACTTGGTCTACGAGTGTTTTGCAAGACGAGCAGTCATTTTTTATAAATTGTAATTTGATAAGCGAGTGTGGTTCCGCAGTACGAGCGTCACGCGTGCCTTATTTTTACCCTCCCCTCTGCCTCTCTCTTTCCTGGGAGAGTGCGTGTAATCATCTCCCGTGCTGGACTTCAGTTGGCGTGCCTCACTGTATGAGTGTACGTGTTTTGTTTCTTTCATTAGCATTATAAATGTACTGCAACGATGGGCCTAGTGAACAAAAAGAAGGCTGAAAAGAAATTCGGTCGGAAGGAGATGATTACGATGGAAGTTAAGAAAGAAATTATCGAAAAGCAAGAACTAGGTATGCGAGTGGCTGATATCGCAAGATGTTATAAGTCTACGTCAACGATTTGCACAATATTAAAGAAGAAATAAAAGGGGTAGATGCAGGCAAAGGAACCTTCAAGAAATGCAGGTGTAGAAGAGCCAGTTAAATGTTATGTGGAGGTCCAACACTAAGACTTGGGTCACTCGTATTTTCTTCTTTGGAATGGATGGACAAGGTTTTTGGTCCTGTAGTAAAGAAATACCTTTCAGAAAATAATCTGCCGCTCAATGTCTTGCTGGTTATGGACAATGCTCCTGCTCATCCTCCAGGCCTTGAGGACGACTTACTGGAGGAATTCAAGTTCATTAAGATTAAGTTTCTTCCAATGCAATGTCACATTTTCGTGAAATCCTCAAAAAGAGGCAAAAGCAACAGTCATTGGACAGGTTCCTCATTAAAGTTGCACAAAAAGAAAGCAATTCCAGCGAGCTAACATAGCAGTGATTCCATTAGTGAAATTCGTGCTACGCAGTAACTCTTCTTATGTCAAATCTCATCTTCCTCACACCAGCAATGATTCTATTGCTTGGTAAAGTGCAGTTTAATTTGTTTTACGTTATATTTTGTTTTAGAAATGTTATCCCAATAAATATTTTTGTGTTGTGGACGAATCGTCCGCGTTTCAATTGTTTCTTATGGGAAAATTTGCTTTGATATACGAGCGCTTTGGATTACAAGCATGTTGCCGGAATGAATTATGCTCGCAATCCAAGGTTCCACTGTATTATTATTAATTTTTTTAAATGTATACTTTTCACTCTGTACATGCTATGGGGCACATGCTAATGTGGGTGATTTGAGGAAGGGAGTCCTAGTGTTCATTGTTTCACTCAGCCCATATTAGGCATCGTCCACAATTGGACCCCGGACATAACTTCTACGGCCAGGTGGGTATAACCTGGGCTGCTTGGTTTGGCTACAGAGGCCCCTGATTGGAGTGGGTGGCAATCGAAGAGGATGTTTATGGGTATGGCTGGAAAGAAACGTCTACAGTCTGCCCAGGGTGGTCCGACAACCAAGGCTTTAACTTACATCAGGGGGTCAACCCCGTGGGAACAAGCGCAGCGTGAAAGTATGGGATCCAGCTGCCTTTGGTTCCAGGTTGCTACCAGAACCGATGGCATGATTTCAAGCTGGTTAAATCCATCATTTTTAGTAGACACATTGAAGGTGTCTACGGCATACTTGAGGACCTCAAGAAAATGTGCAATGGTAGTTTGCCCTTCAAGACGTGCACTCGAGTTCAAGCAGATCAGTTGGTTCAGTGCAACCACTTTGGTAAAATTCCCATCAAAGTGAAAGAGCACAAATCCTTGAATCGGGTTCGTGAAGTCATCTTCAGCTGCGACCTCGTTTTGAACACTGGCGATGAATTGATGGAAGACATAAAGAACTGTGGCATGAGACACGTCTGGCGCATTATGCACAAAGTCGGTGTTGAACACTTTGCCACTGGTGGCTTCATTGTCTCTTTCAAGATGTCAGATGTTACCAGAAGAAGTCAAGGTAACAACCTATCAGGCCGTACATCCCGCCTCCAATGCGATGCTATCAATGCCAAAGGTTTGGAAACCTGGTATCTCGTTCGTATCCGTCTGTGTGTGGTACATGTGAAAGAGAAACTCATGGTGCAGAAGAGTGCACACCTCTGAACAACTGCACTGACTGTCGTGTTCTTCATTCTCCTTGTGATAGGAACTATCCGGTATATCTCGGTGAACATAAAATCCAGGAGATGAAGATCCTGCCCGACTGTTGGCTACCTTAAAAATGGGTTTCCCATTTTCACACCAAGCAAAGGCTTGGATTGTACCTTAATTAAGGCCATGTCTGCTTCCTTCCCATTGCTAGCCCTTTCATATCCCATTGTCACTATTAAGACCAGTCTGCGTCGGTGCAGCGTAAAGCAAGTTGTTGTGATCAAGACCCTAGGTGGTCTTTCCTACCAGGAAGCCCACCCTAAGTTCAATTCTATGAATGCACCTGCCAAGGCACTAGACTTCAGCATTATAGTACAGAGTCTACCAGGTTCGCCGTTTACCTCAGCAACACCTGAGAAGATTGCTGCACCCAAGGTGCAGTTGCTCCTGTGAGCAACGCCAAGAAGAGTAAAAGCTCGAAGGTGGGGGCCGCCCAACCTTTGACCACAAATAAGCCTGTGCCAGCTAGGAAACTGTTACAGTGACATTATAAAGGTTATGACAAGCATCTAACTGAGTTGTGCCAATAACCTGTCAAGTTCGCGACAAGTATATTCTGTATTCAAGAAACTAATCTGAGACCATCTCCTCATATGGTCCTGAGAAATTTTAGACTGTATTCGACAGAAAGGATTGGCTGAATGGTCAGAGTTGAGGCCTTCGGTTCAGAGGATCCTGGGTTTGATTCCCGGCCGGGTTGGGGATTTTAATTTTGTCTGATTAATTCCTCTGACTCAGGGACTATGTATTTGTGTTTGTCCCAGACAACACACTTTTTCAGATAACATACTACACTACCAACTGCCACTGAAACATGCAGTAGTACTTACATTCCTCCATATAGGGTTGGCGTCAGGAAGGTCATCCGGTCAGAAAACATGGCCAAATCCACATGTGCGACACAATTCGCACCTGCAACTCCACAGATGTGGGAAAAGTGGAGGAAGAAGAAGATTTGACAGAATGGGATTGTGCCAACTGGGCTTCCGGTAAGGTTGGTATTTTCACTCCTTCTGACATCTGTAGCGAAGCGGTTTCATTAAGAACCCAGCTGGATGCAGTAGCGGTACATGTTTCATTGCCTGTCATAACTATAGTTTCCAATGTTTATTTTCCACCAGGTCAGTCCCTTTAATATCAATGATGCAATTTATCTTATAGATCAGCTCCCACCTCCTTTTCTTTTATTGGGTGATTTTAATGCACATCCCCCATTATGGGGCACTGAAATGCATTGCATCAGAGGAAGGGGTTTGGGACAGTTAACCTTTTATGTGCTGAGTTAGCAGTTGACTGTTTGGTACCTCAGTGCAGAGTTTTTTCATTCGTATGTAAATAAGTTTGTAGAAGCCTTAATTTTTAACTTATCAGTGGGGTTATTAGCTTAAAATGTTTATAAATGTTGGTTCTTTATAAATCTAAATACAGATGGAAAATCCTACACTAATGTTAAATATTATTTTGAGTTCTCGTGCACAGTCTATAGACGGGTGTAGCAGTGCTGGACCAGCCGCGTACCGGCATAGCACTTGTCGGGTTAATAGAAGAGTTGGATTTATGCATTTTGAATACAGGGGAACCAACACATTTCAGCATAGCGCACAGGAACAGCATCTTCTCCCGCATTGACGTTAATCTATGCAGCCGTGCGCTTATTCCGCTGATTTGGTGTGATGTACACGATGACCTCTGTGACAGTGACTGTTCCCCATTATTCTTACTTTGTGGAAACAAATCCATCAAGATTACTACCTCATGCATTCTGAAATGTGCTTATTGGTTAAAGTTCACATCACTGGCTTTCTTTAACGATGTGAATAGCTGCAGTGTAGATGAAAATATAACTTATACAAGTTATTCTTGCTGCTGTTGAGGGATCCATTCCATCTTTTGCTGGGACTCCTTGACAAAAACTTGTTCTTTGGTGGAACAAAGAAATTGCAGTTGCTATATAAGAATGATGTCGGGCTCATAAATGCTATCGTAAGCAGCCTACTGTGGCCAACTTGGTAACATTAAAAAAACCATTGCACTAAGGCGCGGGTTCTTATTCGACAGATTAAAAAAGCTTCTTGGGACAGAATGTGTATCGTACATGATGTTGCATACCATCATGTCCTGTTTGGACAAAACTTAGACGCATTTCTGGTTTAGAAGGATCATCCTCAGTACCAGGAAATTCCATTGCAGGCAGTATTGTCACTGATCCACCCACGGTTGCTATCCATCTAGCAAGTCATTTTTCAGATGTGTCTGGTTCTGGGAATTACTATCCTGATTTCCTGGCTTCAGAATACTATAATGTGCCCTTTATGGAGTTGGAATTCTGCAGTGCCTTGGTGCTTTGCAAGGACACGGCCCCAAGACCAGATGATGTCCATAACCAGATGTTGAAACACCTCAGCGAGGCTAGCCTGTTATATCTTCTTGGGGTATTCAACCGAATCTGGACAGAGGGCGAGTTTTCTTCATGGTGGCGAGAGGGAATAGTAATTCCTCTCCTCAAGCCTGTCAAAGATCCTAGGTATGCAGAAAGTTACAGACCCATTTGTCTCGCTAACTGTCTGTGTGTAAACTATTTGAGAAGATTGTTAATTGCAGACTTGTGTGGAGTTTGGAGAAGGGAGGACTTTTGTCCAAGTACCAGTGTGGTTTTCGAGCTGCACGGTCCATCACTGAACACTTGGCATGTCTGGAGAGTTCTATCCAGGACGAGTTTCTCTGAAAGCAGCATTTGGTAGCTGTTTTCTTTGATTTGGAGAAGGCCTATGATACCACATGGGAGTATGGCATCCCTTCAGTCCTACATCAGTGGAAATTCTGAGGTAACTTGCCGGTTTTTATTGCAAATTTTTTTTCCCGTCTATTCCGTGTCTGAGCAGGGAGGGCATATTCGTAATATCATGTTCAGGAAAATGGAGTCCCACAGGGATCGGTACTTAGTGTCACTCTGTTCGAGATTGCCATAAATGGTGGTGTTGCTGCTGCTGGTTCAGCAGTAGTACCATCGCTATATGTGGACAATTTTGCTCTGCGTTATAGCTTACAAGGTGTGGCAGTCGCAGAGCGACAATTACAACTTGCTATTAGGAGAGTGGAACAGTCAACCTTAGAAAATGGCTTTTGGTTTTCAACTGCAAGGACCTCTGTTGTTCACTTCTGCCAGAAGCACTCTCTTCACCCCCATCCTGAACTTTATTTAGGAGGCAGGGGGGATCGCTCTTCCTGTAGTTGACACATACAGCTTTCTTGGGTCCCTTTTTGATAGTAAATTATTGTGGGAGCCACACGTGCGTGAGTTAAAAGTGAAATGTGAGAAGAAACTGAATATTGTAAAGTTTTTTTGCAGCACTACATGGAGGGAGGGGGGGGACATCACACGGTGCTCCTACAATTTTATAGGGCACCTATTTTATCCAGGTTAGACTATGGCAGTAAAGCATATGGATCAGCAAGGCAAAGCGTCCTTGTGAAACTGTATAGCATCCACCACAGTGGAGTTGGGTTGGGAACGGGAGCATTCCTTGTAAGCCCCATTGCCAGCCTGCTTGCTAAATCTGGTGTGCCTCCTTTACATTTGAGTCGCCAACTATGCTCTTCTGGAAACCTGTAGAGTGTACACAGTAGAGCTCTATGCTGTCCTTGAAGCTGGTGTGATATGCACTGTCCAATGAACGCCGGCACTTTCTGCTGTGTGCTGACTCCTATGCTGTCATATGCTGCAAATTTTTCAACAGCTGCCACTTCACCCCAGCTATCCTCGAGTATTCGACAATGCAAGCTGTCGGCTGTATGCTGCTTATCACCAAGCTACACAGCTGGTTGCTATATGCTTGGATAGCATTTACAGATTTAAAAAAAAAGTTATTTGTTTATACGTCCCACTTACTAATTTTTTTTGCAGTTTTCAGAGATCCCAAACTGCCGAAATATAGTCCCGCAGTAGTTCTTTTTAGTTTCCCATATATCTACAGACACGAGGCAGATGTATTTGAGCACCTTCAAATACCATTGGACTGAGCCAGGATTGAACATGTCAAGTTGGGGTCAGAAGGCCAGCGCCTCAACTGCCTGAGCCACTCGCCCCGCTACATATTGCTTGATGTACCTTCAGTTCCTTGTCTTGTTAGACCACCAAGTAAGTTACCTCCGTGGTTAATTCAACGACTTGAAATCATCCTGGATCTGCATACTGGGCCTATGGTGAACACAGGCTCCTCCTGTCTGTTGTTGCTCGGTATCCAGGTTCAGTAGTTATTTACATGCATGGTTTGAGGGGAGAAGCAAAAGTAGACTGTCCATTTGATGTTGATTATGAGTGGTTTCTTTTTCCTCTTGTGGAAACCTGTAGTGTGTACACGGCAGAGTTCTATGCTATACTTGAATTTATGTGGTATGTGCTGTCCAATGAACGCCGGCACTTTCTGCTGTGTCATGACTCTATGAACTCGTTTCATTGATGCATGTTTCCCATGGCACCCTGTGGTGCAGCAAATCCAGGACCTGCTGGCTGGAGTGCTAGCACCAGAATCACATTTTTGTGTCTCCCAAGCCACATGGGTATAATGGGAAATGAGTTAGCTGATAGGGCTGCCAAGGTGGTGATCACACTGTCCCCGTTGCCTTACAGGGTTCCAGGCAGTGATATTGGTTCTCAACTGAGACATTTGGTAATGTCTTATTAGGAGCTGAAGTGGCAGGGCACTCCTCCTTCAAACAAGTTGAGAACAATTAAACGAACCACAAAGGTATGGAAGACTTCATTTCGGGTTTCTCGGAAAGAAGCAGTGGTATTGTCTCATCTTCGGATCAGCCATGGTATAGTGACGCACTCCTGCTTACTGAAGGGAAAACCCTCTTGGTGTTTTATGTGTGGCGGTCATCTGACCATAGTACTCATCCTTACGGAGTGCGTGAACCTGGCCGACCTGCAGAATAGCCTAAAACGTCTGACTACCATCTTCCTCATTCTCTGAGATGACGAGCATTCAGCAGACATCATCATCCATTTTATGAGGGATAGTTATTTGATTTATTGTATTTAAAAGGGAATTCTCTATTGTTTGTTATTCTTATTTTATTGTTAACTATGTTTGTATTCTGTTGACTATGTTTTAGTCTTTGTATATTTTTAATGTGGTTTATTTTTCACTTTTAATTTGATGGCATATATGATTTCATTACAAAAACAATGCCTTATTCTATTTTAATACATCTGTATAGGTAATTTAAACGTGTAACACAATATTATGAGAGAACTGCAATAACCCCACTGTCGGCAGCCCTGAAGATGGTTTTCCATGGTTTCCCATTTTCACACCAGGCAAATGCTGGCGCTGTACCTTAATTAAGGCCATTCCTAGGCCTTTCCTATCCCATCGTCGCCATAAGACCTATCTGTGTCGGTGCGACGTAAAAGAAATAGCAAAGAAAAAGAACTGCAATAGTAACGCGTGTGTGTTATACATCAGAGGAAAGGTCTCCACCTCAAGATTACTAGAAAAAATGTTCTTTACTTCATTAAGTCTGTTATTTGGGTAAAATGGCAATTTATTCAAATAATACAAGGCGTATGTCGTTGCAGTTAACTACATGCGCCAGCAGATCTCTGTATGAAAGTTTTCTTCGCTGATCTTTCTATGCCAGCCTGATAGAGGGTTCAGTGGAAGTTGTCTGTGCAGGTCTTTCTATGTTAGTCTGATAGATGGCTGTGTGAAATCATGTTATCACCAGAATGTAATAAGCGAGAGACATAATGGAATTCATCTCAAGATATTCTGTATTTTAAAAAATGTTTTATTTGTCTCATATAGCCATTTATTCGCAAAATATGATGCTGTGGATGTTTAATTTAATTGCATTTGCCGGTAGATGGCCGTGAGAGTCTGTAAATATGTGTCCGCGTGATCCGCTGATCTTTCAGTGCCATGTTTCATCGACTGCAACGGGAGTATGCTGTCTATGCACAATGTTGCCCATTTCATTACACGCACACACAGCCCCATTGTACCAGTAAATGGGCATTCTCTCAGATGGTGGTTTTCTTTGTGGTTCCTTTAGTACATACAACTAACTTTATTTGCTTATCTCATAGTCTGCTCCTAACAGAAACATATTTATTGATTCTGTTTTTTGCTTTTAGTTGTCAGGAGCACATAATATGTTTGCATATTTTCTTCTACGAACCAAATGAACTGCCATTATTGGATAAACTTTACTGCAGAGCACATCAAGTGTTAGCTGTTTTATTCCGCAGTGCCATTATGGCACATTTGATTATTTCTTCATAGCAAAAGCGGCATTGCGTTAAATTTGGAGAGCAGTGACAGAAGGACATATTATCCATAATTGGATATTCTGTGTTTCTGTTGTATATGATCTCAATTTTCTTTTCATGGTTACTTATTCCTTGACTGAATATCCTGCTACTTAGCAGAAAGCCAATTATTATTCTATTCTGATGCTGAAGAGCATGCATGCGCGCGTGCGCACACACACACACACACACACAGAGGTTTTTTTTGTGAAATGAGCTCTGTTCCTAGGAAGGGACGCCCAAGAAGGTGTGCTGTTTTATGAAGCATTGAAGATGTCAGAGCTCGAACTAAGGATCGAGTTGATAATTTCTGTTATAGGGAAAGCAGTCCGTTGGCTCAGAATACTATTCACGATGAAGCCTCCTTTGAATTATGCAGGGAATCATTATTAAATGAAATCTGTATGCACTGCCAAGCACGACATTTCGCGGAGGAAATGGTAAATGGACATTTTAATTCCTGTTGCCACAATGGTTTGGTTTATTTTCCACAACCTCAAGTAAACAACGTACTTAAAGGTATCATATTACATAATAATGATTTCATGAACCATAAAAGGCATTATGTCCTTTGCAGCATTCTCTGCTAACCTTAGGAGTAGGTCCTTACCGTTTTAAGATTCAGGGGATGATTCATATAGATACATTTCAGATTTACTGCCTGCTAAAAATTTGCTGAGTATTATATGGTCAGCTTTATGTAATAGATTCAAGTCTTGTGAACATAATTCGTTGTGAAAATTCTGTAAATTCCTCACTTAATCTAGGGACAGTTGTAAGGCTCTCCAACAGTTTGCTAAATATGCCATATGCTACATCATATCATATTGCTGGCAAAGCAGTGAGACAAGAAATAAGTTAGCAGCTATTGCTGTGACAGGCCACTAGTTTTAATCTAATTTTAAATCATTCTATAAGAAAATACGGCATTGGAAATTATATCCACTGAATATTTTAAATTCTAGTCAGTGGGTAAATTTTAATTATCATTCCATTTGATTCACCTTGTGACATTCGGGGCTGATAACCTAGATGTTAGGTCCCTTTAAGCAACAAGCATCATCATCATCATCATCTTGATTCACTGTGACCATGTCACAGACACACTATTACTCTGTACCCTATTTCTGACAGAGTGAATCCAAATTGTCTAGTATGTCTTCTGTCATATTTTTATTGAAAACAATGTAAATTTCATGGTTCCAGTTCCTGAACATTCTTCTCGCCATCATAGCTTGCAATTGTGAACTGGGCCCGTTAATTTCATTCTTGAGGGGGTCATATTCGAAAACGCTTTTGACACGCATTTCAGTTAACTGGAGGACTCAATTTTGTCATGGTTTTTATATGAGACAGCAACTGTCTTTATCATGTGCAAATTCTCTTCCAGGATTCCACTTACGTTTTGCATGTCAATTTTTGAAGTCCATTATTCCAGCATTGAAAGTCCAGCAGAGGGTAATGCAGTTTTTTTCTCATGTAAATTTAACGCTTCTTCCATAGATATCTTACAGTGAAAGCCGTTGATATGTCATCAGTCCAATTTAAATATTTTTCTGGTTTTTTAGTATCTTAACTGGATTTTAAGTAAAAATTTCTTTCCTATGGTTCACCAATCTTGTGTAGATGCTTTGAACAGTCTGTTTTATAATTAACTCCTTATGCAAATTACTTATAGATAAGCTCCTTTGCTTTCCTGCTGCCATTTCTTGATGGATACAGTATTTTTGTATCCATCCCTTGGCACAGGCCGGAGTATAGTGTAGCTGCTGGGGTATGGGTGGTGCTGAGTATTGACATTCAGAGCACAACTAGTGCATCTGAGTGTTATGAAAGGTGTTGCTCATAGTGTCATTTGTGCTGCAATAGCACTTTCTGACCCAGTGAGGAAGGCAATGACAAACTACCTCACTCCTCATCTTGCCTAGTACGCCTCATTTTGGTGCTGCCATTGGTTTTTGCGGTTTCCTTATAACTGCATAATCTATGGTGGTGCTATTTAAGGATCCAACTAGCCTCTGGGCTGATGACCTAACAGACAGACAGAAGCTCCTTTGATGTCATTTGCTTTCCGCTGCCTCTTATTTTAAGGACATAGTCAATTTTTCTTTTATCATTAGTTTTTCGGTCGATTTCTTCAATCAGGGCCATAATATTATCGCAGATGTGGGGAATTGGAGTGGCTGGAGGTAGTGGTGAACTTGCAATAGTCGTGGTATGTTCTGAATCTCTCATCATGTCAGCTTTTTAAAAATGTTATTGTCCCTCTTTTCCTCCCCTCTTACTCTGTCATATGACACTTGTTCTATGCTATGCAAAACACTCAAATCTATTGAGAGAGCAGTGTCTTTGTTAAGCATACGTTTGGGAGGAAATGCTGACAGTTCGCCTTTTAGGTCCCATTCAGAGTCTCTGTCAGATAAATGTTTGGAACACACCCAGCACGAAACCACGTTTCTCTTACCTTCCGCCACCAAAATCTTGGCACATGTTTCTAACCTTACTTTCTTCTCCGGATCTCTACACTGCTACATATGCTAAACGCGTCTTTTCAGCTTTTACTATATTCTTGAACTTTCCAGTCTCTTCCCCATCTCACCCCTACCATTACGTCTGTCTACGTCACACTTTTCTGCTTATAAATTCTCGGCCATCGCTTCACTCTCCGTCAGTGTGCTTTGGATCTGTTCGAGACTGGAACTTATTTCGATTTCACATGCATGACTACTTTTCACTTCATCCCAGCTGAAGTGTCATCAATGACTCAGGTAGAGGAACAGATCTTTCACTTTCTGGGTAAGCTGTTTCTTTCCAGTTCTGTTTTTCTGATAAGTTTTACTCCAGATTGAGCCCTTTTCTGAAGTGGTATGTGATCCTGGGGACCTAATTCATGATGCACTGCTAAATTTAATTCTGCTCTCTTTTATTGTCATTATACCCTGCCCCCACCACCACCCCCTTTTTTTCCTTTTCTTTTTCCTAAATCTTCGATTTGTGCCTTCGACCAAGAAGGATAGAATAGAACTCTGCACTGTGCCCATCGTGCCATTGTAGACAACGTAGTGAGCTCCCTTCTTTTTTTCTTTTGGAACAATTGGAACACCTGTACTTCTTGTGCTCAGGTTGGCTGGACTATTATGTGTCATGGCTACTCATGTAAACAGTGTGCCATTCTTCATTTATGTAAACAGTGTGTCATTCTTCATTTGAATATTTTACCATGTTCAGATCTTAAAATTTTTTCTTAATTGTGCATTGTCTCTATATTGTGAGTACAGTATTTAAATTGTCAAACCTTTCTAATATTTGAAGAAGGAAAAGTTACTCTCTACTTATCAATCTTCTGTGTTTTCAGATACCTACCATTGTTATTCTAGTCTTGTGAAACTTCTATTTTATAATTTTTTGTATTAGTTTTTGATAATAGCTTCTTATAAGGCATTTATCCTCCCACTGGGGTTAGTTTCTCAATCCTTCATATATCATAGTTATAATGGTTCTTAATCTTGTGCTGCTTTCTCTATTATAAAAAAAAATATTCTAGTTCGGTGTTAAATACACACTAATGATTGTCATTAATTAAATAATTATACTCGTTGAGACATTTCTTTCATTCTTCTGTACATCCACAAACTCCCCTCTGGTGAAGGCCTAAAAATAGTTATATGCTTCCACCCCTTTTGATGAATATTCTTGGAATTATCCATTTATTCTACTGTATACTTATCTTTATATGACATATCAGTTATCATATATAATTCATAATACATTACATTACACCTACATCTTTGGATCTGCTGCTTTCTTAGCTCCTAATTTTTTTTGAAACAGAAGTATTTGATAAGATTTATGAAGGGGTCTTTACTGGTTTTCGCCCTGCTGTTATTGCACAAAGCAACTGTACACCTCATACCAGGCATGTTTACCAGGTATATGCGTAAGTCTTTTCTGGTTTCACTAAGAGATGGTGCCAGCGAACAGTACAAAGCATATGAATTTGACACATGCGTCAGTTTGTTCGCCTGACATTAACCTACCACACACACAAGTTGAGTCCGCCAAACATTAGCGTTTATGTTGTGTCGCTCAGTGATCATATCGATGTTTGTGCCTGAGAAAGAACATTTGTGGTATGCATTGCTTTTCTTATTAAATCAAGAGAAAAAGGCTGTAGAAAGTTATGGTTTGCTGGTAGAAACATATGGTGAACACGCTCCATCATTTAGAACAAAAGAGACATGGTTTTGACAATTTAAACTTGGCGATTTCAGTGTGAAAGACTGGATGATGACCCAGCTCAAACGCAATTGGCACAAGCGTTAAATGTGTCACATGAAACAATCAGCAGACATTTATGACAGTGGGGAAGATCAATAAACTTGGTAAATGGGTCCCATGCGATTTGAATGAATGGCAAATGGAAAATCGCACAAAGTCACTTGTGTAATGCTGCTTCAACACCACGAAAGAAAATCATATCTACCGAATTGTGACAGGTGACAAAAAATGGATTTATTTTGAAAACCCGAATCAGAGAAAATCAATGCTGTCACCTGGCGAAGCCGGTCCTTCAACACCAAGGCCAAATCGCTTTGGCAAGAAGACCATGCTTTGTGTCTGTTCGGACCAGACCAGTATTGTATATTATGAATTCTTAAAGCCCAGAGAAACCGTTATTGCACAATAATATCGCCAAGGAATAATTCATTTAAATCGTGCATTGATGGAAAGACGACCGCAGTGGGCCAGAAGACGTGGCAAAGTTATTTCGTTACACGACATTGCGCCGTATCACACAGCAAAACCAGTGAAAGATGCCTTGAAATCACTTGGATGGGACATCCTTCCGCACCATCCGTACTTTCCCAGCCTGGCACCATCTATCACCCATTTGCATCAATGAGGCACAGATTCCAGAGCAGCACTTCACCAATTTTAAGGAAGTTGGGAAATGGCTCAGCTAATGGTTTGCCCCCAAAGACAAGCGGTTTTTTTTGGTATGGTATTCATAACTTACCCGAAAGATGGGCGAAGATGTAGAAGCTGATGTCCAACATTTTGAATAAACATAAAGTGAATTTCCCTTGAAAATTGTGTGTATTCTTTACCACAAAACCAGCAAAAACTTATGCATACACCTGGTATATGCAGGGCCAGGATTTGGATGACGTGTCATCTTTTAACTGGTGCGTCATACTGTGTCATTCCACTGTTTCAGAAACAAAAATCAATGTAGTCGCAAGGAACGCGATTACTGACAACAAAATGAACATAATGATGCTTGTTGTTTTAAGGGGCCTAACATCGAAGGTCATCAGCCCCTGAAACATAATGAATGACATTATAAAATGTCATGGAAGTTCAGAGTAACGCAATGCCAAAATATGTAGGATCGTAATGACAGTGAAAGACAAAGTAAGAATTTGAATTCTTAAAGAACCAACACTGTACAAATGACACAAGTGAAGAAGCAAGCTTAGGAAGCAGACGTATTGCGATTGAGAAGCAAACTAAATCTTTTAAAATATCAAAAGATAATTTAAGAAAAAGAAGTTATTATCGTCGATAAAATAAAGCAAAACAGAAGAATATTAATATAAAATGTGTTTTATAAATACAGTATATTTAAGATACATGATAAGACTTGGTTATCAGCCATACTATAGACGGAAAGAAAAAGGCTTTGACCAGACAAACAATCAGTTCATATAATGCAATAACATCATTGTGCCATTCATAAAGCAATTCTAAACGACACATACATTGGGATAATTGCAGACATCTTGGAGGTCTGGTAGAAATTGAAATTACGCAAAGCAAGCTTAAATGAAATCTAATTGTTATTGTATGTTAGAAGGCTTTGATATCATTCATATTCTATAGTTGATTTTATCTTTGTAACTGAGCAATTCAGGATCCATGTGGCTCTCTAAGAAGACGTGAGACGGGCTACCTGGATAAACCTGAGCTGGACCAACACCGCGGATGATACCTAGATGATCAGCCACGCAAGATGAACGTCGCTCACGATTGCGGAGGATGAACGAGCAAAGATTTCATTCTGGAAGTGAAGGAAAAAAGAAGTTTCTTAAATAAAATGTATATAGATTGGTAGATATTAACATGAATTGATGGGTTGTAGTCAAAGCTTGATATAGTTTACCATTATTATCTTCAAAATAATCTAAATTGTGTTGGATTCTCGCGAGTGATTTTTTTATTGTATTGATATAAAAGGAATAGAAGGAATAGGTAGTCTTCTAAAGGAACATAATTAACCCAAGTTAGGAAGTGTGATATAGTAATGTGATAATAGTATTTCAGTGAAAGCAAAGAATCCAAACATATTATGCCATATAATATTTTAAATTCTTATGAAGAGAATGTGTTAAGATTTTAATAATATACCAAGTGATATGTTAATGTGTATATAGGTGATATGTTATCATGAGTTAGAATTGCATTAGATATGGAAATGACTGTAGACAGAAGAAATGTTGACATTATTTAAGAAGATATGAATATACAAGTATAAAGCTATTTGTGTGTCAAGAAAGGTAAATATGTGGAATAATAAGATGATATATGATTTGAAATGAGTAATGAAGAAAATGTAATGTTGTTATATGAAAAAAATGAAAGATGAATTGAAGGTTTATGTGTTGCAACGATGAAATAATGGATGGAAATGGAATATTTGAAGACAGAGATAAGATGATTGACGCAAATTGGGATCACACGTGTTCACGATTTAGTCACATTATACTTCATCGAAAATCCATTTATTATAATAAAAAAAAATGGCGTATGGCTTTTAGTGCCGGGAGTGTCCGAGGACAAGTTCGGCTCGCCAGATGCAGGTCTTTTGATTTGACACCCGTAGGTGACCTGCGAGTCGTGATGAGGATGAAATGATGATGAAGACGACAAACACCCAGCCCCCGTGCCAGCGAAATTAACCAATTATGGTTAAAATTCCCGACCCTACCGGGAATCGAACCCAGGACCCCTGTGGCCAAAGGCCAGCACGCTAGCCATTTAGCCATGGAGCCTGACATTATAATAATGATATCGTGTTTTGATTTTAATTCAATATTATGATAGGATAAAATCATCAGATTGAGTATTCGTTCACTTGGACATTTTTTAACTTAGAATTTTCACTGAAAATCACGTTCTCTTAATTTAATTATGGCATACTTAGATTAATGTTGATGGTTATTGTTACTTTGTATAGAGGTAAAACTGAATTGATATCACACAATGTCTTTGAAAATGATGTTCCGTAGATATTTTACTAGACTCGCGCGAGATCACATATTGATATTCAAGCACACTTAAGGATCTGAATACCTAGTTATACTCGGTGATTAATTTCTGTTGTAAAGGGATATTAATATAAGACATGAATTTGGATAATATAGAAGTTTAATTGATCAGAAGCAAACTTTTGGTAGTAAATAAGAAACTTATCTCTTGTCTGGATGCTTATAGTGGGATATTCTGATGATATCTGGAGATAATCCAACCAGAGGTCAATAGGTCTTATTTTAATGGATTGTCCTAAGAATGTTAACAGTAACAGAAACTGATGTGTATATATAAATATTAAATTAATGTAACCATTGATTTCCCATACAGATTTTGCATATTTTACCAGTTTTCTTGTTGATTATTGTATAAAGATGAAACAATAGCACATTTTAATTGTGATGAAAAGATGATAAATATTAATAATGATCATTAACTAATACTTCAAGCCATCAGATCAAATGTTAATTAATCCTTTTTTATTTTAATTTTGAGATTTCATTTTCCTTTACCAGCATTTTTATTTTTGAATAAATAATAGTAATTAAGATTCACATGAGGTGTTATTAAAAATTTTCTGTTATGGTGTAAGATAACTTAGAGTTAAGACATCGAGTTGTCGAATATTCTTGCAATCCAATGATATGTCGGATGGAGACGTCCATCAACTCAGCTGATAGATGAAATATTACTTGGCATATCGGTGTATCTTTGATCCCACATAAAAATATATATGTAATTATGAACCCTGAGAGACTGTTCGGGATTTCTTTTACGTGACCCATCCTGGATGCAGGAAGGGCATAAAAAGAAAATCTGGCACCCAACATGTAAGCAACAAGAATGATAACGAGGATAAAAAGAAAAATTAGCAAAAGACGTGAGGCAAATAAAAAGAAAATTTGGAGCCCATCTTTGGAGCAAAAGACAATGAGGGGCAAGAAGGATAAAAAGAAATTTTGCTTTCCAACGTACAAGCAAAAGATAACATTAGGCTAAGAACATAATAAGAGGAAAATTTAACATCAGCGTACAGGCAAGAAAAAGAAAGAGGTGAATAATAAAAAGAAAAATTTTGATGTCCAACAGAGAAGCAGAAGACATTATTTAGAAGAAGAAAAAGATTTCTTACACTGGCAGTAGACAATAATGTGGGAAATTTTAATGAAAATGGAAGAATAAAGTATAAATTTTAGTAATCTATAAGATAAAATTATGGGAGATATGTTATAAATTTTTTTTGTATTGATCACATTGAAATGGGCTAGAATTGGGTAATATACTTAGGACGAGGATTATCACAAGATCCAAAATGGTAAATGTCGTTCAAGTAAGGGGGATTCCTGGTAGTCTACTCACTTGTATAATAAGTATAGATCAGTAAGAATTTTTAATAGCTAATATACATATGTAAGTCTAGTATAAGATATCAGAGGAAACATAAGGATTTTAAAGTATTGTGAATAATTAGAGATGTCAAACCTTAAACAGACGAGGGTACAATTCAAAGAATACCAGAAAGAGCAAGAAGAGAAATTACAAAAAAGGGATGAAGCTATAAAGAATAACCAGGAAGAGATAGAAAAGACGAAGGAAGAAGAAAGGGGAGTATTAGAAATCCTGAAAGAAATTATAAGAAAACAAGAAGAAATAAGAAAACCAACAAGAAATGATAAGAAAACAAGAAGTAAAAACAACAGGAAATGATGAGAAAACAAGATGAAAAACAGCAGGAGATGATAAGAATGCAGAATGAAAAACAGGATAAGATAATGGAAGAAATCAGAAACATGAGAGGACATCAAAGGCAGGAAGAAACAAACAAGGAGAGAGCTGGAAACATGAAAGAAGGACAACAGAAGCAAGAAGAATTTCAACCAAAGCAGATCGAAGAGATGAAAAACATGGAAGAAAGACAAAAAGAAATTGTAAAAATAGAAGTCGGGAAAATCAGATGAGAAATCACGGATATCAAGACTGATATAATAAATCTGCGCATTGAAATGACTTGAGATAATGGAGAGCAAAAATAAAGAGGTTTTAGAAGAAGTCAACAAAATCAGAGAAGAATTATCAGTGTCGGAATTATATCCAGAATTTGAAGGAAGAATAAATAAAGAAATTAACTAAAAACATTGAAGATCGATTCTCAAGAAAAGTGGGAACAATGACAAGAAAGACTAGATAAAATAAATGGAGTAGAAATAACAAATAGGTCAATGGAAGTAAATTTTATTGTAGCTCGTGATCAGATCGGAGATAAGTTAGATATCCTGAAAGAAGATATGGAACAAAATAGAAATGAAGCTAACGAGAGAATTGACAAGACAGAAGAGGGATTAAGGCAGATTCAGAAGGAATTTCATGAAGTAAGAAATGAAAAACAGGCCAAGAAACCTGTCATGTCAAATTATAGTGAGAGGCAAAGGACAATCGAAGTACGAGTAATTGAAAGGGGAAAAATGCCCTCGTTTGCAGCCGAGTCAAACCAAAATAACAGAGATGTAATAATGTGAAATAATAATAATAATAATGGAAATCCTGCAATAACAAACGTTGTTAAGACATATGACAACAGTAAGCAAATTATCACAAAACAATTTATTCTATCGTACCACCTATTCAATACATGCCACCTGCTACATAGGTGAAATTTACATCATACTATGTACACTTCTTAGGAACATGTTTCACCCCTTGTTAAGGGCATCATCAGCCTGTAGGTAGCTTTACGGTCAAAAGTCCGAATCATTAACCAATCATACAAGGAATACACTAAAAATATGTTACACTTTAAAATCATCTTTAGTTAACATGCTACAATCAGAAGAAGTGTACATAGTATGATGTAAATTTCACCCGCGTAGCACGTGGCATGTTTAGAATAGGTGGTATGATAGAATAAATTATTTTGTGATAATTTGCTTATAGTCAGCTTCAATACAGACCAACCATGAGAATTGTCTCTTGCAATATGACGACAGGCCGAAACATTTCAACAACACAGCGAGCATGTCACCAAAATGATTCCTAAGGGGAATGGAGGAATACTTTTGAGAAAACAGGATTCCCGAGGATAAAAAGTTACGCGTAATCGAGAAACAATTAGACTCGAGTCCTAACTTATGGACCGAGCTCGATAGCTGCAGTCCAGTATCCAGTATTCGGGAGATAGTAGGTTCGAACCCCATTGTCGGCAGCCCTGAAGATGGTTTTCCGTGTTTTCCCATTTTCACACCAGGCAAATGCGGGGGCTGTACCAGAATTAAGGCCACGGCCGCTTCCTTCCTACTCCCAGCCCATTCGTGTCCCATCATCGCCAAAAGACCTATCTGTGTCGGTGCGGCGTAAAGCAATTAGCAAAAAAATAGCCTAACTTATGGTATCAGGCATTCAAATACAGTTTCCACGATTATGGCGAATTTAAAATTGCTTTTCTGAGAAGATTTTGGAACTCTGAGGTTCAACAAAATCTAAGATTGGAGGAATACTCTAAGAAATATGCATCTACTTGTCAGACAAGGTTTAGCAACTATTTGGCGTACCAATTTCATTGATTTCAGGACTTGGATGCAGCCCATAGTGAGTTAGAGGCGATCGGAAGAATCCAGAAACAATTTCCACCAGATGTGCAGAGTTTATTAGCAGCTGCAAATGTGGAATCAGCAATTGACAAGGAGAATATATTGAGGCAGTTGGACATGACAAACAGTACATCCCACAAGTTTAGTAACTCGTAACCCGAATAATGAAGAGGCGATAAATATTTCTTAACGCGAGAGAATACTGGTAGGAACACACCAGGTGAACAAAGAGGTAACTCAAGAAACTACGGATGGAAGGAATGGATCGAACAAGAAGAAAGAAGAACTGGAAATAGATACAAGTGTAGAGGAGATAATCGGTCTTATGAATGATATAATACAAATAGATTCATACCATACTATAGACCCAATAACCGATTTAAGGCAAACAGAAATAGATTTAACTATAGAAGAAGGCCAATATATGATGGTAGACAAGAAATAAGTTATAGAGAAAGAGAATATATGAACAAGAAATACATACAAGATCTACGAGAGGCTACCCAGAATAAAGAGAGATGGGAACAGGCAATCGAGGATTTAAACGTAAATGGGGATATAGATGCGCAGAAAGTATCGAATTGAAGAGACATACGTGAAAGGAACGAGAAGAGCATAGACTAAACACTGTTGCTCAAGCATGTCAACTCAGAGGCGTCTGAGAAGAAGAAAAACCGTCAATTTTAGAATAAGTAAGGAGATAGAAAATTTAGAGGACTAAGAAAATGACAAAATTTCAAGTTGAATTAATGCGCAAATCGAGTCATGGGAAGTAGGACCGATGAATTGATGGATGATATCACAGCTAATACAAGGAAGCAGCAGTTTAATTTGCCAATAATTATGGTCGAGATAAATGGAATGAGGACGCATTGTTTAATAGATTCTGGAGCAAGTACCAGTGTCACATCTCAAATACTATTTGAGGAAATCGAGAGAAAAATTAAATTACCGACGACACCAGTATCAGGATTAAAAATCAGAGGAATTATTCCAGATAAAACTTTAGAATGTAAGATCCATACATACATACATACATACATACATACTTAAGGATTGGAATAGGAAGCATGAATTTCGAACATCCATTTTTCGTGATGAACAAACATCATATTGGGCATTGATTTTATGATAGTTACGGGAATGACGATTGATATGGAAAAACAAAAAATCAGATTTCCAATTAATAAAAACAATGGCAAAGAGAGAGCAGAGAGAATGAGACTAAATGAAAACAAGTAATAACGAACGTATGAGAATTGAAGGAAAAGTAATAATCAATATAAAATAAAGGGTGATATTAATGGTATGGACACAGAAATAATATATAACATTGAAAAGATCATGGTAATCGAAGAAGAAGAGGGAGGTTCGGACATATGAAGAAGTACTGTAGAAACTAAGATTTCATCCATGGAAAAGATGAAGTTACCGGTATATGAAATTTTAAAGCAATATTCGGAAATTTTTAAGAATACACCAGGGCAGATCCCAAATTTAAAATATAAATTACTAGTAGATTACCGAATTCCATATAGGGGAAAACTTTGATACACCGGAAAAGTATTTCCATGAAGTTAAAGAAATCATACAAGAAATGTTATCTGACGGTATAATAACTAAGACAGCTACGGTGTATCTTAATCCATTCCTAGTGGTAAGACAAAGTAATGGAAGCCCAAGAATATGTTTACATGGCAGAAAATTAAACAAAAAATTAATTTCCAGAATACGATCAGGTACAAAAAATAAAAGGTATAATAAAAAAGTTTAGAAACACGCGGTATTTTACTAGCATGGATTTCACGTCGTCATTCCAACAAACTGTTTTGGAAGAAAAATCAAGGTTGCTCACCGGATTCATGTTTAACAAACAAATATATGCGTACTGCAGGCTACCTTTCGGTCTTAAGAACAGCTGCGTGGTGCTGATAAGGGCTTTGGACAGAAATTGAATGTCAGAGGTGGAGGATTTCATAACATGTTAAGTGGACGATCCGGTATTCGCAACGCAAACATTCGAAAAGCACTGTGAAAAATTAGCAAAATTACTGGAAAACTTTAAGCACACAGGTTTCAAGATGAACCTATCCAAACCGGTTGAGTTGGCCGTGCGGTTAGAGGGGTGCGGCTGTGAGCTTGCATCTGGGAGATGGTGGGTTCGTATCCCACTGTCGGCAGCCCTGAAGATGGTTTTCCATGGTTTCCCATTTTCATACCAGGCAAATGCTGGGGCTGTGCCTTAATTAAGGCCACGGCCGCTTCCTTTCAACTTCTAAGCCTATCCCATCGTCGCCATAAGACCTATCTGTGTCGGCGCGATGTAAAGCCACTAGCAAAAACAACCTAGCCAAATCGAAATTCTGCCAAGCACAGATATTGTTCGTAGGACACGCTACTAATGGAGAATAGATACGACCTGACCCTATAAAAATAAAAGCAATGTGTGATTTTCCTCGTCCAACGAAGATTAAGCAAGTGAGGCAATTTTACGGATGGCGCAATTTTTTGCGGACCATTGCGATGGATATACCAAAATAGCACCATTACAAGAGCTATAAAAGATAAATAACAGATGGAAATGGAATGAAGAAACAGAACGCATTTCTGGAAATGAAAAAGTTAATGCCTAACAGTATAAAATTAGGCTATCCAGATTACGAAAAGTAATTTATTATACTGTCAGATGCATCTACTATCGGAATAGGAGCATGTTTATACCAGGAAGAAAAGAGCGATCCTACAAGACGCAAAAAAAAAACATTATACAACAGAGCAAGAACTCTTAGCAATAGTTTATGCCTTGCAACAGTGGAGGAAAATTATATATGGATATCCTATGATTATAAGAACAGATCATAAAGCGTTCCTTTTCAGAATAAATGCTGCCATGACAAGTGAAAGTGTCGCAAGGTGGATGTTATTCACGCAGCTGTTCCAAATAAAGATAGAACATTGCAGCAGAAAGGATAACGTGTTGGCTGATGCATTGAGTAGAAATCCAATGGAACAAGAAGAAGCAGTCCAACATATGGAGTTGAATAATGTAGAGTTTGAGGGATGTTCCACCATTCAACACATTGCACGTGTTACCTTGTAATCTGCAGTCGTTCGGGCTGAGAAGTGGTTGCTTGGTAGACCAACGCCCATCAATGCTGTAGCGCATGTTGTTTCATGTGGTGATAATAATAATAATAATGTGTTGAATGGTGGAACATACCTCAAACTCTACATTACTGGTTAAACGTCAACACGGAAATGAAGATCATAACTTACGATATGGTGTTGCTGCAACGAGATGGAGAATTACTAGATCGATTACAAAATATAGATATATCACAGAGGTCGGATGAAAATATAGCAGGCATCATTAAAAAATTTGAAGGAAACATGCCTGACAATGTCGGATAAACGTGAATAACACGGATATATGTATTAAGAAATGGGGTACTGACAAGTTATATAAACAAAAACAGGGATAGAAGATGTATTGTGGTACCGAAACAGTTGCAGAAAGAAATTATTTGGCATACTGGTTCCGTGCCACCCACGCCATTGCCCCATAGAACTATATGACAGCATCATTGCCCCCAAAACTGAGCTACCACCATACAGCACCATATCCCAAGGCGTTCGATGGTATAGGACCTTTTCACTCTAGAGTCAAATGCCACCTCATCTAGAAAGTGAAGAAAAGTAAACTTCAAAGTGATGGGTGAACAAAAGCTCTTTTGACTGTGCAAGGATCAACTGTACTTCCTCCGTTCCATAGAATCAAATCTCCAGACTCCCCGGGCCACGGTGCGTTCGCTGCATAAGATCTAAATACAACACTAAAATAACTTGAAGGCTTAAGTGAACGTTGGAAATTAGGATGCATTTCTATGGCAAATGATAAGCAAACAAAATTTTTTAAGGCTGTTTAGTATACCTTGATAAACGCATAATTAATTGAATGCAGCCCTGAATAATACTACAATAATAAAACAAAATGTACAATGTCTGATGGACTAAATAAAAACTCGGAGATATGACTCCGTTCATTGAGAATTTGAACAATTCATTATGTTTGATATTTGATAATTAATAAGTTGGTCGATCATCTCCTTTATGGCATGACTACGAATACACCTTGATCATTTAAACATTAATAATTTGAGATATTGTTGAGTACAAGAATATTCTTCTAAATGCGATGATTCTCATTACAAGCTTTCTTCACTATTAGAAGAAAAAACAGTCTACGTAAAAATCGGAGAAAACTTGGAGTGGTCACCTAACTAATTAACTATACTTCTGATTAATAAAAAAAAGAATAAGCTAACACTAGTGGACACTATCACCACCAACAATGAAATTAAACAGATGTCAGGTCCAGAATTGAACACACATCGCAATGAAACCGATGACAAAATGACGAGACAGAATCCGTTCTTGAATTCATACATAAAACATGAAACAAGTCTCAAAGAACACATTAAAAAATTATGTTCCCACATTATAAACAGAAATATAAGCAATAAACACATATACTGGCTGTATTTCAAGGAACAAAACTTATGTGTGACAGAAATCCAGGATCTGCCTTGGACTTCGAACCGGTGGTTTCCAAAATGGGTCTCTAAAATTCCCCATCTCAATTATTCATAAGACCAACAAACAATACAATACTGGTATTCCAGTTATTAAATTTCTTTACAGAAATAATCATGAAAGAGTAAAAAAGAAAATTTTCTAAATGCGATCGTATATTTGTGAATCTTTTAGCTTTCCATCTTGGTGCACAGGCTTGAACAATACACTTGGCAGAGTCTCTTGGAGGGTGGACTAGCGCACCCTTTTAAACCCATAAATCATACAACGCAAAGCCATACCTTGTAATGGCTGGCCGAAGATCACACATTTTAAACACACTCGAGGTGAGACGACCAGTTTCCACGAGGAAACGTAGTGGCAAATACATATCATTTCAACTGATATCCTCTTATCATATTCAAAAGCTTCATTGGCTTATTAATTCTCTGCCCGCTTACAGTTCTTTAACTTGCATCAAGCCACTATTCATCTTTTCAGTGTCACATCCATAGATTTGGAATACCCAGGTTCACACCTATTCGATCACACAGAAAAATCACCATATGTTTACCTATAAATTTGAACTCGGACAAAAAATATTTAATGGATTTAAGCGTATCCATAATTTTATTCTCATTTTAAAGAAAAGCATATACTTCTTGACATAAAAGGAACACTTTATATATAAAGAAAGGGAGGATGTCCGTTCGTGTCCAGGCTTGTCACATCTTACACAAATTAATACAGCCATCTCTATATTCTACTCATGCAAATTTACTCTAAAACCAGAGTGCCTTCCTACACCCATGATTATTATTCCAAGACTTGCATTTTGAAGACGCTACCGTCATGCATTACCAAATATAGATTGAATATTCCATATAAAGGTAAGGTAAGGGTGTATTTTGCCCGAAGGCAGGTCCGAACCTGCGCAGAGGTGTGCCTGAGCCGGAGTTTACGTACAGTAGGGTGGCCAGTTCCTTTCCGCTCCTCCATTCCCTTACCCCCCACCAACAGCGCGTGGAACCCATCCAAATCTTGACCACGACCAATGTTGCTTAACTTCGGAGATCTCACGGGATCCGGTGTTTCAACACCGGCTACGGCCGTTGGCTTCCATATAAAGGAAGATATAATTTTATTGTTTAAAATCTTCAATAAAACATCTTAATTTTACCTTGTCAATCTAAAGCACTCTCAATCTTTCTGATATTTCATCACTAAATCATGCACATGTATTACTTTAAATTTACATTTTATAGGCCCAAAAATTTAGCCCGTATTATGGAATTTCCGTTACTAACTAGTTAAACATTATTTAATAAAATATGAAGACCACTTGGAAGTCTCTCCCTAATTCAAAAATACATGCAATTTACATTACTAACCTAGTTTACTGGGCGAGTTGGCCGTGCGCGTAGAGGCGCGCGGCTGTGAGCTTGCATCCGGGAGATAGGGGGTTCGAATCCCACTGTCGGCAGCCCTGAAGATGGTTTTCCGTGGTTTCCCATTTTCACGCCAGGCAAATGCTGGGGCTGTACCTTAATTAAGGCCACGGCCGCTTCCTTCCAACTCCTAGGCCATTCCTATCCCATCGTCGCCATAAGACCTATCTGTGTCGGTGCGACGTAAAGACCCTAGCAAAAAAAAAACTAACCTAGGTTATGTGATCAACATATTTACATGAAACTAACTGTGCAATTTACTCGGATAGTATTTTAACTTTGATGTACTCATGTCGTGTCGAGAAATCCATGGTTCATGCCTCGGGAAGGCCCTTGCCGTCATTTAACTCCTCATGGCGCTGGCGTGGATCACTTGTTTGAATCCTCTTCTGGTTATGCTGAGCACCTTCATAATCCTAGGGTCCTCTTCTTCACTGCATATACATTATATCGATATAGAAGAGTATAGGTAGTCTCCTAAAGGAACATAACTAACCCTAGTTAGGAAGTGCGATATAGTAATGTGATAATAGTATTTCAGTGAAAGCAAAGAATCCAAACACATTATGCCATATCATATTTTAAATTCTTATGAGGAGAATATGTTGTTTTTTGTTTTTTTTTGCTTTACGACACACCAACACAGATATGTCTTATGGCGATGATGGGATAGGAAAGCCTAGGAATGGGAAGGAATCGGCCGTGGCCTTAATTAAGGTACAGCCCCAGCATTTGCCTGGTGTGAAAATGGGAAACCACGGAAAACCAACTTCAAGGCTGCTGACATTGGTGTTCAAACCCACTATCCCCCGATTACTGGATACTGGCCGCACTTAAGCGACTGCAGCTATCGAGCTTGGGGTTAAGATTTTAATAGTACACCAAGTGATATGTTAAAATGTATATAGGTGATATGTTATCATAATGAGTTAGAATCGCACTAGATATGGAAATGACTGCAGACAGAAGAAATGTGGACTTTATTTAAGAAGATAGTGATCCAATGATATAAATATACAAGTATAAGGCTATTTGTGCTACAAGAAAGATAAATACGTGAAATGTGTGGAATAATAATAAGATATATGATTTGAAATGAGTAATGAAGAAAATGTAATGTTGTTATATGAAAGAAACTACTAAAACAGGGTGACATAATTATTGACGGCTTAGAGGGTTGAGAGGCTTCAAACATAGCAGTGTCCAATGGGGCTGGTGTTTGTTGAATTTCCACAGATTTTCTACTTTCTACTATTTTGGAAGAATCCTCCTCACTCGCTATGTTTATCACAGGGGCTTGGTCGGTTTTGGGAGCAGGTGCCCCAGTCAACAATTGATTGACTCTATTTTACATTTCTGATAGATGGTCAACTAAATTACTAGCCTCTTTAGCATGATCTTCTTTCAACTTTAGAGACAATAGGTCACTAGCCCTATTATAAAAATGGAACAATCTAGCCTGTACTCTTTTAAGTTGGTTAGCAGATGGATCGGTTACTTCAAAAAAACTTACTACAGATGCTAATTCGGTGGTGTTATCAGTGATAGTGGATAGAGCCTCATCGATTTGCTTCTCCCCCAAAATTGGTATACAAATTGGTAATTCTAATGACTCTTTAATTTTGGCAGTATCTGCCGCAACCGTGCCTCCAGATTGAACATTTCTAATGAGTAACTCATAGATCAATTCCTCCTTGCACAAGTACCCGGGAGCGAGGACTTCGCGAGTGCCAGACATGATGATAGAAAACTACAAATTTAGAGAAATAAAAATTCCCAGCGACCAAGAAAATTCTTAGAGTTTGGCGCGGATCCTATATTTAGCCGTCAAATGGGGCTTAATTTAGACCCATTCAACCATGCTCTGCTACCACTTGTTCCGGGGTATCTGTGGAATGCAGAGAGGTGAAAGAAGGTGCGGGCTTGAATGGGTCTAACAGCAATATCAAAAATTGAATTAAAATTTTAACAAAGGTTATATTTCTTTCAGTATAAAAAAAACTCAACAAATTTCTACTAGGTGAAATAACAATGAAAAATCAGGTACAATGCCAATCTTGAAACGAGACTTGGAAAAATCCAAGTTTCAGAACTTTAATAATTTTGGGCCTCAAGCCCCTAGTACACACGGTTACAATTTCAAAGTGGTATTATTTAGACAAGGGAAGACATCTCCCAAATACAAGAGCACTTTGCTCCCACAAATTACAATATTTAGCCTTCCAGAGGCACTCCTCACTATAACAAAACTTTGAAAAGAGCTTACATGCTCTCGATTTCTTACACACTCAAATCAACATTACATCAAAATCTTACACTCTCAGGCCTCACAAGGCACAAATTACAAATGGAAATAGTTTTACACAGGGGTATCTAGTACCGAACATACTGGGCCTTTGCGGAAAAGAACAGATTAAATAAATGGCCCGAACACAAACTGAATGGAGGCGTGCACTGTGCTCCCAGATAATGAAATATTAAAAACCTACAGGGCTCTCGGCCGATGAAACTGGGGCTAGTCCCAAACTACTGAGGTGGCTCGCATGGAGATAACTTGAATATATTACAGGAAAGAAAGGTTTCAAAATCGTAGTCACCTCAAAACAAGATGAAGGGGATCTCGAGAGGGTAACTCATTCTCTATCCCCGATTTACAGTAAAGGACTTTATGAAATTTTACATGAAAAGGAAGAAGTTTACATTAAAACGGTTACTTAGTTAGAAATTCGGCCCTTCCCCTCGGATAAGTATGCGTAAATAGCAAGAAAGATTGAATTTATGTGGCCATTACCTGGTAGATGTTCTGCCTGCCTTAACACGCACACTCAGAAAAACGACAATCAATAGGCAAGGAAACTCGAAAAGCCATAACTTATATACCCTCAGGGAAGTTTCGAAAGAATTCAGGACTAATCCGGATACACCCTCTCAATTTTTATTGGTTAATTCAAAGTGAACAAGAAATGCGGGATTGGTTGAAAACTAATTACAAAAATTCATGATTGGCCAGATTCAAAACTGGCGGAAAGAAAAAGAAGTGTTGCCAACCAAAAATCAAATGAACATAGATTCAGTTATGAAAACCTAGAAATACGAAACTTCTTTAAGTTATAGGTTCTTCCACCTTGCACCAGAGTGCATGATCAGAGTTTTTTTATAGTGTCATCTGTGGAAAAATGTCCAAAGTTCTTGATGTATACCGAAACAAAACAAGGAGAAGTTCAATCAGTTTAGGAAACTTCACAATAACACAATTACTTAATATTTCAGTAGTTACATCTTCCGATTGAAGTTCCCACTTCATGTAGTATCAGTTTCACATTTTGGTCGATATAGAGTTCATTAAGGTGCTTATTTTGAATGAGCGGTGTTGAGGTGTACCTCCCGGTACAATAACGATGTCATGTTTTGATTTTCATTGAATATTATGATAGGAGAAAATCAAAAATATTCCTATAAGATTGAGTATTCATTCACTTGGACATTTTTTAACTTAGAATTTTAAATTCTAAACAGATTAGAAATAAGTAGTGATTATAAAATATATTCTGATAAGGAAGAAGGTATTGGTTCAGTTTTAGGTTTAAATAATCAAATTGTAGAACCAAAAACCAAAACACTTTCACACAACTTACCAAAAATAATTACTTTCAAAATTATTAAAATCCATTTTAACTATGCTGATGGTATGTTTATAAAAGATTCCGAGCATTTTCATCGTGAAACAAATATTATTGCTTCTTTTAAGCCTGATTTAATATTTGGTACACCAATAATTTATGAACCAAAATACCCAATATTTTGTTCAGTTTTTGATATAATTCAAAACTTAAAAATAACTATAACCAATGAACATGATGAATTAATAGATTTCAGTAGCGCAAATATAACAGTGATTTTGGAAATGAAATAATTATTTCTTTTATTACCATTTTCTTCTTCATAAATGGATAAAGTAGAAAGTTGCCAGTGGCAGTCTTTCTCTATCAATGAAAAAGCTAAAAATAATTTAAACTTTCCTAACAAGGATGGAGAAATAGATATTAGATGGTTGGATTTATAACAATGCTTGTCTGTATCTTTCTTTTGATGCAACTCATGCTGATCGGAGTGATTATACTAATTATGAAGGAAAATCAAATGTGAAACTAATTGATAATTTTTCCACTCAGTTATGGCAAGCGGTAACTATAAAAAAGCGAGGATATACTATTTGTCTATTTCATCATCCAAATATTACTTCAACAGCTCTTTATCACCTAACTTCCACTCAAAATTATAATATAATATATGAAGGCAATTTTAGTAATAATAGTAAACTGCAGAAAAAATCAAATGAGGTCTTATATCCCTTAAGACTCTTAGGTGGATTTTTTAAAGATTATAAAGAAGTAATGTGGGAAGGTGATTTAACTGTTACTTTTACTTGGAGCCAAAATGCAAAAGATGCTTTGTATAGATGGTTCACTAAAAATGACGAAGGAGCTGATGTTGCTGGAATTTGGCCTGACGAAGGAAAACTTACTGTAAATTCGATGGAAATAAGAACACCAATTGTTAAATATGAACTAGCTTATGACTGAGAAAAAAAAAGGCAAAAATCCTAAGTGAACTGTAAATACCTATATCATTCTATGACCTACAACTCAAGAAATTTCTGGCATTAGTGGAAAAAAGAATTTTGAAATAGATAATACAAATTAGTACAACTCAGTGCAGTTTGATATGCCATATTTATTTTTGTTGTGTTTCAAACTAACAGAAAAGGTAATCAAGATCTAGATTCCTCTAAGTTTGACCATGTTCAACTTCAAAATATTTACGTGAAAAATGGAAGAAACAATATATTTCCAGGAGAAATATGGAATATAAGTTGTCCTAATACTTATTTCAAAGCCTATAATGAATTTTTAGAATTTAAGCGCGTAATTGTTTTAAAGTCAGTTCCTTCTGTTAATCCTCGAGAGTTTATTAATTATTACCCCATTTATGTTATCAATATGATTAGGTGAAGAAATGTGATAATGGCTCAGAAAACCACTGTGAAACTCTGTGCAACATTTAATGATAATATTCCTGATAACACACGTGCTTACATAATTATATTGGGCGAAAATAATTTAACCTATGATGTTAAACATGGAATACTAACTGAAATTTTTAAATATTATATGAAGCAAAAGTTGAAAGAATTTCTTGAGTTAATTACTGTTTTCATTTCTTAAATAATTTTTAGATATACTAATAATAATAGTAATAATAATAATTTTTAATATCTTATGAATATAATGCACTTATTAATATAAAGTTCAATAAACTTTGTTTCATTAAAATTAACCCATAAATGACTCAGTTATGGGCATTATAAGTTTTTACTTGCCGTTAGGATTGAACTGGTGTGCTGCAATATCTGGATGTACATAAGTGATAATAAAAAGTCTATTTTGTGGTGGCAGTTTTGCGAGCCACGAACTTCTTTGTTTGTAATTAGCTGATGTGCGATTGCAGCATATATATGGTCGACCAGAAAAGATAACAGATAACGCAGCTGTAAGGAAATTTTTTTTTGCAAAATTCATATTCCGTGGAGAAACCCCATAGGGTCTTTTTTTGAAGCTGGCGCCAGTTTTCCAATTTATCCTCGTCAGACCCTAGGGGATTTTTTTACTTCACATTCTTGAACTTACGCGATGATTACATCTACGCCAGAGGTTCCAACACATTCACACCTTTCCCGAAATGGCCACTTCTCCAAGTTATTCCGACAAGGAATCTGTTCGTTCCCAAGCAGCCTCGCCCTAAACCTATCTGCTAATGAATCCCTTTCCTCTAACTCTGCCTCTATTTTGCCGAAATTTTGTGGAACTGTTGGGATTCGAACTTCACTATACCAACATATCCTGCCTCAACCAATTTACTTATTGCAGAGGACAAGAAAAAATATTAAAATTACAGATTTATTAAGTTACTTTCTTCTAAACATTATTTTCGCCAATACATCACAGCACAACTACTATTATTTTCTGAAATATTCGCCAGATGGCAGTAGTTATTGGGTTACCTGCAGCCATTATGTTTCTGTGGTTAAAACTGCTTATCTCTTATCAAAGTGTCATTTCCTGCTTCAGGATAGCTCCGCCTCTTCAGCTTATAACAGAAAATGTGGAAAAATATGAGCTAATTCGTATAGGTACAAAAAGCACCTTACTTTACTTTCGTATAGGTAAGAAAAGCACCATGCTATGCTTTCAGATAGTTAAGAAAAGCACTGCACTATGCTATCAAATACCAACGTTTCAACTACCTTTGGGAAAAACTGATTTGCATTTCATTTTCTTAATTTTATAGAATTAATAACTTTCGTGATTTTTTAATGAAATAGGTAATTTTTTATTATTTTTACTAAAATATTTGATGACTTTTTTAATATATAGAAATATTATGGTTCATGTTTGTGGGTTACTGTAGTCACGTCCTAGTTCGTGAACCATGGGCAACGGCTGAGTGGCCTAGTAAGTGGTCCTGAGAGTCGGGATACCAGTTGCTATGAAATGGGAGAGGGAATCTCGGACATATTCTGAGTCATGGCCCTCCTTGTACTCAGGCAGCTAGGACTAAACAATTGACTGGTGGTCCTTAACCCGTTAGAGGAGAGATCCTCACTTGGATTATGTGCATGTAGGGTAGCATCCTGCTTCATGAATTTACCAAGCTCAGAACATTTTAAGCAAGCCTCGGACCTATGGGAGTAAGGGAGTCCCACTCCCATTTGACAGGCAAGGGACTCTTTGGAAACAACGAATGAAATGGAATTCGATGGGGAGCTCTCAATATTAATGGGGCTTATGGAAGAAAGAAGGTAGAACTGGCTGAGTCAGCAAAGAGGATGCATTTGGATGTGCTAGGAGTAGGTGATATTCGGGTAAGGGGAGATAATGAGGAAGAGATAGGAGATTATAAAGAGTACTTGACGGGTGTTAGAAAGGGAAGGGCAGAGTCTGGGGTAGGGCTCTTTATCAGGAATACCATTGCACGCAACATAGTTTCTGTTAGGTACGTAAATGAGCGAATGATGTGGGTAGATTTGTCAGTTGGAGGAATTAGGACAATAATTGTCTGTGAATTCACCATGTGAGGGTGCAGATGAGGATGAAGTTGACAAGTTTTATGAAGCATTGAGTGACATCGTGGTCAGGGTCAACAGTAAGGATAGAATAGTGCTAATGGGCGATTTCAATGCGAGAGTTGGGAATAAAACTGAAGGATACGAAAGGGTGATTGGTAAATGTGGGGAAGATATGGAAGCTAATGTGAATGAGAAGCGTTTGCTGGACTTCTGTGCTAGTATGGGTTTAGCTGTTAGGAATACATTCTTCAAGCATAAGGCTATTCACCGCTACACATGGGAGGCTAGGGGTACCAGATCCATAATAGACTATATCTTAACAGACTTTGAATTCAGGAAATCTGTTAGGAATGTACGAGTTTTACGCGGATGTTTCGATGATACAGACCACTATCTGATCTGTAGTGAACTAAGTATCTCTAGGCCTACAGTAGAGAAAGTGATATCTGTCTGCAAACGAATAAGGGTAGAAAATCTCCAGGACGAGGAAATTAGACAGAAGTAGATGGATATGATTAGTGAGAGGTTTTGAACAATAGACCGTAAGCAGGTTCAGGATATAGAAAGTCAATGGGTGGCATACAGGGATGCTGTAGTAGAAACAGCAAGGGAATGCCTAGGAACAACTGTGTGTAAAGATGGGAAATGGTGAACATCTTGGTGGAATGATGAAGTGAGAGCAGCCTGTAAACGTAAAAAGAAGGCTTATCAGAAATGGCTCCAAACAAGGGCCGAGGCAGACAGGGATTTGTACGTAGATGAAAGAAACACAGCAAAACAAATAGTTGTTGAATCCAAAAAGAAGTCATGGGAAGATTTTGGTAATAACCTGGAAAGGCTAGGTCAAGCAGCAGGGAAACCTTTCTGGACAGTAATAAAGAATCTTACGAAGGGAGGGAAAAAGGAAATGAACAGTGTTTTGAGTAATTCAGGTGATCTCATAATAGATCCCAGGGAATCACTGGAGAGGTGGAGGGAATATTTTGAACATCTTCTCAATGTAAAAGGAAATCATTCTGGTGGTGTTGCAAACAGCCAAGCTCATGGGGAGGAGGAAAATGATGTTGGTGTAATTATGCTTGAGGAAGTGGAAAGGATGGTAAATAAACTCCATTGTCATAAGGCAGCAGGAAGAGATGAAATTAGACCTGAAATGGTGAAGTATAGTGGGAAGGCAGGGATGAAATGGCTTCATAGAGTAGTAAAATTAGCATGGAGTGTTGGTAAGGTACCTTCAGATTGGGCAAAAGAAGTAATTGCACCTATCCATAAGCAAGGGAACAGGGAGGATTGCAACAACTAACGAGGTATCTCATTGATCAGTATACCAGGCAAAGTATTCACTGGCATCTTGGAAGGGAGGGTGCGATCAGTCGCTGAGAGGGAGTTGGATGAAAACCAGTGTGGTTTCAGACCACAGAGAGGCTGTCAGGATCAGATTTTCAGTATGCGCCAGGAAATTGAAAAATGCTACGAGAAGAATAGGTAGTTGTGTTTATGTTTCGTAGATCTAGAGAAAGCATATGACAGGGTATCAAGGGAAAAGATGTTCACTATACTGGGGGACTATGGAATTAAAGGTAGATTATTAAAATCAATCAAAGGCATTTATGTTGACAATTGGGCCTCAGTGAGAATTGATGGTAGAATGAGTTCTTGGTTCAGGGTACTTACAGGGGTTAGACAAGGCTGTAATCTTTCACCTTTGCTGTTCGTAGTTTACATGGATCATCTGCTGAAAGGTATAAAATGGCAGGGAGAGATTCAGTTTGGTGGAAATGTAGTAAGCAGTTTGGCCTATGCTGACAACTTGGTCTTAATGGCAGACTGTGCCGAAAGCCTGCAGTCTAATATCTTGGAACTTGAAAATTGGTGCAATGAGTATGGTATGAAAATTAGCCGCTTGAAGACTAAATTGATGTCAGTAGATAAGAAATTCAACAGAATTGAACGTCGGATTGGTGATACAAAACTAGAACAGGTCGATAATTTCAAGTATTTAGGTTGTGTGTTCTCCCAGGATGGTAATATAGTAAGTGAGATTGAATCAAGGTGTAGTAAAGCTAATGCAGTGAGCTTGCAGTTGCGATCAGCAGTATTCTGTAAGAAGGAAGTCGGCTCCCAGACGAAACTATCTTTACATCAGTCTTTTTTCAGACCAACTTTGCTTTACGGGAGCGAAAGCTGGGTGGACTCAGGTTATCTTATTCACAAGTTAGAGGTAACAGACATGAAAGTAGCAAGAATGATTGTTGGTACAAACAGGTGGGAACAATTGCAGGAGGGTACTCAGAATGAGGAGATAAAGGCTAAATTAGGAATGAACTTGATAGATGAAGCTGTACGCGTAAACTGGCTTCGGTGGTGGGGTCATGTGAGGCGAATGGACGAGGATAGGTTACCTAGGAGAATAATGGATTTTGCTATGGAGGGTGAGAGAAGTAGAGGGAGACCAAGACGACGATGGTTAGACTCGGTTTCTAACGATTTAAAGATAAGAGGTATAGAACTAAATGAGGCCACAACACTAGTTGCAAATCGAGGATTGTGGTGACATTTAGTAAATTCTCAGCGGCTTGCAGACTGAACGCTGAAAGGCATAACAGTCTATAATGATAGTGTATGTATGTAATGTATAGAAATATTGATTTTTGATATTTTGCCCTAAAATGGTTGATTTCGGGGGGAAAAGATATGAAATTCTGAGAAAATGTACGCAAAATTATATGTGAATGGTCAAAAGTTGATGTCGGTCCACGATCCACATTTTGCACCTACTTTATGGTTACAATACGTAGATGACACATTTACAATAATAGATCAAGAACTTAACAATAGTGACAATATTTTAGAATACCTGAACAGCTTAGATCAAAACATAAAAGTTCACTACCTGAAGAGCTTAGATCAAAACATGAAGTTTACTAAAAAAGATGAGGTCAATAAATCTGTAAACATTTTAGACATTGCTACTAGATGTAAGAACAACAAATTCGAATACCAAATCTACAGAAAACCAACTTTTCCCCCTATTACACTTAAAAATAATTCATTACACCCTAACTCACACAAACAAGCAGCTTAATATAGCTTAATTTATAGACCATTTAAAATACCCCTCACGCGCAAAGAACGTAATAAAGAAATACAATATATCAAGAGCATAGCTATGTTTAATGGATTTAATTTGGAAATGGTTAATTGTATAATCAGTAAAGTAAAAAATAAACTAATGTCAAATCTTACCCCGATAAAGAAAAAAGTCTACATATGCCACATTTACATACAATAACTCTAGTATATATATCAGGTATGAAACCAATTTAATAAACGAGATATAAAGATCGCATTTAAAACACAAAACACCAATCAAAGTTTGTTTTTAAACCACATCAGTGTTAATTTGAATAAAGATCAATTATTCAAGTTCAGGAATATATATGCTAACATGCTCTAATTGTTTTGCCTTGTACATCGGACAGGCTGGACGTAGTTTTTCAACAATATACACTGACTGACAGAGCAAATGCAACACCAAGAAGGAGTGGTCAGAACTTTATGCCAATTGCAGGGTAGACTGACGTCACTGAGGTATGCTCATGATGTGAAATGCGCCGCTGTGCTGCGCACGTAGCGAACGATAAATGGGACACGGCGTTGGCGAATGGCCCACTTCGTACCGTGATTTCTCAGCCGACAGTCATTGTAGAACGTGTTGTCGTGTGCCACAGGACACGTGTATAGCTAAGAATGCCAGGCCGCCGTCAACGGAGGCATTTCCAGCAGACAGACGACTTTACGAGGGGTATGGTGATCGGGCTGAGAAGGGCAGGTTGGTCGCTTCGTCAAATCGCAGCCGATACCCATAGGGATGTGTCCACGGTGCAGCGCCTGTGGCGAAGATGGTTGGCGCAGGGACATGTGGCACGTGCGAGGGGTCCAGGCGCAGCCCGAGTGACGTCAGCACGCGAGGATCGGCGCATCTGCGTCCAAGCGGTGGCAGCCCCGCACGCCACGTCACGTCAACCGCCATTCTTCAGCATGTGCAAGACACCCTGGCTTTTCCAATATCGACCAGAACAATTTCCCGTCGATTGGTTGAAGGAGGCCTGCACTCCCGGCGTCCGCTCAGAAGACTACCATTGACTCCACAGCATAGACGTGCACGCCTGGCATGGTGCCGGGCTAGAGCGACTTGGATGAGGGAATGGCGGAACGTTGTGTTCTCCGATTAGTCACGCTTCTGTTCTGTCAGTGATAGTCACCGCAGACGAGTGTGGCGTCGGCGTGGAGAAAGGTCAAATCCGGCAGTAACTGTGGAGCGCCCTACCGCTAGACAACGCGGCATCATGGTTTGGGGCGCTATTGCGTATGATTCCACGTCACCTCTAGTGCGTATTCAAGGCACGTTAAATGCCCACCGCTACGTGCAGCATGTGCTGCGGCCGGTGTCACTCCCGTACCATAAGGGGCTGCCCAATGCTCTGTTTCAGCAGGATAATGCCCGCCCACACACTGCTCGCATCTCCCAACAGGCTCTACGAGGTGTACAGATGCTTCCGTGGCCAGCGTACTCTCTGGATCTCTCACCAATTGAACACGTGTGGGATCTCATTGGACGCCGTTTGCAAACTCTGCCCCAGACTCGTACGGACGACCAACTGTGGCAAATGGTTGACAGAGAATGGAGAACCATCCCTCAGGACACCATCCGCACTCTTATTGACTCTGTACCTCGACGTGTTTCTGCGTGCATCGCCGCTCGCGGTGGTCCTACATCCTACTGAGTCGATGCCGTGCGCATTGTGTAACCTGCATATCGGTTTGAAATAAACATCAATTATTCGTCCGTGCCGTCTCTGTTTTTTCCCCAACTTTCATCCCTTTCGAACCACTCCTCCTTGGTGTTGCATTGTCACTGTCAGTCGGTGTATTTGGAACATTTCAACACTAATAAACATAATAAATATTCAGCTATGAGTGTACACATGAAAGAAACAGGACACACATACACAACGATAGAACAGGATTTAACAATACTAAAAGACTTAAGAAAAAGAAAACTAATGAATGAATATGAAAATATCTACATTTTTGTTGACCAATACTTCAGTAGAAACCTTAATTTGAATGACACAATAGGCACGAAAACCTCTCTGTATGATTTAATTCCACAATTACTGAGGATAATGAAAATAAAGGAGAGTACTTTTATAAACGCCAATAAGTCTTCTCATAAAGAAAGTCCCACCCACAATGAATACTCCTCCAAGACCAGCCAATACACCGTCCGCCTGCCCCTCCCCTTCCTCCCCTCTCCTGCAGACGATACACAGATACAACATGAGGCAAGCCGGCTCATGTACAGCCAGTCGATCTGGTAGTGTCACCTAGACAAGCAAGCCGCGAGAGAGAAAATGGGTGATAGATTCCAATGCCATTCACTTTTAATTTAACAACATTCATTCCCAATAATAAAACATATTTTTTCTTATCGTTACAGACACTCTATTCAACTCCGTTCTTCATATTGAAGCTCCTGAATTCATCATTTATATTAACACATTGAGTAGGCCCCTGTTCGACTCTCTCCAACAACAAGCGGCTCACTACTTTAACAGCAAAACATCTATAAACAACGTGACAAAAAGTTTTTTATGTACTCATTTTACTCGCGTAAATCTGAATTTACAGAGGTGACACGGGATCGACAACATGACAGTTAAAATCAACAATGATTCAAAAGTTATTTTTAAAAAATAGTTACGGAATAGCCCTTTTAAACAGAGAGTGCAGTATCAAATAGGTCAATTTAGTCAACTATTTACAAATTCAAACTGACAGCATATAGAGAGATATCCATTTTACGTATGTTTTCTCAATAAGAGTTATCAGAAGTGGAGCAGTTAGAACACCATAATAAAAAAGATTTTGAACATAAACATTAAAGTGTATCATCAAGAATGCGTGTCCAAGGAAGAACCATCATATTAATAGACAATAAGACTGGATTTAAAAAACTACCCAAGTGATTCAACAGTGTTAAATTCATAGTCACTTTGTGTATCCCAGAACTTTTATTTAATAATTAACATTGTCTCAATGCATTCTTCTCCACACAAGTAGTTATTGTAGTCAAATGGGTACTTTTATGTATTGTTAAACAAATTTTAAAATTTTTAAAATATTATAATAAGAATTTTGGTTGTAATTGAAGATTTTGAGTCGAGAAAGTGGCTGATGGTGCCCTAAATGAGGGTGAAACATGTCCCAACAACTGAATCGATGTTAATGTAATTTGTAAAGAAAATAAATGGTATTGAAATGGTGGACATCTTCAAAGATTGTTTTGAATAAATATTTTGAATAAATAAGCGGTATGTTCTGAGCTGTCACTGGAGAGATGGCGTGGAATGACATCAGTAGACGAATAAGTTTGAGTGGTGTCTTTAAAAGTAGGAGAGATCACAATATGAAGATAAAGTTGGAATTTAAGAGAACAAATTTGGGCAAATATCCTTTATAGGAAGGGGAGCTAGGAATTGGAATGACTTACGAAGGGAGATGTTCAATAAATTTCAAATTACTTTGAAATCATTTAAGAAAAGTCTAGGAAAACACAGATGGAGAATCTGCCACTTGGACGACTGCACTAATTGCAGATCAGTAGTGATTGATTGATTGATTGATTGATTGATTGATTGATTGATTGATTGATTGATTGATTGATTGATTGATTGATTGTTCTCCAAGAGATCATATGCTCAGCCATTCTTTGTATTAGTGAGAGCTACCTTGTTATATCTTATGGAAAATTTCTATTAAACATGTCCTAGCCGGGCTGAGTGGCTCAGACTGTTGAGGCGTTGATCTTCTGATACCAACTTGGCAGGTTCGATCCTGGCTCTGTCTAGTGGTATTTGAAGGTGCTCAAATATGTCAGCTTCATGTTGATAGATTGACTGGCACGTAAAGGAACTCCTGCGGGAAAAATTCCAGCACCTTGGCATCTTCGTAAACCATCAAAGTTGTTAGTGGGACGTAAAAACAATAACATTGTTATTATAAACTTGCCCTACTCACTGTGATGCCAGCACCGCAGGGAGAGACACGAGAGACTATTCAGACAACGTGCTACATGTAAGAGGGTTACAACGTTGTGATCAACAACCCTGTGTCTTAATTATGTGTGCAGTCTGTCTAATAAACTCGAGAGATATTGGTGCATGTATTCATTGGTTGAGATGGGTCATAATGCAGCTATAACATAATAAACAGAGGAACTCATATAAGTTTTATCAACATTTCAGCATGATCATTTTAGAGTATTGATTATGGGAAGTGCTACAAAACATCATGCAATAGGCAGACTATCATGTGGACCTACAGAAATACCTATGTATTGAAATAGAAAAGAAATACAAAACCTGAATTAAAAATGACACAAGAACAATAAAATAATTTAAAATATTTACAGTCTATTTGAAAGTTGCTGGGTCTACAGAACTCTGTTTTTCAGTCCAGTCGAGGGCTGTTGGTGTCATATCATGGAAATATTTCAGGTTCCTGGGATAGGTTCGTAAGCTGCAGTCCATCACAATGTATTTATTTAATGGGTTGCTTTTTTTTTTATTTTTTATATACGATCACATTGGGAGAAGGGAATTTTGCCCCATTTATGGAGGCTATTTGTGCAGATCCCATGTCCTGTTTGTATTATTTTAGTGTCCTTCATACACTTCATAGCAGTTTGATACCGACTGGTTTCTTGGCAGGATCGATGAAGTTCCGATGTTCCACATCTCTGACCACGTGCTGTTGATTTTGAAATTACTTAATTGCAGTGATTCTGCTGTAAGGATAGATTGGGATTTTAAGCGGTAGTTCTTTACCATAGGTACATCAGAGTGGACAAGAAGCTTGGGACTGCATATTAACTTCTTATATTCCGTGAGAAGACTGTTTTGTCCGCATGGATCAAATGGTGTAGTATGACTTAGGAATAGAAACCATGCAGGGGAGTGGTTTTAATGCATCCTGTTATTATCCTCACAGTAGGATTCAGCTGGACATTGATCTTCCTCACATGTAGGTTATTAGGCCTTATCGGAGCACAATATTCAGCTGCAGAGTAGACAAGTTCTGGGGAAGAACATCATAATGTCATTGCTGTAGTACGCCCACCTAGTTCTGCAAGAGGTTATTGCATGACCTCAATTTTTCCACAGTGTTCACGGAGTACTTCTTAGGAGAGAGGATCCTGTCCAGCTTAATGCCCAAATATTTTGGCAGACTTTGATGATGAATGACTTTCTAATTTCAACATGTAAAGTATTGATGTAAAAGGTTTATTACTAGATTTAAATAGACATCAAAGGCTGCAATTAATTTAGCTGTTCAAAATGGCTGTCCATAGTATCAATACACTTCCAATTTTGTGAATTACTGCACAATCATTCTTGACTACGGTGTCTGAAGGGATTGATCTTCATGCCATTTCTATTTTTTCATATGAGATGGCTGATGTAGTCAGTTTTCTTTGGCACACCGCATCGTTTAGGATTTCCCAGACACATTTAATGTGGTTGGTGGGCTCTTGTAATCCCTTGTTACTTATGTTACAGACAAGGAAAATCCATTTTTACTGTATATATATATTTAAAAATTATATCACGTGATTTGTTTAGACCTGATACTGACATGGAACGTGTTCTGGAAGCTGCATCTGTGTATGAAAATTACTTGCCTGATTCTTTACATGTAGTCTAAGGGGATATGCTATTTCGATGTACACATTGGGAAGAAAATACCTACTAAAGACAGACCAACTGCATCTTGTGAACTTCTTAATATGTAAAATCATTCTTAACCTTTTCACTGCTGAGTTTTTAAAAAGTAGAAGCAGTTTCACAGATACAGGTTTACTGATACAATTAATGGAATGCATATCGTCCCCTTAGCCCCGCAGCCTAATACGGGGTCGGGGATGAAGTGAGATTATATTTTACACCATATTTTTACGGCCGGATGCCCTTCTTGATGCAAATCTCAGTTGAGAAGATAATGAATATGAAATGAATGATGGTGAATGAAACTAGGTAAGGAAGTAGAAGGAATCGGCTGTGGTTTATGAATAGGAACTGCCCTGGCATTTGCTTGGGAGTGAAAAAGGGAGACCACAAAAAATAAAGCATTCTCAGGACAGCTGACGGTGGCTTTCGAACCCTCCTGCCTGCCGAGTGCAGAGCTTGGCTCCATAGCCGTAGCATGTTAATACGTGTGGCTACTCCGCTTGTTGATGCTATTACTGAAATATAATACAGTTTAAAATTGTTGATCCAAGAACTGGTATTATTAAAATTATTTACATTTGGGGGGAAATAATTTATCTGAGGAAGGGGTGACAATTCTGCATGAGATTCATTATTACTACTTTGTCTCGCACTTTCTTGTAGTTCAGTATCGCCACTTAGATATTCTCCATCTTCATTATCAAAATATAGCACTCCAGAATCACTATTTATGAGGAAACATTCAATTTCTTCGTCAACAAGAGATGAATGTATACTTCAAGATGCCGTGATGGCTACACGTAAGCGGGAAAGATGTTCCACTCCAACAAAACTGAAATAACACACATCGCTTTCAAAACACGCGAAATGGAGTAAGTAGTATATCTGCCATACAGAACTTCCTTGAGCATTTCTACGGAATCTCAAAGAATGACACTATATCGCGTACATTTGTAAGATTGGTGAAGTACACACTGCACCAATACGTATATATACGGGTTTGGCGGACGAGGCACGGTGTTCAATAACGTATATATACGGGTTTGGCAGTGAATGGGTTAAAATGGTATTTTTCAAAGAAAAAATATGCTATTTATAGCAGATGTGTTTCTGGAAAAACTGAAATGATACTTGCTCTCCCGCCCCTCCTCGTAAATGTGTTCTGAATCTGCCTTTGGCGTTCCCCACAGGTGGAACTTGAAGAATGTTTAATCAGGGAAATGTGGAAGGAATTCAATAGCACTTCTCTGTCCTATCCCAAGTCCTGGTAGAATATCATCCAGATAGGCTATCATGTCATTCTGGTAATGTGGTGGTGTGGCATACATAAAATAATTCAACTACATTAAACACGTTCATTACTGGTAAAATGTATGTGTATGGTATGTTGAGGTACATGGGGCCATTTCTCTCAATAAAGGAATGGTCTAATTAAGACCGTGGGTGGCAATCCTTACAAGTTGAGCCCTGGTTAATCCACAGCCTTGTTCATGTGAACTTACAAGATTTTCTGGAGCCCAAGAAAACACAATTATGACAATTTATTATACCATATAGTTTAATTTGTACTTTATCTGACCCAAACTACTTTTTCTCAAACACCTTGTCCTCACGTAGCATGTCTTGATGCTGCTCACAGCTCTCACAAAACTGCTTGCTTTGAATACTGTAATGCTTGTAAATTCTGGGAAAAGCTTCTTTCTGATTATGTTACGTGGATTGACAAAATTACTAACTCATTTGATGGAAGGCAGTTCGAGTTTCGGAACCAGTGAGGCTCAACTTGTAGGATTCCAGCAAGATATAACAGAGATTTAAATTCAGGAGGTCAAATGGACTGTATCGTTATTGACTTATCCAAGGCTTTTATAGGGTAGATAATGGGAGACTGCTGACAAAAATGAGGGCTATTGGACTAGACAAAAGAGTGGTTGAATGGGTGGCATAATTTCTAAAAAATAGAATTTAGGGAATTAGAGTAGGTGATTCTGTAATGATTAAGATGGGGGTCATGCAAGGCAGTATTAATGGACGTTTGTTTTCATATATATATATAAATTATGTGAGTAAAGAACTGGAATCACACATAATTTTTGCAGATGATGGTGTAGTGTATGGAATAATAAATAAGTACCCCCTGTGGGTGGGGTACGCAGATGAAGAATACACTGACGGTATCCCCTGCCTGTCCTAAGATATGACTAAAAATGACACCCAAGGGATGATGGATTTTAAACCATGAGATTACCTGTGGTTGGTAACAACATGCGAGGAACACCATGGGCCAAGTTTACTTGCAATTAGTACCACTAGGTGAGGAACAGCATGGGTCTGTGATTAGTATCATTAGTGGTGTATCACTATGGGTTTACAGTACCCGTGATTAGTACCACTATATGTGGAAGACAATGGGTTTACGTTGCCTGTGATTCATATCACTATGTGAGGAACACCACAGGCCTGTGACTAGTACCACTATGTGAAGAACACCATAGGTCTGCATTATCTGTGATTAGTACCATTATGTGAGAAACATCACAGGTCTGGGTGTTGCCTGTGATTAGTACCACTATATGAGTAACACTGTGGATCTACGTTGCCTATGATTAGTATCACTATGTGAGGGACACCACGGTTCTGGGCAGCTCCGGTGATTAGTACCGCTATGTGAGGAATACCATGGGTCTGCGTTACCTATGAATGGTGTCTATTTGAGGAACACCATAGGTCTGCGTTACCTGTGAGTAGTACATTACCTGTGATTAATACCACTATGTGAGGAACACCGTGAGTCTACGTTACTCGTGATTAGTACCGCTACATGAGGAATAACATGGTTCTGCCTTACTAGCGATTAGTACCATTACGAGGTTCTGGTGACCTGGATTTTGGATCACTTTAGCGAGGCTGAATTGCTCAGACGCGCTGGCCTTCTTACCCCAACTTGGCAGGTGCGATCCTGGCTCACTCCGGTGGTATTTGAAGGTGCTCAACTACGCCAGCCTTGTGTCGGTAGATTTACTGACACATAAAAGAACTCCTGCGGGATAAAATTCTGGCTCCTCGGCGTTTCCAAAAACCGTAAAAATATAGTTAGTGGGACATAAAAAAAAGCAGTAACATTATTATTGGACCCCAGTAGACAACAAGCATCGTCGATTTAGGATTTTGCTTTGGAAGCAGTCCCTTGTTCAGTTTATACAATTCTTTTAATTTATTTTCTGGGAAGGTGGGGCAATGCAGTCAGATCCACTGGTTGTTTTAAATTGATAATCATTGTTCGTCATCGTTTTGAATTCTGGATAAATTTTGGAATCATTTTAACTTTCAGTATTGTGAGTTAGACCTGCTGATTGTTTTAAATTCACATTCATTCATTCATTCATTCATTCTTCATCATCATATTTTGAATTCTGGTGAGTGAATGAATATGGGAATTTTAATTGCCATTACATTTCGTCTCATCTCGAACCTTAGGGGCCAGTGACCTAGATGTTAGGCCCCTTTAAACAACAGGCATCATCATCATCAGTAAATAAGTTACAGGATTGTGAGCAACTGCAAGAAGACCTTGGGAAAGTTGTGAGATGGACAGTAGACAGGGGTATGATGGTAAATGGGATGAAAAGTCATGTTGTAAGTTTCAGTGAGAGGAAAAGTCCTCTCAGTTTTAATTACTGCATTCATGAGGTGAAAGTCCCTCACATGATCACTTTAAGTATCTAGGTGTTAGTACCGGTATAAGGAAAGACCTTCATTGGGGTAATCACATTAACGAGGTTGTAAATAAAAGTTACAGACCCCTTCATATGGTTATGAAGGTATTTAGATACTCTAGTAAGGATTGAAAAGGGAGAGTGTATTAATCTTTGGTAAGACCCCATTTAGAGCATAGTTCCAATGTCTGGGACCCACACCAGAATTACTCAATACGAGGACTAGAAAAGGTACAAAGGAAAGCAGCACAATTTGTTATGAGTGATTACCAACAAAATGTTGCAAACTTTGGGCTGGGAAGTCTTGGGAGTAAGAAGATGAGTTGCCCGACTGAGCGGTATGTTCTGTGCTGTCAGTGGAGAGATGGCATGGAGTGACATTAGCATACAAATAAGCTTGAGTGGAGCTTTTCAAGGTAGGGAATATCATAATATGAAGATAAAATTGGAATTCAATGGGACAAATCGGGGCAAATATTCATTTACATAAAGAGAAATTTGGTATTGGAAAAAATTATTACGGAAATGTTTGTTAAATTTCCAATTTACAAGAAATAAAAATCATCTGGAAAAGGTACATAGGAAAGCAGCACGATTTGTTCTGGGTGATTACTGACAAAAGAGTTTTGTTAGGAAAAAATTGCAAACCGTGGGCTGGGAAGTCTTGGGAGTGAGGGAAATCATTTAAGAATAGACTAGGTAAACAACTGATGAAGAATCTGCCACCTAGATGATGGCCCTCAATGCAGATGAGTGATGATTGGTTAATCAATCTTCGTTCATTGTTTATACCAATCTCGGATGTACTCTCTAGATTTTATTCTTTCGAGAAAGCATTGCATCCACGATCTTCTAAATCATGTCCCACATATGCCCTGTTTGATAGATTTAACCCACTTTTCTTCTGAATACTGTTATCTTTGCCCCTAGTTCCATTCTCTCAAAACAGCCTAAAATTTGTGATAATGTCAGGAATCAAGTCCATGCCATGATGGGGGGGAGGGGGGGTGCTAGAGGAGGACATTGCTGTCCTTGCTGCTCTATCTAGGTTATAATTTTATTAATTATGAATGTTTGCATAATGTTCATTTGAAAGTGATCTGCCATGTCCATTGTACAATTGCCATGTAAAAAGGTCCACCTATTCAACACTTTTTATATCATGCTGCATTTAATTATGTATTATTTTTATGGAATACAGGTTTTGTCTCCTATGGAGACATCGTCAGTTCCTTAAAAGAGCATGAAATCACAAGGATAACACTTGAAATTCTGTTTTCAGATATAGTTTTATAAAATAGTTAGAGACTTGAGTCTCAATGGTATCATGAGCACAAAACTTGTGATCTATCTGAAACAAACACTTAGAAACAGAACCATTTTTATTGTGTAATCTAAAGTTGGATGAAGTTAAAATATATTGGTGATTTAAAATCTTAGAAATTGTTTATGATGTTAATATGTTCCATTAAAATGAAATAAAATGTTAAGGGAGACTCTTTTCTGATGCCAGTTTGCGTTTTTTTGTATGGAACGCATTGAAATTTGCCACTTTGTTCCAGTGTACAGAGTCTACAATAAGGGAAAAAGGGGTATAAATATTGTGTAAATGAAGGTGAGGTGTCTCATTGATATGTAAATATGTTACTCATTTCCCTGCTGTTTCCTCTTGAAAGTGATGTGTGTGTCCTGTTATGTGGCACTCGTGATACTGAATGTTTGATTTTTTTCAAGTTGAACAGGTGATAAGGAGGGGCGAGGTGATGTATTGACGGGGTTGTTGTTGTTGTTGTTGTTGATGTTGTTGTTGTTGTTGTTGTTAGGAGGAGTCTGCGGGGAATTGATGATGTCATTTTTATATTTCTGTTTAGTATATTTTCTTGGTAATAGTTTATAAATTTCTTCAAATAGTGTATTTGTGTTCTGTGTGATTTCATTTATATTGTAAGTGGGGTTTGTTCTTTGATCCAACTGTATATAAATGTCTTCCGAGTTATTCATTAGGCTGCCTTTATTCGCTAAGTGCAAAATGATTAAATTCTGGTTATTATATGTAAAAGGATGATGAAACTACAGTAGAACATCTGTTAGCCAGAACAAAGGGGGGAAAGTTGGTTTCAGATAATGAAAATTTTGGATAATTTATAATTAAGATATGTTTTTTGACATTTTAGATTAAAGTAGTGGAAGACAATACATATACAATGCTAACAAAGCATTTTAACAAACCCAAACTTCTGTACATGTTTAGAACAAACCATGTTCCGTTGTGCATACACTTATACTGTAAATAATGAACTATTTTTTTTAAAGTCTTCGACTTTCTTTTGTTTTTTTCTTTTCACATCGTTTTCTAGCAGCGATGTCACACCACCATTTCATTAGCAGAACAATAGAAGGCTTTTATTCGTCGCATCACAAACTGAGCAAACAGAGAAGGGAAGAAGGCAGTCAGGTTGGAGTTCATGCATTCCTCTGTTCATCCCCTTTGTCATAACTTAACACAGCAAACAATGGAACTAATGAAGGAGCCAATACAAACTTTATTCACAATAGATAAGGGAAGGAGGCAGTCATGGTCAGAGTCCACACATTCCGCTACTTATCCCCTTTATCGTAACATAATATAACATTACAAACAATGTTCCTCTAATTTGTTTTTGCCGAAAAATTTATTTTCAGTCATTTCGGTTAAACGATACTTCGGTTAAAAGTGTTCCGTATAAAAGAGGTACTACTGTATTTCATATATGTACCCATAGCTGAAATTCTTATCTTTCTGTGTTTGTGTGTTCATGGTATCTAATGAGATAAGTTTGCTACTTTCATCTTCAATAATAAAAATATATATCAAGTTACTAACACAATTAGAAAACATAATTTCCATATAACTATCCATACGCTTAACACTAATAACCATAATTTTTATAATCATAACTCAGTTATCCCTAAAAGTAACAAATTTCTTGACTCAAGAATAAACAAACTGAAATGTTCAAAATGTGAAACAACCTATATCGGCCAAACAGGGAGAAATGTTCTCATTAGGTATCAAGAACACATAAAAACTTGACATAATAGATTTTCAGTTATCGGTACCTATATGAAATAGTTTCATCATACTTCTAAAAATATTAATCAGGGTTTAATCATTTAGCACTTAAGCGAATAAAGGCACCCTAATGAAAAACATAGAAGACATTTATATGCAGTTGGATCAAAGAACAAACCCCAATTATAATATAAATAAAATCACAGAGAACACAAATATGCTATTTGAAGAAATTTATAAACATTTATAAACTATTACCAAGAAGATATACTAAACAGAAATATAAAAAAAGAAATCATCAATTCCCCTTACACTCCTCCTTAACAGTTGTTCAACTCAAAAATCCAACCGTCAGTATCACGAGTGCCACACAATAGGACACACACATCACCTTTCGAGGGAAAACAGCCAGGAAATGAGTAACATATTTATATATCCATGAGACACCTCGACTTCATTTCTCTTATTGTAGACTCTATTCAAAGCATTCACATACCTTAATTAAAACCACAGCCTCTTCTTTCCCACTCCTAGCACTTTCCTAACCCATGTTCGCCAGTTTGTCAAAATGAGAAGGTATTTAGAACTGTGTGTCAGGATCTCTTTGTGAAATTAAAGAATTCACGCAAGTGTGAACTTGCATCATGTGCCGCTTCTCCCTCAACTAGCTGTTCATATTAATATTTTACAGATCTGAGTCTTGTGCAAACAGGTAACTACCGAGCTCGATAGCTGCAGTCGCTTAAGTATGGCCAGTATCCAGTATTCGGGAGATAGTGGGTTTGAACCCCACTGTCGGCAGCCCTGAAGATGGTTTTCTGTGGTTTTCCATTTTCACACCAGGGAAATGCGTGGGCTGTACCTTAATTAAGGCCACGGCTACTTTCTCCCCATTCCTAGTCCTTTCCGCCCCATCGTTGCCATAAGACCTATCTGTGTCGGTGCAACGTAAAACAACTTGCAAAAGAGAAAAAAAGAAAAAAAAGGGGTAATGAGGTGTATAAAATGGAACCTTTTCCTTGTATGTGTGATGTTTGGAATTGCAAGAGTTTTCATAGATCTGTTAGCTTTTATTTTGAATAAAATTAACTGTGTTACTTCTTGTCCAGCATTTGTTTCCTTGAATGTTCATAGCTAGGGTGCTCTTTTACCGTTGTGTGAGGAAACAGCTAATTGGCTGAATAGCATATTTTATCATGTGCTCACTTATGCTACTCAAGGTTGAGAGATTGAATCCTGACATGGTCACTTTACATTTAAAATTGCTTTAATGCGACAGACCCATATTGCTACATTTATTGGTATATTAAAAAGTCTCTTACTGGGTCAGAATTCTGGTGCTAGGATGTCTCACAAGACCAGCATTAATTGAAAGATTGTTTGGTACGTGACATAATTTTTCATTATTAGATGACAGTTGCCAGAAGAGGTAATAATTGTATCAAGAGTGTCGAATAGAGATACATCTCGAGAAGCACGTAATGTTGGACACACGAAGTTGAAGCAGGTTATTCTGCTACAGCCAGTCGAACGCAGTGCATGCGAAGACTGGTGTCATAGTGCAATGGAGCAATGCATAAACATCAAAGCATCATCAAGAATTATCATAAACATCAAGTTTTCTTACAAATTGGGAGATGAGATGCATGTCATTTTTGTGCAAGTATACAGAACAGAAGCCGTAAGCAGAAAATGTTTTTATAATGGGTTCAGATGCTTTTGGAATGGACTGGGAACATTTGATGATGCGCCACGTCCATTCTGCTTGTGGCAAGTGTTCCGCACACTTGCACCAATATTGTATGTTTCTCTGTCGCTGTTTTTCCCAATTTGTAACAAAATTTGATGTTAATGCATTGCTCCATTGCACTCTTGACTGTAGTCTTCACACACACTGCATTCGAGTGGCCGCAACAGGCTAATGTGCTTCAGCTCCATGTGTTTTATGCTGTATGGCACTTCTCGAGATGTCCTTCTGTTCACATGTGCAAGCTCGCAGTGTTACCAGATGTTGCTATTGCCATTACAGTCCATTCACTGTACCTTTTTAGTTGTATGTTTTTTATATCTTTACCTTTTCTTTCAGATTAATGCCTTATCTTTGGTGACTACTGATGTGGGTCGTTGTCGAGCATGGTTAAGACTAGCTCTTAATGATGGACTATTATCTCGTTATTTGGAAGCAATGCGTCGTGATGGTAGTGCACTGAAACCCTATTACCGTCGTTCTGCATTTCTTCGAGATGTTGAATTGCTTGACGTAGCTCAGAGACTAATAGAGGGAATTGAAACTTGTCAGTATTGTTTGGTGTGTAATTCTAGTTTGTTAAATATATGGACAAATCAGCCACTTTTACTAGCTGGCTTATGGACACCACCTTTAAGGGCATGTCCTGTAATGTCTGGTGTGGATGTGGCTAGTATGATGGAAGATAATGTCCCAACTAGAGAGTCAAGTCCAGCCATTTCCATGTCCTGTCCACGCAAAGATGAAGGCATAGGACAGGTTTTACCCATGAGTGAAGATGAAGCTCTAAGAATAATACTTGGAACCCCTGTTACAGAGACCCTGACACCACAAAATATCCAAAAGAACTGTAGTGAAATGAATGGTGGTGATGATGGTTCAGAGAAAAATGGTAATGTGAGACCAACACCTGGGACAGATATCCCTTCAAGGCAGTGTATGACTGCTAAGGGCAATGGGGATGATGAAGATGGACATTCAAGTGTTGGCAATTCCCTCATTGGTCGTGTTGGATGGTCATCTTCATTTGAAGAATTTCCAGATGCTGAGGAACGTAATGGTATTGAAGGACCAGAACATTTGGATAGAATTACTTCCAAGAACTTCCGTGGTAATAGTTCATCTGTGGTATCTCAGAGTAGAAGCACTGGTTTGAGGAGTCCGAGTGATGTTCCAAGTTATCATGCAGTGGTTGAAAGCTATAATAATTTGTCTGGAGGTTACATGAAGACTCCAGATTTAAGAGACTTTTGTCATCGGTTCGAGAGTACTACTGAATCTGCAATGGACACAGGAGTGGAAGCAGATGATCTGGTAAGTTCCACAGAGATATTTTATGAAGGCTTGTGCTGGGGCTCTTAATTTTTACTATTTGTTTTATGTCACTCCAATGCAAACAGGTCTTATGGCGATGATGTGACGGGACAAGGCAAAGTCACAGTCACTTCCTTCAGTTGAGGTAAAGCCCAGCATTTACCTGGTGTGAAAATGGGGAAACAACGGAAAACAATCTTCATGGTTGTTAACAGTTGGGTCCAAACCCACTTTTTTCCAAATGAAGACTCACAGTTACATGACACAAAACACCTAGTCAGCTTGCTCTACTAAATTTAATTTATTTGTAAATGTTAGGTAGATCATTTTGTTCTGATGCAAAATTGGAAAAATTTAATATAGCAGCATTCTTTTCTTCAGCCAGTGCATTTACTGACAGTTGGAGATTGCTTGAGATTTTTCAGAAGAGCAAAATATTCAGCTTTTGTATGAGAGATTGGAATAGGATACTTTCCTTCTCGACTATCTATGAGGGTCATATTGAAACTAATAAGCAACAATTTTTCATGAAACTGGGTTTGTTAATATTGAAAAATCACATACACAATCTTAATCTGCAGACAATTCTTGACTTTTACAATACTGTATTTATTTTATTTAAGCCTACATTGTTAGCCAACAACCTCCTCTCCTCCCCTGTAATTAGAAAAGAAGATTTAAAGATTGAAATTTATCAGTGAAGCATACAAAGCAAAAGGAATACATTTTCTGCCATTTAATTGTTTAGTCAGTTAATGCCATTGGATGATTCAAATTCATTGTCACTTATTTCTTTGTCACTGTATTCGTGTAGAGTATCATCTTCTGCGTTGTCAATAGTAACTTATAAATTTCATTACAACTTATCAATTTCATAATGGTTCCGTATTGACAATATACCATAAAGAGATTCAATTCTTAAAAATGAATTTATTAAATAGATCCACCTATTCAATACTTGTTGTACTAATTATATTAACAGTTCATTTAAAATATTAGAACATGTTTTGGGCTGTTCCGAGGTATCTGTGGAACAGCAGAGGTGAAAGAAGGTGCCAGGGTGAATGGGTCTAACTACAAGGTCGAGATATGAATTAAAATTGCATTAAAGGTTATATTTTCGAAAATAGCAAAACTTAACAATTTTCACATAGAATTTCAAAGTTAACAAATAACAAGAAGTCAACAAATAACCGACAATCAGGTACAAGACCAGGAAAAGCCAAGATTTAGAGACAGTTTAACAATCTGGGCTTCAAGCCCCAAGTTTTACAATTTCTGAGCTCTCACCTCACAACCACATATTTACCACAGGGCAGAAATCCCCTAATAATATGGAGCACTTGCTTCCACCTAGCAATGTCAAGCCTCCTAGAGGCACATTTCCAATACTTAAAAGAGCTGACCCGCTCTCAGTTTTCCGAGCCTATTAAAGGCAATACCAGGCTTTACCCTAAATTGCCATCAAGGCACAATTTACACAACATGAAATGGGGGTATCTTGTACCCAGCCTACTGGGCCTTAGTAGAACAATAATAGGTTAAGTAAATGGCCCAAAATGCAAAAATGAATGGAGGCGTGAATTTGCACTCCTAAACGAAACTTCTTAAAACCTAAGAGGCACTAGGCCGATGAAACAGGGGCTATTCCCAAACTATGGAGGTGACTCGTATACTGAATAAATTTAACACATTAAGGAAGAGTAGAAAATCGGTTACGAAAACGTAGTCACCTCAAATCAAAATGAAGGGGAGCTCGAGAGGGTAAAGCACTCTCTATCCCTGATTTACAGTTAAAGATATATGAAGTTTTTACATAAACTGGAAGAAATTTACATGTTTATAGAGATAGGTTACATGGTAAAGGTTTTCGGACCTTCCCCGCGGGTTAAACTGCTGAGTAGCAAGAAATAAAGATGTTAAGCGGCCATTACTTACTGGAGAACTGCTGCCAGATGGAAGAGGCGCTTCCCGCCTCCTGCTACACGTCCATACACTAAGTAAGATGTTGATGAAGTGGCCGAGAGGCAAGAAAATCAGCAGTTTTTATACCCTCGGGGAAGATTCGAGACCTTTCGTGAATGATAAGGACACACCCACGGAGTTTTTTTGGTTAACATCAAAAGGTACACACAAAATCGAAGAAGAAATACGGGATTGGCTGAAAATTAATTACGGAAATAATTGATTGGCTAACTTCAAAACTGGCGGAAAGAAAAGATTAATATTGTCAACCCACAAATGAAAGAAAGTACGAAATTTCTTCAAGCAAGTTCCTTCACTTCGCACCAGGGTGCATGATCATAGTTTTTTAGTAGAGACATCTATGAGAGAATGTCCACACTTCTTGATAAATAGTAAACAAAAACAAGTCAAAATTCACACAGTGACATCTTCAGAGGAAAAATTTAAGTAGGTCCAGTTTCAAGTTCAGTGTTTCTCCAGTAGAGCAGTACTTTAAGGCGGAAAATTCAAATGTGCGGTGTAGAGGTGTACCAGCCGGTACAAGCCTATAAATTTGGCCATCTTCAGCTCTAATCAAGATTGATATGAACACTTTAAAAAAGTGAAACGTCATTTACAAGGATGCCCTGTTAAAAACATGCATCGCATTCAAGATTAAACACTTTATAAATGCACAATCGATGATTTCTCTTGTGACACACTCCCATGCATCATAAATGCAGCCAACAGAAATTTGTGCACGGTTGCTAAATGCTAATGAATTCTGCTAAATTAATATGCTTTTTATCTAAATATGCTTTTTATAAAATATAAAATATATATATTTTTCTTGCTGTGAATACTCAAAATAGCAGTTAAATCTAAACATGCATTACATAAAATAAGCATATCTTTCATCATGAAAACAAATTAAAATCCACTGTAATTGGAAGGAAATCCATTGACTTGGCAACACTGAATCTACAGGATGGCAAAAGCTTACTTGTGGCAGCTTCTGGCAAAACTTTTCAGAACCTTTTCCTGTTGCATCAATAAAAAAAAAAGTGACTTCTATTTTACCAGCCATATTAACTATAACAACTTTAAGCTTAGGGGCAACTGTATGAGCAAAAGAAAAGTAAAAAGAAAAATGTTGGCATATCATTGGGTTAATATACCGTAGTTATCTTAGTTTCTTTGCACACACTGTTCTGCTAGCTTGAAAATACCCTTTCAGTAGTACTGTATTCTAGTAGCCCGCAGACACTGATCCTCTACTTTCTACGTGTCGTCTGCTGTCTCGTAGTCATGGCCTATGAGACAAAACTGAAAAGATGGTAGATGATAGAGGGTGCAGTGGTGGTGGTGGTGGGGCTGTAGGCAGAGTATGGCGGAAGTTCCCACCTCATATTTCCAATTTCCTCCTTGGTGAATTGAACAGAATGAGGGGGCTACTTATCATGTTGAAGGCTGATCTCCTTTCTGGGGCATTTATTGCACAAAGCAGGAGAGAGCTTCTGATTCATTTGAACGTAACCACCAGCTTTTATGGTTTCCCCCAGAGGAGGGCGACAGGCCTTGATAGCCAGCACAATTCCTATCCTCGCTGCAAGTTGGGGGCTTCATTCATCCCATCCCTGACCCTGTCATTGACTATGGTAACTACATCTGTCAGCACATATTAGTCGTGCTGTACAGTTGGTGCAGTGCTTCACCCTGTATTAGATCATACTGCCTGATGTGTTGTTTCTTTAATGTAAAATTGCTAAAAACTGCTGTTGAATTCTTTTACAGACTGCATGTGTGAGTGATTAAAGGAGCACATTAATTGTAAAGAATATTATTTCATGCTAAAATTTCAGTATTGCTGTTAAGAAAAGAATTAGAAATAAAGTGAATGATTAGCCATTAAATAAAATTCAGGAAATTTAATCGTAAAAAATTACCAGTGTTTCGCCCCAGTGCGGCATGGGCTCATCAGTTGGATACTGCACATTCCCAAGACAGTGGCCGGCTAGCACGCCTTAGTGACACCACTGCAAGCTAGACATGTGATAAGCACAATGCAGTGCCAACGTACTAGGGGAGAATTGCATCTCCACTTGCTATATATGCCCTCCCAGGCTAGCATGACCAAAAATATGGCTTCTGATTGAGATAGCTAAATAAAGTTCAGGAAACTCGATCGTCAAAAATTACCAGTATTTCACCCCAGTGCGGCATGCGCTCATCAGTGCATGCACTGTGCATGGTGCAAAAGACGACTTCGCTTGGTTGACCAGAGTGCAAAACCCCACTCCTCGATTTGGAGCAATAGCGCTGTGTGTCTCTTTCCCCATGCCTTTCTTGCTCGCTCCCCCTGTCTCCCTCTTCCTCACTTGCTCCATAGCGCTCCAAAACGGAGCCGAGCTTAGCCGAGTAGCCCAGAGACAAAGCGTTGATCCAAGCCGAGTGGGACCGATGCACAGTGCATGGAGCTCTTGCACCTCAATTTTCACGCGTGAGATTTTGGGTGTTTGAGAGACCCTGCTATAAACATACCTGTAGAAATACACACTATTATACAAATATATGTTTATACTATATATAGGTATGTTTATAGTGTTATAATTTATACCGTAATTGCAGTGTGTTTGACGTACTGAAAAGTTTCTGTTACATTTAACTCGGTTTCCACTGATTTAAAGAGAAGAGATACAGAACTAAACAAGGCCACAGAACTAGTTAACAAATAGAGGATTGTTGCGGCAATTAATAAATTCACAGGGGCTTGCAGACTGAACGCTGAAAGGCATAACAGTCTATAATGAAGATTGTATGTATGTATGTATGTATGTATGTATGTATGTATGTATGTATGTATGTATGTATGTACGTCACTAATTAGCTCTTTAGCTGTGGCACCTGTGTTGCTTTTAGTTAATTTAGAATGCTTTTCATATTTGTTAGCTCGTGACTTATAATTGACAGTAGAAATAATGTATACAATTTTCAACATTTAACTGTGGATTTGGAAAATGTTATGTTTAAACACTTCACCCCAAAGAAAAAGAGTATAATAGAAGAATAAAAGGGTACATGTTTTAGAATTCATTAATTCTCTGACACTTAATGAGTTAGTGTGATGAGTGAGCTTGAATTTGTGATGAAAGTAGATCCAGGATTGGTTGAATATTTCAATCAGCAACCCGCAGATCCCCTTCCGGCTGTAGTCGAGACCGATTCTGTGCCTTGATGGATATCATTGCGGAAAATATTGACTCACACAAGTAAGTTGAAGCAAAAGGTAATAACACGTCCATTGCTTCTCTTGATAAATGGGGATATTCATTCCAAATCTGCACCCAGAAATTTTCAGGAGACTTTGACTTAAATTCATTTTGAATTGTTCTGTCACTTGAGAGTTGTATTAGCTCCTCCTCTTCTACCATTGACAAGTGGGCTGTTACGTTCATATCGAACGGACTGCGAATCCAATCTTCGAATTGCTGTCAAAGGTTTTCGAGGTGTGCTGTGGCAATTCCACTAATTTTACCGAAATCAAACTCATTTTCCTCCAGGAATTCACTCAGGCAAGAAATCATCTCACAGTTACCTTTATCCATCTGAGTTTTCCAGAGTTCATGTCTTCTCTTAAACCCATGCACTTTCTCACATAGAAAGATATTACTATTTTGTCCTTGAAGAGACATGTTAAGGTCATTCAGTTTCTCAAATACATCGGCCAGGCAGCACAGAATTAGAAACCATTTTTCATCCAGAACAGCTCCGAGTGTAGGACTGGTGTCCAATAGGAAAAGACGAATTTCATTCTTCAGCTCCACAACACACCGAAGGACTCGACCACGAGACAACCAACGTACCTCCATGTGCCATAGAAGCGAATCATGTGTATATCCCATCTCGTCTCAGCTCTTGCTTTCACAAAGCTTACAACACTGACTGCATTGTTCAGCACTTTATTAACTTTTGGTTGTAGTACTTTTGAAGTCAGTGCCTCCGTGTGAATTTTACAGAATGAGTAACAGCACTCACTCTTGCTCTGAACCTCTTTTCAGTTCTAGTAAATGCCGCCCCCCCATCAATACATATACCAACACAATTTGTCCATGACAGATTGTTGTCAATGAAAAAGGAATTCAAAAGAGAGTAAATATCTTCGCCTGTAGTCCTCCCTTCCAGAGCTTTACAAAATAGGAAATTCTCATGCGTTTCATTTTCATGACAGTAGGGTACAGAAAGAAGAAGCTGGGCACTATTTACGATATCAGTGCTGTCATCAAGTTACAGGGTGAACTGTGGGCTATCACGAAGACGTGGTAGCAATTGATGTTTTATGTCGTAGGCTGTTGTATCAATACGAGGAGTCGCCGTATCATCTGAGAGCAGTATCGACTTCAGGCACTTGCTGAACACTTCTCCATCCATGATCACGCACATTTTCATGGCTGATGTCTGGTGATTTGGATTTTGCAATTAAATAGGATACCTTGAAGGATGCTCTTAGTGCTTTTTTTAGGAATAGTTTTGTGCTGTTCAAGGAATCTGACATTTCCTTTTAATTGTTGCTCATGATGCTAAAAGAATTCTATAGGTTTATTTACACAGTCTGGATGTTTTGTTTGCAAGTGTCTCTTTTAAGTTTCACAGGCTTCATACTGTCATTAGCTAAAATCTCCAAACAAAGAATGCATTGAGGTCATTCCTGAATATTGAAAAGAATGCCATTGAAGCATTTGTCTTGGTATTGACACACTTTGCTTTTGGGTGTGGGAGACTGAATATTTATTAGGACTGAATATTTTTGAAGGAGGATAAGCACTTGATAAAACACTTCCATGGGGTCTCTTTTTACCATTGCTAGGGTTTGGCGATACTTATATCAGTTTATTGTAAATCGGGCAGAAATAGAAGAATATATTCTTGTAAGGTGATACCGTTGCGAGTGGCGGGTGAAAGGGTGCTGCGTGGGAAATGTTACTCGCACCTTTTCTCAGAATACGTGCTGGCAGGATTTACTGGTCAGTTCTTGTGAAATAAGACAGGAAAAGTATGAGTTTGTTAGTCTTGAGTGGTGATGGAAGAGCTTCCTGCATAGGTTCATGGATGTGAGAATCTAAGGGTAGCAATATTTATTACAGAATATGAAATATAAATATTCCAACCAGAGCCGGTGCGCCCCCTTTATCACTCTCTGCGTCTCCCCACTTCTAGGAACACTGTGCTAGGGGATGTGAAGCTGTAAGCTTGTAGTATGAGATAGTGGGTTCAAGCCTGATCATTGGCAGCTTTGAAGATGTTTTTTCTGTGATTTCCCATTTTCATACCAGGCCAATGCGACTATACCTTATTTAAGACCACAGTTGCTACATTCCCCATCCACCATCGCTGAAAATCTGTTAAGAGTTAGTGTGACTGACTGCCAGTAAAAATGATTTACTCAATTGTTTCTACACTAGAATTATGTAAACAAATATACCTATTTGGTAATTTGCATTATATTAGGTATTATCAAAATTTTAGAATATTGATTTAGTAATTCCACAATCTTTAATTATTATGTGTCACCTAAACAGGTGAGACTCAAGATATCATATTGTCAGCATATGAGGCGTGTTTTTGAAGTAAGTACCAACAATTTTTCAAAGAAACTCTACATCATTTTGAAAATGTTCTATTTTTATTGGATTCTGCATGCCTTAAACTACTTTCCACATTGCCACTACCATTATTAAGGCAATTGTCTTTAATGGGGCACCAGTTTTTGTATGCCATCATCATAGAACGATACCACTTGTGATGAAAGGCATGTCTGTACTCCTCCCATGAGATCATCATCGTCAACAGGCTTGACATCAAGGAACTTCTTCAGGTGAATGAAAAGATGGAAATCACCTTGCGCCAAGTCAGGGCTATAGGGGAGATGCTGGCATTGTTCCCAACCAAATGATGTGATGAGGTCCTGGGTTTGATTGGCTGTCTAGCATTGTCACGAAGCAAGACGATTTCACGGGAAAGCATTCCATGCCGTTTATTCTAAATTGCACAACACGTTCAAGTAATGAATCGTGGACTGTATCTCTCAGTCGGCAGGTTGATTTATTGTATTGAACATTTTAAAAACTCGCTACAAGATGGCCACACTATGTGAGTTTCTCAAACATTGCTTACTCACTCACTCACTCACTCACTCACTCACTCACTCACTCACTCACTCAGTCGTTCCTCTTGTACTTTGCGGTGTCGAGGTTTGGCAGAGAGACCACGAGGCTTTCCTATCTTGTGTCATGATCCGTAATTCTCACCAGTTCATCGTCGACTTTAGCAGTCCGGTTGTCTCTCTTTGTGAACTTTCAGTAACGGGGTTTTGGGATAGCACGGTTCTGGCCTGCTGCTTCCTAAGTCTGGTGGAAGGGCTGCGTCCTCATGGCATCCAGACCTGCCATCTGGATAGTTCCCCGTTTTGTTGTGGTTCACAGTTACTTCCCGAGATAGTGCATTATTCTATGGCACCTTCAGGTGTATCCAGAACCCTCCACCTTTCTGAACACAGGTTTGGGACCGGCTATGGCGGAGTTGTCTCCAACATTGCATGTGGCATATCAACAGATGAAGGAAACCGTTGTGCATACTTAACATTGCAACCTCAGTGGTGCACCGGAAATATACTGAAACAATACTTACCAAAAATAAGCCATGTCGTCGTCAGCTGTAACTCGATTTGAGTTTATATAACTTCTTCTTGCATATATTGGCCAGTTCAACTCAGTTTATGAATGTGTTTACGATGACTAAAGAGACCAATCCTTGCATAAAACATACGCCCACACAAATCACACTGAATGGATGGAGGAGGGCGGGGTTGTAATTTACGGAGTTTTCTTGCTTGTCGCTTGGCCTCTTGATGTCTGTGGCGTTCTCTTTCAAACAAGTTGACAGCGGTTGATGTAGTGTTCCGCCACAGGGAGCGGTCCACAGTTCATTCTTCCCATGTCTGTATATCTATACCAGTTGTCTCCATGATGTGTTTCAGCTGGTCCTTAAAACGCTTAAGAGGGGCTCCATAAGGTCTACTGCTGGAGCAAAGTTCACCATAAAGAATTTGGCGGGGAAGCCTGATATCACCCATACGGTGAACATGGTCTAACCATCTCAGTTGATGAGCGATGATTGTTGTTTCAATGCTATTTAGCTGCACTTTGTTGAGAACTGCCATGTTGGTCACATAGTCCTCCCACTTAATATTCAAGATGAATCTCATTTTCTGTTGGTGGAATCGCTGAAGTTTTTTGATATCGTGGTGTTAAGAGTGTCCAAGTTTCACAGCCATACAGCAGTGTGGAAATGACAACAGCTTTGTACACTATGAGTTTGGTACGCAGTTTTAGGTTGTTATTCATGAAGACTCTGTACATTAACTGTCCGAATGCTGCAAGACCAGCCCCAATTCTTTTATCAATGCTGGGGTTGTACCTTAATTAAGGCCACGGCTGCTTCCTTCCAACTCCTAGGCCTTTCCTATCCCATCATCACCATAAGACCTATCTGTATCGGTGCAACATAAAGAAATTAGCAAAAAAAAAAAATATTTTATAAACGTCTTGTTCCAAATGCTCCAAATTTGAAATGTGATCAACCTGTTCCAGTGTTATGTCCAAGATGGAAATACTGAACTCAGGAAGTATTAATCCTGGGGCAGGTTGTGCAAGAACCTTCCCTTTTTTTTGCATTAATGGCAAGACCAAAGCAATCACATGCAGTTTTAAAGCAGTTGATTGACTGTTGTAGTTCTGCAGGTGTTAGAGCAGGAGATGCCGTGTCATCGGCATACTGCAGTTCTGTCAATCGGGTAACCTGAGTACGTCTTTGTGAGTGAAGTCTTGTGAGATTGAAAAGGCCTCTATCAAAACGAAATTTAATCTCCATGCCTAAGTTGTTTGCAGATGATTCATGCAGCATAACAGCCATGTACTGTGCAAAGAGTGTAGGAGCAAGCACACAGCCTTGTTTCAATCCATGAGTGATTGGGAACGAATCTGATACTGAGTTACCATGAAGAACCTGTCCAGACATGCCATCATGAAGAGCTTGAACCAATTCCACATAACATTCAGGACATCCAAAATGTGTCAATACTTTCCACATAGCAGATCTTGGTAGTGAATCAAAGGCTTTTTCCAGATCATAGAAATACAGAGGCTGCTTTTGTGCTCTGCATTTTTTCTGGAGTTGTCTAGCACAGAAGATCATATCTGTTGTGCCTCTGGAGGTTCGGAAACCACATTGAGACTCAGGCAAAATCCTCTCTGAGATAACTCAGAGCCGGTTTAATAGAATTCTTGTGAGAATTTTACTTGCAATTGACAAAAGCAATATACCACTGTAGTTCCCACATACACTACGATTGCCTTTCTTGAAGATAGTGATGATGGTAGCATTCTTCAAGTCGTTAGGTACTTCTCAAGTTTCCCAAATCAAGAGGATGAGTGTGAAAAGTCTAGTCTACAAGCGTATACCTCCATCTTGTATCAGTTCCAGAGAGATGTTATCAGGACCAGTAGCCTTTCTTGGTTTTAGTTGATTGAATGCTTTGGTGAAGTCTCAGTATGTAGGAGGAACTGCAATCCATGGTTGTTGGGCCTGCTTAGGGACATTACGAAGAAAGTCCTCAGTAACACTGAAGACACTATTTAGAAGTGAAGAGAAACTTTCCTTCCAACACTGTAAATTTCTCCATTATCAGTTAAAATGATGGAGTTGTCAGCAGTCTTCAATGACCCCAATGAAGATCGAACTGGACCATATATCTCCTTTATGCCAGCATAGAAGTTTTGCAGGTCAGGGGCATCAGATAGTCTTTGCAGTTCTTCAGCTTTTTGTTGCTACCAGTTATCCTTAATTTCCCTAATTTGTGCCTGACATTTTCCTTTAAGTTCCAAGAAATGTGATTTCTTCACATTGGAAGGCGGGAAGATAGGATAGGTGGGCTTCCCGTTTGGCATTAATCAGACATTTAATTTTTTCATTATTTTCATCAAACCAGTCCTATCTATTTTTTCTCACTTAACCAATTGTTTCCTTAGCTGACTCAGTGATGACCTTCTGAAGCGCGGCCCATTCCTGATTTGTACTATCACTGCTGACTGGATGACTAGCCAGTTTGTTTGAGATTGTATTTCTGTAATCTGTAGCAATGGATTCAATTTGAAGTTTAGAAGTATCGAATTTCTTTCTGGGCAGGTTGTGGATGGATCTTTTTGGTTTGTGACAGATTGAGATACTCAACCGGCAAAAAAGGAGCTTATGATCTGTCCAGCAGTCGTGTACGTTTCTTGCGGTCCTTGTAACAAGGACATCTTTTTTATCACATTGCCTCGTGATGATATAATCAAGGATGTGCCACTGTTTTGAGCGAGGATGCATCCAAGTGGTCTTGTAGGCAGGCGGAACTGAGTATTAGTAATGAAGAGTTCATGTTCAGCACATAAACCAAGGAGCAGTAGACCATTGGCATTACAGTTGCCAAGTCCATGTCTTCCCATCACATTGCCCCATAAGAGTTTGTCTCTTGGTGGTACTTTGGTGATGATAGTGCTCAGCAGGTTGTAGAATTGGTCTTTAGCTTCTACATCAGCATCCAAGGTGGGAGCATATGTAGAGATGAGTGTCATAGATTTGGTTCCGGAGAGTGGGATTCGGAGAGTCATAATTCTTTCACTGACGGCGGTTGGAGCTAGCTGATAATCATTCACCAATGTGGTCTTCACAGCAAATCCCACACCATGAATGCAGTGTTCTCTCTCATCTTTTCCCTTCCAGAAGATTGTGTAGCCTGAGCTGAACTGGACAGTCTGGTTTCACTTGGCAGCAGTATCAATATTCATTCGTCCAAGCTCATGGGTGACAAGCGCTGTTCTTCTCTCAGGTCTGTTATTGTCTTTCAAATCAAGTAGGGTTCGAACATTCCAGGTTCCTATAATGAAAGTTTTGGTAATCTTCGTTTTTCAACCGCATAAGGGTACCCTCTGGGTGCGGCCTCCCAGCCAGCTGAGAGTGTAACTACCGATGTTTAGCCCACATTTTTAGGGCTTTCCCCATTCAGGGTGGGCAGTGGTGATCCTAAATAGGGCCTACCCAAACACAGATGCAGGACCGAATTCCTGAATAGTCACGGGGTCTCAGAAAGACTACCGTCACACATCTGCTGCCAACGTGCAGGTCCGAACTGGAGGCTTCCAGTTTCACCCGAAAACCTGCCTCCACCATCCTTATCCCATCGCCGTTGGACTTGAGTTGAAGGAAGTGACGGCAGGAAAAAGTACCACAAGTGGGATTTTGTTAAGGTGGATCGCAGCTTGCAAGGAAGTGACCCACACACTATGATCTCGGAACTATACCCTGCGGCACAAGTGAAATGCGACATGCAGGTTCTAGTACCACGACTGCAACGGACTGCCGCAGAGTCGAAATACCATTGAGTTGCCCCTTCACAGCCAGTCCGTCTGGCATGACCTCATCCGCCTCCACGACCGATGAGAACCACAAAAAGGAGGTTCCTCCATCCATTCTGCCGTTGGGCCAAAGACACAGATGATGGGTTCCAGTATCATTTCCTACACTGAGGGGACCATCACCCCACCCAAAGGGGCTCATCCGCCCGAAGCCGTTGGCCCCTATGGGGGGTCGAGTTATTTACCGCCGCTCGACACTCAGTATTAGCTGTTTTTACAGCTGGTTGCCAAGCCAGCTAACCCTCCTCCTTTCTCATTCTGGACTTGGGACCGGACAATGGTGGAGTTATAAGCCATGTACAATTATGCATAACAATAAGTTTAGCAGAGGTGCCAACTGTCACGGATTATCCGTAATTATTACGGATTTCCCCTCACGACTATGGCATTATGGTCAAAGGGTTAATTATTACGGAAAAGCATTATAACGAAAATATAATTTCTACAGAAAAAATAAGGAAACATTAATCTTTTCGAGCATTAGTACTCAACTCTCTCCGTTTCAATGCTTGTGAGGTGGCAATGATACTTATTCCATCGTCACTTCCTTTTGCTACCCATGAGCGTCATGAAATTCATTGTGAATGAAGGAACTCTACTCTGCTATTCTTCACTAAAAAATGTAATCGTCGCCATAAGACCTATCTGTGTCAGTGCGACGTAAAGCCCCTAGCAAAAAAAAAATGTAATCTTGTATTATTGCAGTATTAAGTGTACCTGACAGTAAGTCTCCCACAGAAAGTGTTTTCAGTGTTAATAGAAAAAAAAAAAAAAAAACAGAAGCAATTCAGGCCTACAAAAATGACATCTAAACTGGAACTGCTTTTGTTCATAAGGTGAAAATGTCCTCACAGTGGGAAGGATGCTACGAGAAAAATCCCACACAAAAGCACCTGCTGCGTGGGAAATAAGTTACAAAGAATATTTGATGACAGAACTAACTGGTAATGTGCAAATTTATTGTGTAATAGGATATAATTTAGAATAGATTGTTGTTGGGAAGGGCAAAGAGGGTGTTGTTATCCAGAATGGATGAGTATGCTTTGGATTTGACTCCAAAATTTTTCGGAGGGTAGGGAAGGGGATTACGGAAAAGCCATTTCAAAGGTTGGCACCTCTGGTTTAGAATCATGTTCATTTTTAATGGACCGAGCAAGTGGCCGTGCGGTTAGGGTCATGCAGCTGTGAACTTGCATTCGGGAGATAGTGGGTTCAAACTCGACTGTTGTCAGCCCTGAAGATGGTTTTCCATGGTTTCCCATTTTCACACCAGGCAAATGCTGTATCTGTACCTTAATTAAGGCCACAGCTGCTTCGTTCCCACTCCTAGGCCTTTTCTATCCCATTGTCGCCATAAGACCTATCTGTGGCGGTGTGACGTAAAGCAGATTGTAAAAAAATGGCATTTTTAATGGTCTTTGTTGTAATTTTTTCATGTAATATACTGTACTTTTGTTCCAGTTGTCATCTCTATATGGAATGGGCTTTGAAGTCATCCCAACATCTCCTACTTCCTTGTTTGAAATTCCTGTAAGTATGTTGTACTACTTCATTGGAAATAACCTACTGCAGTGATATGCTGAAAGTTTTGCTAACTGGCTTCATGCACCTTATTGTGCATTGCCACTCAGCATTATTAAGAAGCTATTGTTTTTTATGATTGAATAGCATTTGGAACTTGGTGTTCTAAATGTCATTGCTGCAATGTCTCTGGTTAATGGACTTCATAGGACTGAATTCAAATCACACGGATATAGAATGAACGGTCAAACATGCTTAATGAAACAGATTGCAAACACTAAAATATACAAATCATACATTTATTCCTGTAATGTGCCATGCTGATGGCATGCTGAACTTTGAATACTGAAGTGAACATCGCTTCATCACATTGTGTCTGTTCGTGACCGTGATTGAAACAGGAGTAGCCAAGCCAAAGTGGCAAGTTTTGGCCGCACACTTGTTATGATTTTAAAACGCTACACTTCCCACCACCTGTTGGTGAACTAGATAGTTACAAAAGGCCGTCACATTGTCAAACAAGAATGTACATTTCTAAATAATGCATAACACACATAATAAACATGTTATTACTGAACAGATTGATTGGAACTAGATATCTGATTTTGAGATTCCAAAAACTTTCCTGTAATTGATAGTATGAGTTCAATTAAACAGAAATCTTGTGAGCAGTTTCATTTAAAAACTTGTTAGAACCTGATCAAAGATAAAGTGTTAAAACCATTGTTAAAAACAATAGTTTTAGATATGAAAGTGAGTTGTTAAGGAGATTGTGTATTAAGTTCAAATTTTGCATAGAAAATACTGCTTTGCTACGTGTGGATCATTTCAAGTTTTGAGGCTGTGAATTCCAACAGAAAGGTTTTATAAACAGTGGAAGTGTGTGTTGGGTTTATGTTGGTTAAAAGATCCTTATCCACTTTTCAGGCTTCCAAGCATTTAATTATGATCGCATACCTGCCAACTTTCCCGATTTAGGCGGGAGACTCCCGATTTTCGACAGTTTTTCCCGCCTCCCGATTATTTTATCTTTTCTCCCGATTTTAGCTTATTTTTTGGTGAACTTCAAACATTTGATTTCAAATCCCGCCATTTCAGGTTTTTTACGCCAGTGGCCGGAAGTCCTTCGCTCATTGGCCGCTTTCAAATGAAATATCGAAGTTTATTAATGGGAGAAACGTGCGCGAATGTGCGATGTTTATTGAAACCTGTATATCGCGACGCGTATATCGATTGTCAATCTCTCGTTCTCGCGTGCTATGTTCGTGTTCGTTCACGTCAGTCTAGTCGATTCCATCCTCTTTGGTTGATTCTAGAGACTAGTCGCTTTCTTAGTAATTTAGTGACATAATTTCAATGATAACGACTAGTGACTTTTCTAGAGATTTTAGGAGCCATTTGGAGACAATACTGACTAATTGTAATTTATCTCAGTATAAATGAAATGTTTTGTCTGTACATTGCTCAGAATTTAAAAAGAATGATATTTCCGTATCGGTCGTGACCATAGTAACAAGGGGGAAATACACGTTTTAATTTTCCGTAATTTCTGTCTGTCTGTCTGTCTGTCTGTCTGTCTGTCTGTCTGTCTGTCTGTCTGTCTGTCTGTCTGTCTGTCTGTCTGTCTGTATGTATGTATGTATATCTGTACGTACGCAGGCTCATCACGAGAAAACGGCTGAAGAGAATTTAATGAAAATCGGTATATAACGTCGGGGAATAAGTCGCTACAATCTAGGCCATAAATAATTTTATTCATGCTGAGTGAAATGGTAGTTTAGGGGAAGGCCTAAAATTTAATTCGCAAATGTTTGTTATTATTGGCCCTAGCGATAAATACTACATAACTAAAGTTATATATTATTAAATTTCCTATGATTTATGTCTTGTGCATTTTTACCGTACCGGCTGTGATAACGGAGATATTCATGAATTTGGATTTTTTTTTCCTAAGTCCATATCAGCACCGAGGTACAAGAAAATGGGTGAACACAATTTTATGTAGTCAGGGAATAAGGAACTACAGTCTATGCTATAAATAATTTTATTCACTCTGTTCGAAATGGTAGTTTAGGGGAAGGTGCCAAAAATTTAATTTTTATTTACCTATCTTAGTGGTCATATTGTACTACATAACAAAAGTTACAGAGAATGCAATTTCTGATTATTTGTCTTATTCAGTTTTGCGAGAGACAATTCTCATGATTGATTCGTATTGAAACTGACTTAAGCAAATTATCACAAAAATATACTCTATTATCACCACCTATTCAATACAAGCCACATGCTACGTGAATGAAATCTACATAATACTATATACACTTCTCAGGGACATTTTTCGCCCCTTGTTAAGGGCATCATCAACCTTTAGGAAACCTTAAGTTCAAATCTGAAACATACTTTTCATTGTAATCCATGTATGAATAGATAATGTTTCAGATATGTGACCTTAAGGTTACCTAAAGGTTGATGATGCCCTTAACAAGGGGCGAAAAATGTCCCTGAGAAGTGTATATAGTATTACGTAGATTTCATCCACGTAGCACGTGGCTTGTATTGAATAGGTGGTAATAATGGAATAAATTATTTTTGTGATAATTTGCTTATTCAGTTTTACCGTTCCGACTACAATAATATTGGTGGTGATGGTGATTAAATTTTGAAGATTATAAGAATGAGGAAAGTCATGAAGGAACGATCGCTTGAATAATAACACAAGAGGAAGTCATGAAAGAAAGGACGACTCGCTTTACATTAGATGCTCTAATATCACAGATTCGGAAGAAAACTAAATGTGAAGGCCTCCAATATAGAAAGCTTATAAAATTGATCAACAATTACATTGACTATTGTTTGTTGTGATGTGCTTTGTGTATTCTGCTGCCATTTATCTACGATAGATGGGATTACTGCTGCGTTTCAAGTATAACAGCCTGTTTGAATATTGGCGGGAAGAAGCTGGGGAGTGGGGAGTTAGATCTCTCTCTTGTTTAGCATGCCATTCTTCTGGTTCATAAATTTTCTGATACTACTGGTACGTAACACACTGGATCATCATAGTATTCCAGCTATTCGATCCCTACTCTGAGGTAGTGATTTGAATGAGCAGTGTGCACACTTAAACAGAATAATTACACAGGAGTGTTCGCGGCTGTCTGCAGCCTGGTCATTCTAGCTCTGAAACTTTGAACTGATAGATTGACACTGCAGTACTTTTCGCTAAAAGTGAGAAAATGTGCTGTTTTCATTTTATCGAATATTTCGTATGAAAGCATTGCTTTTAATCACGACATTCATACTGGCATCGTCGTAATGACATGTTGACTTCAGTTGGGAAAACTATAAGGACAGTCTTTCTGAGAATTCCATAGCGAAACACGGGAACATCAGCTAGTTATTTGATCCAAATAGCATTGCGCTTCACATAGTTGCGCGGGCACTTGATGCAATATATTAATTTTTGCATTTCTAAGTAATGGCCCTGCCTGCTGTCATTTCTTGATGGATACAGTACTTTTGCATCCATCTCTTGGCACAGGCCAGAGTAAAGTGTAGCTTCCACCGCAGTCCCAGTCAACATCCATGACTGTGACAATATGGAAGTTGCTGGGGTATGGGTAGTGTTGAGTAATGACATTCAGAGCATGACTGGTGCATCTGAGTGTTATGAAAGGTGCTGCTTATAGGGTCAGTCGTGCTGCAATAGTACTTTCTGATCCAGTGAGGAAAGCAATGGGAAACTACCTCACTCCTCATCTTGCCTAGTACACCTCATTTTGGTGCTGCCATTGGTTTTTGGAGTTTCCTTATAACTGCATAACCTTTGGTGGTGCTATTTGAGGATCCAACCAGCCTCTGGGCTGATGACCTAACAGACAGACAGAAGTAATGGCATCTAAGTGCATGACTGATTCACACATGTGGAGCATGAGTTCATACTATTTTCGGTAGGCTTATCAGAGACCGATTATCCCACTCACGTACTTCCTGTGAGGGAATAGAGATGTGTAATTTTTAGCCCTGTAGTCTCGTATAGCAACAGTTGGGTTTTGAGACAATAAGTCTTTTAAATATATCGTAGTACTGTGTTGCGCAAGACATGAAGAATAAGCAATTTTGACCAATTTTATCTCCTGATTTCTCCTGATTTTTCCTGATTTTCAAATCAAAATCTCCTGATTTTTGGTTTTGTAAAGTTGGCAGGTATGTGATCGTCATCCAGTTGTTTGAGTGATATACCGAATGAATCAGCTGCACCTACTTTTTTCTTGCATGTATGCAACCTGCTAGGATATGAATGACTCATCATATCGTACACGTCTTACAGCAGTTTTGCAGATGTAGAGTCTGATAAAGATCAAGGCTAGTATAGAACAGGTTGTCTCGTTCCACCCGCATGCATATTGCTCCCGCCTTTGGCGACTTATTTGCAAGACCTGCCGTAGCCTTGAATCTGTCTGACGGGTCATACGTTAACATTGACAGTCGTGTGTTGTGATTGAATTCAGTGTGTAATCAATCGTCTGAAATTTCAGGTTATTTTACCAGTTGTTTTAATAGGTTTGCAGCCGATTAACTAGATGTTAGGCCCCTTAAAATAACTAGCATTATTAAGTTTGCATTATTCAGGTGTCATTCTTAAAACATACTTAGTAAAAGTGTCATACTTAACACAATTTTCACCGAAAAACAAATAAATATTCTTCTGTGTGAGGAGAAAAATATTAAGTGGTGAAGTGGACAGACATGAAATATCTTTAACATTTTCCTGGAGATACATCGTCGCTCATAATGAACATTCCTTTGCCAGCGCTGTCTACATTGAAAAGTGGACATCCTCCATGGCCATCAACTATGGAATCCCTGGAAGACTATTTTAGAATTTTAACTGTTAATGGTTTGTCTCTTAGCAGTAAATCCTTTTGATGAGATGAAGGTAAGTGTAATGGAACATGATTATTTATGAAGAATATGAATTTATCAGCCCACATTTGTATGTGCAAGTATGTAGGTGGATCAAAAGGTTAGTTGCACTAACGCACCGCAGCAGCGCACTGTGTGTCGCAAACGTGGGCACAGTGGAGAAAGGGACAGACAATGCCCACACGTCTGTTAGGCAGGTCGCTGTGGTGTCTCGTCTAGTATTGTATGAATAGCGGCCAAATGCACTGGCATGTCAACTGGACGTTCACTCCAAATATGAGGTGCATGCGACAATCTGATTCCTATGGGCCAAAAGGAAGAATTGCACGGACATTCATCGTGAAATTAGTGCTGTGTATGGGGAGCGGGCCATTTCCTGGTAAGGTATCGTAAAGTGGTATCAGCAATTCGAAGCCGGACGCACGGATATCACGGACAACCATCGCGAAGGCAGGCCCACAACGTCCAAGACCCGTGCAAAGGTCAACAATGTGAATGTGATCATTAGACAGAACCGGCGCATTAAACTGAGGGAAATCACGACGCAGCTGAACATGTCGTATTGCAGTATGTTCGCCATTGTTCATGAGGACCTTGGATATTGTAAGCTGTGTCAAAGATGGGTCCCACCTCTTCTCACTGATGAGCACAAGGGACGTTTCCAATCCTCCCTGGCATTCTTTCAACGTTATGCCGCAGACGGCAACAGGTTTCTGAGGCGAATCATCTCAGGCAACGAAACATGGGTCCACCGCTTCACCCCCCGAAACGAAGCGAACATCAATGGAATGGGTGCACCCCTCATCACCACAATGAAAGAAGGCAAGGTTCAACCTTCAGCCGGTAAGGTTATGGCGACAGTGTTTTTTGACATGGAGGGTTTGCTGCACGTGGAATTCATGCCGAAAGGAACGACGATAAACGCCGCGTCGTATTGTCAAACGTTGCACCGGTTGCGTAAAGGGATTAAAGAGAAGCGCTGGTGTGATTTTGTTGCATGATAACGCAACACCTCACAAGGCCCGCCAAATGAGAAAACTGCTGCAGCATTTCAAGTGGGAGGTCTGGCAACATCCACCCTACAGTCCCGAACTAGCGCCATGTGAATTTCATCTGTTCGGTAAGCTCAAAACGGAGCTCGGTGGTCAACGTTTCCAGACCGATGAGGAGGTGAAGGCCGCTGTCTCCTAGTGGTTGCAGAACGCTGGAGGAAATTTCTATGCATCCAGCATCGACAAATTGGTTGTGTATTCGTAGAAATGTTTGGAGTCTCTTGGAAACTATGTGAAAAAGTGTTGTTACAGTGTATGTCATTATAGTCATGTTGCCATTGTATAGGTGGTGTAATAAATGGCCATAACTGGGATTATTTTCTGATCTGCCCTCGTAATAGTCGTTCTGAGGCATTTTGCACAGTGGAGGTTACCTGCTTACGTTAGTTTTGATGTGAAAATGTTTTGAACTTTTAAATATTCATATTTTTTTATTAAAAGGGGAAGATAGATTATAGAAAATTGACTACAGTCAACAGAGGGTTGCCGTAGAAATGAACATTCAAATACTCGTAAGCAAATAGAAAAAAAACTTAAGTTCTTGAGAAGTTTGCGTTGAGGTACATGCTTACAATCAATGAGTATGTTCGTTGTTGTTGTTGTTGTTTATGGTGGTGGTGTTGTTTGGGTGAGCATAAACTGGTTTGATGCAGCAATCCATGTGACCCTATCCTAACCTAAAATTTTTCTTTCTACGTAACTACTACATCTACTCGAATCTGTTTGTCATATTCACCCCTGCCATTCTTACCACTTACGCTTCCCTCAAAAACCAACTGAACAAGTCCTGGTATCTTAAGATGTGTTCTATCATTCTATCACTTCATCTGGTCAAATTTTGTCAAATCATTCTCCTCTCAACAATTTGATTCAGTGTCTCTTGATTCATGATTTGATCCATCCATCTCACCTTCAGCATCCTTCTGTAACACCACATTTCAAAAGCTGCTATTCTCTTTCTTTGTGAGCTAGCTATTGTCCATGTTTCACTTCCATACAATGCCATGGTCCAGACTAAAGTCTTCAAAAATATATTTCTAATTCCTATATCAATGTTCAAAGAGAGTAAATTTCATTTCTTAAAAAAATACCTTCCTTGTTTGTGCTAGTCTGCATTTTGTGTCCTCACTTCTGCCATAATTAGTTATTCTACTACCCAAGTAACAATATTCATGTATCTCATTTAAGACTTCATTTCCTAATCTAATATTTCCTGCATCACCTGACTTTGTTCGACTACACTCCATTACTTTTGTTTTAGATTTATTTATTTTCATCTTATACCCTCCTCCAAGACTGTGTCCATAACATTCAACAAGTTCTCCAGATCTTCTGCAGACTCAGATAAAACAACGAGTATAATTGTCTTCTTCAAAACTCAGTTTTTGTGGGTCCTTAGATGGCTTTAGAGGCCAATTGGAGCTGCAGATTCTATCCCATTGTTGATATATGTGTGGTCTGGTGGGGGCTGGCTGTGAAGTGGTATTTTTCTTCAGAAGTTCCTGTTGTTTCCTAGCATTGCGCTTGTCAGTTTCTATTTTCCGACATTGTTGCTCAGTATTAAAATTTTATTTACCACCACCTATTCAATACATTACAATATACTCATTGGATTATAGTATAATCATGAAGTATCTTAAATAATGGGACATGTTACGTTGGGCATAGCGAAACATCATCAGCCATTAATGCACAAAGACTAGGTCAGGGCCCTGAGTTTAAAAATGATCAAAATTGTATTCTCACATCAAAAGAGTGACCATGTTGTAATAAAAGAGTGATCATCAACGATCAACACAATATGAACAATAGACTTGAGATTTTAACAAAATATGTGCAAATTAAAAACAAGTATTTATCGTGAAATGCATTAACAAAAAACAATCTGTAAATTAAAAACATTCATGGGGTTGTTAAAGTATGACAATAGACGTTGTGGACATTCAAATATACATCAATGTGTGAAACGTGGATTAAATTAAAAATTGTGAGGTTGGAATTCCTGCAAATTAATTAAGAACAAGAGATAAAATAGGGTTCATTGAATCATCGCGTGTCCAAGTTGAACCAGTCAAAAGGCACATAACAGCAATACAGACTAAGGTTTACGTATGACGTGAACACCAATAGTTGTGAATTCCATAGGAGAGAGAGAGACAATCTTGACACCACGAGAGTTCAAGTTAAGCTAGTCAATATGCACGTGCTAGCAATAAGACTAAGAAACTATATTACACCCTTACAGGCGGCTGGCCCCATGGATTAGCACAGGGAGCACTCTACACTCAGGGTCTTAACAGGTTCTTCTTGTTGTGGGGCTATTTCAGAGAGTCGCAGGTCTTTGTGTGTGCCACAGCTAGCTAATGTATTCAGATGAATACGTGTCACATCTGTGGTGGAAACTGTTTCTCTATGGCACGTATCAGTTTGGATTCGGGAGGTGGTGTATCAAGTTCACGCAGTTTGTGAAATTGATACGTGAAGTATTCCGCGTATCGACTTGGGCCTGCATCTGAGTATCTCTTTGAGTACATTTCCAAGCGTAGGTTTTGTTGCGTGTCTAAGCTCCAGAATTTTGCTAGGAACGCCCTACGGAATTCCTCGTAATCTGCGAACATGTATCTGAACGCCTTGAACCAGATGAGGGGATGACCCTCGAGGTACTTCTCTACCATTCTGAGCTGTCGTTCGGGTGTTATTTTTGCCTCTTTGAAGTAGTCCTCTACGTCGCGTAAGAATGATTTTGGTGTCAGACCATTTCCCAGGTTGAATTTCTTAGGCCTGTCCTCGTGTGTTCTCACGATGTGGATGATGGGTTGGTTGTTCATCACGACCGTGTGATAGTCTCCCGTGGTTTCTGTGTTTTCGGGAATTGAACTTAGCCAGTTCGGATAATCCCTGGACATTGGTGCCTCTAGGTCCTGCGTTCCAGTCGCTTCTACCATGACGTTGGGTTTTGCTCTGTCTTCCGTCAATTTCAGGCTTCGAACCGCTTCTTGCAGTTGCCTTATGTTTTCTGTTAGGTCTCCTACACGTTTGTTCACGTGCTCTCGGTATTCCTGCTGTTCGTGTGTTAGGATGATTAGCTTGTTTCCCAGCTGGTCTTTGGTGTTCGTGAGCTCAAGTCTCGTCACTAGGTCCATTGACGTTATCTCGTCAGTCAAGCTCTGCATTTGTTTTTGCCATTCTTCCTGGTCTTGTTTGAGCTGTTCCTTCAACTGCGTGACTTCGCTTCTTATTCCGTCAATGTCTTGGTTAACCTTCCCTTGCAGTTCCGTCATGCTCTGTACTATTTCGGTTTTGACGATCATGAGTCGGTTCTGCATTTCTTGCTGGTTGGCTACTATTGAGTCGTTCACATCCGCTCTCAATGTCTTCATGTCCTCTTGTACTTGGGACAGATTCAGTCCAGTCGTGTTGACCTCTTCGCTTATGGATCTGATCTCTTCTTTGATTGTTTGCGCGGCTTCTTTTTGGTTCTCCTCTGACCTTTGCTGCACGCTTGCCAGCTCCTTTCGTAGCATTTCCTGAGCTTCCATGTTTTCTCTCTGCATGGCTTCCTGGACTTCCATGTTTTCCTTGTGTCTGTTTTCTTGTGCCTCGATCATCTCCCTGCGCATCGTCTGCTGAGCTTCTGCGTTCTCTTTCCATGGGTTTTCCTGCGCCTCAACCATTTCCTTTCATGCATTTACCTGTGCCTTGATCATCTCTTTCTTACTTTCTGTGATTTCCCGTCTGATAGAACTAATGTCCTTGCCTAACTCCTCTCGCAACATCTCGAAGAGTGCCTTCACCTCTTTTATCGAACTCATGTCTGCTAATTCCAGTTTATCTACCTCCACGAGTATATGCTCGATCTCTACCGTTCCTTCCTTACACAAGTTATCGATGTTTAACATTATATAACATTACCCCTATATGTACGATCTTTGGTTTCGTCTTATTTTATACACTCTACATTTTACATTTAACTTAATTCTAACATTATTTACAAATATTTACACGTCTTTCCGCTCAAAGATGAAAGCAAAGTCTCTCTCTTCACGATCACTTCTTCGCGTATTCAACATTTGTATTCGAGTTCTCACCTAGACTGTTCCTGCGCCATGTTTCCGGACCTCTGCTCGTTTTTTACTCGCACTGTGGCGCATGTTCCACATGGAAACGGCACAATATGTGACGTGGAACACTCGTTATAAATTAACAACAATCTTGAACATAGGGGGAGTTCTAGCAATCCTTAGATGAAAGAGAGCATTTATGGCGTGTATTGGAGCTTGAAATCTTAAAAAAAAAAAAAGGGGGGGGGGGGGATGAAAGTTAAGTCGATGACGGAAGGTGAAAAGGTGGCTTACCCCTGGAGCTGGTATGAGGTGTCCGCTAGTGTTGGCTGTGTGAAGCAAACTGGTGAGTAGCTTTATTACTGCTTCTATTATTATACGTATGTATACGTAGAGGCAGGGAGTGAGTCATGTGAGGAGTAGGGTGGGGATGGGGGGTTAATGCCTTGGACAGGTCAGATGTACGCGGAGGGGATATAGCATGAAGGGATGGTGGAACATACAGAAGAAATGTCGTTAGTGGTTTTATAATTAAAGATATTCATAAAATTATTTTTATTTATATTGAAAAGAGAGAGTAGTTCTGGAATTTTTTCGATTATTGGACTTTCAGTTTCTGAAGTGTCATTTAAATTTTTATTGCCATTAAAGTGCTGGTCTAAAAATATGTAAATGTTCTCAAACCCTGTCATCAGTTTACTTTTATTAACGTATTTTAAGGTTTGAAGATCTTTTTCAATTGTCGTAAAACTGTGACCAGTCCCTTCCATATGGGTGCTAATGGCGGAATACTTATTATGTTTGAAGCATTGTAATGTTCAAGGTATCTGGTCAGAAAGCTACGTCCAGTCTGTCCGATATAAGAAAACCCGCAATGGGTACGATTAAGTCTATAGATACCAGAGTTCGAGAATTTATTGTAATTAATGTTAACTGTGTTAGAGTTGAAGAATATATTATGGTTTGTGTACCAGGTTCTATAAGCGATATTGATATCATATTTCTTTAGTGAGTTAGTGACTTGAAATAAGCATGGGTTCGTATAAGTAATGGCAGCAAATTTTGTCTTTTTAGGCTTGTCCGAAATCAACTTTGTTGCAGTTCTTAATTTTATCTTGTTGATGATTTTATTAATTATCAATGGAATATAGCCATACTCTTCCACCATCCCTTCATGGTACATCCCCTCCACTTACATCTGACGTGCCCAAGGCATCGGCAGCCTCCCACTCCTCACGTGACTCACTCTCCGCCTCTACGTATACAAACGTACAATACCAGAAGCAGTAATAAAGCTACTCGCCAGTCTGCTTCACACAGCCAACACTAGCGGACACCTCATACCAGCTCCAGGGGTAAGCTCAACTTTCAATTTTTCCTTTTCATCTTCCGTCATCAACTTAAATTTCATTCCCCTTTTTCTTTTTCACATTTCAAACTCCAATATGCGCCATAATCTGCTCTCTTTCACCTAAGGATTGCTAGAACTCCCCCTATGTTCAAGATTGTCGAATTTATAATGAGTGTTCCACATCACATACAGTTTACTAGTCTTATTGCTAGCACGTGCTTATTGACTAGCTTAACTTGAACTCTCGTAGTATCAGAATTGCTCTCCTATGGAATTCACAACTATTGGTGTTCACGTCATATGCAAACCTTAGTCTGTATTGCTGTTATGTGCCTTTTGACTGATTCAACCTGGACACGCGATGATTCAACGAACTTTTGTTTTTAATTAATTTGAAGGAATTCCAACCTCACAATTTTTAATTTAATCCACTCTTCACGCATTGATGTATATTTTAATGTCTACAACGTTTATTGTCATACTTTAACAACCCCGTGATTGTTTTTAATTTGCACATATTTTGTTACAATCTCAAGTCCATTGTTCATATTGTGTTGATCGTTGATGATCACTCTTTTATTACCGCACGATCACTCTTTTGATATGAGGATACAGTTTTGATCATTTTTAAACTCAGGGGCCTGACCTAGTCATTGTGCATTAATGGCTAATGGCTGATGATGTTCGCTATGCCGAACGAAACATGTCCCATTATTTAAGATACTTCATGATTATACTATAATCCAGTGAGTATATTCTAATGTATTGAATAGGTGGTGGTAAATAAAAATTTTATAATTTTAATATATCAAGTTCAATACGGTTCCATTATGAGATTAATTACATATAATTGTTGCTCAATACAAGTTATCGAAATTTGTTTTTCAATCATAACACTGTTAATTAGGTCAACAACAAATATTCTGGTTCTGGCATCTATAGACTTAAATGTGTTGAATGCAATTTTTCTTACGTGAGTCAAACTGGGAGAAGTTTTATTAACTAGATATGCTGAGCACTACAACGCTCAAAAACATAACAAATTCTCAGCAGTGAGCAACCAGATGAAGGATTCAGCACACAGTTTCACCACAATTGAGTGCGATCTTCAAATTTTAAAAAGATTTGATAAAGATAGACTCATGACAGAGTTCGAAAACCTTGACATTTTTTGGACCAGAAATACAATACAAATCAAAACTTAAATGATCCAATAGATAATAACAGCCCCCTTTATGAACAGATACTAACCCTATTCCATAAGTTAAATCTTCAAGATAATGAATTCTGTAAAGTTTTTAAGACAAAAACAGTAAGCACTCCCACTAGGCTGACAAACTCATCACACCCCTCTTTCCAAACAAATGGAAGCAACTCCTCCCCGCGCGCAACCCGCAACCCGCAACCCGCAAGCCCATAACCCCGCCTTCTCAAGTTCACTCCCGTCCACTAAGACTACATATTTACAATACGAGAAGCAGAACGTCAGCGACCGTCAGTACTCTAAGAGCCCTTCACACTACAAGGTAACATTCCAGCAGAGTTAAAAGCTTACATACAGTACATCTGACAGCGTGATATTTACAACTTGCATCACAGCCTGATTCCCCCTTTTCGATCAACAAGCTAAAGGATATTAGAATCGTTCCATATTGCGGGTTTTCACTTTACAAAGCAAAAGTTAATTGTATCCTCCTAATTCAATACAAAACATAATTCCATCATTAGATGGAGCATTAAAATTCAAACATGTTTCGACTCGTTTGAGCCATCTTCAGCGAAATAAGGGACGGGGGGAATTAAAGTAATCTGCATAATATAAGCTAAAAATGCGCTAAAAACATAATGAATTACAAATGAAAAACAAAAAAGACAGATGGAAATAAAACAAAAACAATGTACAATATTTACATCACTACATGGAGCAATAAATAACTCACTAAGACAAATTCAGTGAACAAAGGGTTAATATCAAACATAATTGAAACTAAAAAATGTGTTAAACCTGAGAAAATAAAATAAAATATAACAGACGGAAACGAAACAATAAGTGCTAAAAGTGAGGTTGCAAACCTCTTAGACGGAAAATTTTTAGTTCCATAACACTTCAAAAAAACAGGACGAAATCACTGTGTTGAAAATTCAGGCAGACAGTCTGTCTTTGTAGAAACGCCATCCCACGAGTGGCTAGGAGGTGAGCGAAAAAGTTTGAGAAACCAAGTTTGAGAGGAGACAACGTGCCAGGTGAAATGTATGTGATAAGTGATGGGAAAATACACCAATGAATTTAAAATTTTAGAATAACAGCATTCTCAATTTCTTCTCAATCTAGTGGTCCCATTCTCGAAGATTATTTCCAATGTTAGTTAGGTGTGTTTGTCTTATTTTAAATGGTTGTGAGGGCAGCGACGAAATTGAGAAGCTGTATTAGAGAAGTAACAGATGCATGGTAAACTGTGAGTGACCACCGTGGAAACCGTCAATGAAGTTCCAATCTGTAATGGAAAAAACAAGGTTGTGTGAGAAACTTCGGCTGATAAGTTAAAAGTGTAAAATGGGTGTGAAGAAAACGTTAAACTTACGGTACTTAAAAGGTGATTGTTCTCTCGAACTGGCCTGGCCTTCTGAAAGTTAACGGTCTCATTTGTACGATCGAGTCTATTGTTGGCTCAGCTGTGTTTGCGAGGATGGTAGGAGCGGAGGGGGAAGGGCGTGCAGGGCTGGTGGCGAGGCGGAGGTGGTAGTGAGTTGGAGAGATGGAGGCGGGATATGCTTTTATTATAGAAGTTCTAACAAAAATGTGGAATGAATGTTTCAAGTAGAATGTTCTTTTTTGTTTTCATTGTGAGAGGGGTTCATAAACTGATCTAAATCGATGTGGATGCTCTCGAGAATGTTGTGTAAGGTGCCTTTTTGCTCATAATGCAAGATTTTAAGATCTTTATCTATTGATGTGTATTTGTGGCTGGATGCTTTATGATGTTCACTCATAGCTGATAAACGATTATATTTGAGAGCGTTGCGATGTTTGGCGTATCTTATGACAAAATTGCGGCCTTTTTGACCTACATAGCTGGAATTACAGGATTGGCATTCTAATTTGTAAACTCCGGAGTTCAAATATCAATTATTAATGTTGTTATTGTTATTGTTGACAGCGTGTGGATTAAAAATGAGTTTGGAGTTGGTGTGGGAGGTTCTAAACGCTATTTTGATGTTGTGTTTTTTAAAATATTGGAAATTTGGTAAATGCTACCATTATTGAAAGTGAATGTGGAAAACGTTTCTTTAGGAGCAGAATTTTTTTCTAGGTTAGTCTTTGGTCTGCTCTTATATCTATTGATGATTCTGCTGATGAACGTTCTACTGAAACCGTTGTGTTCTGCAATATTGTAAATAGTATTAATTGCTTTTTTGTAATTCTTGCGAGATAAAGGAACAGTTAATGCTCTGAGTACCATGCTATTGTAAGTTGCTTTCATGTGTATGTAGGAAACATATGTATGAAACATGTTTGAATTCTATTGCTCCATCTAATAATGGAATATTATGTTTTGTATTGAATTAGGAGGATACAATTAATTTTTTGCTTTGTAAAGCAACAAGCTAACATCAGAATGTCATAACAACTGCAAGGCACACCAACAATATAGGAATAGAGTACAACGTGAGTAGATGGCCCAATGACACCATAACAAATTCATCAAGTTGTCACTAATTTTAAAGTTCAGTAATAGTTTTTAACTATAACTACGACAAAAAAGTAATTTCTATCTCTACATGTTGCAAGCTAAAAACACTGGAACTTATATTAATTCCTTCAAATTAAGAACTAACACAAGAACATAGTATATGATGAAATATTACTCCAAAACTTCACTGCATTGGAATGTATTTTAACTTTTAACTTGGAGCATTACTCATCATTGTCATTTTGTACCATTTCATTTAAGTAAGTCACATCTTACGTTTGACTATGGCCTTGGCCATCAGTATGTTAATTCCTTTTGTATCTAATCTAGTTCCTTACATAACACCTACATATTAAGTTCAATTCTTAAATGTTCTAACAATTCTTTAAATAGTCATAGGTTAACTTTTTAAACAGGTACCTGGTTCGGTTTTGAGGGGATGATATGGCTGATGATGCCCTTTGAAAGGGGCGAAACATGTACCATTTCATATTTTAATGAGGATTAAACCTTGATTTTATGATTTATTGTATTGAATAAGTGGAAGAAGAATAAATTTTACACTATTTTATACTGTTGCTCAAACCGCTGAGTTTCTTCCAAGACATTGCGGCGCCATACTGGACAATCGAGCACAGTAGCTTCCCAGTTGTCAGTTTTAATTTGACATTACTTCATGTATGTCTTCAGTGTATCTTTGTACCACTTCTGTGGTCCTCCATATCATCTTTGAGCATCCTTTAGCTGGGAATACAGAATTCATTTTGGCGGATGTTATTAAGGCATACGAACAATGTGGCCTGTCCAACAGAGTTGGTGCTTGATGATCATGGCTTCAGTACGAATGGAGTTTTCTTCTCCTAGAACACAAACTTGAAATTCAGTGTACTCATACAGGGGGTTTCCTCTAGAATGCACTGCCTTTAAGACGATATCCAATGTAGTTCAAAACAGAAGACCAAATCCTTACACTCACAATCAACACCATGGAAAAGAATGTATTAAATATGAGGGACAGTCTACTAGAATCAGCCGATATCACCCAAACAAACCGGGTCTTAAAAGGTAACCCCCTAAGCACAATAATTTTCAAGCATGATGTAATACAAAAGGTGACAAGCAAACATATGAAAATGTACCTGGATGTTGATGACATGGTCATACTACGTAACAAGTGGACATCAATGCAAAAGCGCTCAACAAACTAGAATGGTCTCATGTTAACAACATGCACATAAACCAGAATAAAGCAAAGATCATGAAGCTTCGTAAAGGAGGAAAAGTGGCGATAAGTGACGCACTATCCTGCAGAAATTAGGGACTGGAAGTAGTTTAGTCGTTTAAATATTTAAGGGTGAAACTACATGTCATGGGATTCACTTTCATGAAGCATATTGAAGACAGGGCTATTGCTGCAATAAAATACACGCCAGGCATCCCCAACCTCAAACCTCTCACTCAGGACTGCAATGTCTCTGTTCAGGCTCAAAACTGCCCCTGTGGCATCATACAAAAGGCACTAGGAAAGTTTTGCAATACGCAAAAACGGTTGGCTGGACACTCCTGTTATGGTGAGGGATGAAAAAAGGGGTGAAAACCGGTCTAGAAGACAGCAAGGCGCAACCTTCACACCAGTTGTTACCAAGCAGTGGGATTGAAAGCAAGTTAAGATGTCAGTTTGGTCTAAAGGTGAATATCGCGCAATTATTCGCTACAATTTTGCACGTGGATTAACTGTTGACCAGTGCCTGGAGGAAATGACTCCTGTGCTGGGGAAAGACTGTCCACATCGGACAACAATTTTCTGCTGGTACAAAGAGTTCCAGAGGGGAAGTTTTGGGGTTGAAGACGATCCTCGTTCTGGGTGTCCGTCTGAATCAGTGAATAAGGAAAACATTGAAGTTGTGATGAAAATGTTGCAGCAAGAGAGGCAGTTGACATATCGGCAGGTAGAAGAGACCCTGCACATCCCTGCACCAGCTATTCATTCAGTTCTACATGATCTTCCCCATGTTAGAAAGGTTTGTTCCCTTTGGGTGCCCCATTCACTTTTAGAGGAACAAAGAAAAGGCACATCGAGTGAAATGGAGCTGAAAAATGCTAAAACAGATTGAAAATGAGACTTCGCGTAACGTTAATAGCATCGTTACAGGTGACAAAACTTGGCTTTATTATTATGATGTCCCAACAAAATTCCAGAACAAGGTGTGGCTGTTTGAAGATGAGGGTACTCCTGTGACTGTGCGAAAGTCAAGGTCAGTGAAGAAAAGGATGATTGCAGTATTCTTCACTAAACGGTGCATTCTGACTCGGGTTGTGCTAGAAACACAAAGGACAGTTACTGCGAAGTGGTACAGTGAGACTTGTGTGCCTCAGGTCATCCAGGCTCTCAAGCAGCTCCGTCCAAGGTCACGGCTCAACACTTGGCTCTTGCATCACGGCATTGTTCCAGCACATCATGTTAATGTAACAGTGTATATTTTTTTTTGCCAGATCAGGATTGACTGTGCTTGATCACCCTCCATACAGTCCTGATCTTGCCCCATGTGACTTTGCACTCTTCCCAGAAGTGAAGATGAAGCTGAAAGGGTGGTGTTTTGCATCCGACGAGGAGCTTCTGGCAGCATGGGATCGAGAGTGTGAAAATGTAAACATAGGAAAGTGGCAGAGTTGGTTCAGTGACTGGTTACGGCGTATGGAGAAGTGTATTAAGTGTGGTGGAAATTATTTTGAAAAAGTCTAAAGCATTCACTCTCATTGCAAAATTTTCCTAGTACCCTTCTGTAGCTAACATGGCCATATCTGAAATACAAAAATCTTAAAGCTGTAGACAAAATCAAAGCCAGATATATTAAAAGAACTCTCTGCATCTCAAAGTTTACCCCAACCAAACTTGTTTACCATTTGGCAGTAAAGATACAACACAATGATAAAGGTATTTTATTAGTTCACCTATTCAATACTAAAAATACACTAAATACACTTAATAAAAACTGTGATAAAATGTAATTGAAAAACTATCACTTAGTCATTCTAAAACCATGTGTTCCGAGACTAAAACTAGATCTTCATCTTATATGAACTTGTGAAGTTCTTATAGAATGTCTTTTTGAATTGTCTCCTATATCTTTAAAGATACAACACAAGGAACAGAGCTAACAGAAAAGTGAATACTTCTGTAGCGGAAGGTCGTGTGTAATATTTCACGGCGAACACAGAACGAATGGTCCAGTAGGCTATCAAATGTCTCTACAAGGAGCCCTGCACGCTATGTGACTACATGGTATTCTACATTTTAGCTTCATGATCTTATACAGCGGTTCCAGTTCGCACCTCATTTTACAACTACCTTAGAGGGGTTTAAAATGCTTTCACATCTGATGACAACAGTAGCTGCATGACCACATCTTATGCAAGACATAGTTCCTGTGCTTGTGATATCACTTTTCCTTTTTTAGAACTTATGTTTTTACCATTGTATTTAGAGAAATAGGAGACCATTCAAAGAGACATTCTATAAGGACTTCACAAGTTCATGTAAGATGAAGATCTAGTTTTAGTATCAGAAGACATGATTTTAGAATGACTAAGTGATAGTTTTTCAATGACATTTTATCACAGTTTTTATTTAGTGTAGTCCATATGTCACACTTAATGTACCAGAATTTTAAACATACAAGGTCACAAGGCTAATTATCTAGCTTCTTGTTTTAATATTTAAGGTTATTATTTTAAGATTGATGTAAGGGTGAATAGGGCAAAACATGTCCCGAAGGTGTCTGTAATCGTATGTATTTGTAACCACTTACAAGTGGACAGTATTGAATAGGTGGACTAATAAAATCCCTTTATTAGATTTCAAGTTATAACAACTTTCAGTACGGAATAATTATGAAGTTTATAACATGTAATACATACCACTTAGTTGAGGAGCTCATCTTCTTTCTCACAAGTCTTCCCAGCCCAAACTTTGCAACATTTTTGTTACTCTCCTCTTTTGTCGGAAATCACCCAGAACAAATTGAACTGCTTTTCTTAGGATTTTTTCCAGCTCTTGAATCAAGTAATCCTGGTGAGGGTCCCATACACTGGAACCATACTCTAGTTGGGATCTTACCAGACACGTATATGCCCTCTCCTGTACATCCTTACTAAGTAAGTAAGTAAGTAAATAAGTAAGTAATTTATTGAACATTGGAGGCATTTAGTCCAGGTACATGTTCACAATTAAATTACATAAAACTTAGAACCCTTAAACCCAGTGAAACTGAACAATTATAGACATAATTAAAAATACACCAATTAAGTTACTAAGCGGCCCCATACACAGGCGGATGACCACTCCACATATAATGGCCAACCCTCTAATCTTACAACTAACTTGGTGGCCCCCCACACGGGCGGGTTACCAGGCACCATGCAAGGCGCCACCACTAACTAAATCTACTAAGCTGCCTCTAACATGGACGGATGACCAGCTCACATGCAAGGGCACCCCCTACATCTAAATTAAGTCTATAACTAACTACATACTACATTAAATCTATACTAATTCTATCCTAAATCTGTCTGGCCACGACACCCACCTGGTGAGGAACTGCAAACACCCTTCCCTGAGATGTCACGACCAGATATGTCTCATGAGGGTCGGAAATCGATACCTCACAGACCCCTTAAGTTGTCAATGTTATTCCTCACCACTCCTTCATGTAACAGTCCACATGTGTGCGGATGCCAGCTCTACATGTAGGCCGTCACGTCTGTATTCTTCTGCTGGGACGGTGGTATGACTCGGCTCATCTTTCACTGTCTCAATGACAACTTACTTCCTCTAACCTAATACTACTCACTGCCTTACTCTCCTTTACATGTGCAGACGTCCCTTAGGTTGAGATAGGTCAGGCCTATCTCCCCCCTCTTTCATTTCTACGTCACCAGCCAAACGCTATCTAACAAAAAAGCCCAAAAAAGCCAAGAGGCAAACAAATGATTTACCAACAACAACAAACAATCCAATTAGAAGGAATGCAATACGACTTACTTATCAATGAACTAAAATACTACTAATTATAAAATATACAATACATAAGGAGCAAAGGAACAAAACTGAACATACATATAAACGGGACATAATACTAAAATTATAATTATTGTCGCCCTTACTGTTACTGACTTGAACTCTATAATGTTCCATATCTGTGTATCCCTCTTTCATCACTTTCATCAGCATTTACCCTTCCCTCATTCACCACTTTTATTTTTTTCTCCCACAAGCTTTTTACAGTTGTCAATAATTTCGATAGTTTCCCTGGCCTTCTCCATTCCTTGTTCATTAATTTGACAAGAGTATAATATTCATACATCCTTACTACAACTCCTAAACATCCTCATAACCATGTGCAGAGATCTGTACCCTTTGTTAACAATCCCATTTTTGTGATTACCCCAATGAAGATCTTTCCCTATATTAACACCTAGGTACTTAAAGTGATCGCCACAAGGAGCTTTCACCCCATCAGTGCAGTAATTAAAACTGAAAGGACTTTTCCTATTTGTGAAACTCACAACCTGACTTTTAACCCCGTTTATCATCATACCATTGCCTGCTGTCCATGTCACAACATTATCGAGGTCATTTTGCAGTTGCTCACAACCTTGTAACTTATTTATTACTCTATACAGAATACATCATCTGCAAAAAGCCTCATCTATGATTCCACTTCTTTACTCATATCATTTATATATATATATATATAAGAAAACATAAAGGTCCAATAATACTGCCTTGAGGAATTCTCCTCTTAATTATTGCAGAGTCAGATAAAGCTTCGCCTACTCTAATTCTCTGAGATCTGGTTTCTAGAAATTGAGCAACCCATTCAGTCACTCTTTTGTCTAGTCCAATTGCTCTCATTTTTATCAGTAGTCTCCTATGATCCACCCTATCAAATACTTTAGACAGGTCAATTGCGGTACAGTCCATTTGACCTCCTGAATCCAAGATATCTGCTATATCTTGCTGGAATCCTACAAGTTGAACTTCAGTGGAATAACCTTTCCTAAACCCAAAACTGCCTTCTATCGAACCAGTTATTAAATTCGCGAACATGTCTAATATAATCAGAAAGAATGCCTTCCCAAAGCTTACATGCAATGCATGTCAAACTTAGTGGCATGTAATTCTCAGCATTCATTCATTTGGTATAGCACCTTTATGCAAACAATAATCAAATAAGTACTTCAGATACGGTACTATATCCTAACCCATTGTCTTTAATATATCCCCAGAAATCTTATCAATTCTAGCTGCTTTTCTAGTTTTCAACTTTTGTATCTTATTTTAAATGTCATTGTTATCATATATAAATTTTAATACTTCTTTAGCATTAGTCACCTCCTCTATCTGGACATTATCCTTGTAACCTACAATCTTTTCATACTGTTGACTGAATACTTCTGCCTTTTGAAGATCCTCACATACACACTCCCCTTGTTCATCAATGATTCCTGGAATGTCCTTCTTGGAACCTGTTTCTGCCTTAAGGTACCTATACATACCCTTTCATTTTTCACTAAAATTTGTATGACTGCCAATTATTCTTACCATCATGTTGTCCTTAGCTGACTTCTTTGCTAGATTCAATTTCCTAGTAAGTTCCTTCAATTTCTCCTTACTTCCACAGCCATTTCTAACTCTATTTCTTTCCAGTCTTCATGTCCTTCTTAGTCTTTTTATTTCTCTGTTATAATAGTCTGACTCCACGACTAAATTGTTAGCGTACTGGCGTTTGGTTACGGGGGTCCCGAGTTCAGTTCCCGGCAGGGCAGGCATTTTAACCATAATTGGTTAATTTTGCTGGCTTTGAGGCTGGGTGTATGTGTCATCTTCATCATCATTTCATCCTTATCACAACGCGCAGGTCGCCTACAGGCCTCAAATTGAAAGACCTGCATCTGGCGGACTGAACTTGTCCTCAGATACTCCTGGCACTAAAAGCCAATACACCATTTCATTTTTTTCTATTATAATAAGGTGGGTCTTTACCATTTCTTACCACCTTTAAAGGTACAGACCTGTTTTCACATTCCTCAACAATTGCTTTAAACCCATCCCAGAGTCTGTTTACATTTTTATTCACAGTTTTCCACTGATCATAGTTACTTCTTAAAAACTCCCTCACGCCTGCTTTATCAGCCATACGGTACTGCTTAATATTCCTACTTTTAAGACCTCCCTTTCTATCACATTTATTTTTAACTATGACAAAAACAGCTTCATGATCACTAATACCATCTGTTACTTTGGTTTCTCTATAGAGCTCATCTGGTTTTACCAGCACCACATCCAGGATATTCTTCCCTCTAGTTCAGGGCTATCCAAACAGCGCTCCCTGAGTTCTAGCGCTCTGGCCGTGCCATAAGCCAGTGCTCCGAGCGCTTTGGTGGATGGTAGTTTCGGTAGTGGTGGAAGGAGCTTGGCTGGCTGAGCGAGCGGTCTGCCGACCATGCCAAAGCGAGCAACCGATCCATCAGTCGCCTGTCTAGTCTAATGCGCTGTGTTGACAGTGTGTAACTAAATCAGTTTTGCAGTTGTCATGACTGAACATCATACAAAAAAAGGAGTGTTTAAGCAGCAGCCATTAAAGCAGAATGGGAAATTTCATTTTTCTGTACAGCTTATAAAGGGCTTGCCAAATGTTTAGTGTGCCACCGAGATTTAATGTGTTTAATAAAACGCAATTTGGAATGGCCCTACAGTGCTAACCACAGGGATGATTACGGTGATTTCACAGATGCCAGTCGCCAGTCAAATTTGGAAGAATTGAAAGAAAATTTCAAGCAGCACTATTCTGTATTATTGTTTTAATTTTAAAATACTTGTTTAAAACGGGAATGAAGAAATTATAGAATTATCTGAAGAACACTAAAATTGTGACTTGCTGCATTTTTGTCTAACAGGAGATTGAGGAGAATGAGGTTGGTGGACCCATTTTATGAGCAAGCTACAAATGTTCGCTGCGAATTGCCAAAGCTGGGAGCTTCATGGAAGGGAATTAAATCAAGGAGCGGCTAATGGACGCGGCGGCATGTATTTGTCCTATGGAGCTAGTTGAGAAATTTGACAGAACTCTTTCTTTCTCCTTAAACTGTGGCTCGCAAAATAGAGGATATGGCCATTGACATGGAACAGCAATTAATGGAGACGGCAGTAAATTTTGTATCCTTTTCCATCGCCCTCAACGAATCAACCGACATTGCGGACACAGCTCAGATCGTTATTTTCATTCGAGGGGTGGATGATGATCTTCGGGTCACCGAGAATTTTCTAGACTTGGTAGCTCTCAAAGACACCACTACTGGTTTTGATATTTTCCAAGCTGTGGAGGGTGTTTTTGAGTCAATGGGATTAAAATGGGAGCGGTTGATGAGTGTAATGACAGATGGAGCTCCTGCTTCACTTGGTCTATGCACGGGGTTCCTCAGCTATGTAAAATTAAAAATGGCTGAGTGGTAGTACCCTAATGGTGGCGATCCATTGCTTGATACACCAGGAGGCAATCTGTGCGAGTGGTAAATTTTCTTCGCTCCCATGGACTCGCGCACCGTAAATTCAAAGAGTTCTTGGATGACATCAAAGCAGAGTATCCAGATATCTCATACCATGCAGAAGTAAGATGGCTGAGCAAGGTGAAGGTACCTCATCTTGTTTCTTGCTTGCGGAACGCTATAGATACCTTTTGTGACATGAAAGAGCAGCCTAAGTTCTTTTGCGTAATCCTAAGTGGGTGGCGGAGTTGGCGTTTTTAAGTGACATTACTGCCCATCTGAATACTTTGAACACTTCGCTTCAGGGCGAAAAGCACAATATCTGCGATTTGGTGGGAAAATTCAAGCGTTCAAAAGAAAATTGATTTTATGGGTAAACCAGTTGCGTGCAAGGAACAAAGAACATTTTCCATTGCTTGAAGCAGTGAAAGAAAGTGTCGATTTTGATGAGTACTTGCAGGTAATTCACCAATTTCAAGAAGAGTTTGAAAAGAGATTTTCAGAATTATCAGAACTCCAAGCGGTGATAGATGTATTTGTTCGACCATTTTCTCTTAGTGCTCCACAGCTATTTCAATTGATTGAACTGCAGTGCAGTGTCTGTCTTAAAGACCGCTTTCTAATGTCACGAAGTTCAGAAGAATTTTACAGTGGAAAGAATACCCCCTTTTGTATAAACTTGCATGTAAAGTTCTGTCAGTGTTCGGCTCAATGTACATTTGTGAGCGTTTCTTTTTGGTTCTTAAGCTTACCAAAAGTAATCGTTGTGCAACGATGAGCAATAGAAACTTGTGCAATTGTTAAGAATAGCTGTGTCCAGAAATATTGTACCCAATTTGGAGAAGATTGTTTGTTCCAAAACTAAAAGCTCATAAAAATGACTGAGCAAAAGTCATTCCAGGTCTGTACTATCTGTACATATTGGTAAAAATTTTGTTGAATTTTCCTCTCAGATATGTTAAAATTTCGGTTTTGAATAAATCACATTATTCTTTACTTAACACTTGATTTCGTTTCCTGTATATTCCGTACATCGGAGTACCTTTTGATTTGTACATGCAGTATATTTGTTATGGCAAAACAGCCCTATCAATATGATGTCAACAAACCCGCAAAAGCTGTTGGCCGCACAGTCGCATGGCCGCAGGGCTCCACACGTAGGTCTGAAGAACCTTTGTGTCCCTTAAACAGGTTTGCCTAGTCCAGCCCTAGTGCTCCTATAAAGGATACCAGTGTCTGGATGTTGGCATTCCTGATGTCTTCCAGGCTCACAAATTGTGAGCCAAAATATCGTCGTCTAGTGCTTGCAAGAGCCTCGCACTGACACAACACATGCGCGGGGGTTTCTTCCTCCCTACCGCATCTTCTACACATCGGATCCTGATTGATTTTCATGATGTGTAGGTGTGTCTGTAAGGTATTGTGACCTGTCAACAGTCCAACTACCATTCGCATTCTGGTCCTATTCAAATTTATCAGGACCTTTTTATAACTTTGGCTAGGCCCTTTGATAAGTTTACGTGCCTGCCTTGCTATGGCTAACCTCTTCCAAATGTCTAAGTGAGACTGGTTTGTCCACTGGGATATTACCAGTTTCCGTGTCTTGGTTAGCGCGGTCCAAACATTGTCCGTCTGTCTCAGGTCTCCTCGCTGCCACACTGTAGTGGCGGTTGGGGAACAAGCGCTAATTTGACTGCCCAGTGCTCCCCGAGCGCGGGCGCACTCTCAGAATGCAATAACTGGATGACCCTGCTCTAATTGGTTCCATCACTTTCTGAATCAGCTGTCCTTCCCATATTAACGTGTTTGCTATTTGTTGGCCATGCTTCCTGTCATTCGCATAACGTTCGCAATTGACATTTGTTAAATTCAAATATCCCGCTACAGTCACATTCCTTTTCATGTCGTTTCCCACATAGCTAATTATCTTATCTAATAATTCTGAATCAGCGTCAGCACTACCCCTTCCCGGTCTGTACAATCCAAAGACATGAAGTTGCCTATTATCTTTAGAAATAAGCCTTACACCTAGAATTTCATGTTTCTCATCTTTAACTTTTTTGGAGCTTACAAATCCTTCTTTCACCAGAATGAATACTCCCCCTCCTACCATTCCTATCCTGTCTATACAATACACACTCCAGTTCCGTGAGAAAATTTCTGCATCCATTATATCATTTCTCAGCCATGATTCAACTCCTATTACAATATCTGGTAAGTATATATCTATTAAATTACTTACTCTATTCCTTTCTTTACAATACTTGCGCAGTTCAACACTAACATTTTAATGTCATCCCTACTTGATTTCCAGACCCCTGTACCCTTATCACTGCTCCTTAGACCACCCCGTTTTCCTGAATGTGCCTCCCTATAACCCTTCCAAACAAATTTCCTAACTTATATGTACCACTGCAGTTCAAGTGAAGGCCATCTGAGCGCAGATCCCTATCTCCTACCCATCCATTAGGATCTACAAATCTTACTCCCAGTTTCTCACATACCCACTCTATAGTCTTATTTACATCCCCAATCACCCTCCAGTCAGTATCCCTCCTACACAGTATTCCACTTATATCAATCTCCGCTTCCTTAATCTTCACCTGTGCTGCATTTACCAGATCCTATACACCCCAACTATGTTAGTACGGTATTTATACCAGCTTGCCTTACGTTGTTGGTACCAACATGAAACACTACCACCTTCTCCATCCCCTCCTCCTTCTCTTCTACTTTCCTCAACATCTGCCTCAACCTAATTCCTGGATAACACTCTACCCTCATTCCCTTTCCTCCACACACTTTCCCAACATGTCTAACAATGGAATCCCCCATTACCAGAACCTCAGCCCTACCCACCTCATTTGATCCCCTCACCTCCTTGTCAGCTGTATCTTTCCTGACAGCAGCAGAAGCTACTTCCTCCTCCCTTTTCTCCCTCCCATGACCCTGTTCCACCCGTCTTTTCCTATCTTCTACTCTGCATTTCCCTTTTCTACTTTTTCCCTTCCTCCTACTTCCACACTTTTCAGCAACAATTCCCTGTTCCTCATCTTCCCTCTGTTGTTCTACCTTCAGTGACTTGTACCGATTTCTCACAGACACCTGTCCTGAATTCTGATCCTGAATAGAGCCCTTAGCAAGCAATCCCCTTCTCCTTAGAACATTAGACCACCTATATTCTACAATTCCCCCTTTCTGACCCCTCTTTTACACCTACTGTATCCTGTCCCATTCTGACCTCAAAACTGGATGTCGCATTTCATCAGCATCAACAGCCTCTTCTTGTTCCAGAATCTTATCTTCATATTGTCCACGTCCTTTATTGAATAGTCAGCATAGTTGTCTTCAGTTCAGAGGGACCGGGTTTGATTCCTGGTCGGGTCAGATATTTTAATCTTAAATGGTTAATTCCCTTGGTTGGGGATTGAGTATTTGTGCTGTCCCCAACATCCCTGCAACGCATATAGCACACACAACACTAGCCACCAATACAATAGCACACAGTTTCCCATACACAGCAGATGCAGCCCACCCTCATTGAAAGGTCTTCCTTGCAAGGGCATCAGTCTAGCAATAGTCACATAAAATTTGTATTATTATATCATCAAATTCTTTCCATTGATACAGTTGTTGGATATGTTCCTGCCATCTTTCTGCCTTGTCGTCTTTCCGTAGAAATTGTCTTCCATCCAAGTTCTTAATATTCACATGCACAATTTTCCCTTCTCCAATGGTTTCTGTGTTTTTCCTGTATCCTGTATTCAGCATCTACTTTTCCTACAACCATCTTTCAGCCATTCTTCCTTAGATGTCTTGCATTTTCAGTCTACTTCATTCTTTAATTACCTGTATTCTTTTCTGCCTTCCTCTTTTTTAGCATTCCTGTATTTTCTTTGTTCGTCAGTCGGATCTAGTATCTCCTGAGTTATCCACTGATCCTTACTTTATCTTCCCTTTCTTCCTAACCTTTCTTCAGCAGCCCTACTGATCTTGTTCTTCACAACTGTCTACTCTTCTTCTATTGTGATTCCTTCAACCATTTCATTTAATTCTTGTGCAGCGTTCCTAGAAACAATCCCTCACACTCTTTTCTTTCAACTTATGTAGAGCCCACCATCTTGCATTCCTTCCTTTCTTTAATTTCTTCAGTTTCGTTGACATTTCATGAACATGAAGTTGTGGTGAGAGTCCACGTCTGCTCCTGGGAATGTCTTGCAATCCAACACATGGTGTCTGAATCTCTGCCAAATCATAATGAAGTCTACTTGATACCTTCCAGTGTGTCCAGGTCTCGACCTCATACACAGTCGTCGTTTGTGGTGTTCAAACCAAGTATTAGAAAGGACTAAATAATGATCAGTGCAGAATTAAACCACTCGACTTCCTCTTTCATTCCTTTGTTCCAGTTCGAATTCCCCTACTACATTACCTTCTCTTACTTGGGCTATCACAGAATTCCAGTTTTCCATCACAATTAGATTCTCATCTCCTTTTAAGCATTGTATTAAATCTTTTCTCTTTTCATGTATTCTGTCTGTTTCATCATCATCTGCTGAACTAGTAGGCATAAAGACCTGCATTTTTGTGCTGGGCTTGGTGTGTATCTTGACCACAATAATTCGTTCACTATGCTACTCATAGTAGCTCACTCACTGCCTTATTTTCTTATTCCTTATTAAACCAACTCTTGCATTTTCCCTGTTTGTTTTGTATTGATAATTCTGTAGTCACCTGACCAAAAATCCTTCTCTTCATGGCAACGTACTTTACTTATATCAACTACATCTAACTTTAGTCTGTCCATTTCCCTTTTCTGATTTTCTAACCTACTACAACGATTCAAACTTCTAACATTCCACGCTCCGGCTCTTGGCATGTCGGTATTAATTTTCCTGGTGATTGCCCCCTCTTGTGCAGTCCCACCTGGAGATCCGAATAATCACGAGTTTTCCTGTGTGTGCTTAACTTTTGTGCATGAACATCACCTGAAAAGCTTTATAAATGTACGTCTTGATAATACATAACCATGCTGTTGAGCTCCCTCTGTGGGTAAGTGTTAGAGTGTTGGCCTCAGGATACAAACCCAGCAGAGGTTTTTGGATTTTTAAAGGGCAGATAGAAATCAGTTCAGCAGTCCATGTCATATGATGTCAGCTCCTGAAGGATATCTGGTGACATTTTTGTGTTTTCCTGACAAAAGTAATTAAAAAAGTGCTCAACCATAGATCGCCAACTGAGATACATACTTCCGCCATATGTTAGAGTAAAATGGAACACCAAAATTGACACTCAGGCAACCTAGATGGCATCAAATCATAATGCTTGCACATGGTAGTTGGGGCCATACGATTATTACTATTATTACAATGTTGTTTTGCATCCTTAAACAACAATTACTATGACCAACACAATTCTTTTAAATTTCCTTTTACTTTCCAGTATTTTATACAGTTAAACAAACATTATACTGCATAATAGAGTTCATTTGCAATTGCCGGGCTGATGTACTCAAGTTGATGTTTTCTATCCTGGGTCAGTCTGGTGGTATTTGAAAGTGGTATAATACACCAGCTTTGTTTACCTGTACTTAATAGAACTCCTGTTAGATGAAATTTCCAGCTGCTCCGAATCTTTGAAAAAAACAGTTAGTGAGATGTAAAATCAGTGTTGTTGTTGTTGTTGTTGTTGTTGTTGTTGTTGTTGTTGTTGCTGCTGCTGCTGCTGCTGCTGCTGCTGCTGCTGCTGCTGCTGCTGCTGCTGCTGCTCTGTGGCTAGATGTGTGGACATAACCCATCAAGTGACCTGCCCTACTCCTGCAACATGGGGGATTGAAACCATTATCAGCTTACTTCATATTCAAACATTTATAGACATTCTGCTAGTTAAGAACTCTTATCAGTTAGGGTAGACCAAGTTAAGATCAGGAGAAAGATTTGAATGGTGTGCTGTACATACAGTAATGCTGGACATTTTTCAGAAACAAACTGTTATTTAATGCGTTACTGGCATGAAACTCGGTGACTAATAAGTTAAAGTCAGCAGTTGAATTTATTGTTTCAGTCTACCTCTGTTCTTTTGTGAATTTATAGTCTTATGTCTTTACTATACTGTAATATGTTTATTAAAGATAAATTGAATGGTTTGTTTTTCAGGAATTTGCAAGTATGGTCCAGCAAATGGGGAAGTTAGCAACAGAACCTGGTCTTGATATGCAGAATTATACCTGTAAATCATGCGGGCACCCAGTAGGAATGAACTTTGGGAAGGCACGGTATGACATTATTTTTTTCTTTTCACAATACTTGATATCAGAATGATATTAGAATGTTGTTAAATTTATCAAACATTTGTATATTTTTTTATTGTTGCTGTTAATTTCTGAGGTAGCCAATTTTGTGCATATTTGCCTGCATGCTCTTTACCATTTTCAGTATGCAACTTTCAGTCATCGAGAATGCTAATTTCCCCTTTGTAAGTAGATGGTTCATGATACTTGAAGTTCCATTGCATGTTATAAATCTAATTCCGTATTGACGGTTATCACTTTACATATAAAAAAGTCTTATCCTCCTTTTCAATATAAAAAAATATCTGTATTGGATGGGATAATATCGATACATGTTTCAGCCTATCTAAATGCCATCCTCAGTAGAAGCTCAAATATTACATTTATGTAAACAAGTGAAAACACTAATAAAATATGTGGAATTAAAAGACAATGATCATGATTAACATATTAAAATCATGATAAAAACATGTTGAGGTAGAAAAAATCCTCTCGTCTAAAAACTCCTTTGGTTGACATAAAACTTGCTCAAACTTTTAAAAGTGGAAATCTGTGTTGCGGAGCAAGTGAGACCCTCAGTAAGGGGATACTGATTGCACATCATCTGCATTGGGAAAAAAAAAAAAAAAAAAAAAAAAAAAAAAAAGGAATGAATGGACAAAACAAAACACCAAAAAAAATTGCATGAAAAGAAAAGGCTCAGTCAACTTACTCGTTAGAAGGCTGTCGTCTCGAGTGGTACGATCTTGTCTGTCTCATGTCTCTATTGACACTAAGCGTGTGTGTAACTGGCAGCGGGTCAGAGCTGATGTGGTTGGGTGGGGAAGTGGAAGGTGGAAGGAGGAGGGGTATGGTATGGAAGGGGGATATTGTGGGAAAGTGGGGAGGGGGGTCTGGTTCTGGAATGTCAACGGTGAAACTCGTTTTTCTCAACAAATTATTGACAGATGAGCGGGACAAAGGTTTCCAGCAAAACATTTTTCTTCTCGTTGATTTCATTTAAATTGTGTGAGGAATTGTTATATTCGTCAATATAAATATATAAATCTTCTCAAGTATATTGAGTAAGGGACCTTTCTGTTCATAATGTGAAATCTTTAAATCCTGGTCAATTGTTGTGTATTTATGATTTAGTTTCTTACATAATTCGCTCATGGCTGAGTAGCGGTTATACTTTCAAGGCGTAAAGATTTTCGGTGTATCTTATATTGAAACTACGGTTTGTTTGGCCTACATATGTTGAAAACCAACACTGGCACTTTAATTTGTATACCCCAGAGTTCGTAAATTTGATGGTATGGGAATTAAAAACTATTTTAGCATAGGTGTGAGTGGTCTTGAAAGCTATTTTCAACTTGTGCTTTTTAAAAATATTAGAAATTGGATATGCTGTTATTATTTGAAGGTAGATGTGGTAAACTTCTCTTTAGAGGAGGTTCTTTTTTCCAAGGTGGTCTCTGGTTTACTCATAAATGTATTAAGAATTTTGTTCACGAAGGCTTTATTGAAACCATTACTTTCAGCTATTGTATAAATGGTGTTGATTTCTTTTTTTAAATTCTTACGAAATAAAGGAACAGTAAGTTCTCTGAAAATCATTCTGTTAAAAGCTGCCTTCTTCTGCATCCCTGGGTGTAGGGAAGTCTGGCGAATTGTGTTAATTGTGTGAGTGGGCTTCCTGTAAATATCGAAGGAAAGGGTTTTATTATGATTGCGAGTAATAGATCGAGATAATTAAGATATTTGTTGTTTTCGGACTCTATCGTGAACTTAATATGAGGGTCAAAGTTATTAATTAATTAATTAAGGTACTGTATTAATATCTGTACAGTAGTATGAGAATCTAGGATAATGAAAGTGTCATCGACGTAGCGTGTCCAGTGTTTGATATTGTTAATTTTGCCTATGATATGAGTGTGCTCAAGAAATTCACTGTAAATGTCAGCAAGGATTCCTGAGGCCTGTGATCCCTCTTCTGCTGGTATACAGTATTATTAAAAGTGAAGAAATTATTATTTAATATGTTTTTGAGGACCTGGATAAACTCGTCTATCTCACCTACACTCAATTTAGTAAATTTGGAAAAATTAGTTTTTACTAATTTAATGGTTTTGTTAATAGGTACATTCGTGTACATATTAACAACATCAAAAGAGTGAAGGGTGTAATGTTTTGGTTAAGTAAGGTCTTTAATTTTATTACAAAGTTCTAAGGAATTTTTAACTGATGTATTAGCCTGGAAAAAATAATGTGTTTTGAGAAAACCATGAATGTACGCACATGTACTGTACCGGAAATGTTGCTACGTGAAAGAATTTCGAAGTATGTGTGTTGAACTTTGCGCGAGGTGGAAGATAGGCAGCCCGCCGAACTCGCTGACATACACAGCCGTGGCGTAGCCGCTTCGAGTGAGCTCCACACAGCCAAGCGTGACTATATACAGTAATGTCCCGACCCATGTGTAAAAGTCTATTTAGTGTTAAAATGTTGTTGTTTTGACATCGCCAACGTGGAAGCCATCGTAATAGACGCAATCTGCCAAATTCTCTAGAAAATCCACCTTGTACTTTGGGAGTTATAGGGGTGGATAATACCCACGTTCTAGATGCTTCGTCACAATCTGGTATAAAAGGAGGGCGATCTGGACTACAGATTCAGTGTGTGTTACTCCACCGTCTCTGCGACACGGGTGACGGGTGGAGCTCTACAAGTGCAGACCGAACCTATGGTCGGACGAGTCTTTGCATTTCGAGTGTTCGGTTCCAGCAGAGTTGGAACTTTATTTTCTTCAAGTGCCATGTTAGGACTTGTGTTTGAGTGACTAACTGAAGGAACTTAGAATTTCTCTCGTGAGTGCCGTAACTTTTCCAAGTGGTACATTTGAACTTGTATTTTGAACTTGTATTTCGTAAACAGGCTTTGGGAACATATAAATTTTCCGAGTGTCTCATTTGAACTTACGTTTTGCGACAAGGTGTGGGAACATAAAACTTTTCTTATGAGTGTTGCAATTTCCCATGTACCACATTGAACTTGTGTTTCGTGACAAACTGTGGAAACTTAGAGTATTTCAGAGTATTACGTTCGAACTTATGTTTCATAACAACTTGTGGGAACATGAAATATTTTTTGAGTGCTGCATCTGGACTTGTGTTTAAACTTGTCATCGTAACAGACTGTGGAAACATAGAGTATCCATGCGATATCTGAGTTTGTGTTTTCCTCTCGTGAAGTTCTGAGGGAATATAGAACTTTTCACTGTCATAATTGAACTTAATAGTTTATACTTCGTAACCATTTTTCATGGACAGTGTTAGACTCTTTCCAAGTGCAGTTTTACTTCAATGATCACTTAATGACATTGCTTAACAGTCTTCAGGTACACATAATTTTGTTTATCGACGGAATAAGACATTTCCGAGTACTATTTAATTTGCTTAATTTATTACGAACGTACCAATGTGTCCTGAACTTGCATAAACTGTGCATCTTGTGCTTAATATTGTATTATAATCATAAACTGACGAGATCAGTGAGTTAGGAACTGTGATGACAATAATTAGTGACCCAATAGAACATTCCAGTCTGCCGTGCCAACGTTAGCAAACTTATGTCATGAACTTGACATTATAAATTACACATTATTTTCCCAAATATTAATTCGGCTGACACCTAACACATGGTCAGATATTCAATTCAATCGTCTTATTTTCAAGTGATAATTTATGAACATTTGTGATTCAGCGAGGTGTTTGAATCAAGATTCTAGTGTCAATTTCATTAACATTTGATATATCGCATTTGCAGTGAGTGAACGCAATATTTAAAGGTCAATTTATTTAACAGTGCTACAAGTAAGTTGAATGCCATACGGGGGACTTGTGTGTGAATCACGCCTCACCTTTCATCAACATTGTCGTGTGAGATCGAACCCCGCAACATGTGCACCTAGAAATTCGAGAACTCCCAGATCCTCAAGAACTTTGAGAAATTCTAGAACGATGATGTCCAATAACGGACCATTTATATTGGTATTATAAATTCTAGATCATCGAGAACTTGACATCCAGGACGGGCGTCGTTCCTGTCCAGGCCGTGCCCAGCAACCATCCCAGAGTCCGGAGATTCCAGCCTGCTACAACGCTTCAACTCAACTTGTATGAAAGGTGATATGAATTTGTTTTTAATGAACAATAAAATCAGATTCTCAAAAAAATCTAAGTCCAATGAACTAATACCCCTCTCTGTACCAACTCCAATGTTTTCATGCCACACCTTTAGAAATAGTCCATGCTCTTCAAGCTAGTGTCAGCGCCCCAAACACAGACATTTTTTCCCGGTACAGTACCTATTAACAGAACCATTAAATTAGTAAACCCTAATCTTTCCAAATTTAGTAAATTGAGTGTAGGTGAGATAGACAAGTTTATTCAGATCCTTAAATTCACATTAAATAATAATTATTTCACTTTTAATAATACTGTATACCAACAGAACGGTCTTCCTATGGGATTACTGGCCTCGGGAATCTTTGCTGACATTTACATTGATTTTCTTGAGCACACTCATATCATAGGCAAAATTAACGATATCAAACACTGGACACGCTACGTCGATGACACTTTCATTATCTTAAATTCTCATACTACTGTATAGATAGCAATACAGTACTTTAGTTAATAGTTTAGACCAGGGATGGCGAATCTTTTCCAACTAGTGTGCCGTTTTAAGTCTGGTTTATTTTTCTCAACTTTATACTGTGCCAATTGTTATTTTTCTTTGGAATGTCTACAACCACCCCCTCAAACCCCCAAAACCACCCCGACTTCCATCCCTAATTCCAAATTATGTTTCATAATATGTTATTACAAACACACCGCAAAAAAATACATTTCAATGCATGTCCCGTGGTCGTATTTTGCCAATACCGCAAAAATACATTTTTTAATATGTAAATTTTAAGAATACCTTAATGTTTTTAAAAATATAATAAGCGCCCATTGTAGCACACTTCGTCATTGAGTATTATTGAGTACAAAATCAAAAATACCAGTATCGCCGAATGACTAAGTGAAATTTCGTTCTCAACTTTAGTGTGAAATTTATTGCTGAATCTTAGTAGCCATGTCATTTATGTTAGGTTCTTAATTTCCTGTCTTCGATAAAGCACAAGAAGCACTTAGGTCCGAAATAAGATGGTTTCTAACTGTTGACTTCACAACGTTCGTTGCATAAAATAGCTGTTCGCAGGCGTACGATGACAAAAACAAAGTAACTAAAGCTGTAGCAAGTTTCTTCATGGACGATTATATTTGTGGGAGGCTGTTCTCCTGTTCAAATATTAAGTTCTCTGGCTTCTGGAAAGAACATTCACCATCAACGGCACACTGGATTTTCACCAATACTTCACCAAGTTGTAGGAATATGTTCACCGATGTACTATTTTCTTGAAATTCACTCAACTCCATTTCTAAACTGTCAATACCTAACCACTCAAAAATTGACCTTAATATCACTCATTTGTGCAATATGAGGTTTTGAAATAAAAGGCGATAGTTTCTCCAAATCTCGAAGTTGGGATAATCTCTTGGCAACTATTTCTTACAAAATTCGAAACAATAAACAGTTACACACTACGAATAATTACGCGATGCTGGCAACCACACACAAGTCAAACTTTGCTAATTGACTGATGTGGTTGAGCGAATGGTTCGTCGGACGCATCTGATATTTATCTCAGTTGACTTCCGGACCTATCAGTGATGAAGTGTTGCCATAATGCACGTCTGAATGGAACTAGAACTTAGATTTTCGGTATTTATTTCTTAAACCTCAAACACTATAACTATACCATGCATGAGATATGTATAGTCTATATTACAAGACGTACAGGATAACGTTAATATGTGGATGTGGTGTGCCACCGAAATCGTGTTCGCGTGTGGCATAGGTTCGCCATCCCTGGTTTAGACCCTCATATAAAGAACATGATAGAGCCAAAAACAATAAATCTCTTAATTATCTCGATCTGTTACTCGCAATCATAATAAAACCCTTTCCTTCGATATTTACAGGAAGCCCATTCACACAATTAACGCAATTCACCAGACATCTCTACACCCAGGGATGCAGAAGTAGGCAGCTTTTTTTACCAGCATGATTTTCAGAGCACTTACTGTTCCTTAATCTCGTAAGAATTTTTCAAAAAGAAATCAACACGATTTATACAATAGCTGAAAGTAATGGTTTCAATAAAGCCTTCGTGAACAAAATTCTTAATACATTTATGAGTAAACCCAAGACCATCTTGGAAAACGAACCTCCCCCTAAAGAGAAGTTTACCACATTTACCTTCAAATAATAATAACATATATCCAATTTCTAATATTTTTAAAAAGCATAAGTTGAAAATAGTTTTCAAGACCACTCCCATCAATGCTAAAATAGTTTTTAATTCCCATACCGTCAATGCTAACAACAAATTTACGAACTCTGAGGTATACACATTAGAGTGCCAGTGTTGGTTTTCAACGTATGTAGGACAAACAGGCCGTAGTTTCAATATAAGATACACCGAACATCTTTACGCCTTGTAGTATAACTGCTACTCAGCCATGAGCGAACAATTGACCAGGATTTAAAGATTTTACATTATGAACAGAAAGGTCCCTTACTCAATATACTTGAGAAGAATTATATTGATATTGACCAATACACAATTCCTCACACAACTTCAATGAAATCGAGAAGAGTAATGTTTTGTTGGAAATCTTTGTCCTGCTCATCTGTTAACAGTTTGTTAAGAAAAACGAGTTTCACCGTCGACATTTCAGAACCAGACCCCTCCACCCCCACTTCCCTCATTATCCCCCTCTCGTACCTTACCCCTCCACATTCCTCCTTCTGCTTCTCCACCCAACCACATCAGCTCTGAGCTGCTGCCAGTTACACACACACACACACACACACACTTTGTGTCAATAGAAACATGAGACCAACAAGGTCGTACCACTCGAGACGACAGCCTTCTAACGAGTAAGTTGACTGAGCCATTTTTCATGTGCTATTTTTTGTTTTTTGTTTTATCCATTCATTCCTTTTTTTTTTTTTTTTCAATGCAGATGATGCGCACTCAATATCTCCTTATTGACAGTCTCACTATGCTGCGCAACACAGATTTCCACTTTTAGAAAGATTAGCAAGTTTTAAGTCAACCAAATGAGTTTTTAGATGAGAGGAGTTTTTCTACCTCAACATGCTTTTATTATGTTTGTAATATGTTTATCATGATCATTGTCTTTTAATTCCACACATTTTATTAGTGTTTTCATTTGTTTACATAAATGTAATATTTGAGCTTCTACTGAGGATGGCCTTTAGATAGGCTGAGACACGTAATTATCCCATCTAATACAGATGGCTTTATTGTATTGAAAAGGAGGATAATAAAAGACATTTTTATTTGTGAAAAACTTGGTCCTCCCTGAAACTGAACTGTGAAAGACCATGTCTTGTAATGTATTTTCTTTCCTCATTATTTTGTGAGAGTACTCAAAATTGAAGTTGATTTTAGCTGTCCAAGTAGGGGTGGTGACAGTGTACTAAAATTGATCAGAAGGGCAATTTAAGGTGCAGTGGACAATATAAAGCAAGAAAGATTTCGTTAACAATTATTCTCTTAAAGCAGTGCATAATTATTGAAATAGAGCCTGTCAGAAGTCTCCCACTTTTGATGGTGACGATACCGTGAAATAATGGGCAAAATTTACTGACAAACACATTTTTATATATAAATACCATTTCTGACAATGTTTCAGAAACATATTCTTGTAATCGCTTTAATTATAATATTAATAATAGTATCATTGTTTGGGCTGCCTAGCCACAGCTGATTTTCCATGGTTTCCCATTTTCACAACAGGTAAATGCTGGGGGTGTACCTTAATTAAGGCCAGAGTCGCTTCCTGCCCGCTCATAGCCCTTTTGTATCCCATCGTCACTATAAGACCTATCTGTGCCAGTGCAACGTAAAGCAAATTGTAAACAAAAAAAACTAAATTTTATGACATTAGTTTTGCATACTGTAAGAAAACGGGACTCCGGCACTGAGTTCAGTGTGTTAAAATTATTTACATTCGCCTATAAAATCTCAGACCTCAGAAAGAAATTTACTTTCTGGCAAGTCATTTATGGTTACCTGTTAAATCATTTTTTTGCATATCTTTAAGGGGTGTCAAAATGTAGTGAACTGTGGTCAAGATCATGATATTTAAGGAAATGATGAGGCTAATGCGAAAAATCCTTATGTAATATGGAAAGCAGAAAGCAGATTTTAACTCAGCGCACCTAAGTTAGGTAAGATCACCTCTTAATCCTTTCTGCAGGCTAGTGTAATCTACTCTTAATCCCACAGTCCTTCAGTATGGTGAAGATCTTTTCCCTCGGTACTCTGTCATATGCCTTCTCTAGATCTAGCCGGGCTGGGTGGCTCAGACAATTGAGGCACTGGTACTCTTGACTCCAACTCAGCAGGTTCGATCCTGGCTCAGTCCGGTAGAGTTTGAAGGTGCTCAAATACATCAGCCTCGTGTCGGTAGATTTACTGCCACATAAAAAGAATCCTTCAAGACTAAATTCTGGCACCTCAGTGTCTCCGAAAACCGTAAAATTAGTTAGTGGGATGAAAAGCAAATAACATAATTATTCTTCAGATGAGGGATGGCAAACCTTTACCAACTAGCATGTCAATTAAAGTCTTGTTTATTACTTTTTACTGTCTAGTGTGCCATTGGTTATTTTCCTTTAAAATCATCATGAACCCCTCATTTGACTTCATTTAGGTATTAGACTGCAATACATCTAAATCCATTTGACTGAATGTTTCATGATTTTATTTTGCAAACATTACCAAAAATTACAATTTTTTAAAATGTGTAAATTTTAAGAACAAGGTGTATTTTTTTCAAAAATAAGGTTCCTAGAAGGAAGCCATAACTTAATTTCATCAATTGCAAATGTTAAAAACATTTAAGATCTTTAGGCTTTTTCAGTCATGAAATTACCAGCGTTTCGCCCCAGTGTATCAGTGAGCCCACGATCAGGCATTTATACAAGTGGAAGCACATGCTTCCCCTAGTGCACCGTCACTGCATTGTCCTACTTAAGAGACTTAACAGTGGTGTCTCAATGGCACACTAGCCACCGGCGCCTTGGAAAGGTCAGCCCACTCCTACACTGAGGCGAAACGCTGGTAATTTCACAATTGAAAAGCCTAAAGAGCTTAAATGTTTTAAGGTATATTTTTGTTTCGTGCTAATAATTTGTTTAATAAATATGGCCACGGAATAAATTGAGACATTCTTCTACATCAGGGCCTCTCGGAGTGCATACACCGGTGCATTGCGCGACGCAAGGTGCAAAAGACAACTTTGCTAGGTTGACCAGAGTGCAGACTCCCACCCCTCGATTTTGAGCAGTAGCGCTAACTCTCTCTTTTGCTACGCCTGTCTCACTCGCTCTGCCTGTCCCCCCCTTCGCCAGTTACTTTGCAGTGCTCCATCATCCGAGCAAAGTTGAGCTGAGCTTATTCGAGACAAAATGCTGGTCCGAACCGAACCAACTCGGACTGATGCACAGTGCACAGAACCCTTGTGCCTCGGTTTGCATGCGAGAGATAGTGGATGTTTGAGAGGCCCTTCCTATATTAAAGCGTAATGTTAAAATACACTATGTTGCTTTATTTTTGACCTATTCATTACATATTAAAAACATTAAAATAATGTTAGTATGTTGTTTGACGTTCCACTGAAGTCGTGTTCACATGTCACCTAATGGCACGTGTCATAGGTTCACTGTTCCTGCTCTAGATCTATGAAGCATAAAAAATAACCTCGTTGCATTTTTCTATAACTTGGTGCATACTGAAAATTGATCCTGATTCCTGATAGCCCCTCTGGTATCAGAAACCACGCTGGTTTTCATCCAACTTACTGTCAGCCACTGATCGCACCTTCCCTTCCAAAATGCCAGTTATACCTGGTATACTGATCTATGGAATTCCAGAATAATTGTTGCAAACTATCCTGATCCCTTGCTTACAGATAGGTGCAATTACGGCTTTTGTCCAGTCAGACTGTGATCTTGCAGTTGGAAGATAGTGTTGTCAGCAGCCCCGAGGATTGTTTTCCTTGGCTTCCTGTTTTCACATCAGGCAAATGCTGGGGCTGTACCTTAATTAAGGCCATGGCTGCTTTCTTCCCACTCCTATCCCTTCATCGCAATAAGACCTGTCTGTGTTGGTGCGACATAAAGCGTTTGTTCAAAATTTCAGTATTTAATTCTATTTACAATCAATCACTACTGATCTGCATTTAGGGCAGTCGCCCAGGTGGCAGATTCCCTATTTGTTGTTTTCCTAGCCTTTTCTTAAATGATCGCAAAGAAATTGGAAAATTATTGAACATTTCCCTTGGTAAGTTATTCCAATCCCTAATTCCCCTTCCTATAAACGAATATTTGCCCCAATTTGTCCTCTTGAATTCCAACTTTATCTTCATATTGTGATATTTCCTACTTTTAAAGACACCACTCAAACTTATTCGTCTACTGATGTCCTCCCACGACATCTCTTCACGGACAGCTCGGAACATACCACTTAATCGAGCAGCTCGTTTCCTTTCTCCCAAGTATTCCCAGCCCAAACTTTGCAACATTTTTGTAACGCTACTCTTTTGTCGGAAATCACCCAGAACAAATCGAGCTGCTTTTCTTTGGATTTTTTCCAGTTCTTGAATCAAGTAATCCTGGTGAGGGTCCCATACACTGGAACCATACTCTAGTTGGGGTCTTACCAGAGACTTATATGCCCTCTCCTTTACATCCTTACTACAACTCCTAAATATCCTCATAACCATGTGCAGAGATCTGTACCCTTTATTAACAATCATATTTATGTGATTACCCCAATGAAGGTCTTTTCTTATATTAACACCTAGGTACTTACAATTATCCCCAAAAGGAACTTTCACCCCATCAACACAGTAATTAAAACTGAGAGGACTATTCCTATTTGTGAAACTCATAACCTGACTTTTAACCATTGCCCGCCGTCCATCTCACAACACTATCGAGGTCACCCTGCAGCCGCTCACAATCTTGTAACTTATTTATTACTCTGTACAAAATAACATCATCTGCAAACAGCCTTATCTCTGATTCTACTTCTTTAGACATATCATTGATATATATAAGAAAACACGAAGGTCCAATAATACTGCCTTGAGGAATTCCCCTCTTAATTATTACAGGGTCAGATAAAGCTTCGCCTACTCTAATTCTCTGAGTTCTATTTTCTAGAAATATAGCCACCCATTCAGTCACCCTTTTTTCTAGTCCAATAGCACTCAATTTTGCCAGTCAGTTAGAGTTACAGTTTAACTCAATCTTCAGTTTAAACCTTCATTATAATACCGGCATTATAATGAAGGTTTAAGCTGAAGATTGAGTTAAACTGTAACTTGAGTTTAAACTGATGTTGAGTCTTATAATGGCTGACCTTGGTGACTTGCGAGAAAAGGTGACTGTCGATAATGTTTTGCAGTGACTTGCAAGAAAAGATGACTATTGATAATGTTTTGTTTACTTCTTGTAGGTAACATACATACATACATACATACATACATACATACATACATACATACATTATCATTATAGACTGTTATGCCTTTCAGCGTTCAGTCTGCAAGCCTCTGTGAATTTACTAAACGTCGCCACAATGCTCGATTTGCAACTAATGTTGTGTCCTCATTTAGTTCTATACCTCTTATCTTTAAATCGTTAGAAACCGAGTCTAACCATCCTTGTCTTGGTCTCCCTCTACTTCTCTTACCCTCCATAGTAGAGTCCATTATTCTCCTAGGTAACCTATCCTCCTCCATTCGCTTCACATGAGCCCACCACCGAAGCCGGTTTATGCGTACGGCTTCATCCATTGAGTTCATTCCTAAATTAGCCTTTATTTCCTCATTCAGAGTACCCTCCTGTCATTGTTCCCACCTGTTTGTACCAGCATTCATTTAATGTAATATGTAAATTAATTTAATTTAAACTACAAACAGACATTTGCATCTAAGCATACCTTGCCATGTTTTAAATACTTTAATGTGTTTATATGTTTGTATTGTCACCGGTTGGTGGGACGGAGAACTGAAACTACAGTGTGTTTGGAAATGTAAATTTTAATTTTTTTTATTTGTCTGAAGGATTTAATTTTTTTTGCAACTCTGGACTCTACTGGAATTTCATGTAACAGCAAGAAATATGGAACTGTATGAACATTGCAACATGCGAAAGTGTTTTGAAGTGATTTTTTTTAAATGTAGTTTTTATGTAATCTGATGTAAAATTTGTAAGGTGATTTATTTTGGAGCATCCTGTACCTATACCACACATGTGGTTTCCTATGATGAAATTTTGGTGTTGTAATCGTAATGTTCCAGAACTTGTGCAATTGCTAACGATGTTAAAATTACCATATATGGTCACAAGATTTCCTATTGGCAAAAAGGTCCAGTAATCTAGGGTAAGTTTGATCTTATTGGTTGATTGTAATCGGGCCATTTCCGGCCTTGTGGCCGGCTTCGAATTATGATGCGTGAGCTCGGCGTCAATTTCCATCCAGCCGCTCTTGCAAGCGTTCGCGCTCGAGTTCTACCCTCGGGAACTCCTGCCTTTCCGAAGTAAGTGTTATTTCAGTGTTTTTGCTATGTTATTCTCATTGTTTTCCGGTTTCGTTTCATTTAGTTTAATTCCTTTTGTGTTTCATTATTTCTTCGCTTAATGTCATCTTAAAAGTTTAATTTGATGAGTCCGAGTTTACCCTAGGTTCCAATTGCCGTACTTTCAATTCTTTCATCCATTAAATACTTTCGCTTTAAACTATACCTTTAATGTAGCATCACCTTCATTGTTAAATCAAGTTTAATGTTAAGTTACTTAAGTATGTCTTGTTTCCGTGTCGTGGAACTGTATTTTGTAAAACTTTGTCATTTTTAATATAGTTGAGCTAGAGGGTGTTTCTTGTAAGTCTTTTCTCCCCCATAACGTCATACGTTTCATGTACCTCGATAAGGGCTTCCCGCAGCTTCCACATCCTGTCTTAGTTGTCATTTTTAGGCCTGTAAGTGTTCCCTGTTTTGGTTTATATGAATTCTCCGCCACTGCGTCATATTTCTACCTCCTTATTCATTTTATTAAGTATTATCTTATTTACTACAAGTATTATTATATTATTTACTACTGGTATTGTTTTCCTACCTTATTATTATTATTATCATGTTATTTACTATTTCTATTATTATTTTTATTTATGTACGCTCGAAAGAGCGGTTACATTTGGTAGCAGAGCGTGGTTATGTAAGGAGCGAAGACTTACAATGATCATTCTCGGCTAACTTTTCTAAAATTAATTTTAAATCTTTTAAGTTTGTATATAGGCTTAGGTTGTAAGAGTTCCGTGTGTATTCGTAATTCCCGGTTCTTGTTTTTCATGAGTCTTGCGCGAGTTAATCTCACCACGTGTTTTTCGTTCTGCGATGTGCAGTCTTGTGTTACTGTGTTTCTCTTGTAATTAATTGTTGGAGGAAATGGTATGTCACTATTTGTAACAAGTTTTTTTGGTTTCGTTAATTTTAATAAATTTTCCTGTGTGGCAAGATTTCGCTTGACCACGTGTTTTGTAGTAAAGTGATATCTTCACTTTTCGTGTGCAATGTTCGCCTTCCGAAAGTCTTCTTTGATAAATTTCAATAGGTTTGATTATGTCTACTTTTCTTCCATTTGTGTTCCGATTGTAACATTTGTGTAATTTCCGGTTGTTTTAAACTGCGTCGTAATATCGTGTTAAGTTTTGTCTCGATAGTGTATTTGGTACTGTACTCCCGTGTTTGAATTCATGTTTATATCTTGAAACAGCTGAAGTGTCTTGAAAACAGCTGAGCGTTTGACCAACTGCGAAGTGCACACCCTACATCCTTAATAAAGTTATCGAGTGTCGCGTTCTACTTGTTTTCCTTCTAGACCACGTAAATTGTAGTGTGAATTGTCACAGTGATCATTGTGTTCTGGTTAAATTTTAGCACGGAGTTTCCTTAGTTTTTCTGTAATTTCTCTTTTGATAAATTTTCGGCAACAATTTTGAGGTTATGTTGTAAAGTGGAAGTGAAACATGGATGGTAACTAGCTCAGAAAGAAAGAGAGTAGAAGCTTTCAAAATGTGGCATTACAGAAGAATGCTGAAGGTGAGATGGGTAGATTGAATCACAATTGAAGAGATACTGAATTGAATTGGTGAGAGGAGATTGATTTGGCTAAATATGACCAGAGGAAGAGTCAAAATGGTAGGACACATCTTAAGACATCTAGGTATTGTTCAGTAGGTTTTAAGGGAAGAGTAGGTGCTAAGAAAGGTAGAGGTAGATCAGGGTATGATGACAAGCAGATTGGAATAGATGTAGAAATGAAAAAGTTAGCACAGAATAGGGTGGCATGGGGGCTGCATAAAACCACTCTATGAACTAATGACCCAAAGATCATAATCATCATCATCAGCAGCAGCAGCAGCATTGTTTAAAAGAAATCATTTGCTTACAGCTAATGAAAATGGGTTTGAAATAAATGTCTGTTTCAGCAGGACGATATTCCTGTGTTCCAGACTTTCTGTAGGCAAATCTGAGTAGACTGCCATTTGATATGCCGAGGCATAAATCACATTTTGATGGCTGTGTTTCATTCTGTTTCAGGGTATGTTCTTTTGTCGGAGGTTACTTCTGCCCTGAATGTCACGTTGGTGATGAGTGGATAATACCTGCTAGAGTGATCCACAATTGGGATTTTCGTCGTTATCCTGTTGCTAAGAAATCGGCTGCATTTTTAGATGAAATTCAACACCATCCTCTTCTAGATCTGAAAATTCTTAATCCAAGACTATATCTAGCTGTTGAGGAAATGGCACAACTACAGGTATATTTATTTTAATTTTTTAGCCAATATAGGACAACTTAGTCAGGTTTATGGAAGTTTTTCTTCTTTTAGTCAGCCCAATACTGTTTCATCCTTTCTGAACGTAATTTTCTTTCTGCTTCTGGAATCAATCTTCCTACTCTCTGCTTATTGATTTTTGTCTGTAGTCTAGTGTGTTTATCTTTCAATATGTTGAGTGTATTTGTTTTGTATTTTAAGTCTTCTATTGTAATATGCAAATCTCTCATGTTTTCTTTAAGTTCTGTGTTCCATCTAATATTATTCTTACTCTTACTCTTCCAAATTTTTCTACAATTTTATTTTCTGGTGACCGTATTAGATGCACTAAGAATGATATTTGTTTTTCATTGTGCTAGTCACAGGTTCTATTTCTTTATAAATTGTCTCATTGGAAGCTAGTGTCCAGACTCCATTTACTTGATAATTTTTATTTAAACAGGTTCTCTTCCTCTCCTTTCTATCTTGAGTACTCTATCTATTGCAACTGTGTCTGTTGTTTTGAATAATGTTTCACATGCATATGTAATTTGTGGCTGGGTGACTGTTTTGTAGTGTTTCAATGTGGTTGCTATTGAGAGACACTTTTTATTATATGTATTCTTGGTAACATGCTGTGCTGTAACCTGTTTATCTATTCTATTTTGCCAGGCTGGTTTCTCATTCAGGTTGTATGTGATTATTTCACCTAAATATTTAAATTTTTCTACAATTTTTATTTCTTGGTCTCCAAGCTTAATTTTGTTTGCAAGCGGAAGTTGAGTTAGCATATTTTCTGGTTTTTTTCCAAGTTTCAAACCAATATTTTGAGCTATTTCCTGTAAAGATTTTATTTGTTGTTTTGTTTTCTGAATATCATTGGCCAGAAGAGCTAGATCATCAGCAAATCGTAGATAGTTCAAATGTATGTTATCCTCCTGGGTTTCAATTTTGAGTTGTTCTTGTACCATTCCCTCATAACGTACTGTAGTGCACAGTTAAAAAGAAGAGGTGACAATCTGTCACCCTGTCTTAAATCAGTTGTTACCAAGAATGGTTCAGAAAGTTCTCCTCTAAACTTAAGTTTAGAAATTGTATTAGTTACAGTAAGTTCAGTCAGTTTGATTAGCTTTGGGTGAAGTCTGAAATGTCTTAAAATTTTTAATAATGATGATCTGTGGATGGAGTCATAAGCTTTCTTGAAATATATAAACGTTATTGAAAGGGGCTTGTTTCTTTTTCTGTAATATGCCATGACTAGCTTCAAAGTTATTATTTGTTCAGAGTAGCTTCTCCAAGGTCTGAAGCCTCCCTGGTATTCACCTAACTCTTGATCAAGTTGTTCTTTAATCGGATTATATAGTATCTTAGAGAAAATCTTATACGTGCAGTCAAGGATGGAAATACCTCTATATGCTCCGTACGGCTCTACTTCTAAATTGACGTTTTAGCAGATTTTGGCTCTGTCTGGTGGTTATGCGCTGAAGCATAGACATCCAACCAATCCCAAGCTGCCATTCATATCGATTTATATCGGCAGAGCACGATCTCGAAACCTAGTTGCCAACTCTAATATATACATTCACCACGTGGTTAACCTATCTCGCTCAGCGTGTTTGGTATTCGGTACGGTTCGCGATCTTTTGCATTTTCCTTCAATATTTAGTGTGTTTGTCATATTGTTGGAGGGTTCCAGTGGCTCTGAGATCAGTAGAGTGTTCCCTTTGTAGGCCATAACCTCCTTTCTGTCCCAGCCATTAGCCGTTAGTGATGTATTATTTCCTCATTCTCTTTTAATGTTAATAATACAGTCTCTTTTAGTGCCAGACATTGTTAGAAAGTGTAGTTCTTGTGAAATTGTTTTCAATCCATATTCATTCGTTTTTCTGAGTACTGTATTTCAATTTACAAGGGCTGTTTACCGCGGTCATACTGCATCAGCTGTTCTCGCAGGCGTAGCGCGCTGGCAACAGAGGGAACGCGATGCTCATTTGTTTTACGAAACTTCAATTTAGAAGTAAGGCCGTGCGGAGTATAGTTGTCTGGATTATTTCTTTCGCCTTTCTTATGAATTGGATTAATTATAGCTGTTGTCCATTGATATCCAAATCTTCTGTAATATCATATGGAGGGATGTCCGAGTTGCACTGCTGGCATATTTCCACATTTCTGCCAAAACCTGGTCTTCTCCACACGCTTTGTATTTCTTAATTTCTTCTCTTTCGTGAACATTATTATCTAGTTCTTTTCCTTATGACAGAATCATTAATTTGACCGTAGTCAAGCAATAGGAACCACTTGTTTGATGGAACTTGCTGTCAGCAATGTATTGTATGAAGTGAGAAATGTCAAACCATATGCTCTAGCCTCGGATTTGTTGTAGTTGCTGTGCCCTTCCTTTTCATGCTGTCTAGTTGCATAAATGTATTTGGAACCTACTGCTTGAATAGTACATAATGAAACAAACAAGGAAGGATCATGAACTCTGTCTAGAAACAGAACTTTCATATAAATGCCATTGTATGCTTCAACATTGTGATTTCTGTAGAAGTGCCCGAGCTAGGGAAAGAACAGAGGTAAGGTGAGAGTCACTCCTTAGTGAGACACTGTTCAATAAATTACAACAGAGCGCTCTTAGGATGTGGAAGTGTAGATGTAGCACAGTGATGGGCAATGGGAGTGTGCAGGCAAGAGGCTAACATATGTTCTTAGTGTGGTAGCAGCTGTGAAGGCAAACATCAGGGCAGTGATGGAAGTGGTAATTCCTGCACAGGCAGTTTGAATGAAGTGAGTTGAGAACTTCTGTGGCTTGAACTACAAACTTCCTGGCATATACTGTAGACTCTACATCAGCCTAAGTCAGGATATCACTGAAAAGAGGAGATTGAAGTTTTGGTGAGAAAATTGCATTACTGAACAAAGTTCAATACCAGCTACCTAGCAGAAGTCAACATCTGTTGTCTGAAAATTTAAGTGTGTCCAATAGTGATTCTTCCATGAGTGAAAAAGCAAGACAAGGAGTTACATGGCATGTGCTACAAAAATAGAAAATATATAAGATTTGAGGAAGAGGAAAAGGGATAATAATATCCTAGCATGGAAGAGGCTTTAAACATGGCTGCTATTATAATCAACAGAGGTGTATATTCAGTGGTCCATTGTTGAAATGCAAGGCAGAGGAATTTATTAAAAAGTCCTTGTCATAGGACCAGACAGTTACTATGACAAGGAATGACTCTCGCTTTACCTCTGTTATCCTTTACCTAGCTCAGTGACTTCTACAGAAATTGCATTGTTGGAGCATACAATAGTATTTATATGAAAGTTCTTTTTCTGGTCTGATTATCTGGAATGTACTTGATGTTTGACCCCTTAGAACAATACCTAATTACATCTTTTAATCATTTGCAGAAACTCTGCTTCCACTAACACTATGATGGCCACTTTAGGTGCTATTAAGTAGGAACACTGATTTATGAGTAGAATTAGAATAATTTCTTATTGTTAGGTAACTTATAGTTGCAATAGGCAAAGTCATTTACATAAAATAAATATTGTATAACAAGTACAAGGCATTCATTAAACTACAATGAAATCCAAGAACTAATGCAAAATTTTATATTACAACTGCACAATGCATAATTATTTGCTTACTCATATATTTCTTGTATTAGATTTTCTAGTTGCTTTTATTTTTTCTTTATTTTTAAATGCAGAAATGAAATACAAATAGTTAATTTCTTGTACATGTTGAGGTGATGTTGGCCTTGGATATTCCTTTATGGATAACAGTATTTGTTTTCTTGATGTTCACTAAGTTGTTTGCAGACACTGTTTAAAGTTTGATGCACCTATGGGCATATCCTTCACATGCAATTGTAATTTATTGAATAATTTTATTGAAGCATACCTGGGTGTGTTTTGTGTCTTCTTTAGCCTAACATCAGGTGAATCTATGTCATAGAAAATATATATGTAGGTGAAAGGGTCATAAGTCTGAGTTCTTGAAAGAGTAGTCTGCATGATTCCATATTAGATTTACCTTTTGTCTGTCTTAAAATTTTGTTTTGTTATTTTGTTTTAATATACCGCCTGAGTTCCAGTTAAATTACTCTGTAATATTTACCATATGATGTGTGTGAATGAAGCGTATTAGGCCATATCAACTATACTGTAACTTCTACCGCTTATTTTAGATTGCATGAAAAAAACTTACTTAACCCGCTCCTGCCCAGAGTGTAGTAATGCGTAGCGCGAAAGCTGAGGGCAGCGTAGTAAAGTGTACTTCTAGTCGCATTTATGACCCATCTATCGGCAGATAGACAAATATAACTTACTGTTACTAGCATGCGAACTTCCTAGAGACCAAAGAAATTAGTTTTCTTTTAAAACCTTAGCAGGTGTATTAGAACACAAAATACGGGAGGCAGTGACATACTGTAAACAAATATGTCGGCGCATGGGCGCCCACAGGATCTTTTCCAAGGGGGGGCACATTAACAATTTTCTTGAATATAAATACCAATATAACGTCAGCAACATTAAATTGTTTACAGAAATTTGCGAATATAACAGATGCTAGATGACTGTCAGCAAGTTCAGTTTATGAAATAATCTGGTATGATATTAAACAATTGAACATCAACTTTTTAGAATTCCAGGGGGGGAGCAAGCGCCCCCCCTTGCCACCCCTTGCGGGCGCCCATGTGTCGGCGCTTTAGCATTAAAATGTTTTATGCGATAACGACATTGAACTTTTGGTGAACGATAATGATAATTCTGACTGTGAAACTGTTAGTAGTGGCTTAAGTGAACTCAGTGAAGTGGAAAGTGAAAACGAAAGTGACAGTATTATGGGAAATGACTACGTACACATGTGTGATGACATAGATTGTAGGCCTAAATACGTTGTGTTACGTCGGGAGAGGGTTAATAAATATTAACAATTATAAAATTTATAGACGTTCAAAATTAGGGAGCTACACCGCATCCACCATGTATATGAGCCATCCAGGGACCTTAAAAAAGTGTAATAAACAGGATAGCATTAAAAGTGGCAGCATAATAATGGGATTTTACGGTAGTTCATTGTGATTTATATGGTGAATTTATATCATCAGTATGCATTTTGTGATGTGAAGTGATCATTTTCTGCTGTAATACATTGTGTGCTTTGTTTGTATTTTTATGGAAGTTTAAATGTCGAGCACATTCATATTACGAAGTTGGCATTTTCAGAATGAAGGCTGTAAAGAATTCCTTTAATTGTGGGGAAAACATGCATTTCAATATGGACAGGAGGGGGTTAAGCCAATTTGTGGCATAAATCTAATATGTCAATGTTCTCTGTCCCTGTCTCATAAAATTGCAATTTTTGATCTTGTTTGTTGAAACTTGTAAAATTTTGGCTCAGGTGGGTATTATCTTTCTTCTGGGGCATACTCTAACACTGGGAACTTTTTTTTTTCCATTTACAAGGTAATATATGGGTTTCAAGACTCATGTATGTTCACCTATATGTTTATTATTAGAAATTACATTACAAATTATTATTACAAATAAATATTTTTATTGACTTCTATTCATCGCGGCTGGATTGAGTGGCTGAGGCACTAGGAGCACTAGCCTTCTGAACCCCAGTTTGTGGGTTCAATCCTGGCTCAGTCCAGAGGTATTTGAAGGAGATAAACTATACCAGCCTCATATTGGTAGATTTACCGGTATGTAAAAGAACTCCTGCAGGACAAAATTCCATTACCTCGCATTTCTGAAAAACCATAAAGGTGGTTAGTGCGATGTGAAACCATCAACACTGAATTATTCATCCTGCTCTTTCTTCCTGATATTTTAGATTGTAACATTTATTAGAATATTTTGATAAGGATTGAGTTCTCCTGCACTGTATGCATCATTTTGACAACTGTCTCATAATTGCTTATTTCCTGTTGAGGCTTTTGACTTCACTTGCTATTCTGATTTTCTCAACAGCTGATGCAGACCCACACACAGCAGTAGTAATTTTTGTAATTAACATAGTTGTTAATATAGGCTGCTTTGAGATTGAGCATAATCATAAATATTGTGGCAGTTTATTAGTGTACTTGAGAATGAAATGTAATCACTACTTGTTGAGGTACCATGTTTTTCTGTCAACTAAATTTATCAAACTACTGTTCACAGTTATTTACAAGTTCTCTCAGGTTTGAATTTTCCACTTAACACACTTTGCATTCATGAACATAATCGAACACGTAGCCCTCTAGCGCATCAAACTCCTGCTCTCCAAGATAGCCTCTCACGGTACAGTTTTGTTTCCAGAACAGTTCGCTCCACAACTCGCTGCACTTCCTGCTTCCTGTAATCAGGACTGTCTTGCTCATTACTGACACACTCCCGAAAGATTCATCACTGACTCACAACCGTTTCTTAACTCACAGCTGACTCATGACTGACTGTCTCTCGCTGGCTCCGCTATTTACACTGCCTGACAAAATAAGTTAAGCACCCGGAAGGAGTGGTCCAATATTATCCAATTTTGGTACACATGCGTACCATCGATGTGTGAGTAAATGTTTCAGATTTACAAGGATCCGTAATGTGTAGAACGCCCACCAGAGTGCATTCGTGATGGCACAGTCCTGTTCGTGATAATTTGTTACCAGTCAACTGTTATGAGTCAGACAGTTAAGCAAGACGTGCACACAGGACTGCGTACAGTATGAAGCACGTGCGATGCCTCGCAGATATGTTAGATACCCTATCTACCAGTTGACAGCATTTGACAGAGGCCGCATTGTGGGACTGCATGAGGCTGGTTAGTCGTATCGTGCAATTGCCAGGCATGTGGGCCATTCAGATGTAACAGTGGCCCGATGTTCGACCCAGTGGGTACATGAGGGCAGTCAGTCACGTTGTGCAGGTTCGGGTCGACCAAGAAACACCATCCCAAGGGAGGACGGTTGTATGGTGTGCCAAGCATTGCGGGATCCCATAACTTCAGCGCCTGCTATCTGTGAACATGTTCTGGAGACTCTACAACATTCTGTGAGTTCCTGCACAATGTCTCGATGACTCGCATCTGCCGGATTTGGATCCCACCGCCCCATGCATTGGTTGCCATTGACACCAGAACACCATCGCCTGCGTTTGGTGTGGTGCCTTGCCTGGGAGGCATGGACAGAGGACGACTGACATCGCAACATGTTCAGTGATGAGTCTCGCTTCTCTATAACCTCTGATGACCATCGTGGGCAGGTTTGGCGGCGTCGAGGGTATATTGTGGAAAGACACACAGATGTAATCCCTGGCATCATGGTGTGGGAAGATCATAGGATATGCGTTTAGGTCAACTCTGATAGTGCTTCAGCAGACTTTGACGGCACAGCTATATGTCAAATACATTCTGCGTCCGCACGTCCTACCCCATATGGCACAGCACCCTGAGACAGTGTTCCTACAAGATAATGCACGTCCACACACAGCATGTGTGTCTGTGGACTGCCTAGAGCATGTTGAGGTCCTCCTGTGGCCAGCAAGATCCCCGGATCTCTCCATCACTGAACACGTGTGGGATGATGACATTGGAAGGGGACTCCATCCCGGTACCAACCTGTGAGATCTGGAGGGACAGCTGCAACAACTGTGGACAAACTTGCTTCAGGAGAGGATCCAAAGGCTGTTTGACTTCATTTTGAACCGCATAATGGCATGCATTGCGGTCGGGAGGGCACACACCCTGCTGACCTGGTGCCAACATTCCACCTGTAACTGCCAAGAGCCCTGTTTCTTTCATCCCATATGGTAATCAGTTCAGTAAATGCACATGGTCTTTCAGCATATGTAGTTTCATTCACTTTCAATCACTCCTTCTGGGTGCTTAACTTCTTTTGTCAGACAGGGTATATAGGCTAGCAGAAGATTCTTGCACTTTCCACTTCCAGACCTTTCTGGACCCCTTCCATATTGTCAGGCAGCTTCTTCTAAGGAGCTTTCTTATCGTAAACCTCAACAGTTCGTCAGAGTATTGTTTTACTCTCCAACAGCCCCACCCACATTGTCACCTCTTGCCGATGTTGTAGCCTTCCACAGGATATCCCTTCTTCGCACTCTCGACTATCATTGTCACAATATTTCCAACCATTGTTTTAGTTTGACATTGAAGTGGGCTGAAGTAGCTATAAAACTTAAGTGATATTTTATTTTCACACATTGTGAATAGATTTCATAGAGAATTTGAGAGAAATTAATGCTTATTAATGCTGAAAAGTGTTTGAGTTCAACGCTACCACAAAAAATTCCTTCACTGTGATGCAAATGTTAAGAGAATTATATCGTGTAAATGATAGTATATACAAATCTAGTCCTTGGCAGTAGTTAGTACTATCTCTTGTGAATAACTGATATTTTTGTTTCCTCTTCAGCTATTGACAAATGGAGGGGGTTCGGGATGTAGAAATACAGTGAATCTGGTGAAATAGCATCTCTTTAAATATAGGTCAATAACTTATGCTAGGCGAGCCTCCATGGCTCAGACGGCAGCGCATCGGCCTCTCACCGCTGGATACCGTGGTTCAAATCCCAGTCACTCCATGTGAGATTTGTGCTGGACAAAACGGAGGCAGGACAGATTTTTCTCCGGGTACTCCGGTTTTCCCTGTCATCTTTCATTCCAGCAACACTCTCCATTCACATTTCATAGCATCTATCAGTCATTAATATATCACTTTGGGAGTGGCGACCCCATTGTACTAACAGCCTGTATATAATGCTTCATTCATTACATCCCTGACCCGGTCAATGATTGGAAAACAGGTTGTAGGTTTTCATTTTTCAACTATCGCTAATTTTTTCATTGTACATTTTATATTCACACCATCGGGATTCTTTCTGAGGGGTACTTTTTTTCTGTAAATGAACCAGCAATTTACTTAATTTATATAATAATAATAATAATAATAATAATAATAATAATAATAATAATAGTAATAATCATCATCTTTAACCATTTACTTTGCATTGTTCATCTGCTCTGATAATCCTGTTTTTTAAATTTATTTTATTGCTTCATTGACTTACATGGCTGCTGCAGACAAAGCTGCCCAAAATCGTAGAACATCACAAAAAAATTGGAAAATTATAACCTGAAATTTTCTGAAGGTATGAATGTAAATAAAGTAAGGCATAGTTGAAAGTTTATTAGAGTTTGGTTGGATTTCTTTTAAATAAAAGAGAAAAATACGAAATAGAATCTATGGCCTTGAAACTGAAAATCATTCATATAAATGAACCCTTAAGAATATTAACAGATCTCACTTTCATGTACCTGTGGATTCTATAATGTTGTTTGGAATTTTTACTTTTCTGCTGTCTGTAGCAAAAAGAGAGGGTATCGTACCCAGTACTCTCATCAGTACACCGATCACTTTGCTGTCCTTGAGGTCGTACGTGCTTTTATAGCAAGAAACTATAGGTTCGTAAACTTCTTTCTTCTTGTTGACCGTGTTCTGGTTGTTCCACATGAGGTTCATAACGCACAGTAGGGTGCACTGTATAACCGTATGGTTAACCTTCTTTGTAAGCAGTGATGTTTATACGCTTGATATTTCCATGTGTTACTAGTCCTGAAACTCCTCTGTGCACACAGAAACCAACATCTCTGACTCTCTGTGAGGATGGATCTCACTGTATGGTATCTCGTATTTTGCAGAGCTCTGCCATGTTTGCAGAAACTGAGGATATGTGGGAATGTTTCAGTCTCATTGCTGCAACCGTGGCAACAGCTGTCGACCTGGTTTTTACTCAGCACAGCCCTGACTGCAGCTACATTACATAGCATCTTTAATCCATCTTTAGCTGGGCTGAGTAGCTCAGACGGTACAGTGCTGGCCTTCTGACGCAAAGTTGGCAGGTTCGATCCTGGTTCAGTACAGTGGTATTTGAAGGTGCACAAACATGCCAGCCTTGTGTCAATAGATTTACCGATACATAAAAGAAATCCTGCAAGATAAATTTCCGACACCTCAGCATTTCCAAAATCCATGAAAGTAGTTAGTGGGATATAAAACCACCAAGCGAGTTGGCCATGCAGTTAGGGTTGTGTAGCTGTGAGCTTGCATTCGGGAGATGGTGGGTTCGAATCCCACTGTTGGCAGCCCTGAAGATGGTATTCTGTGTTTTCCTGTTATAACACCAGGCAAATGCTGAGGCTGTACCTTAATTAAGACCACAGCCGCTACCTTCCCAATCCTAGCCCTTTCCTATCCTTGTATCGTCAGAAGCCTTCAATATGTGGGTACGATGTTAAACAACTAGCAAAAAAAAGGGGGGGGGGATCATAAAGCCAGTAACATTATTATTTACTCCATCTTTCCATTCTAAGCTTGAATGACTCGTGTGGAGCCAGACCATTTATTATGTGGTGTGAACTGTTTGTAGAAAATAATTCCTTTTCCTTTGTTCTTTTATCAACACCATGTCTCGAGTTGTTGATTCTAGATGTGATAATTTATGAGGGTCAACATAACTCAGGTGCTATAAAATGTTTCTAATCCAATTATCTAAGCTGTTTCAAACAAAATGTTAACCCCATTGTCAAAATCTCTTATTTGAATAATAATAATGTTACTGGCTTTACGTCCCACTAACTACTTTTACGGTTTTCGGAGACACCGACCGAGGTGCTGGAATTTATTCCCTCAGGAGTTCTTTTATGTGCCATTAAATCTACCGACATGAGGCTGACGTATTTGAACACCTTCAAATACCACTGGACTGAGTCTCGATCAAACCTGCCAAGTTGGGGTCAGAAGACCAGCTCCTCAACCATCTGAACCACTCAGCCCGACTCTCTTCTTTGAAGAATGTAGTTATTCTCTGTTTTCCTAATAGTTCTTAAACCATTTATTTGCTGATATACTGCCTCCCATTGCATCATGAAAGGCCCAAGATCTTTGTATTTTGTATGGTTATAAGCCATTTCATTGGGAGTATCCGTTGGCAGTTGTATGATTTCCTTTCAAGTACCTTTGATCATTATGTCAGTATCCTCAAGAAATTTGATTATAATAGCTTTTAATGGCATTACTTGAATTGTATAAATGAGGTATGAGCAGATGGAAATATTCTACTTGCAGAATTTTTGGTCTGGACACAGAGGGGGGGCTTGATGAAAGGAGATATTTGTTCTTCAGATCATTTAGCGCTGATTATGGGTCAAAAAGACATGTCAGAGGAGTTTTTGTCCAGATAATGGACGTATTCATCAGAAGATCTACATGAAGCAACAGTGTATGTGATCTGTAGCTAAGTTGTAAAATGACAGTGTGGGCAATTGGTGACAATCTCTCTTATTTCCCTTCTTCAACATCATTCTGATATTTCAAGAAGGCTAGCTTTCAGTTTTCCTCTGCAGGTATTTTTCCCTAAAGATTTGGCGATGTTTGTTTCTAAACCAGTTGTTCGATATCTCAAAGCAGTCATTCGAGTAAGCTCTGATGCTGACTTTTCATCCTTAGCTATCAATTCTGTGTAATCTACAAAACCAATTAATGTAATTGATGTTAAATTAGAAGGAGGGCATATCCAAATTAATTTGCAATTGATTCTTCTGTTAATTTTACAATTTGCTTTACGTCGCACTGACACAGATAGGTTTTATGGCAACAATGGGATAGGAAAGTCCTAGAAATGGGAAGGAAGCGGCCGTGGACTTAGTTAAGGTACAGTCCCAGCATTTGCCTGCTGTGAAAATGGGAAACTACAGAAAACCATCGTCAGGGCCGCCGACAGTGCTGTTTGGACTCGCTATCTCCTGGATGCAAACTCACAGCTGCACGCCTCTAACCGCATGGCCAACTCGCCCAGTTCTGTTAATGTACAGTGAGTTCCGCTCATCAGTTGGCCGGCAGGCGCGCCCAGCTTATCTGCCTCCCATTGACTCATCACTCCTCACTCTGCGGCATAGCAACAAGAACAGCACTTCACTCACTTCATCCGTGCATAACATGAGATAACAATTAAAATTAAGAAAATTAGTAATTAAGAAAATGAGCCCGTACCTTATGACAGGAAATGTTGGAAATGTTCTTCTCCTGCTTCCACACATTTCTGGCATCGTCTTACGAAACTCCAATTCACATGCATAAGTTTGTCTTCCGTAAGTGAGGCTATTTCTGTCTGGATATGTTCCTTCAGTTTTTCCAGCGTGTGAGGGTTTCTTGCATACAGTTTATTGTTTAAGCTCCCCCATAAATAAAAATCACAAACAGTTAAATCTGGGGACCATAATGGCCATAAGTCCATACTAACAACACGGTCTTCAAAAATTTCCTCAATTATGTTTAATGTGTCGTTAGAAGTATTTGTGGTGGCAGAGTCTTGCTGAAAATATCCATTTCAACAGTCAGAGTGTCAGTCAGTTTGTTAAAAAATGGTTTGAGTATATTACCCCCATATCTTTGTGCATTAATTGTGCTGTGAAAAAAGATAGGTCCTATAATTCTGTATCAATTCACTGTGCAATCCGTTCATCGTGTAGAAGAATTTCATATATGCGATGAGGCTTTTCTGTACTCCAATATCTGTTATTCTGCATCAAAACATACTCTTGTAAATGGAACCATGCTTCGCCAGGGAAAGATATTAAATGTGGATCAGTTATTTCTTCATGAACGTTTCGCAACATCCAATTACAAAAACGTACCCGCTTATCATGATCGTGTGGATGCAGTTTGTGTACTATAGCCACCCTGTATGGTTTCAATTTTAACATTTTTGTAGCCTGCCATGCTGAGCTCTTCGAAACCCCTTGCTTCTTGTCCAAGTTGTCTTAGGGATTTTATAGGTGCATGTTCTAATCTTTCTGCGATATCATTTAATTTTTCCTCAATAAGTACATGTTTTTTAACTCTTTGCTTCTTATCGAGTAAAGAACCAGTTCCTCTCAATTTGAATATGAGTTGCCGCATGGTCTCTCTATGTGGAGGGCGTACACTTGGAAATTGTGTACCAAGTTGCCTAACGACTTCCCTGCAAGACTCTGTTTTCACATAATTATCGTACATAAATACCCTTTCCTTCCGTGTACACATGTGGAGGCATTATGAGAATTATGCCCCGAAATAACACTTTATACAGGTTCTAAGCATGGACCTGAACTGTGAAGTGTGGGCATTGCCATGCTGTCATTACACTCTGTAACGGGAAGTGATGAGTCAATAGGAGGCAAATAAGCTGGGCGCGCCTGCCAGCCAACTGATGAAACTCACTGTATTAAGTATGTGACTTGTAGCTATGTTGTACACTGTAGGCCAGTGGTTTACACTCTCTCGTATTTCCACTTCTTCAATATCATTCTGAGACTATTCAAGGCTATTCCTGATGTTCTGGGAGAGGTGGTATTGACGTAGAAGTATGGCTCGGTGAACACCAGGGTGGTGTGTTCTTACATGTATAGAAACTTTACGGCAGTTTGCAACTAATTTTCCACTGTGGGAACATGGGATTATTACAACATTTATTTTTTCTTTGCTGAGATTTGCTGTTACTATACAAAAATAGTGTAACAGTTGTGTTGAATTTAAAAAGCAAAGTGTACATGAAGCAAGCAAAATCTGCCTCTGAAATGCTGCCTACGTTGGATACTAAGGCTATGTATATTCTTGTCTAAACTTCTAATAGTCAAAATATAGAATCCGAAGCAGAGAAATCCTGCAGAAGAAGTTAATGTATCTATGTAAGAGGTTATACATAAACTAACCTTAAAACCCATTAACAGTGTACTATGGCAATCGAGTAAACGTAAATTACAATAACAATACGAAAACACTGAAAATGAGTATTAAACCCCACTGCCACACAAAATCAATTACTTCTACTTAAATGTGTCAACAGAAAATATTAATAAAACATCAGACAAGCAAACAGCCTAAAATACTCCAGGTTGGGTACAAACAGCTGGAGCTGTTGCAATCAACCAGAAATATCTTCTTGTCACTCCATTTACTAGTCATTATGTCGTCATAATATCTTATCAACTTCATAAACCGGTATTTGAAAACACCCTAGAGTTAAAATTCAGCAACTCTGAGCATACACATGACAGCATCATCAAATGTTAAAGAGATGGATTTGTATAAAAAATTCTTCTTAAAAAGTCTTAAACACAACTCTGATGAGTTTGGTTTATAGCCGCTGTAAGTTGATTATATCCCAAAAACAATAGGTGAACACAGATAAGGTATTAGACATTATGCATTGTGAATGCGCTACAACCATAATATCAGTAAACAGCCAGTGAATCAGTTGACAGCCATTGTTATTTTATACACAGTTTAAATATAGTGTACATAATGCACAGTACTGTACCGTGATGTACTCATTATATAATTACAAATTTTATTTCAGAATCTCCGCATACAACTTAATCTGCTACGTGCATACCTCTACACTTGCAGGGAGCCAGTCATTGAGGATCTCCAAAAACGTGTATGGCCACGAGAATACCTCTATGAACACGTACACCTTTATTCAGTGTCTGTAAGTTCACAGTACTGTCTCTGCTTTTCATTCTGTATTGTGTTCTGAATGTTATGTGTGGGTGAAGTCTGATGACTGGAATATTCAATATACCTGTCATTTTAAATACATTAAAACTCTTCTCTTAGCATGGGGTACCCTTCCATCGACGTTCTTAAGGACAAGAAATAACTCTAATTTAGTTATTAAAAATACTTAACAGCATTGTTCTGCCCCAATCCATCTGTGGTGAAATGCAGTGTACTGTACACAATGCACTCCTGGTATGTTACATTGTTTCTTTCCAAATCTTTCTTGACTTCGTGAATCCAGGTTGTTGTTGACTTCTTGTTCCAAAGATATTTGAAGATCTGTTTGGTTAACCTGTTGTCATTCATTCTGTATAAATGTCCAAAAAATATCAATCACCTCTTCCACATTGTATCTGTTCTGTTTTCTATGTTCTGGTATATTTCATCATTACTTATTGATTTCCAGAGTTCTGTGGTTCTCAGCTGACCGAGTATTTTCCGTATAATTTTTCTTTCCAGTACTTGAAATTTACTCAGCTTATAATTACGTACTAGACATTCACTCATGTATAGGCATTCTGGTTTGACTACTGTGTTGTAGTGTTGTATTTTGAGGTTTTTAGATAAACACTTTTTGTTGTAGATATTCCTAGTTATACCATATGCTCTTTCCATCTTGTGTATCCTTTCTTATACAGCAGATTTTTTCAAACCATTTTCTTGAATTGTTTCCCCAAAATGTTTGAATTTCTTTACCTTATTTATTCGAAAAATTTTTGTTACTAGAAATTCTGGAGCATTTTTTATATTTGTCATAAATTTGTTTTTTTCACCAGAAATTCTTAAACCTGTTCTGTTGGCTAATTCTTCCAAGAGAATGACTTTTATTGCTGCATTTTTCAGGTTTTCTGAAAGTAAGGAAAAATTATCTGTTTTTTCTTCCCAGTGTTATTGGTGATAGCTTGTGTTCCTTCAGTTTTTCACTCCATATTCGTACTATTGTTATGTGCCAGCCCCGTGGTAACCCCTTTCGGTACTTCCAGGAAGGGGCTGGTGACTCATACTACTGGGATCTCCCAGCCGGCTTGTAGGGTGGGGCCAGCATTTATCTTTTTTTTTTTTTTTTTGCTAGTTGCTTTACGTTGCTCCGTCACAGATATGTCTTATGGCGATGATGGGACAGGAAAGGCCTAGGAATGGGAAGGAAGCGGCCGTGGCCTTAATTAAGATACAGCCCCAGCATTTGCCTGGTGTGAAAATGGGAAACCACTGAAAACCATCTTCAGGGCTGCCAACAGTGGGGTTCGAACCCACTATCTCCCGGATGCGAGCTCACAGCTGCGCGCTCCTAACTGCACGGAAAACTTGCCCGGTCGGCATTTACCTGTATTGTTCTCATCAGCCAGCTTACCTGTGAATTTCTTGGAGATTCAGCAGGAATGTTCTGTCTCTAGTCACCTTGCGAAAGTTCTGGCTCAAATCATCTGAGCTATAAAAAGGGAGGCTAGCCGCGGACAGTCAGTCACAGTTGAGCTCCGTGGTGGAGTCGCGGTCAGTGTTGGACTCCTTGGTGAAGTCAGTGAGATAATCAGTGTATTAGGGTTCGGTGGCTGGACTGAAGGCAACAGAGGTTTTGGCTGTCGCTAGTGTTCCACCGAGGTCTGAACGAGGAACAGTGTTGTGGTGTTGGAGAGACCAGTAAGTGGGTGGGCTGGAGACAACGGAACGGAAGACTGTACTGTGTGTTCATGTATTTCTCTGGACTGAGGCTCGCGTAGTGAGTGTGAAGGTAAATGGACCTGTGTTAATGGCTGTTTTGAGTATCGTCCTGCTGTTGAATACTGTTGAACTGTTTAGTTGTTCACTGCATGTGACTGTTTGAATTACTGGACTGTCTATGGAGTTGAACCAACGAGTGTCGAGTGGCCCGTAACCCTGTGTTCAGATCCAGCGATCTACACACAGCTGCTGTATGAGGTGACTGGATTTAACGTCCGCAGGTATAGCAATGGGCTGGACCGTTCGCTGTACCGTAAGGAAAAGAGAGACTTGTAAATAGACAGCAATTAGTGAGTGTGGCCATTCATGCTTAATGAGAATTGTGTGCATATGTTTGCGTGTGTGCATTTATTGGGTCATCCTGAAATAAATTGGAGTAATGAAACAGAGTTTTATTCGTAACACTATTTTCTCCAGGCTGCAATTGAATAGGAGTGGAGATAAACCATCACCTTGCCTTACACCTGTATTTATTCTGAATAAATTTTACTTTTGATATGGTGTCTGTGAGGGTTTCACGGATTAGGTTTGCCAATTTGTTTTAACTCCGAACTCTCGGATTATTTTATCTCGACTTTCCATGTCAGTGGAGTCAAAAGCCTTCTTAAAATCTATAAATGTTACTACTATGTCTTTGGAGTTCATTAATCTGTGACGGATTATAGACTTCAGGTTAAGTATTTGTTCTGAGCAAGATCTTCCCTTCCTAAATCCACTCTGATATTCACCCAAATGATTGTCAAGAGATGCTTCTATCCTGTTCAGTAGTATTGTTGAAAATATCTGAAGCCACTGGCAAAAGGGATATACCTAGAGGCATGATTTTTTCGCATTAACGATAAACGCGACAAGAAATATTTTGAAGCGATTTTGTGATATCTTTAGGAATCATATGTTTCTGGTTAAGAAAATATGGATATTATGTTCGCGAATTAAAGCGACAAGGCCATTTTAAAGCGAAATTCAATTATTTCGCGATAAGCGCGATATTACAGCGAATATTTTGACATTTTGTTCCAAGATTATGTATGAAAAGAAAAGGAAGAGCGGACAAAGATCATCAACAGGAGAGAAATATGTTATCATTAATGCTCTGGAAAATCTCTTTAAGACATGGCATCAAAGAAAAGGGGTTGGCTCCAGGCTTCTTGCCAAACGAAATGTTTGGAATGTTGTTCTTGTGGTGGCTGGTAATCCCACCCCAGCCTGTCTCCTCACGGCATTGTGCAATCCTGGAATCCCTAATGACGTCTACAAGCATTACAATTGACTGTATTTCGACTTCGTGGTCAGATAAAATTAAGAAAATGATCACAGACAGAAGCGAAGATGGGTCGCTCGACAAGTGTTACGGTGCACAGCAGAGCTAAACAGTTTGAGAGTGAAGGTTTATACGTTTCGGAAAGCAATGTTTTAATGTGTAAATTTTGTATTCGTATCGAGTGGGAGAAAAAACATACTGTCTCAAAACATTGTTTTAAAAATAAGGAACATTTAGAACATAAATTTAGCACTCCAACAGTGAAACGGCAAGCAACAATAGAACTCTCATTAGATACGCAAAAGAAAGCTAAGAGTGAAAAAATAGAATTTATTCACGAAATAATCACGAAATAACAGCGATGCTACTCAAAGCCAGCATCCCGCTGGAGAAGGCAGACGACCTTGCAATCCGGAAAGGGCTTCAAAAGTATGTACCAGGTATGTACAGTCTATCAATTAAACCTCCACAATCAACGATCAGTGATTGTAATGAAACCTTTAATGAATAATCTCAGAATTTTATTCAAGCGAAATTAAAGCGATACGGCAATATCTATTACGCGAAATAACGTGAAAATTAGTATCCTTCTCGCGAAATCTTTAAAAAATTAATGCGAAAAAAATCATGCCTCTAGATATACCTCTATAGTTGTTGACATCTTGCTTGTTACCTTTCTTATGCAAAGGATGTTTAAGAGCCACTTTCCATTCTTCCAGGATCTTCTCTGTTTTCCAGAGTTCTTCAAATATGATTTGAAGATCATCTATGATTTTTGGTTGAGACCATTTTATAAGTTCAGCTGAAATGGAGTCTTCTCTTCTAGCTTTGTTGTTTCTTAGGGTTATGCTTTTTCAATTTCTTCAACAGTAGGTGGTGGATCTGCTTCAAACATTTCATGAATCTTGAAAATTCTAACTTGTGGTTCGGTTCTTCACAGTTCAGAAGTTGATCGAAGTTCTTGGTGTTGGTTAGACACATTCTGCCATTTTCATCTCTGAAGCAAATACTTGGAACTTGATAGCCCTTCATGTTGTTTTTAAACGTTTGTTAGAAATTCCTTGTTGTGATTTTTCAAAAGATCATTCAGTGCTCCTTATTATTCTTGCTGTTTATTTTCTTTGATGCTTAAATTGCTTAAAGTGTTCTTTCTTTCTAAAGCACTTCCATTTTTCCCATAGTTTTGTTCTTCCTGTTAGCGCTTCTTCACAAGTTTTATTCCACCAAACTTTCTTTTTCGTTTTTGCTGACCCGATTACGTTCTTTTCCACACTGTTGATTTCTTTGGATAATTCTTGCCAGTTACCATCTTGAGTTACTTGAATTTCTTCTTGAAAATGTTTTACTTTTTCCTGTGTAATGTTGTCTGTGTTATATCTCATTATTTTCTTTTGACTTCTTTGATTTTTATGAGGGAGAAGTTTGAGTTTAATTTTAGAGAGGTGGTGATCAGAGTCAAATTCTCTATTTCTTATTACTTTTATATTCATATTTTCTTTAATATTTCCTTGAGAAACAGTCACATGATCCAACTGGAATTCCTCCAACATTGGATTCGGAGATATCTATGTTTTACCTCTTCTTGGGAGATTTCTGAAGACCAAGCTTGATAGCTGCAGTCGCTTAAGTGCAGCCAGTATCCAGTAATTGGGAGATAGTGGGTTCGAGCCCTACTGTCAGCAGCCCTGAAGATGGTTTTCCGTGGTTTCCCATTTTCACACCAGGCAAATGCCAGGGCTGTACCTTTGTAGGGATGTATCACCCAAAACTTGTCCGCTAGGCAGCGTAATGGTAATGCCCGGTATGCGCTTTCCGCTGCTTGATTGTTTTACATGAGACTTATATGGAGTATTCCTATATTTGTGATAATCGAAATGAAACTTTTGCTTTAAATGCATAAAATGGAGTTCCATATTCTGCTAATGTTTTTAACAAGGCGGGAAATGGTATCGGTGCAATGAAGATTGCGGATTTGGAAGCAGAATTGAAGGAAAGGGGTAGAAAAATGTCTGGAAGAAAGCAAGAGTTGATTGAAAGGTAAGGACTAAATGCAGCAACTCCTTCTTTTAGCGTTTTTGTTAAGATTGAATTATTTAGGTACAAATAGCATATTGAAAACATTCCTAATACAGTATTTTTCTTTTCTTTGCAGGTTAGAGGCGTACATAAGGCACGACATTGGTGTGACAGCAGTGCCTGGCGCTACATCCAGTACGACTGAACTTCATTTCCGTGCAGCGCACGAGTTTCAGGATCTTGTTTCGGACCATAAGACAAATATAAATATTTCAAATTTGGAATTAATGAATTATTTCGTGTTCAGGAAGTCTGAAATTGATGGTGCTCCAGTGTCAAATTATAGGTCATTGTGTGATTCAGGGTACCGGTACTGTACCGCACACGGTGTTATGGCTGTAGTACAAGTAGTACTAGTGTGACATCTATCGGTAGTGTTTCAGTACATCCCTATTAAGGCCACAGCCGCTTCCTTCGAATTCCTAGACCATTTCTGTCCCATCGTCGCCATAAGACCTATCTGTGTCTGTGCGATGTAAAGCAACTAGCAGAAAAGAAAAAAGTTTTCTGAAGAAAGTTGACATTAATTTCAACTGCAAAGTTTTACAGAGATTTATTAGTCTTGTTCAATTTTTGTGTGTTCTTTTATGGGCTGGATATTCCCCTACTGTTTTCCGAAAAGCTTTTTCTCTGCCTATTTGTGCATTAAAATCTCCCAGTAGTATCACAACATTTAATTTTGGGATTTTGGATGTTTCCTCTTCCAGAAGTTCCCAGAATAATTCTACTTTACTGGGATTTTTCTTGTTACCTTCATTTATTGGTGCATGGCAATTTACAAAGGTATACTGTTTATTTTTTCATTTAATTGTGAGGTGAGTTATTCTTTCTGAACTAGATTTGAATTCTGGTACATTACCTATTACAATTTTATGAACATAAAAAGCAGCACCTAGTAGTGGCGTTCCTTTCATAATTTTGATTGCCGGTTTACCCTTAAAAATTCTATGGTTCTTGGTTTCTGTTACATTTTCGTCCAAAAATCTTGCTTTTGTACTGCTAGAATTTGTATTTCGTGTTTATCTAAAAGAATTTCCAGTTCTTTCTGTTTACCCGTTTTTATTAAAGAACTTACATTCAAAGTACCTGCAAAAAACTTCTTCTTAAACTTGAGTCTGGAAGGATACCAAGGATGCTCCAACTCATCCTTATTGCAGATGTTGGGACTCCCTAGAACCCTAGGTCCTGATGCATTGCATAACGCAATGGTGGATTTCTCTTCCGAGCTACCACCTGGGGTAGTGCTTTCTCTCAGCAGGCTTTCCATTCTGCAGTTGAAATTGTACATAGTACAGGGTAGGAAATAAATTCCAAGATCGGATTGTTAGTCCGAAATTTTGATTTTTCTTCGTGGTTTACTCCACTAGGTTCTTCCGCTCTTTCCACTGTTAGGATTCGGAGATTCCTCTTCTGCCTTTGAGACTGTTGACCGGGTTTCAACAGTAACCCTAGGCAGGGCCCTTACAGGGTGCTAACATCCAGAGCCAGATGGACCCAAGTTTTTTAATGAGGTGTTACTCCTCCCCCTCCTCCTTCCTGATCACTTGTGAGATGAGGCCCCGGGCTTCGGTCTGGCGGGCAGAGTTGTTGTTGTTATTATTATTATTATTATTATTATTATTATTATTATTATTTATTATTAATTATTATATAAAACAATACATTAATGTTGGAGTGATGTGATGGTGGAGTGTCGCTGTCACTATCTTCTCACCAAAACCATAGCTTGAATTCCAACAACTGAAAATGGGATTTTAAAAATGAAGACTTATATCCGAGTGGTTTGGGTTTCACACGAAACTGGAGGTCCTATGGCTCTGATCTACATGTCAACAGTCACATTAAACTTACTGTATTGCATTACAGTTGAGATATATTCTAGTGTCTGTATTTGCGAACAGTAAAATAGCAACTGTCCTCTAAATGAAAAATAATCTGCTTTGGAATGATGCCTTACAACTGACTAATTCAAGTAACTGCAGTTACTTCCTCTTGTCATAAAAGTGTGCAATTTGTGGTATATTAAACAATACAGTAGCTACTTGTTTACCAAAATAATTAAGCACTGTTACAAAGGAATTGCAGTTATACAAAATTTTCACAATTTTAAAGTAATACACATTTTTGGGAATAGACTCTTAGACTGCTGAAGGTAAAACATTCCAGTTTTGAATTTTGCAGTGTACAAATGAATATTTGTCATAGTTGGTTCTACGGTCTTCCGTTTATGTTGTGTGGATAATCAGCCCTACTTATGTAACATACTTTCTCTAGCAGACTATTCATCTCTCACCATGCTGGCATGTTTGCATTGCTCATTTCATGAACCGTTGCGCCAGGAAACTTGAGGAAATGCTCTTGTGTACTATGATTGCTCTTGCTTGGAGGTGGTTCTATGCTGTGTGGTATTACTGTTTAAAGCATTGTGGAGGAGGATTAGCAGTCTCATTTTTGGGCTGCAAAGTAGGGAGACCACGTGACTTTGGTGTATATGTACTGTACTGTAAACAGTATGTCACATGTATTGTGTCTCACCTTTACAAAAGCCATAAACTGTGCTTCAAATATGGAACTGTCTCTATGGATTATCACCAATGTTAGTCAGAATAAACATTGCTGTTAGTCTAAACATGGTGCATCTTCTTCTTTTAATTGTGACATTGTGACAAGATATTCTCCATGATATTCTGTTAACTTTCCTTTTAACTTTCCTTCTTCCGTACTTTTTTATACCTACTGTATGTCATTGTTCTGTTTCCTTTCACACTTAGTGTCTCCTTTAACCCTCCCAGGCAATGGTGTATACTGACTTTTCCCAATGTGGCTTATGTTTGGAAATTTTTCAGGTTGTGGTGTTTTAGCATAGCTAATCCAATTGCAAACAATTGTATATAAACATGATATAGGCTTTTTTTGACTTATGCTGCATCAGGAAAACAAGGTGAAATTCTTTACGTTTTGTAGAGAAATTTGCTCTGTGTCTTCAGAAGAAAATCAACTGTTCATAACATTAATAATTTGTGAAGTGCTAAGTATTAAGAGCTGCTGCAGTTCGCTTTGCATTTTCGTGGCTGAAATTTAGATTTGTGTAGTACCTTTTGATAAACTTTATATGCTTAAAAAAACTAGTCCTGAGTTCAGGATGTAGAAAAAGAATGGGCAACTTGCAGGAAAGCTGTAGCAGAAGTGGCAAGGGAATACTTCCAAACAACTTTGTGTAAAGGTGGAAAAATACAAACTTCCTTGTGGAACGTAGTAGTCTGAGAAAGCTTGTAAACCTGGGAAGTTGTTCAAAAACTGCTCCAAACAAGAACTGATATAGGTAGGGAATTGCACTTAGATGAAAGACACAGAACGAAACAAATCGTTGTGGATTCCAAGAAGAAAACTTGTTAAGGCTTGGTAAAGCAGCAGGGAAACCTTTCTGGACAGTAACAAGTATCTAAACCCTTTAAATTATAATGTAGAAAGTTTGACCTGGCTGGAAGTGGAGACGGCAATATGTAAAATGAAAAACAAGAAGTCTACATGATTGGATGAGTTCAATGTGGACATGATCAGAGTACTTGGAGAACCTGGAATACAATGGTTGTACAGAGTACTAAATAAAATTTGGGAAGAAAATGAAATACTCAGTGACTGGAGGCAAGGAGTGATTATTCCACTGTTTAAGAAAGGTGACCAAAAGAAGTGTAACAACCATAGAGGCATAACCCTTCTATCTCGTGGGTTAAAAATATACGAGACCATCCTGGAGAGAAAAATCAGAAAATTTGTTGAACCTAAACTTGAGGAAGAACAGCATGGATTTAGAGCAAACAGATCAATGCTAGACCTCATTTTTTCGATAGAAATGCTCTTGTGACATAGATGTTGATTCCCATAGGGAATCTGAAATATTTGTCCCAAATGAGTAAATTTATAATACCAATATTGTTATTGGACATTATAAATTTTCCAGCTAACTCATTCTTAGGTCCAGCGTTTCACCCCCGTGTGTTAGGTTGGGCTTGTCAGTTGGCACCTAGCACACCTACCAAAACACATGGCTAGTGCATACCAACCATACCAGCTTTTTGTTTCTCAATGTAGTTGCTTTACTCGAGCTATAATCTCATCCTGCACTTCTTTATGTCTCAGACATTCCCATATATGGCATATTGTTGATATTTATGTAGTGATATCACATGACCGCAGCATGTATTGTAAGCATGGTTTTACTTAGCATACGGGGGCGAAATGCTGGCAACTAAGAATGAGTTAGCTGGAAAATTTATAATGTCCAACAAGGGACCATTTATATTGGTATTATAAATTTACTCATTCAGGACAAATATTTCAGATTCCCTATGGGAATCAACATCTATATCATCTGCTGACAAAGCAGGCATCAATTTTTGCTAGTGAGACAAAGTCTCTCATAGTGCATTGGCACTGCCGGTGGCTTCAAGTAGCCTACGCAGTAGCCTCCACGGTATGCACTAGCCATGCGTCTTGGTAGGGGTGCTAGGTACCAACTGACGAGCCCAACTTAGCACATGGGGGCGAAACGCTGGCAACTAAGAATGAGATAGCTGGAAAATTTATAATGTCCAATAACGGACCATTTATATTGGTATTAGAAATGCTCTTGGAAAAATACTGGGATAAGAATAGAATGGTTATAGTTGTATTCTTGGATATTGAGAAGGCATATGATCATGTACCAGGTAAGCATATATGGGAATGTCTGAGACATAAAGAAGTGCCAGATGAGATTATAGCTCGAGTAAAGCAACTATATCGAGAGACAAAGAGCTGTGTGCAAATTCAAGGAGGCAGGTCAAACTGTTCTGAAACCAAGAGCGGAGTCCAACAAGGAAGTTGTCTATCACCACTTCTCTTCATTACTATAATGGATGAGGTTATAAAAGCAGTGAAAATGAAGGATCTGACAACAAATGCACTTGTATTTGCTGATGATGTTAGCCTCTGCTATGGGGTAAGACGGAAACAGAAGTTCAGGCTAAACTAGATTTTTGGCAAGAAGAAGTTGAAAGAATGGGAATGATCATCAGCCGAACTAAAACCGTCGGTTTAGCGATGAGTCGAAATCCTGAAGGAGTCCACCTGCAAGTGCAAAATGAAAAAGTAGACATTATCAATAACTTGAATACTTAGGGAGCTTTGTTTCTTCTGACAATACCATAAACTAAGAAATAGGCAATGGAATACAAGCTGCATCAAAATTCTGCCACTCCGTTCGTCAGTTACTTTGGGATGACTCATTTCCCCAAGCTTGCAAGCTCACGCTGTACAAAACATATCTCGTACCAATTCTAACATACAGACTGGAAGCAGTAACGTTGACTAGATCTGCATAAAGTCGCCTACAGGCTACTAAAATGAAGTTCCTTCGGTCATGTCTCCAAAAGACAAGGAGGGAAAAAATAAGGAATGAAAGTATTCGGCAACAACTTGGATTGGACAGGAGCTTGTTGGAAACCTTAGAATTAAGCAGATTATGATGGTACGGACATATGAGAAGGATGGCTCCAATAAGGACCCCAAAAGCATACTATAAAAGAAATGATGTTGGTAAGCGGCCCAGAGGGAGGCCTCGTGATAGTTGGGAAAAGCAAATTTTCAAAGACCTTGCCAAACGTGATGTAAATTTGGCAGCAAAAGGTGGAATATCAGCTGTGGATGGACAGGACAAACTGGAAGAGGCTCGTAAACACCCGCACCCAGCTTGCTGGAGTGGAAAATCGATGATGATGATGATGATGATGATGATGGTGAGAAAGGTAGAAAAAAGGAAAATTAATAGTGTTTTGTGTAAATGAGGTAAACTTATTTTTAAATCCCAGGGAATCACTGGACAGATGGAAGGAATATTTTAAAAATCTTCTCAACTTAAAAAATCTGTCTGCTGAAGTCACTAACAATCGGGTTTATAGAGAGGAGAACAATGATGGCAGTGAAATTATGCTCGATGAAGTGGAAAGGACAGTAAATAAACTACGTACTTTGTTAGAAAACAGGAGGAATAGATGAAATTAGACCTGAAATGTTGAAATAGAATGGGAAGGCAGGGATGAAATGGCTTCGTAAATTAATAGAATTAGCATGGATATTTAGTTATTTATCCTCTGATTGGGTAAAAGTAGTAATAGCACCTATCTACAGGGTCTCTCATATAAACTAAGACCGAACGCATGGTGTTTGTACTCTGCGCTATGGCAGCTGCCCCTGCCGAACTTATGTCGTGTGTGTCTACCCTGCTTTAAGGGTGTATACAGTCTTATATGAAATCATACCTTATAAAAGATGTTGGAAGTGTCATCCTTCCTGTGTTATACACGCATTGTATCTGGTAACCACATTCTGGCTGACGCGAGTGAGTTCTGCCACTGTAATGTTTCTGATTTCATTCGTAATGTTTTCTTTCAGTTCCTTCAATGTGTGAGGATTTGTTTGATATACTTTTTCTTTCAGTTTACCCCACAAGTAAAAATCATACCCCAGTATTTGGGAGATAGTAGGTTCGAACCCCACTGTCGGTAGCCCTGAAGGTGGTTTTCCGTGGTTTCCCCATTTTCATACCAGGCAGATGCTGGGGCTGTACCTTAATTAAGGCCACGGCCGCTTCCTTCCCACTCCTAGCCCTTTCCTGTCCCATCGCCCCCGTAAGACCTATCTTTGTCGGTGCGACGTAAAACAACTTGAAAAAAAAAAACTCATACACTGTTAGGTATGGAGAATGAGGGGGAAATAGACCAGCACTGATCACTGTATCTGCAAACACTTCCGAGATTTGAAATCTTCTGCTGTATGAGCAGGGGCTGAATCTTGTTGAAGCCACCTACGCGATTTTCCTTCTTCCGTTAACTGATGGAAGAACAGCGTCAAAATGTCATTTACTGTCATCTCAAAAAAAAAAAAGGCCCAATTTTTCGTCTTGGACTAACAGCACACCAAACACCCATCTTCCTATCATAATGAGGGACTTCATAAACACCATTAGGATTTTCTGCACACCAATAGCGAGAGTTATGACTGTTCACACGACCCTTAAGATGAAACCAGAGCTTTTACATAAGAAAATACGGTGCTGCAATGATAACTGTTTCACCATGTTAACAGCTGAGTTTCAGACTGGTAATTAATGCTTGCCAGGTCGAACATGTGCAGGCTACTTGCAAGGTCAAGAACTGTGCGCGTGCCTCCCATACTACAGCTTACATATTGGAGAGTAACTACTCCGCTTTAACAGTCTTGGTATGTGTATGAGAGAGCCTGTATAACGAAGGGAAAGGAAAGGATTGCAGAATTTTTCAAAGCATGTCATTGATCATTATACCAGGCAAGGTGTTAACAGGCATTTTGGAAAGGAGAGAGCAATCAACATGGGAAAGTAAGTTGGATGAAAACCGGTGTGGTTTCAGGTCACAGAGGGGTCAGAACCAGATTTTCAGTTTGCGCTAAGCAATTTAAAAATGCTACAAGTTTAATAGACAGTTAAGTTTTGTAGTTCTAGAGAAGGCATGTGACAGAGTACCAAGAGAAAAGATATTATGTATGCTGGGGGATTATAGCATCAGGAGGAGGATATTAGAGGCAGTCAAAGGCATTTATGTTGAATGTTGATAATTGGGCTGCAGTGAAAGTTGATGATAGAATGAGTTCTTGTTCCAAGGTAGTTACAGGGGTTAGACAAGGTTGTAATCTTTCATCTTTGTTGGCTTCAACTTGAAGAGAGGTCCAGTAACTAGCATAATGAAGATTAGCATTTCCGAGACTAAATTGATGTCGGTAGGGAAGAAACCTTCGAGGATTGTATGTCAGATTGGGAATACATTACTGAAAGAGGTTGGTTATTTCTAATAATTAGGATGTATATTCTCCCAGGATGGTAGTATAGTAAGTGAAATTGAATCAAGGTGCTGCAAAGCAAGTACAGTGAGCTCGCAGTAGCGATCAACAATATTCTTCAAGAAATAATTCAGCTCCCAGACAAAAATATCTTTACACTGGCCTGTTTTCAGACTGACTTTGCTTTACGGGAGTGAAAGCTAGGTGGAGTCAGGATATCTTATTCATAAATTAGAAGTAACAGACATGTGAAAGTTGCCAGAATTATTGTGGTACAAACAGGTGGGAACAATTAGAGGAGGGTCTTGCAATGAGGAGATAAAGGCTAGGTTAGGAATAAACACAGTGGATGAAGCTGTGCAAATAAACCAGCTTAGGTGGTGGAGTTGTGTGAGGCGAATTTCATAGTAGAATAAAAGACTCAGCCATGGAGGGTTTTTGACCTTGTGAGCCCAGCTCGGCAGGTTTGATTCTGGCTGAGTCTGGTGGTTTTGAAGGTGCTCATATACGGCAGCCTCGTGTCAGTAGGTTTACTGGCAGATGAAAGAACTCCTGCGGGACAAAATTCTGCCTCCACCACATCCCCGAAAACTGTAAAAATAGTTTGTGGGACGCAAAATCAACATTATTTTCTTTCTTAGAATGGCTGTAGAATTATCTAAACCGAGTAAGTTGGCCATACGGTTAGGGGCGCACAGCTGTGAGCTTGCATTTGGAAGACAATAGGTTTGAACCCCACTGTCAGCAGCCCTGAGCTATGGTTTCCGATTTTCACACTAGGTAAATGCTGGGGCTGTACCTTAATTAAGGCCACGGCCGCTTCCTTCCCACTCCTAGGCCTTTCCTATCCCATCGTCACCATAAGACCTATCTGTGGACCGGGCAAGTTGGCTGTGCTGTTAGGAGCGCGCAGCTGTGAGCTCATATCCGGCAGATAGTGGGTTAGAATCCCACTGTCAGGGGTTCAAATCCCACTGTCAGCAGCCCTGAAGATGGTTTTCCGTGGTTTCCCATTTTCATACCAGGCAAATGTACCTTAATTAAGGCCACGACCGCTTCCTTCCCATTCCTAGGCCTTTCCTGTCCCATCACTGCCGTAAGACCTATCTGTGTCGGTGCGATGTAAAGCAAATAGCAAAAAAGACCTATCTGTGTCGGAGCAACGTAAGGAAACTAGCAAAAAAAAATATTACTACAGTGTTTCTGATGTTGTCAAACTAGAAAGCGAACTACTGGTCGTGTACGGCCTATCAGATTTTTCAGGTAAAACAGTAAATGAGCGCTGAAAGGCATAACAGTTTATAAAGAAGATGTATGTACGTATGTAACAGTAAATGAAATGATGAAGCTTTTAAAAGAGACTGAATTAGCAGAGGAAGCATTTTCTATCCATACATACTTCGTTGCTTGATATCAATAATACCCTTGAGCACATCCACGGAGCATACCTCCTGTAGCCTTCAGTAAATAAAAAACGTGTGTATCAAACAAACACTCAGTTCCATGACTTGCTATCTGCCCTTTCACCGATGCCCATTGAAATGGGTCTTCTTGATGACCTGTAGAGTAGAAAAGGTTTCTATGACGTCTTTATTGAGAACATTTCTTCAAAAACGCCATGGGAGGATTACACGTTCGTACAAATGAAGTTAACTTGGTTTTACTTGTGTGTTTATATGCCTATTTGTCTGTTTGCATTCAACAGCCTCCTAGGCATTGCAAAAATGCATCATGGTTTTCCTTATTCCCTTGCATATTACAAATGTTGCTCCCAAAAATCTGTTCCTAGAGGCTGTATGACCACTTATATTCAAAGTCTTACTTCTGAAGCATCCACTCTGTTAAAAAAATACGAAGACATTTTCCAAAGGAAGCCTTTCAGTGACAAAACCATCTCAAGCGGGCTGCGCATCATTTGCTCCATATCTGAATCCAAACACAACCAATGGATTAAGTTAACGGAGGAACTAAATATGGGAAGAAATAGTTCACTGCCTGGAGTTTACTGCAACATCTCAAAAGCAAAGCAAAGTTACCTCCGTACAGGCCATGGAGGTCCTTCGAGGAGTGGAAGGTAAAGGCCTACACCATTGTTAACCTCGGCACGTGATGGGGTAGAGTGGTTAGCTCTACGCCCGGCCGCCTTTGCCCCAGGAATTAACCTGGTACTCATTTTCGGTGTAGGCTGAGTGAACCTCTGGGCCATATGCACCTCCGGAAATGGAAATCTCGTTTCTTAAATTTTACGACTTCCTGACGGAGATTCGAACCCACGTCCTTCCGGGCGAACAGAGCACGCCTTTACCGCCTCGGCCAGCCAGCCCCTACTCCAACATCTCAGTAATGATAAAACTAAGACCTCATTACAAAGTAACATCCCTGCAAATGAAACTGTTAGTCAACTTGTCGAGAATGGTAAACCAAGTAAAGCTGCACTTAAACCAGATGAAAAGCAGAAAAATTGTCTTACCAGGAAAGCAGTGTTTTCTCATCATTTCACTCTGGAAGATCTTAATAGAGCTCTTAATAAGTGCAGAAATGGTAAGGCAGCAGGTCTTGACGATATCTGCATCGAACAACTCAAAACAATTTGGTCCTGATTGTAAACGATGAATCTTGGATTCATTCAGCAATTGCATCAACAACTGCAAAATACCTAAGCTGTGGAGAAAAGCTGGAGTTATTGCAATACACAAGCCTGGCAAGAATGCAAGTGATCCCAAGAAGTACAGACCAATCAGTCTCATTGTTGTGCCATCTTTACCAAATCTTAGAATGAATTATTTTGGATAGACTGTCTGAAATGGTAGACCCATTACTCATTCCAGAACAAGCAGGCTTTAGACCATGGAGAAATTGTACTTCCGAAATAAAATCTCATGCAGCATATGGAAGATAGCTTTGAAAACAACAGATTCACTGTGGTAGTTTTTATTGACCTGACATCAACCTACGACACAGTAAGCCACAAATTATTTGTTGAATTTCAAGGCCAGCAGAGCAGATGGAGGAATCTGAAGAATGGTCTTCCACAAGGAAGTGTGCTAACTCCTCTACTTTTTAACATCTGTACTAATGATCAGCCTGCCTGGAAGGGACGAAGAATTTATTTATGCAGATGATCTCACTAGCAGTTCAAGAGGCAAGTTTTGAACATGCTGAAGAGAAGCTCTCGCATGCTCTGTAAGATCTAGGTGATTATTAGCAGGAGAACCAACTGAAACCAAATCCATCAAAAATGCAAGTCTGTGTCTTTCACCTCAAAAACAGGCAGGTGTTAAGGAGACTGCAGGTGACCTGGGAAAATACATAACTAGAACATTGCTTCACTCCCAAAAATCTAGGAGTAACTGTCAATCGAGCACTCACCTATAGAGTACACTGCTTGAACACCATAAGGCAGGTATCAGCAAGGAAGAGTATTCTTAGGAAACTATTGAGTACAACCTGGGGGACGTAGCTTTGCACCATAAGAACTTCAGCTATATCCCTTTGCTGTTCAGCTACAAAATATGCCTGTCCCACCTGGTATAGATCCAGCCACGTTGATCAAGTGGATATTGCCTTAAATGAGACTTGTAAGACTTGTTACAGATTGTTTAGTTCTACACCACTTGAAAAAGTATACTGTCTAGCAGGTATCTCACTTCCAGGTATATGTCATGACTCTGCAGCCAGACTAGAGAAATCTAAGGCATTGAACTTGAAGGTCCATACCCTACATGAATATCAACAGAAAGCCTCAGTGAACCTCCTTCAAAATTTCAAGTAAACTCATGGCCTTCCAGTTACAGCTATCTTGCGTAAAGGATGGTACCTTCTGAAAGCCTCACTCAGGTCATGAGGAGAGTTGGTCAACATGGAAGGCACTCAACAGGCTGTGCAGGAGGCTCGCCTGCGATTCCACACTGTGTGAATGCGGTGAAGAGCAGACCATGGACCATCTTGTCAGCAAGTTGTGCACAGCTGCTTGTTCTCAGAACCTGATTGATGCCACCAAGGAAGCGTGCGAATTGGCTAGATACTGGTCACACTACATTGAAATTTTATTTGTGTAGGGTAGACCCATGTGATGATAATGTGCTTGAAGTACCAATTTGCTGGTCTGAGTGGCTCAGATGGTTAAGGCGCTGGCCTTCTAACCTCAACTTGGAAGGTTCGATCCTGGCTCAGTCCGGTGGTATTTGAAGGTGCTCAAATACGTCAGCCTCGTGTCGGTAGATTTACTGGCACGTAATAGAACTCCTGCAGGACTAAATTCTGGCACCACGGCATCTCCGAAAACCGTAAAAGTAGTTAGTGGGACGTAAAGCAAATAACATTATTGAAGTACCAATTCTTGGATTTATTTTATTTTAATATCTTTGACGTTATGTTTCTGACACGATTAAATAAATGACAAATTACTGTTGGAATTCGCTTATTTATTCATGATACATAGTCCTCATTGGTTAAGATCACGGCATACCACTGGTATGTACGTATGTAATTTATGTATGCATGTTTGTTGAATTACCTGTTAAAGCATTTAGGTAGAAATTGTGTAGGCAGTTTGTCTTTCACTTGTGATCTGGTTGTAGTTTTTGTCTGTCAAATGCTTTAAGTCTGACTAGTTAGAACTTGAGCAGATACTTTGGAAGTAGCATATAAATTTCAGCATTCAGATGTATTGAATTGATGAGACATAAGAGAATTTAGGCTAGGTAGAAATACCAAATTGGAGCAGGTGGATCATTTCAAGTACCTGTCTTCTCACTAGATGATATAAAAATGCTGTATTGGAAAGCTGATGCAGTGATTTCTTTGTTGAAATACAATATATACTATAGAATGGGCCAAAAATTATGATTATTTTTTAGTTCTTTAAGTTGAAGTTAACATAGTGGAAAATTGAATACAAAATTAACTATAAAATACTTTGCCAATATAGTTATAAGAATTTATATTGATTACAATAAAATTAGTGCAGCTATCACTGGTCTAACCTATTGGTGTGTCGGCCATTATTTTTCGCACACAGTTGGAATCCTGCCAAGTCCACCTGCAGCTCAGGAGATGTTGGGATGTGATTATGCAGAACATGCAACTAATATCTACTTTCACCTGTTCATCCGAGTTCGTCTGCTCACACTGAAGCTGGTCTTTTATGAAGGATCACAGCCAGTTATCAGATATTGTTAGGCCAGAACATCAAGGGTACCAGTGGAGAGAACTGCCTCATCTACCCCCCACTGGAAATTGATTGTCCAGCCACTTAAAATACATATGTTGTGTAATGCTCTGGATATTAGTTCTTTTGAAAAAAGACAATGTTGGGGAGACAAACTTTTGCAAGTTCTGGAATCACCAGAGAGACGGCATTTTGAGGTACGATGCTTCTCTCAAGAATGTATAAAGATATGTGGTCGATTGACAGCTTCTTTTGATGTGGCAGATAAAATAATATGTAGATATTGTTAGAGCTCTTGAATATATTGAGGAAGGTCTTTGTCCCAGAAGTAAACATTCTTTGATAAGGAGCTTGGAAAAATGTCTTATTCTGTGATCATCAAATTACACAACAAGAAACTTGGAGTGTTTCACATGTCTCGCTTATTATACCCATGCTGTATTCACTAGCTCCTTCACAAAACATAGTTGAAATGTGTAGTATACTACCTTTTTTCACTAGCCATCTCATACAAGACTTGGTACTTGTGTATCTATCAACAATTTAGTTATTAATTATTTTTGTAGGGGTACTGGAGAAAATCTTGTCCTGCCTCCGCTTTGTCCAGTGCAAATCTCACATGGAGTGACTGAAATTTGAACCACGGAACCTAGTGGTGAGAGGCCGGTGCACTGCTGCCTGAGCCACGGAGGCCCTACATGCCACAAAATAGTAAAAATTCTTGTTTTACTTACGCCTTGAGAACAAGCAAATGATCCTGCTAGTTAATTATTGCTCCTCATACCTGAGGTCTTTTCTTCAAAATTGCCAAAACTGACATTTATTCTTTTACTTTTTCATTCTTATATATCCAAAGTCCTTCATTAAATTTAGTAATCAGCACAGACAAGGTGGGGCGAGTTTTATCCAATTTTTAAAGCTTATCTCCAGTTCAAAGGTTTGCTGAATCTATTAACAATATTTTCACTGATGTCTTTATATGTTTGGTTACTTCATCGTGAACCCACTCGATGATAAGGTTTCTCAGTTGTGTACTGGGTTTTATTAATCATTCTTACAGTGAAAATAACTTTATAGGTTAGAAAAACATTGAGGGATGTTGGAGCAAGTTCAATCCCCCATTGTGGGGACATTCTACCGTTTTGCTCATTCATTCTGTAGTCCAAGGTTTAGCACTGTGGGTATTGCCTACATGCCACAAAAATGAAAATCAACAGCCTGTTTCTAGGCATTCAACCATATCAGGAAGGTAATGAATGAAGCCCCCATCTAGAGGGGTGGATAGGAATTGTGCTGGCTGCTGAAGCCTGTGGCACTCCTCTGGGGCAATGTTTAATGACTGACAGATGAAATGAAATGATATTGGAGAGTGTTACTGGAATAAAAGATGACAGGGAAAACCAGAGTACTGGAGAAAATCCTGTCCTGCCTCTGCTTTGTCCAGCACAAATCTCACATGGAATGACTGAAATTTGAACCACGGAACCTAGCGGTGAGAGGCCGGTGCGCTGCTGCCTGAGCCACGGAGGCCCTACATGCCGCAAAATAGTAAAAATTCTTGTTTTACTTATGCCTTAAGAATAAGTAGATGGTCCTGCTAGTTAATTATTGCCCCTCATACCTGAAGTCTTTTCTTCAAAATTCTTGGCCTGTTAATATTGATGAGTATTATATACTGAATTGGAGAATCTTGCCTGAACTGGTAGGCTGCTTTTGATACAGTGTGTTTCAATGGGTTATTGCTGAAATTTAATTGCACATACCTTGTAAAGGATTACTTATTTTGTTGTCTGCTGTGTTAAGAAACCAATATCTTTTTAAAAGTTTATATGGGTGATAAGATGAGCAAGTCATTCATCATAAGAACAGACACTCACTAAGATCTGTCTTGGCTTCATTGTTATTCAATTTATGTACAAGTGATATTATAGAAACTGTCTCCCAAATATTGAAATGGTGGTGGTGATAATAGCAATTCAGATTAAAATATACTTGGAGGAGAACAAAACATGATCCAGGATCTGAACTTACTTAATCAGTACTTCAATTTAAAATAGAAGTAACAGCTTTTAAACATCACAATCGGCTTCTAAGACAAGAGATAAATGATGCATTGTTTGACAAACAACTGAATCACAAACCACACCCCAAATATTTGGGGTAACTCTTGATTTTTCTCTATCCTACAAAAAATACCTAGAAAAATCTGAAAAGCCTAAAGTGTGTCCAGGATTAACAAAAGACTACAATTCTTATGGCGACACTGTTGTTAGATAGCTTTGCACCTTCAGTTGCGTATAAGTACAGTCATGGCAGAAACATATGCTCGCTGTTGGAGGAAATTTCATTCTCAGAATTATGTTGAATAATCCAATAAACAATAATAAATCAACAAATTTAAATTATAGTACAATTGTCATAATCAGTAACATCTTGTCATTCAGGGGGGAGGTTGAATTTCTCTCTCTTCAATTTCCTCACTACATGAAGAAGACTCCCTGTGGGTGGGGGATGCAGATGAAGAATACACCCACCTGTCATAAGAGGTGACTAAAAGGGGCCCCAGGTGCTCCCAACTTGGGAGCGTGGTTTGGTGACCACGGGGCCCTTAGCTGAGTCCTGGCATTGCTTCCACTTACTTGTGCCAGGCTCCTCACTTTCATCTATCCTGCCCGACCTACCTTGGTCAACTCTTGTTCTTTTCCGACCCCGACGGTATTAGAGGATTCGAGGCCTAGGTAGTCTTTCATTTTCACGTCCTTCGAAGCCCTTGTCTTTCGTCATCCGTTACTTCATTTTCAAAGTGACTGATCCCTTCTTTTTCTTCTTTTTTCTCTGTCTACTCCCTCTGGATGGGGACAAAGATGAAGAATACACCCACAGTATCCCGTGCCTGTCGTAAGAGGTGACTAAAAGGGGCAACCAAGGAATGATTGAATTAGAACCATGAAACGACTTGTGATTAGTACCATCACGCGGAGAAAGCCATGGGTCGCCTTTACTTGCGAGTAGTACCACTATGTTAGGTACACAATAGGGTTGTGATAAGTAGCAGCAGAGAGTGGTTCACTGTAGGTTTCCAGTACCTGTGATTTGTACCATTAAGTGAGAAACAATAGTACCAGTCCCTGTGATTAGTACACCTATGTGAGGTGCAAGATGGGTTTGTGTTGCCTACAAGTGGCGCCATTATGTGAGAAACACCATAGGTCAGCATTGTATGTATGAGGTACAATACTTGTGAGTAGTACCATAATGTTTGGGACACCGTGAGTTTACGCTACCTTTGATTAGTACCGCAACTTGAGAAATACCATGGTTCTACTTTACTAGCGATAAGTGCCATTATGACGGACCGTTGACCTCAATATTGAACCCATTTAGACAACAAGCATCATCGATTCAGGATTGTGCTTTGGATGCAGTCTCTTGGTCAGTCCTATAGTGGTGAGGCATTGCTGGTCGGATCCACTGATTGTTTTAAATTCATATTCATTCATTCATTCATTCATTCATTCATTCTTGATCATCACGTTTTAAATTCTGGTATGAATTTTGTACTTTTACGTTGTCATTGCATTTCGTCTCATTTCGTACCATTAGGGGCCGATGACCTAGATGTTTGGCCCCTTTAAACAACAAGCATCATCATTATCACTTGAAGAAGGGTCATTTCAAGACTTTACAATGTTTGTTTGTTTGTTTGTTTGTTTGTTTGTTTGTTTGTTTGTTTGTTTGTTTGTTTTTATTCATTCATTTCATTCATTTCTTTCTTTCTTTCTTTCTTTCTTTCTTTCTTTCTTTCTTTCTTTACACCCAATTAAGTACCTTCTTAACATTCATTATCAATCTGTATGTATGAAGTTTATTAAAAAAAACATTAAATCAACACAAAAACAAAATGAATATTAACATTGTATATGATAACCAAACCAAACCAAACCCCATGGCACTACAGCCCTTAAAGGGCCTTGGCCTACCAAGCGACCGCTGCTCAGCCCGAAGACCTGCAGATTACGAGGTGTCGTGTGGTCAGCACGACGAATCCTCTCGGCCGTTATTCTTGGCATTCTAGACCGGGGCCGCCATCTCACCGTCAGATAGCTCCTCAATTCTAATCACGTAGGCTGAGTGGACCTCGAACCAGCCCTCAGGTCCAGGTAAAAATCCCTGACCTGGCCGGGAATCGAACCCGGGGCCTGCGGGTAAGAGGCAGGCACGCTACCCCTACACCACGGGGCCGGCATTATATATGATACCACTTACAATTTAAAAGAAAAGAAAAATGCACAATGAAATCACACGGTAATACAAAACAAAAACAAACTTAAAAAAAACAGGAAAATATGATGAATACCAGAAAGAAGAATCATCAAAAAATTACAAATTGTAAAGGCAGGCTTTTAGTTTATTTTGAATTTATTATCTGTTTCGGTGAATATATCGACCTCTTTTGTTACAGTGTTATAAAGCGTTGTTATTGTTACGAAAGGTGAATTTGACTGATGCAATACTTTTTACCTTTGAACGTGAAATAATTGGTGCTGACGTGATCTTATTTGCGGAGCGTGGAATGAAATGCGGTCTATTTATTTTTTACTATTTGTTCTATGTCACACTGTCACAGATAGGTCTTACGATGATGATGGGATAGGAAAGGCCTAGAAGTGGGAAGGAAGTGGCCGTGGCCTTAATGTATAGCCCCAGCATTTGCCTGATGTGAAAATGGGAAACCATGGAAAACCAACTTCAGGCCTGCCGACAGTGGGGTTCATACCCACTATCTCCCGGATGCAAGCTCACAGCTGCGCGGCTCTAACTGCTTGGCCAACTAGCTTGGTAAGAAATGTGGTTTAACAAGTCCAAAGAATCAAATCGTCCTATTACAATGTTTCATAGTATCTGTATAGAAATTAAGGACGTCTTGTTTGTATAAGGGCTCCAAATTATTACAGAATATTCCAGTATGATTCTTACTGAGGTAACATATAATTTATTCAGTACAGGGGGCTAGGTAAAAGGTCTCGAATTTCTTATCAAAAATCCTAGCATTCGGTTAGCATTCTTCGTTATTTGTATTGATATGATCGTTGAATGTTAGCTTACAATATAATTATTAAATTAATGTAGTAATGGTCTACCTTTCAATACTGTAATATGCAATATTCTAAATTACATTAATTAGGGACTAGTTTTTTTTTTTTTTTTTGCTAGGGGCTTTACGTCGCACCGACACAGATAGGTCTTATGGCGACGATGGGATAGGAAAGGACAAGGAGTTGGAAGGAAGCGACCGTGGCCTTAATTAAGGTACAGCCCCAGCATTTGCCTGGTGTGAAAATGGGAAACCACGGAAAACCATTTTCAGGGCTGCCGATAGGGACTAGTTTCGGCTGGGGCTAGCCATCTTCAGCCTTAATGTAAAACATCTAATAACTAAACAAATGTACATGCACACAATTGACATAAAACAAATGATACAAATTAACATTAAAAACTGGGATGAAATTATGAGTAAATTTGAAAATAACTAGGTTCTAACATCTTGAGTATGCTCATCATCGAGACTATTAATTTATATACACAGAACTCTTAGTTGTAATACTGCTAATCATTAATAATGCAATTGTAAATGGGAACGGGTAAATGTTGATCCCGTAGTTCATCACCAAATCTATTTGAGTGGTGGTAGCCATTTGCAAGTCATTATACACTGCTGTAAATAACCACTAGCTGATGGAGAACTGTTAGATGTTGTTTCATTATCAATCAGAGTAATAAAATGAGATGCTCTTGAGGTGCTTGTTAAATCATACTGAAATGTTGTTGGACATTGTCAGGACGGCACATGAAGATGTGGTTAAAACAGATACATTGTGTCTGGTATAAAATTTGTAATTCATTGTGGTGCCCATGAAGTTAACCTGAATAAATTAGAATAAAATAAAATTAGTGAATAAATGAATGAATGAATGAAATTAAACCTATGAATGTTAGCTTACCATCAGAAATTATACCAAGATCCTTAAACGTTAAAACCCTATCCACCCCCTGTGGGCGGAGGACGCAGAAGAAGAATACACCCACGGTATCCCCTGCCTGTTGTAAGAGGTGATTAAAAGGGGCCCCAGGGCTCTCAACTTGGGAGGGTGGGTTGGTGACCACGGGGCCCTTAGCTGCGTCCTGGCATTGCTTCCACTTGTGCCAGGCTCCTCACTGTCTTCTATCCTGTCCGACTCCCTTGGTCAACTCTTGTTTTTTTCTGACCCCGACTGTTTTAGAGCATTTGAGGCCTAGGGAGTCTTTCATTATCACGCCCTTCGTGACCCTTGCCTTTCTTCTTCCATTACTTCATTCTTCGAAGTGACGGATCCCTTCTTTTTTTTTCTTTTTTTCTCTTTGTCCACCCCCTAGGGGTGGGGGACGCAGACGAAGAACACACCCACGGTATCCCCTGCCTGACGTAAGAGGCGACTAAAAAGGGCGACCAAAGGATAATTGTATTAGAACCATGAAACTACTTGTGATTTGTACCATTACATGGGGAACACCATAGGTTGCCGTTACTTGTGAGTAGTACCACTATGTTAGGTACACAATAGGTTTGTGATTAGTAGCAACAGAAGGTGAGTCTGTATGGGTTTTCCAAGTAGTTTTGGCTACTGAATGCATGATTCGAAGCAGTGTATCAATTCATTCAAGTGTCTGAGTGAATCAATTCACAGGAACGGCGAGCTCACGGCACACAATTCAGCTTACTCCCAGCGGACAGTGCTGAGTGGCGCACTCACTGGACGTTGATGGGGAGCGAAATTTCCCCTGCAGCGAGACAGTGAATCATGGCACATCGAAAGAATCGTGAACGAGCACGGCTCAGTGAGACAAAATACACACGGCTCCTTATCGGCACACTGGACACTGGCGGAGAGCCGAGCTTTCGCTGGAGCGAGACATACAGTGAGACATGGCACACCGAAAGAATCTTGAATGAGCACGGCTCAGTTATACACAAGATACACACGGCTCCTTATCGGCACACTGGACACTGGCGGAGAGCCGAGCTTCCACTGCAGCAAGACATACAGTGAGCCATAGTACACTGAAAGAATCGTATGCTATAATGGACTCTCGAGCTCAGCTCATTTGAAAATAATACCCACTTGCATTCACTGTCCTCTTACAGGGAGGTTTAAATAACACCAGCCAGCATGATTTTTGCAGCAAAGCATATGATACGTGATTTTAACTAAATAAGGTCTCCTGATTTCAGAAATGTTATTGGTTCTATTGTATCACATCTAGTTTTCGTGTTATTATGCATTCACTGTCTGAAAATGTGTCATTGTGGCACAGTGCTGCTGAATAATAACAGCGAATTGGCTGTTGTTAGAGTGGCCGTGGTTTGCTTTGTTAATGTTGCGTACGTTTGTCAATCCAAACCTCCTCCACTGACTATGTCCCCTCCATAGAATTAGTCAGATAAGTCTATTTTTAGCTCGTGGTAAGGGCAATGCGGTGAAGCCAGGCAGTTGTGTCGTGAGTGTAGTGGAGGTCTGACCTTTTTATACTGTGTTGTGTTGCGTTGTGAAAATGGCAAGTGTGTTAGGAATTAGAAGATCTGTGAATAAGCCAGACTCATTCTGTTACGTGTGTGGGTGTTATATTATGAAGGGACAGAGTAGGCCAATAACTGCATCAGTGAAACATTTATATTATGCATATTTTAAGGTAAAATTAGGAGACTGGGACAAGTCGTGGGCTCCCCATGTAATTTGTAAAACGTGCCTTGAAAACCTACGACAGTGGAGCATTGGGAAACGTAAGGCCCTTCCATTTTGGGATAGAAATGGTTTGACGCAAGCCTCGAGACCATACCATGGACTGTTACTTTTGCCTGTGTAAAGTAGCGGGACTCAATAAGAGAAACAAGAACAGTATTGTGTACCCGAATTAAAGTCGGCGATGAGACCTGTTCCTCATGGACTGGAAATTCCAATACCTTCTCCTCCTACCAGTTTACCTGACTCTCAAATTCTGATAATGAGCAAGTTGCCGCAGATGCAATAGATCCATAATTGTTTAAACAGTCGGAGTTGAGTGATCTGATACAAGACCTTGGTCTCATGAAGGAAGAAAGTGAACTGCTAGGGTCACGATTGAAAGAAACAACCCTTCTTGCGCCTGGAACTACCTTTTCTTGGTATAGACACAGAGATAAGGAGTTCAGGAAGTATTTCAAGAAGGAAGATGATCTGACCTATTGCTGTGACATTCCAGGATTGATACAACAGCTAGGGAGGGATTACAATCCTGAAGAATGGAGATTGTTTGTGGATTCCTCTAAGAGGAGCTTAAAGGCTGTACTACTTCATAACGGAAACATTCTAGCTTCAATTCCTGTAGCACATTCAGTTTCACTAAAAGAAAATTATATCATAATGCAAAGTGTTTTAGATAAAATCAAATATCAGGAGCACCGGTGGGATGTGTGTAGTGACTTGAAGGTGTGTGGTATTCTATTAGGACAACAAGCAGGTTACACTAAATTCCCTTGTTATTTACGTGAATGGGACAGAAGAGCTAGGGATAAACACTGACCTACACCTTCCTGGCCCAAGAGACAAGTTTTGACCCCTGGTGTGAAAAATGTTTCAAATGCTCCCTTAGTTGACCCACAAAAAATTATTTTGACACCGCTACACATCAAACTGGGAATTATGAGGCAGTTCGTTAAGGCCTTGGACAAAAGTAGCCCCTGTTTCAAGTACATTGCAAGCAAATTTCCACATTTATGTGATGCAAAAATCAAGGAAGGCATTTTAATGGACCACAAATTAGAAAGCTTCTGAAAGACAGAAACTTTGAACAGACGAATGCCCTGGAACTTGCTGCATGGAATTCAATAAGAGACATCATAATGAAATTCCTAGGAAATGTAAAGGATAAACAATATGAAACAATAGTGAAAACGATGTTGGATAATATGAAAGAGTTGGGGTATAGAATGAGTCTGAAACTGCACTTCCTTCATTCTCATCTCGATCACTTTCCAAAAAATCTTGGGGCTGTTATTGAAGAGATGGGAGAGAGGTTTCACTAGGACATCAAGGAGGCAGAAAGAAGATACAAGGGGAGGTGGGATGAACCAATGATGGCCGACTACTGTTGGTGTTTGAAAAGAGAAGACAAACTTGATGCAGTCAGACGCTGGGTAGCCAATCGTTCATTCCAAGGGGACATCTAGGACTGTTAAAGTTTATTTTGTTCACATTTATGAATTCACAAAGATACTGAATAAAAGTTACATTGTTTGCATGTAAATCAAGTTTAATTGTCAATATAAATTGCTTTCATTGCCTTGTAGTTGTTTGTGTTTTTGTGTAAAACAGTATTATATTACAATAAATGCTAATATTTCATTGTAATTTTATACTCAATAATTATTCATTGTATATAATAATTCAAGACAATATTTAACTATTTCAAAATATATATAATAATGCAAAAAATTATAAGTATTTCCAAAATTATCAACATTAATCAGTACTTTATATATGCAATATTTAGGTCTATCTCTTATATTGATATACCTATTGCGAGAAAACATGACGTGATACATAGAAACGGACAACGGATTCATGTTTAGCGACTCAAAATTAGTTAAGATCACCTATCACACCTCTTGCCACAAAAAAAAAAAAAAGTTTGAAAATGCTGGGTTGTGTAATAGATGAATTTATTTGCAGTGTTAAAAAGGTAGTCAAAACATAATTCTGAAGTAGCTAGTAAGTAGGTAGGCTATTAGGTTATACTATTTATTAGTTTATTGAATCTTAGTATTATAACTTAGTTGACATTTGACAATTAAACTTGACTCTTTTTTGCTAGTTGTTTTACGTTGCACCGACACAGATAGGCCTTACGGCAAAACTTGACTCTAGCCTGCCCTATGACTATGAGTCATGCTCATGACCACTCAAAAGTACCTGTTTTATATTGGGAAGAACGGCTCAGTATTCTCTCATTTCATATGTCACATCATTGCACAAGACTTCAATCATATGTGGACAGTAAGTGAGCCAACTGATGCAATAACTTAACCGACAGTATGTTGAATCAGAAAACCAGCGGGCTACTGTACATCTCGGGTAGCCTATGCAAAATATGACGATTTAAAAAAATTAAAAAAACAACATATTTTCAAAAATGACTGAGCGAGTTGGACGCTGCAGTTAGTATCGTGTAGCTATGCGCTTGCATTCGGGGGATGGTGTGTTCGAATCCCTCCGTCTGCAGCCGTTAAGATGGTTTTCCGTAGTTTCCCCATTTTCACACCAGGAAATGCTAGGAATGTACCTTAATTAAGGCCATGGCTGCTACCTTCCTAATTCTAGACCTTTCCCATCCTGCGTCGCCGGAAACCTTCGATGTATTAGAGTGACTAGCATTTTTTTTCTAAGAAAGGAGTTCATAGTATGAAGACCAGATGGCAGCTGCGAGCACTGAATGCTGTTGCTGCTGTCTTACAAGTACATACTGCACAGATGCAGTAGAAGCGGTGACTAATGTGCGGTGAATCGGATCACTGTATCGATTCAGTAACGTGAACGGAATCAAATGAATCGAATGTCCCATTACTATTTCCAATAGCCGTGATTAGTACCATTGTGAGAAACACCACGGGTCTGGGCGTTGCCTGTGAAGAGTACCACTATATGAGCAACACCGTGGGTCTGTGTTGCCTGTGATTGGTACCCTCTATATGAGGAACACCACGGGAATACCGGCGCCCGTGATTAGTACAACTAGGTGAGGAACACCATGGGTTTGCTTTGCCCATTAGTGGCGCCATTATGTGAGAACACCATAGGTCTCCGTTACCTGTGCGAAGTACAATACTTGCGAGTAGTCTGATAATGACAAATACCATGGTTCTACTTTACTAGCGATAAGTACGATTATGAGGGGCCATTGACCTGGATTTTGGACCCCTTTAGACAACAAGCATCCTCGATTCGGGATTGTGTTTTAGAAGCAGTCCTTTGGTCAGTAATAATATTGTTTATGATAGTTTTTGGATCGGATCCACTGATTGTTTTAAATTCATATCCATCCATTCATTCTTCATCATCACGTTTTTTTTTATTCTGGTCAGTGGATGATTTTGAACTTTTAAATTGTAATTCCATTTTGTCTCTTCGTACCATTATGAGCCAATGACCTAGATGTTGGGCCCCTTTAAACAACAAGCATCATCACCATCATCAAACCCTATCCAATTTTGGCCCCCATATATGATAGTTTGAAGCTTCAAATTCCTTCCTTCTGGTAAACGTCATGTATTTACATTTACTAACATTCAAAGACAAATTATTTATATCACACCAAGTAATGACATTATCAATGTCCTTTTGCAACTCAGCCTGGTCTTTGTGGTTGTTAATATATTTGTAAAGTTTCAAATCATCTGCAGAAAGTAAACAGTTACAGTGGCAAATATTGTCTGGTAAATCATTGATTGGAATTAAGAACAAAAGAGGTCCAGAACGGCTGATAAAATTATCTGAAATTTCCTTGTTTAAAGAAACAAAATACTGTCGATTTCTTAAATATGAACACATTAACTGCAACAGCTGTTTACAAAAACCAAATTTATAGTTTTGTGACTATTCTATTGTCACCTTTATCGAATGCTTTTTCGAAATCCATATAAATAACATCCATTCTTCCGTTGGTATTAATGGTATCATAGAAATTTTTAGTAAAGCCCAAAAGATTGGTGATAACTGATCTGTTAGGTACAAATCCATGTTGAAATTCAGATAATGCAATCTTAACATGGTTATAAATCTTTTTGTGCAATATATGTTCATGTAGCTTAGCTATGGTGTTGATAATGCACACTGGATGTCAATTAGATATCAATACAAAACTGCCTGTCTTAAAAATGGGTGTAACTTTAGCTATTTTCCATTTCTCAGGAAAGGATGAAGTGCGAATAGAAAGATTAAAACTGAAAGTTAATTGATTAGCCAATAAATTGGCACAAGCCCTAATTATATATGGTGGTATGCCATCAGGATTAGTCTATATTTTAGGCTTTAGTTTACCACTAATATCCTTTTACACCTCCTCAACAGATATCTCACTAGCACGTAACATCTCAACAGAGGGAAATAGGGGAATGTCATCCAAAGCCAAATTATCCAATATGTAATTAAAATTATAACGAAAATTATTGAGCAAAATCATGAACAATATTACCGCCCTAGTAGCGCTTACCATTACACTCAAACGTAGTTTCTCCTGATCTCATTAATAACTTACTTTTAATGTGCCTCCAGAAATGTTTTATATCACATTTTAAAGTAGCCTTTATTTCATTGATGTATTCTCGATATGCAGAATTTATTTTTACTTTCCATTCAGATCTGAGCTGCCTGAATCGATCATCATAGTACCTGGTGAACTTCCTCTTTTTCCTACCACACTTCCTTCTCTTTTTGATTAACTTATCTGAATGATATCATGATTAAACCCAACTAGAAGTTTTGACTTCTTAATGCAAATATCAAAGCATCTATATACTGATGAGTGAAAGAAATCCACAGCCTGATCTATGTTCTGATACCTATACAACAGGTTCCAGTCAGTATCCCTTAACTCATAATACAGTTGTAGAAAATCTGCTTTCTTGAAATCATAGTACCGGGCGAGTTGGCTGTGGGGTTAGGGGCACGCAGCTGTTAGCTTGCATCCGGGAGATAGTGGGTTCGAACCCCACTGTCAGCAGCCCTAAAGATGGTTTTCTATGGTTTCCCATTTTCACACCAGACAAATGCTGGGGCTGTACCTTAATTAAGGCCACATCCACTTCCTTCCCATTTCTAAGCGTTTCCTAGCCTATCGTTGCCATAAGACATATCTGTGTCGGTACGATGTAAAGCAAATTTAAAAAAAAAATCGTAACAAGATCTGGTGTCCTAGAATTGTAATTAAGAATATTATTGTAGGATGTTAAACCTAAATATGATGTCAATTGACCCAGTCTTTTACCAGTCACAGTTCTTTCTGTAAAAGAATAACCAGTACCATTTATTTCAGGAAGACTAAAATCACCCATGTTAACACAGTCCAGAATCATAAGATTGTCAGTGCTTTTTAAATAACTGAAGTACCAGTAGTCCTGATACCCTATTAAAGTTGATGTTGGAGAAATGTATACAATTTTTATAAATAACTTCCTATTATTATTTGAGATACAAATAGTAAGTGATTCACAATGCTGTCTAGTGTATTTGGACAAACTGTTTTTGACGGCAATAAGGACTCCCCTGCCCCACACCCTACCATTTACTAAAGGATCTCTGTCATTTCTGAACACTAAATATCTACTGTCAAATAATTCACTATCATATATACTATTTGATAGAGAAGTCTCAGTCACAACGATGACATCATATGAAGTGCACAGGAGATTTTCGATAAATATTTTCAACCTTAGTTCTAAGTCATCTTACATTTTGATAATAAACAAAAAAAAACTCATGACTCATGGATCATGAAAAATCAAAGTTGAAAGAGTAACAACATTATGATGAAAAATTTACAATTTATCCAAATCACCCACACAATGAATGCAGTGGCGGCTGGTGGTTTAAAAGTTCAGTGGTGCACAATTTTTACCAGTGATATAATATGATTACAGGTTAATTTTCAAATCTAGATACATCAACAATACTTTTTTATTATTAAAAATAAAACAAACATTTTACATTTCTATTTTCAGGAATATTACTATAACGCATTAATATTTTTTCATTTAAAAACTCTTTTACCATACTGAAATGAAACACTTTGAAGTAGACTAATTCCGGTATTGAAAGAATATCCTTTTGTAATGTATCTGGTTTCGAAATTAAACGTCGCGTTGGCCTTCCCATTCGTTTCACCTGGGATTGTTCCTCGGCAGTCCGTTGGGGAAACGGCCTAGACATTAAAGACTGCACCGAATTCATGATCTGGCAAAATACCACTAACTGATAAAAACGTACAATAATAAAGACACACATGCTGACACGAATGTTTACACAATGAAATCAATAAGCTACTTAGCTTGTACGCACATAACAAAGCTCACGACTATACTGAAAGAAATGGCGGTGTTTATTATCAAATTTAGAGACATTAGTTATATATCCAGCCACGGCCGACTTGATGCTTCGCTCTAGCCGGGACGAATAACTCTAGCTAGCTCCTTGCGGAGTGCAGCGAGGGATCCAACCGGCCGTGATCCAGCAGATGAACTTCCATCCGGTGTCACTAGATGACACTCCTGTTCTGTATCAGAATCTCATGTTGAGCAGCAACGGTCTCTAGCGACTTCGCTAGTAGTTGGTTACGTAGGAGCACGGCCGATTTGTTGTGTCTCTCTAGGCAGCTCCTTAGCGCAGCGAGGGATCCAGTCGGCCGTGGTAGGAGGAGCCAGGTTGATAAACCTCCATTTAAGCAATGTATAAGAAGCCACGCCTATCTTTTCCTCTCCCCGCGCACCCCTCTAGCAGCCAAAAGCACACTTCTAGCATACCCGCGCACCCCTCGAGCAGCCCAAGTTTCATCCTACCTCAGGTTGACTTCCCGCTGCGAACTTTTCGGCTCCTGCAGTGAACAGCTAAGAGTACCGGCTTGTTAAGTATCCTGTAGTCAATATTTGCTCTTTCAAGCTCTTTAAAGGTTTGTCTTGTTGAATGAAAATACAGTACAGTAGTTGAATAATCCAAATGATAAAACTTTACCTAAATTAAACATAAAAATTTAATGGGGGTAGCGCAAACCTGCAACCTTATGGAGAAACCGCCCCTGAATGAATGGCATTCACTTGACTTCCATCAGTCTTCCTCACCAAAATTTTGCCACTCCTGTTTGCTTTCACCCTCAGATACTTATTTTCCCTATCACGCTGCAGTTGTTTAGCTTTAGCATATAGAATTCTCCTATTAGGAGCTAATGACTGATTAATATATATAGGCCGAGGGATGGAAAGACCAAGAGGGGTTGTGGACAAATTCTGTTGCATATATTTTCCTAAGATCTCTTCCTTGTAACATTTTCCAACAAATTTTACAGTAATGCCATGAATTGGACGATTATTAACTTTTTCCAGCCTATGACATGCATCTATCATATCTTTTATTTCTACATCCAGGGCCTTGGCGACATTGATGACCGTCTGACTGATGCTTGCATTCGGTACTTCCAGAACACCGTATATCTCGAGCGTGTTAATCCTAGAATATTGCTTGTTGTCCCAGATTTTAAGTTCACTGAATGCTTTTGCAAGCCGATTGTTTTCAGATAATAAGTTATCAGTACTGCTTCATGAGTTATTGCCTGCTGATTATATAGAATTTATTTGTGCTCATCCAGCCCTTCATGACACAAATCAATAGATTTACCTGTTTTCTATTTTGCCAGTTCTTTTCTTCAGAGTAGACATGTCTTCAGTTAAGTTAGCAGCAGATTATAAATGTCCCCAACTGATGGTGCCAACGTAAGTGACTGTGCTGCTTCTTGCATGTTCCTACACCGCTGTGAATTGCACTGGTCATACCTCCATGTCTAACAATGGGGTTTCGAAAATTCTACATCTTGATCATTAAGGTTCACACACTTACTGTGAAACCAACTGCTACAGGTGTTGCACTCAATTTTAAATGCTATGTCCTGCCTGGGTACTATTTTCCCACACTTTGCACAGGTACTCATATCTGTTCTTTAATGTTAACTGATAGGCAAGTGATGTGAGTAGTGTGTTCTGACCCCGGTACCACACGTTCAAGTTACCTTGACTCGATATATCAATTTGAATCCAAAGACAGTATATATGTGTCGTGACCCCTCAAAAGCACATTAGACTACCTTGATGCCTTTGTTTACATACACTTGGCTTAAAGCCCAACAAAAATTATCTCAAATTTAACTCTTTGAGAAGGATTAGCTCCAATATTTATAGTTCCATTGCTTCCATAACACTTACAGAATTTGTGGGCCCAGGTTCTAATCACTAAACTTACATTTCTTAATAAAATATCTCTCAGTTACCAGAGCACTATTCACATACAACCTTAGCCAACCATTGCCAACCTTATAGTAGTTGAGGAACAATCATGGATTCAGCGTTCTGGATTCCTCAGCAGTCCTGCTTTATTTTTTTATCATGTGATCAACTTTCGGATGTAACACACCCGAAACTTTATTCAGTTGACCTCTCCATGTCCTTCTACCTGAAGCACTTTAAAATTACTTTCAGATAATGATTACCGGACGAGTTGGTTGTGCGGTTAGGGGCGCGCATTTGTGAGGTTGCATCCGGGAGATAGTGGGTTCGAATCCCACTATCGGCAGCCCTGAAGATGGTTTTCCGTGATTTCCCATTTTCACACCAGGCTGTACCTTAATTAAGGCCATGGCCGCTTCCTTCCAACTCCTAGGCCTTTCCTATCCCATCATCGCCATAAGACCTATCTGTGTCAGTGCGACGTAAAGCCACTAGGGGAAAAAAAAAATTACCTGTGCCCATGCAGGACCAGTTAGGTTCACTTTACAATGGTCGTGGTGTAACTAAAGTGCTGTATGTCTTTTCTCGGAAGCAAACTCAGGAGTCCTATAGTTATATTTCCCCCTTTACAATACGATAATATCCTCTAAATCTATTTTGTTTAACGTGCCATCTTCAGACAGCAAATCGTGCTCTCTGAACAATAGCTGCATATCACATTTCATACAAATATTTGTTGGTGCTCACTCCTCCTTCCTGCACTCTATCATTATTTAAAAATAACACAAAATAATATACAGCATCATAATCATCTCCCCTTTTCCAGCTGACACCAGGTGGGGGACAAATATGGTTCCTCTCCACTTCATCCTCTCATTCCACCATTCCTCATCCAGCACTGTGCTCTAGCCCAGGTTCTGTTGTCCTATGCTGTTCTTCACAGAATCTATCTGTCGTAATCTTGGTCTCCCTCGTCTTTTCTTCCCTGTCATCTTTCTTTCCTGTGCTTGTCTTGGCAGTCTTTTCGTCCTTCATCCCCTGGCAATGTCCAAACCACCTCAATCTGTCGTATTCCAGTTTGCCATTTAGTTTCTGCATATTTAGCTCTTTTTGTATGTTTTCATTTTGCACTCTGTCCATCCTTTGTACCATACTCTTCAGGAATTTCATATCAGCTACCTGTACTCTACTCTCATCTCTGTATCATTGTCCAGGTTTTTGCTGTATGTATCATTATAGGTAAGTAATATCCCTTGTATATTACTTCCTTATCCTGTGCTCTTCATATGTTAAAAAAAGAAGCCATACCTTCCAGTGTCGACTCGGTTAAATATAATGTAAAAGCTTTTCAGTTGTCAAACACACAAGTTAAATATACATATTACACAATAACATACCTGTAAAAAAAATATTATTAAACAAGGAATAAAAATACACTATTTACATGTATTCTATAGTGTAATATTTATATTTAACTCATGTGTTTGACAGACTGAAAAGTTTTTAACTTACATTTACTTCATTGGTACATCTTTATTCCAACACTAATCTCCGTACCTGGTGGTATAATGCACTCCCCAGTTGTATCTGTCTACTAATTTCCGTATCCAATCTTCCATTTTCAGTCGGTTCACTTCTCAAGAATTTGAAGTGTTCTACTATTTTCAGTTCCTTGTCTCCAATTTTGAGATAGCTCTGTTTCCTTCTTTACTTTCTCTACTCATCACCATTGTCTTGATCTTCTCCACATTGGTCCTCAATCCCCATTGTTCAATCCTTCTATTCAGTTCATTCAGCTGTTGTTGTACCTCCTCCTCATCTTCTCCCCAGATCACATAATCATCTGCAAACATCATCACATTCATTGTCCGACTCCATGGCTAAATGGTTAACGTGCTGGCCTTTGGCCACAGGGGTCCTGGGTTCGATTCCCGGTAGGGTCTGGAATTTTAACCATCATTTGTTAATTTTGCTGGCACGAGGGCTCGGTGTATGTGTCGTCTTTATCATCATTTCACCTTCATCATGACGCTCAGGTCGCCTACGGGAGTAAAATCAAAAGACCTGCACATGGCGAGCCAAACATGTCCTCAGACACTCCCAGCACTAAAAGCCATATGCCATTTCATTTCATCACATTCATTCTGTATATTCTATATACAAACAGTTAAACACAAATGAAATAGGAGCACCTGAAGAAGATTTTAAAAAAACCATTTATGAACACAGTCATCATGTTCATCAGCTTAGTTGACCTTCTTCCTCTGTTGTAGTCAGCTTACACTCAGCACCATAGAGTGCTATAGCACAGATGATGGTATGGTAAATCCTTGATCTTAAGTGGTTTTCATCTGCAGGTGACACCTGTCGTTCATCAATTCGTGTAGGTTGCATTTATACTTAACTTCACCTTTTCTGTATGTTAGCCATCATAAGCAATCCTATATCCAAGATATTGAAACTTGGTCACTTATGGTAGGTCCTTGCCATCAACTTGGATTGTTGTTATGTTCTTGTGGGTTAAAATCAAAGTCTGCATATGGGAAATGGCAGTTCACGCCCGACCATTGGCAACTCTGATGATGGTTTCCTGTGGTCTCCCATTTTCATACCAAGCAAATGCTGGAACTGTGCCTTAAACCTTCGTGGGCAGTGGTAATTCATGACCTTAGGCACCAAAAAAATTTAAAATGCATGCAGAGTTTTGGAAAATTTATTAAAACCATGAAAATATACCCATGTTAACCACACATCTTGTTTAAGAGTGGAAAACCAAATTTAATTGGTCTGAAGACAAAATAAATATCGTCTGATAATTTTTTCACTGGAAAAATGGCACAAGGGATACTCCATAATATGATGTCACAATGGTTAATTTTAAGTACATATTAGTCCTCTTTGTATGTACCCATTAGTCTCATTTCCTAATACGCGGTCGGGAATGAAGTGAGAGGAATTTATATGGCATGTTTGCACAGCCGGATGCCCTTCTCGACTTCAACCTCAGTTGATGAGCTAATGAAGATGAAATGAATGATGGTGAATGAAATTGGGTAGGTAGGTGGAAGGAAATGACAGTGTGGCCTGTGTATAGGAACTGTTCCGGCATTTGCCTGGAAGTGAAAATGGCAAATCACAGAAAACCATTCTCAGGAGAGCCAACGGCTGTGATCGAACTCGCACGTCTCCTGAATGCATAGTTTGGCTCCATAGTCGTAGTGTGGCTACTCTTCTCGGTACACATGAGTCCACTGTTACGAAATACATGTACTAAAAGCTACTTTCAGTTATGTTTTGGTTTCATTTTACTGTATGTCTTTATTCATCAAAAAGTGAAAAAATTAGTCAAAGAATAGTCACAGCAGTTGAACCCACACTTTGCATAAATAACATAAATAATAAATATTCCACAGGGTAATTATCAAAGTTTGACAGCAACATTGACCCTTGATCAATTTTACGAACGGAAATAATAGTTATTTTTCCAGGACTGTTATTAAGTACGTCTCATCCCCTCTGTCGCTGCAGGTGTCACTTGTGTGGTTGCTGCTCTCAGGTGAGCTGGAGAAAGAATTTTTGCCTTCACACTCACATAAACTAAAATCCAACACTTTTTTGTCTGTATAATCCAATATTGACACTGGTATCACTAATCTGGTTTTTGATGCCATTTTACCCGAAAACTGGGAAAATCCGCTCATGCTCACGAAAAACAACATCTCGCATCTTTCACTAACAGGAGAAGAAACATTTCAAGATACTGAATGGATTTCCGTCATCAGCAGGGCTGAAGGAACAGCGTCTTCCATCTACGAGTATATTTGTGTACCTCCTTGGCTAGTAAAACTACAAAATTTGAACAGAACATATACATACTGGGCTTTTTCCTGCCGGTTCGCTCCGGTACGCATACCAGTAAACTTTAGGTTGGCCATGCGGTTAGGGGCGTGCGGCTGTGAGCTTGCATCCGGGAGATAGTGGGCTCGAATCCCACTGTCGGCAGCCCTGAAGATGGTTTTCCTTGGTTTCCCATGTTCACACCAGGCGAATGCTGGGGCTGTACCTTAATTAAGGCCACGGCCGCTTCCTTCCAACTCCTAGGCCTTTCCTATTCCACCGTCGCCATAAGACCTATCTGTGTCAGTGCAATGTAAAGCCACTAGCAAAAAAATAAAAAAATAAACTTTAGATTGTAAAAATTATCATGAAGATTTGGATTTATTGTTATAAAGTGTGTCCCCACTTAGGTGCTGCCATCATCACTTGATGTCAAATTATGGCATCAGGAAGTGTTGATAGATTAACTCTCATCCTATCAAAAAGTATATGATATTGATCCAGTTCGATAACACTACACTTTTGACTGTGCATGCTTGCCACTTAAAATTGGGAACTTCCTTCATGTGATCAGCTTCACTTCACTTCCTGCTCACTGAACTGTGTTGCTTTGCGTGCTGCGTTTGTGTTTGTTGAGCATTCTGCACGTGAATTGTTTTGTTTCTTTATCAAATGCAATGAACTCGAAAATCACTCAGTCCACCTCTTCCACTCTGAGAGGTAAGAAGTTGAACATTCCTGAGTGTGAATCAAGTGAATGTGATGTGCTGAAAAACAAGTTTGGGGGAAAATGCTGCGAATGAATGTGTAAAAGCATGGTTGTGGCTACCGAACATGAGGTTGTGAAAGAAAATCTTCCCGTGTGTTGGACTCCAGAGCAAAAAGCTGATTTAGGCAGGGAAAATGACTGATTAATCGTGAAAAATATAAAGCTTGGCTGTAAAATATGTCAAGAAGTAATCAGTTTGGGCCCGGACAGAAACAAACAAGGTATTAATATTTCTAAGCCATGCACAAATGTTCTTAGTAATTCTTTTGGTGAAAATAAAAAAATTCAATTACTTCACTACAACAAAAGATCCATGATCATAAAATTACATCTGATCATAAGGCTGCCACTAACATACTAATTGCTGAAATATAAACAGTTGGAGAATCCTTTAACTCTAGCTTTTGTTGAAGTTAAAGTAGAAAATTTGTGTATTCGATTAAGGATTCAAGACAGACAAGTTCTAAGAGGTTATCATAAATTCCCTGTTGAGAAGAAAACGCCAGCGTCACTACTACCACTTGTAAACACCATCAACAGCATTTTCTGTTTCTACCTCTGAATGTGAATGTGGTTTCCTGCAAATGCACTTAATATTGATACCAACAAGGTATTATTTAACCGGGCGAGTTGGCCGTGCGCATAGAGGCATGCGGCTGTGAGCTTGCATCTGGGAGATAGTAGGTTCGAATCCCACTATCGGCAGCCCTAAAGATGGTTTTCCGTGGTTTCCCATTTTCACACCAGGCAAATGCTGGGGCTGTACCTTAATTAAGGCCACGGCCAATTCCTTCCAACTCCTAGGCCTTTCCTATCCCATCGTCGCCATAAGACCTATCTGTGTCGGTGCGACGTAAAGCCCCTAGCAAAAAAAAAAAAAAAAGGTATTATTTACACCTGAACACTGTGACTTCAGTAATATTTATAAAAGCTGGCAGGTCCTCTTCTATGTGATTAGTGACCTCTTCCATATGTGCCAACTCCTGTTACCTCAAAGGAAGACATCTTGCGAACAACACAAAGAGCAAAGAACGTTCATGGGAAGATGACAGCACCAGCATCATAGTTCCAATTGAAAAGTTACTATTATGGAAAAGGTACTAATGTCATGTCTTAATTTTTCCTAATATTTAATTACCTATGTGGAAGTCTGAAAGTTAATGTAAGGATTAGATTAAATTGTGTTTTGACATTACAGTACACTATGTGTTTTAAATTAACTTTTAACTAATTTGCTACAACCGGCTACCGGGTAGTATAATATAATCAAATCAAATCAAATCAAAATCTCTTTATTTGCAAATGAGGTGTCTACCTCGGTGGCAAATGGTACACTAAAATACATTATTGTCAAGCACTTAATATTAAATTAACAAGAGAGGAAAATTTTCCTATAATACAATATTATACAATTTACGCTAACAATGTTTTCTATTAAACACACAGCTCATCCTTAATAAATTTATATTGTTTACAAAATTCTACTTATAATATCTCCTGTACTACTTACAAATATAGTCAACTGATATACAGTATGTGGAATTACTTCAAATGATAATACACAACTGGTATAAGATTAATATTTACATTGCATTTATTTATTTTCTATTTTTTTTTTTTACCCATTCTGGATCCTAAGTAGCATAACGACCTGCTGCGTCTTAACCAGAGCCCCTTTTGCCACCACTTTTCAGAGTTCCTGAAGGGCCTTCACAGATACCGTAGCGGTCCCAAGGCCCTCGAAGTCCCCACTGTACTTCACCCCTACAGGCAGTCCCCTACTTTGGCTGTCCAAACTCCTTAGACCAGGGGATGGAATTAATTTATTCACACACATTTTTTTATTTACAATAACCTGCACTGGTCGAATGCCCTCTAACACTTCATTTATTTTCTCTGTTGCTGTTTATTCTCTTCTTGAATATCTGTACAGATTTTGGAAAAGGATCAAACACTACCCCTGGTAAACTGTTCCACTCCTTCACACCCTTCCAAATGAATGAAAATTTACCCCAATCGCTTCTGCTAAAATTCCTTCTAATTTTATATTTGTGGTCAGTCCTGCCGATATAATTATTTTCCAACTGAAGCCTCTCATGGATATCTCCCCATGCTTCTTCTCCTGTATAGGCTCTGTATAATCCTGTAAGTCTAGTTTTCTCCCTTCTCTTACTTGAAGTTTCCCACCCAAGTTCCTTTAACATTTCTGATACACTACTCTTTCTCCTGAAATCCCCTGTTACAAATCTTGCTGCTTTTCTCTGCGCACTATCTATGTCTTTTATTAGGTATTCTTGGTGAGGATCCCAAACACTGTTTGCATATTCCAATAATGGACGAACCATACTCAAGTAACTTTTTCTTTTAATTCTTTATTGCATCCTTTAAGTAGCCTCATTATGACATGTAACGATCTGTATGCTTTCCCAACAATGTCATCAATATGACCCTTCCAGTGCAAATTACTTTCAAATCTCACACCTAAGTATTTGCACTTGCCATCTTTTGGGATAACTACCTCATCCAAAGTATATTCAAATTCAGTTTTAAAGCTCCTGTTTGTAAAAGTTGTAACAGTTGATTTGCCTCCATTAACCTTCATATTATTTTCTTCAACCCATTGTTGGATACTTTCAAGGTCCCTTTGTAATTCTGAACAATCCTCGATGTTGTTTATTTCCCTATAAACAATTATGTCATCTGCATACAATCTTATTTTTGATGTTATATTGTTCCCTAAATCATTTGCGTATATTAAGAAAAGTAACGGACCGATTATACTACCCTGTGCAATTCCCTTCCAAACTTTCTCTTCCTGAGATACATTATTTCCTACTTTGACTTTCTGAACCCTTGAATTTAGAAATGTTTTTATCCAACGTGTAACCCTTACGTCCAATCCTATTCCCTCCAATTTCTTTAATAATATTCCATGTACCACTCTATCAAAGGCTTTGGAAAGATCTATGGCTATGCAATCTAACTGACCTCCTGAATCCAACTGATCTGATATGTCCTGCTGAAATCCCACCAGTTGTGCCTCACAAGAAAATTTCTTTCTAAATCCATACTGGCTCCTCATGAACCAATTTTTATCATCACATATCCCTCTGATGTACTTCGATATTATACTCTCCAGTATTTTACAAACTATACTGGTCAGGCTGATTGGTCTGTAGTTCTCTGGTTTCCTTTTATCACCCTTTCCTTTATAAATTGGTATTATTATAGATTCCTTCCATTCCTTTGGTATTACACTATTATTTATGACATAGTCAAAGAGAAATTTTAAATAAGGCACTATGTACCACCCCATTGTCTTTAATACCTCCCCAATAATTTGATCACTTCCTGCTGCTTTTCCTTGCTGGAGCAGTTGGATTTCTCTGAAAATATCTTCGTTTGTGAATGAGAAGCTTCTTGTTTCCCTCTGTCTCTCTCCCTCTCTATCTTCTGTTTCGGTTTCCAACTCTTGACAATCATCTACTGAATCTCTAAATTCCCTACTAAATAGGTTTGCTTTCTCAGTATCTGTTAAATAGTGTTCACCCCCTTCTCCCACCATCGTAGGAATTTGGATTCCTTTTCCTTTTTGATTCCTGATATATGAATACAGCTTTTTCCATTTTCCTTTGTGGTCATTACCCTCTTGAAGTATGCCATTCATATAATTATCTTTTGCTTCCTTTTTCACTCTATTCAGTTCCCTCATTAGCTGTTTTCTAGTTTCTCTACTCTCCCTACCCTCTTTGATTTTCCTGTTTACTATTCTACATTTTCTTTTTAATTTTCTTATTTCCCTTGTATAATAAACAGGGTCTGAGGTCATTTTACCCTTCTTAACAGGTACAAATCTCTTCTCTCCTTCCCAAATGATTCCTTTAAATTTAGCCCAAAGTGTATCCACGTTTCTCCCTTCACTTATCCAACAACTGAGTTGTGATTTAAGGTAAGTCCCAAATTCATCAACTTTAGTTTTTCTGTACAATTTCTTGTCTTGTGTAACCCTCTTATTAAGCCTTTTTGGTACGAGTCCTACATCCATTATTACAGCCTTACGGTCTCCTATTCCTTCAATTACCTCAGTTTTATCAACAATTTCCCATGGTTTAACCAAGAATACATCTAGTAAGTTATTGAGACAAGTCGGTTCTTGTACTACTTGTGTAAATCCTCCCTCCCAAATTAACTTATTTGCCATTTTCTGTTCATGGGCTTCACTTGCAGCTCCATTCCATTCAACTTCAGGCAAATTTAGATCTCCCCTAATTATTACCATATCATTATTATTGTTTTTACGAGTATAATCTATTATTTTCTCAAAGATTTCCATGTCACTTTCCTCTCTTCCAGGCCTGTATGTTCCTATAATTCCCACCTCCTTCATATTATCACAAACTAATTTTATCCCTAATATTTCATCCCTTTCATCGGTAAACCATTCATGTGAACAATAAGTTTCCTTCACCAGAATAAACACCCCCCCTCCCTTTTTATCTCCTCGGTCTCTACGATAGACTGTGTACCCTTCTCTGGAAATACTTCTCTATTACCCACCCCTTCTTTCAACCACGATTCCACTCCTATCACCACATCAGTCTCATAAGATTCCATCAATGTACCGAATTTTAATTGTTTATTTACTATACTTTGACAGTTTACCAAGAGCAATCTCAGACCCCCTTCCTCCCTAAAACTTGACTGTTGCAATTGGGTAACTTTAAATTCCTTACTATCCTTAGTTTCTTTTTCTAGTTGACTGAGCCAGCTTGAAAGTACAGCTGGCTCTTTCTACTAGTTTTCCTGGTCAGTATTATAACTCGAGGGAGTTGCCTGTTTTACAGTACATATCTTAAGATTAATAAAATCTAGAACATTATTTGCTATCTTTCGTTTACCTGAATTGTTTAGATGGAGGCCATGTTTTGTATAACAGTATCTCCCAAAACTGCTGCATTCAATAACCTGAGTATTCTGAAAATGTTTACAAATTTTAACAATATCTGTATTGACCTTGTCCACTTCAATGTTCACACACGAGTCTCTACCCAAATCATGCCTGTGGGGCTTGTTCACTACAAAAACGTTAGTGTGGGTCAGCTTCCCTAGTGTATGTTTAAGTTGTGATCTTACATTCTTGGCGTTGTCGTGAGCTACGTCGTTCGTCCCACCGATGATAAGCACTGCATTGCCGCTCCCGAAGTTCCTAGTTGCTGCTTCTACATTTTCCACAACACTGCTGATAGAAGCTCCTGGATATATTTCTCCGGTTGCTGCTATATTCTCGTCGTTAATCACTCCCGCTATTCCCCTTCCTTGGCTATCACCAAACACAGCTACCTTCGCTGATTTAGGCCTAACTGGGTCTTGAATCTGAATTCTAGGCCTAAATTTTAAACTCGGCACGGCAACGGCAGCGGATCGCGATGATTTGGTTTCACGCGCGCGATCACTTTCTTCCAGAATTAAATTATTTAGGGCAGAAAACCTATTTCTGATGTTTATTTCCGGAAATTCAGTTGTAGATTTCTTCGTATGACAGCATAGAAATTGTAGCCTATGACTCCAGTATTCTGTTTTTGAAATGAGTCAAGTGAGTACAGGTTAACTTTTTTCCAGAAAAAAAAAAAAAAAAAAAAGAAAAAAGGCAAAATATATATATATTTCTGCCTGGAGAGAAAGAAAAGTAGAGTATTTATATATGTATTTCCATCTGCCATGGCTACCTCCCTTCCAGTCACAGCCCTTTCCTATCCCATTGTCACTGAAAACCTGTCTGAGTTAGAGCGATGTTAAATAGCTGGAGAGCAAGAAGAAAATCCTCTATTATGTCTCGCTTGGCTGCCTGTCTAAAATTCTATGATGGCTTTATTGGAAGGAAATGAACTCTGCTGGGAAGATTACACTTCATTGTGCATTGATTGTACACCAGCTTTATCCCATGGTTAAAGCAAGATTTTTCCTGCATTGGACCCACTCGTGGTTTACATAAGTAATTTTTTTTAAAGGAAAAACTAGACTTCTGTAAGTCATATGAAAGTAAGCTGGTGCTCTTCATGAAACAAGATATTTTATGAACTGAAGAATGAATTTTTACCAATCCTTTCAGCAGAGAAAAGAGTTTGATGTATAGTGTTCAAAAGTAGTGCACTTACCTAATGTATTTGCACATTCAAAGAGTCTGAAAACCACTAGGCTAAGAAGGAGAAAAATATCCTTTTATCATCTGAAACCTGAATGCGTTCTGAGGAAAATGGAAAGTTGAAAATGGAGGCCGTGAATCTCACAGCTGATTTGAATATTACTTAAAGTTTAATTTCAGAACATCTTTCAGTTTAAACTGCAACAGACCTTCCCTCCCTTCACTGTGCATTATGCTATGAGATTTACAATAACTTTTCTGTTACACATAATGCCTACCATTAAAAGAGGCCAATGAATTGGTTATCTACATTCTGACAGAAACTTGAAGCTCAAATTTAGGAAAGAAGTACTGCTTCAGTGGTTTGTGATATCCTAGTTCATGAAGAATGGGCAATGGTTGAGTGGCCTAGTAAATGGTCCTGAGAGTCGGGATACCAGTTGCTATGGAATGGGAGTGGGTATCTCGGACATATTCCGAGTCATGGTCCTCCTTGTGCTCAGGTGGCTACTACGACTATACAATCCACCGGTGGTCCCTAAGCCATTAGAGGAGAGATCCTCACTGAGACTATGTGTAATTAAGGATAGCATCCTGCTTCACAGAATTTTCACTGAGCATGCTCAGAACATTTTAAGCAAGCATCGGACCTATGGGAGTAATGGAGTCTCACTCCCATTTGTCAGGCAAGGGAATCTTTGGAAACAACTTAGCGAACAAAATGGAATTTGATGGGGAGCTATCAATATTGATGGGGCTTATGGAAGAAAGAAAGTAGAACTGGCAGAGTCAGCAAAGAGGATGTATCTGGATGTGTTAGGAGGTAATGATATTCGGGTAAAGGGAGATAAGGAGGTTATGAAATGTACCTGACGGTTGTTAAAAAGGGAAGGACAAAGTATGAGGTACAACTGTTCGTCAGGAATACTATTGCATGCAACATAGTTTCCGTTAGGCACGTATTGAGCGAACAATATGGGTAGGTTTGGCAGTTAGAAGAATTAGGATGAGAATTATCTCAGTGTATTCACTCTATGAGGGTGCAGATGAGGATGAAGTGGTCAAGTTTTATGGAGCATTGAGTGACATCGTAGTCAGGGTCAAGAGCAAGGATAGGATGGTGCTAAGGGGTGATTTCAATGTGATAGTTGTAAATAGAACTGAAGGATATGAAAGGGTGATTGGTAAATGTGGGCAAGATATGGAAGCTAAATAGGAATGGGAAGCGTTTATTGGACTTCGGTGCTGGTATGGGATTAGAGTTACGAATATATTCTTCAAGTATAAGGCTATTCACCGTTCTATGCGTGGGAGAGTAGGGGCACCAGATGCATAATAGATTATCTTAACAAACTTTGAATTCAGAAATTCTGTTAGGAATGTGTAGGTTTTCCAGAGATTTTTCGATGTTACATACCACTATCTGATCTGCAGTGAACTAAGTGTCTCTAGGCCTACGATAGAGAAAGTGAAGTCTGTCTGCAGACGAGTAAGGGTAGAAAATCATCAGGACGAGGAAAGTAGAAGTACATGGATATAATTAGTGAAAAGTTCCAAACTTCCAGTAAGTTCCAGTAAGCAGGTTTATGATATAGAAGGAGAATGGGTGGCATACATGGATGCTGCAATAGAAAGAGCAAGTGAATGCCTAGGAACAACTGTGTGTAAAGATGGGAAAAAGCAAACATCTTGGTGGAATGATGAAGTGAGAGCAGCTGTAAACGTAAAACGAAGGCGTATCAGAAATGGCTCCAAACAAAGACTGATGCAGACGGGGAATTGTACGTAGGTGAAAGAAACAGAGCGATACAAATAGTTGTTGAATCCAAGAAGAAGTCTTGGGAAGATTTTGGTAATAACCTGGAAAGGCTAGGTCAACCAGCAGCGAAACCTTTCTGGACAATAATAAAGAATCTTAGACTGGGAGGGAGAATGGAAATGAATAATGTATTAGATAATTCAGGTGAACTAATAATAGATCCCAGGGAATCATTGGGCAAGTGAAAGGAATATTTTGAAAATCATCTCATTGTATGAGGAAACCTTCCTGGTGACGTCGCAAACAACCGAGTCCATGAGGAAAAGGAAAATGATGATGGTGAAATTATGCTTTAGGAAATGGAAAGGATGGTGAATAAAATACATTGTCATAAAGCAGCAGGAATAGATTAAATTAGACTTGAAGTGGTGAAATATAGTGGGAAGGCTGAGATGAAATTGATGAAATGGCTTCATAGAGTAATAACAGTAGCAAGGAATGTTAGTAAGGTACCTTCTGATTGAATAAAAGCATTATTTACAGGAACAGGAAGGATTGCAACACCTATCGAGTTATATCATTGGTCAGTATACCAGGCAAGGTTTTCACTGGCATCTTGGAAGGATGAGAGCGATCAGTGATTGAGAGGAAATTGGATGAAAACCAGTGTGGTTTCAGGCCACAGAGGGGCTGTCAGGATCAGATTTTCAGTATGCACCAGGTAATTGAAAAATGCTATGAGAGGAATAGACAGTTATGTTTTGTAGATCTAGAGAAGGCATATGACAGAGTACCGAGGGAAAAGATGTTCACAGTACTAGGGGACTATGGGATTAAGGGTAGATCATTAAAATCAATCAAAGCATTTATGTTGACAATTGGGCTGCTGTGAAAATAGAGGGTAGAATAAGTTCTTGGTTCAAGGTACTTACAGGGGTTAGACAAGGCTGTGATCTTTCACCTTTGTTGTTCATAGTTTACATGGATCATCTGCTGAAAGGTATCAGTTGGCAGGGAGGAATTCAGATACGTGGAAATGTAACAACAATTTGGTCTTAATGGCAGATTGTGCTAAAAGCCTGCAATCTAATATCTTTGAACTTGAAATTAGGTGCAGTGAGTAAGGCCGTGGCGGCGGCAGAACCCGCGGGGCGGGGAGCCCATGGCTTGTGAGGGGCCCGTGACTGTTTCTTAATTTAATAGCTGAAGAGTGATTTTACATATTGATAAAGCTACAGAACACAACACAGTATTATTTTTATTACAGAGGGTTATTCCAAACTTAGGCCGTCGTAGTGCAGAGCTTTCTTTCATCATTAGGAGTTCAGTAGTTATTTCTGAAAGATTGTGGCTTTCTCAACCTGTTCCAATAATAACTACTCACAACAATCAACAAAGCTTTTGAAGTAATTAGCCAGTTCTGAGAACCCAGTAGTTAGCAAAGATGTGATTACAAAGACAGCCTCCTTATCTAAACTCTAAATACTGAAGTTTCGAGCCTGTTTATAACACTTGGCAGTCAGTGTATCTGAATAGGCTTATGATGGACGGTTGAGTTGTAAACAGTAGTAAATTATTTGGTCCTAGGAACAAGATTATTTCTTAATATTGTGACGGTCAGCATGTTTTGGTTACTATAAATGGAATATGCATGCCTTGTGTGTGTTTTTTTATTCCTTCGGATTTGAAAACTAAATTGTGTAACATTATTATTATTATTATTATTATTATTATTATTATTATTATTATTGCTGTTTGTCGTAATAATATACAACCTTGTAATACAAAAAAAACTTGTAACATTCCTTATCAGGAAACGAGGGGCCCATTTTCAATTATGGCAGGGGAGGGATGGCAGCGAGCTTCTTAGCGCCACTACTGGAGTAAGACATGAAAATTAGCCTTTCCATGACTAAATTGATGCCAGTAGGTAAGAAATCTAAGAGAGCTGAATGTCAGATTGGGGATACAAAGCTGTAACAGGGAGATAATTTCAAGTATTTAGGATGTATGTTCTCCGAGGATGGTAGTATAGTGAGTGAGATTGAATCAAAGTGCAGCAAAGCTAATGCAGTGAGCTTGCAATTGCTATCAACAGTATTTTTTAAGAAGGAAGTCAGCTCCCAGATGAAACTATCTTTACATCGGTCTGTTTTCGGATCAACTTTGCTTTGTGGGTGTGAGAGCTGGGGGGACTCAGGATATTTTATTCACAAGTTTGAAGTAACAGACATGAAATTAGTGTGAATGGTCACTGGTGCATATCGGTGAGAGCAATGGCAGGAGGATACTTGGAATGAAGAGAGAGAGAATAATTTAGGAATAAACTCGATGGATGAAGCTGTATGCATAAACCAGCTTTGGTGGTGAGGTCATGTTATGCAAATGGAGGAGGATAGATTACCTATGAGAATAATGGACTCTGTTATGGAGGGTAAGAGAAGTAGAGAGAGATCAAGACAACACTGTATAGACTCAGTTTCTAATGATTTAAAGATAAGAGGTGTAGAACTATACCATACCACAAAACTAGTCAAACGCAGAGGATAGTGGCATGAATGTATGTGTGCACTGCTTCAGTTCTGGATTTTGGATTAGAAAATGAGTTCTTAGTGTTAATCGGGTCGTGTCCTGTTCACATTATTGCAGTTTCCAATAACATTCTTGTGTACACCATTTTTCTACATTCAACGTAAATAAAAAAGAATCTAGGGCAATTCCTTTCTGTAAGCTACATTGGGCATGGCCATCACTTGGAAGGGTTGCCCACATGCTGTTGCCTAGATGTGGAGCAGAAAGGAACTGACCACTCTACTGCAAGTGAACTTTGGCTCATGATGCCTGATCAGTGGCCTCTAGTTTAGATGAGAGCACTGATTAGGTTACCAACATCCATGTTTGAATAAAACACATTTTTTTATGAATAATTTACAATACCTCCTGGTATTAAAGGGTTGGGTGAGAGGAAACCACTAGTAGCCTATATTTTTCATCAGTTATAAACTTGATGCAATTACAGACTGAACAGTTTTAACTACTGAGGTTTGTATAACATTTATATAGGTCCCTAAGGTTAATATTATAAGTGACACTATTAAAATACTTACTTTCTGTATATTCATTCATTGTTGTTTTAATGAAAGTGTTCGTTGTTTTTCATGGCATACTCTTTGAGACCATGTAATGTACTTTCATCATATGATATTCAAATTTACGATGTTGTACTGAGTGAAAGATGAATGAATGTATATATTATAATTAACTCACAAGTTAAAACTATTACACACTGTAAATAGCAGGAATAATTGATATTTCTATCCAAAGGAAACAGTGGTAAGTGGGTACATATAAAAAAATGAAATATAAATGTTGTCTTAATTTTGTATTATACACTAAAATTCTCTAGTATATTGCCATCCATCATATTCTCACCATTTTCTTTTTAGTTGCCTAGCATGAGCCAGCGCATGCTACATAGTTGTTATTCTGTAGACTGTGCCATAAGTCGAGATTTTATATTAATACTCGATTTTAAGCGGTTTTTCATCTGCAGGTGACACTGTCGTTGTTCATCAATTCATCTAGGTCAGATTTTTCCTCACCTTCACCTCTTCATTAACTGAGCCATCATAAGAAATCACAGATAAATAAATCAAGTGAAGGAATCCATGGCTTATCCTGGTGCTGACATCTGCTACGATACTGAAACTTAAGCACAAGTATCATGGAAAACTAACAAAGATATGGAACCTTGAAGCTCTTAAAAATGAACAAACTAGGGAACAATATAAAGCAACTACTGATGAACAACTAGCAGACCATGCTAATAAATCTTATACGATAGACCGGTTATGGGCGTCAGTTAAATTCTCCTCTGAAAATGCTGCTAGAGATATGGTGGGTACTTTGGAAAGAGTAAATAGAAAGCTGTGTATAACTCAGGAGATTCTCCAAAATATGAATGAAAGAAGACAATTTAAAAACGAACCTTCAGAACTAGGCAAAAGAAATCATAAGAGTATTATAAAATGAAATTGATAGTCTCTGTAAACAAAAGAAAGAAGAATGGTGGCAGTCGAAAGTGAACTAGAAATTGAAGGAAGAATGGATTCAGCCTACAGGAAAGTCAGAGAAACAACTAGAAAATATACAGGATTTCGTACCAGATTAATACGAGACACTCAAAGTAAACCACTATTAGATCAGAATTACAAGAAGGAATTCTGGAAAATATACATTGAGGATCTACACGCAGAACCAACTCGATTCATTTGGTCAGCATCTGTTGAAGGAGAAAGATCAATTGAAGACGACACAGTACTCGGAGAATAATTTGAAACTGCTCTGAAGTTAGTTTCTGCACATGAAGCACCAGGAATTGACAACATTCCTGAATAAACTACTGGATTTCTATATCAAGCAGTGTTTGACGACACTCGGTTCGGCTTTTGTAAGGGTGTGGTTCCTTACGATGCCTAGGAGAAATAATGCTAAGTGTAAGCAGAAACCTCTGTGTATGTTTTGTTGATTACAAGAAGGCGTTTGATAAGGTAAACTGGCAACATTGTTTCCTTTTCTCAAATTAATTGGCTTCTCCTAATGAATAAGTAATATCATTTTAGATCTGTATCAACATCACTCAGTTGTAATCTGGCTCAAGAATGAAGTTATAGATTATTTGAAGATTTTCAAAGGTGTGGGACATGGGTGCTTACTTTCTCCGGGACTGTTTAATGCTTTTGCCGAGCTTACTGTATATTGAATCGGTCCTTAAAGGAGTCCAGTGGAAGACTTTTTCAGAATATTAAATTTGCTGATGATCTGAAATGATAGCAGGAAACCCCAAGACATTAACAAAAATGTTACAGTGCTTGAATGACAAAGTTATGGACTTTGGTATGAAAATCAACCTCGAAAAAAAATTCTGGTGATAACTAAACACCCATAGATACTGCATTTTACCATAAATGGAGAAATAGTACAAGTAAAACAGTTTAAATACCTTCGACAGATTTTGACTGAAGATCTTAGTTGCAAAACTTAAATTAGAAGTTGCATAGCCATGGCGAAACAGGCGTTGAATGACATACAGGCTCTGATATGTTGAAGCAACATGTCCCTCAGTTTAAGGAAAAAGCTTGTAAAGACCTATGTGTGGCCATTTGTAATATATTGTGGAGAAACCTGGACATTAAACAAAGGTGACATAAAAGAGTAGAAGCCTCTGAGATGTGGCGCTGGCGACGTTTGGAAAAATTATGCTGGGTGGAGATGACCAGTGTGGATGTACTCGAGCGAGATAACGATAGGTCAAAGTAGATTAGTTTCATGTACAGTATTGATGATAGATGGCTATAGAAAAGGTTTTGGTTCAACGTAATCAGTACCAATTTATTTTACAAACTATTGTATTATACACATGGGACTAGTTTCGACCCAACAGTTGGGTCATCATCAGCCATTTAACATAACAATAAATCCAATATGGAAATACATGTAATATGATGTTATATACATTCTAAAACAGGCGTCATCACGTAGTTGCTCTAGGGAGCCGGTGTTACTTGCTCTGCTCGGGACGGCTGTTTGTCACATGACAAGAGAGCAGCAGCCTCTCGAAATATTACCGTATGAACAACAGCTGTAATAATAATAATAATAATAATAGTAATAATAATAATAATTTGGAGCATGGATCATGTGAGACAAACAGGCCACAGATTACAGAGTAAAGCAGGACAAGAACATTATTCATTGACAAAGGAAATATACAGCAGTGTGCAACATTTCCTGAATAAATACAGTTTCATGATTAATTGAAACTTTGGGTCATGTACATTTACCAAAAGAAAATACAATTGATGTGATTTGTACACATTCTTAGCACTCTCATTAACATGTATTTCAATATTTGTATGGCATTTATGACTATGACAACAAATTAAACACGCGAACTGAAACATATCACTGGTGTACTCCTTCACGGGACCTTTGGGCTCGTTTAGATAGTATTGTATCTATGTTTGGTACTATCGTTTGTGTATTGGCTAATCGCAAAACACATTTCAAGTTTTCATCGGTGAGCCTACTTCTGTGTCTAGATTTACAAAACTTGAGTAATGAAAACATCTGTTCACATAAATAAGTTGATCCGAATATACCAACAATATGGGCATTAAATGTGTACAATCTAGGAAATCTCTCCCATGAAAAACGAACAATAAAATTCAGTCAAACTGTTTGTGTTTGCAAACCTATCTTTCATTTGAGAATCGCACTGTAAGTCAGTCAGTTCTAGCTGTAGTTTTGGTCTAACAGTTTACACATCCACTGAGAAGGGCGTAGCGAACACCTGCAGATCCTTTTCTAATGCCTGAATATCGTGAAACCTACTCTCAAAATCGGCATAAGTGACCATAAAACCTCTTTATATTCTTCTAATGTTTTTTAATGTGATTCAATATTTTATTACATATTAAACATTTTGCTGTGTTATTTTCTTGAACTATTAAATAATCTTCCCAGGAAGGTTTGAAAGTTGTTGGCTTCGATGGCCTACGCTGTGCTGAATCCCCTTCCATAGTACATGCAACATTTAACGACTAGATTTGAATGCCCTATCACCTCACATGAGTTCACCCGTATCGTGTCGCAATCTAACCTGTCCAGAAAAATGTTCTATGCCTTTGAGCCACTGGCCTTCATTACATACTACTTCCCCTACTTCTTCCCCTACTTGCTCACTAAGCTGCTCTTGTTCCTCGAGAGCGGGGAGCAAACTGGCTCCGAAGGCATTTTGCTCTCAATTGACGATGCCTGTTCTAAAACTGTAAAAGTAGTTAGTGGGACGTAAAGCAAATATTATTATTATTATTATTATTATTATTATTATTATTATTATTATTATTATTATTATTATTATTATTATTATTATTATTAAAATGGCTGATGATGACCCAACTGTTGGGTCGAAACTAGTCCCATGTGTATAATACAATAATTTGTAAAATAAATTGGACTTGATTAGGTGCAACCAAAACCTTTGCTATAGTTAATGAGAAGTGACAGCTAATTTGTAACTGTTAGATTCATCAGTCTGCTGAAACTAATTTTGAGTAACAAATTTATAAACTACCTGGAAAAGAAAACAGATGGTCACAGTATTAACTTGATTAATTTAAATAAGAAACAACTTAATTAATTAGGGTTTTATTTTTTCAGATATAATACTGTTACCATTTGTTTTCTTTTGTAAGTAGTTTATAAATGTATTATTCAAAATTAGTTTCGATAGACTGAAGAACCTAACAGTTATAAATTAACTGAGTCGAAACTAAAAATTAATAGCTTCAGATAATACAAAAGTGACAGCTAATCAGTATAGTTAACAAAAGATCATCATGGCTGAGGCACAGATTGCAATGTGACAGGAAAAGCTCCCATATGGGAGGCCAAGAAACACATTATGATGACCAAGCAAGTGGCCACATGGTTTGAGTTGTGTAGCTATCAACTTGCATTCGGGAGATAGTGAGTTTGAACCTCATTGTCAGCAGCCCTGAAGATGGATTCTGTGTTTTCCCATTTTCACACCAGGTTGTACCTTAATTAAGGCTATGGTTGCTTCCTTCCCACTCCTAGTCCTTTCCTATCCCATTGTTGCCATGAGACCTATCTCTATCAGCACAATGTAAAGCAAATTTTAATTAAAAGAACATTCATGAAGGCGTTCTTCAGTTGTACTGGTCTAATGAATTATGAAGAAGTTAAATGAACAGCCGAAGATAGATTCATTTGGAGAAAACTCATTGTAGGGGCAAACCAGTTGTAAAACTGAATACATGCATGGATAATGATGATGATGATGATGATGACAAGTTAAGAGGAAATAATGTTACTTGTCTTATGATAATCTTTTGTGCATGCAGAAATGTGTTTCTCTTTACTTTCAAGTGTTAGATATTTTTTTTTTTCCCCTTATTCCCTTCCTTCCCTTTTTGGTCCGAATAAATAATCTTTTTTTTTTTTTTTTTTACCTTAGTTCCCTTCCATCAAATTGATCCCATTATAAAAAAGGTAAGTGCTGATAAATTTGAAAATCATAGTGTATTTTTCGTATTTGTCATCATTTATCTCTATGTTGTCATATTTATATTTACAGGATCTCCTTCAGATTCCTTCTGGGGGACTGGCTCAGTTACTTCAGAGGGTAGTTTCCTTTGCTCGTGGACATATCCTTGGCTGTTGGCTTTGCAGTCAGAAAGGATTTATTTGTGAAATCTGCAATAGTCCTAAAGTTATTTATCCATTTGACACAGAGTCAACTTACCGGGTAAGTTTAGTAGGTTTGTAAAATACAGTAGAAATATGTCTAGAAAAAATGGTAGTCCAACTAATATCCCTGGCTCCTAATCGTTTTTAGAAATCTGATAAGAACCACTCATAATTCTCTGCTTCCTCCTGCACTCCTCTCACCTGAACATCACTAATGCCCAACAAAACCAGTCATCTTTGCTGTCTGCTAAGACAGTTCTGCATATATTCTATATTTTGGATTAGTTTATGAAAGTAATTATAAATTTTTGTGACAGAGAAGATTATCTTTAACTAAAGCTAGTCATATTATAAGAATTAAGTATTTTTGTGTAATTTTTAAACCAGGCTTAACCTTTTCACTGCCAAGTTTTGATGACCAGGTAAACCCTCTGGGCCTTTCTTCTTTTAGGAAGAAGCACTTTTACAGATAAATTTTTGCTGATAATATTAATGGTACGCATATGGTCCCCAGTATGGGGTGGTTGCCCTTCCTGATGCTAACCTCAGTTGAGAAAATAATGAATATGAAATGAATGATAGTGAATGAAACTGGGTAAGGAAATGGAAGGAATCAGCTGTGGTTAATGAATAGGCACTCTTCCAGCATTTGCTTGGGAATGCAAAAGGGAAAGCGTGCGCGCGCACACACAACAGACGGTGTGGTTCAAACCCACTCGCCTGCCGAATGCAGAGCTTGGCTTCATAGCCATAGCCTGTTAAAACACACAGATACTCCGCTCATTTATATAATTACTAAAATGTAATATAAAATATATTTTTGATACAAGAACTGGTATTTATCAAAATCATTAATATTTGGAGAAAAAAGAATTTATCTGAGAAGGGGGTGACAATTCTGCATGAGATCCATCATTACTACTTTGTCTCGCACTTTCTTGTAGTTCAGTTCCCCCCCCCCCCAGTCCATATATTCTCCATCTTCCTTATCAAAATATAGCTCTCTAGAATCACTATTTATGAGGAAACATTTAATTTCTTCATCAACGAGGGCCGAATGTGTACTTCAAGATGCCATGATGGCTACACGTTAGCAGGAGAGATGTTCCACTCCAACAAAGCTGAAACTACTACAGATCACTTTCAAAACGTGAAATGGAGTGGTTTATCTGCTGTACAGAACTTCTTTGAGCATTTGCATGGAATTTCAAAGCATCACACTATATCCCGTTCATATATGAGATCAGTGAAGTACACACTGCACCGGAACGTATATATACGGTCTGAGATATGTGCCAAAATAAGACAATTAAGCCAAAGCTATTTCAATACTAGGCTAATTAATTCACTCATACCAATTCATGCATATACACTGACTTAGCATATGTCATAGGATAGTCGCCTAATAGCGTGTGGGGCCTCGTCTGGCCCTGCGAGCTGCAGTGAGATGCCGTGGAAGTGAGTCAACAAGTCCCTGGTAGTCCTCTGGACGCAGCTGACACCAAATCGTTTGCAGAGCGGCCGCCAATGCTGGTCCGTTCATGGGTGCAGGATCCATAGCGTGGAGCCTGCGTTGCAGGACATCCCAGATATGCTCAATAGGGTTCATATCGGGGCTCCTGGGTGGTCATGGCAGTCGTTCCTCCGCTGCATGTTCCTGGAACCATTCCCGGGCGATGTGGGAGCGATGTAGTGGCGCGTTATCATCTTGAAACACCGCAGAACCGTCTGGGCGCTGGAAGGCCAAAAATGGGTGGAGATGGTCTCCGAGCAGCTCAACATACCGCGTACCATTCAAAGTCTCTTCCAGAACAACTAGGGGGCCCATTCCATACCAGGAAAATGCACCCCAGACCATAACAGAGACACCAGCACCCTGGACCACACCTTTGAGGCAGGCGGGATCCATCGCTTCATGTGGTCTGCGCCATACACGGTGCCTCCCATTGGCATGGTGCAGTTGAAATCGTGATTCGTCTGACCATATCACGTTACGCCATTGTTCCAGTGTCCATCCCTGGTGACTGGCGACAAATGCGCGTCGTTGTGCCCGATGACGTTGGGTTAACAGTGGCACCCGTGTGCAGCGCCGGCTCCTGTACCCCATAGAACCTGTGTTCCTACGGATTGTCCTCTGGGATATGCGTCTAGCACGGCCTGTGTTGAATTGAGCCATGATCTAATGCACAGTTGCCCGTCTGTCGCCATTGACAATCTGTCTCAGATGTCACTGGTCACAGTCATCGAGCATGGCTGGACGGCCGGTCGTTCGTCTGTTGTGGACGGTGACACCTGCATTCAACCATTCACGATACACCCTGTACACAGTTGATCGTGTGAAGCCGAATTACCGCACCACTTCCGAAATCGCACTTCCCATCTGTCGGGCACCGACCACTATACCCCATTCGAACGGTGTCAGCTCACGACGATGTTTCATGTTACACCTGTCACATGCACAGCCACTGCTCACAAGGTCTCCTATACAACCGCCGCTGGCACAGGGGGTGTATGGTGCGCAGACAACACACCTGCGCATCAGTGCTACACTATCCCATGACATTTGCTCAGTCAGTGTATATCTGATAAGAATTGCTCATAATTCTCTGCTTCTTCCTTCACTCCTCTTACCTTAGCATCACTAATGCCCAACAAAACCTGTCTCATCATTGCTTGTCTGTTGCTCCCTCTTTCCATGTTGACCTGTCATTGTGTTTGTCCTATTGTGTGTTCCACCTCTCCCTCTCTCCCTCCTCTCTCTCTTGCCCATTGCAAAAAACAGATGAGAGTGCTGAAAATCTGAAACTCATAGTATACATAGGCCACTAGGAAAGTTTTGCAATGTGAGTGAACGCTTTAGACTTTTTCAAAATAATTTCCACCACACACTATACACTTCTCCATACGTCGAAACCAGTCACCGAATCAACTTTGCCACTTTTCTTCGGTTACATTTTCACACTCATGATCCCATGCTGCCAGAAGCTCCTCGTCGGATACAAAACGCCGCCCTTTCAGCTTCATCTTCACTTCTGGGAAGAGTGCGAAGTCACATGGAGCGAGATCAGGACTGTATGGAGGGTGATCAAGCACAGTCAACCCTGATCTGGCAAGAAAATCCACTGTTACATTAGCACGATGTGCTGGAGTATTGTCGTGATGCAAGAGCCAAGTGTTGAGTTGTGATCTTGCACAGAGCTGCTTGAGAGCCTGGATGACCTGAGGCAGACAAGTCTCACTGTACCACTTCGCAGTAACTGTCCTTTGTGTTTCTAGCACAACCCGAGTCAGGATGCTCCATTTAGTGAAGAATACTGCAATCATCCTTTTCTTCACTGACCTTGACTTTTGCACAGTCAGAGGAGTACCCTCATCTTCAAACAGCCACACCTTGTTCTGGGATTTTGTTGGGACATCGTAATAATAAGCCAAGTTTCGTCACCTGTAACGATGCTATTGACGTTACACGAAGTCCCATTTTCAATCTGTTTTAGCATTTTTCGGTGCCATTTCACTCGATGTGCCCTTTGTTCCTCTGAAAGTGAATGGGGCACCCAAAGGAAACAAACCTTTCTAACATGGAGATGGTCATGTAGAATTGAATGAGTAGCTGGTGCAGGTATGTGGAGGGTCTCTTCTACCTGCCGATGTGTCAACCGCCTCTCTTGCTGCAACATTTTCATCACAGCTTCAATGTTTTCCTCAGTCACTGATTCAGACGGTCGCCCAGAACAAGGATCGTCTCCAACCCCAAAATTTCCCCTCTGGAACTCTTTGTACCAGCGGAAAATTGTTGTCCGATGTGGACCGTCTTTCCCCAGCACAGGAGTCATTTCCTCCAGGCACTGGTCAACAGTTAATCCACGAGCAAAATTGTAGCGGGTAATTGCGCGATATTCACCTTTAGACCACACTGACATCTTAACTTGCTTTCAATCCCACTGCTTGGTAACAACTGGTGTGAAGGTCGCGCCTTGCTGTTTTGTAGACCGGCATTCACCCCTCTTTTCATCCCTCACCATAACAAGGGTGTCCAGCCAACCGTTTTAGCGTATTGCAAAACTTTCCTAGTGCCCTATGTATTTTTTGTTCTTGTCATTACACAAAAGAACAACCACAATCTCCACATCTTTTCAAACTGCTGTCTTCAAATAGATTGGCTCTCTCTTCACTCCTCATTGTGTTTGTCCTTTTGTGTGTTCATTTTTTGTTTGCCCCCCCCCCCCCCCGACTTGATTTGACACTTGTCATTCCTATCCAACACTTCATTCACTCATACATGTACTTATTTTGATACTGTAGTAATATTGGGAATTGTTTACTTTGTAAATATAATCTAAATATGAACATGAAATAATAGACATAAGCAAGAGTGAAAATATTAATACTATATGTATACATGAAAGAAAAAAAATGTTGTAATATTAACAATAAGCAAACAAATCAACCCCATAGTGCAACAGCCCTGACGGGGCTTGGTCGACCAAGCGACTGCTGCTCGGTCCAAATCCTGCATATTACGAGATGACGCGTGGTCAGGGCGACTAATCCTCTCGGCCATTATTCTTGGCTTTCTAGATGGGCTGCCATATCATCGTCAAATATCCCCTCAACTGTAATCACGTAGGTTGAGTGGACCTCGAACAAGACCTCAGATCCAAGTAAGAATCCCTGAACTGGCTGGGAATCAAACCCGGATCATCCAGGTGGGAGACAGGCACAGTGGTGTAACAAGAAAGGACAGGCCCTACTCCAACAGAAAATAATAGTTTGGGCCCCCTTCCTGAAATTCTGACATAGTGTGAGAATGATGTTTCCTACATCAATCACTGCATGCTTAAACACTACTAAAGGTACATTATAATTAACTGAATCTCTCCAGATGTGGCATAATTGTTTCATTGACAGAAATTCGTTGACAGTGCTTTCCACTGCTGATTTCATCACTTTCAGTGGAGAGTAAGGCCAATGAACTTAACATATGGTACTGTCCAGGTAAAGTATGTTTTTATAAGTTTTAGTTTGCTGAATCATCTCTTGGCAGATGCTGTTATGACCCTTAAAGTGAGATAAAGTTGCTGCACTGTACACAAATCAATGTCACTACTAGTTTGCTACTATCAGAAGGAAGTTTGGCCATTTCTTGTACAGTTGAAAGGTCACAAATTTTTTCCAACATTATAGAATGGGAACTTAAAATCTGTCCAGGAAGGGTAGGGAAAAAATCGGCTGGATAATATTCGCAAAGTTTATTTGCTTTTTCCATAATTACGTTGGCCTTTCCCTTTTCAAATGCTTTCAAAAACAGAATTATATTTCCAAGGCGTATCATTACTTGTACAAAAACATTTTTCAGTGTGAACCACCTGTCAAACCTTGAAGATCATATAGTAGGACAGTAGGACAAACTTTCTTTTAGTGTTCATTTGACTGTTTCATTAAGTACATTGTTCAGTTTTTTGCCAGCACAATCAACTTACACTGAAAAACACACACATTTCCTGCATTGATGTATAAAAGTCTCTAATGTCTGAAATGTCACTGACAGAATCACTTAAAACTACATTTGAGTTGTGAGCCGCTCAGTGTATATAAACAGCTGTCAGTACTCTGTCCTTTCAGTACCTGATATTGGTTGCTTACGTTAGCCGCACTGTCATATCCCTGATCACAACATTTATTTAGATCGAACTAATTGTTGTCCAATTTATTCAAAACGTTATTTTCAAAAGACTTTTCTGTTTCTGTTTCTCTGAAACCCCAGTAAAAGATTCCTGAATTAGTTATTGACTTTCCTGCATTGAACTCTTCATATGGCAATGCGGATTGTTAAATAAACACACAACAGGTAGCGTTTACTCTAAGAATGTATTAATTAACTGTACACCATCTCATATGACTTGGGGGATAAAGTAAACAAAAAAAAGTGGGAAATGAGTCGGTACAGTCTGCCTTTTGGTAAAGCATTACAATTACTTTGCATGTGTAATGTTATTTCCATGTAAATGTTATATGTATGTCATCTAAATCTGTTTAGCTTCACTTTTCACTTTAGAAAGCTTAAGCATCAATTCTTAATCGATGTCTGTGCATTAAAGCACCTTTTGAAAGGGGCGAAGTATTAAAGCACCTTTTGAAAGGGGCGAAGTACCAACAGCAAAACAGTCACTCCATTATTTAGTCGCCGCTCATTTAACTAACATCCGACTCATGTACAGGAATAGCTTTCTGTTTACTGCTGTGTGATGGTGTTCATGGCGTGCTAATGAATTTGCTTATTATTACAAGTTTCTTTCTTGTTAATATTTAGTTATACAGTCATCCCTCATTATACACGTTCTTAGTTTATGCATTTTTTGCTAAAACACATTTTAAAATATATACATAATTATATAAAATATTTTAAAAATATACAAGTTAGGTTGTGATTTCATGACCGCGTGTGCAATGCTGCAAGACGGTGTGTAGTCAGTCTCAAAGAGAGAGCTGAGTAGCTGTGTTGCATTGTCTCAGTGTTGACTGGTGGCATGTGGTCTGTATTAGAGAGAGCATTGAGTTAGCAAGCTGTGTTTTATTGTTTCTAAAAATGTTATGGAGAAAAGAAAAGGTGATCAAAATGCTTTCAAAAGCAAAAAGCAAAGGAAATCAATAACACTTGAAGAAAAGCTGGAAGGTGTAAAGTGTTATGAACACAATGAGTGCACTGTAGATATTGACAGAGCTACAAGAATCTCAGGATCAACCCTGAGAACCATAAGAAGTCGAACAGAAAAAATGGAAGAAAGTTGCAAAAGTGCAACCAGAATGATGTCATCCAATATAACACAAATAAGGGCACCAGTTATGGAGCAAATGGAACAAATGTTGGCCCCATTGATTGAACATCAAACTAAAAGTTCTATCCCGATATTCACCATGGTTATTCAGGCTAAAGCAAAAGCTCTGTTTAAAGAACTGAAAGCATCCTGTCCAGACAATGAAGTGCAATATTATGCAACAAGTGTTGGTTGGTTTGGATGTTTCAGGGGACTTGGATTCCATAACTTTAAGCTAACAGGGGAGGCTGCAGGGGCGGATGTTGTTGCTGCTGAAAATTTTCCTACACAATTACAAACAGTGATTGAGGAGCATAGATATTTGGCAAAAAAAGTGTTCAATCTGGATAAAACAGGCTTGTTTGAGAAATGTATGCCCCAGGCTCTAAAACCTCTAAAGGTCGTCTCGCGTAGTTGTTAGGAGGAAATGCATCCGGAGACCATAAAATCGAGCCCCTGTTGGTTTATCACTCTGAGAACCCACGAGCACTCAAGGGCTACTCAATGCAAGAATTGCCAGTTGTACGATGCTCAACAAGAAAGCTTGGATAACAGCAGCTTTGTTTGAGTCCTACTTCTCCAATGAATTCTTGTCATGAGTTGCAAGCTTACTGTAAGAAAATAAATGTGCCCTTCAAAATGCTGCTGCTTTTGGGTAATGTGCCAGGGCACCCTACAAGTATCGTGGATGCCGATGAGAACATCAGTGTTTTGTTTCTGCCACCGGACACAATATCCCTGATTCAGTCCATGGATCAGGGCGTTATTGTGACCTTCAACAGCTCTTTGCTGAACATTCATGCAGCTAGTTGAAGAAACAGATGGAGGCAAAACTGGTGTCACACAATTTTGGAAGAACTTCACCATAAAGAATGCAATTGAAAACATTGGATATGCATGGCCAAAAGTTAAAGAATCTTGTATGAAGGGAGTTTGGAAGAAGATTTGGTCTCATAGTGATAATTCTTTTAATTTTGATCCTGAACCCGAACTTACCAGTTTAACACATGCAGTCGTTGACGTTCCTAGATCTATTGGATTTGAGGATGTAGACGAGGAAAACTTGGACGAACTCCTCCAGTCCCACTCAGCAGAACTAACCACTGAAGACCTTCTTGAATTGGAGAAAGAAGTGAATGGTGAAGAGGAAGAGGCTCAAGTTTGTGAACCTATTAAACAGCTTAAACACGGCAAATGGCAACTTTTTAAATCACATTCATAATGCAATCAAAATTATTGAGTAGAATGACACTAATGAGGACAGAAGTGTTGGAAGTTGCCAGAGAGATTCAGAATTCTGTAGCTTGAAGGAAGAAGAAGAATGATAGACGCCAGCCGAGTCTCGACCACTTCATAAAAAAAGTAACAATCCTCAATTTGCTGTCCCAGAACCTTCAAGAGAACCAGACTCGTCAGACCAAGTCATTTCATCATCAGACTGAAGACTCTCAAAGTTATGTACGTGCATAGAGTTTCACACTTACTAATGGCATGAATAAAAAACTTGCACTTGTTTAAAACTCACAGGCTTGTTATTTTTTCCTTGAAATAGTCCCTATCTCCTATCTAACTCATAATATATTCACGTTATTCATTTTTGTATTACGAGATGATTACTCGGAACAAATTAATCATGTGAAGTTAGGGATACCTGTATAGCATTATTAATGTTGGAGTCTTTGTTTTCGTGTTCAGGATTTAGGTAACTGTTGTAAATGTAACGCTTCATAGGCTTTTATTTCAAAACGTCAACTTACATTCACTGTTTGTTCAGTCTTATGATACGTATAAATTATTTCCACATGAGTTACGAGGCCTGTAAGTAAAGTAGAAGCACCATATGCCAGACATTCATAGGAGATCGGGCATTCACAAATGGGATATGGGAGCAGTCAGGTTGTGCTCTTGTCGATGTGTATCGTGCATTTGACATACATCCAGTTGGGAGTGTTGTTGCGGTGTGGCATTGAAGTGAATAGTGTTGATTTCACCACTCTAAAGCATGTTTCCAAAAGGTGATCAGCGTTCGTCTATTAAAATGAAGATTGCCTGTGGTGAAAGTGCATCAGAATGTTATTGAGGATTACATGAAGCCTGTGGCAAGAATGCATTATGGTATAGGCCATTTGGAGGATGGGTCAAGGTGTTTTGTGCGGGTCGGAATGAGATTGCAGATTTGCACCGCACAGGTCAGCTGTCCATTCCTGAGGATCAGATTGACATTGTGAGTGGTCTCATTTCCGTAGACCATCGATGGACTGTCCAGGAACTATCCATAGAGGTTGGTCACTGTCTGCAAACAGTGCGGCACATACTGACGAAATGCCTTAACATGAGGAAAATTGCATCCCGTTGGGTTCCACGTCAACTGACCAATGTGCAGTACAGAAATGGCACCAGTATGTACTCGCTGGCATCCACCTGGATAGATACCACAATGAAGAAGACGCATTTCTCCGGTGTATTATCACCAATGATGAGAAGTGGGCTCAGGCCCGAATTAATGCGTCAATCAAATGAATGGCATTACTCAGGTTCGCCACGTCGACAGAAATTTTGACAGGAACCCAGTCGGGTGAAGCTTATGCTGATTGTGGCATACGACTATGAGGGTGTTATTCTTACACATGCTGTGCCTGAGGGACAAACCCTCAACAGTGACTGACTACTTTTTCCGATTTCTGGAGCGACATCTGCGTCCGGCTGTGCGGTGCAAATGGCCGTGTTTATTGCGAGACGATCACCCTATCGTATTGCATGATAACACACGTCATTTCGCAAACGATGTCAAGCTCTTATTGCAATGGTGGCATTGGGAGGTCTTGGAACACTCTCCGTACCGACTAGACGTGAATCCTTGTGACTTTGACCTATTTCCGAAGTTGAAGGAACCGCTCCAAGGCTGCTGATTTCCTAATGTAGCATCTGTACTCTGCGCAGTAGGGGGCTCCATCGCTGTCATCAACAGAGAAAGCCTTACTAACTGTCCCCAAAGACTTCACGACATTTGGCAGAAGGTAATAGACTTTGCGGGTGATTACAATGAAGGAATGTAATGCAGTTGCACTTCTTAGTTCATTAAGTATTGCGTTCTATCAATATTGCCACTACTTTATTTACAGCCCTCGTGGATGACAACGTGTAAATAACTAGGGATGACTACATGGAAATAACTAGGCTTACAACTATTGTCGTCGCTTTATAACCTGTGCTGTGATCACTGCCTATGCTACAAAGTCTCAATTTTTATTCGCTATTTATTCTATCTTGTTACAATGCAGAATATTTTTACCCGAGTTGGCATTCTAATTAAGCCTATAAAACTAGTGTCATTGCTTCCATCTTGATCGCTGCTTGCATTTAACCCAACCTTAATTAAATTCGTTCAATCTTATCACACGAAATATTTAAGAATATTGAATATGAAATAATCCTTCAGGCAAGAGGAAACGTGTTATAATTACTCATTGGCTATGATAAAGGTTACGTGGAAGGAGAGTTACTATGTTTTGAATCTAAATGCATGAAAAACGTACCACAAGGAAAGAATGGATACATATTTGAAGAATGCTTTGTTAATATTCTCTCTCTCATGAACCCGAATTGCATTACCGTTTGGTTAGAATTGAGAAACTACTGAACCAATTATGGAGAAAGGGGAATATAAGTTAATTAAGTATTTGGTTGGGAAGGAATCCCTGACAAAACGAACAGCACCAAGTTTGAACATCTAATGGCATTGTACAGCATGCATGTTGGAGGCTCGTGCGCGTATTGGGTAGGTGATATTCTATTGCCATCCAGAAGGCAGGTTTTAAGATTACCCCTGTACCGTTGTTCATTAAAAGTCTGGAGCCACATAAAAAGGGCCATGTGGCACGTAACAGCAAAACTTTTGTTCTTGCAGAAGAAAGAAAACCTGCTGGAAGGGATCAAATTCTTGACTCCTCAATTTTGAGAAATATGTGTAAAACACGTCATCGAGACAGAAGAAAAATTAATGTAGGGCATAGACCGGTTAGCAGAAGATGCCATTGAACAGATTGTAATAAATGCAAATTACTCCGATAGAATGTTTTAAGCAAGTTTTGGACCTATGGGAGTAACGAAGTTCCACTCCCATTTGACAGGCAAGGGGATCCTTGGAAAAAACTTGGCGAACAAAATGTAATTTGATTGGGGAGTTATCAATATTACTGCGGCTTATAGAAGAAAGAAAGTAGAATTGGCTGAGTCAGCAAAGATGATGCATCTGGATGTTTGGGTAAGAGGAGATAATGAGGAAGAGATAGCATATTATAAAGTGTACTTGACAGGTGTTAAAAAGGGAACGGCAGAGTGTGGGGTAGGACTCTTCATCTCGAAAACTATTGCACGAAACATCGTTTCTGTTCAGCACGTAAATGAACAAATGATGCGAGTAGATTTGGCAGATGGTGCAATTAGGACGAGAACTGTCTCAATGTATTCACCATGTGTGGGTGCAGATGAGGATGAAACTGACAACCTTTATGAAGCATTGAGTGACATTGTAGTCAGGGTCAACAGCAAGGATAGGATAGTGCTAATGGATGATTTCAATGCAAGAGTTGGAAATAGAACTGAAGGATATGAAAAGAAGATTTGGAAATGTGGGGAAGATATAGAAGCCAATAGGATTGGGAAGCGTTTGCTGGACTTCTGTGCTAGTATGGGATTAGCAGGAACAAATACAGTGAAACTTTGTTAGTACGTTTCTGCAGGGGACGACAAAATAAATCGTTTTAAGCGGGGAAAACATGCTATTGAATATCCCATTAAAAACTATCCAACAGGGAGATGGTATCACTTTACACATTAGTACATTTTACATTGTGTGTGTAGTGTTTCGGGAGATAAAGGAGACCACTAAAATGTGTGAAAAAGTCGAGAGAACAAATATCAATAATTTTCTACTGGAGCCTGTTAAAATAGCAAGAGACTGTTAAAAGATGTGAAAAACACGGAAGAACAGATATGACATTCTTTTGCCCTTGGGCTCATAGAAGTAGCTACGGTACCTACATATTATAGCAGATCACTTTCTTCCTAAAACAATTGTATAATGAATTATTAGTTGAAGCCTTAGGTTTCTGACCAGTGGGTAATTAAACACTGTTTTCTGGTCACTTTGTTCGAGCATGAATTTCTCGTGAGGTTATACTCGCCATACGCGATTAAGCGCCTTCGGCCGCCATCTTGAACACAAAAGTTTGGCAGTACTCAGCATTGGTTCGGACAAGCTCGCTGATGAATAATAAAAACGTGCCAACTGTTAAATTAGCAGTTTGTATTTTTGTATGAATTGTACACCGCTTTACCATTGCCTGCTTCTTTACATAACGTTTTAATGGGATAGGCCTACAGTATATGGAAGCTTTATTACTTAACAGCACCCACAAACGATCTGTCGAAGATCTGCTATTGCTGCACTATAGACTTATTTTAACTTCACAGTGGGGCTCGAACCCACTGTCTCCCGGATGCATGCTCACAGCTGTGCGACCTTAACCGCATGGCCAACTCACCCGGTATATTTATTTTAACTTCAGTCGTACCACACTGATTTAAATCATCTTATCACAAGAACACTTACTGGCATTACCTTCAGTTTGTGTTGGTGGTAAAAAGAAGTGAAGTGATTATTTTTCGCATGACAGCCTACTGACGGGCTAATAGGATAATCGTGACAAGTTCAGTAGCACGGTACATACGGTATCTGCCTTGTGATAGCCTAGCTATGGATAAGAAAAGGGTCATGAAACCACTCACTAATGAAGAACAAATAAAATCCTTCAAGAAGTAGATAGGAATCCACATGTTAAGCGCGTTGAGTTGGCGCGAACATTAAAACTAGCACCTTCTACTTGGAACACTATTGTGGGCAACCGAGACAAAATTGAAAATGCGTATAAGCAAAATAGAAATGGAAAAAAAAACGAGTGCGCGAAGGAAAGTTTTCGAAGGTGGAAAGAATGAGTCTGAATAAATTTCTAATTTCTGATTGGAATGCGAAATAGGCTACAAACACAATCAAACGCACTGAGTTATTCAACAATCTCACTGACAACAAAGACCTTTCCACAGAACAAAAAATAAACCACTTTTCCCTTTGAGAAAATCATAGATATGTCTCTCGGTCATGACCATCCACCAATGGCTGCACGGTTGCTAGAGTCACACTTCCATTACACATTTTGTGGCGGTAACTTCTGTGACGCATAATTTTGGATGATTCCCAGCCATAAGCCACGTATGTTAACAGTACAGCTTAAGAAAGAAAAAAAAAAAAATGCGTGAAAACTGAATTCAGTGCTCCTAGCAGCAGTGGAATTTATTACTGTGCTTTAACTTGGCACTGTCCTGTCTTGTTCTAGTGTAAAGTCTTTGCTGCCAATCAGTGATGCAAAACTCAACTATAACTAAGCTAACAGCTTGCCCCTTGAAGGCGCAATATAATCGGTGTTCGAGAATTCAAGGTCATTTCCTCTTATCGCGCAACTTTCTCCAACCGACCCGTAGCGAGGGCTCTTATCTCTGTTGGAAATAACTTTCTGTACATAAGGGATGACAAAGAACATTTTCAGGTGTGGGGAACATATGGTCGTACTAAGTGATAAAGGCCAAAAATCGTGACGTGTTAAGTGAGGTACTTTTTATACTGATTTAATACGATGGGCATCGGGACTTCAAATTTACAACGTGCTAAGTGGGAAAATGTGTTAATGAGGAACGTACAAACGAGGTTTCACTGTACATTCTTCAAGGATAAGCCTATTCACCACTACAGTACACATGGGTGGGTAGGGGCATCAGATCCTTAATAAACTATATCTTAACCAATTTTATATTCAGGAAATCTTTTTCTGGTTTTTTTTTTATTTGCTAGTGGCTTTACGTTGCACCAACACAGGTAGGTCTTATGGCAATGATGGGATAGGAAAGGCCAAGGAATTAGAAGGAAGTGGTCGTGGCCTTAATTAAGGTACATTCCCAGCATTTGTCAGGTGTGAAAATGGAAAACCACAGGAAACCATCTTCAGGGCTGCCGACAGTGGGATTCGAACCCACTATTTCCCGGATGCAAGCTCACAGCTGTGCGCCTCTAACCGCACGGCCAGCTCGCCCGGTGGGAAATCTATTAGCAATGTGCAGGTTTTCCAGGGATTTTTCGATGATAC